>NC_140749.1:27521250-28847500 GCF_051527215.1 Medicago sativa | reverse complement strand
TTATCCAGCAGATCCAGCAGGAGATTACAAATTTACAATCCAATCTATTGTTATTGAAATAAATGATTTCCTTTATCGTTTCTTCTGTAGCATTATATGCAAACAATGGCTGCAAATGGAAATTGTTTTAAGTCTGTAATAATTTCTAATTCATTCTTCTTTGCAGACGTAATATTCTAGAAAACAAATTGGCCGATGCTGAAGTATCCAAGGAAGACAAGAAAAATTTGCTTAAGAATTTTGAGGAAAAGGAGACAGAAATCATGCGCCGTCAGAGACTTAAGATGGGTGCTGATGACTTTGAGCCCCTGACTATGATTGGGAAGGGTGCATTTGGAGAGGTATTGCATTAGCACTTTACGGAGTAATTTTAATGTCAACATCTGTAACTTGAAATTTTTAATGTTTCTCATAAATATATTTTATCAGATTATTTCGTTACGAGTTTGCAATTTCATCTTTTGATAGGTTAGAATCTGTCGGGAGAAGACAACTGGTCAGGTATATGCCATGAAGAAGCTTAAGAAATCAGAGATGCTTCGTAGAGGACAGGTATTGGAATTATCACAGTGTTAGATTGAACAAATATTTTTTTTATTTTTTTTTTACTTATCATGTGCTTTTATGTTTTTAATTAGGTTGAATATGTCAAATCTGAAAGGAACCTTCTTGCAGAAGTTGATAGCAATTGCATTGTAAGACTTTATTGTTCCTTTCAAGATGACGAGTATTTATATCTCATAATGGAGTATCTACCCGGTGGAGATATGATGACGTTGCTGATGCGGAAAGAAGTACTGACTGAAGATGAAGCTAAGTTCTACATCGGGGAGACTGTGCTAGCCATAGAGTCTATTCATAAACATAACTATATTCATAGGTGCGTTTAATCTGTAATTAATCACTATTTTTTTGAGAAATCCTATTTAGTATAAGATTGTAGCTTAACTGAGTTTCGACAAACCGTTATTTTTACCGATCCACAATTGACAAGACTGTAGCGTACTTAACTTTACGACATGGATCTTGAATACCGATCATTCGGTGGTATTCATGTTAATCAAGAAATATTTAATATTCTGATTAATTGCATTTTACAGAGATATCAAGCCCGACAACTTGCTTCTGGATAGAAATGGTCACGTGAAATTATCAGATTTTGGATTATGTAAGCCGCTAGACTGCAGTAACCTTCAGGAAAAAGACTTATCTGATGGAGTTAACAGAAGTGGAGTCCATCAAAGTGATGAACTTGCTTTATCTCCTAACCAATCTCAACAGCAGAAACTGGAGCATTGGCGGAAAAATCGCAGCAGAATGCTGGTAAGTCTCTCAAACAAACGCATTCATAAATAAGGATGATTTTTTTTTTGACACAGCAAACTTTATTATAAAACGGCGAGTCACAAAACATGAGTACTCACAAAACGAATTCATAAATAAGCATGATTACATTAATCATAACGGCTTACACCCTTTCTTCTGTTATTATAAAAATTCTGTCATTATTCTTTCGTCATGTTTGAAATTTGGTTCTTTCGTCATCTTTAATAAGTTATCTGTTACCTTATTTGGTTAGTAACTTAGAGTCTAGCATCATTTACATCATATATCAATTTGGGTTATTGCTTTATATTTTCTCATTTCGAGTCTATTCTCTCTTTTGATTGTATGGCTGCTCTACTTAGATTCATCATTAATGACATTTCAAGCTTTTCTATCTTTGTAATATTGCAGGCCTATTCTACGGTTGGAACACCCGATTATATTGCTCCAGAAGTTATTCTTAAGAGAGGATATGGCGTGGAATGTGATTGGTATAATAGTATATGTTTTCTACTGCTTTTTATTTTATTTTTTGCACTCATTTCTTCAATATATTCTGATTTCATCTCAATGCTTCCAGGTGGTCTCTCGGAGTCATAATGTATGAAATGCTTGTGGGGTATCCACCATTTCATTCAGATGATACAAAGACAACGTGTAGAAAGGTAATGTCCAGACTCTTGATCACTTCTTGATCGATTGAATGCAAAATTTATTGGAATGGATGTTTTCTTTTTTGCGTAATGTCCAGATGTATTTACCCAACATGCACATCATGCGTGTCACCGTTACCTTTGGTGGCTGTCAGTTAATCCTAGGAGATGATTTAAGATACACCAAGATTGAAAACTGATCATAAGAGATAAACCAGCATATTATCATATATTTTTGCAACACTATTAATAATAATAACGTGAAAATGTTGATTGCTTGCATGGCTTCCTTATATTGCATCAATTTTGGTCTATGTTGCTAATGATACTATTCTATTTCACCTTCAATTTGCAGATAGCACATTGGAAAACATATTTAAAATTTCCAAAAGATAAACTATCACCAGAGGCAAAGGATCTTATTTGTCGTCTCCTATGTAATGCGAAGCAGAGGCTTGGAGCTAAAGGAGCCGATGAAATAAAGGTACTGTGTATTGTTTTCTTCTAAGCTCCATGAGTACTGTTGCATTATAACATGGTTGGAGATTTTGTTTTCAGGCTCACCCATGGTTCAAGGTTGTTGAATGGGAGAAATTGTACCAAATGAGAGCTCCTTTTATTCCTAAGGTCAATGATGAATTGGATACTCAAAATTTCGAGAAATTTCAAGAGGTATCTTATCTATTTTTATTTATTTTTTTGCTAATTGATATAGAAAGTTTATAAATTTTTGTCATGAAATAATATTATGCTCTATTTAATGATACGGTGTAGGAGGACCAGCAAACTGAACCTTCGCCTAAGGCAGGGCCATGGAGAAAGGTTAGTTTTTGTTTTTCAAAATTTTGTATATAGTTTGGTCTACAAGAGTGCTCTAATTATAATGCTCGTTTATACCACTGATGTAGAGCCGGCTTTTAGTTTTCTGAATTATTTAAGGTTTTCAATCTTGTAATTAAGATTTTCTATTTGTATTATATAAATCAATCTCTTGCAAATGCATTTATCTGGCAAGATAAGGCTTTCAATAATACACCGACAATGAGTCCGACTCTTTTGTAATTGTAGCACCGGATATTTATTGTTTATGGATTTTATTCCATTTTGGATCATCTTATTCCTACTTTGAATGGTAAAGCTTATTAGTGTGTTTGACTATGTCGGTGTTGAAAAGATACATTGTTATATTTTAGCTGTAATGGAATTTACTTTGGATGAAACTGGAATATCACAGAAGTTTTGTTAGCAGTGACATTGATTACCATCGCCTCTTGATCTGAAAATCATCTACGTCGGTGTTTAAAAACTTTCATTGTTTTTATGGTTTGTCTGTTGAAGTCTAGATTTCATACTAAGTGGTGTCATTCATTTTCTGTAGATGCTTCTATCTAAAGATATTAACTTTGTTGGTTACACATACAAGAATTATGAAATGGTGGATGTAAATGCAATACCCGGATATGGTATGTTCATCTCTCTCTCTTTCTCTCTCTCTCTCTGATGCTCTCTCGTATAAATGTGTGTATGTATGCTTCTCTCTATGCAAGTGTGTTTGTATAATTGATTTAACACTTTCATCTTGTACTTATTCTTTTTTTTTCTTTTTCCCATCAATTCTATTTGATTTGAAATTGCTTAATTGAGGATAAATATTGTGCCGAAGAACATCTCATAGGTTCAACTCTTAGCTGAGATGTTTATTTTGCATGAGGAAAAATAGTTCGACTTGCTTCTTATTTTACAGTTTCCTGAATTAAATGCCGGATAATGTCCATTTTAGTAAGCCTTTGAATTTAGCAAGTCTTGAAGACGCATTTCTCTCTAAAAAGTTGTTCATCCTGACACATTTCATATGAAATATTATTGTACACAAGTGCTTCTATGATTTCAATTATGAAAAGGTGTAATTTCCATATACCTTTCTCTCTACTTTTGGTCTTGGATGTTGATGCATCAAGTAGTTTTGATTTCAATATACTGTGACTTTTTGAATTTGTGCATGCATGACCTTTTCCATTTTTATTTAAGTCTACCAGTGATAATACATTCATCATTGCAATGTTCTTTACAAGTAATTTCTATTTGTTTACTTTATCAGTTGAACTGAAGAAGTCAAAACCTAAAAGGCCATCTATCAAGTCCTTATTTGGTAAGAATATCCTTCCTGTTTTCCTATTCTTTATTCTTTATTAGCTTCCTATCTTCTATCCAAAAAAATATGGGTTCAATCGATATACAATGTCAGTGTATAAATTAGTTTTGTTGTATGATACAGAGGATGAATCAGCTAAGGCAGCTTCTTCTCATCAACCAGCTAGAGGGAAAGAAAATTGAATCACAATGATCCAAATTAATATATTTTACAGGTTTTCAAGTAGGCTATGACCAAATGCTCATGACTTCTGTTGTATAGTACATTCTTTGTTTGTTTGGTTCTGAAAACTTCTTGTTATGGATAGCTTGTTTTTTTTTTTTTGTTGGCTTACTGGGATATTTATGGTTTAGAGAAATCTTTTATGAAGCTACAATTTATTCAATATAGTTTAATTTATTGTAACTGCTATTGGTGAAGTGCTGATAAAAATCTGCAATTTATTCAAATAATTTTTATAATATTATTTCTTCTTTGGTATGGTGCACATTTTTGTGCTATATATAGAGATTGGTTATTGGTATGTACTTATAGGATAACATACTCTCCTAAATGGTTTCAACTTACAAGCCCTATACATTACCCCTCAAATCTTGCTTTCGAATTTTAGCCATTTTTTCCCTTTATGATTTTTTTTACTTAACCCGTAGTTCTCAGGAAAAATACCTTGATCATCTGGAGTTTAGCCAAAAAACAAGTAAAGTCTAACTAAAAATTGTTTCATTTTAGAGTTCAAACTTTCCTCCCTTCATTTTTATAATTTAGTATTTAACTTTTATAGTAGCAAAATTAAGCAACTTCATTGAGAATAAATCTGCAATATAAATAAGAACTTCATCACATCTTTTCCTTTATGAGATTTCTTTATAATGTCAAGTGCATCGTATTATTTTTGAAGTACAAAGTCTTCCAAAAGCCTCTAGGCCTTATATTGTCCTAATTATTTTCATGAACTTATTTTTACTGATTTAGTCCAAGATATAGTAACATATATCTTTCTTGCATATAACTATATTTTGGCAATACTACAAATGAAGAATTTTTTCTACATTCAGTTACATATGGATTTCTCTTTTTATTATTGTTTTTTTATCCATAATAAAGAAAAGACGGAGTCAGGAATATCCAAGGTCTTAAAGAAACAATTCCCAGAACATTAGCAAGTAAAAACTTATCACGAAAGGAAGGATTAAGCTGCAAATGCTTCATCAAATCAGCCACTATCCTCACCAAGGATATGCCGGATGAGAACACCAAGGAAGCGGTTGCAATTTTCTCTGTAGATGATGATGGAAGCATGAGGGTGGAAGGAGGAAGCCTCCAAGATAAGATTCAAGACTGATTTGGAATCAGATTCAATCAAAATGTTACTATAGCTTATATCGTGAGCTACATGCAAACACTAAAAAATAGCCATCAACCTAGCAAATAAATTAGATGCAATGCCACAAGGGCATGAAAAATCAAATAGCCATTCACCCAGATGATTCTTCAAGAGACCCTCAAAACCTGCTTGTTCTCCCAAGATCACCAAAAGAATTGCTATCCACATTAATTTTGATAAGACTCTCACCATGACGGTGCAAAATATCCCATACATGTTTCCCAAGGCAATATTAGCAAGTCTCGCCTTTATTCTTAGCCAAATTAACATTCTCCCAATTAAACCAATGACAAGTTTTCCTCCTCCATACAGAGGTATTTTCCAAGATGAAGAGTATGCTTGATATGAACAATAGGTTTAAACTTGGACACTTTCTGCATAATCGCATTTCTAGAAAATAAGAACTTTAAATTGTGAATATCAATGAGCAATTCTGAGGCTGAGTGAAAGGTTTGTTACACTTGAAGAGGATGCAATCATTTGCAAAGAATAGATGACTAATGGCTGGTTCGTTCTTTGAAATATCTAGATGCTAATTATTAGCACAAACTTTCTCTTGAATTAAAAGTATTGGCTTCTCCATACAACAGAGAACAAAGAGATAGGGAAACCTATCTCCTTGTCTTAAAACTCTAGTAGGAGTGAAGCCATATCCATCTTTTCACTTCCATTTAGGATAAAGAGAAGAAGATGTAATACAACTTATATGATTAATAATAGAAGGAGGAAATCCAAAATGCCGAAGAGTAAATGCAAAAATTTCAATCCAATCTATCATAGATATTCTCAAAGTTAAATTTAAACACGAGGCACCCCTCCTTATTACCTTTTTTTTTCTTTTCCTTTTTTCTTATGCATGTGGTAGAAAAAGTTGTGAGAAATGATATCTCATAAGTTTTGATATTGGGCTTAACTCATCCTTATAAAACCATCTTGTAAGGGGAGGTTTTCCCCCACTTAGAAACATTTCTTTAGGCCATCTTTTATCCAATGCGAAGCTCTTAATAATATCATTATATAAAGTTTATCAACAGGAAACAAATCTACTCTAAATTTAACCAACGGAATTAGGTCGGATTCTTCTAACAAGTACTTAAAATATAAACTTTAGAATGACCTTTAGAATGACATCTTAGACTCAAATTGCTCTTATCACATGTGTCACAAAAAGGAGTATTTTGAGACTTTGGAGCTGAAGGAAGGTGGAGGCTTTCACTTCAGAAACACTACGGCATGCAAAGTCCAAGGTATGGTTACCATTCGTCTAAAAATGTTTTATAATAGTGAATTATGAGGATAAGTTATCTTACATTATTTTTAGCATATTTTTCCAGTCATTTTCGTTACGATTTGACCTAAATTAGAGGAGTTTTAGAACAATTGCATATGGTTTATGGGACATTTTCTAATGTTTTCATATTGAGTCATGTAATTCTAATTTTTCCTAAATCAAGCAATTCTTAGATGTTTTTGTTGTATTTCATTGAATAATCATGTAATTCGAAAAAGAGAACACCTCATGAAGAATTTGGGAAGATAATGAATGAAGATTAAATAGGCCTCTCAAGAGATAACAAGTATAGAAAATTATATCCCAAGTCTCAAAAAAAGTTTGGATGAAGAAAGCACTAGAAAAGATAAAGAAAAAGGCAAAAACACGTTGGAAACAAGTATTATGTGCCCCAGATGTGCTGCCACGTGCTCCAGGTGTGAAAACAGTGTTGAAAAGCACTATTTTTACAAAAACATGCATGAGGCGTGTGTACCTAAAAAAAAAAACAACATTTTACTGTTTTTCACTGTGGATTTGAGAAAGAAGTCCAGATTTTCAGCCCAAATCCACTTGAAAATCAGTATGTAAATACAATTTTGGTCATTCACAAATTCTCATTCAGAATGAAATACTTTAAGAGGAAGGCAAGCTCTAGGAGCATCAAGGGATGAGTCTTTCCTCAACCTTTCTCTAGAGTATATTTTATTTATTTTGTAATTTTTCTTTGGTTACCATATGAGTAACTAAACCCTGATTGGATAGGGTTATAAGATGAATCTTTACTTGTTTGTGGATCAATTTTATTCAAGTCTTTTATTCATATATGTTGAGATTCATTTAATTTTTATATGCAAAAATCTTAATGCCTTTAGGATTGAGTGTGACATACCTAGTGAATTTTAGTTGAACATAGAAACGGGAGCGCATATGGTAATTATGGGCTGACATCTTTGGTCACTCTTTTCCGAACATTGCATTATAAACATTATGCACGTTGCATTATTAATTAAATTTATTTTCTCTCGTTGGTAAGATACACGACATAGGGCTATCCGTTTGCTGAACTACTAAGGTAAGAAAGGGTTCTAAGATTCATAGACGAAGTTGGAACCTTTAAATGATAATTTAAGAATTTCAATTCTTTTATGTTTCAATTAATTCTGAGAGAGTAAGGCCTACCTCTAACAAGCTTACATAGGCATACAGACCCTATAGGATTGACGACGCTACCCATAGAGTGTGTATAACATAGTAACACATTAAAAAGAGTGGACAAACGAACATAGAGTGCCCGTCTGGACTATAATATAATGAATTGTATGGTGGTGAACTTCCTAAGCATAGCAAAAACTAGGCATGTCTTTAAGCACATAATGCAAATATAAATAATGTCCCATCTCAACGAACTCGTACAAAATATAATTGCATTCTTCTATATAGTAAAGCGTTAAAAATTATAACTACCTTCAATTTTGTTCCTGAATAAATTCCATATAAAATGTTATCATGAACTCAAGCCAACCACATCTTTTCCAAAACAAACAAGGCATAGTGTTGCTCCATTAGGAATTTCAGTTAAAAAGATATCGATATAGAATTTAGAAAACAAGAAAAGTAATCAAATTGCAGACATGAATAAATACTAAGCAAATGCCATCCAATGCATTGTACTATGACATCAATGGGAGTTAGTAGGATCTTTTATGAATAAGAACAAAACCACAAGCTTAAATTTCCATGTATGACTCTTTTCATTTTTAATGGAAAATTATATTAAAAAGACTGTTGCTGGAGTTTTTTCCTCCGCCTTACAATCCTTTTACGGTAAGGACCCCCTCTTGCAGCCTTCACAAATCGATCAGACTTCGTAAAAATCATTTTCTGCTTCTTATTTCGGTTTGTTACTGTTTGCACACGCCTTCTTTTACGCCTCGTTTCGTTCTTCATTGGCTTGTGGACTGTGGCTAGACATTGTTGGGTTAAGCAAGCTTTATAGTCTCTGGCCAGCTGTGCAACTTCTACATCAGTGAGTCTTTTAACCCTTATGTTTTCTAAGTGTAATTTCAAGGCAGGTTTGCTTGAAAACAAATCACCTTCCTTTGCCCATTTTGAGCTCCCTCCTTTTATCAGATTTGCTCTTTGGAACCTCCCTCTTTCTTCTATAATACACTGCTGACCCAACACCTCTTCACTTATTATACTTTTTCCTTTCTCTTTCCCAATTGTTTGGTCTTGATACTCCTCTTCTTCCTGAGGAGTCATATTATTCATTGCCATCACAGTCTCACATGACAAATTGATAAGGTCCCTAATTTTGAGATAGTATGCTGCCTGAAAAACCAGTGAAGCCAAGTTATATGACAATATAAAAAACCAGAAAAGAGCAAAGAAATATAACAGTTTACAGATTACATCGAAACAATAATACCGCAAACTAGAGATAGCGTAGCATATATAGCATAGTCTATAAAAGCTGTCAAACACATCCAAACTATATCAGATAAATTTCCTAAACCTCCTTGCTTAAATTTGTTTGATGGAATAAACAAGTTTGTTGTTATGGTTTGAGTTTGAACCCTACACCACCTTGCTTAAAGTTCCTTTATGGTCCCTTGGTTCACTAACTACTTGAGACGTTCAATTATGCAATTATACTCGGGGTATCCAAGTTTGATCCAAACTAAAACAATATTTGACTAACTTTATTTAGCTTATGAGTTATGACCAAACTATGATTTTTCAATGTTATTTTTTATTTCTTGATATTTTTGTTGAGAGCTAAAGGGTTAAAGACCAGAAGACACTAATTGTTCGTAATTAATATCATGAGTAAGTACCAGAATCTAAATTACTTCAACCATCCAAGTTAGGATATTAATTCTATCTCGATATAAATTTCACATTGCAAACTAAATCTAAATTTTAACTCCAAAATACATAAACTATATCATCATCATAATGTTAGGTGTAAAATTTTAACTCTAAAATACTTACGCTATATCATCATACTGTTACATGTAAAAAAATAAGTATGACATGAGAGAAGCAAAAATAACTAACCAAGACTATGGCAAACAATGTACGGTGATCAACTTTGATGAACTCTTGATCCCAAATACGGAGACTTTTTTCATTATCTCTAGCATCTTCATGCTTCTTTACGTACTCATTGATCTTCAACAGAGTTTTGCTGGATATCTCTTCTGCAAAACTGATCTCACAATTCTTGCCCTGACTGCCACCGAAGAGGCATACACTAATGCATCCTCTACTAGATATATTTTCTTCTATCAATTTTCGGACAGTCGAAGATGCATACACCAAAGCATCTTCAAGCTCCAACACAACGCCGTCACAACACTTGACCTTCATACTTCTTCAATCACAATTAGGGTTTGATCCTTATTAAAATAAATAACTGAAAGGTTTCTTGTGATGGGGTTTTTGTGTGGAAAAAACTTTTTTCCTATTTAAAATTCTATTGCTATGACTCTATATTTCTAAAATATATATTTAAATAAAAATCAAATTTTAAAAATATTATGAATAGAAATATAAATTATAAATTTTAATGTTATCTTAATTAATAATATTTATTTTTTGAAATAATAATATTTATTTTTTGAAAGAATCTTAATAATATTTTATTTAAATCTAAAATATATTTAAATCTAAAATCTTCAAAAAAGATATTTAAGCATTTATTTTCCTATTATAGCCCCATTCAATTTACCATTAAACTAATAGGAGTATTTGTTTTGCGCACTCTCTCTCTCTCTCTCTCTCTCTCTCTCTCTCTCTCTCTCTCTCTCTCTCTCTCTCTCTCTCTCTCTCTCTCTCTCTCTAATAAACTAGTGTATTTCCTTGTTTACATACATGATATTTGTTCGGGTTATATATACAATATCTTTTATAATTTTTTTAATAAACTAGTGTATTTCCTTGTTTACATACATGATATTTGTTCGGGTTATATATATACAATATCTTTTATAAAATTTATATATCTAATAAATAATAAAAGAAGAAATATTACTCACATTATAACCCATAATTTGTTAAATTAACTCATAAAATCTACTTCTACCAAAAAAAAAAAAATTAACGTCTACCTAAAATAAGTCGGTCCTAGTTGTACAAGTTGAAATAATAATCAAGAAAAAAAAATTAACGTCTACCTAAAATAAGTCGGTCCTAGTTGTACAAGTTGAAATAATAATCAAGAACATGTGTTAGAATGAATAGAATAGACACATATATTTCTTCGTATATAAAATTGATTAAATAAATAATTTAATTTCAATCAAATAATTATTTTAAATTTCCCCTGTCAAGTGAAAAACTCAAGAAATAAATTATCTATTTAAAAAATTTAGTTGTAAAAAGCTTATGTGAGCATCAGATGCTCACAAGTATCAGGACATGCCTCAAGCTCAAAGAGCGTTTACGTAGGTAGTTAGAGATCACCCACCAAAGATGCCATCACATGGACAACTCAAATTGATCTCACGACCTTACATGTGAGTCAATTCTTTACCAACGGCCAACCTTCATTGGCAATTATCTATTAAAACTGATACAAATTGTAGTGATTCATATCATTGTTTATGTTTGGACCTTATTCTTTGTCTGTGTGATTCGATTCAAAGTTTTATGATTCGTATCAACCTTCATTGGGCTCATTTGAATCGATTCACATATAGGTTGATTCATATCAATCTGCATTGTTCTGATTTCTGATTTCCTAAATCCTGGTGTCTAAATCGATTCAACCTTTAGTGATTTGATTCACTCAATTGTTTTTGGGCGAATTTTTGTACTTCCCACTCATTTCTATATATAGTATCATCCTCACAACTCCCAAATCACTGAATCATTTGCATCTATTCTCCCTAGAGTCTCCGAACCTCGTTGTCCATTTGTTCTTAAGATTAAACACTTTTTCTAAGAATCGTTGTGGTCTTTTTAGTCATAGATATGTCTACGGTGATATAAGGATTGTAAGTTGATTACTTTCAAGGATATTGATTGGGAATAAAGGATCAAAAGTGAATTGAGTAATTTCATTCGACCTCCAAGGGTATTGGGGGTTCTTTCTAAAGTTCTTGAGTTGAAGGCGATCCAGTCACCGGACGTAGCAAAGAAGAGTTTGAGTGATGAGCTTCATGGATTGCACGAGTGATTGAGGATTCGAAGACTTCTAGAAGCACCAATTTCAAAGGGTATTTGAAGATAAAGGCGTTTTCTATCAAGTGGAGGTATCCTGAAGCTAGGATGAAAGGGAGAACCACTATAAATCTCAATTTGTTTTCTCTTCCTTGACCTCTTTAATTTCGTTTAATTGTGTGTATGCTTTTTTGATAAATTAATAGAATATAATTGAATGTGATCTAGTTTCAATTTGTTAAACTTTGCTTAATATTTCATTGAGTTAGGTTTTTACTTCTAATCCACATTGATGACATTTGAATTCAATCTAGTGTCAATTTATCAAACACATATACCTTGTGTTCATTAGTATAATTGTTTAATTACTCTTAGGTTTGGTTTGAGATTTGTCCAGCATTGTACATTGTATGAGAATTATCAATCTTAAATTGTGTTAAGATTTTACATTGAATCTCTCAATCTTATTGAATCTTATTATTACTACATAGTCTTATTACTTTTGTCATTGCCATTGATTCAAGCATAACTCCAATAAGTCATCTTTGTTTTCAAAAATAGCTTTTGCTATGAACTCGATAAACTTTTAAAATGCTATTCACCCCCCTCTAGCGCATATTACCTTGTCATATAGATCAACACAAGGGATATGAAGAATGAAGACCAATGATATTTAGAAGGTTTTTGAAGACAATACAAGTTTGTATAAATTCATCACCAGTTCCAAGGCATTTAGACAAGGAAGAATGCTCGAAAAAGAACAAAAACATATGTGTTTTGAGTATTTTTATTGAGAAATCATGTAAATTGGCAAAGCAAGATACCATATGATGGATCAAGGGATGTGAAGAATGAATTTCAATGGTACTAAGAAGGTTTTGAAGACAATACAAGTTTGAGAAAATTCATCCCAAGTTTCAAGGCATTTTAAGAAGGAAGAACGCTCGAAAAATGAAAAGAAAACTGCTACATTCGCACCCTGTAAGATGCCCCATGAGCCCCTGCGCTTTTCAGAGGCTCGGGGACTCCCTCATGCACCCCTGCGCTTTTGGCCATGCACACTTGTGTTTTTGTTTGGGTAAAATGCACTAACAACTTGTTTTTAAGTTGGATCGAAGAGTAAATCTTGCTTATCATCTCTTAACCAATAAGTAATGAGATAAACAGAGACTCTTGCATACACTTTTGTTCATTATAAGATGTAAATTACTTATTTGTATTTTTCTCCACTCTATCATCTATATTAAAGTAAAATAATTCTAATTAATAAAATTGCTATCGCCGATGCATCCAAATTTCCTCCCAATCCTTATTTATAATTAATAAAATATTTTTATTAATATTATTATTACTACTAGTAGCGACAAGACAGGGAAGTAATGTGCCTGTCTTTCTCCTTTTATATTGCTTTTCCATTCTATCACACGTAACTCTATGCTTATTTTATCGTATTTGGTTATAACTTTTTTGAAATATTATAGTCGGAGAAAGATTTTCCGTATGTTCCTATTGTCATGATATTTAACTCCTTTTATCTACTAATTACGACTTTACAGTGTCGTTTGTTAAGGCAAGTTAATAAGGTTTCTCATAGTATTGCTAGAGTATCCGTATCTCGCCCTAACCCCTAGGTTTTCAATGATGTACCATCTACTATGTACTCTTTAGTTATGAATGAAATGCACTAAATTTGACTTTGCTAAAAAAATGATATTTAAATAATTTTTTAATTAAAGATTTAAATAATTCTCCATTTGTTTCTTTTAAAGTGTCGTTTAAGTACGAATTTAGCATTCATATTTAACGGTCATTTTGACAATTTAAGGGTAAAATATGTCAATTATATCATTTTTCAATTAGTGTTACTAAGCCATCATTTGGCCTGGCTTTTTTACAGTCTAAAACCTACTTTAAAACAAAGTTAAAATTAAGGGCTTTAAGAAAGAAGTTAAAGTTGTTTGGTTACTTTATTATTTTTAGTTTTACAATTATTTTTAAGTTAAAAGTTGTTTGGCAAAATATTGTATAAAGCTTTGAATCTAATAATTGGTTTTTTCAATTTCAATTATATCCTATAACAAATTGAGTATTACTTTTCCCACCCTATGGCCTCCTCGCGCGCCCTGTGAAAATTCCAAAAATACCCCTGGTCCGGATTACATTTTCCGGACAAGATTGTTAGAGTTTCCGGATTATACAATCCGGACCAATTCGATAGGCATATTTTGTGTCTTTCTTTGATGTCAAGTGTCTCTGTTGACCGTTATACGACCCCCGCATAAGCTGAAAAGCAATTGCAGGGGTCGTATGAGCGGTCAACAATGACCATGACACCACAAATCTCGTAAAAAACTAAATACATACGACGAAAATTGAAGAAAAGTGGTGAAGTGTGTTCCGGAAAACAGAATCCGGACCAGATGCTATACACTTTTTTGTGTCTTTCTTTGATGTCAAAGGTCTCTGTTGACCGTTATATGAACCCCACACAAGCTGCAATGCAATTGCAGGGTTCATAGGAACGGTCAACAATGACCATGACACCACAAACACTCCTACAAAACTTAAAAAATTTGAAGAGAATGGAAGAAAATAGGTGAAGTGAAGAATGATGGTGTTTGTTGAAGATGGAAGCCTATTTATAGCCTTAAACAAGTCCTAGGTCATTAATACAGTCAATGAAAACGTGTTAGTGGTTGTAACCGTCCAACCACTAATTGATGACACTCTTTCAAAAGAAGCCAAGCAATCTTTCAAAAGAAGCCAATGCTGAAGCATTCCGGATTATACAATCCGGAATGTCCTTCGCCCTACAAAGAAGTGCAAACGTTCCCCTCGTTCACCATAAGAGCACCATAATCGCACTAATCCGGAAAATATATTCTGGAATTTGATGGATCATTCCGGATTGTATATTCCGGAACCCCTTAGTGCCATGGCCGGTGGTCTGCCACACGCGTTTTTTACTGTGGTCAAGTCAAAAACGTGTTTTACCACGTTTTTTGACTGCATTTATTCCTTCCCAACCGTTTTTCACCCACCCCTCCCTATAAATACCCTTCCAAACCCCACCATTTCTCACACCATCCCTCTCCTCCTCTTCTTCCTTCTACAACCATGGTTTTCCATCGTTGGCCTTTCATAGATAAGGGCCTCGTTGAAAATTTTCAGGGTTTGTATGAACGGTCAATGAGGATGGAACCGCGCTGCAACAAAGCGCGGTTCATCTGAGGGTCATGTGGGTCAGTGTGGTTATTAGCTTCGCCTGCCTGGGCGTAAGTGTGAGCACCCTCTTCCCTCCTCCTCCGGTTTTCCTCCAATAGCCAAGTTACTGCTATGTCCGATCACATAGCAGTGGTTAAGCTCTTAGGAGATTAGAATTAGGCTCTTAGGAGATTAGAAATAGGCTTTTAGGAGATTAGAAATAGATTTAGGATGTTATGTAATAAGTTTAAAAAGCTTGAAAATTATTGTAATGTATTGTTCATATATTAATAAAATGAGTTGTTTTTATGTTTGTGTCTTTTTATTAATGTTTTTTATTTTATTCGCATTTTATTTTACGAATTGTAGAGCTTAAAATTGCAAAAGTTCTGCTAAAATACATATCCGGATTTTATAATCCGGAGACATCTGAAAATTACTAACAATAAATTCCGGATTACGGAATCCGGACAAGGGGTAAAATTGGAAAAAAATAGGGCGCGCGAGGAAAGCCATAGGGTGGGAAAAGTAATACTCTAACAAATTTGGTTATAAGAATACTATATTTTTGGTGTCTTTCAAAAAGATAAGAATTTATTTTATATGATATTATATTTGTTACATTGTTGGTGTCATTGAAAAAGATATGTATAGTTTTTTTTTAATAAGAAAAGGATATGTATAGTTTGTTACTAACAAATAGTTCTAAAGTAGTATTCAACAACTTTTGGCCAAAGCTCATTTCATTCAATTTTATGCATTCTTGAAAAAGTACTTTTTTTAGCAACTACTTAATTGATATTGTGTTTGGTCTACCTTTTCCTTAAAAATATAGAGAAGTAGAAAAAAGTCGGGTCAAACGGTACCTTACTCTTTTTCCATGCATGAAACTAAATTAATGTTATCTATTTGGAAAACTCAAGTTTGTTTTTTTAAAACAAAAAGTTTGTATCTTGTTAACTGCAAATTTAAACAAAATTTTGTTACCTATGAAGAAATTTTTTTTGAAGGAAGTTTCATGAAGAGTTCTAATTCTATAAATAAGATCGGTAACTTTATTAAATATTTCAATTGCAAAATAAAATAAAAGTTGATTAATAAAATAAAATAATATGTATAAAAAAGGGAACTTGTTGGAAAAAGGGAGAGTAAGTCACAATTATTTTGTTATGGAGAAATATATGACATTAACTGGATGTTACTAATCCAAAATTGTGTATCCCTTTTGAAGTTGTTTTTAGTTTTTTTTATGTAAATTCAAATTTTCTTAAACTATAACAAACGGATACAATGCATATCAAGTAGTTTATTTTCTTAAGAAAAAAATTCTTGATATTTTATAACAAACTGCTTCATAAGATTTGTTTGTTACAGATTAAAATAAAAATGATTTTTTTTTGGTACAAGGAGAGAAAGAAAGAAAAAAATAAAACAAAAAGGATTATCTAATAAAAGAAACCCCACTAGCGTCAGCTAGTAGGAGGAGACTAATCCCAACTGGTGGAGCAATGATTGGGTTATAAGCCTCGAGATTGCGAGCTCCCATCTTAGCAAGGTAGTCAGCACACGCGTTGCCTTCCCGAAGAGTATGCAATAAATGGACTTGCCAGTCCCTAGCTAAAAGCTCCTGAATATTATGGAGGATAGCTGCATAATGATGCCAAGTGTTAACTGGTTCAGAAATTAACTTTATTGCTAGCTTTGAGTCGGAATAGCACCAAAATAAAAATGATTTTGATATTTAATAAGTTAGATATTTTTTTTAAAATTAAAATCTATTTTATGTTTGTTTATCGTAACAATAATATTTTTTTAAAAATAATTTATTTGTTTGAATATAACTATATAAAAGCGATTTTATTTTGTTACAAACTTACCTCAATCTTTTGTCAATTATTTATTTTTCTCTTTATCTAAAATGTTGTTGACTCGTTCATGGTTGCATAATCTTATTGTTGTTACCTTAATATTGTTACCTAATGAGAATTGCCGCTATATAAGCCCAAAAACTTTTATATTGACATTATAAATAACCCTTATCCCATCCATATTCTCAAATTAACATCCTTTGCTATTCATAAAGTTCTATAGAATAAGCTTGTGCAATCGGTTACCCTACTATTAAAAATAATACAATGAAGCTTGTTACAGTTTACATCATCATCATCTTGTTGGCATGTTCATACCCTGCAGCCATGTCTCGAAAACTCTCAAGAAAATCATCCTCCTCTGTTAATAAAGCTTTTCAACAATGGATCCTTGAATATGGTCGAACATATTCAAACACCACCGAGATGAACAAACGCAGAGAAATATTCAAGGAGGAGTTGAAATACGTAAAGAAGTTTAAC
The DNA here is from genome assembly GCF_051527215.1 of Medicago sativa. Classification (NCBI taxonomy): domain Eukaryota; kingdom Viridiplantae; phylum Streptophyta; class Magnoliopsida; order Fabales; family Fabaceae; genus Medicago; species Medicago sativa. The sequence goes on along the minus strand of NC_140749.1, from coordinate 28,829,991 downwards.
AAAGCTGGTAATATATTATACTTAATATTTGATTATATATTTTCCTCATTTGTCAAAAAAAAAAAAAAAAAGATTATATATTTTCCTCTATAGATTAATTTCTGACCTAGTCAACAATGAGTTGTATATATTGTTAATATTTTTTTTTCTGTATTTTCTTGTTTTTTTATAGGCGCCGAGGGCTACACAATTGGCCTAAATCAATATTCAGATTGGACTGACGAAGAATATTTTGGTTCACAATTGCCCAAATATTTACCAACAATAGAAACGGAAGAAATCCAAAATATTCCTTTTATGAAGTACGTGCGCGCGCTATCTCATTGGTGATTCCTTAGAAGTTAGAAGGGCTTATAAAACTCTTTAATTGGTTTTTGGTAGAATGCTTTATTTCTTTTTTAGTTTGGTATATAAGGCTTAACAAATGTTTCCTATGTTCGTACCAAAAAATATTCATATGTAATTGTCATTAATTTCCTTTTAATGAAGCTCTTCTCTTCATCGCACAAATTTCATATGATGACAGAGGGATAGGTGAGTAGTAAGTATATGCAAATATTAGTTGTGGATCACTTAAGCTTAAAGCAGTCCTTCACTTAACACACAAACAGAATACTATACACACAACAGTAATTAGAGATTGTTTTGTTCTTAATATTAATATTAATATAATAACACAACAGCGTCTTTGTTTATCATCAACTAGATCATTCCAAACAAATCAAATATATTTCTCATAAATAAGAGATTTGTTACATTACTATATTTTGATGGGAGGGAATAAACATACAAATTTTACGAAGAACTAGTAGTTGGACAAAAAGGACCAGCGCTTACCGCCGCCGCTAAACCTCCCTTCTAAATCCAAATCCCATAGCTCACCATGAGAATTTGATTGGTGGTGGTGCGTTTCGCCGTCTAGGCTGCACCACCCACTAGTAGTCGGCAGTGGCGGAGACAGAACAAATAGTTTGGGTGGTCACTAAAAGTTTGACTAAAAAGAATGGGTAATTTTAAAAAATAAATTACATAGTTTACTACCACTATAAATTACTATTATTTTGTTTTACAATACAACCGATGATTGCAGGAATTTTCAGTTGACAAGACTATATAAAGAAGATTTAAAACCCTAACAAATTAGAAGGTTGGTAACTTCCATTATCGACCCAAGTATAAGCATGACAAAAATCACATGTCACTTTTAGAATGGCCGAAAACCCAAAACGTTGAAAAATTGCTTAAATAATTGTACAATAGACCTGTGATTTTTAATTTTTTAGGTGGGCCACTACACTATCAATGGGGATTTAGATCTCTCGAACACTAAAATCACAACAAAATTGTTTAAAACCTCGTAAAATAGAGCTACACTCGTTAAATTTTAATTTTTTCGAGTGGGTTGTGGCCCACCCCAACCCATGAAGGGCTCCGCCCCTGGTAGTCAGTTTTTCTCCACCGCGACCGGTTTCTTTGCAGTGTTTTCGTGGGTTGGTCATGAATCGTCGTCGGGTGTCTTCTCAGGTGGTTCGTTTTTAGTTTTTCTGGTTTTTAGGCTTTATATTTGGTTATGGAGGGTGTTCATGGGAGACCAGTTCATGATGGTGGTGCTTGACTCATTGTTGATCTCTTTAATGTATGGGCCAACTTTGCCGTGTGGATGGGCCGGTTGGTTGCGTAGTTTTTCGACCAGTGATGTAAGATTTTTCCTACATGTCATATAACTATGTACACGTGAGTATATATAGGATCGTTTCCACAGGGAGTTACGTTTAATCATAAGCATTTACACAATCGTTCACATTAAGGGTTTGGATATAATTTGTTTGTTTGTAACACTATATCCATATTTGACACTAAAGTAAAAACGAGAGGGGATCGAACTATTTCGCTTGCGGTATAAGATAACGAGCAAGCATAACAGCAGCAATCTCTCGATCGATTAACAGACTCTAGCTTTATAACCAATATTATTACAATCATTTCTACAATATCCTTCGTGTCCAAAGCGACATCGTTATTTCCAAGTTAGCGTTTAAACATTCGTGTCCAAATTCCTTAAACGATAACAAAGTCGATCGGATAACTTAATCGACCGTGTCCAGCCTGATTAAGTATCCGAAAGCATTAAAATCTTGATTAAAAGTAATTATCAAAGGTTTACAAGCTTGTCAAGAGTGATATAACATAAGATAGATTGTTATTCTAGTTCTAGATTCAAGAGTTTGTGTCCAAATCATCTTGAATCTCTTTGAAAGCATTAAAAGCAAGAATAACAACAATATTGAATCATTAAGCTAGAACCTTATATATTAAAAGATCAAAAGATTACATAATAGCTTGATAGTTACCTCAATACTACAAAGAAGGTGATAGTTACACATAGACATGTAAACTAATGCAAGGAATGAAGGAAAGATGAAGATTCCATGCCAAGATCCTTGATGTCTCAATGAATCTAGGGTTGAATCTACTCCTTAATCACTTGCTTTGTGTTTCTCTCTATGAAATAGCTCTAACCTCTCTCTAGAAATGTATAAAATGTTTCAATGGAATAGTGAATAATGTTAGAGAGAGGGAAGAATGCTATTTAAATGGGCCTGCATTTATGCACCTGCGCTAATAGCGCAACTCACGCTAATAGCGTGGTAAGGCGGCCTATTTTCTGGCCAATAGGAGTGTGCCACGTTGGCCTTGCCCTGATGCTACGCTCCAGCCACGCCATTAGCGTAGCTCTCTGGAGTATTTACGCTAATAGCGTAGGTTACGCCAATAGCGTAGTTCTTCATGGTTGCTACGCTCCAGGTACGCATATGGCGTAGCTCTCTGGACAATGTACGCTAATAGCGCAGTATACGCTAATAGCGTAGCCTTCAAGAGTGCTCCAGATCCTACGCCCCAGGTACGCTAATGGCGTATCTCTCTGACCTTGGCCATTTCTTCATCACGCTAATAGCGTAGGACACGCTAATAGCGTGGGACCTTGAACTTTGACGTTTCTTGCTCCTTGCTTGTATTTTCCTGCACAAAAAGGGTAGAATAAGGTTTAAAAGCATAAATGACATATTTACACAATAATTGGAGTTTTCCATAGAGAATCTTGCAAAACAAGTCACTAAAATGCCTAAACTCCTATATGAAATATATCACTTTTAAACACTTATCAAACTCTCCCCAACTTGGCTTTTTGTTTGTCCTCAAACAAATCAATTGAAAAGGAAACTAACAAGGCTTTGGACAAGGTTTTCAACATGGTGTCAAACAATTCAAAACAAAAATAAACAAATGGTGATTCAAATATGATCGCGTGGATAAGCATGAAGTCCTCCGCTACTCTAGGTTCAAACTAAGAATGCGAAAAATGTCCTAAGCACAAACTATACATCATAAACTTCAAAACATAAACATATCTATCTGTGAACCACACCTAACACACTTCTTTGAAAGTAAATGCAATATAATGATAACAATGAATGAGGTAATGAACACACATCCAACAATCATGCTAACATCCTATTTAAGTTAGGTGTCCATCCAAATATCGTCTCAAAAAGCATAAAAGCATGGATCAAAAGGTCTTGCAAGGGTTATAACTTGGCCGGGCTACAAAAGAAATGTCATATGTGGGACAATTGATCAGAAAGCCTATCAAAGAGGAACATTTTTTTTTTGTATCACAACTTGAAATCCATATACTTCCCTACCAAGAATTAAAACCTTTGGTGATTAACAATCAAACTTATAACCTTGACAACTTATTCTCTTTTTGATTTTTCTCTTTCTTTTTCTTTTCTTTTCTTTTCTTTTTCAAATGTACAATTTTTTTTTCTTTGATTCAATGTTGTCAGGTTATTTTACAATTTCACCATAACTTAACATATAATGCCTCCTTTTCCTCCCCAACTTGAATACAACAAAACTCTAATTGAATGTTCCCCTATCCTAAGGCAAGGGACAAAGTACAAAAAGGTTAAGGGTTCAACAAAGTAAAATTATCAAAGTCCTATAAGATTCAACCATGAACTGGATTTTTGAAAAATTTCAGGCAAATTCAACAAGCATTGTGCTTATGAATATTGACAGTTCATGTTTGAGGACTTGATTCATTTGGCTCAGATTGGGGTATCGGATACTCGCTCTTCTCACAGGTAGGCTTTATGTGGTCAAGTAGGTTACTCTCAATTCAAAAAGTGCCTTGATCCTTTCCATGCTTTCAAACAATTCAAAATAATTATCAGATTTAACATAACTAAAACAAGTTAGACGATGATTATCGGTCTCCAGCATATATACAACAGATTGAAGCTACCTCACATTTAGGTTAAGTACTAAGTGGTTCAAAGATATTTATGTTTATGAAAAGACTTACATGATATATATTTTGTGCAAAGTACAAGTTTCAAATTCTTATTAAAAACCTAGAATAACAGGAAACCAATACCTTGGCCTTACGCTTTATCACAAGTAATATCATTATCACTCACCTGCTTTTGCTCAAACATGGCTCCATGGAGCACTTTAAAATTTATTGTTCATGAGCAATTTTCTTTTGAGAGACACAAGCAAGATGTAAACAAAAATTTCATCCAAAGCATAAGTTATTAAACCAAAAAGCTAAGTTATTAAACCAAATATAAAGTAACAAAGTAACAAATCAAGCACTAAAACCACAGTGCTTGAAGAGTACAAAATACAACCAAATAAACAACTGTTCCAACATGAAATAAAAACATAGAGTTAGAAAGCAGAAAGAAAAAACATCACTAAAAACCCAGATCACTGATCATCCTCTCCAGCATCATCCATATCAAGATCCTGGTACACATCATCATCACCCACAACTCCAGCATCATCAGGTGTCGCCTCATCATCAACAGCATCAGCCACCCCCACATAAGGATTTGGCCTGCCCTCAGGCCAATGAACATAAGCCTGGTACTGCTCAGGAGTCATAACCGGGTACTCAGCATTTCCCGGATGCATGTGAGCATTGTAGAGGTCCTGGTGTATGCCCATGTTGCTCCTCCAAATTGCCTCATTCTGATCCATTAAGAAGTTGTTCTGGTCCCTCACGTACTGGTTATGCATCTGCTGCTCCAGCATAAAGGTCTGCAAACCTGAAAAGTCAAAAGAACCAGCACCCTCAGATGGGCCACCTTCATCATCAGAGAAATGGTATTGGGCTGCCCTCTGCTCTGATTTCTCCCAGGTGCGAATATGAGTGTCAGTAATGGCCCCTTCAATATCTTCATCATAGGGTCCAGAAATGGGCACTCCATTAGCCTTAAGCAATCCCATAATCAAACCCGGGTAGAACAATGCCACCTTCTTAGCACCCGTGGCAACTTTCAAAGCCACAGCCTTCATCTCATTGGCTATGATGCGAGCAATATCAACAGGCACTTCTTTCATAATGCACCAGATGAGTGGTAGAACGGCTTTTGGGGCATCGGATGTATGGGCTCTAGGAAGGGCATTGTGGACAAGGAATTGGAAAACTAAGCGGGCAGTAGCGGTCATCTCCTTGGTAAGTGCATGCCTAATCTCTCCCTTGTCATTCTTTACAAAGCACCTACCCTTGTTCATGATATCACGCTCAATTTGCTGAAATTTCCAATTGCCTTGAGCGTTTCTCTTAGCATAGGTACACAAGGTGGGCATTGTGGGGTCCTCAGATGGTTCAAGGTTTAAGGCATTTTCAAGGAAATCATTGATTGCATCCCTATCAAATGGGATTTACTTTCCTCGGACATAAGAAGTCCAAGAGAAAGTCTCAGCAAAGGTAGCGGGTGAGGCATCAGGGACATCATTACAATAGAACTCCCTGATTAGGTCGGTGTTAATCTCAGTTGCGGGCACAAGGAGTTTGGTCCATTTGCGACCAGTGAAAATGTGGAGCATATCAGCATGCTCACCACTAGGGTGAATGTCAAAGGTTTTCTCGTGCCAGGTTTTGTACTGTGCCATCTTCTTAAACCTGGCAGAGTGGACAGGGGTGGGGAAACGGTTTGGGATTGCAGGTGCAGCAGAGGTAGAGGCACCTTTGCCTCTTGGACGTTTGGTCCCGGTAGTTTTTTCAACATTTTTCGGTGCCATCTGCAACAAAACCAGGAAACATCAACATATTGCATAGAAAATATTAGCACAAAGCAGAATTGGTTATTTAAAAACATCAAAAATTTTGAAAATCTGGGCAAGTATGAAGATCTACGCTATTAGCGCCTGCCACGCTAATAGCGAAATTTTTCTGGAAAACTTTCGCTATTAGCGTAGGGTACGCTATTAGCGAAATTTTTCTGGAAAAGTTGCGCTATTAGCGTATATTTCGCTATTAGCGTAGTTCTTCGTACCTGCAATTTTCAAATTTTCAAAATCTTTGTTCCTGCAATTTCACAACACCAACCAACAAATTTCAACCCTAGGTTTCATCCTATGTCTCTAAAACACAATAGAATCATGAAAAGGAATCAGAATCACAACATTGGTACACAAATCATTCAAAACCCTTATTTTTCAAATTTACAAAATGGGTCAAAATCAAAAGATGAATGTTTGTTGCATGTGGGTTATGATTATTGTTCCTTTTCCAACTATTATCAATGAAGAACAATCTCTATTCACAAATCAAAACTCTAACCCTAACCTAACCATCTCTAATCATGTCAAAAACATGGATTTTTTAAATTCAAGAACAAAGATAGGAAGAGAAGATCAAACCTTGTTAATGCAGAGAGAAGCAACACAAATGCAAGAAGAAATGATGCAAAAATGGATGCTTGAAACCAATTGAAAAGAGGGTTTGATTTCTAGGGTTAGTGAGTGGGAGAGAAGTTTTTGTTTGTGGTTTTGAGAAAATGAAGTAATGAAACCGTAAAAGGGGAAAATGAGGGGTTGTGGGAAGTTAAGGGGAGTTAATCCCCTGGGCCCACAATTTTTTTTTCTCCCACGCCAAACTCACGCTAATAGCGTGGCTCTCTGGAGCTCTCACGCTAATAGCGAAAAATACGCTAATAGCGTGAGGCTTCAGGATCAGTTTTTCGAAGTTTTCATTTCTGCTTGTTAAATGCTTATGTACTACTACTATATGCAATAAACATAAAAATACTTACAAAACTGGGTGTGCCTCCCAGCAAGAGCTTGTTTTACGTCCTTAGCTTGACGCATTTTGAAGAAATCATGGCTCGATTTGTGAAATCGTCGTCAAACACCGATCAATTTCACCACCGAAGTAGGGCTTAAGCCTTTGCCCATTAACAGTCCAGTTGGCTTTGGTGACTGGGTCCTCAAGTTCAACAGCTCCGTATGGTTTGACCTCTTTAACCATGAAAGGTCCGGACCACTTAGACTTCAATTTTCCCGGAAACAACCTCAGTCTTGAATTGAAAAGTAATACCATTTGTCCCGGCATGAATTGTCTCAGAATGATCTTCTTGTCATGATACTTCTTGGTCCTTTCTTTGTAGAGCTTTGAAGATTCATAAGCTTGATTTCACAATTCTTCAAGCTCATGCATTTGAACTTTTCTTCTTTCACCGGCCTTCTCTTGATCAAAGTTTAGGAACTTCAATGCCCAAAAGGCTTTATGTTCGAGCTCGACCGGTAAATGACAAGATTTGCCATAGACCATTTGGAAAGGAGTGAGGCCTATAGGAGACTTGTATGCAGTCCTATATGCCCACAAAGCTTCATCAAGTTTAGCCGACCAATCCTTCCGAGATGTAGAGACCGTCTTCTCAAGTATGCGTTTGACCTCCCGGTTAGAAACTTCGACTTGTCCATTCGTTTGCGGATGATACGGTGATGCTACTTTGTGCTTGACTCCATAATGATCTAGGGCCTTGGCAAGTTGTGTGTTGCAAAAGTGTGACCCTCCATCACTAATGAGAACTCTTGGTGTACCAAACCGGGTGAAAATATTCTTTTTTAGGAACTTCACTACCGTCTTGCTATCGGCTTTAGGCGATGCTACGGCTTCCACCCACTTTGAAACATAATCAACAGCTACCAAGATGTACTCATTTGAATATGATGAAGGAAAAGGGCCAACAAAATCTATACCCCAACAATCAAACACTTCCACTTCAAGGATGAGTTGTAGAGGCATCTCATTTCTTTTTGACATTGATCCGGTTCTTTGGCATTCATCACAATACTTGCAATGTAAATTGGCATCTTTGAATAAAGTTGGCCAATAGAACCCGGATTGAAGTACCTTTGCGGCTGTTCTCTCCCCGTTGAAGTGACCTCCATAGGGCGAATTATGACATTGCCATAGGATCTTCTTTGCCTCTTCATCATCCACACACCTACGCAAGAGATTGTCCGCTCCAATTTTGAACAAATAAGGCTCATCCCACACAAAGTGGTTAGCATCATGAAGGAACTTCTTGCGTTGTTGCCATTCAAAATCTTCCGGAATGAACCCGGTTGCTTTGTAGTTTACCATGTCGGCAAACCACGGTCTCACATTGATTGCTAGCAACCGTTCATCTGGAAATTCTTCACGAACCTCCGGTTCATTCTTGGTTACCTCATTGTTTGTCAACCTTGAAAGGTGATCAGCTACAAGATTCTCCGTGCCTTTCTTATCCTTGATCTCTAAGTCAAACTCTTGAAGCAACAACATCCAACGGATGAGCCTTGGCTTTGAGTCGGACTTAGTAAGGAGATACTTGATAGCTGCATGGTCAGTGTAAACAACAATTTTGGAACCTACAAAGTAAGAACGAAATTTCTCCATTGCATAAACTATTGCAAGTAACTCTTTTTCAGTTGTGGCATAATTAATTTGTGCCTCATTTAAAACCTTACTTGCATAGTGAATAGCATGAAAAATTTTGTCCTTACGTTGACCCAAGACCGCACCAACAGCATAATCACTTGCATCACACATTAATTCAAAATTTAAATCCCAATTAGGAGCATTGATTATTGGTGCGGTGGTCAACTTTTCTTTTAAAGATTCAAATGCATCAAGACATTCATTATCAAAAACAAAAGACTTATCTTTGTTGAGCAAGTTGCTCATAGGCTTTGCAATCTTTGAGAAGTCTTTGATGAACCTCCGGTAGAAACCGGCATGACCAAGAAAACTCCGCACACCTTTGACATTTACCGGTGGAGGAAGCTTTCCTATGACATCGACCTTTGCTTGGTCTACCTCGATACCCTTAGCAGAAATCTTATGACCAAGGACAATACCCTCGGTAACCACGAAGTGACATTTCTCCCAATTGAGCACCAAGCTAGTTTCAATACACCGCTTCAGCACGGTATCCAAGCTATTCAAACACATATCAAATGACGAACCGAAAACCGAGAAATCATCCATGAACACCTCCATGCATTTTCCAATAAGTTTGGAGAAGATTGCTTGAACACACCGTTGAAAAGTTGCGGGTGCATTACACAAGCCAAATGGCATTCTTCGATAAGCAAAAATACCAAAGGGGCAAGTGAAAGCCGTCTTCTCGTGATCATCTGGGTTCATGGCGATTTGATTGTAACCGGAGTAACCATCTAGGAAGCAATAAAAGGATTGACCGGAGAGTCTTTCAAGCATTTGATCCATGAAGGGCAAGGGAAAGTGATCCTTCCTTGTTGCTTGATTGAGTCTTCTATAATCTATACACATCCTCCATCCGGTGACGGTTCTAGTTGGGATCAACTCATCTTTATCATTAGTGATCACCGTCATTCCTCCTTTCTTGGGAACTACTTGAACCGGGCTTACCCAAGCACTATCCGAGATAGGATAGATCATGCCGGCTTCAAGTAACTTCAATACTTCCTTTCGCACCACCTCTTTCATGTTTGGATTTAAGCGGCGTTGTGGTTGTGCTACCGGCTTGAAGTTTTCTTCCATCATAATCTTGTGCATACAATAAGATGGACTTATCCCTTTCAAGTCGGATAACTTCCACCCTATCGCTTCCTTGTTGGCCTTGAGAACCTCTACCAACTTTGTTTCTTCATCGATGGACAAGGAGCTACTAATGATCACCGGTTTTGTACCATCTTTCTCAAGAAAAACATATTTCAAATTAGATGGTAAAACATTTAATTCTACCTTGGTGTCATCAACTTTGGCTTCTTCCTTGGATTGTTCTTTCAAATCTTCAAGTATGGCTTGATTAGGAAGAACCTCCTTCAAGGAATCTAGCTCCTTCAAACACTCTTCAATGGCACTTGCTTCGTCTTCATCAATAGCATTGAGTGCGTCCACCAAAGCACTCTCAAGGGGTGTTCTATTGTGCATTTGCTTCCGAGTAGTCAAGATGACTTCTTCGGTTGCATCCATTTTGAAACACGCACCCTTGTCTTTCGAGTACTTCAAAGCTTCTCGAATGTTGAAGGTAACCTCTTCATCATTTACCTTGACCTTCATGATATTATCATCAAGATCAATCATCATCCGAGCCGTTTGCATGAAATTCCTTCCCATTAAGATAGGCACATCCTCATCTTCTTCGACATCCATAACCACAAAATCAGCCGGAAAAATAAATTTGTCCACTTTTACAAGAACATCTTCGGCCATACCTAATGGTTTTGCAAAGGATTTGTCGGCCAATTGCAACATCATCCTAGTCCGCTTTATACAAAGGTCACCAACTCTTTTGGCAACGGACAAAGGCATGAGATTGATGCTTGATCCAAGATCAAGTAGTGCTTTACCTACATGTGTTGTGCCAATAGCTACCGGTAGAGTGACTCTTCCCGGATCTTGCTCTTTCTTAGGCAACGTTCTTTGAATAATAGCACTACAATTGGCATCGATTTGGATCGTCTCTTCATCGTTGATTCTTCTTTTCTTGGAAAGGATATCTTTCATGAACTTCGCATAGACCGGCATTTGCTCCAAGGCTTCTGAGAATGGTATATCAATTTGCAACTTCTTGAAGAGTTCAAGAAACCTTGCGTATTGCCGCTCTTTGTCTTTCTTCGATGGAGCATGTGGGTATGGTAAGCGTTGAGCCACCACTTGCTTCTCAACTACTTGTTTCTTCCCTTTATCTTTATTCTTCCTCTCCATCTCCACTTGTACCTCAAGATCTCTTTTTTGATTTTTTTCTTTTTCAACTAATGCTTCTTTATTCTTTATATACACTTCCTCCTCTATCTCTACACTATCCTCCTCGAACTCCTCTTTTTCCTCCTCGTTAACAACTTCATCATCCTTCTCTTCAACAACAATATCATCACCTACCCCTTTACCTACTACTCTCCCACTCCTTGTAGCTATAGCTTTTGACTGCTATGCCTTGTGGTGCTCCTTAGGATTTGGTTGAGTGTTTGCGGTGAAAGTTCCCACTTGCGGAGGACCTTGAGCCATTTGTTGTGCTAACTGACCAACTTGTGTCTCAAGGCCTTTGATCGACGCGTCGGTATTTTTCTGGTTAGCCATGGACACTTGCATGAATTGTTTCAAGACCTCCTCGGTGCTTTGGGAATTGTTAGGTTGTTGGGGGTTATTTGGTGGTGGGAATTGGTATTGATTATTGAAGGGTTGTTGGAATTGGGGGAAAGGTTGTTGGTAGAAATTTGATTGAGGATATTGGTAGTTATTGTTGTAAGGTGTTCTCCACGGTCTTTGTTGGTTTTGGTTGGCCGGATACCTTCCTTGGAAGTTGGAAGTACCCGGATTTTGTTGTGAGGTTCCGGCTTATTGTGTTTGGTTAGGCCTTTGTTGGTTTCCCACATAGTTGACCTCTTCCTCTTCAAAAGAACCGGGTTCGGGACAATAGCCGGTTGGATGATCCCCCGTACAAAGTCCACAAGTATTGACTTGAGCGGTTCCTCCTTCTTGCTTGAGAGATTCAAGAATTTGTTTAGGCATAGCTCTCATCTCCTTTTGCATAGCTTCTATTTGTTGAGTGAGGAGCTTATTTTGAGCTAAGACCGCATCATTTGCTTCTAGTTCCAGAATACCGACTTTCCTTTGATTAGGATTCCGGTTGTGAGAGGATTTTCTTGTGTTGAGAGCCATTTGGTTAATGATTTTGACAGCTTCAGCTGGGTTTTTCAAAGCAATAGAACCTCCAGCACTTGCATCTAGCATCGTCTTGGACATGTCTTGAAGCCCTTGACGAAAAAGATATAGTTGCATTTGGCTATCAAAACCATGCTTTGGACAATTCCTTAGCAATGATTTATAACGCTCCCAAGCTTCACAAAGAGTCTCACTTTGGCCTTGAGCAAAAGTTGTAATTGAAGTTTTAGCCTCAAGATGCCTATCTTCCGGAAAGAACCTTTCTTGAAATGCTTTCTCTAGCTCACCCCAATTTTCCATCAAAGAAGTTGGTTGATCAAGATACCACTCCTTAGCCTTCCCGATCAAAGAATGAGGAAACAATTGCACAAACACACCCTCTTCCTCATCTTCCTTCATACCAAGTGTACCGGCGGTAACATAGAAGTTGGTAAGATGTTTATATGGATCCTCATGATCCATACCGGTAAACTGGTTATGAGTTATCAAGTTTATCAACCCCGACTTCAGCTCAATTGATTTGGCATTACGATTGCCAAGATTAGCTAGCCTCCTCGGACTAACCCACATAGGTAGAGCATTCTCATCTTCATTAGCCATGTCTACTTCTGGTTCACTCCTCGGAGATGAATGTGCAGAAGAATGTGAAGAATCACCTAGTGATATAGTATGCACCAAACCTGACGGAGAAGGAATAAAAAGTAAAGATTCCGGCTGAGCCAGCCTGGCTAATCTCCTAGCTTCCTTTGCTTGCTTCCTAAGTAACCTAGCAGTTTTCTCAATCTCTGGATCAAATTGTAGGTCTTCGTGAGCAACGGTACCTCGCATAAACAAAGTTCACCAAGACTATACCAAGTGGTTAGCATAAAAAATAATGAATGATATATGTGTATAAGTATATGCATGAAAGAATTTTGTGCAAAATTGACTTAACATGACAAAATTGTTTCAACACTTTTGACAAAAATTTCCGTTACTCCCCGGCAACGGCGCCATTTTGATGTAAGATTTTTCCTACATGTCATATAACTATGTACACGTGAGTATATATAGGATCGTTTCCACAGGGAGTTACGTTTAATCATAAGCATTTACACAATCGTTCACATTAAGGGTTTGGATATAATTTGTTTGTTTGTAACACTATATCCATATTTGACACTAAAGTAAAAACGAGAGGGGATCGAACTATTTCGCTTGCGGTATAAGATAACGAGCAAGCATAACAGCAGCAATCTCTCGATCGATTAACAGACTCTAGCTTTATAACCAATATTATTACAATCATTTCTACAATATCCTTCGTGTCCAAAGCGACATCGTTATTTCCAAGTTAGCGTTTAAACATTCGTGTCCAAATTCCTTAAACGATAACAAAGTCGATCGGATAACTTAATCGACCGTGTCCAGCCTGATTAAGTATCCGAAAGCATTAAAATCTTGATTAAAAGTAATTATCAAAGGTTTACAAGCTTGTCAAGAGTGATATAACATAAGATAGATTGTTATTCTAGTTCTAGATTCAAGAGTTTGTGTCCAAATCATCTTGAATCTCTTTGAAAGCATCAAAAGCAAGAATAACAACAATATTGAATCATTAAGCTAGAACCTTATATATTAAAAGATCAAAAGATTACATAATAGCTTGATAGTTACCTCAATACTACAAAGAAGGTGATAGTTACACATAGACATGTAAACTAATGCAAGGAATGAAGGAAAGATGAAGATTCCATGCCAAGATCCTTGATGTCTCAATGAATCTAGGGTTGAATCTACTCCTTAATCACTTGCTTTGTGTTTCTCTCTATGAAATAGCTCTAACCTCTCTCTAGAAATGTATAAAATGTTTCAATGGAATAGTGAATAATGTTAGAGAGAGGGAAGAATGCTATTTAAATGGGCCTGCATTTATGCACCTGCGCTAATAGCGCAACTCACGCTAATAGCGTGGTAAGGCGGCCTATTTTCTGGCCAATAGGAGTGTGCCACGTTGGCCTTGCCCTGATGCTACGCTCCAGCCACGCCATTAGCGTAGCTCTCTGGAGTATTTACGCTAATAGCGTAGGTTACGCCAATAGCGTAGTTCTTCATGGTTGCTACGCTCCAGGTACGCATATGGCGTAGCTCTCTGGACAATGTACGCTAATAGCGCAGTATACGCTAATAGCGTAGCCTTCAAGAGTGCTCCAGATCCTACGCCCCAGGTACGCTAATGGCGTATCTCTCTGACCTTGGCCATTTCTTCATCACGCTAATAGCGTAGGACACGCTAATAGCGTGGGACCTTGAACTTTGACGTTTTTTGCTCCTTGCTTGTATTTTCCTGCACAAAAAGGGTAGAATAAGGTTTAAAAGCATAAATGACATATTTACACAATAATTGGAGTTTTCCATAGAGAATCTTGCAAAACAAGTCACTAAAATGCCTAAACTCCTATATGAAATATATCACTTTTAAACACTTATCAACCAGCTCATTGGTGTTCTTTTCCCGGCGATGTTGTCGTCTTGTGGTTCGCGGTGGATGACCAAATCAAGAAAAGTTGTTTTGTTTGGGTCAAACCGAGGTGTCGGATTTGGTTCGATAGTGGTGTGTTGGTGGGTTTTGGCTTGATTCCTCCGGCAATCTAGTTTGGTCTTTTCAGGTGTTCTCATCGGTGATGGTTGCTGTCATTGGATCCTATTCTTGTTTTGGCGGTAATTCGATCATCTTGGTGGTTGCCTTACATGTTTTGTCCGAAGCAACTGTTAGCTTAGGAGGTGTTGGGTGCAGTTGTGCTATTGATGCTCGTTTGGCGGCACTGGTGCATGTAGCAATGGTTGAACCTTTTGGGTGGTCTCACTCAACTACGTATAAATAAACTTAGTTTATGAACTGCCAATAAATTGTGAGTTTCTAAATCTTACAGAAACTCAATACAAGCACTTGTATGAAATATTCAAAAATTTGATAAGGAGGTAAAGATGATTTTGTCAATTTGAACGTTTTTAAAACCTGGAGGTGCAACTTGAATATATTGAGCAAAAGCAAGATAATGAATAGAATATATGGAATGTATGTTTAGTAAAAGTAAAAAAACATGTTGTTCTAAACATTAATACAGAAGTTATAAAGCAATTTTAATATCAATGACATAATTATCATTATCTCAAAAGAGTACAACTACTTCATAACTGGCTCCAAACAATGTTTCCCACTTGTGCACTGTTACACATCAGTCTCATGTTTTTCTAACAGAGGGGTCCCAATGATACAATTGAATGGTGAAAAAACTTGCAAAGTATATTAGAATTTTCAGGTTTTTTTCTTTTGTACAACAAAATATTGTAGAGAATGTGAATTTATTACAAATTGTAAAAAAATTGTATAAACAAATTTCTTAAGATAAAATTTAGTATGAGTTAGCCTATGATCAAATTCATTTCAAATACCTCTGCTAGAATTAAAATACCTCTGTTTATATAAGCATCCATATTATATAAACAAGTTGTTAATAAATAGCACACATGCAGAAAAGTTAAACCATTTATCAATTTAAAGCGAAGGGTCTAAAACATCTATTAGAAGATTGTATTTCACGTGAAGGGTCGAAACAAGCAAAACTCATTTGTTTTTCTAGAACAATACAAATACTTCCGAAAGTCACAAGTATATAAAGCGACAACAACATGCTTCTACACAATTTATGCACTATAGTAGAGTCCGACTTTGCTCGGTAAATACTAATTGGAAAATCCTTGAAATACACTCTTGATAGACTGTTAAAGAAATAACTTTTCATTATATCTGAAACATATTAGGGAACCAAGCATCAGAAATATTTTAGGGAAAAACTCCCTCATATTTCCTTTTTCAAACTTTCAAACCTCCTTCCGTTACTATTGTGAGAAAACTTCTCTTTACTTTTTGAGCTTTTCGATTCATCTTCCTGCTTCAGAGACTTTTCAAACTTCTGTTATCCGTTTGTTCCCTTCGTCCTGATTCAAACTTCTCTGTTCTGCACCGGACAAGACTCTTTGATTGATAAGCTTTCAAATGAACCATGTTTACCGTATTGGATAGAGGTCTACGAGACAGATAATGCTTTTAGTAGAGACTAAAAAGAAACAAACTTGGCTTCATTAAAAAAACCAGTATCGACGGCCATAAAAAGAAGGAATGTCTTTTTAACAGGGAAACTCATGGCAAGCTTCCAATTCAAACATGCATCCAATGTGTTTATGTATTTTAAGTAAGAAGGAATATGTCCAATTAAAATGCATTTACATGCTTTTCATATCCAATAGACACAAGGAATATGTTTTCAACACTCAAAGAAAACACTAAATGTTTAGTTGGATAAATATCTAACGCAATAGTTCAACAAAAATAATAATAATACAATTCAATACATATATCTGCTGGAAGAACCCACCATTAGTCTCTATATTGGTAAATAGACAAAAGCATACTCTAAATTAAAAGACACCGCCCATTTTTTCCATTTTGCCAACTCCACGAGCGGCGAGCTCAGAATTCTTCCATGCACATATTCGATGGAAAAGATCAAAATCACAAGATAAATTAATCTTGCGAAGTTTGGGAAGTGGCAAGTATTGATTATCAATGTTCAGCACAAAATTATTCTTAGTACCATGATAGTAATGATAATCGAGGTTGAGTTCTTTGAGTAAAGGGAAACAATTAGCGATGAATAAGAGATCCATCTTGAAACTGGCAGTCATTATCGTGCAATTGAAAGATTTTAATAAATTTTGAAAATTTTGGGACGGAACTCGCAACCCATTTTGACGAAGGGGGACTCTGTGGCAGACATTGAGCGACTTGATGTTTGAAGGGAAACTGGAGATTTTGGTAAGAATCGCTTCGAGGGTACTGTCTCCAGAGAAGTGGGTTAGGTCGAGGGATGTTAGGTTAGGGAACCTTTGGAAGAGGTTAGGAATGAAAGGGATTGTTTGATCTATGATTTTGAGGGAGAATCGGAGACGGTTGGTGACGGAGAGAAACTGTTTGGAGACCTCCGAGAGAGACTTGAAAGTGTTGTTGTCGTCGATTAGGTATTTGAAGATGCGCTCCCAAAGCTCCTCTAGTAAATCTGAACAAGTTTCTGCAACTGCAATTGTCGCAGAGCAACCAATTTCTGTCAGTGAATGTACTACACACACAAAGACAGGCTATGAAGATTGTACCGTAAATTAAAACATATTTCCTTTAAATTTGTACTGGGCTGATGCGTTATATCAAACAACATCTCTCAATATATTGTGTCCTTTTGCTTTCGTTTTGGTTAAAACCTTTATAAAACTCCTAAACACAATTATCAATATCAGTGAAGACTGAAGAAAGCACACAATCCACACAATTTAATAATCATTTCGCAATTTTTTTTTAATAGAATCCAGTTTGTATTAATGAATATCTGTGAAGCAATATACAAATCAATATGTTGCATAACAAGAGAAGGGAAGCAACTAAACATTCAAACAATTAAAGAGAACTAACCTATTTGTGACCTTCCGAGGAAGACAGACGAAGGGACGATGATTAGAGATGGCGACGGCGATTGCATGACAGAGAGCAGCGGCGACGGAACACTGCGTTTTGTTGAAAGGGTTTTCTTTTTGGTAGAAGATAGAAAGAGGTTTTAGAAATGTTTATGTTTTTTTAATTAATTAAAAGAAATTTACATATAAACCCTTATACATAATATTGATTTAAATAATAAAAGTTGGTTTTTTGGTAATAAGGTTGTGAGAGTATGGTTGCTAACTTTTTCCTAAAGTGGGAGTAGACTCCTTCGTATTTGTTAGACTTCTCTTTTTTTTTTTTTTTTTACAAAAATAAACGATATTCTTTCATTCAAATTGATAGAGTACATCGATACAATACAAATCCAAATTCAATGAAAACAAAAAGGATGAATGTGTGAACAAACTCACAACATCCATGTTAATAGCATAAAACGGCAAAGTACCTATGACTAAAAATTAAATATGACTATATTCATGTCTCCAAAATACTCATGTCTTCGGATCTGCAACGTTGACGACGCCAAAGTCATTGTCATTGATCGAATCTGCACTTGTTCAAAGCTAATCTTTCAACCCGAATCAAATAAACACCGCATTAAGACGGGAAATCATAAACACACCGCACTAAGACGGGAAATCAAAACAAACAAAGTCGTTCAGAGACGACGAAATCACAAAAACAAACGAAAGAAAACATAAAATATGTGAAATCACTTATTCAATTAGGATAAAAGGAAAAACAATTCGGAGGGGTGATTTTTGGGTCTAAATTGACCCTAAATAACCCCTCTGAAAAGAAGAAGAAGAAAGGAATGACGGCTAGAGACTTCTCTATTTTATTACCTATTTTATATATTTTGTAGGTGAAGGAATAAGTAATAATTTACTCCCACAATTATTTATTTTTTTGACAAAAACAAAACGATATTCATTCATTCAAATTGATAAATTACCTCAGATAGAAATATCGCTAAAAACGTAAAGGGTGAAACTGCAAACAAACTCAAAACACCCAAGTTAATAGCATACGAAGACAAAATGTCTACAAATAATATGATAAAACCTAAGTCACCGAACTACTCATGCTTCCGGATCTGCAACGTTGATGCTCGAATCATTGATTGAAATTGTAATTGATTGATGTCGATCTTTCAATAGGAACTAAACTAACACCGCGACAAGACGCGAAATCAAACGCCGCATAAGACGACGAACAACATAACGTCCCACTTAGATGACAAAATCACGAAAAACACAAAAGGAAACACTTGATATATGTGAAAACCAGTTATTTAAATTGAAAGAAAAGGAGAAAAAGAAGTATAGGGGTGATTCTAGGTCAAAAAATGACCTAAAACCACCCCTCCTGATGAATGAAAGAGAAATAAAGTTTAAAGAGAAATTGGAGTTTCTCTCACTAGAATACTAGGAATGGCTAAAATGTCAATTCCTCCCACTAATTGTTATTAACCTTTAAATAATACTGCTTTATTTTAGTCATAGTATATCATCTATCCTTTATACATGCATTTTTTTTTTAACAAAATCATCTATCATCTATACATACATTTGAGGATCACTAAAATGAACAAGTACACATGTCTTATCAAGACTAAATATAAAGGAAAAATTACACGTGGCAAAGGTTGGATCATAAATATATAAACATATTTATTTATTACAATTAATTATAAAAATCATACTAATCTTACTTGATATTTTTTCCAAAAATTTCTCCTAATTTTTAATACATACTTAATAATTACTATTATTAAAAAACCTTTTTTTATTTTTTTTGAAGGAAAAAAACCTTTTTTTATTTAAAATTTAATTTGTAAAATATATAACCGGTTACAATCATCAAATTATTATTATTAATACTAGCGAAATAATTATCATTAAAATTTAGATTTTTTAAGAAATCATATTCCGACATGATTGAAGCCAACAACTTTGTTGTATAAATATTTTTAATCTTTATATAATATAAAATTCTAATATGATCTTTTTTTTTGTAAAGGATGTCTACTAAAAGTGTACAACAAACAATCTATAATTTTTTTTTTGCCTAATATTCAATTTTTATGATATTTTACAAGGGGATCTTATTTTGATTTGTCTGCTCTGGAACATCTAATGAAACCAACACAATTGGCCAAACAACTAAATCAACACATGTTTCAAATAGGAACTAGAATCATCTATGATATAATCAAAATAAAATTTCTACTCATGGCTAACAAATAAATAACTATATCAAAAGAAGACATTACATGTGATGAGAACAACTAAGAGCTTGATGGCAAGCCACCACTAAAATCCTAGATCCAATGCTTCAAATGTGTCATCGGAATCTCCAAAAATATAAGTCCTTGCTCTGAATTGCAAATGACTTTATATCGAAAAATTAGTTTACACAAACTCAATACAAGCACTTTTATGCAAGATTTAAAAATTTGGTAAGGAGGTAAAGATGATTTTGTTAATTTGAACTTTTTTAGAACTTGGAAGTGCAAATTGAAATTACGAGGGTAAAACTAGAGGTTTTCCTATCTTTCTACCTTAATCTTGGTTATACATACAAAGACAATCAAGAGCCAACACATAGATGCATGTTTTTTATAGGTCGTATTTAGCAAAACAAAAGTCGAAACACCCCTAGTTCTAAACATTAATACAGAAGTTATAAAGCAATTATAATATCATTCTCTTATTGGTTTAAATCATTGTGAGTCTACACTTTTAAAATTGAACTCACACAAAGTGGTGGGACATGCATTGATTTCATCCAATAAAAGAGTGAGTGCTAGAAAGTGTTAAAAAGTGAGTGTTGCTAGCATTCCTCTTACATAATTATCACAAAATAGGACAACTACTTCATAACTGGTTGCAAAAACTTTAAACCTAAGGAGGCTCCATACAATGTTTCCCACTTCTACACGGTTACACATTAGTCTCATGTTTTCCTAAATCTAAATTAGTAGCTACCCAATGATGCAACTGAATGGTGCAAAAACTTACAAAGCATATTAGAATTTTCAGTTTTTTTCTTTTGTTCAACAGAAAAATTGTAGAGAATGTGTATCTATTAAAAATTGTAGAAAAATTGTATAAATAAATTCCAAAAGATAAAGACTCTTCATGAACGGATCCAAGCTTAGAAAATCATGGAAGAACATCTGAAGGTGCATACGGCGGATCTGCCAAAGACCTATGCTGCAGTCTGTCCCCAGAGCCATTATTTCTTCCTAAAAATGCCCCAACCTCACCTCATAATCTATCTCGAATCTCTTCTCCGACTAAAATAAAATTTATTAGGAGTTAGCCTATGATCAACGACTTTTCAAATACCTATCCTAGAATTAAAATAACACCAACTTTGCAGTGTATCATATAAACATGCATATTATTTAAACAAGTGGTTAATAAATAGAAAAGATAAACCATTTATTAAATTATCAGCATAGGAGTGAAATGCTTCAGAAATTAAAAGATTCCAAAACTTGTGATAGTTATAAACCTGTAGGCCGTTCTAATCTCTCTTCATATGGTCCTGTGTTTAAGACTGGTTTCACATTTGGCTGTTGAAAATGTAACATAAAATTAAATCAGCGAGAACAAGAACTATTACTTATAGATGAAGATGAAAACTATTATAAGAAGTACTCACACTTGTTTTAGAACTGGAACCACTTTGTGGATCCTTCAATTTAGTCCAATCAAATACAAAGTCAAACTGATAACCTGCAAAAGCGCCATTTGTAATAAATTAATTTTCGAGATTTGCAAGAATTTTCAAATGAGGAACAATAAAGCTTATATATCTACAAGAAGATAACCTTCTCTAATGAATAGTTCCCGAAAGAGTTTCTTAAGATATGAATAATCAGGTTTATCTTCAAACCGCAATGATCGACAATAGTGGAAATATGACGTGAACTCTGTTGGATGTGACTTGCACAAGACCTGTTTAAGAAATTAAAAATTTTCAACAGATGAAATTTGGAAAATTGATTAGTTTGCTCAATCAATTTAATTAAACTAAAGATTTGGGGATTAAAAGGACATATTTAAACATGATGCAGAAAAATAAGGGTATACAAACAATAATCATCCTAAAAGAGCTTCTTGAAACTAAATATTGGTACCTCTATTGGAGTTAGCTTCTTTTTTTCCCTTATCCATTCATATTTCTTCTCTTTAGTGACAGCTTTCATGCCGTGACCATGCCATGGAAGACTATAACAAAATTGCTATAGCAAGTTAGAATGTATAATGACGAGTACAAGGAAAGAAGCAAGAATCGCGCGTCCAACCAACCTTCCTCTCAAAAAGTACATTAGTACATAACCAAGCGATTCTAGATCATCTCTTCTGCTTTGTTCTGCAAGATAATCAAAACAAGAGATGTAAATGTACATCCAATTTATTTAAATAAGAAATTTAATAAATAAAAAAATGAAAGAGCTTCTTCATGAGTATGTTAAATAAATTGCACAAATTACCAATTCCAAGGTGAGTGTTAAAACTTGCATATTGAGCAGTTCCAATGAGATTCTTGTTTTCCCTGTTGAGAGTAATTATGGTTTTAATTTAAAGAAAATGAAGAAAATGAAAAACCAGCTTTAAAGTTGAAACAAAACGTAAAGGGAACAAAATACAAAGGAAATGCAGCAAAACACAAACTTAAATGTAACTGTAGAAAGGAAAACAAGTTGGACATCCCAAACAAAATTGTATATTAGGTACCTGTATGGTATGTGCCTTTGTGTTTTAAGATCACAATACTTTTTTGCAAGGCCATAGTCAATAATGTACACCTGTAATAATTAAATGGAAATCATAAAATTTAACATAAGGCCTATATGGTTTCCGTTTGTATTTTTCTACTTCCATTTAACAAAGTGACGTTTTCCATTCTTGTATTTGAAATAGGAAATAATAAATGAAACTAAAAACATTTCCAAATATAATCAGACAACAGATTCTTTGAACTTGAAAAATGCTGGTGATAGATGTAAGTTATGGTTAATCTCCTTAGAAGATATGTGCCTAAATTACATTAAATGCAAGAAAGTGATACATTAGATACCTGATTGATCTTGCTGCCTGAACCCATTAGAAAATTCTCGGGCTTTACATCACGATGCAGAAATCCACGATAGTGCATATACGCTACTCTGTTTATCTACGTCAAATAGTAAACATTGAAGGTAAATCCGTAAAATACTTTTGCTTCATGCTAAAAATATGGTTTTCTTAAAATTAAACATTAAGGTTATACTTACTAGTTGATCAGCAAGCATCAATACTGTTTTTAAGGAGAATTTTCTATTGCAATAGTTAAATAAGTCTTCAAGACTTGGTCCAAGAAGGTCAATAGCCATCACATTGTAGTCACCCTCGACTCCATACCACTTTATATGAGGTATGCCGGCTTCAAATAAAAATTAGCACATTAAATACTCAAACTATTAGGTTTGCTTCTTGAATAGCCAATATTTAATAATATTTTGTACAAAAATCATATCACGAAACACTAGCAATTTGTTTTATTTCCACTAGGCTAGAGCTCTGCTATAGCCGCTTATTAACAAAATTGTCGGCTGCATGAAAAGAAGCTGAACAGGTACTTCAAAAAACTTACTTCCTCCTTGAAGAAGCCTATACAATTTAGACTCATACAGAAGTTGAGGATGCTTTGTCTTCACATGTTCCTGAGATGCCAATGAAAATGTAGAAAAAAGAGTGATTATGAAAAGAAGAGTAAAAGAGGAAAGATTGTATTTCACATGAAGGATCTATACAAGCGAAAGTCTTCTATTGTTTCAGAACATTACAAATACTTCAGAAAGTTGCAACTTGCAAGTGATAACTCACTTCAGAGTTAAAGCTCATAATACATTATTTTCATAATAGTGTAACACACAAATAAAAATCCCGACAAGTAAATATGTTGAGTTATTTTATTGAAAGGGCAGGTGATGTGTATAGGTATATGTGTATGGGTAAGAGTCATGGCCTTAAATTGCGGTTCTAGTCACGGATGTGACCGTTCTGATTACTATCATTGCACTGATGCGACTCGCATTAAGGTTGTTGCAGCGTGAAATAATTTTAAATTTTCAAAAACTATATAAAGCGACACTAGCATGCTACTACACAATTTATTCCCTATAGTAGAGTCTGACTTTGGTCCGTAAATACTAATTGGAAAATGCTTGAAATACAAGCTTAAGAGACTGTTAAAGAAATATTTTTTCACTATATCTAAAACATTGGAATTTAGGGTTTCAAAGTTCACATCGCAATTACGGTGCCTTTGCGGTTACGGTGGCCACCGCATCAACAATATTTTAGACGCAATTGCAGATGCCGACCGCAATTTAAAATCATGGTACAATCAATGAAGTTGCTACCATATTTTGTCCAACTACGTGCAAGGGAACAGACAGGTATAGTATCTACCAAAACCCTACCCATCGCCATCCCTACATAGAAATTGGAGTGACAAGAGTCCATAACAACTTCACTCACCAGTTTAAGAGCCACTTCCTCTTGAGTTTTCACATCAACACCTGAAACAAACAAGTCCAAATTATTCAAAGAAAACATACAACGATAAAAAAAGATTAAAAAAATTGATAAAGTGCATACCCAAATAAAGCTCCCCAAATGCTCCACTCCCAAGTTTGCTGCCAAGCTTGAATTTTCCACCAATAACAATATCCATCATAACCAATATTCAGAATTTTTCTTTATGGCCGTGAAAATCAGAATTTTATTTTTTCTGGTCGTGAAAAAGAAGCCCTAGCTTGGTTCTTCTCCGAAAAAGAAAAAGGTATTTATAGAGAAAAAAGAAAAAGATAGAAACGCGTAAAGCAAACCCCATATTGAGAGAGGAGTTATGAGCTCCGAAATTGTAGAGATTTTATATATAGCAACAAAAAATGAATAAGAAAGATTTTGTGGATATAATAATAGATTATATAGGAATATAATTTATTACCAACTCTCTCTCTCTCTCTCTCTTTTTCCTTTCTCTCTCGTGAGCCGCCGCAAAAACCCTAGTTTCTTCTCCTTCATCCACCAAAGAGGGGTGATTTAGGGTCAATTTTTGACCCAAAATCACCCCTCTAACTCGTTTTTCTATTTCCCTTTTATTGAAATAAGTGATTTTCACATCTATTTCGTTTTATTTTGTGATTTCGTAGTCTTCGTGCGACGTTGGTTGTTCGTCGTCTTTGTGCGACGTTGTTTGTTTTTCCTATTTCTCTCAGGTATTTGATCGCTTCAGATTGTCAGATCAGCTTCGATCCAGTGCAGATCCAATCAATGACTTTGGCGTCATCCACGTTGCAGATCCGGAAACATGGTCATTTCGGAGATTTAAATATAGTCATATGTGTAGGCATTTGTACTTTGCCATTTTATGCTATTAACATGGATGCTGTGAGCCTGTTCACAGATTCATCCTTTTTATTTTTAGCGAATTTGCATTATTTCGATGTACTCTTTCAATTTGAATGAATGGATATCTTTTATTTTGTCAAAAAAAAAAAGATTTTGTGGATATTTTGTGATGATTTGAACAAAAAGATTCATGTTTTTTTTAGACTGATCAATTCTTGCAATGCACACCACACCACACCACCCCACATGAATGGGTTTTGCCAAAGAGATATTCTTGCATGAACTCTTATCTAAGAGATTATTTTTACACCCAACCAGTAAAAATATGACACATGTTATTAACTTTAAAAAAAATGTGCTTTTAATTAAGAAAATGGAAACATAAATGGTGGTGGGTGGTTTTTGTTGGTTAAAGAAAGTGGAAAAAGGAGAGAGAAATATTAAAAATAATTAGAAAAAATTAGGATATTAATTATTTTTATTATTTTAATGAGATGTTTGATTTTAATTGGTTGGGTGTAAGAATGATCACTTAGGTAAGAGTTCATGTAAGAATTTCTCTTTGCGAAAATAATCTATATGGAAAATTATAGTGTTTTATTTGTTATCAAGGCTGTTCTAAGGGGTGCAAACAACTCTACTTAATCGGGACTTCAAAATTTAGGACAAAAAATATTTTTTATTTTACATAATGCATGTAAATTGTTAATACTAGCGAAAGTAGGGGCGCTCGTCTTTCCGCTTGTTTTATCGCACTAACGTTTAAAAATTATGAATGATGTTTTTTTATTAATTTGTATTTTGATTAAAACTAAAAATATATAAATGTTTGTTGCTTTAAGGTTATAAAAAATCAAACTGAACTTGATTATCTATTTAAACGACACCAATAATAATACAATATAACAAAAAAAATCTAATTCTTTTTTCAATGACACAAACAATGTAACATCCCAGACTGCTTTCAGGATTGCCGACTAACCCCACAAACCAACACGAGTCTTTTCAGCATGCTTTGTCCTCACTCACATGCTTACCGGGAAACTTCCCGGTAGGTCACCCATGTGGGAAACTTCCCGGTAGGTCACCCATCATAAGACTACTCCAAGTCAAGCACGCTTAACTGTGGAGTTCTTATGGAATGAGCTACCGAAAAGAAGATGCATCTTGTTGATATGGGTAGTACCTAACAATTCTTATAAGCCTTCCTTCAATCATGTAGTCCCATACCTACACGGCCTCCGGATCCCTCTCATTCCGATGTGATTCGGTTCCTCTTATTAACGTGGGGTCATCCTTACGGATAGTGCCCGTTCCAACTGGCGGGAACCTTTCGTATCTAACTGGCGGGATATCGAAATCCACGTTGTGGGTGTTACATGCCCACCAGCTTCCGCCTGGTTCGTCCCCGAACCACACCGTACTGGGAGAGGTCTGCTCTGATACCATTTTGTAACATCCCAGACTGCTTTCAGGATTGCCGACTAACCCCACAAACCAACACGAGTCTTTTCAGCATGCTTTGTCCTCACTCACATGCTTACCGGGAAACTTCCCGGTAGGTCACCCATCATAAGACTACTCTAAGTCAAGCACGCTTAACTGTGGAGTTCTTATGGAATGAGCTACCGAAAAGAAGATGCATCTTGTTGATATGGGTAGTACCTAACAATTCTTATAAGCCTTCCTTCAACCATGTAGTCCCATACCTACACGGCCTCCGGATCCCTCTCATTCCGATGTGATTCGGTTCCTCTTATTAACGTGGGGTCATCCTTACGGATAGTGCCCGTTCCAACTGGCGGGAACCTTTCGTATCTAACTGGCGGGATATCGAAAGCCACGTTGTGGGTGTTACAAACAACAATCTACTTTATTATATAGGAAAATTAATGTCCCTTGAAATTACCATTTTGCCCCTATTAGGGGCATTTTGGTAATTTAATTATTAGTGAGTTTTTTTTTTTGAAACCAATGGCCTATGAAATTCCATTTTTGCCTCTAACCAATTTTTTTTTTAATTATTTTCTAATTTTTATATTTTTAATAACTTTTAATTATTTTCCAATTTTTATATTTTTAACTATTTTTCAATTTTTTTCTCCCAAATTCAGTTGCTTCTACATTGCCGTTGTGGGAGATTAAGGTATCGTTTGACCCGACTTTTTTCAACTTTCTCTACATTTTTAAGGAGAAGTTAGGCCGAATACAATATCAATTAAGTACTTACTAAAAAAGTACTTTTTTTGAACGCATAAAATTGAATGGAATGAACTTTGACCAGAAGTTGTTGAATGTTACTTTAAAAAACTACTTATCGACAATTTATTTCACAAGCACCTCTTTTCAACCCACGCTGGGAACCTTTTCTTTATTTTTTAATATTATATTTCAATATGTTTTTTTTCTTCCATTTAACTTTTTTTTTTACCGTTCCATTAATTTTTTAAGGAGATTCCATTTAATTTTATTAGCTTTTTTTCAAAGGAATTTTATTATCTTTTTATCACTTATATATTTAATTTCAATATCGTTTAATCATCACAATCTCACAAATATTTTTATTCACGCTGTCATTTAATGATCCCAAATATTTTTATCTCCTTTCTTCATCCTCGCGATTATATACATTTATTAACGTTTAGAGTAATATTTTATGTCCGTCTGTCTTTTTTTTTGTTACCCTAATGCATATAATTTTTTTAGTGTTGCTTGGTTGAGTGCTACCTCACCAATTTTTTTTTAACTATTTTCCAATTTTTATATTTTTAAAAACTTTTAACTATTTTACAATTTTTTATTTTTAATTATTTAAAACTAAGTTGATGGTTCATGGTTTTTAAGGTTTATATTTTGACATATTACAATGATTCACAATTATCCGTCATTTTACCATCTATCCTTTCAATGTAATCTTCCAGACTGAATATTACTAAGCATATGTGAAGAGACTGAATATTGCTCAACTGATATTACTTTTTTGACGTCAAAGAGATTTTTTATTTTTTAACGGTCAAATTATTAATAACCAAGTTCCTACACAAGACGCTAAAGAGTTTAATGTGTTTCTTTCGTTCATTTTGTGTCATGTAAATATTGGTATTAATCCCTTTTTGGTAACTCTATGGCAGTAGCGCTCACTTTTATAATTTTAACTAATATGTAATTTATGATGTTTTCCTGCTCTTGATAAAGCTTTCATAAATATTTTGATAAAGATTTATAATTTTTGTGCAATATTTATTAATTTGATCATTTTTCCTTCGGAACATTTTTTTTACAAAATACGTTACTGAACCCCATGCCTTAGACCATGCATCACAAATATTTGGATTATGCGACCTTCATTCTCAAATTTACGAAGAATGGTAATATTCCGTAATTTGAACATCTCTCCTTTAAAACAAGTTTTTTAAAAGTGCGTATAATTCACATGAAAGGACTCGATACTAAATTGCAGTTAATATATGCCTTTACTGTAGATCATGTGAAATGATTTATATACGTTGAAACTGAAAGGCAAAATGATATAAATCAAGTAGAGAGGCATTCAACTATCTGTCTGATTCAGAAGTTTGTTCACCTGAAAGGACTGGATACTAAATTGCAGTTAATATTTACCTTTGTTGTAAATCATGTGAAAGGATTTATATACGTGGTACTAAATTGCAGTTAATATCTGCCTTTGCTAGGGGTGGCAAAAATACCCATGCCCACGGGTACCCGTGGGTAAAATCCGTCACGGGTATGGAGCGGGTAGCTAAACGGGTATCCACGGGTATAATAAACGGGTATTTGACTACCCATTATTATATGGACACAGACACGGATTGGATTGTATCCATACCCACGGGTACCCATACCCGATAATAAATTAAGTAAATTACTAATATATCTTTATATATCATATCTTATTACTTAAAGTTGGTACCTTATTGAAGAAAATTTTACCGCCCATCTAAAAATCCTCAATAATAACCTATTTTTATTTTAAATTTTTTTAATTCATCTTATTAAGTTCACCGTTTCCACTTCATTCACATCATAAAACATATAGATTATATAAGAATCATGAATTTTCTATGAATTATGTATGATTTATGAAATTTTAAGTGGATTATGTATGGATGTTTAAAAGTTGAAGTTTTTTGGTAATTAAAAAAATTTATTATTTGTACCAAAAAATAAATAAATTCAAAACTCCATGGGTACCCATGGATACCTCAATACCCACGGGTACCCACGAGGATACGGGGCGGGCACGAGTATCATATTTATCCAACGGTGCGGGGACATGTATCATATTATCCATACCCATGGGTATCCATTGACATCCCTAGCCTTTGTTGTAGATCATGTGAAAAGATTTATATACGTTGAAGCTAAAACACAAAATGATATAAATTAGGTAGAGAGGCTTTCAGCTATCTGTCTGATGCAGAAGTTTGTTCACCTGAAAGAACTGGATACTAAATTGCAGTTAATATCTGCCTTTGCTGTAGATCATGTGAAAGGATTTATATATGTTGAAGCTTATCTGAAAACCTATCGGTTTATATGTTTATGTGTTTTTGGGTCTCTGTTTGTGACAATCGTAAAATCTTGAAACAAAAGCAATAACTGTAGTTAAGCTATTTTGGAAAATCTGCTGATATCTGAGATTCAAAAATATCTTTTTCAAGTTAGATTAAATTTAAAATTGTATGCATGTTGACTATGGAACTTTGTTACGATTTAAAATACTATATAAAAAGATTTTAAAGCATTTGGATTAGAGTTAGTGATGAATTTATGTTAAAGATGGTCATGGATATCATTTGCTTCATCACTAACTAACTATGTTTCTATTTGTGTTATTTTTGTTTGCTATTCAATCATGATTTTCTTATTTCTTTTTGAAACCAGTAAGATTATTGGTAATTTATTTAGGTGAATATACTTGCTAATTTAATACCGTTATAGCTGTTGTTTTCTGTTTATGGTTTTTGACTCAAATAAGTGCTTATATCTAAGTTTGCTTGATTTTCTGGTTTTGTTGTATATACAGAGTATAAAGCCAATTGTTGGAGTTAAATTCTGCATTATAAGAATTCTGAATGTTACATCTAAGATGTTAAAAACTGATATAGTTTCTTAATCGTTAAATTACAGTTTAGTTCTACTATTGTTCAAATCCAACTTAACTTAACCCTTTTTTACGTCAATGTAGGCTAGAGTCTGTATTCAACAATGTTGGAAATCCCACCCCGAATATGAAGGGGGTGGGTTGGTAATTCCACCTTAAAATTGCGATGTGATCTGCCCCAAGTTGCCTTATGTTGGCTTGTCTTTGAGGGGGTGGATTTAGTCCCACATCGGTTAGATTGGAAGTTTGATCAGAGTTTATAAAGAGGAGGCACTCCTCACCTTACAAGCCGGTTTTGTAAGGATGAGTTAGGCCCCAAATTTCAACATGGTATCAGAGCCTATCTAGGATCTACCGTTGTCGGGATTCCGCATTGCCACGCTTCATGCCCATTGGGCCTGGGCCTGAGCGTGAGGGGGTGTGTTGGAAATCCCGCCCCGAATATGAAGGGGTGGGTTGGTAATTCCACCTCAGGTGCGTTGGAAATCCCGGCCCGAATGTGAGGGGGTGGGTTGGTAATTCCACCTTAAAATTGCGATGCGATCTGCCCCAAGTTGCCTTATGTTGGCTTGTCTTTGAGGGGGTGGATTTAGTCCCACATCAGTTAGATTGGAAGCTTGATCCGAGTTTATAAAGAGGAGGCACTCCTTACCTTACAAGCCGGTTTTGTAAGGATGAGTTAGGCCCCAAATTTCAACAAACAACACTACTACAATCAAACAATCAACACCGCAAAGAAATCAACTTCAACTCTCCTGGATTGCTTCTTTCTGATGAAGGAATTAACTATGTCACACACTTTGGCAAGGATGACATAGGGGTGTACATGGGTAATGGAATCAAAATTGCCAAAGAGTTTGGATTTTTGGTTCCAACCAAGATTAGGCTTGACTACGAGGGCATCAAAAACATGTATAAGCTGACACAACTAGGACCAATTTACATTCCAACTGTTTTCCCCGCACGAGTTAAACAAGAACCCATTGAAATCATTTCAGACGATGACACTGACACTGAACAAACAAATGGTGAGGATGAAGCAAGAACTAATAATCAAATTCATCCAAATGCTGGTCATGTCAACAATTTGCAAAGAACTAATGCGGTGCATTATCATCACTTTGAGAAGGATGTGGCAGCAACTTTAACCTCCATTGAAAAACAACAAGCCTTGGTACGTCAAAAACCATTCTTAATAAATCTAGCATCATCTACTATTGTAAAATAAATATGTCAATCTATTAAAAATAACAAATAACACGTAGAATAAGACTATGCAAACTTACCACATATCCTCTGTTACATTAAATTCAGAGGGTGTTATAATTGTAATATATTAATGTCTCATAACATCAACCTTAAAGAAATAGTTTCTATTCAAGCAATCTATGTGCCTTTACAGTTCCATTTTTTATTTCATATAGCATTTTCCAAATCAAATATCCAAAAAAGTCTTGAAAAGAAAGTATCTAAGGATGACTTTAGAAGATTTGGAAACACACAAGACATATAATTGCAAGGTTAGGACTGCTGGCAAAGGGAATGCTGAGAAAAATTTAGGTGGTGAATGGTTTAACTTCGTCGTAGACCGCGACTTACAAGAGGGTGATAGATTGATCTTTGATTTGGAGGATCCACCAACCAAAATGTATGTCAGACACATCCGCGGCCAATAAACAACAAAAGGCACTGATTACTTTTGAAAGAAACATGTTTCTTTGGTGTTAGGATTGCAAATCTATTTGCTTATACATTATTCTGTCCTCTCTTTATTGCAACAGGAATCTCTCTCTGCTTATGCTAAAAATGATTTGGATCTCGCTGGGAGCTGCACTTCTGCAAATGTGTTAACAATGTACAATTTGTATAATATTTCGATGACTATGTGTTGAAACGATAGTTTGGATATAATAATCCAACCCTTTTTTGGTAATCAAACTTAAATAGGTTTTTGACTATATCGCAACATCTATATTTTGACTGCAGTACACTATATGTGCAATAACAATGGTTGCTATGTTAGTTGCTATGTTAGTTCATTTCCATATTTGAGAAGGACAATAGTGCTCTATGATTTCAACAATACTCCTTAAAATCAGTTCACTTTTAACCGTTAACAAATGCGATTGCCAACAAAATTATCCGAAAAAAAAGCAATCCACCCCGTGCGAAGCACGGGTTGACAACTAGTTTTATTATAAAAAAAATTGTTTAAGGGCATAATTGGAATAATGAAAAAGTAAGTATAAATATACACATCTAGTTACACTTTTTAACTAGTTACACTTTTTAAATAATAAAGAAAAAAACCATACATACATATATATATATATATTCACATCGTGTTTGTTACATTTTTTAAATATTTTAATTTATTCTTATCTATTTGTTACGTGTGTTATTTGAATTGAAAATTGAGGGTATTTTTGAAAAGAGAAAAAGTCATCCCGAAAGAGTTGAAATGAGTTATTTTCTTTATATATAGTATAGATATACAAATAACGTGACAATCATATCAGATCGAAACACATGGCCTAGTTATGAAAAGTGTTGTGTACCCTGAGGGTGAAACAAATTCACTCTTATATAGGTACGCTCGTGGCATAACCGTCTCCGATTTATGCGGCGTGTGATTAGGAGCGGGAGTGGACACGTATAGCGTGATCCCGGCAAGGAGGTGTGCTCCAATGTGGCACGGCGCAGGCATGTTGGCGTGCTCCTTTGAGTGTGAAGCCTTAAGGCAGCGTATTATTATACACGTGTAGCCGTGTGAGTGGTCCAGAACAGACATCAAGACAAAAAAACAAAAGAGTGTGTTGATAAATAAAGTCGAATCATATATGAACAATTTCAATACATTTTATTCTTGTTTATTGAAAAAATACTTTTTATTTTTGTTCACGATATCAAAAAGATATACACGTCCCCCTCAAAATATATATATATATATATTTATTTGAAAGAAAGATGCTTATAACATTTCATTTATAGTCCGTGTGAGCATAGCTCAGTTGGTTTGGACAATGCATGGGGTTCGAACCCGGCTACCACAAAAAAAAAAATTTCATTTATAATCAAAGATTCAATATAGTTGGGTGTTTGGGTATATGTGTTTTTTTTTTTTTTTTTTGAGGGAAGGTATATATGTTTTTTATTTTTTTGTTACAAATCAAAGAAAATAACAATTGGGTATATACTTTTACATATCCTTGTACTGTTTTGGTGGATGTGGGTGAAGCTTTAGGGCTGCACGCTGCTTTGCAATGGTTGAGTGATATGCAGTTTGATAACGCGGACTTTGCAACAGACTCTAAATTAATAGTTGATGCCTTCCTTTCTACTAGGAACGACTTGTCTGAATTTGGTTGCATTATTTCTTCCTGTTGTTCTTTGTTTCGCAATTTATTTTCTAACTTTAGGGTAGAGTTTGTTAGGCGACAAGCCAACGCGGTGGCTCATACTCTTGCACGAGAGGCCACATGTTCAGCTAGTCCCGCCGTTTATTATGAAATACCCACTTGTATTGAGACTATTACTCCCTCCGTTTCAAAATGAGTGTCGCTTTAGCCAATTGCACACAGATTAAGGAATGAAATAAAGTAGTCAAATGTCATAACAATTTTACCAAATTATCCTAATCAACTATTGGTTTGTTTTTCATTAAAGAAAAAATAATACTTTGAAAGTAGTGTAACATAGTATTAATTGAAGAGGCTAACATTGGACCAATTTCTACATGTTCATCTTCCGTCGCTCAAAGTTCTTCACTAAGAATCTGTCACTTTCACACATTTTGAATATATGACCAAACTTCTATCAGGCTGTCCCATTCTACATGAATTGGAAACAAATGATTTAATCATAAAGGAACTTTCTGTAGTTCAAAAGGTGGTTCTAAGCCTACCCAATTTAGTAAGAGCTAACATTTATGATAATCTTACTCAATATGATTGGCTTCATATGGCGCAGCATCTGCGCATACGACAGGTATATATGTATGTGTGTATCTATGCAAATCAGTCGTTCAAACTTATAAAATATTGTTAATTTTTTAGAAATGGATAGTAAGGTTTAGTTTAGTAGAAATAGTGAAAATGGAATTTGTAGAGAACTTGAATTATATTAACTTGAACAACAGTAGTACACTTTGTAGTGTTAGAAGATATCTATAGCTTGTGGCTTGCTCTAAAATGGATAGCAAGTAGCCTCTTTATAGGATTGACATGTTGGCTATATGTTCTTTAGAGAGTTATAGGAAGAAGTTTCTACACTTATGTATTTTACATTATTCTAGAAATATTTACTAGGTGTAGGCTTTAGTAGAATAATCTAGAAACTAGAATAAGCTAGAAATTTGTAGCATATTTCAACAGTCTTCCTTGATACAAGTTTTAGAAATTCCGAGCATGCTCCGCAATAGCTCAAACTTGACTCTTGGCAATGCCTTCATTTCACAAAATTTATCAAATTCGTCGGAGTTGTACTCTTTGCCACGATCACTTATGAGAACTTTAATACAATTCCCACTTTGTTTTTCGACAAAGGTTCTAAACTTTTTGAATATTCCAAAAACTTCTTATTTTTCTTTCATGAAGTAGACCCAAACCATTCTAAAAAAATCATCAATGAAGAGGATGAAATACATGTTTGTGGAGTAACGGTGTCCTCATTGGTCCACAAACATCAATGTGTATCAACTGTATAAAGTCTTTAGCTCTCCAAGTCTCTCCTTTTGGAAATTTCAGTCGGTGCTGCTTTCCGAGAAGACATCCTTCACAAGCTTCATTATTTTCCTTGAAGTGTGGAAGATCTCTTATCATATTCTTCTGATATAACATCTTCAACGCTTGAGTGTTGAAGTGCCCAAATCTCCGATGCCATAGCCATGAATCATCAACTTGGACTTTCAAGGCAATGTTAGTAGTAAAGTTAAAGCTTATTGGAAAGCTTATATTTCTTTTCTCCATTTTTATTTTGGCTATCACTTGCCTTTTGTGATTGTTGTCATATATTGAGCATGTGTCTCCTTCAAAGTGTATAGTATATCCTTTCTCCAACATTTGACCAATACTAAAAAAATATCTTTAAGATTGGGAACTAGTAAGACATCTTTGAGTGTCGCACCTTTCTTAGTCTTCACCATCACAACACCTTTGCCTTTAGATTCCAAGAATGAGCCATTTCCCAGTTGAACCTTTACTTTGACAGAGTCATCAATATCCTTGAAGATGCTCTCATCTTTGGCCATGTGATTGCTACAACCACTATCCACGTACCAATTTCTACTCAATTCATCATTTGAAATTTGGGTAGCATAAAAAAAATGTTGCTCATAGTCATGTTCGTCCTTCTTACACTCATGTTCTTCAATGAAATTTGCTTGAGGCTTATTTTTGCTGTAGCAATTCTTTTCCACATGTCCAAATTTTTTACGGTGTCCACATTGTGGTTTTCCACGCCATCGACAATATTTCTCGTCATGATTTGTCTTCTCACATATGTCACATCGAGGATACTGATCTTTATTTTTCTTTGAGAAATTTCTAGAAATCTCTTTGTTTCTAGAATTTTCTCCACTTTTTTTGTTTCCCTCAAATCCTTTATTTTAAGACTGTAATTTGAGCTTTGATTGAAAGACATTTTCAATTGTATCATCATCATGTCTACTCAATCTTTGCGCATAAGCTTCTAATGAGCTTATTAATTTTATCACTAACAAAGTAGACATATCTTTGCTTTGCTCAATTGTGGTAACAGTTGCATCATACTTACGATGAATAGAAATTAGAATTTTCTCAGCAATTCTTTTGTCGAGAATATTATCACCGTAAGTTCTCATTTGACTTACCAATTCTTTTATCTTGGTATAATAGTCTTGTACGATCTCAGACTCTTTCATTTTTATTAGCTCAAACTCAAGTCTTAAAGTTTGAAGTTTAATGGAGCGTACCTTATCACTTCCTTGAAACTCCTCCTTTATTGTACCCCACACATCTTTGGCACTAGTAGCTCCCATTATTCTTCGAAAGATATTGTCTGCTACCGCTTGTTGTAGAAAGAACAATGCCTTTGAATCTTTCTGTTTATTTTCCTTCAACTCATTTTTCTCAGCTGCATTGAGAGTTGAAGTGTCTGTGGAAATAGTAAATCCTACATCTACAATCTTCGATAAATCTTGAGAGAAAAACAATGTCTTCATTTTAATGCTCCGAAAATCATAGTTTTCACCATTGAAAGTAGGGATAGTCATAGATGATGATTGAATGATATAAGGAGGGTTTGGCTGGAAATAGGTGGATAAATGTTTTACACCCAATATATGATCGAACATAGCTTTGATGTCCCTGTTAGTTTTTTAGAAATGGATAATAAGGATTATAGTTTAGTAGAAATAGTTGAAGTAGTGAAAATTGAATTTGTGGAGAACTTGAATTATATTAACTTGAACAAGAGTAATATACTTTGTAGTGTTAGAAGATAGCTAGCTTTGGCATGCTCTAAAATGGATAGCAAATAGCCTATTTATAGGCCTGACATGTTGGCTATATGTTCTTTAAAGAGTTCTAGGTAGAAGTTTATACACTTATGTGTTTTGCATTATTCTAGAAATATCTACTAGGTGTAGGCTTTAGTAGAATAATCTAGAAACTTAAATATACTACTTGATTTTTAGTCTCTTCAATTCAAAAAGTTAATTAGTTTAATGATTAATTAATTTCACACTTACATTTTCCTCCACATCTTTGCTATATTAAGTATTTGTAACTCATGCAGACAAGACAGATTGTATTAGATTGCATGTTTCACAATTTGATCCACTTTGAGCTTATATTCAACTTTATGCATTCATCTGGGTCGTTGAAGTGGAGCTGGCTAATGAAACTGCTTGAAAATTTCCCCAAACTTCAAACTCTTATCATTGAGGAGGTTTTTAATCTTATGCATTTCCATTTCCATTTCCCTTTATTTTTTAGGCTCTATTATATATTTTTTTTAAAAACAATTCAATTGTGTATAATTGTCAGGTTGATATAGGACACAATTTCGGTGACAAAGAATGGAAAGACCCAAACGTTGTTCCAAGATGTCATTTATCTCATCTTACAACATGTTCACTTAGAAATTACAGTCGCATAAATTGTGAGCTTCCATTTGCAAGATATATCATGCAGAATTCAAGAATATTACGCACCATGAAAATTCAGAGTGCTGAATTCTTAGATACAAATACAAAGCTCCAAATGTTCATGGAATTATATTTGTGCCCAAGGAAGTCAATCACATGTCAACTTTTATTTATTTGAATGATAATGAATACAGCAAGCGTGCAATAGCAGACTTAAGCTCGTCACAGACATTGTAATCCGAGACGCTACTTTGCAAATTCATTTTCAGTCTTGAGATTGTTTGTTTGTGTTCAGTAACTTATCCTTTAAATTTTATGATATATGGTTTAGTAACATTGATCTTTCTTTGAATTCTATATCTCGCATAATGGATGTGGCTGTCAATGCATAACAGGTAATATGTTTACGTAAAGTCAATTCAGTACGAAGTTAATGTACATCCTTTAACTTCTGAGTTACTAGATCTTAAGAAACTCGGTTTGACTAGGTCTTTACATAAACTCAATTAAACTACCGCCTTTAAATTATGAGTTTCTACTTTCTAGATCTTACAAAAACACGGTCCAAGTACATTTAAGTACTCAATTTAAAGTACATTTACACATAGTTCAAAGTACTTTGGTTGAACCGGATGAACTTAGTTCAACTTCAGTTCAAACGAACCATCACCAACTCATATATGTTGAACCTTCACCCATCTTATGTGTTAGCTAGCATAACCTTCACCAAATCATGACCAGTAAAATCTTTAAGCCCATATATGTAGTATGTATCTATGTATGTATGTATATATTCCATTGTCTCCTCTTACGTTGTCTACTATATCTTTCTTGCAAATTGGGTTCCATCCATGTGTTCATTTCTTGAGCTTGCATTCATTCTCTACATTCTCATTGGTCGTACATACACACATTGAGGCAATTTCATTGGTAACTAAAGCCTTTTTCAAGCAACCCTTTATAGTAATATCATATGCTAACCACTTTGAGATTTCATGCATAGCCCCTTTCTTTCGGTCACAAACAACAATATAAGCCAATTAGATCTTCATAATCGTTTTAATATTGTTTACCTTATATGGAGTTAGGTAAAAGCATTAAAATACTTTCTTAGGTTTGATATTAAGTTTGGGGTTACTTCAGAAATTAGCAACATTTCTAAGTCTAGGTGGAGTACAAGAGAACTAAGAGACACCATCAAAACAAGTCTCTCAGAAACAAAACAAAATATGAAAGAAACGAAGGAAATAGTGTTAGAAATTTAGGTCTTAATAAAACAGATTTCATAAAGCATGTTCAATAATCATGAATCAATAGCGGAAGCAAACAAAACATTGAACATGATTATGATCGGATCTACGACATGTTTGATTTATCAAGGATATTAAGAATTAGGTATCAGGAATACCTGGATGAAGCTTTAGATGGCAGCCCTCTCAATAACAGCGATAAACAGAGAGAGGTAATCTGAAACAAACAGAAGGGATTAGCGGCAGCTGATTTGGTTCTTCCTCAACCGGTACCTTTATGCCTCAAGTTCTCTTCAGATGGGGAGAAGAGAGAGTTCGCTGTGTACGGTGTATTGGGGACCATAGCCTCTTTTATATTGGATGGCCATTAGGGTTTCCCATTATTCCGTTAATGGGCCATCCGGACATCCACTCATTGAGTCCATATCAACTAATTAAATATTGAATTAATTATCCAATTACAAATCTAATAGCCTTATTACTTAATTTAATCACTAATCAACTAAGGCTCGCAATTGATAAATAGCTGATATAATTATTGTTACGATATTTGCCCACATGGTTATATTGGAATATAATAAATAATAAAATATGCCAACAATCTCCCACTTGGGCTACATATCTTAATAATTATATCAGAATTCTTTAGGCGCGCAACTGAATGCTATTTATCTTTAGATTTCAACTTTACAATCTGGTCCACCTCATACATTAATAATGGGACCACCGCGGCTGTCGCCACTGACGTATAACGTGACGGAACCCCGACGACCACCATATCAATATTGCAAGCACTTGATGACATAGATCGACATGGATGAGTGGCATGGAAATTTCATGTAATGTGATCTCTAAATCATGTCTATTTCCAACTGATCCAACTGAAAACTTTAGTGAGATCAAACTGAAGTTTGCAAATTCAATATTTGCACAAAATGATACAAAAATGGTTATAACAAAAATAACCTTATGAACTTTATTTCTGCAGAAAATCATAACATAAAGTCTGTATCGATACTAAAACAAAGTATAGAACATAAAATAAAAGAGACTCCCACTAATCCAAGACATCCTTAATGACAACAACCATATGAAAGACCTTATGTGTCAAGTCTTTGATTAGTGGTATAGCTAGCATAAAGTTTGTCTCTATGTGTTCTATCATTTAACAACAAAGGTAATGAACCTTATAAACTTTATTATCAAATAAATATACAACTGAATTATGTCACTATATAACTTGAGTGGTCTTTCAATACCTTTAACAATATACAACCAAGTGACATAAATACTTACAGTAATTTCCTGAGTTGGATGTGTATTATATACAAACATCCAAAAGCAAGAGTCTGACACACTAATAATCTCCAAATTGTCAGATTTCTAATATGAGTAATAACTCTCCTGTTCTCTTTAATAATCTTTATGGTTGCCTTTTCAACAATTCAAACTTTGAATTGCTCAAGTATCTGCCAAACAATCTTATTATATACGTTATTTCCAAATGTGTATAATAAAATCATACATAAAAATCCTATAGGCAAAGTGTAGGAAAATACTTAAATTTCTGAATTCATAAATTTCCTAATGGGCAATATTTGAGACTGAAAAGTCTCTCTAGGTGATTAAGGTCATCCAAAAATTATGTCATTTCATTTTCAACTTTATTGATATAACTCTTTTGTGATATCCGAATAATACCTTGAGAAGATTCTCTAAGTATTGAAATGCCTAATACAAAAGAGGTGTCCCCAGGATCTTTCATCACTAACTTTTGTTAGAGATTTCCTTGGTTTCACATAACAAACATATATCATCGTTGACTAAATAAAATAAAATTGACATATTAGACTCAAAATATAAATTTACTCCCACTGAGCTTACTAAATCCACAATTCTCCATAATATTATCTCAAAACCAAATGAGACAATTACTTAATGAGAATTTATGGTAACACTAAAGAGACAAATTTCTTAACTTATAAGTGGATTTCATGACTTTGCAAACCATTTACTTTGTATCAATTGACACAAAAGTTTTATTTAACAGCACCATATTGTATTATTAATGTCACCATTAAGAAACACTATATTGAAATCCATCTTATGCAGCTACAAAATTATAATAAGCAAACTAGTATCAAGACTGTCCTAATAGAGTCTTTCAATTAAACTAAATAGAATTTCTCTTTTCAGTCAATTCTTAATGACACTAGAATCCCTAGTTCTTGAAATAATTTCCTAACTTGATTGAGAGGAAGCACAATAATGTCCTCATGAGGATCCAAATATACTATAATAATAGAAACTATATGAATTAGTTTAGAACTAATTCTTCCTCATTCAATTTTGTTTCTAAAACCATATCTCTCCCCCAAACTCAAAATCCTCAAGAAAGCTTAACAATTTATGTCTCAAAACATTTCCTAATTTGTGGGACGAAAAACTTATAGTATTCAAAACCTTAAACAATATAGAATGTCACAAGTCATAACTGAATTGACTCTAATAATTGAACTTAAAAGACACATTGAATCATCATTTGTAAAAAGAACTCAAAATATCTTGACTTATTCAAACAGAAAAAAGAAAGAAAAAAAAATTCAAACGATGATTCACCAAATTGTCTTTTAAATACAAAAAAAATGTAGTAACGACAATCTAAAATTGGTTCAAAAATTGAATAAAGAAATCTTTGTCGACTTTGTCCATTCTAAATTGATATATCTTTCAACATCATTGGACATAAGTCAGTCAAGACTATCTTTCTTTACTTGCCCTTATCTTTTGAGGTATTTTCCGAATGAACACTATTTTATTTTCTCTTGCTTCAGCCTTTCCTTATTTGCACACTTTATGAATTGATCATTTAAATGATCATTTCTAACTGTAATAGTTATAAACTTAATTGTGCAAAGAGAATACTAAATACTGAATTCTCGAACAAGTCATATGATAGTCGAAATTACTGAATTTTCGAACAAGTCACCTGATAGTCGAAATTATAGTTTCAGCAAGATTAAATATTTACATAATGTGCTCCTAACATTTTCTTTGCCTAACAATCTTAATAGAATACTCACTCTCCAATGAGAGCTTGTCTTTCTCTGTATTGCTTCAAAAACACCTTAGTTTAAGCAAAGGAAATATGACAAAAAAAAAAGATTTGTCATCTTAAACAACACCTCTAATATATATGATATTTTAGCTTTATGATCACACGTGACCTATGGAATTTGGTGTATACTCACTTGTCAAACTTGATTCTCATATTAGGTACTGAATTTGTGAGAGAATGTGAGTTTCACCATCCATATTTAAGGTCTAGATCCAAGAACAATATCAATGTTCTTTAAATCCTAAAAATTAGAATTTTAAGAGTTAAAAAAAAAAAAATTAACTCAAATTAGCAGATACACAAACTATATTAGTTTAAAGAGAACAAGAGTAGTCAAATGTACTCACCAAAATACCTAGTGCACTATCAATATATAGTCTTTAAACAATAATATCAATTGCTAGCGGTATTTTACAACATTGTTCAAACAATGACAATTTACTTTGACAAAGAATAAATTCTTATAATTGTCAAATGTTTACCATCACAGGTGTGGATGTAAACTCTTAAATACTTAAATGAGTTTACACTCACACAACATTAGTGGACATGTAAAAATATCAATTATAAGACATGCACAATTTCTCTTTATTTTTAAATTAAAAGACAAAAACAAGATACCAAACGCACCATTAAAACACAATCTTTTGACTGCTAAGAATTAATTGCAAGCGGTACTCTCAGTGCAATGATCAAATATTGGTAATAAGTCCTGTCAGATAATGGGTGTCTTTTGACATCCTCATTACCCACATGGAAAAACATAATAAGTCTTGTCAGATAATGGGTGCCTTTTGACATCCTCATTACCCACATGAAAATTTAAGAATTACCACATATTTATCATCACAAGTTGTAAATTAAAAGACCCAAAAACAAGATGCCAAAGCACCATTAAAACACAATCTTTTGACTGCTAAGAATTAATTGCCAACGGTAATCTCAATACAATGATCAAATACGGTAATAAGTCCGGTCAGACAATGGGTGCCTTTTGACATCCTCATTATCCACATGGATAAAACTTAAGAATTCCTGTCAGATAATGGGTTCCTTTTGACATCCTCATTATCCACATGGAAAACTTAATAATTACCTCATATTTACCATCGCAAGTATGTAATTATCTGGCCAAGCTGTGTCTTCCTTTTGGCCGACTAAAACAGCTCGCATAAACAATTCCACACTACATCTTTTGTAATTCCAATTGAATCAAATCTATGCAACAGGGGTTACTTTTGCAACTTGTTGTTTCAACCAAAACAACCGCAATTACTAGACAATTCAATAAATGAATTTAAATAGGAATGGTCTTAATTTTACAATTCAAATGGGAAATGTCTTAAATTTACAAGGCACTACCGACATAATGTCGGCCGAATTAGTTCATTATGCTGCCAAGTAACCATAAGGTCACTCGACAACCCTTAAGTGTGAAGACAAATTCACGAATTTGAAAGAAGATGAAAGTCACAAATCACACCAATGTGTGTATGTATGACAATACTTAAGTGTGAAGACAAACTCACAAATTTGAAAGAAGATGCAAGTCACAAATCACACCAATGTGTGTATGACAATACATTTACATATATCGCATAAAAGCAACAACAAACATGTCATGGAATATATTCAAAATGCATGATAAGACAAAATATTATTGTAGAAAACTTAATAACAATAAACTCTAACATCATAATCATGCTATAAGAAAAATATTCAATTTCAAACCAAAAGAAAATTGAATCTTATATACACCAAAATATTCATGCCACAATTGATTCACATATATCAATGATTCTTTAAATAAAATAGTGAATAACTCTAGACTCAATTATTTCCTAAATAAGGAAATATACTTTACGTTTATAAATAAACAAACAAAACTAGAATTATTATTTTCAAAACTTTAAAGAATCAAATTCTTACTTTTTGTACCAAAAATTTATTCATAATATTTTGAGATTCGTTATTAAAAGGCAACAAATATATCACAAACATATTTTAATCTTTATTTGCTTAGTTCTCTCAAAATAAACTTTATGTACAAAATCTTCATGAATCAAAAAACTAATTTCAAATGGAAATTAAGCTGCAAGATATGATAATGATATTTGAAAATCATGTCAAATAAAATCCAAATACTTATTTGTTAACAACACATTTATATTTGCTATATCTGCTACCTGAAAGATATAACAATACAAAAAAACTTTATAAATAAGTCAAAACTAAATATTCGATTTGAAAAGATTAAAGATTCAACCAAATCATATTCATATTAAACTCCTTAATTCCAAAACTTCTGAAACTTAAAATAGATTTAACTATGTCAAATGCGAAAAGTTCATTTGACCAGTTCTTCGCGACTTGCAACATTGAAGAAAAATATTTTTTTCAAAATATAGGCTTACAAGTGTGATCGGTTACCAAAATGGTGAACTCTGTTATAAATTTCATACCGATCATATATTCTTATCTAAAATAACAAGTTAGCTGGACATCCACATGTGTTATTTTATTTGCCAAGCATGTGCAAGCTAACAAAGTAATATAATCTGGATCCAAAATATACATAATCCAAAGACTAGAATCGATGCAGACTTTAAATCAATTTCCAATTCAAATAGTACGAAGGCAAATACGTATTATAACCAAATTAATACCCTTTATATATTTGTTTAAAGCAATTCATAAAAAGTAATTTTAAACACAAA
Source organism: Medicago sativa (assembly GCF_051527215.1). Taxonomy (NCBI): domain Eukaryota; kingdom Viridiplantae; phylum Streptophyta; class Magnoliopsida; order Fabales; family Fabaceae; genus Medicago; species Medicago sativa. The sequence continues at coordinate 28,785,715 of NC_140749.1, read as the reverse complement.
ATATTTGGAAATCAAAGTAAGAGTTTCTAGCCAAACTTCAACAAAGCAAAATTACCAAAGCTGCACAGCATATGGATCCATAATATATATTACCGCAAAAGTATACAGAATAATAGCAACCATATTTACTGGATCAACGAATCATCACAAATAAAGCAAAATAGCAATAAATGGTTGCGTCACCAAATCAAACAAAATAAATCCCCCAGAGGGTCTTCTCCCTTTGCTGCAATCGGATGGTTTAGGGACGCTTTATTTAAGGCGTTAGTTTCTTTTTTTCTGTTTTTCTGTCTCTGTTTTTTTTTTGAAGAGAAGAAAACTATTGCATTTCATTAAATAGAATGTGTTCAATACAATGCGGTATTTCTACCAATATTTGGGAGCTAGCTGATGATAAGGCCGCTTTAGCTAAACTATGAGCAACCTCATTTGATTGCCTCCGCACAAACTCAACACGAGAGTTTTCATAAAATTGTCGAAAGAGAGATTTACAATTATCAATTATGTTCCCGAACTCTGTGACTTAATTATGACGGGAATGAAAGCTATCAACTACTTTCTTCGCATCCATCTCAAAATCCACCGCTCCTAATTGAAGCAAATGAACCCAGTCCATAGCAGATAAAAGTCCCAACGCTTCTCCAATATGGACTTCACAGATGGGTCTGAAACAGTCTGTTCTAGCCAGTACAAAATGCCCGTTTTCATCTCTAATACACATACCGATGCCAACCAGATTAGTCGATTCTGAAAATGCAGCGTCAATATTACACTTATAACGACCTAGACCTGGTTTTATCCATTTTGCAATGCTTGCTGGCTGCTCAATGTTGACAGAATTTTCCTGTATCATTTTTGCTGAAATCCAATCCTGCAACAATGTTTTGGCTCGGTCAAAAACAAATCCTTGTGCATCAGTCACTTCTTTCCATATTTTATTATTTCTTTGCTTCCATATGCTCCATATAATACAACCAAACATTGATTTATCTCCATTTGACAGTACTTTAAGTGTTTCAAAAATGATGTCCTTAATATTTTGATACTGGTCGAATATATGGCTAACAGCAGAAAAAGCATTCCACATACTCCAAATGTTCCTGCTTCCTGGACATCTGAACATAAGGTGCACACTATCCTCTTCATCCTCAGTACATAGAGCACAAACAGTAGTACAGTTAACTCCCTTATCATGCAGCCTTGTACGTGTCGGAAGACAATTCCTGCAAATACGCCAAATAAGACTTCTAACTCGCGGTGGTGCCTTCAGCCTCCAAATCAAATCCGAAGCGCCTTCTACTTTGAAATGAGAGGTATCCAGTAATTCATTCATGCATAAACGATAAGCACTGCGAACTGAGTATTCACCGTTACTCTCCTTTTTCCAAACGAGCCTATCTTCACGCACAGAAGGATATAAAGGTGTTGTGACAATATGTTCCACAATTTGTTCATTAAAAATGGAATTTAACAAGGGAACATTCCAGCTCTTTTGATTTGGCATAATGCAATCTGAGACCCGCAAGTTCGCCAAAGTAGCTGCAACATCATCAAGTGGGAATATGGTTACATTGTCTTTCATCCAATAATTGTTCCAGACTGAAATGGATCTGCCATCACCAATTTTCCATCTGCTAGTTGCTTTAAGAATGAATTTTGTCTTACAGAGACTTCTCCAGACAAAACTTGGATTGTGGCCTAGTTCGGACTCAAGAAAATTGCACCGCGGAAAATATCTAGCTTTATATATTCTAGCAATGAGAGTGTTCGGTTGTGTCAAAATTCTCCAGCCTTGTTTTCCCAACATCGCCAGATTAAACGTTCCAAGATTTTTAAAGCTCATGCCTCCATCTTTTTTATGCATAGATAATTTGTCCCAAGACATCCAATGTATACCTTTCTTATGTGATCCTGAGTGACCCCACAAAAAGAGTTCATCATTTTCTCAATTTCATCACACAACGACGAAGGGAGAGTAAATAAACTCATGAAATACGTCGGAATTGATTGAAGAACAGATTTTATTAACACTTCTCTTCCAGCCTTAGAGAGGCATTTACTGCTCCAAGAGTTGATTTTCTTCCACACCCTATCTTTGATGAAATTAAAAGTAGCTTTCTTGCTTCGTCCGATCATAGAAGGTAATCCTAGGTATTTACCTGTACCCAAAACAGCTTTTACTCCAAGGATGCTAGCTATATTATTATGATCAGCCGATGAAACATTCCTGCTACAAAAAATTTCTGACTTTTGGAGATTAACAGCCTGCCCTGACGCTTTCTCATAAACTGACAAAATATTTCTCATTTTTTGTGCTTGATTTGAAGTAGCATGAAAAAATAAGAAACAATCGTCGGCGAAGAGGAGATGTGAAATTATGGGAGCATTATTACAAACCTTCACACCATTAATTTCCCCTCTTGCTTCAGCTTTTCGAATGAGTGCCGATAGCCCTTCTGCACAAATAATAAACAAATACGGGGATAAAGGGTCACCTTGCCTCAATCCTCTACCCGGAATGATAGGGCCAGTAACATTACCATTGACAAGAACAGAATAGTCAACGGTTTCGACGCACAACATGATCCATTTAATCCATTGTTGAGAAACACTACTACAAATTTGGCTTTTTATAGCACCAATGTAATAGCGCTTTCACAAAAATGCTATTAAAAGGGCAAAATTTAGATATGTTATAGCGCTCCTGGTCGAGTGCTATTATAGGGTGCACAGAATTTGGATTGGATAGCGCTTTTTGCGAAACGCTATAATTTTACCTCACTTGGATAACGCTTCTAAAGAAACGCTATTAACCTACTATCCCTAAGTTAGCGTTTTGAGAAACACGCTATTGTTGACCTTTATTAAAAAAAAAGAATAATAAAAAAAAAAGCGGCCAAAGTTTTTCATTTTGGCTCACATCCAAAATACTCTTCTCTCTCTCGGAACCTTCTTCCTCTCTCATAGACTTTCGTCACCAAACCACCACCGTCGAACTCACCAAATCCACCCACCACTCTCCAAACCCTCTTTCACTCACTCCTCTCTCTCTCTCTCTCTCTCTCTCTCTCTCTCTCTCACACACACACACACAGACTCTCCGTTTTCAATCCGCCACCGTCGAACTCACCAGCCACCATCGTCCTCTCTGTCTCAACTCACCACCATCGAACTCATCAACCACCACCGTCCTCTCTCCAGAACCTTCCTCCACCTTCGTTTTCAATCACCCAAAACCTTCCTCTATCCTTCGTTTTAACTCAGCCACAACTGTCCTACTCTTCATCTCACGCACCCACCTCCGTCGAACTAACCCAATCGTTCAGTAATCACTCTCACTCATCGATTGAAAATAGAATCCTTCAAATTCTTGGAACCCGTTGTTTGAAACCTGAAATCTATTGAAACCCTAAGATTAGATTATGGTAAATCTCAGTTTAATTTTCTTTGATTTTGAATCTCAGATTTTTTATTATATTTTGTTTTTTGCATTTAATTTTTGGTTTTGATTTTGTGCTGTGGAAATGTAGGTGGAAAGCTTGTTTATCAGACTTCTAAGAAGAGAGATATCTACGGCTAAGGTATCTTTCATTTTTGGTTTTGATTTTATGTTGTGGAAATGAAGGGTGTTATTGGTTGGGGATTAAGTAGATTGGTGTTATATCGGTTGGGGATCACAGGTGAATCATTGTTCTGAATGCTTAATATGTTAAATGAATACTATGAGACATGTTTGGATTGACTTATTTGAGCTTGTTGACTTGCATAAGCACTTGGAATATTGTTTGGAACTTAAGAAAACAATTTATTTTTATAAGCTGTTTTCAAATTATTTTCATAAGCTCTCCAAAATAGCAAATGAAAAATAACTTCTAGCTTATGTGAAAAAATTTTAATTTTATTTCAGTTTTCGTGTCATAGAAATAGTGAATACGTAAGAATTTATCAAATATAGATTTTTCTAGTCAATTTGGTTCTCTATTTTTTCAAGAGGTATTATAAATATCAATACAATCTATGATGCATGCCTTTTTAGTTGGATACACATTGTACACATTTATGATGCATGCCTTTTAAGAGGTATTTGTTAATAGTATGCATTTTTATTTTGTCTGGCACGTTGTACACATTTATCATTCATATTTAGTGAATAAAGTTGGACAGTGCATCAAGATACTTTCTTACTCAATGATGATCACATTAATTGCTGATAATATTTTTAAGCACATTAGTGATCAGTCTTAAGAACTAAATGGAGGTTTTCTATAATTTACGTAAATTGCTTTCCCCTTCCTGCGTTACTTTATTTGTTGAACTAAGATTAATTTATTCAATAAAATAAGATCTCTGAATCATTGTTTGTGTGAATAACAAATGAATTGATTTGCTAGTCCTTGTTCCTTTATTTTTCGTTTGCTTTTTTCAGTAATGTGTTCCCATTAAGAAGGTGAGCACAGTATATCCATGTGGATGCAGTATAACCAAATACTCCCTATGTAGAGCATTAATTAAATGAATGAGTATGGAAGATTTGATACACAAAAATATCAATGAGTATTGTCAAATACCTTATAAAAAATAACTGATATCTTGAATGTTTGTGCTTCAGGTGTGGGAAGCAGCAACAAAAGTAGTGAAGGAAGAGGAAGCAATAAATTTAAGCTGGTTGTTTGATAGTATCAATCTTATATAGGTTCAAGAGAGCAGTCAGTCTCAGTTTGCACGGCTGGCAGACTAGTTACAACAACTAATGCTAATCATGTATGTTTCTCTAACTGCATTAAGCATTATTACATCTGTATAGTTACTGGTGGCTTCTAAGATGCGCACCTAATTTGGGGTGTACGCTTGCTACCCTTATTGGCCACTGGAAACTTGTCAGAGGAATGTTTGTAACTAGTAACTACCTAAGCTTCATCTATAAGGCACCCAGCTAGGAAACTGATGATATTCCACTTAAGTATTCTATTGTATAAGTTGATTATACTTTTAGTCAATCGTGTCAAATTTTCTTGGGTCTATTAGTTATATGTTGCTTCTCCAATTATACCTATACATGTTTCATACTATGCATATTTTGTATTAGACCAGTAAATGTTAAAATCATGCGCTTGAATTGTGTTAGGATGGGAGATCGGAAAGTTCTTCTCAGGAAAGTAAAACACAAGATGGTTCCTCTGTTCCCAACGCAAGGGAATCAAGTGGGGGATCAGGCGCGAGTGTTAAAAGTGGGGGATCAGCCGCAAGTAAAACACAAGTTCTTCAGTGCTGTTAAAAGCTCGAGATACAACAATCTCATCGGGTATGTCGACCTTCTCAAAATTGGCTTGATTTCTGGCATGCCTAACGTTGTATATAATTGCTAGAATTTGAATGCTAGTCTTATTGTCTAGCTCTTTTAAGGATTTAACCAGCCACTCTGTATAGCTAATTTTAGGATTAGGACACAGATCACCACCCAAATTGTAGAATTTCCACACATTAGGAACTTTTTTGCACTCTTTAAAGACATGATCCACCGTTTCAACATGAGTACCACATCTGGGACACAAAAGTTGAGCAGTTCACCCCTCTTTTGATCAATTCCTGATTTACAGGGATTGCCTTATGAATAATTCGCATGCAAGGTTTTAATGTTAGGAATTGTTTTCAGGACCCATAAATTCTTCTATACTGAGTTCATAAAATCCTGATTAGAAGAGCCAGGATGATCATTATTAATCCAATTTTGAATAGCATTATATCCTGTTTTGACGGAATAATTACCATCCTTTGAGTGCATCACATTAGCTCATCCTTTTGATTATTGTCCACAATAGGAATAACAAACCAGAGAAAACTTCTGCATAAATGATGAACAAATAGTAATGGCATGGTTGGTTTTGTGTTCAAGTTAACTTATTGCGTCCCAATGCAACTATTGCCATGGTTTTGTTTAATTAGAAATGCAAGCTTCTCTTTAAACGCATGGCTGCGTCAAATTCAACTCTATAACAGACACACGCTAAGTACTACCACAACAAAACTGTAGTCATTGATATCTAGTAATAATTTAATGAGTTTTCTTTGCTATTTCAAAGTCTGTGGTATGATGTTATTTACCATGCTCTTAAAGTTGGTCAATGTTTATTCAAAAGAACGTTAGTATTAACAAGGGTGTGTGCTTCGTGATGTAGGGGTATGTGCTCCACTTGAAGAATCCATGGTTCCCAACAGGTAGCTTATTCTCTTCCTTGGTACTTTTGATTTGTGTTTGAGATAGTGGCATTAATTCAACTATAATGGTTTTCAACAAATATTCATGCATGTTTCTTCCTGTTAATGAATTATGCTTGGTTCTATTGAAATTTATAACTTTTTCTAGTGTTTGAGTTTTAAATGTCTTTGTAGACTATTGGTAGTGTTAAGGGCTGGTATGACTATTTGACATCAAAGTTTAGTTTTGTTTAAGGGAGTAGTGATATTTCTTGGTGTTGACTTGAAAGTGGTGTGTATGGCTTTGAAGATATTTTCTTGGTAATGCAGTAAATGGTGATAGGATTTGAGTGGCTTATTGTGTTTTCTCCTGCATCTTTTTGAATATGAATTTGTTCCAATTTTCATGGAAAAATCTTAATATAACTTTGAGGAGCTTAAATGCTATATTTGTGAGCTTCGTTTTTATTTCCGATAAGTGCAATGCTTGAATTATTTCTAATACGTTTAGTAACACTGAAATGTGGCACTGGATACTGGTTTTCAGGAATACAATTCATTTGTGTGCTTTCATGTTTGTTACCATTGATTGATACTCAAGCTTATATATTTTTCCATTTGCATTCTTCTTTTTGTCCCAGATTTTAGTGTATGTTACTTGTGGTTATAGGGGAATAATGTGTATTGTTTCATCATTTGCAGAGCATCAAATTGGTCACAAAAAAGATCACCTTGAATTGGTTCACTGGTTGATGTTCGACTTATCCCACCCTACCGCTCAATCGCGCTTTTGGTGAATGTATTTTTAAAGGTATACATTCTTAATTCTCTTTCGAACCGAATCATAATTCGTTTTCGTATTGGTACGTGATAATTCACACATGAATTTCACTGAAAAGTGAGTATCGGAGAACCATACAATCATTAACAAACAATGTAAAAATTTAGACTAATTTATCTGGCCCAACAATTTAATGTACTACACTTGGTAGTGGACAGGTGTGTTAGAGGCAGAATGTGTTGTCTGTATTTATAGAATTACTTACCTAACAATGTTAGATAACCTTCCAATGTGGGACTTGCTATTTTTCTATGTTAGATAAAACACATATGCTAGCTGCCTATATTACTATAAAACATCGCCTGTCCAAATTCTTTGAAATTTAAGAACTGCGTACCCAAACCCGAACCACGTACCCAAACGAATTGCAAACTGTGTGACTATGGATAGGATCACCTCTAGGCCTAATGGCCTTATGTCTCTTTGATTTTCTATACTTGTTCCTTGTTCCTTCATGGCCAACTATATTAGTGAGTTTCTTTTTTCTTTTTCATCATTTTCGTTTTTAATGTAATTTGAAATAGTTATGCCTGGATGTTAAAAATTAAGTTAGATTTCACAAGATTAGGCTGTTGGAATTTTTGTATTGGAACTGGATAGTTTGACAGGTTAATAGACAAACAGTGAATTACATAATGTTTGGATGTATTGTATTGTATTGTTTGTCAACTGAGATTCTTTTGATTTTAAGTGGATTCTATATGCACTTTAGAATCCTTTGAGTTATTTTAAACTGTTGGCTATGCTGGAAATTGAATGATACTTGATTAATTTTTCATTCCATACGACACAGGAGAATATGCTCGAGGTAGATCTATTGAGTAATTTTGATCGCTTGTCACGAGTCCTCTCAATGTTTGGTGTTTTTTTTTGTGGTTGTGGCTACTTTTATCTTATATATGTTGTGCACGAACTTTCATTTTTATGCAAGTGTACATTAGATGTCATTTAGGATTGATTAATATTTATGACATTTGTAAGTAAGTTTCTGATCAACAAATTACAAGTGTTTATTTCTATCAATGGATTAATGGATTACTAGTGTTTCTAATCATTATTTTGTTGTATTGTCTGATCAACATTTTATTATAATGCTTTTGGCTGTAGATTTCATTTAAAAAAATAAAATAAAAATAGGGACTTTTATTAGCGCTTTATGTAAAACGCTAAGAAACATCAGTTAAAAATAGCACAAAAATAAAGCTATATTAGCGCTTTTCTGAAAGCGCTAAGAAACATCAGTTAAAAATAGCACCTAAAATGAGGCTTTATTAGCGCTTTTCAGAAAGCGCTATTGAAACGTTGCTATTTAATAGCGTTTGGAAAGCGCTATTATAGGCTCCTGACCTTTTATAGCGGGGGCTTTCTTAGTGCTTGAGAAGCGCTATTAAGAGCCAAAATAAGTGCTATTAAGGGGGGTATTTTGTAGTAGTGAAAAGCCCATTTTTTCCATAATCTCTCGAAGGTAATTCCATTCAATCCTGTCATAGGCTTTACTAATATCAAGCTTAAGAGCCACTTCTCCCACATTACCTTTAACTTTTATCTTCATATGGTGAATGATCTCTATGGCAGCCATAGCATTATCCAAAATAAAGCGCCCCGAAACAAAAGCCGACTGGAATTCTGAGATGCATTTATCTAACACAACTTTCAGCCGGTTTGCTAGAACTTTAGCTACTACCTTATACATTACATTGCATAACGCTATCGGCCTCCAATCTTTCATGGATATCTGAGTATCTCCCTTTGGAATAAATGCAATATTTGTTGAATTTAACGAAGAAGGGAAAGTACCTGTTGCTAACCAATCACAACATTGAGTAAATAGCTCCTCACCACAAATTGGCCAAAACTTTTGAAAAAATCTCGGATTAAACCCATCAGGTCCTGCACACTTGTCTGGCTTCATAGAGAATATTGCTGTTTTAAACTCTTCAATGACAAAAGGTGCTACAAGTAAATTATTATCCTCCACTGTGATGGATTCACGTATAGCTTCAATAACAGGTGTCGTGTCGCTTGATTGCGGTAGAAAGAGATTTACAAAATAATCTTTAGCCACTGAACACAACTGCTCTTCATCTGTTACCTGCGCATCATTTCTATCCACCAAAGAAATAATTCGATTCACCTTTCTTCTTGAAGTTGCGGTGGCGTGGAAAAACTTTGTGTTAAGATCGCCGTCACGTAGCCAATGAGTTTTCGCCCTTTGTCTCCAAAAAGCATCTTCTTGGATCAACAATCTGTTCATACGATTTTTCGGACTGTTAAAATACAAAATGTTACTACTGTCAACCTGTACACGCAAAGTTTCAATCTGTTTGCGACAGTCATTAATTTCCTTTTTAAGTTGCTGAAAGTGATTTTGATTCCAAACAGTAAGGTCAGCCGCACATAGCTCAAGCTTATCAACAATAGGATAGCTACCATATGAATTCCACTTATTATTAACAAAATTTTTGAACTCTGGATCAAAAAGCAAGGCATTCTCGAACCTGAACCGAGAGTGATTACGTTTCTGCCTCGGACCCGGTTCACAAAGTAACATGATTGGATAGTGATCAGAGGAAGGTGCTGGTAAATTTTCCAACACTGCATCTGGAAATTGTCTTTGCCATGCATCTGTTGCAAGGGCGCGATCAAGTCTCTCTTCTACAGCTCGGCTAGTTCCAAGACATTTGAACCAAGTATACAAATAACCTTCAGTGTGAACATCTGATAAACCCGCATCGGTCACTGCATTACGAAAACCATTTATTAACCAATTCGCTCTTTCATTTTTTTCCTTTCTTTTCATTAGGCGAAAGTATATCATTAAAGTCACCAAGGATGCACCAAGGTAAATTTGATGAGTTTGCAAGCTGCCTAAGAAAGTTCCATGCATCTCTCCGCCTCCCATGTGATGGAAAACCATAGTAACCGGTAGCTCGCCACTTTCCTTTGTTATCATCTATAACTTCAAAATCAATGTGATTATTTGAATAACTTGATATTGAACATTTAGTAGATGACTTCCAATAAAGAACAAGACCACCACTCCGACCTTGGCGATCAACAGTAAAACAACAATCAAAATCCAGCACATATTTTAATTCCTCCGTTTTATTAGCATTAGAAATAGTCTCACAAAGAAAGAGGACATCCGGTTTATAAACTTGGACGAGGTATTTTAAACTAGGAATTGTACGAGGGCTACCTAAACCTCTACAATTCCAACTAATCATTTTCATGGCTCTTGGCGGGGCTGATTCTCATCCTCCGCCATTACAACATTTTCAGAAAATAAAGGATTGTTATGAACAGAAGCAGAATTGCTTCCCACACCAGCACCTTCATTCCCGGTATCAATATTCATACGCACAGAACCTTGTTCAGCTGCTCCTCCAACATTGTTACTAGCAACCTGCACAACATTAGACCTTGTTCTTTTCTTCATTTTTGTAGCTGGACCATCTTCCATTTTCCCCTTACCTTTGTCATTACTTGGCAGTTCCTTTGGTTTGTCAGTAATAGCATCAGCACCTCTTTCTCTAATAACAAGTGGACCCTGCACCATAGGCCTTATAGGCAGAGTTTTATCTTTCTTTTTAGCACAAGCCACACGTCCCACCTCTGAAGTCTCACCCATCATGTTATTATTATTAAAATCTGCTCTACAAATACTTAGAATCTGCCCTGTCTCTTGATTGCACCCATTCAGCATTTGGGTCCCCTCAAAGCCTTGGATCTGCTGCAACTCATTCTCTGTCAGAACAGCTGCTCCTTGTTAACTTCCAGCTATTATTCCTCCCGCAGTAACTGTCACGCCTGAATTGTTGCTATTGTTGCTATTGTTGCTCCTAGTATTTGGGACTCCCATACCATTGACTAACTGCATAATAGTTATTTGATTAGCTATGTTAGTAGCAGTTAATTCAAAAGGAACCCACTGTCCTTCACCTCCTCCATTATGGCCAATGATATTAGTAACCATTCTATGAAAAGTAAACCCTCCTCCGCGCAAAATTCGGACACGCTCAAACAAAGCATGCTCACTTGATTGCGCCATAACAACAACATTATTGTGATGTTCCTGAGGATCATTAATGCCATCAGAACCTGCCCTACCGCCCGTACGACCTCCACGCGCCGCCACTCTTCCTCCTCTAAGCCACTTGTTCACTGTAACATTACCGCCAACATTGCGACCCCCAGCATTCAGAAAATGACCCCATCCTCTAGTTCCATCAACATAACCTGGTTCAAGTCTCCTTGGGCAGAAAGCATCGGTGTGTCCCATTATGCCACAGATGTAGCAAAATACTCCCAACCTTTCGTATTTGAAGGAGACATGAACAGCCGTACCATCCTCTTTCTCGAACACCATGCTTCGCTTCAACGGTTCAGCAATGTTGAGAGCCACCCGTATCCTCATATACATTCGCCAAGGACCATAAAAATTGCTTTCATCAAAATGAACAAACCTGCCAATATGACACCCCATGAGCATACCAACATACTCGTTCATGTAACCATGGGGAAGATTAAAAACCTGAGCCCAGACTTCAACTTCATTGAAGACCACCTCAGAGATAGCCTCGCCTATCTCTAGCTTCTTAAAGACCAGCAAAAATCCATCAAAAGTCCAAAGACCGTTTTGTAGAACTCTTTCCAAGTCCCATTCATGATAGAACTGAAAATGGAACTGGTTCTCGCCAGCTTGAGTGATAGTAACCCCCTGACCAGGTCGCGAAATTGATGGTAATCTTTCCTCCATGAACTGGAGGCGGATAGGCTTGTCAGTGAGCACTGTGCCTACAACACAGAGTTCAAGCAGTGCTTCATGTGATATTTTAGAGGACCCAGTTGAGGATCCATTTGGTGAACCATTGAGATTGACATTGAAATTTTCCATACTGTTAGTAACAAAATTCAGACAGACACAAATATCAGGAGAATTATATAATTAGGATGCATGAGTTGGAAACGATGACTAAAAGCCTCCTCCATACTCCCTTTAAATACTATGTTTCCCCAATCAGTATTGTACAAGGTATCTCCATCCATAATCCTTCCCTTCATTACCATTAAGATTAACAAAAGTCTTCTACACTGTATCAGAGACCAGATTCCACAATAAATCCTTCTGATATGTCCTTTGGTTTGATTATTAAAAACAAATCCTGCATAACAATATCTACACTCCTTAAATAACATGTACGTACCACACCAAAGAGGGCTTTTTTGGTTGACTTCATTCTGAATCTGATCTTGCAGTATCCTTCCATAAATGAGATAAAGAACTACTATCAGAAGGTTCCACAAATAATTTATCCGAATTGACCCAGACGCTATACCCGGATCTCCCATCATGATTCCAGATCCCTTTGAGCCACATATCCCACAAGAAAGGATTTTGTTGTCTTCCTGATCTTCAAAGTCAGCCACAAAATTCAACCCCATTAACATTTGCTCCTTACATTGATTCTGGAATATCTTCAGAAAAGGAAACTTTGTGTTGACCTCTTCCTGTCTCCAGTCCTTTAGAATCCAATCATGAAAGCTAAAGATCCACACACACAATACACTTCGTAAATAAAACTTCCTCATGGACCAAGTTGATTCTCCTTGACCCATTGTTATCCCATTGGATCTGATGGCAGTAAATGACAAATCAAAACAAGGTACAATCCAATATCAGACTCAAGGCAACATAAAAAACGATCAGATTAATGCCAAGATTAATCGCATCGACAATCAAAACACTCACAAAGGAATTGTCTAAGAATTTGGACAAGCCTGAGGAGAGAAAAGTCACAGATTTTCTTTTTTATGTTTTTGGCTTTCACTTTTTTATTGTTTTTCTGTCTCTGTTTGTCTCTTTTTGTTAGCATTGTAACAAAAAAAAAAACAAAATAAATCCCCAAATAAAACATAAGAAGAAGGGGTTTATTCGTAAGAATGAATCGGAGAACTCGCATGATTAATGTTAATAAATAATAAGGGAGCGACGATCACAATGAAAAGAAATTTTATGGTAGTTTGTACATACACATAAAACGATCAAACCGTGGAACTTAAGATCGACAAAATCCCCAAATTAGAATTTTAGGGCATATACGATACAAACAAATTGAAGAATCCTTAACAAAAATTGGAAGAACTCAAAAATCTTAATAAATCAAACATGGAGACCTGCTCCGATACCACTTGTTAGAAATTTAGGTCTTAATAAAACAGATTTCATAAAGCATGTTCAATAATCATGAATCAATAGCGGAAGCAAACAAAACATTGAACATGATTATGATCGGATCTACGACAAGTTTGATTTATCAAGGATATTAAGAATTAGGTATCAGGAATACTTGGATGAAGCTTTAGATGGCAGCCCTCTCAATAACAGCGATAAACAGAGAGAGGTAATCTGAAACAAACAGAAGGGATTAGCGGCGGCTGATTTGGTTCTTCCTCAACCGGTACCTTTATGCCTCAAGTTCTCTTCAGATGGGAAGAAGAGAGAGTTTGCTGTGTACGGTGTATTGGGGACCATAGCCTCTTTTATATTGGATGGCCATTAGGGTTTCCCATTATTCCGTTAATGGGCCATCCGGACATCCACTCATTGAGTCCATATCAACTAATTAAATATTTAATTAATTATCCAATTACAAATCTAATAGCCTTATTACTTAATTTAATCACTAATCAACTAAGGCTCGCAATTGATAAATAGCTGATATAATTATTGTTACGATATTTGCCCACATGATTATATTGGAATATAATAAATAATAAAATATTCCAACAAATAGGACCACAAAAATTTCAAAAATAGGTCTCATCGTAAAAATAAATGAAAAATATCTCCTTTTACCCGTTTTGAATTTACTTGGAAGGCACAATTTCATGGTAATTGTTGGAATGCATAATACAATGAAAAGCAGTAGATATCTAACTCCAAATATAAAAATACTTTCACAAATATATCCACCCTTACCTAAGTCAAGTTAAAACATGTAAAGCCCTCCAAAAGTGTGTGTATTGTACGTACTTTAATTCTTGTTTAGAACATCTTCAAGTCAAGTGGCATGTGCATGTCGACTAACATCTTTGAGGTGAATTCATTGGACCTACATGAAGTCTAGCGAACCATAGATGCTATTTTTTCTTTGTTACAAATTCTATCCTAGGAACATGCGTAGTGATTGGCAACCATTTGTTGGAGTTTATGGAAGCATCGTAACCTTAAACTTTGGAAGAACGAGATTGAACTTTATGGTTGACAAAGCGCGCCATCTCATTGAAGACTGGCAGGATGCTAATATCATTCATAATGTGAGTGGCCATCAGCAAACCACTCATGCTTCACACATGGGGCTACTCCTACCATTAAGTTCCTCGTCAAACGCAGACCGTGATGTTCAATGGCAAAGGCCGGCCCCTGGACGACTTAAGTGCAGTATTGATCCTTCTTTTTTGTAGTCTCTGATTCGTACATGAATTGGTATATGTGTGCGCGATGGTGATGGAGCATTTGTTCTTGCGAAAATAATGAGTTTTTCTCCTATATGTTATGTTCATGTCAGTGAAACTTTAGGTGTTTAATGCTATTGAATGGTTTAGCGACATGCAGATGGACAATATTGACTTTGTGGTGGATTTTAAAACAACCGATGATGCTTTTCACTATAACAAACATAATGTCTCTGAATTTGGTCATATCATATCAGGGTGTCAGTGGTTCTTTCATTCACAGTTCAGAAACTCTCAAGTGGAGTTCAATAGATGACAAGAAAATGCGGTAACTTATGCGCGAAAATAATGAGTTTTTCTCCTATATGTTATGTTCATGCCAGTGAAACTTTAGGTGTTTAATGCTATTGAATGGTTTAGCGACATGCAGATGGACAATATTGACTTTGTGGTGGATTTTAAAACAACCGGTGATGCTTTTCACTATAACAAACATAATGTCTCCAAATTTGGTCATATCATATCAGGGTGTCAATGGTTCTTTCATTCACAGTTCAGAAACTCTCAAGTGGAGTTCAATAGACGACAAGCAAATGCGGTAACTTATGCTTTAGCTGGAGAGGCCGTGTTATCAGCTAATCCCAATACTTATTTTAATATCCCTGATTGTATTACTGATATTATTATTAATGAATGCTATAAGCACATTTTCTTTATAAAAAAAAATGAAGTTTAGCGAACGGAAATCTGCTTGATATTTATGAAAAATAATACACCGGCAAAATAATAGTTCGAGCAAAATAATACATCAAACACCGGCAATATTGATTGGGAAAATGCTTTATGACACGACAACTTTTGTCGTACCATATGCACGACACATGAAGTCCAATTCCATCCATCTCTCCTACTTCTACTCCATTTAATTTAAATACTAATTGAGTAGTAGAACATTAAGCTTTGGTTACTGCACATACCTTTGATAGTAGAACAATGAAATCACTATGTGATACACTGCACAGTGAGTACCTTGATGGTGTTGCTTTGTTGAATTCACGCTACAATAGATTCAAAGGATGATGCTACATATAACCGACCTAGTTTTATACCACTTCAGGCTGTTATGTCACAGAAGCACCGCTTCAAACTACATGGAGAATTGGTGCAAGCGGTTGGTGCAGAATATTTTGTAGTAATAGATAACAAACATTTCATATTGTGAAAAATTAAATAATTTAGTTTACTTTTATTCTACTTGTGTCAAAAAATCAATATTTTATTTTACTTGTGTTAAGAAGTTGTTAAGCATCTAGCCTGAGCCGTGAATAAACAAGTGGTAAAGGTCTTCGTGCAAATGGTGCGACAAACTTGTCGTGCCATATAGCACTACTCTATTGATTGATATAAACAAATATTTATGAAAAAACTTACTTAAACAAAATCTGCTTGATTGATCCTATAAAATAAAGGATATTAAACAATAGAATCTTACTAATTGATTGGGATACGAAAAAATATCCTATTTATGATTGCTTTTCCGTATTTTTAGTATAAAAAATCGTATGTATCTCTCCCTAAAAGTATTGAGAGGCTAGGTTACCAAAAAAATAAAAATAACTTGCCACGTACCTATATAATTTACTGTAAATTCTCTTTCACACCAAAAGTTAGAAGTATGTCTTCTCATGAACCTGATCATGGTGTCCACTTTTTCAAGATTATTCTTGAAAGTACCCTTCAAGAAGGAAAACTGGTAATAATGTTTTTTTTTTCAAACATTTTTTTTTCATTGACCCTATCACGCTCTCTGCTAGGGTTTCTATTCATTGTGTTATTAAAGAATCGTTCATATTAATGACATATTAATCGTTCATAGTTTATGTCGGTTGCAGTGCTAAGATTATTTTTCATCTATTGATGTTTTTTTTTGCTGATTTGTGTGTGTGTGACAGAGAGTTCCCGCAAGTTTTGTGAGAAGACATTGGCAAGGAATAACAAACCCAGTTACTCTACGACTTCCTAATATTACTGAAAAGAAAGTTTATTGGGAGAAAACTAGTGATTATGATGTTTGGTTTTGCAATGGTTGGAAAGAATTTGCTAATTATGTGTCTCTGAGTGATTCACAACTTTTGGTATTTAAATTTAATGAAAATTCTCTCTTCAATGTGATTGTACTCTGTAAATGTGGATTAGAGATAAAATACCCTTCAAGAGAAATTAGTGAAGAATCTGAAGAAGTTGAAGAGAGCGATAGTTCTCTTATAGTTGTTGAGGATCCTTCATCTTCGCGAGGCAAAAGACCAAAATCTTCATCACCGTCTTCAAAAGTTTATAAGAAGATGAAAATCAACCTAAAAGAGCATAAAGAATCTAACCTTGAGAAGAGAAAAGTCCAAGCACATGCAACATTTCATAATTTTAAGGATATTCACAAAGGTTGGTTTAATTCTATAATTTTAGTATGTTTCTTTTTTCTAAATTTTCTCTTATTCCTGGTGTTGCTAATTAATACTTTTTTTTTGGTGAAAATATTCAGGAAGAACTAGTTTCGATGATCTTAAGAAGAGAAGCATAGAGTTTTACGAGAAAGTGGAGCAAAAATTCTACCCTGATAAAGATTGCTTCGCATGTATGATGCAAAAGGCATACATGGAAAATGATCTCTTGGTAACATATACTACTTTTTTTTGGTGAATATGGCAACATACTATTTGATTACATACATAAAATTCCATTGAATTATACCATAAATTAATGCCACTTTGTAATAATATTTCTTTGAACAGTTGTGCATTGATATCTACATTAGGCATGACAACAAAACCCATATTCGTTACCCGACCGAACCCACCCAGATTTGACGAGTTTTCCCTGCTTTGACTGAGTTTGGGTCTGAGTTTTAATTTTCACCGATTTTAAAACATAGATACAGGACCAATAATAGGATATAGGTACCTAGTACCAACCCCGAACTCATATCCAAACTCGTCCCTGGATGTCACTCTGGTGTATGCACTTACTTGAGTTCTCTATTTTCCTTCCACGGCTCATACCTTCGGCTTCTCTCTTTTGCATTACAATAGTGCCCTTGGAGCTGGAAAAAAAAAACAACTTTTTGTATTAAAAAAAAAGCTAAAATAACCATTCAGTCCCTGCAAATATACACCATTTGATTTTTCATACCATAACTTAAGTCATACATGTTCTATCTCCCAGTCTAATTTAAGTCTACCCAACACATATCACTTAATTTTAATCTTATTTATGTTGGTCAATTATGTGACCTTGACTATGAAATTACTTCTCTATGGGATAATATAACTTTTTACGAATAAAAAAAATATTCACTACGGGTATGGGGATGAGACAGGGATGCCCGAACCCATAGGGACGGGGTGAGATTCAATTTCTCATCCTCGTTGAGTATGACTAGGGTAACGAGTAAGTATATGAGAATTGAGGATAAAAATAGGGAAGGTAAAACTCGTCTCCACCTCACCCATTGACCATGCCTAATCTACATGATGGATTGTGATTGATTGCATGTGTAAAGAGTATTTACAAAGATAGTTCATACAAAAAAATCCATTCATTCATATGATTGAAAGTTAGAAATTGCATCCATTTAGTCATTTTATTTTGGTTTTGGAAGTTGAGTTATTGATTATTTTATTTGAAAACACATAATCCAAAACAGGTCATACCAAATAATTTTGCTACGAGGCATCTGCAAAGGATGGAAGGAAGAAGAGTTACGCTTTTTGATGACAAAGATAGAAAATGGGATGTTAATTTGAAACTCACTCCAACTAAACAATTCAGAATAAATGGGGGTTGGAGTAAATTCCGTGCTGACCATAATGTTAAATTTGGTGATGTATGTGTTTTTAGGCTAAACAAATGCAAAGAAAAAGTTTCATTCAAAGTTACTATTTTCTCCATAGAAAAGGACATGATCATTCCCTATTTTTGAAGGTAATTTTATTCGATTGCCATCATGGTAATTTTATTCGATTGCCATCATATTTGTTTTTACCATTTCTACCTTTTTTAGAACATTTTTTTTATTTTATCATACTTTCTTTTTTTTGTGGTGGCCGAGGTTCGAACCCCGGACCTTACATATTTTATGCATTATCCTTGCCAACTAAGTTAAACTCACGATGATATTTTTATCATACTTTCCATACAAACACAATACATGCAATACTTTTTTTAAATATATTTCAAATGGATATTTTGAAATTAAAGTTTCTCCTTTTGCCTTTACCATTTTACTGCTAGAGGGTTGGCTGAATGATATTGATACTTGCATGGTCAATGAGGAAAAGGTTGGATTTGTTGTTACAATTTCAAGAAGCGGCAGCTACATTGGAGTAATGTGTGAATTTCATTGTTTCATGTTTTTTTTCCCTTTTTTTCAAGTAGTTTAGTGGTTAGAATTTACTTTTTAAAATAATGAATAAGTAAGGTGTCTGAGGGTTGAATATCGATTCCTACATATAACAATGCATTGTCTAGGGTTCATGTTTTCTTTCTCATTCCAAACTATATAGATTGAATTGTTTTGAACAAGGTTTCATGCAATTAGAGTTATTTATTTTTTATTCACTTTTTTTTACATTAGTTATTCACTTATTGATATAGGTATGATACTATTATAAACGTATTTCTATAGATTATAAGCTATCCAATTAGTAGTCTCAAAAGGCTCCTGATAAATAAAAAGGATCAGGAAAATTACATCTGATGGAGTTTCTTTTACAAAAATGAGAAAATGGTCCGAATTCAGAAATGTTTATTTTTTAGAAACAATCAAGCCAAAATTTGTCCAAAATAAAAGAGAACACATCAACATTTTAATATTAACCCTTAAAAGATCGGATGAATCAGTCCTTCAACAAAAATTATTCCCTCAATGAATTAATTCACTATTATAAGCAAAAATCAACATTTTAGATTCATTCATTAAATGATGTATGTTGTCTATAATAAAGATTATATATACATCATTTAATTAATGAATCTAAAATATGAATTTTTGCTTATGATAGTGACCGGATGGTGTATGTTGTTAATTCTTCCCATTCCATTTCATTTATTGGTTTCTTTGTTTGTTTGAACTACAAAACTTCTATTCCATCGGTTAGTTACAAACCACCATCAACCCTTTCATTTTCCCTCAACTAGACTCTAACCCGTACGATGTACGGGTTTTGTTGAGTTTCATATGTAAGTATCAAAGTGACTATATTATTAAATTTAGAGTTACATTTAAAGTCATAGAAACAACCAAAACTAAGTGATGATTGAGAGTGGTCGACATGCAAAATCTCAAAAAAGAAAATTAAAAACATTAGTTTGCATCAACAAAAATGAATATGGAATCAAAGTCATAAATTAAATTATGTGAAAGTAATCAAACATGGAAATAAACACAATAAAAATGAGTAGCGGCTCTTAAAAAAAGGCTTTTAGGATTACATATCCATTTTAGAAGCAACAATATTTCAATAAAAATGTTAGTGGTTTAGTGGTAAAAGCTCTAAGGTGTTGTTATGGGTAGGCGGTTCAATGCCCAACAAACCTTTTTTTTCATAAAACCAGCAAACCTTTTTTTTCATAAAAATTATTTACCCAACAAACCTTTTTTTTCATGAAAATTATTTAGACCTGCCAAAAAATGGGTAGGCGGTTCAATTCCCAACAAACCTTTTTTTTTTCATAAAAATTATTTATTCCCAACAAACCTTTTTTTTTTTTCATAAAAATTATTTAGACCTGCCAAAAAGGACGGGATTAGGGTTATACAGGATTGATTGGAGATTGTCTAACATTTATATTTATATATATATTAAGATTAGTAACAACTCATTATACTTATTATCTTCCTCCCATTTCTTCTTACTCCTTCCGTTTCAAAATGAATGTCGTTTAAGGTTTTTACACACATATTAAAAAATACATTAATTCAAAGAAAAAGAAATGTTATTTTAAGAAATTATCCTAATCAACTATTGGTTTGTTTGTCATTAAAGAAAAAATAATACTTTGGAAGTAGTGTATATAATATTGTTCTGGACCGGCCAAAGAGATTCTTGGCCCATTTACTTAGGCACAATATCATTCAAAGCCCAAATTCCACGTTTGGCATCATTGCTCACAACGTACCCCCTCGCCTGAAGGGGGTGCACGAAGCAAAGAGACCGGTTCAAACGAACCCCAACGTCTCTCTTGCACGTTGTGCACGTTCCCGTAATAAAATCTCTGGCGATTACACTTCTCACGATTTCGTAACCGCCAGAGCCAGGTGTGCCTCCTTAACGGCTCTGCAGCCCTCCACCTCTATAAATAGAGGACTCACCGCAGTCCCCAAGGTAGAACTCTATCTCCCTCTAAAACCCTCACTCTCTGATCTCTACTGACTTGAGCGTCGGAGTGCCTGCAGGTACACACCCCCCATCCGCTCCAAGAAGCATCTTGACGCGTTCCACCACCGTCACAACCACCGCATTCAAAGCACCGGCAGTCTCCTTCTGATCAGGTACGATCAGTGGCGCCGTCTGTGGGAAATCACAAGCTTCCCCGTTTTTATCCCTAAAAACCAAAGCTTTCACAAAAAACTAGCATGGCTGCCAACGGTGCCAAATCCCAGCTACGAAGTGAGGTGCGTATCCCTCAACAGGATAGTGTAACATCCTCACCTTCACCTGTGGATACACCCAGGGAGGACCCAACTCAGGTACTTCCTATCCAACAAAGGCCTCTGCTAGGTCCCATCCGCCCTACAGAGACGCCAGAAGACGCAGCGTCAACCGGCGTACTCATCAGCAACCTGATCCGCACGGTTCAACGACAAACGTCGTTAATCGAGGAACAGAACCGCCGGCTGATGGATCTGGAACAAGCACGTCCGACAGTCCAAACCCGACGATCTCTCCCCAATGCATAACAGAAGAGGAGGGAGCCCCGGCCGGTCACGTTCCAGATCCCCTCGACATTCGGCGAGCATCGGATCTCCATCCTACTCCCGAAGGTCGACAAGAAGGTCCCACCCGACGGTCTCCACCAAGGAGATCCCCTCCCAGAAGGGCCCCGTCGCGAAGATCCCCTATGCGTCGCACTCCACCTAGGAGGTCACCACCCAGGCGCAATAGATTCTCCCGGTCACCTTCCAGTTCACTGGATACCCGTGATACCCGAACCGATCGTAATGCTTACGGTCCGTTCACACGGCGTATCCGGGAAGCTCCTATCCCTCGCGGACTGGAAAAGCCGCCGCAAATGGACTCGTACGACGGAACTACCAATCCGGATGAGCACATTGAGAACATCGAAGCAGTTCTCACTTATCGATCGGTGCGGGGCGCCGTTAAATGCAAGCTCTTCGTCACTACTCTGAGGCGAGGAGCCGTTACGTGGTTCAAGAACTTGAGGAGAAACTCCATCGACTCTTGGAGTGACCTCTGCAACGAGTTCACCACCCATTTCACCGCGTCAAGGACGCAACCAAAAACGGTGGCTTCCCTCG
Organism: Medicago sativa; assembly: GCF_051527215.1. Taxonomy (NCBI): domain Eukaryota; kingdom Viridiplantae; phylum Streptophyta; class Magnoliopsida; order Fabales; family Fabaceae; genus Medicago; species Medicago sativa. The sequence continues at coordinate 28,763,687 of NC_140749.1, read as the reverse complement.
AAGCCATCGTCCAAGGAAGAAGCGTACCTCTCCAAGACTACATCGAGAGGTTCAACAAAGAAGTCATCCAGGTTCGGGGCGCAAATGAGACAATGGAGCTATACCTCATTGCCAAAGGCCTACGCGACGAGACGGACGTCAAGAAAGCTGTCCTCCTGGATCGCCCAAGGACTCTCAACGAGTTTCTAGCGATCGCCAAGATCTACATCGCCTACGAAGAGGCTTTGTACGCGGACAACCTCAACAAGGTCAGGAAGGAGGAACCTGCTGCTGGATCCTCCAAAAAGCCCTTCCATGAGAAAAAGAGGGAAGGCAAAGCTGCTCGCGAAAGCAAGAGACCAAACGGTCACTTCACCGAGTACACTCCACTGGCTATGTCAAGGGAGAAAATCCTCTCTGAGATCGCTGTAGCCGATCTAACAGAAGTCGGCATTAAGCCGCCAAAGGCTCCAACTCAGGAGAGGAAGGGAGTCGACAAAACAAAATACTGTCGGTTCCACAAGTGCCACGGACACACAACCGACGACTGTATCCATCTGAAGGACGACATCGAACTCCTCATCCAAAGGGGTCGACTCAAACAATACGTGAAAAATCCAGAATCAGAAAGGAAAGCTGTCGATCTCGTCGGTGACAGTTCCGAACCTGGCCGAACCATCGCCATGTCCGTGGAACATCTAGGTGATTTCCCAGACAACGTGGAAATCACCCCCTATTCTTGCACCTGGGAACAGTTTCCTATCGCCAACATCGTCACTGGAGGGACGCTGAACATTTCCATGGGCAGCATGAAGAGGAAGTTCCAGGAGCTCATGGACGTCAACACCATGGCCCCATCCATCCGAGGAGGGAGGCCACCCTTGGCTTTCTATGACTCCGAACTGCCTGGTGGAGCTTCAAATTCTGCCATCCCTTTGCTCGTGCGAGCATCGATGGCCAATGCAGATGTACGACGGGTCCTGATAGACACAGGGGCCTCATGCGATATCATGTACACCAGCCTGTTCAGAACTCTCCAACTGACGGAGAAAAACCTTTCTCCTTACCTTGGGGATGAACTCTATGGCTTCAACAGCTCATCCACTCAACCATGGGGGTACGTGGAGCTACTGGTCACCTTCGGCGAAGAGGAGGCCAAAAAGACAATAAAGATCCCATTCCTGGTGATCGACTGCCAGTCTCTCTACAACTGAATTATAGGGAGAACTGGGCTCGCGCAATTAGGGGCCGCATGTTCAACCGCTCATCTGAAGTTGAAATACCATGCGAAAGACGACATCATCACCTCACTCAGTGGAGATATCGAAGCTGCAAGAAGATGTTTCCTCCAAGCCAACAAAACCCAGAACTCGGTTTCCCAACCCAGTCAACCTGTTGAGGACAAAGGGAAAGCTGCTGTGAGTACCCTGGACGCCAACTTGGTCGAACTTGACCCCAGGTTCACCAAGGAGGACCTGAAGGAACAAAAACGGGAGAAGAAGGATCCGCTCAACGCGAAACTTCTTCGACCTGTTCCTGATGGTGAATTCGAGCTGGTCCCGTTCGGCAACGATCCCTCGAAGAACTTCAAGATTGGCAAGGATCTCCCCGAACTTGTCAAGAACCAGCTGGTCGCCTGCCTCAGGGAAAACGCTGACCTGTTCGCTTGGAGCGCAGCTGACATGCTCGGAATCGACCCTAGCATCGCCTGTCACCATCTTACGGTGGATCCCGGAGTTAGCGTTGTAGCCCAGCATCGTAGGAAGCAGTCTCCCGAGAAGTCAGAGGCTGCAGAAAAAGCTGTAAAAGACCTCCTAGAGGCAAAGTTTATTTCCGAGGCAAAATACACTACCTGGCTCTCCAATGTTGTACTTGTCAAAAAATATAGTGGAAAATGGCGTATGTGTGTTGACTATACCGATCTTAATAAGGTCTGCCCTAAAGACGCATATCCTCTTCCTAACATCGACAAACTCGTTGATAATTCCTCTGGCTATATACTTTTATCCTTCATGGACGCCTATTCTGGGTACAACCAGATACCCATGGCTGAAGAAGATAAAATGAAAACAGCCTTCATGACCGAATCAGGGAACTATTACTACAACATAATGCCCTTCGGTCTACGAAACGCGGGGGCTACTTATCAACGGATGATGAACAAAGATTACGACAAGGCACTTCTGGGCAACATTCTAGAGGTTTACATGGACGACATGATCGTAAAATCCCAACAAGAGGTGGATCATGCCGCTCATCTCAAAAGAGTGTTCGAGAAAACTTGGAAATACAACATGAGACTCAACCCAAAAAAATGCACGTTCGGAGTCCAAGCGGGTAAATTCCTCGGTTTCTATCTTAAAGAAAGAGGAATTGAAGCAAATCCAGACAAATGCCGCGCATTTACTGAGCTTCCAACACCCCACTCCAAAAAGTGCATCCAAACACTCAACGGAATGCTGACCGCTCTCTCCAGGTTCGTGGCCAAGTCCGCTCAACACGCACTTCCTTTCTTCAAACTCTTGAGGATAGAAACGAAGTTCGAATGGACTGACGAGTGCGAAGCTGCCTTACAGCACCTCAAAGAAACGCTTTCTGCGCCACCAGTGCTATCACGACCAGATCAAGGTGAAGTACTGTACCTATATCTCTCTGTTTCCTCTGACGCGGTAAGCGCCGTCCTCATCAGAGAAACGACGGAGGGGCAGAAACCAGTATACTTCACCAGCAAATTATTGTTGGGGCCTGAAACAAGGTACCAAAGGATTGAAAGGGTGGCCCTCGCACTCCTCACCGCAGCCAGAAGACTAAGGCAGTACTTCCTAGCGCACACGGTGGTAGTCCGGACGGACTTACCCATCAGGCAGATCCTGGGTCGTCCAGACGTGGCTGGTCGGATGATGAAATGGTCACTCGAGCTATCCGAGTTCGACATTCATTACGAATCCAGAAAGGCACTAAAGGCTCAGGTGTTCGCCAATTTTCTCGCTGAAATGACTTTCCCAGCTGAGGAAAGCCCTGAAGAATGGACCGTCTTTGTAGATGGATCATCTAACGCCAAGGGAAGCGGAGCCAGAATAATCATCGAAGACAACAAAGGTATCGTTGTCGAAATTTCCCTCGCTTTGTCTTTTACTGTTACCAATAACACTGTAGAGTACGAAGCCTTCCTAGCTGGCTTGCGAACCGCCAAAGACATGGGGGCCACAAGGGTGAAAATCTTTACCGACTCATAACTAGTGGCTTCCCAAGTCACAGGAGAGTTCCAGGTAAAAGAAGACCACCTCCAAAAGTACGTCCAGTTAGTACTAGAGAAAATGAAAGAATTCGACGCCGTAGAAGTAATTCACGTTGCCTGCGAACAGAATACTCGGGCAGACATTCTTTCGAAACTCGCAAGTACACGAACTGCGAACGGAAACAAGACAGTAATACAAGAGGTCCTCGGCGAGCCAAGCATCCAGAATAGAGGGACTCTGCATCAAGAGGTCAACTCGATCATCGGACTGGACGATTGGAGGGGACCATCTCTCGATACATAGAGAATGGCGAGCTCCCGACCGATCAGTAAGAACAGACAAGGTTGAAACGGAAGGCCTGCTCATTCACTTTAGTGGAAGGAACCTTGTACAAAAGAGGTTTCAATATTCCACTAATCAAGTGCCTAGGACCCAATGAGACCCAAGAAGTCCTTGCCGACATCCACGACGGCATCTGCGGACAACATCTTGGTGCAAAAGCTCTCGCAAAAAAGGCCCTACGAGCAGGATACTACTGGCCTACCATGCTGAAAGACGCCCAAGACTACGTGAACCTCTGCGATAAATGCCAGCGACACGGGGACATGCACCTAGCACCCCCTGTTGAGCTAACGTCCTTGGTCTCACCTTGGCCTTTCGCATGGTGGGGCATCGACCGACCTTCTGGGACCATTCCCCAAAGCCGCTGGGCAACTAAAATATCTGGTCGTCGCAATCGACTACTCAACCAAATGGATCAAAGCAGAACCGTTGGCCAAAATCACAGCTAAAATTATACTCCGCTTCTTCAAGAGAAACATCTTAGCAAGATTCGGAGTGCCAGCATTAGTGATATCCGACAATGGTACACAGTTCATGGACCAACGGTTCCAGGACTACCTAAGGAATATCGGCATCAAGCAAAGCTTCACCTCCGTCGAACACCCTCAAGCCAACGGCCTCGCTGAGGTTGCAAACAGGGTAGTTCTGCGAGGAATACGAAGGAGGCTAGACGCGGCCAAAACACAGTGGGCGGAGGAATTACACGCAGTCCTCTGGGCCTACAGAACTACTCCCCATTCCACAACTGGCGAGTCACCTTTTCGACTCACGTACGGGACGGAAGCGGTCTTACCCATTGAGCTAACCGAACTCACATGGCGTACGGACGCCAGCACTAACTTCCCGGCCAACACGACAAATCTACGTGAAGAACTCGAATTCGTCGACGAAGTTAGGATAGGGGTAACCTTGTGAGAGGCAGCACTAAAACAGAAAATAGATGCTCGCCACAGCAAGAAAGTCATCAAAAGAGAATTCGAAGTAGGCGACCTCGTCCTCCGGCGAAACCAGAAGGACTCCGAAGAAGGGAAACTCGCCGCCAACTGGGACGGCCCCTTCAGGATCCGGATGAAGACCAGGACTGGAGCTTACGGACTCGAAGACCTCCATCAAAATGCAATTCCAAGGACTTGGAATGCAGAAAAACTCAAAAAGTACTACACTTAGATGGCAAACAACGACAACTCACTCTAATGTATGTACTTAGTTCGATACAACGAACTCATCGCTCCCCGTCGAGCAAATAAACGGAAGAGGAAAGTCGTGCCACTCCGAATCCAAAAAGAAAAAGGATGAGAGGATTTTACATAACAAATTCTCTTACTCCTCAGTATGTACGCTTACCGCTGCGACATCACTGCTCGGCATGTTAGGTAGAACCCCAGCTCGCGATGGGTGTTTCACGCCTCAGTGGAGGGAACTTAGAAAAATTTCTCTCGTTCATCCGCTGTTACACGTCCATAACTTTGGACACACATTCAGATAAACAATCTCTTGGATGTGCAAACACTTCTAACTAATACTCCGCGTAAACGGTTAGAAAACTTCTTGCTTGAGCTCTTCCTTGCAAAACTACGCAAAGGTAAAAACTTTCCAAGCGAAGTGAATTATTACCTGGAAAGCAAAAGGCACAACTTTGATTTCATCAAGTCAAAGCTACCAAACGCCGGGCGGGCGTACAAGACTCTCCAGTCATTAAGTCACTTCGTCGAAATAATGACCGTGGGTGGGTAGCCTGTCCCGCTATACTCAACTTAAAGAGCTTTGCGATCCAAAAGCAGACAAGTTCGAAAGTTGAACAACTAAGAGCACACGAATTATTGCAATCTGTCAAAAACACAAGGCAGATAGATAATCCGCTCTCGACAGCAGCTAAGAGCGTACGAATTATTACAGTCTGTCAAACATACAAGATAGATAGATAATTTGCTCTCAACAAATACTTCAAACAGTAATAAAGCCTCACACAACGAGCATGCAAAATTCAAAACATCATACCAGAAAATAAATCATGCATTTCGGAAACAAATGTTTAAAGGGAAAATAAACGTACAAGCCACAAAGGATTGTATAATGTCAGAGGTACGAAGGCCAGTCAAGAGAAAGCAAAATATATTACAGGGCAACACAAAGCCCGGGCTTTTCAGACATGCCCCTCGTCGTCTTGGTCGACAATCTCACCATTCCGCACATACTTCAGAAAGCTAAGCTCGTCCTCACAGAGCTGTACGCCAGGGTTCACTACCTTGAGTTGCTCGATAGCATTGTCAAAACCATGACGAGCAGCACCTACAAGGTTCCTCTCCAGTTCTTCTTGCCTGTACACCAAGGCAGGACGACCCAGCACTGCCGTATCCTCTGTCTCATCCTCACCAGGCTGAGTTGCGTCACGAAGAGCATCTTCCAGAGCCCTTTTCTCTGCAGCGAACTTGGTACGGACCTCGGTCAGCTCACGACGGCAGCGGGACCACACTTCAGCTTTCTCCTCTAGAAAGGCTATTATCTTGCCATTCTCGGAGGCGCTCGCTTTCAGCGCGGCCACCTCCGCCTCAAGATCAGCTATTCTCTTGGTCGTCACCTCCCGCTCGCGAGCAAGAGCATCTGCTCGAACAGCTTCCTCCATGGATGAGTTGTTGAGAAAGACGGCGACCTCCAAGGCCCTCATAGCACCAACAACCCCTTCGATCACAGCACGAGTCCGGCCAGCAGTGCCCAAGTCACGAATGGCCTTCAGCTCAGAATCGCCAAGGTACATAGAAGCCCGAGGACCAAAGCGATCTGACTGGGACCACACCTTCGGTAGCTGAAACAAGCCCTCGTCAGCAGGAGGAACACCCCGGGAAGGAGCAACGTCCTGAACTTAAACCTGCTTACCCTTGTCAAGGGCAGCAGTCCTCCTCCTCTTCAAGGGGACTTCCTCCTCCTCCGCCGGATCATCTGTCAAACGAGCAGGGAACCACGCATCCGCCGTCCTCTCTCGCTGCTCATCTCTTCTTCTGCTGCCACTACCTTGACCGGTCACTTTCTGGTTAGCCTTGTTCACTAGGGAACGGATATGGGACATCTTTCCTGCACGTGAAAAACAAGGACGAATCATTAGTCAGGAACTCAAAGCGGTAAAGAAAAACACATCAGCGCTAGCATACCTAGAAAAGCTAGAGGATCCTTGGAAAACACCAAAGAACGGGTATCAATCAATCGGGGCTTGGTAACAGGATTTCCTCGCAAATCCATCACCGGATCGCCGCCATCATCGACCACCACCGATCGAGAAAAAAGTTCACAAACCCCACTAGTTTGGCGAAACTATCTTTATCCCGCTCGGTCAACTTGTCATAACTAATCCTATACATGGTGGGCTCATGCTTCAGATGGTCACGACTCCAGTTATAACGGATTCGAGGGACGCGCGCAGGCGCGACACCGACCCCCCCGCGGGGCCTATCGACCATCTTCGAGACGCTCTGAAGCGATGTTTCCGTTCGAGGCCTCACCAGGAAGAACCTCTCACAAAACTCGGCAACACCGGCACCAAAAACCTCAAAGAGAGAGGTGCGCTGACAAAACGACACCCAGCTGCAACCGCCATCTGTGTCCAGATTCTGTCGGACAGCGAAGATAGCAAAGAAGAGGTCTCTCGAGGCAGAAAGTCGGAGGAAGCGACACACCAACTCAAAACTGACTTATAGGCGAAGCAGTCGGGTCTCAATTAGGAGGGACACACCTCCAGCCACTCTAGAACACCGGTCTGGAAAGAGGAAAAGAGAAGCCTAAAACCCACTTCCTTAAAAGTCGCTTCATACATGGGGAAACGATCTCTTGGGAAACGCGAGTATACTCGGTCCGCAGCCTTGGGGAGGAGGATCTCCCAATCTTCTTTCCTCCCTATTGGACAATGCGGAACCACCCCAGCGCCGTCTACCGCAAAGTGGGATGCCGCCCTTAAGATCTCCCCGCTTATCCAAGAATCAACGAACATTGCTCCTGTGTCCCTTAAGTTTTCACCTCGATCAAACCTGGAAGGAGGAAAACAGGGAGAAGGTCAATATCGTCTTCTCCGAAGCTAAAGGGGTTCAATCGCAAAGAAAAATTCTAGAAGGTCCAGGGGCACTCTAAAACAGTGAAAAAGGCCTACGCTACGGCTAACCCTAACCCTAGAAGCACAAGCCTGCCGCCAATGTTTCTCTAAACACTAAACAGAAAACAGACAGCATACCTACAAACTCTTTGATGCACGGTGGAAAACGCCTGAACCAACGGCGGAAACCACCGAGTCAAACTACTCCTGCCCTAAGAAGCATGCATTCCTACGGTTTCTTAAAGCAGAACAGAAACTAAAATACAAAAGTAAAAGAAATGAGTCTCAGAACTCTACCTGTGAGGAAGAAGAGATTGAAGTTGCGGTTGGGATGCGAAAACTCGAAAGAACTTTGCCTGTGGAAACTGTGAGAAATCTCTAAGTCTCTGAGAAATTTGAAAATACAGTGACTCTCCAAAACAACAGTGGAGCTATTTATACTCGTTGCACGAACAACCCAAAAGTCACAAAGTCTATCTGGTGCATCCCTTCACTCACTACTCCTCCTCTAAAGCACTGCTTCGACGGCCCAGATTCAATCATACCCCTTCATCCAAGGGCTATGATCCTTCACTACATTTCTCCAAACATCAGGATCCAATCAACGGTGATGATGGCACCTCGGAAATACAACCCAAGAACACGCTGGAAACTATAGGCACTCAAGTGCTACTAACAGCCTACACACGTGTCACTCAGAAACTAAAGGTCATGTCCCCTCAACTTCTTCCTCGAGATGCTGGCATTAATTACGGAATGACATCCGACCAAACTGCCCGACGAGGGAATCTTTCCATCCGATCTCACCGCCGAACATACGTACACCGGACTCTGCCACATTGACAGGCGAACTTACATCGTTAGAGGGAGAACAAGTGCTTCGAGACAGGCGAGCCTATCTGGCCCAAAGCCTCAGCATTCTCAGTCCGCCTCGCAAATGATCCCCTAAATCAAGGCACACATAAGTCCGCTAACGAGATCCATCTCTACCTCTAGCACGGGAGTACATACCAACTGAATTTCCTTTGAGATCGGCTCCTTACGAGCAAAACGCCCGCACTTAAGTCATCACTCTTTATTAAGAGCAATGACTTGGGGGGCTACTGTTCTGAACCGGCCAAAGAGATTCTTGGCCCATTTACTTAGGCCCAATATCATTCAAAGCCCAAACTCCACGTTTGGCATCATTGCTCACAACGTACCCCCTCGCCTGAAGGGGGGTGCACGAAGCAAAGAGACCGGTTCAAACGAACCCCAACGTCTCTCTTGCACGTTGTGCACGTTCCCGCAATAAAATCTCTGGCGGTTACACTTCCTACGATTTCGTAACCGCCAGAGCCAGGTGTGCCTCCTTAACGGCTCTGCAGCCCTCCACCTCTATAAATAGGGGACTCACCGCAGTCCCCAAGGTAGAACTCTATCTCCCTCTAAAACCCTCACTCTCTGATCTCTACTGACTTGAGCGTCAGAGTGCCTGCAGGTACACACCCCCCATCTGCTCCAAGAAGCATCCTGACGCGTTCCACCACCGTCACAACCACTGCATTCAAAGCACCGGCAGTCTCCTTCTGATCAGGTACGATCAAATATTAATTGAAGGATACAATTAAAAAGAAAAAGTTATTATTGCATTGAAAACTGAAAGTGACATTCATTTTGAAACCATTTTTTTTATTTAAAACGACGCACATTTTCAAACAGAGAAAGTACGTTTTAATTTTTACGTTAATTAGTAGATTATCTCAATGGAATAAAATTCCATTTCTTAGGATTTTGTTTTGCTGAGTTTATTTTCCCATAAGATTGGACTACCAGCTGTATCCGCACTACCAGCTGTATGCATTCAATATCTATTTATATTTCCATTCATATTCTAATGCATATATTGACTCAACAATTGCATTCTCTTTTTAACTTTCAATGCAGTATATCAGAACTATATAATTATTAGAAGGTCTAAGAAAGATGATGGGTCGAAGGCTATGAAATAACTATTCAATTGATTCCATTAACAATGTATTTATGTATCATAAAGATTTCTTCTATTTTTGATGTACCTGTTTTTCCTTTGGCAGATGGCATTGCTTGCCATGTCTTACCCAAACATAGCTCTGGAACGTTGTCAAAGCATGAGAGTTGTTATGGTTTATCTTATGAAACTCAATTATGGTATATGATGACGGAAGTAAGATATATAACGTAGCATTGAGGCATTCTATATTTATGGAGCGTTACTCAAATTGAAATGAAATTATATTGTGAATCTGAATACATTTGTATTCTGCACTGGTTATAAAACTTATTATAAGAGAAGAAGGAAAAGAACTGAAGATCACAATAATATGGATAATGGTTAATTGAAATTTTCTTAAAAGATTTGTTTGTAATTACAAACAAATTGTGGAAAGAAATAGCATGACTGGTCGAAGCATTTGTATGTCCCACATCGGATAGAATATAAAAAAATCAAGTCTATATAACAATCTAACAGGCTTGATTGTTTGCTGAGTTAGGTAGCGCCAACTTGTGCCCAAGTGGGAGCACCAAAGTGATGGAACGTGGCTACGACTTGTTTGGCTGGTCTATTAGCTGCAATATGCTGGCCTGCCCGCTCCAAGCTGAGAGTTGTGCCACGGTGCCACGGTACATGGGCAAAGGTGTATGTCTCTTGGTCCCTAGACGAGAGGGAACTACGTGAGGCTGGTTTCACAGAGCAGCGACTGAGAGTTGTGCCACGGTGCCACGGTACATGGGCAAAGGTGTATGTCTCTTGGTCCCTAGACGAGAGGGAACTACGTGAGGCTGGTTTCACAGAGCAGCGACTACCTCTGGCTCCCAACAGTGGAGGGACCACAGGCTGCTGCACTTCAAGACCACTAAGCCTGGTGAGCCTAGCCTTTGAACCATTACTTTTTTGTGCTCAATTTTTGCTCGTTAAGGAAAGAAAACATTAATGGCACCCGATTTTTAAGTCTGTAATCTCTATTCAATCCATTTATTTGTTAAAAATTTAATTAAATAGCAAGCACGGTTGTTAGAGTTGTGATAATATATGTTTACTATTGTGGAGGGACCACAGGCTGCTGCACTTCCAGACCACTAAGCCCGGTGAGCCTAGCCTTTGAACCATTACTTTTTTGTGCTCAATTTTTGCTCGTTAAGGAAAGAAAACATTAATGGCACCCGATTTTTAAGTCTATAATCTCTATTCAATCCATTTATTTGTTGAAAATTTAATTAAATAGCAAGCACGGTTGTTAGAGTTGTGATAATATATGTTTACAAATAAAAGATTATGGTCTTTTTTTTTGTGGTGAGATTATGATCAACTGCAAATAATTATATTTTTTTGAGAACAATTAATTATTTTTCCCCCAAAAAAAAGTAATTATATTTAGTTCATGAAGTAAAACGATATTGTAATTTGTCACCTCCATATTTATTATCCTTATTTTTTTTTTAATTTATGGAGAGATACATTGCATATTGTGCATTGGCTTGACAAAGCCACATTTTATCACATTGGATGAGAAGGATCTCAAAATCGTTATGCATTTTTAGTTTTTTCAAGTTCAATATGTTTAACTCCTACAATATTATATAGTCTAAAAATCAAAGAAAATAAATTGTAAGAGAATAAATTCAAAATCCTGAAATGTTACAGGGATTATAAAAAGCTTCAAGAGTTTTTCTTTAAGAACTAATTTATGCTAAAGCAGCTGTGATCAAAGCATTTTGCATCTTTTACGACTCTTATTTGGTTAGTTGAAAGTCCTAAAACCACATGGTATCAAAATCTTTGAGATAGGTTGAATTTCGTGCACATGCTACGACATCTTGTGATGTGGGTGAATTCTATATGTTTTGCAAGACTTAAACCGCCGTGAATTAGTTCAATTCTCTCTTTAGTGCTAACAATTCAACTATATTCAAAAAATAATTCAGTACCATTCGAATATGTTTAGAAAATTAGCAGCCTTATAGTTAGTCGCACATAATAATTCAATACCTTATATATGTGTTCATAAAGTTGTATTTTGATTATAAAAAACAATTGATGATATGTATGGCAGTTCGATGAAGTTTTTTGATCAAGAGGGAGATCTTCTAGAAGGTCTAAGAAAGATGATGGGTCGAAGGCTATGAAATAACTATTCAATTGATTCCATTAACAATGTATTTTTGTATCATAAAGATTTCTTCTATTTTTGATGTACCTGTTTTTCCTTTGGAAGATGGCATTGCTTGCCATGTCTTACCCAAACTTAGCACTGGAACGTTGTCAAAGTATGAGAGTTGTTATGGTTTATCTTATTAAACACAATTATGGTATATGATAACGGAAGTAGGATATATAACGAAGCATTGAGGCATTCTATATTTATAGAGCGTTACTCAAATTGAAAGTAAATTATATTGTGAATATGAATACATTTGTATTCTGCACTGGTTGTAAAACTTATTATAAGAGTAGAAGGAAAGGAACAGAAGAACACAATAATATGGATAATGGTTAATTGAAATTTGCTTAAAAGATTTGTTTGTAATTACAAACAAATTGGGGAAGGAAATAGCATGACTGGTCAAAGCATTTGTATGTCCCACATCGGATAGAACATAAAAAAATCAAGTTTATATAACAATCTAACAGGCTTGATTGTTTGCTGAGTTGGATGGCGCCAACTTGTGACCCAAGTGGGAGCACCAAAGTGATGGAACGTGGCTACGGCTTGTTTGGCTGGTCTGTTAGCTGCAATATGCTGGCCTGCCCGCTCCAAGCTGAGAGTTGTGCCACGGGACATGGGCGAAGGTCTATGTCTCTTGGTCCTTAGACGAGAGGGAACTGCGTGAGGCTGGTTTCACAGAGCAGCGAATACCTCTGGCTCCCAACAGTGGAGGGACCACAGGCTGCTGCACTTCCAGACCACTAAGCCCGGTGAACCTAGCCTTTGAACCATTACTTTTTTGTGCTCAATTTTTGCTCGTTAAGGAAAGAATACTTTTTTGTGCTCAGTTTTTGCTCGTTAAGGAAAGAAAACATTAATGGCCACCCGATTTTTAAGTCTATAATCTCTATTCAATCCATTTATTTGTTAAAAATTTAATTAAATAGCAAGCACGGTTGTTAGAGTTGTGATAATATATGTTTACAAATAAAACATTATGGTCTTTTTTTTTGTGGCGAGATTATGATCACCTGCAAATAATTATATTTTTTTGAGAACAATTAATTATTTTTCCCCCAAAAAAAAGTAATTATATTTAGTTCATGAAGTAAAACGATATTGTAATTTGCCACCTCCATATTTATTATCCTTATTTCTTTTTTAATTTATGGAGAGATACATTGCATATTGTGCATTGGCTTGACAAAGCCACATTTTATCACATTGGATGAGAAGGATCTCAAAATCGTTATGCATTTTTAGTTTTTTCAAGTTCAATATGTTTAACTCCGACAATATTATATAGTCTAAAAATCAAAGAAAATAAAATTGTAAGAGAATAAATTCAAAATCCTGAAATGTTACAGGGATTATAAAAAGCTTCAAGAGTTTTTCTTTAAGAACTAATTTATGCTAAAGCAGTTGTGATCAAAGCATTTTGCATCTTTTACGACTCTTATTTGGTTAGTTGAAAGTCCTAAAACAACATGGTATCAAAATCTTTGAGATAGGTTGAATTTCATGCACATGCTACGACATTTTGTGACGTGGGTGAATTCTATATGTTTTGCAAGACTTAAACCGCCGTGAATTAGTTCAATTCTCTCTTTAGTGCTAACAATTCAACTATATTCAAAAAATAACTCAGTACCATTCGAATGTGTTTAGAAAATTAGCAGCCTTATAGTTAGTCGCACATAATAATTCAATACCTTATATATGTGTTCATAAAGTTGTATTTTGATTATAAAAAATAATTGATGATATGTATGGCAGTTCGATGAAGTTTTTTTGATCAAGAGGGAGATCCTCTAGAAGGTCTAAGAAAGATGATGGGTCGAAGGCTATGAAATAACTATTCAATTGATTCCATTAACAATGTATTTTTGTATCATAAAGATTTCTTCTATTTTTGATGTACCTGTTTTTCCTTTGGAAGATGGCATTGCTTGCCATGTCTTACCCAAACTTAGCACTGGAACGTTGTCAAAGTATGAGAGTTGTTATGGTTTATCTTATTAAACACAATTATGGTATATGATGACGGAAGTAGGATATATAACGAAGCATTGAGGCATTCTATATTTATAGAGCGTTACTCAAATTGAAAGTAAATTATATTGTGAATATGAATACATTTGTATTCTGCACTGGTTGTAAAACTTATTATAAGAGTAGAAGGAAAGGAACAGAAGAACACAATAATATGGATAATGGTTAATTGAAATTTGCTTAAAAGATTTGTTTGTAATTACAAACAAATTGGGGAAGGAAATAGCATGACTGGTCAAAGCATTTGTATGTCCCACATCGGATAGAACATAAAAAAATCAAGTTTATATAACAATCTAACAGGCTTGATTGTTTGATGAGTTGGGTGGGGCCAACTTGTGACCCAAGTGGGAGCACCAAAGTGATGGAACGTGGCTACGACTTGTTTGGCTGGTCTGTTAGCTGCAATATGCTGGCCTGCCCGCTCCAAGCTGAGAGTTGTGCCACGGGACATGGGCGAAGGTCTATGTCTCTTGGTCCTTAGACGAGAGGGAACTGCGTGAGGCTGGTTTCACAGAGCAGCGAATAACTCTGGCTCCCAACAGTGGAGGGACCACAGGCTGCTGCACTTCCAGACCACTAAGCCCGGTGAACCTAGCCTTTGAACCATTACTTTTTTGTGCTCAATTTTCAAGACCACTAAGCCCGGTGAACCTAGCCTTTGAACCATTACTTTTTTGTGCTCAATTTTCAAGACCACTAAGCCCGGTGAACCTAGCCTTTGAACCATTACTTTTTTGTGCTCAATTTTTGCTCGTTAAGGAAAGAATACTTTTTTGTGCTCAATTTTTGCTCGTTAAGGAAAGAAAACATTAATTGCCACCCGATTTTTAAGTCTGTAATCTCTATTCAATCCATTTATTTGTTAAAAATTTAATTAAATAGCAAGCACGGTTGTTAGAGTTGTGATAATATATGTTTACAAATGTGGAGGGACCACAGGCTGCTGCACTTCCAGACCACTAAGCCCGGTGAGCCTAGCCTTTGAACCATTACTTTTTTGTGCTCAATTTTTGCTCGTTAAGGAAAGAAAACATTAATGGCACCCAATTTTTAAGTCTATAATCTCTATTCAATCCATTTATTTGTTGAAAATTTAATTAAATAGCAAGCACGGTTGTTAGAGTTGTGATAATATATGTTTACAAATAAAAGATTATGGTCTTTTTTTTGTGGTGAGATTATGATCAACTGCAAATAATTATATTTTTCTGGCTCCCAACAGTGGAGGGACCACAGGCTGCTGCACTTCCAGACCACTAAGCCCGGTGAACCTAGCCTTTGAACCATTACTTTTTTGTGCTCAATTTTCAAGACCACTAAGCCCGGTGAACCTAGCCTTTGAACCATTACTTTTTTGTGCTCAATTTTCAAGACCACTAAGCCCGGTGAACCTAGCCTTTGAACCATTACTTTTTTGTGCTCAATTTTTGCTCGTTAAGGAAAGAATACTTTTTTGTGCTCAATTTTTGCTCGTTAAGGAAAGAAAACATTAATTGCCACCCGATTTTTAAGTCTGTAATCTCTATTCAATCCATTTATTTGTTAAAAATTTAATTAAATAGCAAGCACGGTTGTTAGAGTTGTGATAATATATGTTTACAAATGTGGAGGGACCACAGGCTGCTGCACTTCCAGACCACTAAGCCCGGTGAGCCTAGCCTTTGAACCATTACTTTTTTGTGCTCAATTTTTGCTCGTTAAGGAAAGAAAACATTAATGGCACCCAATTTTTAAGTCTATAATCTCTATTCAATCCATTTATTTGTTGAAAATTTAATTAAATAGCAAGCACGGTTGTTAGAGTTGTGATAATATATGTTTACAAATAAAAGATTATGGTCTTTTTTTTGTGGTGAGATTATGATCAACTGCAAATAATTATATTTTTCTGGCTCCCAACAGTGGAGGGACCACAGGCTGCTGCACTTCCAGACCACTAAGCCCGGTGAACCTAGCCTTTGAACCATTACTTTTTTGTGCTCAATTTTCAAGACCACTAAGTTCAAGACCACTAAGCCCGGTGAACCTAGCCTTTGAACCATTACTTTTTTGTGCTCAATTTTCAAGACCACTAAGCCCGGTGAACCTAGCCTTTGAACCATTACTTTTTTGTGCTCAATTTTTGCTCGTTAAGGAAAGAATACTTTTTTGTGCTCAATTTTTGCTCGTTAAGGAAAGAAAACATTAATTGCCACCCGATTTTTAAGTCTGTAATCTCTATTCAATCCATTTATTTGTTAAAAATTTAATTAAATAGCAAGCACGGTTGTTAGAGTTGTGATAATATATGTTTACAAATGTGGAGGGACCACAGGCTGCTGCACTTCCAGACCACTAAGCCCGGTGAGCCTAGCCTTTGAACCATTACTTTTTTGTGCTCAATTTTTGCTCGTTAAGGAAAGAAAACATTAATGGCACCCGATTTTTAAGTCTATAATCTCTATTCAATCCATTTATTTGTTGAAAATTTAATTAAATAGCAAGCACGGTTGTTAGAGTTGTGATAATATATGTTTACAAATAAAAGATTATGGTCTTTTTTTTGTGGTGAGATTATGATCAACTGCAAATAATTATATTTTTTTGAGAACAATTAATTATTTTTCCCCCAAAAAAAAGTAATTATATTTAGTTCATGAAGTAAGACGATATTGTAATTTGTCACCTCCATATTTATTATCCTTATTTTTTTTTAATTTATGGAGAGATACATTGCATATTGTGCATTGGCTTGACAAAGCCACATTTTATCACATTGGATGAGAAGGATCTCAAAATCGTTATGAATTTTTAGTTTTTTCAAGTTCAATATGTTTAACTCCTACAATATTATATAGTCTAAAAATCAAAGAAAATAAAATTGTAAGAGAATAAATTCAAAATCCTGAAATGTTACAGGGATTATAAAAAGCTTCAAGAGTTTTTCTTTAAGAACTAATTTATGCTAAAGCAGTTGTGATCAAAGCATTTTGCATCTTTTACGACTCTTATTTGGTTAGTTGAAAGTCCTAAAACCACATGGTATCAAAATCATTGAGATAGGTTGAATTTCGTGCACATGCTACGACATCTTGTGACGTGGGTGAATTCTATATGTTTTGCAAGACTTAAACCGCCATGAATTAGTTCAATTATCTCTTTAGTGCAAACAATTCAACTATATCAAAAAATAATTCAGTACCATTCGAATGTGTTTAGAAAATTAGCAGCCTTATAGTTAGACGCACATAATAATTCAATACCTTATATATGTGTTCATAAAGTTGTATTTTGATTATAAAAAACAATTGATGATATGTATGGCAGTTCGATGAAGTTTTTTGATCAAGAGGGAGATCCTCTAGAAGGTCTAAGAAAGATGATGGGTCGAAGGCTATGAAATAACTATTCAATTGATTCCATTAACAATGTATTTTTGTATCATAAAGATTTCTTCTATTTTTGATGTACCTGTTTTTCCTTTGGAAGATGGCATTGCTTGCCATGTCTTACCCAAACTTAGCACTGGAACGTTGTCAAAGTATGAGAGTTGTTATGGTTTATCTTATTAAACACAATTATGGTATATGATGACGGAAGTAGGATATATAACGAAGCATTGAGGCATTCTATATTTATAGAGCGTTACTCAAATTGAAAGTAAATTATATTGTGAATATGAATACATTTGTATTCTGCACTGGTTGTAAAACTTATTATAAGAGTAGAAGGAAAGGAACAGAAGAACACAATAATATGGATAATGGTTAATTGAAATTTGCTTAAAAGATTTGTTTGTAATTACAAACAAATTGGGGAAGGAAATAGCATGACTGGTCAAAGCATTTGTATGTCCCACATCGGATAGAACATAAAAAAATCAAGTTTATATAACAATCTAACAGGCTTGATTGTTTGATGAGTTGGGTGGGGCCAACTTGTGACCCAAGTGGGAGCACCAAAGTGATGGAACGTGGCTACGACTTGTTTGGCTGGTCTGTTAGCTGCAATATGCTGGCCTGCCCGCTCCAAGCTGAGAGTTGTGCCACGGGACATGGGCGAAGGTCTATGTCTCTTGGTCCTTAGACGAGAGGGAACTGCGTGAGGCTGGTTTCACAGAGCAGCGAATAACTCTGGCTCCCAACAGTGGAGGGACCACAGGCTGCTGCACTTCCAGACCACTAAGCCCGGTGAACCTAGCCTTTGAACCATTACTTTTTTGTGCTCAATTTTCAAGACCACTAAGCCCGGTGAACCTAGCCTTTGAACCATTACTTTTTTGTGCTCAATTTTCAAGACCACTAAGCCCGGTGAACCTAGCCTTTGAACCATTACTTTTTTGTGCTCAATTTTTGCTCGTTAAGGAAAGAATACTTTTTTGTGCTCAATTTTTGCTCGTTAAGGAAAGAAAACATTAATTGCCACCCGATTTTTAAGTCTGTAATCTCTATTCAATCCATTTATTTGTTAAAAATTTAATTAAATAGCAAGCACGGTTGTTAGAGTTGTGATAATATATGTTTACAAATGTGGAGGGACCACAGGCTGCTGCACTTCCAGACCACTAAGCCCGGTGAGCCTAGCCTTTGAACCATTACTTTTTTGTGCTCAATTTTTGCTCGTTAAGGAAAGAAAACATTAATGGCACCCAATTTTTAAGTCTATAATCTCTATTCAATCCATTTATTTGTTGAAAATTTAATTAAATAGCAAGCACGGTTGTTAGAGTTGTGATAATATATGTTTACAAATAAAAGATTATGGTCTTTTTTTTGTGGTGAGATTATGATCAACTGCAAATAATTATATTTTTCTGGCTCCCAACAGTGGAGGGACCACAGGCTGCTGCACTTCCAGACCACTAAGCCCGGTGAACCTAGCCTTTGAACCATTACTTTTTTGTGCTCAATTTTCAAGACCACTAAGCCCGGTGAACCTAGCCTTTGAACCATTACTTTTTTGTGCTCAATTTTCAAGACCACTAAGCCCGGTGAACCTAGCCTTTGAACCATTACTTTTTTGTGCTCAATTTTTGCTCGTTAAGGAAAGAATACTTTTTTGTGCTCAATTTTTGCTCGTTAAGGAAAGAAAACATTAATTGCCACCCGATTTTTAAGTCTGTAATCTCTATTCAATCCATTTATTTGTTAAAAATTTAATTAAATAGCAAGCACGGTTGTTAGAGTTGTGATAATATATGTTTACAAATGTGGAGGGACCACAGGCTGCTGCACTTCCAGACCACTAAGCCCGGTGAGCCTAGCCTTTGAACCATTACTTTTTTGTGCTCAATTTTTGCTCGTTAAGGAAAGAAAACATTAATGGCACCCAATTTTTAAGTCTATAATCTCTATTCAATCCATTTATTTGTTGAAAATTTAATTAAATAGCAAGCACGGTTGTTAGAGTTGTGATAATATATGTTTACAAATAAAAGATTATGGTCTTTTTTTTGTGGTGAGATTATGATCAACTGCAAATAATTATATTTTTCTGGCTCCCAACAGTGGAGGGACCACAGGCTGCTGCACTTCCAGACCACTAAGCCCGGTGAACCTAGCCTTTGAACCATTACTTTTTTGTGCTCAATTTTCAAGACCACTAAGTTCAAGACCACTAAGCCCGGTGAACCTAGCCTTTGAACCATTACTTT
The DNA here is from genome assembly GCF_051527215.1 of Medicago sativa. Taxonomy (NCBI): domain Eukaryota; kingdom Viridiplantae; phylum Streptophyta; class Magnoliopsida; order Fabales; family Fabaceae; genus Medicago; species Medicago sativa. The sequence goes on along the minus strand of NC_140749.1, from coordinate 28,744,196 downwards.
TTTGTGCTCAATTTTCAAGACCACTAAGCCCGGTGAACCTAGCCTTTGAACCATTACTTTTTTGTGCTCAATTTTTGCTCGTTAAGGAAAGAATACTTTTTTGTGCTCAATTTTTGCTCGTTAAGGAAAGAAAACATTAATTGCCACCCGATTTTTAAGTCTGTAATCTCTATTCAATCCATTTATTTGTTAAAAATTTAATTAAATAGCAAGCACGGTTGTTAGAGTTGTGATAATATATGTTTACAAATGTGGAGGGACCACAGGCTGCTGCACTTCCAGACCACTAAGCCCGGTGAGCCTAGCCTTTGAACCATTACTTTTTTGTGCTCAATTTTTGCTCGTTAAGGAAAGAAAACATTAATGGCACCCGATTTTTAAGTCTATAATCTCTATTCAATCCATTTATTTGTTGAAAATTTAATTAAATAGCAAGCACGGTTGTTAGAGTTGTGATAATATATGTTTACAAATAAAAGATTATGGTCTTTTTTTTGTGGTGAGATTATGATCAACTGCAAATAATTATATTTTTTTGAGAACAATTAATTATTTTTCCCCCAAAAAAAAGTAATTATATTTAGTTCATGAAGTAAGACGATATTGTAATTTGTCACCTCCATATTTATTATCCTTATTTTTTTTTAATTTATGGAGAGATACATTGCATATTGTGCATTGGCTTGACAAAGCCACATTTTATCACATTGGATGAGAAGGATCTCAAAATCGTTATGAATTTTTAGTTTTTTCAAGTTCAATATGTTTAACTCCTACAATATTATATAGTCTAAAAATCAAAGAAAATAAAATTGTAAGAGAATAAATTCAAAATCCTGAAATGTTACAGGGATTATAAAAAGCTTCAAGAGTTTTTCTTTAAGAACTAATTTATGCTAAAGCAGTTGTGATCAAAGCATTTTGCATCTTTTACGACTCTTATTTGGTTAGTTGAAAGTCCTAAAACCACATGGTATCAAAATCATTGAGATAGGTTGAATTTCGTGCACATGCTACGACATCTTGTGACGTGGGTGAATTCTATATGTTTTGCAAGACTTAAACCGCCATGAATTAGTTCAATTATCTCTTTAGTGCAAACAATTCAACTATATCAAAAAATAATTCAGTACCATTCGAATGTGTTTAGAAAATTAGCAGCCTTATAGTTAGACGCACATAATAATTCAATACCTTATATATGTGTTCATAAAGTTGTATTTTGATTATAAAAAACAATTTATGATATGTATGGCAGTTCGATGAAGTTTTTTGATCAAGAGGGAGATCCTCTAGAAGGTCTAAGAAAGATGATGGGTCGAAGGCTATGAAATAACTATTCAATTGATTCCATTAACAATGTATTTTTGTATCATAAAGATTTCTTCTATTTTTGATGTACCTGTTTTTCCTTTGGAAGATGGCATTGCTTGCCATGTCTTACCCAAACTTAGCACTGGAACGTTGTCAAAGTATGAGAGTTGTTATGGTTTATCTTATTAAACACAATTATGGTATATGATGACGGAAGTAGGATATATAACGAAGCATTGAGGCATTCTATATTTATAGAGCGTTACTCAAATTGAAAGTAAATTATATTGTGAATATGAATACATTTGTATTCTGCACTGGTTGTAAAACTTATTATAAGAGTAGAAGGAAAGGAACAGAAGAACACAATAATATGGATAATGGTTAATTGAAATTTGCTTAAAAGATTTGTTTGTAATTACAAACAAATTGGGGAAGGAAATAGCATGACTGGTCAAAGCATTTGTATGTCCCACATCGGATAGAACATAAAAAAATCAAGTTTATATAACAATCTAACAGGCTTGATTGTTTGATGAGTTGGGTGGGGCCAACTTGTGACCCAAGTGGGAGCACCAAAGTGATGGAACGTGGCTACGACTTGTTTGGCTGGTCTGTTAGCTGCAATATGCTGGCCTGCCCGCTCCAAGCTGAGAGTTGTGCCACGGGACATGGGCGAAGGTCTATGTCTCTTGGTCCTTAGACGAGAGGGAACTGCGTGAGGCTGGTTTCACAGAGCAGCGAATAACTCTGGCTCCCAACAGTGGAGGGACCACAGGCTGCTGCACTTCCAGACCACTAAGCCCGGTGAACCTAGCCTTTGAACCATTACTTTTTTGTGCTCAATTTTCCAGACCACTAAGCCCGGTGAACCTAGCCTTTGAACCATTACTTTTTTGTGCTCAATTTTTGCTCGTTAAGGAAAGAATACTTTTTTGTGCTCAATTTTTGCTCGTTAAGGAAAGAAAACATTAATTGCCACCCGATTTTTAAGTCTGTAATCTCTATTCAATCCATTTATTTGTTAAAAATTTAATTAAATAGCAAGCGCGGTTGTTAGAGTTGTGATAATATATGTTTACAAATGTGGAGGGACCACAGGCTGCTGCACTTCCAGACCACTAAGCCCGGTGAGCCTAGCCTTTGAACCATTACTTTTTTGTGCTCAATTTTTGCTCGTTAAGGAAAGAAAACATTAATGGCACCCAATTTTTAAGTCTATAATCTCTATTCAATCCATTTATTTGTTGAAAATTTAATTAAATAGCAAGCACGGTTGTTAGAGTTGTGATAATATATGTTTACAAATAAAAGATTATGGTCTTTTTTTTGTGGTGAGATTATGATCAACTGCAAATAATTATATTTTTCTGGCTCCCAACAGTGGAGGGACCACAGGCTGCTGCACTTCCAGACCACTAAGCCCGGTGAACCTAGCCTTTGAACCATTACTTTTTTGTGCTCAATTTTCAAGACCACTAAGTTCAAGACCACTAAGCCCGGTGAACCTAGCCTTTGAACCATTACTTTTTTGTGCTCAATTTTCAAGACCACTAAGCCCGGTGAACCTAGCCTTTGAACCATTACTTTTTTGTGCTCAATTTTTGCTCGTTAAGGAAAGAATACTTTTTTGTGCTCAATTTTTGCTCGTTAAGGAAAAAAAACATTAATTGCCACCCGATTTTTAAGTCTGTAATCTCTATTCAATCCATTTATTTGTTAAAAATTTAATTAAATAGCAAGCACGGTTGTTAGAGTTGTGATAATATATGTTTACAAATGTGGAGGGACCACAGGCTGCTGCACTTCCAGACCACTAAGCCCGGTGAGCCTAGCCTTTGAACCATTACTTTTTTGTGCTCAATTTTTGCTCGTTAAGGAAAGAAAACATTAATGGCACCCGATTTTTAAGTCTATAATCTCTATTCAATCCATTTATTTGTTGAAAATTTAATTAAATAGCAAGCACGGTTGTTAGAGTTGTGATAATATATGTTTACAAATAAAAGATTATGGTCTTTTTTTTGTGGTGAGATTATGATCAACTGCAAATAATTATATTTTTTTGAGAACAATTAATTATTTTTCCCCCAAAAAAAAGTAATTATATTTAGTTCATGAAGTAAGACGATATTGTAATTTGTCACCTCCATATTTATTATCCTTATTTTTTTTTAATTTATGGAGAGATACATTGCATATTGTGCATTGGCTTGACAAAGCCACATTTTATCACATTGGATGAGAAGGATCTCAAAATCGTTATGAATTTTTAGTTTTTTCAAGTTCAATATGTTTAACTCCTACAATATTATATAGTCTAAAAATCAAAGAAAATAAAATTGTAAGAGAATAAATTCAAAATCCTGAAATGTTACAGGGATTATAAAAAGCTTCAAGAGTTTTTCTTTAAGAACTAATTTATGCTAAAGCAGTTGTGATCAAAGCATTTTGCATCTTTTACGACTCTTATTTGGTTAGTTGAAAGTCCTAAAACCACATGGTATCAAAATCATTGAGATAGGTTGAATTTCGTGCACATGCTACGACATCTTGTGACGTGGGTGAATTCTATATGTTTTGCAAGACTTAAACCGCCATGAATTAGTTCAATTATCTCTTTAGTGCAAACAATTCAACTATATCAAAAAATAATTCAGTACCATTCGAATGTGTTTAGAAAATTAGCAGCCTTATAGTTAGACGCACATAATAATTCAATACCTTATATATGTGTTCATAAAGTTGTATTTTGATTATAAAAAACAATTTATGATATGTATGGCAGTTCGATGAAGTTTTTTGATCAAGAGGGAGATCCTCTAGAAGGTCTAAGAAAGATGATGGGTCGAAGGCTATGAAATAACTATTCAATTGATTCCATTAACAATGTATTTTTGTATCATAAAGATTTCTTCTATTTTTGATGTACCTGTTTTTCCTTTGGAAGATGGCATTGCTTGCCATGTCTTACCCAAACTTAGCACTGGAACGTTGTCAAAGTATGAGAGTTGTTATGGTTTATCTTATTAAACACAATTATGGTATATGATGACGGAAGTAGGATATATAACGAAGCATTGAGGCATTCTATATTTATAGAGCGTTACTCAAATTGAAAGTAAATTATATTGTGAATATGAATACATTTGTATTCTGCACTGGTTGTAAAACTTATTATAAGAGTAGAAGGAAAGGAACAGAAGAACACAATAATATGGATAATGGTTAATTGAAATTTGCTTAAAAGATTTGTTTGTAATTACAAACAAATTGGGGAAGGAAATAGCATGACTGGTCAAAGCATTTGTATGTCCCACATCGGATAGAACATAAAAAAATCAAGTTTATATAACAATCTAACAGGCTTGATTGTTTGATGAGTTGGGTGGGGCCAACTTGTGACCCAAGTGGGAGCACCAAAGTGATGGAACGTGGCTACGACTTGTTTGGCTGGTCTGTTAGCTGCAATATGCTGGCCTGCCCGCTCCAAGCTGAGAGTTGTGCCACGGGACATGGGCGAAGGTCTATGTCTCTTGGTCCTTAGACGAGAGGGAACTGCGTGAGGCTGGTTTCACAGAGCAGCGAATAACTCTGGCTCCCAACAGTGGAGGGACCACAGGCTGCTGCACTTCCAGACCACTAAGCCCGGTGAACCTAGCCTTTGAACCATTACTTTTTTGTGCTCAATTTTCCAGACCACTAAGCCCGGTGAACCTAGCCTTTGAACCATTACTTTTTTGTGCTCAATTTTTGCTCGTTAAGGAAAGAATACTTTTTTGTGCTCAATTTTTGCTCGTTAAGGAAAGAAAACATTAATTGCCACCCGATTTTTAAGTCTGTAATCTCTATTCAATCCATTTATTTGTTAAAAATTTAATTAAATAGCAAGCGCGGTTGTTAGAGTTGTGATAATATATGTTTACAAATGTGGAGGGACCACAGGCTGCTGCACTTCCAGACCACTAAGCCCGGTGAGCCTGCCTTTGAACCATTACTTTTTTGTGCTCAATTTTTGCTCGTTAAGGAAAGAAAACATTAATGGCACCCGATTTTTAAGTCTATAATCTCTATTCAATCCATTTATTTGTTGAAAATTTAATTAAATAGCAAGCACGGTTGTTAGAGTTGTGATAATATATGTTTACAAATAAAAGATTATGGTCTTTTTTTTGTGGTGAGATTATGATCAACTGCAAATAATTATATTTTTTTGAGAACAATTAATTATTTTTCCCCCAAAAAAAAGTAATTATATTTAGTTCATGAAGTAAGACGATATTGTAATTTGTCACCTCCATATTTATTATCCTTATTTTTTTTTAATTTATGGAGAGATACATTGCATATTGTGCATTGGCTTGACAAAGCCACATTTTATCACATTGGATGAGAAGGATCTCAAAATCGTTATGAATTTTTAGTTTTTTCAAGTTCAATATGTTTAACTCCTACAATATTATATAGTCTAAAAATCAAAGAAAATAAAATTGTAAGAGAATAAATTCAAAATCCTGAAATGTTACAGGGATTATAAAAAGCTTCAAGAGTTTTTCTTTAAGAACTAATTTATGCTAAAGCAGTTGTGATCAAAGCATTTTGCATCTTTTACGACTCTTATTTGGTTAGTTGAAAGTCCTAAAACCACATGGTATCAAAATCATTGAGATAGGTTGAATTTCGTGCACATGCTACGACATCTTGTGACGTGGGTGAATTCTATATGTTTTGCAAGACTTAAACCGCCATGAATTAGTTCAATTATCTCTTTAGTGCAAACAATTCAACTATATCAAAAAATAATTCAGTACCATTCGAATGTGTTTAGAAAATTAGCAGCCTTATAGTTAGACGCACATAATAATTCAATACCTTATATATGTGTTCATAAAGTTGTATTTTGATTATAAAAAACAATTGATGATATGTATGGCAGTTCGATGAAGTTTTTTGATCAAGAGGGAGATCCTCTAGAAGGTCTAAGAAAGATGATGGGTCGAAGGCTATGAAATAACTATTCAATTGATTCCATTAACAATGTATTTTTGTATCATAAAGATTTCTTCTATTTTTGATGTACCTGTTTTTCCTTTGGAAGATGGCATTGCTTGCCATGTCTTACCCAAACTTAGCACTGGAACGTTGTCAAAGTATGAGAGTTGTTATGGTTTATCTTATTAAACACAATTATGGTATATGATGACGGAAGTAGGATATATAACGAAGCATTGAGGCATTCTATATTTATAGAGCGTTACTCAAATTGAAAGTAAATTATATTGTGAATATGAATACATTTGTATTCTGCACTGGTTGTAAAACTTATTATAAGAGTAGAAGGAAAGGAACAGAAGAACACAATAATATGGATAATGGTTAATTGAAATTTGCTTAAAAGATTTGTTTGTAATTACAAACAAATTGGGGAAGGAAATAGCATGACTGGTCAAAGCATTTGTATGTCCCACATCGGATAGAACATAAAAAAATCAAGTTTATATAACAATCTAACAGGCTTGATTGTTTGATGAGTTGGGTGGGGCCAACTTGTGACCCAAGTGGGAGCACCAAAGTGATGGAACGTGGCTACGACTTGTTTGGCTGGTCTGTTAGCTGCAATATGCTGGCCTGCCCGCTCCAAGCTGAGAGTTGTGCCACGGGACATGGGCGAAGGTCTATGTCTCTTGGTCCTTAGACGAGAGGGAACTGCGTGAGGCTGGTTTCACAGAGCAGCGAATAACTCTGGCTCCCAACAGTGGAGGGACCACAGGCTGCTGCACTTCCAGACCACTAAGCCCGGTGAACCTAGCCTTTGAACCATTACTTTTTTGTGCTCAATTTTCCAGACCACTAAGCCCGGTGAACCTAGCCTTTGAACCATTACTTTTTTGTGCTCAATTTTTGCTCGTTAAGGAAAGAATACTTTTTTGTGCTCAATTTTTGCTCGTTAAGGAAAGAAAACATTAATTGCCACCCGATTTTTAAGTCTGTAATCTCTATTCAATCCATTTATTTGTTAAAAATTTAATTAAATAGCAAGCGCGGTTGTTAGAGTTGTGATAATATATGTTTACAAATGTGGAGGGACCACAGGCTGCTGCACTTCCAGACCACTAAGCCCGGTGAGCCTGCCTTTGAACCATTACTTTTTTGTGCTCAATTTTTGCTCGTTAAGGAAAGAAAACATTAATGGCACCCGATTTTTAAGTCTATAATCTCTATTCAATCCATTTATTTGTTGAAAATTTAATTAAATAGCAAGCACGGTTGTTAGAGTTGTGATAATATATGTTTACAAATAAAAGATTATGGTCTTTTTTTTGTGGTGAGATTATGATCAACTGCAAATAATTATATTTTTTTGAGAACAATTAATTATTTTTCCCCCAAAAAAAAGTAATTATATTTAGTTCATGAAGTAAGACGATATTGTAATTTGTCACCTCCATATTTATTATCCTTATTTTTTTTTAATTTATGGAGAGATACATTGCATATTGTGCATTGGCTTGACAAAGCCACATTTTATCACATTGGATGAGAAGGATCTCAAAATCGTTATGAATTTTTAGTTTTTTCAAGTTCAATATGTTTAACTCCTACAATATTATATAGTCTAAAAATCAAAGAAAATAAAATTGTAAGAGAATAAATTCAAAATCCTGAAATGTTACAGGGATTATAAAAAGCTTCAAGAGTTTTTCTTTAAGAACTAATTTATGCTAAAGCAGTTGTGATCAAAGCATTTTGCATCTTTTACGACTCTTATTTGGTTAGTTGAAAGTCCTAAAACCACATGGTATCAAAATCATTGAGATAGGTTGAATTTCGTGCACATGCTACGACATCTTGTGACGTGGGTGAATTCTATATGTTTTGCAAGACTTAAACCGCCATGAATTAGTTCAATTATCTCTTTAGTGCAAACAATTCAACTATATCAAAAAATAATTCAGTACCATTCGAATGTGTTTAGAAAATTAGCAGCCTTATAGTTAGACGCACATAATAATTCAATACCTTATATATGTGTTCATAAAGTTGTATTTTGATTATAAAAAACAATTGATGATATGTATGGCAGTTCGATGAAGTTTTTTGATCAAGAGGGAGATCCTCTAGAAGGTCTAAGAAAGATGATGGGTCGAAGGCTATGAAATAACTATTCAATTGATTCCATTAACAATGTATTTTTGTATCATAAAGATTTCTTCTATTTTTGATGTACCTGTTTTTCCTTTGGAAGATGGCATTGCTTGCCATGTCTTACCCAAACTTAGCACTGGAACGTTGTCAAAGTATGAGAGTTGTTATGGTTTATCTTATTAAACACAATTATGGTATATGATGACGGAAGTAGGATATATAACGAAGCATTGAGGCATTCTATATTTATAGAGCGTTACTCAAATTGAAAGTAAATTATATTGTGAATATGAATACATTTGTATTCTGCACTGGTTGTAAAACTTATTATAAGAGTAGAAGGAAAGGAACAGAAGAACACAATAATATGGATAATGGTTAATTGAAATTTGCTTAAAAGATTTGTTTGTAATTACAAACAAATTGGGGAAGGAAATAGCATGACTGGTCAAAGCATTTGTATGTCCCACATCGGATAGAACATAAAAAAATCAAGTTTATATAACAATCTAACAGGCTTGATTGTTTGATGAGTTGGGTGGGGCCAACTTGTGACCCAAGTGGGAGCACCAAAGTGATGGAACGTGGCTACGACTTGTTTGGCTGGTCTGTTAGCTGCAATATGCTGGCCTGCCCGCTCCAAGCTGAGAGTTGTGCCACGGGACATGGGCGAAGGTCTATGTCTCTTGGTCCTTAGACGAGAGGGAACTGCGTGAGGCTGGTTTCACAGAGCAGCGAATAACTCTGGCTCCCAACAGTGGAGGGACCACAGGCTGCTGCACTTCCAGACCACTAAGCCCGGTGAACCTAGCCTTTGAACCATTACTTTTTTGTGCTCAATTTTCAAGACCACTAAGCCCGGTGAACCTAGCCTTTGAACCATTACTTTTTTGTGCTCAATTTTCAAGACCACTAAGCCCGGTGAACCTAGCCTTTGAACCATTACTTTTTTGTGCTCAATTTTTGCTCGTTAAGGAAAGAATACTTTTTTGTGCTCAATTTTTGCTCGTTAAGGAAAGAAAACATTAATTGCCACCCGATTTTTAAGTCTGTAATCTCTATTCAATCCATTTATTTGTTAAAAATTTAATTAAATAGCAAGCACGGTTGTTAGAGTTGTGATAATATATGTTTACAAATGTGGAGGGACCACAGGCTGCTGCACTTCCAGACCACTAAGCCCGGTGAGCCTAGCCTTTGAACCATTACTTTTTTGTGCTCAATTTTTGCTCGTTAAGGAAAGAAAACATTAATGGCACCCAATTTTTAAGTCTATAATCTCTATTCAATCCATTTATTTGTTGAAAATTTAATTAAATAGCAAGCACGGTTGTTAGAGTTGTGATAATATATGTTTACAAATAAAAGATTATGGTCTTTTTTTTGTGGTGAGATTATGATCAACTGCAAATAATTATATTTTTCTGGCTCCCAACAGTGGAGGGACCACAGGCTGCTGCACTTCCAGACCACTAAGCCCGGTGAACCTAGCCTTTGAACCATTACTTTTTTGTGCTCAATTTTCAAGACCACTAAGTTCAAGACCACTAAGCCCGGTGAACCTAGCCTTTGAACCATTACTTTTTTGTGCTCAATTTTCAAGACCACTAAGCCCGGTGAACCTAGCCTTTGAACCATTACTTTTTTGTGCTCAATTTTTGCTCGTTAAGGAAAGAATACTTTTTTGTGCTCAATTTTTGCTCGTTAAGGAAAGAAAACATTAATTGCCACCCGATTTTTAAGTCTGTAATCTCTATTAAATCCATTTATTTGTTAAAAATTTAATTAAATAGCAAGCACGGTTGTTAGAGTTGTGATAATATATGTTTACAAATGTGGAGGGACCACAGGCTGCTGCACTTCCAGACCACTAAGCCCGGTGAGCCTAGCCTTTGAACCATTACTTTTTTGTGCTCAATTTTTGCTCGTTAAGGAAAGAAAACATTAATGGCACCCGATTTTTAAGTCTATAATCTCTATTCAATCCATTTATTTGTTGAAAATTTAATTAAATAGCAAGCACGGTTGTTAGAGTTGTGATAATATATGTTTACAAATAAAAGATTATGGTCTTTTTTTTGTGGTGAGATTATGATCAACTGCAAATAATTATATTTTTTTGAGAACAATTAATTATTTTTCCCCCAAAAAAAAGTAATTATATTTAGTTCATGAAGTAAGACGATATTGTAATTTGTCACCTCCATATTTATTATCCTTATTTTTTTTTAATTTATGGAGAGATACATTGCATATTGTGCATTGGCTTGACAAAGCCACATTTTATCACATTGGATGAGAAGGATCTCAAAATCGTTATGAATTTTTAGTTTTTTCAAGTTCAATATGTTTAACTCCTACAATATTATATAGTCTAAAAATCAAAGAAAATAAAATTGTAAGAGAATAAATTCAAAATCCTGAAATGTTACAGGGATTATAAAAAGCTTCAAGAGTTTTTCTTTAAGAACTAATTTATGCTAAAGCAGTTGTGATCAAAGCATTTTGCATCTTTTACGACTCTTATTTGGTTAGTTGAAAGTCCTAAAACCACATGGTATCAAAATCATTGAGATAGGTTGAATTTCGTGCACATGCTACGACATCTTGTGACGTGGGTGAATTCTATATGTTTTGCAAGACTTAAACCGCCATGAATTAGTTCAATTATCTCTTTAGTGCAAACAATTCAACTATATCAAAAAATAATTCAGTACCATTCGAATGTGTTTAGAAAATTAGCAGCCTTATAGTTAGACGCACATAATAATTCAATACCTTATATATGTGTTCATAAAGTTGTATTTTGATTATAAAAAACAATTTATGATATGTATGGCAGTTCGATGAAGTTTTTTGATCAAGAGGGAGATCCTCTAGAAGGTCTAAGAAAGATGATGGGTCGAAGGCTATGAAATAACTATTCAATTGATTCCATTAACAATGTATTTTTGTATCATAAAGATTTCTTCTATTTTTGATGTACCTGTTTTTCCTTTGGAAGATGGCATTGCTTGCCATGTCTTACCCAAACTTAGCACTGGAACGTTGTCAAAGTATGAGAGTTGTTATGGTTTATCTTATTAAACACAATTATGGTATATGATGACGGAAGTAGGATATATAACGAAGCATTGAGGCATTCTATATTTATAGAGCGTTACTCAAATTGAAAGTAAATTATATTGTGAATATGAATACATTTGTATTCTGCACTGGTTGTAAAACTTATTATAAGAGTAGAAGGAAAGGAACAGAAGAACACAATAATATGGATAATGGTTAATTGAAATTTGCTTAAAAGATTTGTTTGTAATTACAAACAAATTGGGGAAGGAAATAGCATGACTGGTCAAAGCATTTGTATGTCCCACATCGGATAGAACATAAAAAAATCAAGTTTATATAACAATCTAACAGGCTTGATTGTTTGATGAGTTGGGTGGGGCCAACTTGTGACCCAAGTGGGAGCACCAAAGTGATGGAACGTGGCTACGACTTGTTTGGCTGGTCTGTTAGCTGCAATATGCTGGCCTGCCCGCTCCAAGCTGAGAGTTGTGCCACGGGACATGGGCGAAGGTCTATGTCTCTTGGTCCTTAGACGAGAGGGAACTGCGTGAGGCTGGTTTCACAGAGCAGCGAATAACTCTGGCTCCCAACAGTGGAGGGACCACAGGCTGCTGCACTTCCAGACCACTAAGCCCGGTGAACCTAGCCTTTGAACCATTACTTTTTTGTGCTCAATTTTCCAGACCACTAAGCCCGGTGAACCTAGCCTTTGAACCATTACTTTTTTGTGCTCAATTTTTGCTCGTTAAGGAAAGAATACTTTTTTGTGCTCAATTTTTGCTCGTTAAGGAAAGAAAACATTAATTGCCACCCGATTTTTAAGTCTGTAATCTCTATTCAATCCATTTATTTGTTAAAAATTTAATTAAATAGCAAGCGCGGTTGTTAGAGTTGTGATAATATATGTTTACAAATGTGGAGGGACCACAGGCTGCTGCACTTCCAGACCACTAAGCCCGGTGAGCCTGCCTTTGAACCATTACTTTTTTGTGCTCAATTTTTGCTCGTTAAGGAAAGAAAACATTAATGGCACCCGATTTTTAAGTCTATAATCTCTATTCAATCCATTTATTTGTTGAAAATTTAATTAAATAGCAAGCACGGTTGTTAGAGTTGTGATAATATATGTTTACAAATAAAAGATTATGGTCTTTTTTTTGTGGTGAGATTATGATCAACTGCAAATAATTATATTTTTTTGAGAACAATTAATTATTTTTCCCCCAAAAAAAAGTAATTATATTTAGTTCATGAAGTAAGACGATATTGTAATTTGTCACCTCCATATTTATTATCCTTATTTTTTTTTAATTTATGGAGAGATACATTGCATATTGTGCATTGGCTTGACAAAGCCACATTTTATCACATTGGATGAGAAGGATCTCAAAATCGTTATGAATTTTTAGTTTTTTCAAGTTCAATATGTTTAACTCCTACAATATTATATAGTCTAAAAATCAAAGAAAATAAAATTGTAAGAGAATAAATTCAAAATCCTGAAATGTTACAGGGATTATAAAAAGCTTCAAGAGTTTTTCTTTAAGAACTAATTTATGCTAAAGCAGTTGTGATCAAAGCATTTTGCATCTTTTACGACTCTTATTTGGTTAGTTGAAAGTCCTAAAACCACATGGTATCAAAATCATTGAGATAGGTTGAATTTCGTGCACATGCTACGACATCTTGTGACGTGGGTGAATTCTATATGTTTTGCAAGACTTAAACCGCCATGAATTAGTTCAATTATCTCTTTAGTGCAAACAATTCAACTATATCAAAAAATAATTCAGTACCATTCGAATGTGTTTAGAAAATTAGCAGCCTTATAGTTAGACGCACATAATAATTCAATACCTTATATATGTGTTCATAAAGTTGTATTTTGATTATAAAAAACAATTGATGATATGTATGGCAGTTCGATGAAGTTTTTTGATCAAGAGGGAGATCCTCTAGAAGGTCTAAGAAAGATGATGGGTCGAAGGCTATGAAATAACTATTCAATTGATTCCATTAACAATGTATTTTTGTATCATAAAGATTTCTTCTATTTTTGATGTACCTGTTTTTCCTTTGGAAGATGGCATTGCTTGCCATGTCTTACCCAAACTTAGCACTGGAACGTTGTCAAAGTATGAGAGTTGTTATGGTTTATCTTATTAAACACAATTATGGTATATGATGACGGAAGTAGGATATATAACGAAGCATTGAGGCATTCTATATTTATAGAGCGTTACTCAAATTGAAAGTAAATTATATTGTGAATATGAATACATTTGTATTCTGCACTGGTTGTAAAACTTATTATAAGAGTAGAAGGAAAGGAACAGAAGAACACAATAATATGGATAATGGTTAATTGAAATTTGCTTAAAAGATTTGTTTGTAATTACAAACAAATTGGGGAAGGAAATAGCATGACTGGTCAAAGCATTTGTATGTCCCACATCGGATAGAACATAAAAAAATCAAGTTTATATAACAATCTAACAGGCTTGATTGTTTGATGAGTTGGGTGGGGCCAACTTGTGACCCAAGTGGGAGCACCAAAGTGATGGAACGTGGCTACGACTTGTTTGGCTGGTCTGTTAGCTGCAATATGCTGGCCTGCCCGCTCCAAGCTGAGAGTTGTGCCACGGGACATGGGCGAAGGTCTATGTCTCTTGGTCCTTAGACGAGAGGGAACTGCGTGAGGCTGGTTTCACAGAGCAGCGAATAACTCTGGCTCCCAACAGTGGAGGGACCACAGGCTGCTGCACTTCCAGACCACTAAGCCCGATGAACCTAGCCTTTGAACCATTACTTTTTTGTGCTCAATTTTCCAGACCACTAAGCCCGGTGAACCTAGCCTTTGAACCATTACTTTTTTGTGCTCAATTTTTGCTCGTTAAGGAAAGAATACTTTTTTGTGCTCAATTTTTGCTCGTTAAGGAAAGAAAACATTAATTGCCACCCGATTTTTAAGTCTGTAATCTCTATTCAATCCATTTATTTGTTAAAAATTTAATTAAATAGCAAGCGCGGTTGTTAGAGTTGTGATAATATATGTTTACAAATGTGGACGGACCACAGGCTGCTGCACTTCCAGACCACTAAGCCCGGTGAGCCTAGCCTTTGAACCATTACTTTTTTGTCCTCAATTTTTGCTCGTTAAGGAAAGAAAACATTAATTGCCACCCGATTTTTAAGTCTGTAATCTCTATTCAATCCATTTATTTGTTAAAAATTTAATTAAATAGCAAGCACGGTTGTTAGAGTTGTGATAATATATGTTTACAAATGTGGAGGGACCACAGGCTGTTGCGCTTCCAGACCACTAAGCCCGGTGAGCCTAGCCTTTGAACCATTACTTTTTTGTGCTCAATTTTTGCTCGTTAAGGAAAGGAAACATTAATGGCACCCGATTTTTAAGTCTATAATCTCTATTCAATCCATTTATTTGTTGAAAATTTAATTAAATAGCAAGCACGGTTGTTAGAGTTGTGATAATATATGTTTACAAATAAAAGATTATGGTCTTTTTTTTGTGGTGAGATTATGATCAACTGCAAATAATTATATTTTTTTGAGACAATTAATTATTTTTCCCCCAAAAAAAAGTAATTATATTTAGTTCATGAAGTAAGACGATATTGTAATTTGTCACCTCCATATTTATTATCCTTATTTTTTTTTTAATTTATGGAGAGATACATTGCATATTGTGCATTGGCTTGACAAAGCCACATTTTATCACATTGGATGAGAAGGATCTCAAAATCGTTATGAATTTTTAGTTTTTTCAAGTTCAATATGTTTAACTCCTACAATATTATATAGTCTAAAAATCAAAGAAAATAAAATTGTAAGAGAATAAATTCAAAATCCTGAAATGTTACAGGGATTATAAAAAGCTTCAAGAGTTTTTCTTTAAGAACTAATTTATGCTAAAGCAGTTGTGATCAAAGCATTTTGCATCTTTTACGACTCTTATTTGGTTAGTTGAAAGTCCTAAAACCACATGGTATCAAAATCATTGAGATAGGTTGAATTTCGTGCACATGCTACGACATCTTGTGACGTGGGTGAATTCTATATGTTTTGCAAGACTTAAACCGCCATGAATTAGTTCAATTATCTCTTTAGTGCAAACAATTCAACTATATCAAAAAATAATTCAGTACCATTCGAATATGTTTAGAAAATTAGCAGCCTTATAGTTAGACGCACATAATAATTCAATACCTTATATATGTGTTCATAAAGTTGTATTTTGATTATAAAAAACAATTGATGATATGTATGGCAGTTCGATGAAGTTTTTTGATCAAGAGGGAGATCCTCTAGAAGGTCTAAGAAAGATGATGGGTCGAAGGCTATGAAATAACTATTCAATTGATTCCATTAACAATGTATTTTTGTATCATAAAGATTTCTTCTATTTTTGATGTACCTGTTTTTCCTTTGGAAGATGGCATTGCTTGCCATGTCTTACCCAAACTTAGCACTGGAACGTTGTCAAAGTATGAGAGTTGTTATGGTTTATCTTATTAAACACAATTATGGTATATGATGACGGAAGTAGGATATATAACGAAGCATTGAGGCATTCTATATTTATAGAGCGTTACTCAAATTGAAAGTAAATTATATTGTGAATATGAATACATTTGTATTCTGCACTGGTTGTAAAACTTATTATAAGAGTAGAAGGAAAGGAACATAAGAACACAATAATATGGATAATGGTTAATTGAAATTTGCTTAAAAGATTTGTTTGTAATTACAAACAAATTGGGGAAGGAAATAGCATGACTGGTCAAAGCATTTGTATGTCCCACATCGGATAGAACATAAAAAAATCAAGTTTATATAACAATCTAACAGGCTTGATTGTTTGATGAGTTGGGTGGGGCCAACTTGTGACCCAAGTGGGAGCACCAAAGTGATGGAACGTGGCTACGACTTGTTTGGCTGGTCTGTTAGCTGCAATATGCTGGCCTGCCCGCTCCAAGCTGAGAGTTGTGCCACGGGACATGGGCGAAGGTCTATGTCTCTTGGTCCTTAGACGAGAGGGAACTGCGTGAGGCTGGTTTCACAGAGCAGCGAATAACTCTGGCTCCCAACAGTGGAGGGACCACAGGCTGCTGCACTTCCAGACCACTAAGCCCGGTGAACCTAGCCTTTGAACCATTACTTTTTTGTGCTCAATTTTCCAGACCACTAAGCCCAGTGAACCTAGCCTTTGAACCATTACTTTTTTGTGCTCAATTTTTGCTCGTTAAGGAAAGAATACTTTTTTGTGCTCAATTTTTGCTCGTTAAGGAAAGAAAACATTAATTGCCACCCGATTTTAAAGTCTGTAATCTCTATTCAATCCATTTATTTGTTAAAAATTTAATTAAATAGCAAGCGCGGTTGTTAGAGTTGTGATAATATATGTTTACAAATGTGGAGGGACCACAGGCTGCTGCACTTCCAGACCACTAAGCCCGGTGAGCCTAGCCTTTGAACCATTACTTTTTTGTGCTCAATTTTTGCTCGTTAAGGAAAGAAAACATTAATTGCCACCCGATTTTTAAGTCTGTAATCTCTATTCAATCCATTTATTTGTTAAAAATTTAATTAAATAGCAAGCACGGTTGTTAGAGTTGTGATAATTTATGTTTACAAATGTGGAGAGACCATAGGCTGCTGCACTTCCAGACCACTAAGCCCGGTGAGCCTAGCCTTTGAACCATTACTTTTTTGTGCTCAATTTTTGCTCGTTAAGGAAAGAAAACATTAATGGCACCCGATTTTTAAGTCTATAATCTCTATTCAATCCATTTATTTGTTGAAAATTTAATTAAATAGCAAGCACGGTTGTTAGAGTTGTGATAATATATGTTTACAAATAAAAGATTATGGTCTTTTTTTTGTGGTGAGATTATGATCAACTGCAAATAATTATATTTTTTTGAGAACAATTAATTATTTTTCCCCCAAAAAAAAGTAATTATATTTAGTTCATGAAGTAAGACGATATTGTAATTTGTCACCTCCATATTTATTATCCTTATTTTTTTTTAATTTATGGAGAGATACATTGCATATTGTGCATTGGCTTGACAAAGCCACATTTTATCACATTGGATGAGAAGGATCTCAAAATCGTTATGAATTTTTAGTTTTTTCAAGTTCAATATGTTTAACTCCTACAATATTATATAGTCTAAAAATCAAAGAAAATAAAATTGTAAGAGAATAAATTCAAAATCCTGAAATGTTACAGGGATTATAAAAAGCTTCAAGAGTTTTTCTTTAAGAACTAATTTATGCTAAAGCAGTTGTGATCAAAGCATTTTGCATCTTTTACGACTCTTATTTGGTTAGTTGAAAGTCCTAAAACCACATGGTATCAAAATCATTGAGATAGGTTGAATTTCGTGCACATGCTACGACATCTTGTGACGTGGGTGAATTCTATATGTTTTGCAAGACTTAAACCGCCATGAATTAGTTCAATTATCTCTTTAGTGCAAACAATTCAACTATATCAAAAAATAATTCAGTACCATTCGAATGTGTTTAGAAAATTAGCAGCCTTATAGTTAGACGCACATAATAATTCAATACCTTATATATGTGTTCATAAAGTTGTATTTTGATTATAAAAAACAATTGATGATATGTATGGCAGTTCGATGAAGTTTTTTGATCAAGAGGGAGATCCTCTAGAAGGTCTAAGAAAGATGATGGGTCGAAGGCTATGAAATAACTATTCAATTGATTCCATTAACAATGTATTTTTGTATCATAAAGATTTCTTCTATTTTTGATGTACCTGTTTTTCCTTTGGAAGATGGCATTGCTTGCCATGTCTTACCCAAACTTAGCACTGGAACGTTGTCAAAGTATGAGAGTTGTTATGGTTTATCTTATTAAACACAATTATGGTATATGATGACGGAAGTAGGATATATAACGAAGCATTGAGGCATTCTATATTTATAGAGCGTTACTCAAATTGAAAGTAAATTATATTGTGAATATGAATACATTTGTATTCTGCACTGGTTGTAAAACTTATTATAAGAGTAGAAGGAAAGGAACAGAAGAACACAATAATATGGATAATGGTTAATTGAAATTTGCTTAAAAGATTTGTTTGTAATTACAAACAAATTGGGGAAGGAAATAGCATGACTGGTCAAAGCATTTGTATGTCCCACATCGGATAGAACATAAAAAAATCAAGTTTATATAACAATCTAACAGGCTTGATTGTTTGATGAGTTGGGTGGGGCCAACTTGTGACCCAAGTGGGAGCACCAAAGTGATGGAACGTGGCTACGACTTGTTTGGCTGGTCTGTTAGCGGCAATATGCTGGCCTGCCCGCTCCAAGCTGAGAGTTGTGCCACGGGACATGGGCGAAGGTCTATGTCTCTTGGTCCTTAGACAAGAGGGAACTGCGTGAGGCTGGTTTCACAGAGCAGCGAATAACTCTGGCTCCCAACAGTGGAGGGACCACAGGCTGCTGCACTTCCAGACCACTAAGCCCGGTGAACCTAGCCTTTGAACCATTACTTTTTTGTGCTCAATTTTCCAGACCACTAAGCCCGGTGAACCTAGCCTTTGAACCATTACTTTTTTGTGCTCAATTTTTGCTCGTTAAGGAAAGAAAACATTAATGGCACCCGATTTTTAAGTCTATAATCTCTATTCAATCCATTTATTTGTTGAAAATTTAATTAAATAGCAAGCACGGTTGTTAGAGTTGTGATAATATATGTTTACAAATAAAAGATTATGGTCTTTTTTTTGTGGTGAGATTATGATCAACTGCAAATAATTATATTTTTTTGAGAACAATTAATTATTTTTCCCCCAAAAAAAAGTAATTATATTTAGTTCATGAAGTAAGACGATATTGTAATTTGTCACCTCCATATTTATTATCCTTATTTTTTTTTAATTTATGGAGAGATACATTGCATATTGTGCATTGGCTTGACAAAGCCACATTTTATCACATTGGATGAGAAGGATCTCAAAATCGTTATGAATTTTTAGTTTTTTCAAGTTCAATATGTTTAACTCCTACAATATTATATAGTCTAAAAATCAAAGAAAATAAAATTGTAAGAGAATAAATTCAAAATCCTGAAATGTTACAGGGATTATAAAAAGCTTCAAGAGTTTTTCTTTAAGAACTAATTTATGCTAAAGCAGTTGTGATCAAAGCATTTTGCATCTTTTACGACTCTTATTTGGTTAGTTGAAAGTCCTAAAACCACATGGTATCAAAATCATTGAGATAGGTTGAATTTCGTGCACATGCTACGACATCTTGTGACGTGGGTGAATTCTATATGTTTTGCAAGACTTAAACCGCCATGAATTAGTTCAATTATCTCTTTAGTGCAAACAATTCAACTATATCAAAAAATAATTCAGTACCATTCGAATGTGTTTAGAAAATTAGCAGCCTTATAGTTAGACGCACATAATAATTCAATACCTTATATATGTGTTCATAAAGTTGTATTTTGATTATAAAAAACAATTGATGATATGTATGGCAGTTCGATGAAGTTTTTTGATCAAGAGGGAGATCCTCTAGAAGGTCTAAGAAAGATGATGGGTCGAAGGCTATGAAATAACTATTCAATTGATTCCATTAACAATGTATTTTTGTATCATAAAGATTTCTTCTATTTTTGATGTACCTGTTTTTCCTTTGGAAGATGGCATTGCTTGCCATGTCTTACCCAAACTTAGCACTGGAACGTTGTCAAAGTATGAGAGTTGTTATGGTTTATCTTATTAAACACAATTATGGTATATGATGACGGAAGTAGGATATATAACGAAGCATTGAGGCATTCTATATTTATAGAGCGTTACTCAAATTGAAAGTAAATTATATTGTGAATATGAATACATTTGTATTCTGCACTGGTTGTAAAACTTATTATAAGAGTAGAAGGAAAGGAACAGAAGAACACAATAATATGGATAATGGTTAATTGAAATTTGCTTAAAAGATTTGTTTGTAATTACAAACAAATTGGGGAAGGAAATAGCATGACTGGTCAAAGCATTTGTATGTCCCACATCGGATAGAACATAAAAAAATCAAGTTTATATAACAATCTAACAGGCTTGATTGTTTGATGAGTTGGGTGGGGCCAACTTGTGACCCAAGTGGGAGCACCAAAGTGATGGAACGTGGCTACGACTTGTTTGGCTGGTCTGTTAGCGGCAATATGCTGGCCTGCCCGCTCCAAGCTGAGAGTTGTGCCACGGGACATGGGCGAAGGTCTATGTCTCTTGGTCCTTAGACAAGAGGGAACTGCGTGAGGCTGGTTTCACAGAGCAGCGAATAACTCTGGCTCCCAACAGTGGAGGGACCACAGGCTGCTGCACTTCCAGACCACTAAGCCCGGTGAACCTAGCCTTTGAACCATTACTTTTTTGTGCTCAATTTTCCAGACCACTAAGCCCGGTGAACCTAGCCTTTGAACCATTACTTTTTTGTGCTCAATTTTTGCTCGTTAAGGAAAGAATACTTTTTTGTGCTCAATTTTTGCTCGTTAAGGAAAGAAAACATTAATTGCCACCCGATTTTTAAGTCTGTAATCTCTATTCAATCCATTTATTTGTTAAAAATTTAATTAAATAGCAAGCGCGGTTGTTAGAGTTGTGATAATATATGTTTACAAATGTGGAGGGACCACAGGCTGCTGCACTTCCAGACCACTAAGCCCGGTGAGCCTAGCCTTTGAACCATTACTTTTTTGTGCTCAATTTTTGCTCGTTAAGGAAAGAAAACATTAATTGCCACCCGATTTTTAAGTCTGTAATCTCTATTCAATCCATTTATTTGTTAAAAATTTAATTAAATAGCAATCACGGTTTTTAGAGTTGTGATAATTTATGTTTACAAATGTGGAGAGACCATAGGCTGCTGCACTTCCAGACCACTAAGCCCGGTGAGCCTAGCCTTTGAACCATTACTTTTTTGTGCTCAATTTTTGCTCGTTAAGGAAAGAAAACATTAATGGCACCCGATTTTTAAGTCTATAATCTCTATTCAATCCATTTATTTGTTGAAAATTTAATTAAATAGCAAGCACGGTTGTTAGAGTTGTGATAATATATGTTTACAAATAAAAGATTATGGTCTTTTTTTTGTGGTGAGATTATGATCAACTGCAAATAATTATATTTTTTTGAGAACAATTAATTATTTTTCCCCCAAAAAAAAGTAATTATATTTAGTTCATGAAGTAAGACGATATTGTAATTTGTCACCTCCATATTTATTATCCTTATTTTTTTTTAATTTATGGAGAGATACATTGCATATTGTGCATTGGCTTGACAAAGCCACATTTTATCACATTGGATGAGAAGGATCTCAAAATCGTTATGAATTTTTAGTTTTTTCAAGTTCAATATGTTTAACTCCTACAATATTATATAGTCTAAAAATCAAAGAAAATAAAATTGTAAGAGAATAAATTCAAAATCCTGAAATGTTACAGGGATTATAAAAAGCTTCAAGAGTTTTTCTTTAAGAACTAATTTATGCTAAAGCAGTTGTGATCAAAGCATTTTGCATCTTTTACGACTCTTATTTGGTTAGTTGAAAGTCCTAAAACCACATGGTATCAAAATCATTGAGATAGGTTGAATTTCGTGCACATGCTACGACATCTTGTGACGTGGGTGAATTCTATATGTTTTGCAAGACTTAAACCGCCATGAATTAGTTCAATTATCTCTTTAGTGCAAACAATTCAACTATATCAAAAAATAATTCAGTACCATTCGAATGTGTTTAGAAAATTAGCAGCCTTATAGTTAGACGCACATAATAATTCAATACCTTATATATGTGTTCATAAAGTTGTATTTTGATTATAAAAAACAATTGATGATATGTATGGCAGTTCGATGAAGTTTTTTGATCAAGAGGGAGATCCTCTAGAAGGTCTAAGAAAGATGATGGGTCGAAGGCTATGAAATAACTATTCAATTGATTCCATTAACAATGTATTTTTGTATCATAAAGATTTCTTCTATTTTTGATGTACCTGTTTTTCCTTTGGAAGATGGCATTGCTTGCCATGTCTTACCCAAACTTAGCACTGGAACGTTGTCAAAGTATGAGAGTTGTTATGGTTTATCTTATTAAACACAATTATGGTATATGATGACGGAAGTAGGATATATAACGAAGCATTGAGGCATTCTATATTTATAGAGCGTTACTCAAATTGAAAGTAAATTATATTGTGAATATGAATACATTTGTATTCTGCACTGGTTGTAAAACTTATTATAAGAGTAGAAGGAAAGGAACAGAAGAACACAATAATATGGATAATGGTTAATTGAAATTTGCTTAAAAGATTTGTTTGTAATTACAAACAAATTGGGGAAGGAAATAGCATGACTGGTCAAAGCATTTGTATGTCCCACATCGGATAGAACATAAAAAAATCAAGTTTATATAACAATCTAACAGGCTTGATTGTTTGATGAGTTGGGTGGGGCCAACTTGTGACCCAAGTGGGAGCACCAAAGTGATGGAACGTGGCTACGACTTGTTTGGCTGGTCTGTTAGCTGCAATATGCTGGCCTGCCCGCTCCAAGCTGAGAGTTGTGCCACGGGACATGGGCGAAGGTCTATGTCTCTTGGTCCTTAGACGAGAGGGAACTGCGTGAGGCTGGTTTCACAGAGCAGCGAATAACTCTGGCTCCCAACAGTGGAGGGACCACAGGCTGCTGCACTTCCAGACCACTAAGCCCGGTGAACCTAGCCTTTGAACCATTACTTTTTTGTGCTCAATTTTCCAGACCACTAAGCCCGGTGAACCTAGCCTTTGAACCATTACTTTTTTGTGCTCAATTTTTGCTCGTTAAGGAAAGAATACTTTTTTGTGCTCAATTTTTGCTCGTTAAGGAAAGAAAACATTAATTGCCACCCGATTTTTAAGTCTGTAATCTCTATTCAATCCATTTATTTGTTAAAAATTTAATTAAATAGCAAGCGCGGTTGTTAGAGTTGTGATAATATATGTTTACAAATGTGGAGGGACCACAGGCTGCTGCACTTCCAGACCACTAAGCCCGGTGAGCCTAGCCTTTGAACCATTACTTTTTTGTGCTCAATTTTTGCTCGTTAAGGAAAGAAAACATTAATTGCCACCCGATTTTTAAGTCTGTAATCTCTATTCAATCCATTTATTTGTTAAAAATTTAATTAAATAGCAATCACGGTTTTTAGAGTTGTGATAATTTATGTTTACAAATGTGGAGAGACCATAGGCTGCTGCACTTCCAGACCACTAAGCCCGGTGAGCCTAGCCTTTGAACCATTACTTTTTTGTGCTCAATTTTTGCTCGTTAAGGAAAGAAAACATTAATGGCACCCGATTTTTAAGTCTATAATCTCTATTCAATCCATTTATTTGTTGAAAATTTAATTAAATAGCAAGCACGGTTGTTAGAGTTGTGATAATATATGTTTACAAATAAAAGATTATGGTCTTTTTTTTGTGGTGAGATTATGATCAACTGCAAATAATTATATTTTTTTGAGAACAATTAATTATTTTTCCCCCAAAAAAAAGTAATTATATTTAGTTCATGAAGTAAGACGATATTGTAATTTGTCACCTCCATATTTATTATCCTTATTTTTTTTTAATTTATGGAGAGATACATTGCATATTGTGCATTGGCTTGACAAAGCCACATTTTATCACATTGGATGAGAAGGATCTCAAAATCGTTATGAATTTTTAGTTTTTTCAAGTTCAATATGTTTAACTCCTACAATATTATATAGTCTAAAAATCAAAGAAAATAAAATTGTAAGAGAATAAATTCAAAATCCTGAAATGTTACAGGGATTATAAAAAGCTTCAAGAGTTTTTCTTTAAGAACTAATTTATGCTAAAGCAGTTGTGATCAAAGCATTTTGCATCTTTTACGACTCTTATTTGGTTAGTTGAAAGTCCTAAAACCACATCGTATCAAAATCATTGAGATAGGTTGAATTTCGTGCACATGCTAGGACATCTTGTGACGTGGGTGAATTCTATATGTTTTGCAAGACTTAAACCGCCATGAATTAGTTCAATTATCTCTTTAGTGCAAACAATTCAACTATATCAAAAAATAATTCAGTACCATTCGAATGTGTTTAGAAAATTAGCAGCCTTATAGTTAGACGCACATAATAATTCAATACCTTATATATGTGTTCATAAAGTTGTATTTTGATTATAAAAAACAATTGATGATATGTATGGCAGTTCGATGAAGTTTTTTGATCAAGAGGGAGATCCTCTAGAAGGTCTAAGAAAGATGATGGGTCGAAGGCTATGAAATAACTATTCAATTGATTCCATTAACAATGTATTTTTGTATCATAAAGATTTCTTCTATTTTTGATGTACCTGTTTTTCCTTTGGAAGATGGCATTGCTTGCCATGTCTTACCCAAACTTAGCACTGGAACGTTGTCAAAGTATGAGAGTTGTTATGGTTTATCTTATTAAACACAATTATGGTATATGATGACGGAAGTAGGATATATAACGAAGCATTGAGGCATTCTATATTTATAGAGCGTTACTCAAATTGAAAGTAAATTATATTGTGAATATGAATACATTTGTATTCTGCACTGGTTGTAAAACTTATTATAAGAGTAGAAGGAAAGGAACAGAAGAACACAATAATATGGATAATGGTTAATTGAAATTTGCTTAAAAGATTTGTTTGTAATTACAAACAAATTGGGGAAGGAAATAGCATGACTGGTCAAAGCATTTGTATGTCCCACATCGGATAGAACATAAAAAAATCAAGTTTATATAACAATCTAACAGGCTTGATTGTTTGATGAGTTGGGTGGGGCCAACTTGTGACCCAAGTGGGAGCACCAAAGTGATGGAACGTGGCTACGACTTGTTTGGCTGGTCTGTTAGCTGCAATATGCTGGCCTGCCCGCTCCAAGCTGAGAGTTGTGCCACGGGACATGGGCGAAGGTCTATGTCTCTTGGTCCTTAGACGAGAGGGAACTGCGTGAGGCTGGTTTCACAGAGCAGCGAATAACTCTGGCTCCCAACAGTGGAGGGACCACAGGCTGCTGCACTTCCAGACCACTAAGCCCGGTGAACCTAGCCTTTGAACCATTACTTTTTTGTGCTCAATTTTCCAGACCACTAAGCCCGGTGAACCTAGCCTTTGAACCATTACTTTTTTGTGCTCAATTTTTGCTCGTTAAGGAAAGAATACTTTTTTGTGCTCAATTTTTGCTCGTTAAGGAAAGAAAACATTAATTGCCACCCGATTTTTAAGTCTGTAATCTCTATTCAATCCATTTATTTGTTAAAAATTTAATTAAATAGCAAGCGCGGTTGTTAGAGTTGTGATAATATATGTTTACAAATGTGGACGGACCACAGGCTGCTGCACTTCCAGACCACTAAGCCCGGTGAGCCTAGCCTTTGAACCATTACTTTTTTGTGCTCAATTTTTGCTCGTTAAGGAAAGAAAACATTAATTGCCACCCGATTTTTAAGTCTGTAATCTCTATTCAATCCATTTATTTGTTAAAAATTTAATTAAATAGCAAGCACGGTTGTTAGAGTTGTGATAATATATGTTTACAAATGTGGAGGGACCATAGGCTGTTGCGCTTCCAGACCACTAAGCCCGGTGAGCCTAGCCTTTGAACCATTACTTTTTTGTGCTCAATTTTTGCTCGTTAAGGAAAGAAAACATTAATGGCACCCGATTTTTAAGTCTATAATCTCTATTCAATCCATTTATTTGTTGAAAATTTAATTAAATAGCAAGCACGGTTGTTAGAGTTGTGATAATATATGTTTACAAATAAAAGATTATGGTCTTTTTTTTGTGGTGAGATTATGATCAACTGCAAATAATTATATTTTTTTGAGAACAATTAATTATTTTTCCCCCAAAAAAAAGTAATTATATTTAGTTCATGAAGTAAGACGATATTGTAATTTGTCACCTCCATATTTATTATCCTTATTTTTTTTTAATTTATGGAGAGATACATTGCATATTGTGCATTGGCTTGACAAAGCCACATTTTATCACATTGGATGAGAAGGATCTCAAAATCGTTATGAATTTTTAGTTTTTTCAAGTTCAATATGTTTAACTCCTACAATATTATATAGTCTAAAAATCAAAGAAAATAAAATTGTAAGAGAATAAATTCGAAATCCTGAAATGTTACAGGGATTATAAAAAGCTTCAAGAGTTTTTCTTTAAGAACTAATTTATGCTAAAGCAGTTGTGATCAAAGAATTTTGCATCTTTTACGACTCTTATTTGGTTAGTTGAAAGTCCTAAAACCACATGGTATCAAAATCATTGAGATAGGTTGAATTTCGTGCACATGCTACGACATCTTGTGACGTGGGTGAATTCTATATGTTTTGCAAGACTTAAACCGCCATGAATTAGTTCAATTATCTCTTTAGTGCAAACAATTCAACTATATCAAAAAATAATTCAGTACCATTCGAATGTGTTTAGAAAATTAGCAGCCTTATAGTTAGACGCACATAATAATTCAATACCTTATATATGTGTTCATAAAGTTGTATTTTGATTATAAAAAACAATTGATGATATGTATGGCAGTTCGATGAAGTTTTTTGATCAAGAGGGAGATCCTCTAGAAGGTCTAAGAAAGATGATGGGTCGAAGGCTATGAAATAACTATTCAATTGATTCCATTAACAATGTATTTTTGTATCATAAAGATTTCTTCTATTTTTGATGTACCTGTTTTTCCTTTGGAAGATGGCATTGCTTGCCATGTCTTACCCAAACTTAGCACTGGAACGTTGTCAAAGTATGAGAGTTGTTATGGTTTATCTTATTAAACACAATTATGGTATATGATGACGGAAGTAGGATATATAACGAAGCATTGAGGCATTCTATATTTATAGAGCGTTACTCAAATTGAAAGTAAATTATATTGTGAATATGAATACATTTGTATTCTGCACTGGTTGTAAAACTTATTATAAGAATAGAAGGAAAGGAACAGAAGAACACAATAATATGGATAATGGTTAATTGAAATTTGCTTAAAAGATTTGTTTGTAATTACAAACAAATTGGGGAAGGAAATAGCATGACTGGTCAAAGCATTTGTATGTCCCACATCGGATAGAACATAAAAAAATCAAGTTTATATAACAATCTAACAGGCTTGATTGTTTGATGAGTTGGGTGGGGCCAACTTGTGACCCAAGTGGGAGCACCAAAGTGATGGAACGTGGCTACGACTTGTTTGGCTGGTCTGTTAGCTGCAATATGCTGGCCTGCCCGCTCCAAGCTGAGAGTTGTGCCACGGGACATGGGCGAAGGTCTATGTCTCTTGGTCCTTAGACGAGAGGGAACTGCGTGAGGCTGGTTTCACAGAGCAGCGAATAACTCTGGCTCCTAACAGTGGAGGGACCACAGGCTGCTGCACTTCCAGACCACTAAGCCCGGTGAACCTAGCCTTTGAACCATTACTTTTTTGTGCTCAATTTTCCAGACCACTAAGCCCGGTGAACCTAGCCTTTGAACCATTACTTTTTTGTGCTCAATTTTTGCTCGTTAAGGAAAGAATTCTTTTTTGTGCTCAATTTTTGCTCGTTAAGGAAAGAAAACATTAATTGCCACCCGATTTTTAAGTCTGTAATCTCTATTCAATCCATTTATTTGTTAAAAATTTAATTAAATGGCAAGCACGGTTGTTAGAGTTGTGATAATATATGTTTACAAATGTGGAGGGACCACAGGCTGCTGCACTTCCAGACCACTAAGCCCGGTGAGCCTAGCCTTTGAACCATTACTTTTTTGTGCTCAATTTTTGCTCGTTAAGGAAAGAAAACATTAATGGCACCCGATTTTTAAGTCTATAATCTTTATTCAATCCATTTATTTGTTGAAAATTTAATTAAATAGCAAGCACGGTTGTTAGAGTTGTGATAATATATGTTTACAAATAAAAGATTATGGTCTTTTTTTTGTGGTGAGATTATGATCAACTGCAAATAATTATATTTTTTTGAGAACAATTAATTATTTTTCCCCCAAAAAAAAGTAATTATATTTAGTTCATGAAGTAAGACGATATTGTAATTTGTCACCTCCATATTTATTATCCTTATTTTTTTTTAATTTATGGAGAGATACATTGCATATTGTGCATTGGCTTGACAAAGCCACATTTTATCACATTGGATGAGAAGGATCTCAAAATCGTTATGAATTTTTAGTTTTTTCAAGTTCAATATGTTTAACTCCTACAATATTATATAGTCTAAAAATCAAAGAAAATAAAATTGTAAGAGAATAAATTCGAAATCCTGAAATGTTACAGGGATTATAAAAAGCTTCAAGAGTTTTTCTTTAAGAACTAATTTATGCTAAAGCAGTTGTGATCAAAGAATTTTGCATCTTTTACGACTCTTATTTGGTTAGTTGAAAGTCCTAAAACCACATGGTATCAAAATCATTGAGATAGGTTGAATTTCGTGCACATGCTACGACATCTTGTGACGTGGGTGAATTCTATATGTTTTGCAAGACTTAAACCGCCATGAATTAGTTCAATTATCTCTTTAGTGCAAACAATTCAACTATATCAAAAAATAATTCAGTACCATTCGAATGTGTTTAGAAAATTAGCAGCCTTATAGTTAGACGCACATAATAATTCAATACCTTATATATGTGTTCATAAAGTTGTATTTTGATTATAAAAAACAATTGATGATATGTATGGCAGTTCGATGAAGTTTTTTGATCAAGAGGGAGATCCTCTAGAAGGTCTAAGAAAGATGATGGGTCGAAGGCTATGAAATAACTATTCAATTGATTCCATTAACAATGTATTTTTGTATCATAAAGATTTCTTCTATTTTTGATGTACCTGTTTTTCCTTTGGAAGATGGCATTGCTTGCCATGTCTTACCCAAACTTAGCACTGGAACGTTGTCAAAGTATGAGAGTTGTTATGGTTTATCTTATTAAACACAATTATGGTATATGATGACGGAAGTAGGATATATAACGAAGCATTGAGGCATTCTATATTTATAGAGCGTTACTCAAATTGAAAGTAAATTATATTGTGAATATGAATACATTTGTATTCTGCACTGGTTGTAAAACTTATTATAAGAATAGAAGGAAAGGAACAGAAGAACACAATAATATGGATAATGGTTAATTGAAATTTGCTTAAAAGATTTGTTTGTAATTACAAACAAATTGGGGAAGGAAATAGCATGACTGGTCAAAGCATTTGTATGTCCCACATCGGATAGAACATAAAAAAATCAAGTTTATATAACAATCTAACAGGCTTGATTGTTTGATGAGTTGGGTGGGGCCAACTTGTGACCCAAGTGGGAGCACCAAAGTGATGGAACGTGGCTACGACTTGTTTGGCTGGTCTGTTAGCTGCAATATGCTGGCCTGCCCGCTCCAAGCTGAGAGTTGTGCCACGGGACATGGGCGAAGGTCTATGTCTCTTGGTCCTTAGACGAGAGGGAACTGCGTGAGGCTGGTTTCACAGAGCAGCGAATAACTCTGGCTCCTAACAGTGGAGGGACCACAGGCTGCTGCACTTCCAGACCACTAAGCCCGGTGAACCTAGCCTTTGAACCATTACTTTTTTGTGCTCAATTTTCCAGACCACTAAGCCCGGTGAACCTAGCCTTTGAACCATTACTTTTTTGTGCTCAATTTTTGCTCGTTAAGGAAAGAATTCTTTTTTGTGCTCAATTTTTGCTCGTTAAGGAAAGAAAACATTAATTGCCACCCGATTTTTAAGTCTGTAATCTCTATTCAATCCATTTATTTGTTAAAAATTTAATTAAATGGCAAGCACGGTTGTTAGAGTTGTGATAATATATGTTTACAAATGTGGAGGGACCACAGGCTGCTGCACTTCCAGACCACTAAGCCCGGTGAGCCTAGCCTTTGAACCATTACTTTTTTGTGCTCAATTTTTGCTCGTTAAGGAAAGAAAACATTAATGGCACCCGATTTTTAAGTCTATAATCTTTATTCAATCCATTTATTTGTTGAAAATTTAATTAAATAGCAAGCACGGTTGTTAGAGTTGTGATAATATATGTTTACAAATAAAAGATTATGGTCTTTTTTTTGTGGTGAGATTATGATCAACTGCAAATAATTATATTTTTTTGAGAACAATTAATTATTTTTCCCCCAAAAAAAAGTAATTATATTTAGTTCATGAAGTAAGACGATATTGTAATTTGTCACCTCCATATTTATTATCCTTATTTTTTTTTAATTTATGGAGAGATACATTGCATATTGTGCATTGGCTTGACAAAGCCACATTTTATCACATTGGATAAGAAGGATCTCAAAATCGTTATGAATTTTTAGTTTTTTCAAGTTCAATATGTTTAACTCCTACAATATTATATAGTCTAAAAATCAAAGAAAATAAAATTGTAAGAGAATAAATTCGAAATCCTGAAATGTTACAGGGATTATAAAAAGCTTCAAGAGTTTTTCTTTAAGAACTAATTTATGCTAAAGCAGTTGTGATCAAAGCATTTTGCATCTTTTACGACTCTTATTTGGTTAGTTGAAAGTCCTAAAACCACATGGTATCAAAATCTTTGAGATAGGTTGAATTTCGTGCACATGCTACGACATCTTGTGACGTGGGTGAATTCTATATGTTTTGCAGGACTTAAACCGCCATGAATTAGTTCAATTATCTCTTTAGTGCAAACAATTCAACTATATCAAAAAATAATTCAGTACCATTCGAATGTGTTTAGAAAATTAGCAGCCTTATAGTTAGACGCACATAATAATTCAATACCTTATATATGTGTTCATAAAGTTGTATTTTGATTATAAAAAACAATTGATGATATGTATGGCAGTTCGATGAAGTTTTTTGATCAAGAGGGAGATCCTCTAGAAGGTCTAAGAAAGATGATGGGTCGAAGGCTATGAAATAACTATTCAATTGATTCCATTAACAATGTATTTTTGTATCATAAAGATTTCTTCTATTTTTGATGTACCTGTTTTTCCTTTGGAAGATGGCATTGCTTGCCATGTCTTACCCAAACTTAGCACTGGAACGTTGTCAAAGTATGAGAGTTGTTATGGTTTATCTTATTAAACACAATTATGGTATATGATGACGGAAGTAGGATATATAACGAAGCATTGAGGCATTCTATATTTATAGAGCGTTACTCAAATTGAAAGTAAATTATATTGTGAATATGAATACATTTGTATTCTGCACTGGTTGTAAAACTTATTATAAGAGTAGAAGGAAAGGAACAGAAGAACACAATAATATGGATAATGGTTAATTGAAATTTGCTTAAAAGATTTGTTTGTAATTACAAACAAATTGGGGAAGGAAATAGCATGACTGGTCAAAGCATTTGTATGTCCCACATCGGATAGAACATAAAAAAATCAAGTTTATATAACAATCTAACAGGCTTGATTGTTTGATGAGTTGGGTGGGGCCAACTTGTGACCCAAGTGGGAGCACCAAAGTGATGGAACGTGGCTACGACTTGTTTGGCTGGTCTGTTAGCTGCAATATGCTGGCCTGCCCGCTCCAAGCTGAGAGTTGTGCCACGGGACATGGGCGAAGGTCTATGTCTCTTGGTCCTTAGACGAGAGGGAACTGCGTGAGGCTGGTTTCACAGAGCAGCGAATAACTCTGGCTCGTAACAGTGGAGGGACCACAGGCTGCTGCACTTCCAGACCACTAAGCCCGGTGAACCTAGCCTTTGAACCATTACTTTTTTGTGCTCAATTTTCCAGACCACTAAGCCCGGTGAACCTAGCCTTTGAACCATTACTTTTTTGTGCTCAATTTTTGCTCGTTAAGGAAAGAATTCTTTTTTGTGCTCAATTTTTGCTCGTTAAGGAAAGAAAACATTAATTGCCACCCGATTTTTAAGTCTGTAATCTCTATTCAATCCATTTATTTGTTAAAAATTTAATTAAATGGCAAGCACGGTTGTTAGAGTTGTGATAATATATGTTTACAAATGTGGAGGGACCACAGGCTGCTGCACTTCCAGACCACTAAGCCCGGTGAGCCTAGCCTTTGAACCATTACTTTTTTGTGCTCAATTTTTGCTCGTTAAGGAAAGAAAACATTAATGGCACCCGATTTTTAAGTCTATAATCTTTATTCAATCCATTTATTTGTTGAAAATTTAATTAAATAGCAAGCACGGTTGTTAGAGTTGTGATAATATATGTTTACAAATAAAAGATTATGGTCTTTTTTTTGTGGTGAGATTATGATCAACTGCAAATAATTATATTTTTTTGAGAACAATTAATTATTTTTCCCCCAAAAAAAAGTAATTATATTTAGTTCATGAAGTAAGACGATATTGTAATTTGTCACCTCCATATTTATTATCCTTATTTTTTTTTAATTTATGGAGAGATACATTGCATATTGTGCATTGGCTTGACAAAGCCACATTTTATCACATTGGATAAGAAGGATCTCAAAATCGTTATGAATTTTTAGTTTTTTCAAGTTCAATATGTTTAACTCCTACAATATTATATAGTCTAAAAATCAAAGAAAATAAAATTGTAAGAGAATAAATTCGAAATCCTGAAATGTTACAGGGATTATAAAAAGCTTCAAGAGTTTTTCTTTAAGAACTAATTTATGCTAAAGCAGTTGTGATCAAAGCATTTTGCATCTTTTACGACTCTTATTTGGTTAGTTGAAAGTCCTAAAACCACATGGTATCAAAATCTTTGAGATAGGTTGAATTTCGTGCACATGCTACGACATCTTGTGACGTGGGTGAATTCTATATGTTTTGCAGGACTTAAACCGCCATGAATTAGTTCAATTATCTCTTTAGTGCAAACAATTCAACTATATCAAAAAATAATTCAGTACCATTCGAATGTGTTTAGAAAATTAGCAGCCTTATAGTTAGACGCACATAATAATTCAATACCTTATATATGTGTTCATAAAGTTGTATTTTGATTATAAAAAACAATTGATGATATGTATGGCAGTTCGATGAAGTTTTTTGATCAAGAGGGAGATCCTCTAGAAGGTCTAAGAAAGATGATGGGTCGAAGGCTATGAAATAACTATTCAATTGATTCCATTAACAATGTATTTTTGTATCATAAAGATTTCTTCTATTTTTGATGTACCTGTTTTTCCTTTGGAAGATGGCATTGCTTGCCATGTCTTACCCAAACTTAGCACTGGAACGTTGTCAAAGTATGAGAGTTGTTATGGTTTATCTTATTAAACACAATTATGGTATATGATGACGGAAGTAGGATATATAACGAAGCATTGAGGCATTCTATATTTATAGAGCGTTACTCAAATTGAAAGTAAATTATATTGTGAATATGAATACATTTGTATTCTGCACTGGTTGTAAAACTTATTATAAGAGTAGAAGGAAAGGAATAGAAGAACACAATAATATGGATAATGGTTAATTGAAATTTGCTTAAAAGATTTGTTTGTAATTACAAACAAATTGGGGAAGGAAATAGCATGACTGGTCAAAGCATTTGTATGTCCCACATCGGATAGAACATAAAAAAATCAAGTTTATATAACAATCTAACAGGCTTGATTGTTTGATGAGTTGGGTGGCGCCAACTTGTGACCCAAGTGGGAGCACCAAAGTGATGGAACGTGGCTACGACTTGTTTGGCTGGTCTGTTAGCTGCAATATGCTGGCCTGCCCGCTCCAAGCTGAGAGTTGTGCCACGGGACATGGGCGAAGGTCTATGTCTCTTGGTCCTTAGACGAGAGGGAACTGCGTGAGGCTGGTTTCACAGAGCAGCGAATAACTCTGGCTCCCAACAGTGGAGGGACCACAGGCTGCTGCACTTCCAGACCACTAAGCCCGGTGAACCTAGCCTTTGAACCATTACTTTTTTGTGCTCAATTTTCCAGACCACTAAGCCCGGTGAACCTAGCCTTTGAACCATTACTTTTTTGTGCTCAATTTTTGCTCGTTAAGGAAAGAATTCTTTTTTGTGCTCAATTTTTGCTCGTTAAGGAAAGAAAACATTAATTGCCACCCGATTTTTAAGTCTGTAATCTCTATTCAATCCATTTATTTGTTAAAAATTTAATTAAATGGCAAGCACGGTTGTTAGAGTTGTGATAATATATGTTTACAAATGTGGAGGGACCACAGGCTGCTGCACTTCCAGACCACTAAGCCCGGTGAGCCTAGCCTTTGAACCATTACTTTTTTGTGCTCAATTTTTGCTCGTTAAGGAAAGAAAACATTAATGGCACCCGATTTTTAAGTCTATAATCTCTATTCAATCCATTTATTTGTTGAAAATTTAATTAAATAGCAAGCACGGTTGTTAGAGTTGTGATAATATATGTTTACAAATAAAAGATTATGGTCTTTTTTTTGTGGTGAGATTATGATCAACTGCAAATAATTATATTTTTTTGAGAACAATTAATTATTTTTCCCCCAAAAAAAAGTAATTATATTTAGTTCATGAAGTAAGACGATATTGTAATTTGTCACCTCCATATTTATTATCCTTATTTTTTTTTAATTTATGGAGAGATACATTGCATATTGTGCATTGGCTTGACAAAGCCACATTTTATCACATTGGATGAGAAGGATCTCAAAATCGTTATGAATTTTTAGTTTTTTCAAGTTCAATATGTTTAACTCCTACAATATTATATAGTCTAAAAATCAAAGAAAATAAAATTGTAAGAGAATAAATTCAAAATCCTGAAATGTTACAGGGATTATAAAAAGCTTCAAGAGTTTTTCTTTAAGAACTAATTTATGCTAAAGCAGTTGTGATCAAAGCATTTTGCATCTTTTACGACTCTTATTTGGTTAGTTGAAAGTCCTAAAACCACATGGTATCAAAATCTTTGAGATAGGTTGAATTTCGTGCACATGCTACGACATCTTGTGACGTGGGTGAATTCTATATGTTTTGCAAGACTTAAACCGCCATGAATTAGTTCAATTATCTCTTTAGTTCAAACAATTCAACTATATCAAAAAATAATTCAGTACCATTCGAATGTGTTTAGAAAATTAGCAGCCTTATAGTTAGACGCACATAATAATTCAATACCTTATATATGTGTTCATAAAGTTGTATTTTGATTATAAAAAACAATTGATGATATGTATGGCAGTTCGATGAAGTTTTTTGATCAAGAGGGAGAACCTCTAGAAGGTCTAAGAAAGATGATGGGTCGAAGGCTATGAAATAACTATTCAATTGATTCCATTAACAATGTATTTTTGTATCATAAAGATTTCTTCTATTTTTGATGTACCTGTTTTTCCTTTGGAAGATGGCATTGCTTGCCATGTCTTACCCAAACTTAGCACTGGAACGTTGTCAAAGTATGAGAGTTGTTATGGTTTATCTTATTAAACACAATTATGGTATATGATGACGGAAGTAGGATATATAACGAAGCATTGAGGCATTCTATATTTATAGAGCGTTACTCAAATTGAAAGTAAATTATATTGTGAATATGAATACATTTGTATTCTGCACTGGTTGTAAAACTTATTATAAGAGTAGAAGGAAAGGAATAGAAGAACACAATAATATGGATAATGGTTAATTGAAATTTGCTTAAAAGATTTGTTTGTAATTACAAACAAATTGGGGAAGGAAATAGCATGACTGGTCAAAGCATTTGTATGTCCCACATCGGATAGAACATAAAAAAATCAAGTTTATATAACAATCTAACAGGCTTGATTGTTTGATGAGTTGGGTGGCGCCAACTTGTGACCCAAGTGGGAGCACCAAAGTGATGGAACGTGGCTACGACTTGTTTGGCTGGTCTGTTAGCTGCAATATGCTGGCCTGCCCGCTCCAAGCTGAGAGTTGTGCCACGGGACATGGGCGAAGGTCTATGTCTCTTGGTCCTTAGACGAGAGGGAACTGCGTGAGGCTGGTTTCACAGAGCAGCGAATAACTCTGGCTCCCAACAGTGGAGGGACCACAGGCTGCTGCACTTCCAGACCACTAAGCCCGGTGAACCTAGCCTTTGAACCATTACTTTTTTGTGCTCAATTTTCCAGACCACTAAGCCCGGTGAACCTAGCCTTTGAACCATTACTTTTTTGTGCTCAATTTTTGCTCGTTAAGGAAAGAATTCTTTTTTGTGCTCAATTTTTGCTCGTTAAGGAAAGAAAACATTAATTGCCACCCGATTTTTAAGTCTGTAATCTCTATTCAATCCATTTATTTGTTAAAAATTTAATTAAATGGCAAGCACGGTTGTTAGAGTTGTGATAATATATGTTTACAAATGTGGAGGGACCACAGGCTGCTGCACTTCCAGACCACTAAGCCCGGTGAGCCTAGCCTTTGAACCATTACTTTTTTGTGCTCAATTTTTGCTCGTTAAGGAAAGAAAACATTAATGGCACCCGATTTTTAAGTCTATAATCTCTATTCAATCCATTTATTTGTTGAAAATTTAATTAAATAGCAAGCACGGTTGTTAGAGTTGTGATAATATATGTTTACAAATAAAAGATTATGGTCTTTTTTTTGTGGTGAGATTATGATCAACTGCAAATAATTATATTTTTTTGAGAACAATTAATTATTTTTCCCCCAAAAAAAAGTAATTATATTTAGTTCATGAAGTAAGACGATATTGTAATTTGTCACCTCCATATTTATTATCCTTATTTTTTTTTAATTTATGGAGAGATACATTGCATATTGTGCATTGGCTTGACAAAGCCACATTTTATCACATTGGATGAGAAGGATCTCAAAATCGTTATGAATTTTTAGTTTTTTCAAGTTCAATATGTTTAACTCCTACAATATTATATAGTCTAAAAATCAAAGAAAATAAAATTGTAAGAGAATAAATTCGAAATCCTGAAATGTTACAGGGATTATAAAAAGCTTCAAGAGTTTTTCTTTAAGAACTAATTTATGCTAAAGCAGTTGTGATCAAAGCATTTTGCATCTTTTACGACTCTTATTTGGTTAGTTGAAAGTCCTAAAACCACATGGTATCAAAATCTTTGAGATAGGTTGAATTTCGTGCACATGCTACGACATCTTGTGACGTGGGTGAATTCTATATGTTTTGCAAGACTTAAACCGCCATGAATTAGTTCAATTATCTCTTTAGTGCAAACAATTCAACTATATCAAAAAATAATTCAGTACCATTCGAATGTGTTTAGAAAATTAGCAGCCTTATAGTTAGACGCACATAATAATTCAATACCTTATATATATGTGTTCATAAAGTTGTATTTTGATTATAAAAAACAATTGATGATATGTATGGCAGTTCGATGAAGTTTTTTGATCAAGAGGGAGATCCTCTAGAAGGTCTAAGAAAGATGATGGGTCGAAGGCTATGAAATAACTATTCAATTGATTCCATTAACAATGTATTTTTGTATCATAAAGATTTCTTCTATTTTTGATGTACCTGTTTTTCCTTTGGAAGATGGCATTGCTTGCCATGTCTTACCCAAACTTAGCACTGGAACGTTGTCAAAGTATGAGAGTTGTTATGGTTTATCTTATTAAACACAATTATGGTATATGATGACGGAAGTAGGATATATAACGACGCATTGAGGCATTCTATATTTATAGAGCGTTACTCAAATTGAAAGTAAATTATATTGTGAATATGAATACATTTGTATTCTGCACTGGTTGTAAAACTTATTATAAGAGTAGAAGGAAAGGAACAGAAGAACACAATAATATGGATGATGGTTAATTGAAATTTGCTTAAAAGATTTGTTTGAAATTACAAACAAATTGGGGAAGGAAATAGCATGACTGGTCAAAGCATTTGTATGTCCCACATCGGATAGAACATAAAAAAATCAAGTTTATATAACAATCTAACAGGCCTGATTGTTTGCTGAGTTGGGTGGCGCCAACTTGTGACCCAAGTGGGAGCACCAAAGTGATGGAACGTGGCTACGGCTTGTTTGGCTGGTCTGTTAGCTGCAATATGCTGGCCTGCCCGCTCCAAGCTGAGAGTTGTGCCACGGGACATGGGTGAAGGTCTATGTCTCTTGGTCCTTAGACGAGAGGGAACTGCGTGAGGCTGGTTTCACAGTGCAGCGAATACCTCTGGCTCCCAACAGTGGAGGGACCACAGGCTGCTGCACTTCCAGACCACTAAGCCCGGTGAACCTAGCCTTTGAACCATTACTTTTTTGTGCTCAATTTTTGCTCGTTACGGAAAGAATACTTTTTTGTGCTCAGTATTTGCTCGTTAAGGAAAGAAAACATTAATGGCCACCCGATTTTTAAGTCTATAATCTCTATTCAATCCATTTATTTGTTAAAAATTTAATTAAATAGCAAGCACGGTTGTTAGAGTTGTGATAATATATGTTTAGAAATAAAACATTATGGTCTTTTTTTAGTGGTGAGATTATGATCACCTGCAAATAATTATATTTTTTTGAGAACAATTAATTATTTTTCCCCCAAAAAAAAGTAATTATATTTAGTTCATGAAGTAAAACGATATTGTAATTTGTCACCTCCATATTTATTATCCTTATTTTTTTTTTTAATTTATGGAGAGATACATTGCATATTGTGCATTGGCTTGACAAAGCCACATTTTATCACATTGGATGAAAAGGATCTCAAAATCGTTAGGCATTTTTAGTTTTTTCAAGTTCAATATGTTTAACTCCTACAATATTATATAGTCTAAAAATCAAAGAAAATAAAATTGTATGAGAATAAATTCAAAATCCTGAAATGTTACAGGGATTATAAAAAGCTTCAAGAGTTTTTCTTTAAGAACTAATTTATGCTAAAGCAGTTGTGATCAAAGCATTTTGCATCTTTTACGACTCTTATTTGGTTAGTTGAAAGTCCTAAAACCACATGCTATCAAAATCTTTGAGATAGGTTGAATTTCGTGCACATGCTACGACATCTTGTGACGTGGGTGAATTCTATATGTTTTGCAAGACTTAAACCGCCATGAATTAGTTCAATTATCTCTTTAGTGAAAACAATTCAACTATATCAAAAAATAATTCAGTACCATTCAAATGTATTTAGAAAATTAGCAGCCTTATAGTTAGACGCACATAATAATTCAATACCTTATATATGTGTTCATAAAGTTGTATTTTGATTATAAAAAACAATTGATGATATGTATGGCATTTCGATGAAGTTTTTTGATCAAGAGGGAGATCCTCTAGAAGGTCTAAGAAAGATGATGGGTCGAAGGCTATGAAATAACTATTCAATTGATTCCATTAACAATGTATTTTTGTATCATAAAGATTTCTTCTATTTTTGATGTACCTGTTTTTCCTTTGGAAGATGGCATTGCTTGCCATGTCTTACCCAAACTTAGCACTGGAACGTTGTCAAAGTATGAGAGTTGTTATGGTTTATCTTATTAAACACAATTATGGTATATGATGACGGAAGTAGGATATATAACGAAGCATTGAGGCATTCTATATTTATAGAGCGTTACTCAAATTGAAAGTAAATTATATTGTGAATATGAATACATTTGTATTCTGCACTGGTTGTAAAACTTATTATAAGAGTAGAAGGAAAGGAATAGAAGAACACAATAATATGGATAATGGTTAATTGAAATTTGCTTAAAAGATTTGTTTGTAATTACAAACAAATTGGGGAAGGAAATAGCATGACTGGTCAAAGCATTTGTATGTCCCACATCGGATAGAACATAAAAAAATTAAGTTTATATAACAATCTAACAGGCTTGATTGTTTGATGAGTTGGGTGGCGCCAACTTGTGACCCAAGTGGGAGCACCAAAGTGATGGAAC
Source organism: Medicago sativa (assembly GCF_051527215.1). Classification (NCBI taxonomy): domain Eukaryota; kingdom Viridiplantae; phylum Streptophyta; class Magnoliopsida; order Fabales; family Fabaceae; genus Medicago; species Medicago sativa. The sequence goes on along the minus strand of NC_140749.1, from coordinate 28,703,734 downwards.
GTGGCTACGACTTGTTTGGCTGGTCTGTTAGCTGCAATATGCTGGCCTGCCCGCTCCAAGCTGAGAGTTGTGCCACGGGACATGGGCGAAGGTCTATGTCTCTTGGTCCTTAGACGAGAGGGAACTGCGTGAGGCTGGTTTCACAGAGCAGCGAATAACTCTGGCTCCCAACAGTGGAGGGACCACAGGCTGCTGCACTTCCAGACCACTAAGCCCGGTGAACCTAGCCTTTGAACCATTACTTTTTTGTGCTCAATTTTCCAGACCACTAAGCCCGGTGAACCTAGCCTTTGAACCATTACTTTTTTGTGCTCAATTTTTGCTCGTTAAGGAAAGAATTCTTTTTTGTGCTCAATTTTTGCTCGTTAAGGAAAGAAAACATTAATTGCCACCCGATTTTTAAGTCTGTAATCTCTATTCAATCCATTTATTTGTTAAAAATTTAATTAAATGGCAAGCACGGTTGTTAGAGTTGTGATAATATATGTTTACAAATGTGGAGGGACCACAGGCTGCTGCACTTCCAGACCACTAAGCCCGGTGAGCCTAGCCTTTGAACCATTACTTTTTTGTGCTCAATTTTTGCTCGTTAAGGAAAGAAAACATTAATGGCACCCGATTTTTAAGTCTATAATCTCTATTCAATCCATTTATTTGTTGAAAATTTAATTAAATAGCAAGCACGGTTGTTAGAGTTGTGATAATATATGTTTACAAATAAAAGATTATGGTCTTTTTTTTGTGGTGAGATTATGATCAACTGCAAATAATTATATTTTTTTGAGAACAATTAATTATTTTTCCCCCAAAAAAAAGTAATTATATTTAGTTCATGAAGTAAGACGATATTGTAATTTGTCACCTCCATATTTATTATCCTTATTTTTTTTTAATTTATGGAGAGATACATTGCATATTGTGCATTGGCTTGACAAAGCCACATTTTATCACATTGGATGAGAAGGATCTCAAAATCGTTATGAATTTTTAGTTTTTTCAAGTTCAATATGTTTAACTCCTACAATATTATATAGTCTAAAAATCAAAGAAAATAAAATTGTAAGAGAATAAATTCGAAATCCTGAAATGTTACAGGGATTATAAAAAGCTTCAAGAGTTTTTCTTTAAGAACTAATTTATGCTAAAGCAGTTGTGATCAAAGCATTTTGCATCTTTTACGACTCTTATTTGGTTAGTTGAAAGTCCTAAAACCACATGGTATCAAAATCTTTGAGATAGGTTGAATTTCGTGCACATGCTACGACATCTTGTGACGTGGGTGAATTCTATATGTTTTGCAAGACTTAAACCGCCATGAATTAGTTCAATTATCTCTTTAGTGCAAACAATTCAACTATATCAAAAAATAATTCAGTACCATTCGAATGTGTTTAGAAAATTAGCAGCCTTATAGTTAGACGCACATAATAATTCAATACCTTATATATATGTGTTCATAAAGTTGTATTTTGATTATAAAAAACAATTGATGATATGTATGGCAGTTCGATGAAGTTTTTTGATCAAGAGGGAGATCCTCTAGAAGGTCTAAGAAAGATGATGGGTCGAAGGCTATGAAATAACTATTCAATTGATTCCATTAACAATGTATTTTTGTATCATAAAGATTTCTTCTATTTTTGATGTACCTGTTTTTCCTTTGGAAGATGGCATTGCTTGCCATGTCTTACCCAAACTTAGCACTGGAACGTTGTCAAAGTATGAGAGTTGTTATGGTTTATCTTATTAAACACAATTATGGTATATGATGACGGAAGTAGGATATATAACGACGCATTGAGGCATTCTATATTTATAGAGCGTTACTCAAATTGAAAGTAAATTATATTGTGAATATGAATACATTTGTATTCTGCACTGGTTGTAAAACTTATTATAAGAGTAGAAGGAAAGGAACAGAAGAACACAATAATATGGATGATGGTTAATTGAAATTTGCTTAAAAGATTTGTTTGAAATTACAAACAAATTGGGGAAGGAAATAGCATGACTGGTCAAAGCATTTGTATGTCCCACATCGGATAGAACATAAAAAAATCAAGTTTATATAACAATCTAACAGGCCTGATTGTTTGCTGAGTTGGGTGGCGCCAACTTGTGACCCAAGTGGGAGCACCAAAGTGATGGAACGTGGCTACGGCTTGTTTGGCTGGTCTGTTAGCTGCAATATGCTGGCCTGCCCGCTCCAAGCTGAGAGTTGTGCCACGGGACATGGGTGAAGGTCTATGTCTCTTGGTCCTTAGACGAGAGGGAACTGCGTGAGGCTGGTTTCACAGTGCAGCGAATACCTCTGGCTCCCAACAGTGGAGGGACCACAGGCTGCTGCACTTCCAGACCACTAAGCCCGGTGAACCTAGCCTTTGAACCATTACTTTTTTGTGCTCAATTTTTGCTCGTTACGGAAAGAATACTTTTTTGTGCTCAGTATTTGCTCGTTAAGGAAAGAAAACATTAATGGCCACCCGATTTTTAAGTCTATAATCTCTATTCAATCCATTTATTTGTTAAAAATTTAATTAAATAGCAAGCACGGTTGTTAGAGTTGTGATAATATATGTTTAGAAATAAAACATTATGGTCTTTTTTTAGTGGTGAGATTATGATCACCTGCAAATAATTATATTTTTTTGAGAACAATTAATTATTTTTCCCCCAAAAAAAAGTAATTATATTTAGTTCATGAAGTAAAACGATATTGTAATTTGTCACCTCCATATTTATTATCCTTATTTTTTTTTTTAATTTATGGAGAGATACATTGCATATTGTGCATTGGCTTGACAAAGCCACATTTTATCACATTGGATGAGAAGGATCTCAAAATCGTTAGGCATTTTTAGTTTTTTCAAGTTCAATATGTTTAACTCCTACAATATTATATAGTCTAAAAATCAAAGAAAATAAAATTGTATGAGAATAAATTCAAAATCCTGAAATGTTACAGGGATTATAAAAAGCTTCAAGAGTTTTTCTTTAAGAACTAATTTATGCTAAAGCAGTTGTGATCAAAGCATTTTGCATCTTTTACGACTCTTATTTGGTTAGTTGAAAGTCCTAAAACCACATGCTATCAAAATCTTTGAGATAGGTTGAATTTCGTGCACATGCTACGACATCTTGTGACGTGGGTGAATTCTATATGTTTTGCAAGACTTAAACCGCCATGAATTAGTTCAATTATCTCTTTAGTGAAAACAATTCAACTATATCAAAAAATAATTCAGTACCATTCAAATGTATTTAGAAAATTAGCAGCCTTATAGTTAGACGCACATAATAATTCAATACCTTATATATGTGTTCATAAAGTTGTATTTTGATTATAAAAAACAATTGATGATATGTATGGCATTTCGATGAAGTTTTTTGATCAAGAGGGAGATCCTCTAGAAGGTCTAAGAAAGATGATGGGTCGAAGGCTATGAAATAACTATTCAATTGATTCCATTAACAATGTATTTTTGTATCATAAAGATTTCTTCTATTTTTGATGTACCTGTTTTTCCTTTGGAAGATGGCATTGCTTGCCATGTCTTACCCAAACTTAGCACTGGAACGTTGTCAAAGTATGAGAGTTGTTATGGTTTATCTTATTAAACACAATTATGGTATATGATGACGGAAGTAGGATATATAACGAAGCATTGAGGCATTCTATATTTATAGAGCGTTACTCAAATTGAAAGTAAATTATATTGTGAATATGAATACATTTGTATTCTGCACTGGTTGTAAAACTTATTATAAGAGTTGAAGGAAAGGAACAGAAAAACACAATAATATGGATAATGGTTAATTGAAATTTGCTTAAAAGATTTGTTTGTAATTACAAACAAATTGGGGAAGGAAATAGCATGACTGGTCAAAGCATTTGTATGTCCCACATCGGATAGAACATAAAAAAATCAAGTTTATATAACAATCTAACAGGCCTGATTGTTTGCTGAGTTGGGTGGCGCCAACTTGTGACCCAAGTGGGAGCACCAAAGTGATGGAACGTGGCTACGGCTTGTTTGGCTGGTCTGTTAGCTGCAATATGCTGGCCTGCCCGCTCCAAGCTGAGAGTTGTGCCACGGGACATGGGCGAAGGTCTATGTCTCTTGGTCCTTAGACGAGAGGGAACTGCGTGAGGCTGGTTTCACAGAGCAGCGAATACCTCTGGCTCCCAACAGTGGAGGGACCACAGGCTGCTGCACTTCCAGACCACTAAGCCCGGTGAACCTAGCCTTTGAACCATTACTTTTTTGTGCTCAATTTTTGCTCGTTACGGAAAGAATACTTTTTTGTGCTCAGTATTTGCTCGTTAAGGAAAGAAAACATTAATGGCCACCCGATTTTTAAGTCTATAATCTCTATTCAATCCATTTATTTGTTAAAAATTTAATTAAATAGCAAGCACGGTTGTTAGAGTTGTGATAATATATGTTTAGAAATAAAACATTATGGTCTTTTTTTAGTGGTGAGATTATGATCACCTGCAAATAATTATATTTTTTTGAGAACAATTAATTATTTTTCCCCCAAAAAAAAGTAATTATATTTAGTTCATGAAGTAAAACGATATTGTAATTTGTCACCTCCATATTTATTATCCTTATTTTTTTTTTTTAATTTATGGAGAGATACATTGCATATTGTGCATTGGCTTGACAAAGCCACATTTTATCACATTGGATGAGAAGGATCTCAAAATCGTTATGCATTTTTAGTTTTTTCAAGTTCAATATGTTTAACTCCTACAATATTATATAGTCTAAAAATCAAAGAAAATAAAATTGTATGAGAATAAATTCAAAATCCTGAAATGTTACAGGGATTATAAAAAGCTTCAAGAGTTTTTCTTTAAGAACTAATTTATGCTAAAGCAGTTGTGATCAAAGCATTTTGCATCTTTTACAACTCTTATTTGGTTAGTTGAAAGTCCTAAAACCACATGGTATCAAAATCTTTGAGATAGGTTGAATTTCGTGCACATGCTACGACATCTTGTGACGTGGGTGAATTCTATATGTTTTGCAAGACTTAAACCGCCGTAAATTAGTTCAATTCTCTCTTTAGTGCTAACAATTCAACTATATTCAAAAAATAACTCAGTACCATTCGAATGTGTTTAGAAAATTAGCAGCCTTATAGTTAGTCCCACATAATAATTCAATACCTTATATATGTGTTCATAAAGTTGTATTTTGATTATAAAAAACAATTGATGATATGTATGGCAGTTCGATGAAGTTTTTTGATCAAGAGGGAGATCCTCTAGAAGGACTAAGAAAGATGATGGGTCGAAGGCTATGAAATAACTATTCAATTGATTCCATTAACAATGTATTTATGTATCATAAAGATTTCTTCTATTTTTGATGTACCTGTTTTTCCTTTGGAAGAAGGCATTGCTTGCCATGTCTTACCCAAACTTAGCACTGGAACGTTGTCAAAGTATGAGAGTTGTTATGGTTTATCTTATTAAACACAATTAGGGTATATGATGACGGAAGTAGGATATATAACGAAGCATTGAGGCATTCTATATTTATAGAGCGTTACTCAAATTGAAAGTAAATTATATTGTGAATATGAATACATTTGTATTCTGCACTGGTTGTAAAACTTATTATAAGAGTAGAAGGAAAGGAACAGAAGAACACAATAATATGGATAATGGTTAATTGAAATTTGCTTAAAAGATTTGTTTGTAATTACAAACAAATTGGGGAAGGAAATAGCATGACTGGTCAAAGCATTTGTATGTCCCACATCGGATAGAACATAAAAAAATCAAGTTTATATAACAATCTAACAGGCTTGATTGTTTGCTGAGTTGGGTGGCGCCAACTTGTGACCCAAGTGGGAGCACCAAAGTGATGGAACGTGGCTACGGCTTGTTTGGCTGGTCTGTTAGCTGCAATATGCTGGCCTGCCCGCTCCAAGCTGAGAGTTGTGCCACGGGACATGGGCGAAGGTCTATGTCTCTTGGTCCTTAGACGAGAGGGAACTGCGTGAGGCTGGTTTCACAGAGCAGCGAATACCTCTGGCTCCCAACAGTGGAGGGACCACAGGCTGCTGCACTTCCAGACCACTAAGCCCGGTGAACCTAGCCTTTGAACCATTACTTTTTTGTGCTCAATTTTTGCTCGTTACGGAAAGAATACTTTTTTGTGCTCAGTATTTGCTCGTTAAGGAAAGAAAACATTAATGGCCACCCGATTTTTAAGTCTATAATCTCTATTCAATCCATTTATTTGTTAAAAATTTAATTAAATAGCAAGCACGGTTGTTAGAGTTGTGATAATATATGTTTAGAAATAAAACATTATGGTCTTTTTTTAGTGGTGAGATTATGATCACCTGCAAATAATTATATTTTTTTGAGAACAATTAATTATTTTTCCCCCAAAAAAAAGTAATTATATTTAGTTCATGAAGTAAAACGATATTGTAATTTGTCACCTCCATATTTATTATCCTTATTTTTTTTTTAATTTATGGAGAGATACATTGCATATTGTGCATTGGCTTGACAAAGCCACATTTTATCACATTGGATGAGAAGGATCTCAAAATCGTTATGCATTTTTAGTTTTTTCAAGTTCAATATGTTTAACTCCTACAATATTATATAGTCTAAAAATCAAAGAAAATAAAATTGTATGAGAATAAATTCAAAATCCTGAAATGTTACAGGGATTATAAAAAGCTTCAAGAGTTTTTCTTTAAGAACTAATTTATGCTAAAGCAGTTGTGATCAAAGCATTTTGCATCTTTTACGACTCTTATTTGGTTAGTTGAAAGTCCTAAAACCACATGGTATCAAAATCTTTGAGATAGGTTGAATTTCGTGCACATGCTACGACATCTTGTGACGTGGGTGAATTCTATATGTTTTGCAAGACTTAAACCGCCGTGAATTAGTTCAATTCTCTCTTTAGTGCTAACAATTCAACTATATTCAAAAAATAACTCAGTACCATTCGAATGTGTTTAGAAAATTAGCAGCCTTATAGTTAGTCCCACATAATAATTCAATACCTTATATATGTGTTCATAAAGTTGTATTTTGATTATAAAAAACAATTGATGATATGTATGGCAGTTCGATGAAGTTTTTTGATCAAGAGGGAGATCCTCTAGAAGGACTAAGAAAGATGATGGGTCGAAGGCTATGAAATAACTATTCAATTGATTCCATAAACAATGTATTTATGTATCATAAAGATTTCTTCTATTTTTGATGTACCTGTTTTTCCTTTGGAAGAAGGCATTGCTTGCCATGTCTTACCCAAACTTAGCACTGGAACGTTGTCAAAGTATGAGAGTTGTTATGGTTTATCTTATTAAACACAATTATGGTATATGATGACGGAAGTAGGATATATAACGAAGCATTGAGGCATTCTATATTTATAGAGCGTTACTCAAATTGAAAGTAAATTATATTGTGAATATGAATACATTTGTATTCTGCACTGGTTGTAAAACTTATTATAAGAGTAGAAGGAAAGGAACAGAAGAACACAATAATATGGATAATGGTTAATTGAAATTTGCTTAAAAGATTTGTTTGTAATTACAAACAAATTGGGGAAGGAAATAGCATGACTGGTCAAAGCATTTGTATGTCCCACATCGGATAGAACATAAAAAAATCAAGTTTATATAACAATCTAACAGGCTTGATTGTTTGCTGAGTTGGGTGGCGCCAACTTGTGACCCAAGTGGGAGCACCAAAGTGATGGAACGTGGCTACGGCTTGTTTGGCTGGTCTGTTAGCTGCAATATGCTGGCCTGCCCGCTCCAAGCTGAGAGTTGTGCCACGGGACATGGGCGAAGGTCTATGTTTCTTGGTCCTTAGACGAGAGGGAACTGCGTGAGGCTGGTTTCACAGAGCAGCGAATACCTCTGGCTCCCAACAGTGGAGGGACCACAGGCTGCTGCACTTCCAGACCACTAAGCCCGGTGAACCTAGCCTTCGAACCATTACTTTTTTGTGCTCAATTTTCTAGACCACTAAGCCCGGTGAACCTAGCCTTTGAACCATTACTTTTTTGTGCTCAATTTTTGCTCGTTAAGGAAAGAATACTTTTTTGTGCTCAATTTTTGCTCGTTAAGGAAAGAAAACATTAATTGCCACCCGATTTTTAAGTCTGTAATCTCTATTCAATCCATTTATTTGTTAAAAATTTAATTAAATAGCAAGCACGGTTGTTAGAGTTGTGATAATATATGTTTACAAATGTGGAGGGACCACAGGCTGCTGCACTTCCAGACCACTAAGCCCGGTGAGCCTAGCCTTTGAACCACTACTTTTTTGTGCTCAATTTTTGCTCGTTAAGGAAAGAAAACATTAATGGCACCCGATTTTTAAGTCTATAATCTCTATTCAATCCATTTATTTGTTGAAAATTTAATTAAATAGCAAGCACGCTTGTTAGAGTTGTGATAATATATGTTTACAAATAAAAGATTATGGTCTTTTTTTTTGTGGTGAGATTATGATCAACTGCAAATAATTATATTTTTTTGAGAAAAATTAATTATTTTTCCCCCAAAAAAAAGTAATTATATTTAGTTCATGAAGTAAAACGATATTGTAATTTGTCACCTCCATATTTATTATCCTTATTTTTTTTTAATTTATGGAGAGATACATTGCATATTGTGCATTGGCTTGACAAAGCCACATTTTATCACATTGGATGAGAAGGATCTCAAAATCGTTATGCATTTTTAGTTTTTTCAAGTTCAATATGTTTAACTCCTACAATATTATATAGTCTAACAATCAAAGAAAATAAAATTGTATGAGAATAAATTCAAAATCCTGAAATGTTATAGGGATTATAAAAAGCTTCAAGAGTTTTTCTTTAAGAACTAATTTATGCTAAAGCAGTTGTGATCAAAGCATTTTGCATCTTTTACGACTCTTATTTGGTTAGTTGAAAGTCCTAAAACCACATGGTATCAAAATCTTTGAGATAGGTTGAATTTCGTGCACATGCTACGACATCTTGTGACGTGGGTGAATTCTATATGTTTTGCAATACTTAAACCGCCGTGAATTAGTTCAATTCTCTCTTTAGTGCTAACAATTCAACTATATTCAAAAAATAACTCAGTACCATTCGAATGTGTTAAGAAAATTAGCAGCCTTATAGTTAGTCCCACATAATAATTCAATACCTTATATATGTGTTCATAAAGTTGTATTTTGATTATAAAAAACAATTGATGATATGTATGGCAGTTCGATGAAGTTTTTTGATCAAGAGGGAGATCCTCTAGAAGGACTAAGAAAGATGATGGGTCGAAGGCTATGAAATAACTATTCAATTGATTCCATTAACAATGTATTTATGTATCATAAAGATTTCTTCTATGTTTGATGTACCTGTTTTTCCTTTGGAAGACGGCATTGCTTGCCATGTCTTACCCAAACTTAGCACTGGAACGTTGTCAAAGTATGAGAGTTGTTATGGTTTATCTTATTAAACACAATTATGGTATATGATGACGGAAGTAGGATATATAACGAAGCATTGAGGCATTCTATATTTATAGAGCGTTACTCAAATTGAAAGTAAATTATATTGTGAATATGAATACATTTGTATTCTGCACTGGTTTTAAAACTTATTATAAGAGTAGAAGGAAAGGAACAGAAGAACACAATAATATGGATAATGGTTAATTGAAATTTGCTTAAAAGATTTGTTTGTAATTACAAACAAATTGGGGAAGGAAATAGCATGACTGGTTAAAGCATTTGTATGTCCCACATCGGATAGAACATAAAAAAATCAAGTTTATATAACAATCTAACAGGCTTGATTGTTTGCTGAGTTGGGTGGCGCCAACTTGTGACCCAAGTGGGAGAACCAAAGTGATGGAACGTGGCTACGGCTTGTTTGGCTGGTCTGTTAGCTGCAATATGCTGGCCTGCCCGCTCCAAGCTGAGAGTTGTGCCACGGGACATGGGCGAAGGTCTATGTCTCTTGGTCCTTAGACGAGAGGGAACTGCGTGAGGCTGGTTTCACAGAGCAGCGAATACCTCTGGCTCCCAACAGTGGAGGGACCACAGGCTGCTGCACTTCCAGACCACTAAGCCCGGTGAACCTAGCCTTTGAACCATTACTTTTTTGTGCTCAATTTTCTAGACCACTAAGCCCGGTGAACCTAGCCTTTGAACCATTACTTTTTTGTGCTCAATTTTTGCTCGTTAAGGAAAGAATACTTTTTTGTGCTCAATTTTTGCTCGTTAAGGAAAGAAAACATTAATTGCCACCCGATTTTTAAGTCTGTAATCTCTATTCAATCCATTTATTTGTTAAAAATTTAATTAAATAGCAAGCACGGTTGTTAGAGTTGTGATAATATATGTTTACAAATGTGGAGGGACCACAGGCTGCTGCACTTCCAGACCACTAAGCCCGGTGAGCCTAGCCTTTGAACCATTACTTTTTTGTGCTCAATTTTTGCTCGTTAAGGAAAGGAAACATTAATGGCACCCGATTTTTAAGTCTATAATCTCTATTCAATCCATTTATTTGTTGAAAATTTAATTAAATAGCAAGCACGGTTGTTAGAGTTGTGATAATATATGTTTACAAATAAAAGATTATGGTCTTTTTTTTTGTGGTGAGATTATGATCAACTGCAAATAATTATATTTTTTTGAGAAAAATTAATTATTTTTCCCCCAAAAAAAAGTAATTATATTTAGTTCATGAAGTAAAACGATATTGTAATTTGTCACCTCCATATTTATTATCCTTATTTTTTTTTAATTTATGGAGAGATACATTGCATATTGTGCATTGGCTTGACAAAGCCACATTTTATCACATTGGATGAGAAGGATCTCAAAATCGTTATGCATTTTTAGTTTTTTCAAGTTCAATATGTTTAACTCCTACAATATTATATAGTCTAACAATCAAAGAAAATAAAATTGTATGAGAATAAATTCAAAATCCTGAAATGTTACAGGGATTATAAAAAGCTTCAAGAGTTTTTCTTTAAGAACTAATTTATGCTAAAGCAGTTGTGATCAAAGCATTTTGCATCTTTTACGACTCTTATTTGGTTAGTTGAAAGTCCTAAAACCACATGGTATCAAAATCTTTGAGATAGGTTGAATTTCGTGCACATGCTACGACATCTTGTGACGTGGGTGAATTCTATATGTTTTGCAATACTTAAACCGCCGTGAATTAGTTCAATTCTCTCTTTAGTGCTAACAATTCAACTATATTCAAAAAATAACTCAGTACCATTCGAATGTGTTAAGAAAATTAGCAGCCTTATAGTTAGTCCCACATAATAATTCAATACCTTATATATGTGTTCATAAAGTTGTATTTTGATTATAAAAAACAATTGATGATATGTATGGCAGTTCGATGAAGTTTTTTGATCAAGAGGGAGATCCTCTAGAAGGACTAAGAAAGATGATGGGTCGAAGGCTATGAAATAACTATTCAATTGATTCCATTAACAATGTATTTATGTATCATAAAGATTTCTTCTATGTTTGATGTACCTGTTTTTCCTTTGGAAGACGGCATTGCTTGCCATGTCTTACCCAAACTTAGCACTGGAACGTTGTCAAAGTATGAGAGTTGTTATGGTTTATCTTATTAAACACAATTATGGTATATGATGACGGAAGTAGGATATATAACGAAGCATTGAGGCATTCTATATTTATAGAGCGTTACTCAAATTGAAAGTAAATTATATTGTGAATATGAATACATTTGTATTCTGCACTGGTTTTAAAACTTATTATAAGAGTAGAAGGAAAGGAACAGAAGAACACAATAATATGGATAATGGTTAATTGAAATTTGCTTAAAAGATTTGTTTGTAATTACAAACAAATTGGGGAAGGAAATAGCATGACTGGTTAAAGCATTTGTATGTCCCACATCGGATAGAACATAAAAAAATCAAGTTTATATAACAATCTAACAGGCTTGATTGTTTGCTGAGTTGGGTGGCGCCAACTTGTGACCCAAGTGGGAGAACCAAAGTGATGGAACGTGGCTACGGCTTGTTTGGCTGGTCTGTTAGCTGCAATATGCTGGCCTGCCCGCTCCAAGCTGAGAGTTGTGCCACGGGACATGGGCGAAGGTCTATGTCTCTTGGTCCTTAGACGAGAGGGAACTGCGTGAGGCTGGTTTCACAGAGCAGCGAATACCTCTGGCTCCCAACAGTGGAGGGACCACAGGCTGCTGCACTTCCAGACCACTAAGCCCGGTGAACCTAGCCTTTGAACCATTACTTTTTTGTGCTCAATTTTCTAGACCACTAAGCCCGGTGAACCTAGCCTTTGAACCATTACTTTTTTGTGCTCAATTTTTGCTCGTTAAGGAAAGAATACTTTTTTGTGCTCAATTTTTGCTCGTTAAGGAAAGAAAACATTAATTGCCACCCGATTTTTAAGTCTGTAATCTCTATTCAATCCATTTATTTGTTAAAAATTTAATTAAATAGCAAGCACGGTTGTTAGAGTTGTGATAATATATGTTTACAAATGTGGAGGGACCACAGGCTGCTGCACTTCCAGACCACTAAGCCCGGTGAGCCTAGCCTTTGAACCATTACTTTTTTGTGCTCAATTTTTGCTCGTTAAGGAAAGGAAACATTAATGGCACCCGATTTTTAAGTCTATAATCTCTATTCAATCCATTTATTTGTTGAAAATTTAATTAAATAGCAAGCACGGTTGTTAGAGTTGTGATAATATATGTTTACAAATAAAAGATTATGGTCTTTTTTTTTGTGGTGAGATTATGATCAACTGCAAATAATTATATTTTTTTGAGAAAAATTAATTATTTTTCCCCCAAAAAAAAGTAATTATATTTAGTTCATGAAGTAAAACGATATTGTAATTTGTCACCTCCATATTTATTATCCTTATTTTTTTTAATTTATGGAGAGATACATTGCATATTGTGCATTGGCTTGACAAAGCCACATTTTATCACATTGGATGAGAAGGATCTCAAAATCGTTATGCATTTTTAGTTTTTTCAAGTTCAATATGTTTAACTCCTACAATATTATATAGTCTAAAAATCAAAGAAAATAAAATTGTATGAGAATAAATTCAAAATCTTGAAATGTTACAGGGATTATAAAAAGCTTCAAGAGTTTTTCTTTAAGAACTAATTTATGCTAAAGCAGTTGTGATCAAAGCATTTTGCATCTTTTACGACTCTTATTTGGTTAGTTGAAAGTCCTAAAACCACATGGAATCAAAATCTTTGAGATAGGTTGAATTTCGTGCACATGCTACGACATCTTGTGACGTGGGTGAATTCTATATGTTTTGCAAGACTTAAACCGCCGTGAATTAGTTCAATTCTCTCTTTAGTGCTAACAATTCAACTATATTCAAAAAATAACTCAGTACCATTCGAATGTGTTTAGAAAATTAGCAGCCTTATAGTTAGTCGCACATAATAATTCAATACCTTATATATGTGTTCATAAAGTTGTATTTTGATTATAAAAAACAATTGATGATATGTATGGCAGTTCGATGAAGTTTTTTGATCAAGAGGGAGATCCTCTAGAAGGACTAAGAAAGATGATGGGTCGATGGCTATGAAATAACTATTCAATTGATTCCATTAACAATGTATTTATGTATCATAAAGATTTCTTCTATTTTTGATGTACCTGTTTTTCCTTTGGAAGATGGCATTGCTTGCCATGTCTTACCCAAACTTAGCACTGGAACGTTGTCAAAGTATGAGAGTTGTTATGGTTTATCTTATTAAACACAATTATGGTATATGATGACGGAAGTAGGATATATAACGAAGCATTGAGGCATTCTATATTTATAGAGCGTTACTCAAATTGAAAGTAAATTATATTGTGAATATGAATACATTTGTATTCTGCACTGGTTGTAAAACTTATTATAAGAGTTGAAGGAAAGGAACAGAAGAACACAATAATATGGATAATGGTTAATTGAAATTTGCTTAAAAGATTTGTTTGTAATTACAAACAAATTGGGGAAGGAAATAGCATGACTGGTTAAAGCATTTGTATGTCCCAAATCAGATAGAACATAAAAAAATCAAGTTTATATAACAATCTAACAGGCTTGATTGTTTGCTGAGTTGGGTGGCGCCAACTTGTGACCCAAGTGGGAGAACCAAAGTGATGGAACGTGGCTACGGCTTGTTTGGCTGGTCTGTTAGCTGCAATATGCTGGCCTGCCCGCTCCAAGCTGAGAGTTGTGCCACGGGACATGGGCGAAGGTCTATGTCTCTTGGTCCTTAGACGAGAGGGAACTGCGTGAGGCTGGTTTCACAGAGCAGCGAATACCTCTGGCTCCCAACAGTGGAGGGACCACAGGCTGCTGCATTTCCAGACCACTAAGCCCGGTGAACCTAGCCTTTGAACCATTACTTTTTTGTGCTCAATTTTCCAGACCACTAAGCCCGGTGAACCTAGCCTTTGAACCATTACTTTTTTGTGTCAATTTTTGCTCGTTAAGGAAAGAATACTTTTTTGTGCTCAATTTTTGCTCGTTAAGGAAAGAAAACATTAATTGCCACCCGATTTTTAAGTCTGTAATCTCTATTCAATCCATTTATTTGTTAAAAATTTAATTAAATAGCAAGCACGATTGTTAGAGTTGTGATAATATATGTTTACAAATGTGGAGGGACCACAGTCTGCTGCACTTCCAGACCACTAAGCCCGGTGAGCCTAGCCTTTGAACCATTACTTTTTTGTGCTCAATTTTTGCTCGTTAAGGAAAGAAAACATTAATGGAACCCGATTTTTAAGTCTATAATCTCTATTCAATCCATTTATTTGTTGAAAATTTAATTAAATAGCAAGCACGGTTGTTAGAGTTGTGATAATATATGTTTACAAATAAAAGATTATGGTCTTTTTTTGTGGTGAGATTATGATCAACTGCAAATAATTATATTTTTTTGAGAAAAATTAATTATTTTTCCCCCAAAAAAAAGTAATTATATTTAGTTCATGAAGTAAAACGATATTGTAATTTGTCACCTCCATATTTATTATCCTTATTTTTTTTTAATTTATGGAGAGATACATTGCATATTGTGCATTGGCTTGACAAAGCCACATTTTATCACATTGGAAGAGAAGGATCTCAAAATCGTTATGCATTTTTAGTTTTTTCAAGTTCAATATGTTTAACTCCTACAATATTATATAGTCTAAAAATCAAAGAAAATAAAATTGTATGAGAATAAATTCAAAATCCTGAAATGTTACAGGGATTATAAAAAGCTTCAAGAGTTTTTCTTTAAGAACTAATTTATGCTAAAGCAGTTGTGATCAAAGCATTTTGCATCTTTTACGACTCTTATTTGGTTAGTTGAAAGTCCTAAAACCACATGGTATCAAAATCTTTGAGATAGGTTGAATTTCGTGCACATGCTACGACATCTTGTGACGTGGGTGAATTCTATATGTTTTGCAAGACTTAAACCGCCGTGAATTAGTTCAATTCTCTCTTTAGTGCTAACAATTCAACTATATTCAAAAAATAACTCAGTACCATTCGAATGTGTTTAGAAAATTAGCAGCCTTATAGTTAGTCGCACATAATAATTCAATACCTTATATATGTGTTCATAAAGTTGTATTTTGATTATAAAAAACAATTGATGATATGTATGGCAGTTCGATGAAGTTTTTTGATCAAGAGGGAGATCCTCTAGAAGGACTAAGAAAGATGATGGGTCGAAGGCTATGAAATAACTATTCAATTGATTCCATTAACAATGTATTTATGTATCATAAAGATTTCTTCTATTTTTGATGTACCTGTTTTTCCTTTGGAAGATGGCATTGCTTGCCATGTCTTACCCAAACTTAGCACTGGAACGTTGTCAAAGTATGAGAGTTGTTATGGTTTATCTTATTAAACACAATTATGGTATATGATGACGGAAGTAGGATATATAACGAAGCATTGAGGCATTCTATATTTATAGAGCGTTACTCAAATTGAAAGTAAATTATATTGTGAATATGAATACATTTGTATTCTGCACTGGTTGTAAAACTTATTATAAGAGTAGAAGGAAAGGAACAGAAGAACACAATAATATGGATAATGGTTAATTGAAATTTGCTTAAAAGATTGTTTGTAATTACAAACAAATTGGGGAAGGAAATAGCATGACTGGTGAAAGCATTTGTATGTCCCACATCGGATAGAACAT
Organism: Medicago sativa; assembly: GCF_051527215.1. Taxonomy (NCBI): domain Eukaryota; kingdom Viridiplantae; phylum Streptophyta; class Magnoliopsida; order Fabales; family Fabaceae; genus Medicago; species Medicago sativa. The sequence goes on along the minus strand of NC_140749.1, from coordinate 28,687,478 downwards.
AAAAAAATCAAGTTTATATAACAATCTAACAGGCTTGATTGTTTGCTGAGTTGGGTGGCGCCAACTTGTGACCCAAGTGGGAGAACCAAAGTGATGGAACGTGGCTACGGCTTGTTTGGCTGGTCTGTTAGCTGCAATATGCTGGCCTGCCCGCTCCAAGCTGAGAGTTGTGCCACGGGACATGGGCGAAGGTCTATGTCTCTTGGTCCTTAGACGAGAGGGAACTGCGTGAGACTGGTTTCACAGAGCAGCGAATACCTCTGGCTCCCAACAGTGGAGGGACCACAGGCTGCTGCATTTCCAGACCACTAAGCCCGGTGAACCTAGCCTTTGAACCATTACTTTTTTGTGCTCAATTTTCCAGACCACTAAGCCCGGTGAACCTAGCCTTTGAACCATTACTTTTTTGTGCTCAATTTTTGCTCGTTAAGGAAAGAATACTTTTTTGTGCTCAATTTTTGCTCGTTAAGGAAAGAAAACATTAATTGCCACCCGATTTTTAAGTCTGTAATCACTATTCAATCCATTTATTTGTTAAAAATTTAATTAAATAGCAAGCACGGTTGTTAGAGTTGTGATAATATATGTTTACAAATGTGGAGGGACCACAGGCTGCTGCACTTCCAGACCACTAAGCCCGGTGAGCCTAGCCTTTGAACCATTACTTTTTAGTGCTCAATTTTTGCTCGTTAAGGAAAGAAAACATTAATGGAACCCGATTTTTAAGTCTATAATCTCTACTCAATCCATTTATTTGTTGAAAATTTAATTAAATAGCAAGCACGGTTGTTAGAGTTGTGATAATATATGTTTACAAATAAAAGATTATGGTCTTTTTTTGTGGTGAGATTATGATCAACTGCAAATAATTATATTTTTTTGAGAAAAATTAATTATTTTTCCCCCAAAAAAAAGTAATTATATTTAGTTCATGAAGTAAAACGATATTGTAATTTGTCACCTCCATATTTATTATCCTTATTTTTTTTTAATTTATGGAGAGATACATTGCATATTGTGCATTGGCTTGACAAAGCCACATTTTATCACATTGGATGAGAAGGATCTCAAAATCGTTATGCATTTTTAGTTTTTTCAAGTTCAATATGTTTAACTCCTACAATATTATATAGTCTAAAAATCAAAGAAAATAAAATTGTATGAGAATAAATTCAAAATCCTGAAATGTTACAGGGATTATAAAAAGCTTCAAGAGTTTTTCTTTAAGAACTAATTTATGCTAAAGCAGTTGTGATCAAAGCATTTTGCATCTTTTACGACTCTTATTTGGTTAGTTGAAAGTCCTAAAACCACATGGTATCAAAATCTTTGAGATAGGTTGAATTTCGTGCACATGCTACGACATCTTGTGACGTGGGTGAATTCTATATGTTTTGCAAGACTTAAACCGCCGTGAATTAGTTCAATTCTCTCTTTAGTGCTAACAATTCAACTATATTCAAAAAATAACTCAGTACCATTCGAATGTGTTTAGAAAATTAGCAGCCTTATAGTTAGTCGCACATAATAATTCAATACCTTATATATGTGTTCATAAAGTTGTATTTTGATTATAAAAAACAATTGATGATATGTATGGCAGTTCGATGAAGTTTTTTGATCAAGAGGGAGATCCTCTAGAAGGACTAAGAAAGATGATGGGTCGAAGGCTATGAAATAACTATTCAATTGATTCCATTAACAATGTATTTATGTATCATAAAGATTTCTTCTATTTTTGATGTACCTGTTTTTCCTTTGGAAGATGGCATTGCTTGCCATGTCTTACCCAAACTTAGCACTGGAACGTTGTCAAAGTATGAGAGTTGTTATGGTTTATCTTATTAAACACAATTATGGTATATGATGACGGAAGTAGGATATATAACGAAGCATTGAGGCATTCTATATTTATAGAGCGTTACTCAAATTGAAAGTAAATTATATTGTGAATATGAATACATTTGTATTCTGCACTGGTTGTAAAACTTATTATAAGAGTAGAAGGAAAGGAACAGAAGAACACAATAATATGGATAATGGTTAATTGAAATTTGCTTAAAAGATTGTTTGTAATTACAAACAAATTGGGGAAGGAAATAGCATGACTGGTGAAAGCATTTGTATGTCCCACATCGGATAGAACATAAAAAAATCAAGTTTATATAACAATCTAACAGGCTTGATTGTTTGCTGAGTTGGGTGGCGCCAACTTGTGACCCAAGTGGGAGAACCAAAGTGATGGAACGTGGCTACGGCTTGTTTGGCTGGTCTGTTAGCTGCAATATGCTGGCCTGCCCGCTCCAAGCTGAGAGTTGTGCCACGGGACATGGGCGAAGGTCTATGTCTCTTGGTCCTTAGACGAGAGGGAACTGCGTGAGACTGGTTTCACAGAGCAGCGAATACCTCTGGCTCCCAACAGTGGAGGGACCACAGGCTGCTGCATTTCCAGACCACTAAGCCCGGTGAACCTAGCCTTTGAACCATTACTTTTTTGTGCTCAATTTTCCAGACCACTAAGCCCGGTGAACCTAGCCTTTGAACCATTACTTTTTTGTGCTCAATTTTTGCTCGTTAAGGAAAGAATACTTTTTTGTGCTCAATTTTTGCTCGTTAAGGAAAGAAAACATTAATTGCCACCCGATTTTTAAGTCTGTAATCACTATTCAATCCATTTATTTGTTAAAAATTTAATTAAATAGCAAGCACGGTTGTTAGAGTTGTGATAATATATGTTTACAAATGTGGAGGGACCACAGGCTGCTGCACTTCCAGACCACTAAGCCCGGTGAGCCTAGCCTTTGAACCATTACTTTTTAGTGCTCAATTTTTGCTCGTTAAGGAAAGAAAACATTAATGGAACCCGATTTTTAAGTCTATAATCTCTACTCAATCCATTTATTTGTTGAAAATTTAATTAAATAGCAAGCACGGTTGTTAGAGTTGTGATAATATATGTTTACAAATAAAAGATTATGGTCTTTTTTTGTGGTGAGATTATGATCAACTGCAAATAATTATATTTTTTTGAGAAAAATTAATTATTTTTCCCCCAAAAAAAAGTAATTATATTTAGTTCATGAAGTAAAACGATATTGTAATTTGTCACCTCCATATTTATTATCCTTATTTTTTTTTAATTTATGGAGAGATACATTGCATATTGTGCATTGGCTTGACAAAGCCACATTTTATCACATTGGATGAGAAGGATCTCAAAATCGTTATGCATTTTTAGTTTTTTCAAGTTCAATATGTTTAACTCCTACAATATTATATAGTCTAAAAATCAAAGAAAATAAAATTGTATGAGAATAAATTCAAAATCCTGAAATGTTACAGGGATTATAAAAAGCTTCAAGAGTTTTTCTTTAAGAACTAATTTATGCTAAAGCAGTTGTGATCAAAGCATTTTGCATCTTTTACGACTCTTATTTGGTTAGTTGAAAGTCCTAAAACCACATGGTATCAAAATCTTTGAGATAGGTTGAATTTCGTGCACACGCTACGACATCTTGTGACGTGGGTGAATTCTATATGTTTTGCAAGACTTAAACCGCCGTGAATTAGTTCAATTCTCTCTTTAGTGCTAACAATTCAACTATATTCGAAAAATAATTCAGTACCATTCGAATGTGTTTAGAAAATTAGCAGCCTTATAGTTAGACGCACATAATAATTCAATACCTTATATATGTGTTCATAAAGTTGTATTTTGAATTATAAAAAACAATTGATGATATGTATGGCAGTTCGATGAAGTTTTTTGATCAAGAGGGAGATCCTCTAGAAGGTCTAAGAAAGATGATGGGTCGAAGGCTATGAAATAACTATTCAATAGATTCCATTAACAATGTATTTTTGTATCATAAAGATTTCTTCTATTTTTGATGTACCTGTTTTTCCTTTGGAAGATGGCATTGCTTGCCATGTCTTACCCAAACTTAGCACTGGAACGTTGTCAAAGTATGAGAGTTGTTATGGTTTATCTTATTAAACACAATTATGGTATATGATGACGGAAGTAGGATATATAACGAAGCATTGAGGCATTCTATATTTATAGAGCGTTACTCAAATTGAAAGTAAATTATATTATGAATATGAATACATTTGTATTCTGCACTGGTTGTAAAACTTATTATAAGAGTAGAAGGAAAGGAACAGAAGAACACAATAATATGGATAATGGTTAATTGAAATTTTCTTAAAAGATTTGTTTGTAATTACAAACAAATTGGGGAAGGAAATAGCATGACTGGTCAAAGCATTTGTATGTCCCACATCGGATAGAACATAAAAAAATCAAGTTTATATAACAATCTAACAGGCTTGATTGTTTGCTGAGTTGGGTGGCGCCAACTTGTGACCCTAGTGGGAGCACCAAAGTGATGGAACGTGGCTACGGCTTGTTTGGCTGGTCTGTTAGCTGCAATATGCTGGCCTGCCCGCTCCAAGCTGAGAGTTGTGCCACGGGACATGGGCGAAGGTCTATGTCTCTTGGTCCTTAGACGAGAGGGAACTGCGTGAGGCTGGTTTCACAGAGCAGCGAATACCTCTGGCTCCCAACAGTGGAGGGACCACAGGCTGCTGCACTTCCAGACCACTAAGCCCGATGAACCTAGCCTTTGAACCATTACTTTTTTGTGCTCAATTTTCCAGACCACTAAGCCCGGTGAACCTAGCCTTTGAACCATTACTTTTTTGTGCTCAATTTTTGCTCGTTAAGGAAAGAATACTTTTTTGTGCTCAATTTTTGCTCGTTAAGGAAAGAAAACATTAATTGCCACCCGATTTTTAAGTCTGTAATCTCTATTCAATCCATTTATTTGTTAAAAATTTAATTAAATAGCAAGCACGGTTGTTAGAGTTGTGATAATATATGTTTACAAATGTGGAGGGACCACAGGCTCCTGCACTTCCAGACCACTAAGCCCGGTGAGCCTAGCCTTTGAACCATTACTTTTTAGTGCTCAATTTTTGCTCGTTAAGGAAAGAAAACATTAATGGAACCCGATTTTTAAGTCTATAATCTCTATTCAATCCATTTATTTGTTGAAAATTTAATTAAATAGCAAGCACGGTTGTTAGAGTTGTGATAATATATGTTTACAAATAAAAGATTATGGTCTTTTTTTGTGGTGAGATTATGATCAACTGCAAATAATTATATTTTTTTGAGAAAAATTAATTATTTTTCCCCCAAAAAAAAGTAATTATATTTAGTTCATGAAGTAAAACGATATTGTAATTTGTCACCTCCATATTTATTATCCTTATTTTTTTTTAATTTATGGAGAGATACATTGCATATTGTGCATTGGCTTGACAAAGCCACATTTTATCACATTGGATGAGAAGGATCTCAAAATCGTTATGCATTTTTAGTTTTTTCAAGTTCAATATGTTTAACTCCTACAATATTATATAGTCTAAAAATCAAAGAAAATAAAATTGTATGAGAATAAATTCAAAATCCTGAAATGTTACAGGGATTATAAAAAGCTTCAAGAGTTTTTCTTTAAGAACTAATTTATGCTAAAGCAGTTGTGATCAAAGCATTTTGCATCTTTTACGACTCTTATTTGGTTAGTTGAAAGTCCTAAAACCACATGGTATCAAAATCTTTGAGATAGGTTGAATTTCGTGCACATGCTACGACATCTTGTGACGTGGGTGAATTCTATATGTTTTGCAAGACTTAAACCGCCGTGAATTAGTTCAATTCTCTCTTTAGTGATAACAATTCAACTATATTCGAAAAATAATTCAGTACCATTCGAATGTGTTTAGAAAATTAGCAGCCTTATAGTTAGACGCACATAATAATTCAATACCTTATATATGTGTTCATAAAGTTGTATTTTGATTATAAAAAACAATTGATGATATGTATGGCAGTTCGATGAAGTTTTTTGATCAAGAGGGAGATCCTCTAGAAGGTCTAAGAAAGATGATGGGTCGAAGGCTATGAAATAACTATTCAATTGATTCCATTAACAATGTATTTTTGTATCATAAAGATTTCTTCTATTTTTGATGTACCTGTTTTTCCTTTGGAAGATGGCATTGCTTGCCATGTCTTACCCAAACTTAGCACTGGAACGTTGTCAAAGTATGAGAGTTGTTATGGTTTATCTTATTAAACACAATTATGGTATATGATGACGGAAGTAGGATATATAACGAAGCATTGAGGCATTCTATATTTATAGAGCGTTACTCAAATTGAAAGTAAATTATATTATGAATATGAATACATTTGTATTCTGCACTGGTTGTAAAACTTATTATAAGAGTAGAAGGAAAGGAACAGAAGAACACAATAATATGGATAATGGTTAATTGAAATTTTCTTAAAAGATTTGTTTGTAATTACAAACAAATTGGGGAAGGAAATAGCATGACTGGTCAAAGCATTTGTATGTCCCACATCGGATAGAACATAAAAAAATCAAGTTTATATAACAATCTAACAGGCTTGATTGTTTGCTGAGTTGGGTGGCGCCAACTTGTGACCCTAGTGGGAGCACCAAAGTGATGGAACGTGGCTACGGCTTGTTTGGCTGGTCTGTTAGCTGCAATATGCTGGCCTGCCCGCTCCAACCTGAGAGTTGTGCCACGGGACATGGGCGAAGGTCTATGTCTCTTGGTCCTTAGACGAGAGGGAACTGCGTGAGGCTGGTTTCACAGAGCAGCGAATACCTCTGGCTCCCAACAGTGGAGGGACCACAGGCTGCTGCACTTCCAGACCACTAAGCCCGGTGAACCTAGCCTTTGAACCATTACTTTTTTGTGCTCAATTTTCCAGACCACTAAGCCCGGTGAACCTAGCCTTTGAACCATTACTTTTTTGTGCTCAATTTTTGCTCGTTAAGGAAAGAATACTTTTTTGTGCTCAATTTTTGCTCGTTAAGGAAAGAAAACATTAATTGCCACCCGATTTTTAAGTCTGTAATCTCTATTCAATCCATTTATTTGTTAAAAATTTAATTAAATAGCAAGCACGGTTGTTAGAGTTGTGATAATATATGTTTACAAATGTGGAGGGACCACAGGCTCCTGCACTTCCAGACCACTAAGCCCGGTGAGCCTAGCCTTTGAACCATTACTTTTTAGTGCTCAATTTTTGCTCGTTAAGGAAAGAAAACATTAATGGAACCCGATTTTTAAGTCTATAATCTCTATTCAATCCATTTATTTGTTGAAAATTTAATTAAATAGCAAGCACGGTTGTTAGAGTTGTGATAATATATGTTTACAAATAAAAGATTATGGTCTTTTTTTGTGGTGAGATTATGATCAACTGCAAATAATTATATTTTTTTGAGAAAAATTAATTATTTTTCCCCCAAAAAAAAGTAATTATATTTAGTTCATGAAGTAAAACAATATTGTAATTTGTCACCTCCATATTTATTATCCTTATTTTTTTTTAATTTATGGAGAGATACATTGCATATTGTGCATTGGCTTGACAAAGCCACATTTTATCACATTGGATGAGAAGGATCTCAAAATCGTTATGCATTTTTAGTTTTTTCAAGTTCAATATGTTTAACTCCTACAATATTATATAGTCTAAAAATCAAAGAAAATAAAATTGTATGAGAATAAATTCAAAATCCTGAAATGTTACAGGGATTATAAAAAGCTTCAAGAGTTTTTCTTTAAGAACTAATTTATGCTAAAGCAGTTGTGATCAAAGCATTTTGCATCTTTTACGACTCTTATTTGGTTAGTTGAAAGTCCTAAAACCACATGGTATCAAAATCTTTGAGATAGGTTGAATTTCGTGCACATGCTACGACATCTTGTGACGTGGGTGAATTCTATATGTTTTGCAAGACTTAAACCGCCGTGAATTAGTTCAATTCTCTCTTTAGTGCTAACAATTCAACTATATTCAAAAAATAACTCAGTACCATTCGAATGTGTTTAGAAAATTAGCAGCCTTATAGTTAGACGCACATAATAATTCAATACCTTATATATGTGTTCATAAAGTTGTATTTTGATTATAAAAAACAATTGATGATATGTATGGCAGTTCGATGAAGTTTTTTGATCAAGAGGGAGATCCTCTAGAAGGTCTAAGAAAGATGATGGGTCGAAGGCTATGAAATAACTATTCAATTGATTCCATTAACAATGTATTTTTGTATCATAAAGATTTCTTCTATTTTTGATGTACCTGTTTTTCCTTTGGAAGATGGCATTGCTTGCCATGTCTTACCCAAACTTAGCACTGGAACGTTGTCAAAGTATGAGAGTTGTTATGGTTTATCTTATTAAACACAATTATGGTATATGATGACGGAAGTAGGATATATAACGAAGCATTGAGGCATTATATATTTATAGAGCGTTACTCAAATTGAAAGTAAATTATATTATGAATATGAATACATTTGTATTCTGCACTGGTTGTAAAACTTATTATAAGAGTAGAAGGAAAGGAACAGAAGAACACAATAATATGGATAATGGTTAATTGAAATTTTCTTAAAAGATTTGTTTGTAATTACAAACAAATTGGGGAAGGAAATAGCATGACTGGTCAAAGCATTTGTATGTCCCACATCGGATAGAACATAAAAAAATCAAGTTTATATAACAATCTAACAGGCTTGATTGTTTGCTGAGTTGGGTGGCGCCAACTTGTGACCCTAGTGGGAGCACCAAAGTGATGGAACGTGGCTACGGCTTGTTTGGCTGGTCTGTTAGCTGCAATATGCTGGCCTGCCCGCTCCAACCTGAGAGTTGTGCCACGGGACATGGGCGAAGGTCTATGTCTCTTGGTCCTTAGACGAGAGGGAACTGCGTGAGGCTGGTTTCACAGAGCAGCGAATACCTCTGGCTCCCAACAGTGGAGGGACCACAGGCTGCTGCACTTCCAGACCACTAAGCCCGGTGAACCTAGCCTTTGAACCATTACTTTTTCGTGCTCAATTTTCCAGACCGCTAAGCCCGGTGAACCTAGCCTTTGAACCATTACTTTTTTGTGCTCAATTTTTGCTCGTTAAGGAAAGAATACTTTTTTGTGCTCAATTTTTGCTCGTTAAGGAAAGAAAACATTAATTGCCACCCGATTTTTAAGTCTGTAATCTCTATTCAATCCATTTATTTGTTAAAAATTTAATTAAATAGCAAGCACGGTTGTTAGAGTTGTGATAATATATGTTTACAAATGTGGAGGGACCACAGGCTGCTGCACTTCCAGACCACTAAGCCCGGTGAGCCTAGCCTTTGAACCATTACTTTTTAGTGCTCAATTTTTGCTCGTTAAGGAAAGAAAACATTAATGGAACCCGATTTTTAAGTCTATAATCTCTATTCAATCCATTTATTTGTTGAAAATTTAATTAAATAGCAAGCACGGTTGTTAGAGTTGTGATAATATATGTTTACAAATAAAAGATTATGGTCTTTTTTTGTGGTGAGATTATGATCAACTGCAAATAATTATATTTTTTTGAGAAAAATTAATTATTTTTCCCCCAAAAAAAAGTAATTATATTTAGTTCATGAAGTAAAACGATATTGTAATTTGTCACCTCCATATTTATTATCCTTATTTTTTTTTAATTTATGGAGAGATACATTGCATATTGTGCATTGGCTTGACAAAGCCACATTTTATCACATTGGATGAGAAGGATCTCAAAATCGTTATGCATTTTTAGTTTTTTCAAGTTCAATATGTTTAACTCCTACAATATTATATAGTCTAAAAATCAAAGAAAATAAAATTGTATGAGAATAAATTCAAAATCCTGAAATGTTACAGGGATTATAAAAAGCTTCAAGAGTTTTTCTTTAAGAACTAATTTATGCTAAAGCAGTTGTGATCAAAGCATTTTGCATCTTTTACGACTCTTATTTGGTTAGTTGAAAGTCCTAAAACCAAATGGTATCAAAATCTTTGAGATAGGTTGAATTTCGTGCACATGCTACGAAATCTTGTGACGTGGGTGAATTCTATATGTTTTGCAAGACTTAAACCGCCGTGAATTAGTTCAATTCTCTCTTTAGTGCTAACAATTAAACTATATTCAAAAAATAACTCAGTACCATTCGAATGTGTTTAGAAAATTAGCAGCCTTATAGTTAGTCGCACATAATAATTCAATACCTTATATATGTGTTCATAAAGTTGTATTTTGATTATAAAAAACAATTGATGATATGTATGGCAGTTCGATGAAGTTTTTTGATCAAGAGGGAGATCCTCTAGAAGGACTAATAAAGATGATGGGTCGAAGGCTATGAAATAACTATTCAATTGATTCCATTAACAATGTATTTATGTATCATAAAGATTTCTTCTATTTTTGATGTACCTGTTTTTCCTTTGGAAGATGGCATTGCTTGCCATGTCTTACCCAAACTTAGCACTGGAACGTTGTCAAAGTATGAGAGTTGTTATGGTTTATCTTATTAAACACAATTATGGTATATGATGACGGTAGTAGGATATATAACGAAGCATTGAGGCATTCTATATTTATAGAGTGTTACTCAAATTGAAAGTAAATTATATTGTTAATATGAATACATTTGTATTCTACACTGGTTGTAAAACTTATTGTAAGAGTAGAAGGAAAGGAACAGAAGAACACAAATTGGGGAAGGAAATAGCATGACTGGTCAAAGCATTTGTATGTCCCACATCGGATAGAACATAAAAAAATCAAGTTTATATAACAATCTAACAGGCTTGATTGTTTGCTGAGTTGGGTGGCGCCAACTTGTGACCCAAGTGGGAGAACCAAAGTGATGGAACGTGGCTACGGCTTGTTTGGCTGGTCTGTTAGCTGCAATATGCTGGCCTGCCCGCTCCAAGCTGAGAGTTGTGCCACGGGACATGGGCGAAGGTCTATGTCTCTTGGTCCTTAGACAAGAGGGAACTGCGTGAGGCTGGTTTCACAGAGCAGCGAATACCTCTGGCTCCCAACAGTGGAGGGACCACAGGCTGCTGCACTTCCAGACCACTAAGCCCGGTGAACCTAGCCTTTGAACCATTACTTTTTTGTGCTCAATTTTCCAGACCACTAAGCCCGGTGAACCTAGCCTTTGAACCATTACTTTTTTGTGCTCAATTTTTGCTCGTTAAGGAAAGAATACTTTTTTGTGCTCAATTTTTGCTCGTTAAGGAAAGAAAACATTAATTGCCACCCGATTTTTAAGTCTGTAATCTCTATTCAATCCATTTATTTGTTAAAAATTTAATTAAATAGCAAGCACGGTTGTTAGAGTTGTGATAATATATGTTTACAAATGTGGAGGGACCACAGGCTGCTGCACTTCCAGACCACTAAGCCCGGTGAGCCTAGCCTTTGAACCATTACTTTTTTGTGCTCAATTTTTGCTCGTTACGGAAAGAATACTTTTTGGTGCTCAGTTTTTGCTCGTTAAGGAAAGGAAACATTAATGGCCACCCGATTTTTAAGTCTATAATCTCTATTCAATCCATTTATTTGTTAAAAATTTAATTAAATAGCAAGCACGGTTGTTAGAGTTGTGATAATATATGTTTACAAATAAAAGATTATGGTCTTTTTTTTGTGGTGAGATTATGATCAACTGCAAATAATTATATTTTTTTAAGAACAATTAATATTTTTCCCCAAAAAAAAAAGTAATTATATTTAGTTCATGAAGTAAAACGATATTGTAATTTGTCACCTCCATATTTATTATCCTTATTTTTTTTTAATTATGGAGAGATACATTGCATATTGTGCATTGGCTTGACAAAGCCACATTTTATCACATTGGATGAGAAGGATCTCAAAATCGTTATGCATTTTTAGTTTTTTCAAGTTCAATATGTTTAACTCCTACAATATTATATAGTCTAAAAATCAAAGAAAATAAAATTGTAAGAGAATAAATTCAAAATCCTGAAATGTTACAGGGATTATAAAAAGCTTCAAGAGTTTTTCTTTAAGAACTAATTTATGCTAAAGCAGTTGTGATCAAAGCATTTTGCATCTTTTACGACTCTTATTTGGTTAGTTGAAAGTCCTAAAACCACATGGTATCAAAATCTTTGAGATAGGTTGAATTTCGTGCACATGCTACGACATCTTGTGACGTGGGTGAATTCTATATGTTTTGCAAGACTTAAACCGCCGTGAATTAGTTCAATTCTCTCTTTAGTGCTAACAATTCAACTATATTCGAAAAATAATTCAGTACCATTCGAATGTGTTTAGAAAATTAGCAGCCTTATAGTTAGACGCACATAATAATTCAATACCTTATATATGTGTTCATAAAGTTGTATTTTGATTATAAAAAACAATTGATGATATGTATGGCAGTTCGATGAAGTTTTTTGATCAAGAGGGAGATCCTCTAGAAGGTCTAAGAAAGATGATGGGTCGAAGGCTATGAAATAACTATTCAATTGATTCCATTAACAATGTATTTTTGTATCATAAAGATTTCTTCTATTTTTGATGTACCTGTTTTTCCTTTGGAAGATGGCATTGCTTGCCATGTCTTACCCAAACTTAGCACTGGAACGTTGTCAAAGTATGAGAGTTGTTATGGTTTATCTTATTAAACACAATTATGGTATATGATGACGGAAGTAGGATATATAACGAAGCATCGAGGCATTCTATATTTATAGAGCGTTACTCAAATTGAAAGTAAATTATACTGTGAATATGAATACATTTGTATTCTGCACTGGTTGTAAAACTTATTATAAGAGTAGAAGGAAAGGAACAGAAGAACACAATAATATGGATAATGGTTAATTGAAATTTTCTTAAAAGATTTGTTTGTAATTACAAACAAATTGGAGAAGGAAATAGCATGACTGGTCAAAGCATTTGTATGTCCCACATCGGATAGAACATAAACAAATCAAGTTTATATAACAATCTAACAGGCTTGATTGTTTGCTGAGTTGGGTGGCGCCAACTTGTGACCCAAGTGGGAGCACCAAAGTGATGGAACGGGGCTACGGCTTGTTTGGCTGGTCTGTTAGCTGCAATATGCTGGCCTGCCCGCTCCAAGCTGAGAGTTGTGCCACGGGACATGGGCGAAGGTCTATGTCTCTTGGTCCTTAGACGAGAGGGAACTGCGTGAGGCTAGTTTCACAGAGCAGCGAATACCTCTGGCTCCCAACAGTGGAGGGACCACAGGCTGCTGCACTTCCAGACCACTAAGCCCGGTGAACCTAGCCTTTGAACCATTACTTTTTTGTGCTCAATTTTTGCTCGTTACGGAAAGAATACTTTTTTGTGCTCAGTTTTTGCTCGTTAAGGAAAGAAAACATTAATGGCCACCCGATTTTTAAGTCTATAATCTCTATTCAATCCATTTATTTGTTAAAAATTTAATTAAATAGCAAGCACGGTTGTTAGAGTTGTGATAATATATGTTTACAAATAAAAGATTATGGTCTTTTTTTTGTGGTGAGATTATGATCAACTGCAAATAATTATATTTTTTTGAGAACAATTAATATTTTTCCCCCAAAAAAAAGTAATTATATTTAGTTCATGAAGTAAAACGATATTGTAATTTGTCACCTCCATATTTATTATCCTTATTTTTTTTTAATTTATGGAGAGATACATTGCATATTGTGCATTGGCTTGACAAAGCCACATTTTATCACATTGGATGAGAGGGATCTCAAAATCGTTATGCATTTTTAGTTTTTTCAAGTTCAATATGTTTAACTCCTACAATATTATATAGTCTAAAAATCAAAGAAAATAAAATTGTAAGAGAATAAATTCAAAATCCTGAAATGTTACAGGGATTATAAAAAGCTTCAAGAGTTTTTCTTTAAGAACTAATTTATGCTAAAGCAGTTGTGATCAAAGCATTTTGCATCTTTTACGACTCTTATTTGGTTAGTTGAAAGTCCTAAAACCACATGGTATCAAAATCTTTGAGATAGGTTGAATTTCGTGCACATGCTACGACATCTTGTGACGTGGGTGAATTCTATATGTTTTGCAAGACTTAAACCGCCGTGAATTAGTTCAATTCTCTCTTTAGTGATAACAATTCAACTATATTCGAAAAATAATTCAGTACCATTCGAATGTGTTTAGAAAATTAGCAGCCTTATAGTTAGACGCACATAATAATTCAATACCTTATATATGTGTTCATAAAGTTGTATTTTGATTATAAAAAACAATTGATGATATGTATGGCAGTTCGATGAAGTTTTTTGATCAAGAGGGAGATCCTCTAGAAGGTCTAAGAAAGATGATGGGTCGAAGGCTATGAAATAAATATTCAATTGATTCCATTAACAATGTATTTTTGTATCATAAAGATTTCTTCTATTTTTGATGTACCTGTTTTTCCTTTGGAAGATGGCATTGCTTGCCATGTCTTACCCAAACTTAGCACTGGAACATTGTCAAAGTATGAGAGTTGTTATGGTTTATCTTATTAAACACAATTATGGTATATGATGACGGAAGTAGGATATATAACGAAGCATTGAGGCATTCTATATTTATAGAGCGTTACTCAAATTGAAAGTAAATTATATTGTGAATATGAATACATTTGTATTCTGCACTGGTTTTAAAACTTATTATAAGAGTAGAAGGAAAGGAACAGAAGAACACAATAATATGGATAATGGTTAATTGAAATTTGCTTAAAAGATTAGTTTGTAATTACAAACAAATTGGGGAAGGAAATAGCATGACTGGTCAAAGCATTTGTATGTCCCACATCGGATAGAACATAAAAAAATCAAGTTTATATAACAATCTAACAGGCTTGATTGTTTTCTGAGTTGGGTGGCGCCAACTTGTGACCCAAGTGGGAGCACCAAAGTGATGGAACGTGGCTACGGCTTGTTTGGCTGGTTTGTTAGCTGCAATATGCTGGCCTGCCCGCTCCAAGCTGAGAGTTGTGCCACGGGACATGGGCGAAGGTCTATGTCTCTTGGTCCTTAGACGAGAGGGAACTGCGTGAGGCTGGTTTCACAGAGCAGCGAATACCTCTGGCTCCCAACAGTGGAGGGACCACAGGCTGCTGCACTTCCAGACCACTAAGCCCGGTGAACCTAGCCTTTGAACCATTACTTTTTTGTGCTCAATTTTTGCTCGTTAAGGAAAGAATACTTTTTCGTGCTCATTTTTTGCTCGTTAAGGAAAGAAAACATTAATGGCCACCCGATTTTTAAGTCTATAATCTCTATTCAATCCATTTATTTGTTAAAAATTTAATTAAATAGCAAGCACGGTTGTTAGAGTTGTGATAATATATGTTTACAAATGTGGAGGGACCACAGGCTGCTGCACTTCCAGACCACTAAGCCCGGTGAACCTAGCCTTTGAACCATTACTTTTTTGTGCTCAATTTTCTAGACCACTAAGCCCGGTGAACCTAGCCTTTGAACCATTACTTTTTTGTGCTCAATTTTTGCTCGTTAAGGAAAGAATACTTTTTCGTGCTCATTTTTTGCTCGTTAAGGAAAGAAAACATTAATGGCCACCCGATTTTTAAGTCTATAATCTCTATTCAATCCATTTATTTGTTAAAAATTTAATTAAATAGCAAGCACGGTTGTTAGAGTTGTGATAATATATGTTTACAAATGTGGAGGGACCACAGGCTGCTGCACTTCCACACCACAAAGCCCGGTGAGCCTAGCCTTTGAACCATTACTTTTTTGTGCTCAATTTTTGCTCGTTAAGGAAAGAAAACATTAATGGCACCCGATTTTTAAGTCTATAATCTCTATTCAATCCATTTATTTGTTAAAAATTTAATTAAATAGCAAGCACGGTTGTTAGAGTTGTGATAATATATGTTTACAAATAAAACATTATGGTCTTTTTTTGTGGTGAGATTATGATCACCTGCAAATAATTATATTTTTTTGAGAACAATTAATTATTTTTCCCCCAAAAAAAAGTAATTATATTTAGTTCGTGAAGTAAAACGATATTGTAATTTGTCACCTCCATATTTATTATCCTTATTTTTTTTTTTTTAATTTATGGAGAGATACATTGCATATTGTGCATTGGCTTGACAAAGCCACATTTTATCACATTGGATGAGAAGGATCTCAAAATTGTTATGCATTTTTAGTTTTTTCAAGTTCAATATGTTTAACTCCTACAATATTATATAGTCTAAAAATCAAAGAAAATAAAATTGTATGAGAATAAATTCAAAATCCTGAAATGTTACAGGGATTATAAAAAGCTTCAAGAGTTTTTCTTTAAGAACTAATTTATGCTAAAGCAGTTGTGATCAAAGCATTTTGCATCTTTTACGACTCTTATTTGGTTAGTTGAAAGTCCTAAAACCACATGGTATCAAAATCTTTGAGATAGGTTGAATTTCGTGCACATGCTACGACATCTTGTGACGTGGGTGAATTCTATATGTTTTGCAAGACTTAAACCGCCGTGAATTAGTTCAATTCTCTCTTTAGTGCTAACAATTCAACTATATTCAAAAAATAATTCAGTACCATTCGAATGTGTTTAGAAAATTAGCAGCCTTATAGTTAGTCGCACATAATAATTCAATACCTTATATATGTGTTCATAATGTTGTATTTTGATTATAAAAAACAATTGATGATATGGATGGCAGTTCGATGAAGTTTTTTGATCAAGAGGGAGATCCTCTAGAAGGTCTAAGAAAGATGATGGGTCGAAGGCTATGAAATAACTATTCAATTGATTCCATTAACAATGTATTTTTGTATCATAAAGATTTCTTCTATTTTTGATGTACCTGTTTTTCCTTTGGAAGATGGCATTGCTTGCCATGTCTTACCCAAAATTAGCACTAGAACGTTGTCAAAGTATGAGAGTTGTTATGGTTTATCTTATTAAACACAATTATGGTATATGATGACGGAAGTAGGATATATAACGAAGCATTGAGGCATTCTATATTTATAGAGCGTTACTCAAATTGAAAGTAAATTATATTGTGAATATGAATACATTTGTATTCTGCATTGGTTTTAAAACTTATTATAAGAGTAGAAGGAAAGGAACAGAAGAACACAATAATATGGATAATGGTTAATTGAAATTTGCTTAAAAGATTTGTTTGTAATTACAAACAAATTGGGGAAGGAAATAGCATGACTGGTCAAAGCATTTGTATGTCCCACATCGGAGAGAACATAAAAAAATCAAGTCTATATAACAATCTAACAGGCTTGATTGTTTGCTGAGTTGGGTGGCGCCAACTTGTGACCCAAGTGGGAGCACCAAAGTGATGGAACGTGGCTACGGCTTGTTTGGCTGGTCTGTTAGCTGCAATATGCTGGCTTGCCCGCTCCAAGCTGAGAGTTGTGCCACGGGACATGGGCGAAGGTCTATGTCTCTTGGTCCTTAGACGAGAGGGAACTGCGTGAGGCTGGTTTCACAGAGCAGCGAATACCTCTGGCTCCCAACAGTGGTGGGACCACAGGCTGCTGCACTTCCAGACCACTAAGCCCGGTGAACCTAGCCTTTGAACCATTACTTTTTTGTGCTCAATTTTTGCTCGTTAAGGAAAGAATACTTTTTCGTGCTCAGTTTTTGCTCGTTAAGGAAAGAAAACATTAATGGCCACCCGATTTTTAAGTCTATAATCTCTATTCAATCCATTTATTTGTTAAAAATTTAATTAAATAGCAAGCACGGTTGTTAGAGTTGTGATAATATATGTTTACAAATGTGGAGGGACCACAGGCTGCTGCACTTCCACACCACTAAGCCCGGTGAGCCTAGCCTTTCAACCATTACTTTTTTGTGCTCAATTTTTGCTCGTTAAGGAAAGAAAACATTAATGGCACCCGATTTTTAAGTCTATAATCTCTATTCAATCCATTTATTTGTTGAAAATTTAATTAAATAGCAAGCACGGTTGTTAGAGTTGTGATAATATATGTTTACAAATAAAAGATTATGGTCTTTTTTTTCGTGGTGAGATTATGATCAACTGCAAATAATTATATTTTTTTTGAGAACAATTAATTATTTTTCCCCCAAAAAAAAGTAATTATATTTAGTTCATGGAGTAAAACGATATTGTAATTTGTCACCTCCATATTTATTATCCTTTTTTTTTAATTTATGGAGAGATACATTGCATATTGTGCATTGGCTTGACAAAGCCACATTTTATCACATTGGATGAGAAGGATCTCAAAATCGTTATGCATTTTTAGTTTTTTCAAGTTCAATATGTTTAACTCCTACAATATTATATAGTCTAAAAATCAAAGAAAATAAAATTGTAAGAGAATAAATTCAAAATCCTGAAATGTTACAGGGATTATAAAAAGCTTCAAGAGTTTTTCTTTAAGAACTAATTTATGCTAAAGCAGTTGTGATCAAAGCATTTTGCATCTTTTACGACTCTTATTTGGTTAGTTGAAAGTCCTACAACCACATGGTATCAAAATCTTTGAGATAGGTTGAATTTCGTGCACATGCTACGACATCTTGTGACGTGGGTGAATTCTATATGTTTTGCAAGACTTAAACCGCCGTGAATTAGTTCAATTCTCTCTTTAGTGCTAACAATTCAACTATATTCAAAAAATAATTCAGTACCATTCGAATGTGTTTAGAAAATTAGCAGCCTTATAGTTAGTCGCACATAATAATTCAATACCTTATATATGTGTTCATAAAGTTGTATTTTGATTATAAAAAACAATTGATGATATGTATGGCAGTTCGATGAAGTTTTTTGATCAAGAGGGAGATCCTCTAGAAGGTCTAAGAAAGATGATGGGTCAAAGGCTATGAAATAACTATTCAATTGATTCCATTAACAATGTATTTATGTATCATAAAGATTTCTTCTATTTTTGATGTACCTGTTTTTCCTTTGGAAGATGGCATTGCTTGCCATGTCTTACCCAAACTTAGCACTGGAACGTTGTCAAAGTATGAGAGTTGTTATGGTTTATCTTATTAAACACAATTATGGTATATGATGACGGAAGTAGGATATATAACGAAGCATTGAGGCATTCTATATTTATAGAGCGTTACTCAAATTGAAAGTAAATTATATTGTGAATATGAATACATTTGTATTCTGCACTGGTTGTAAAACTTATTATAAGAGAAGAAGGAAAAGAACAGAAGAACACAATAATATGGATAATGGTTAATTGAAATTTGCTTAAAAGATTTGTTTGTAATTACAAACAAATTGTGGAAGGAAATAGCATGACTGGTCAAAGCATTTGTATGTCCCACATCGGATAGAACAAAAAAAAAATCAAGTCTATATAACAATCTAACAGGCTTGATTGTTTGCTGACTTGGGTGGCGCCAACTTGTGACCCAAGTGGGAGAACCAAAGTGATGGAACGTGGCTACGGCTTGTTTGGCTGGTCTGTTAGCTGCAATATGCTGGCCTGCCCGCTCCAAGCTGAGAGTTGTGCCACGGGACATGGGCGAAGGTCTATGTCTCTTGGTCCTTAGACGAGAGGGAACTGCGTGAGGCTGGTTTCACAGAGCAGCGAATACCTCTGGCTCCCAACAGTGGAGGGACCACAGGCTGCTGCACTTCCAGACCACTAAGCCCGGTGAACCTAGCCTTTGAACCATTACTTTTTTGTGCTCAATTTTCTAGACCACTAAGCCCGGTGAACCTAGCCTTTGAACCCTTACTTTTTTGTGCTCAATTTTTGCTCGTTAAGGAAAGAATACTTTTTTGTGCTCAATTTTTGCTCGTTAAGGATAGAAAACATTAATTGCCACCCGATTTTTAAGTCTGTAATCTCTATTCAATCCATTTATTTGTTAAAAATTTAATTAAATAGCAAGCACGGTTGTTAGAGTTGTGATAATATATGTTTACAAATGTGGAGGGACCACAGGCTGCTGCACTTCCAGACCACTAAGCCCGGTGAGCCTAGCCTTTGAACCATTACTTTTTTGTGCTCAATTTTTGCTCGTTAAGGAAAGAAAACATTAATGGCACCCGATTTTTAAGTCTATAATCTCTATTCAATCCATTTATTTGTTGAAAATTTAATTAAATAGCAAGCACGGTTGTTAGAGTTGTGATAATATATGTTTACAAATAAAAGATTATGATCTTTTTTTTTGTGGTGAGATTATGATCAACTGCAAATAATTATATTTTTTTGAGAAAAATTAATTATTTTTTCCCCAAAAAAAAGTAATTATATTTAGTTCATGAAGTAAAACGATATTGTAATTTGTCACCTCCATATTTATTATCCTTATTTTTTTTTTAATTTATGGAGAGATACATTGCATATTGTGCATTGGCTTGACAAAGCCACATTTTATCACATTGGATGAGAAGGAACTCAAAATCGTTATGCATTTTTAGTTTTTTCAAGTTCAATATGTTTAACTCCTACAATGTTATATAGTCTAAAAATCAAAGAAAATAAAATTGTAAGAGAATAAATTCAAAATCCAGAAATGTTACAGGGATTATAAAAAGCTTCAAGAGTTTTTCTTTAAGAACTAATTTATTCTAAAGCAGTTGTGATCAAAGCATTTTGCATCTTTTACGACTCTTATTTGGTTAGTTGAAAGTCCTACAACCACATCGTATCAAAATCTTTGAGATAGGTTGAATTTCGTGCACATGCTACGACATCTTGTGACGTGGGTGAATTCTATATGTTTTGCAAGACTTAAACCGCCGTGAATTAGTTCAATTCTCTCTTTAGTGCTAACAATTCAACTATATTCAAAAAATAATTCAGTACCATTCGAATGTGTTTAGAAAATTAGCAGCCTTATAGTTAGTCGCACATAATAATTCAATACCTTATATATGTGTTCATAAAGTTGTATTTTGATTATAAAAAACAATTGATGATATGTATGGCAGTTCGATGAAGTTTTTTGATCAAGAGGGAGATCCTCTAGAAGGTCTAAGAAAGATGATGGGTCGAAGGCTATGAAATAACTATTCAATTGATTCCATTAACAATGTATTTATGTATCATAAAGATTTCTTCTATTTTTGATGTTCCTGTTTTTCCTTTGGAAGATGGCATTGCTTGCCATGTCTTACCCAAACTTAGCACTGGAACGTTGTCAAAGTATGAGAGTTGTTATGGTTTATCTTATTAAACACAATTATGGTATATGATGACGGAAGTAGGATATATAACCAAGCATTGAGGCATTCTATATTTATAGAGCGTTACTCAAATTAAAAGTAAATTATATTGTGAATCTGAATACATTTGTATTCTGCACTGGTTGTAAAACTTATTATAAGAGAAGAAGGAAAAGAACAGAAGAACACAATAATATGGATAATGGTTAATTGAAATTTGCTTAAAAGATTTGTTTGTAATTACATACAAATTGTGGAAGGAAATAGCATGACTGGTCAAAGCATTTGTATGTCCCACATCGGATAGAACAAAAAAAAATCAAGTCTATATAACAATCTAACAGGCTTGATTGTTTGCTGAGTTGGGTGGCGCCAACTTGTGACCCAAGTGGGAGAACCAAAGTGATGGAACGTGGCTACGGCTTGTTTGGCTGGTCTGTTAGCTGCAATATGCTGGCCTGCCCGCTCCAAGCTGAGAGTTGTGCCACGGGACATGGGCGAAGGTCTATGTCTCTTGGTCCTTAGACGAGAGGGAACTGCGTGAGGCTGGTTTCACAGAGCAGCGAATACCTCTGGCTCCCAACAGTGGAGGGACCACAGGCTGCTGCACTTCCAGACCACTAAGCCCGGTGAACCTAGCCTTTGAACCATTACTTTTTTGTGCTCAATTTTCTAGACCACTAAGCCCGGTGAACCTAGCCTTTGAACCATTACTTTTTTGTGCTCAATTTTTGCTCGTTAAGGAAAGAATACTTTTTTTGCTCCATTTTTGCTCGTTAAGGAAAGAAAACATTAATTGCCACCCGATTTTTAAGTCTGTAATCTCTATTCAATCCATTTATTTGTTAAAAATTTAATTAAATAGCAAGCACGGTTGTTAGAGTTGTGATAATATATGTTTACAAATGTGGAGGGACCACAGGCTGCTGCACTTCCAGACCACTAAGCCCGGTGAGCCTAGCCTTTGAACCATTACTTTTTTGTGCTCAATTTTTGCTCGTTAAGGAAAGAAAACATTAATGGCACCCGATTTTTAAGTCTATAATCTCTATTCAATCCATTTATTTGTTGAAAATTTAATTAAATAGCAAGCACGGTTGTTAGAGTTGTGATAATATATGTTTACAAATAAAAGATTATGGTCTTTTTTTTTTGTGGTGAGATTATGATCAACTGCAAATAATTGTATTTTTTTGAGAAAAATTAATTATTTTTTCCCCAAAAAAAAGTAATTATATTTAGTTCATGAAGTAAAACGATATTGTAATTTGTCACCTCCATATTTATTATCCTTATTTTTTTTTAATTTATGGAGAGATACATTGCATATTGTGCATTGGCTTGACAAAGCCACATTTTATCACATTGGATGAGAAGGATCTCAAAATCGTTATGCATTTTTAGTTTTTTCAAGTTCAATATGTTTAACTCCTACAATGTTATATAGTCTAAAAATCAAAGAAAATAAAATTGTAAGAGAATAAATTCAAAATCCTGAAATGTTACAGGGATTATAAAAAGCTTCAAGAGTTTTTCTTTAAGAACTAATTTATGCTAAAGCAGTTGTGATCAAAGCATTTTGCATCTTTTACGACTCTTATTTGGTTAGTTGAAAGTCCTACAACCACATGGTATCAAAATCTTTGAGATAGGTTGAATTTCGTGCACATGCTACGACATCTTGTGACGTGGGTGAATTCTATATGTTTTGCAAGACTTAAACCGCCGTGAATTAGTTCAATTCTCTCTTTAGTGCTAACAATTCAACTATATTCAAAAAATAATTCAGTACCATTCGAATGTGTTTAGAAAATTAGCAGCCTTATAGTTAGTCGCACATAATAATTCAATACCTTATATATGTGTTCATAAAGTTGTATTTTGATTATAAAAAACAATTGATGATATGTATGGCAGTTCGATGAAGTTTTTTGATCAAGAGGGAGATCCTCTAGAAGGTCTAAGAAAGATGATGGGTCGAAGGCTATGAAATAACTATTCAATTGATTCCATTAACAATGTATTTATGTATCATAAAGATTTCTTCTATTTTTGATGTTCCTGTTTTTCCTTTGGAAGATGGCATTGCTTGCCATGTCTTACCCAAACTTAGCACTGGAACGTTGTCAAAGTATGAGAGTTGTTATGGTTTATCTTATTAAACACAATTATGGTATATGATGACGGAAGTAGGATATATAACCAAGCATTGAGGCATTCTATATTTATAGAGCGTTACTCAAATTGAAAGTAAATTATATTGTGAATCTGAATACATTTGTATTCTGCACTGGTTGTAAAACTTATTATAAGAGAAGAAGGAAAAGAACAGAAGAACACAATAATATGGATAATGGTTAATTGAAATTTGCTTAAAAGATTTGTTTGTAATTACAAACAAATTGTGGAAGGAAATAGCATGACTGGTCAAAACATTTGTATGTCCCACATCGGATAGAACAAAAAAAAATCAAGTCTATATAACAATCTAACAGGCTTGATTGTTTGCTAAGTTGGGTGGCGCCAACTTGTGATCCAAGTGGGAGAACCAAAGTGATGGAACGTGGCTACGGCTTGTTTGGCTGGTCTGTTAGCTGCAATATGCTGGCCTGCCCGCTCCAAGCTGAGAGTTGTGCCACGGGACATGTTCGAAGGTCTATGTCTCTTGGTCCTTAGACGAGAGGGAACTGCGTGAGGCTGGTTTCACAGAGCAGCGAATACCTCTGGCTCCCAACAGTGGAGGGACCACAGGCTGCTGCACTTCCAGACCACTAAGCCCGGTGAACCTAGCCTTTGAACCCTTACTTTTTTGTGCTCAATTTTTGCTCGTTAAGGAAAGAATACTTTTTTGTGCCCAATTTTTGCTCGTTAAGGAAAGAAAACATTAATGGCCACCCGATTTTTAAGTCTATAATCTCTATTCAATCCATTTATTTGTTAAAAATTTAATTAAATAGCAAGCACGGTTGTTAGAGTTGTGATAATATATGTTTACAAATAAAAGATTATGGTCTTTTTTTTTTGTGGTGAGATTATGATCAACTGCAAATAATTATATTTTTTTGAAAACAATTAATTATTTTCCCCCAAAGAAAAGTAATTATATTTAGTTCATGAAGTAAAACGATATTGTAATTTGTCACCTCCATATTTATTATCCTTTTTTTTTTTAATTTATGGAGAGATACATTGCATATTGTGCATTGGCTTGACAAAGCCACATTTTATCACATTGGATGAGAAGGATCTCAAAATCGTTATGCATTTTTAGTTTTTTCAAGTTCAATATGTTTAACTCCTACAATATTATATAGTCTAAAAATCAAAGAAAATAAAATTGTAAGAGAATAAATTCAAAATCCTGAAATGTTACAGGGATTATAAAAAGCTTCAAGAGTTTTTCTTTAAGAACTAATTTATGCTAAAGCAGTTGTGATCAAAGCATTTTGCATCTTTTACGACTCTTATTTGGTTAGTTGAAAGTCCTAAAACCACATGGTATCAAAATCTTTGAGATAGGTTGAATTTTGTGCACATGCTACGACATCTTGTGACGTGGGTGAATTCTATATGTTTTGCAAGACTTAAACCGCCGTGAATTAGTTCAATTCTCTCTTTAGTGCTAACAATTCAACTATATTCAAAAAATAATTCAGTACCATTCGAATGTGTTTAGAAAATTAGCAGCCTTATAGTTAGTCGCACATAATAATTCAATACCTTATATATGTGTTCATAAAGTTGTATTTTGATTATAAAAAACAATTGATGATATGTATGGCAGTTCGATGAAGTTTTTTGATCAAGAGGGAGATCCTCTAGAAGGACTAAGAAAGATGATGGGTCGAAGGCTATGAAATAACTATTCAATTGATTCCATTAACAATGTATTTATGTATCATAAAGATTTCTTCTATTTTTGATGTACCTGTTTTTCCTTTGGAAGATGGCATTGCTGGCCATGTCTTACCCAAACTTAGCACTGGAACGTTGTCAAAGTATGAGAGTTGTTATGGTTTATCTTATTAAACACAATTATGGTATATGATGACGGAAGTAGGATATATAACGAAGCATTGAGGCATTCTATATTTATAGAGCGTTACTCAAATTGTAAGTAAATTATATTGTGAATCTGAATACATTTGTATTCTGCACTGGTTGTAAAGCTTATTATAAGATAAGAAGGAAAAGAACAGAAGAACACAATAATATGGATAATGGTTAATTGAAATTTGCTCAAAAGATTTGTTTGTAATTACAAACAAATTGTGGAAGGAAATAGCATGACTGGTCAAAGCATTTGTATGTCCCACATCGGATAGAACATAAAAAAATCAAGTCTATATAACAATCTAACAGGCTTGATTGTTTGCTGAGTTGGGTGGCACCAACTTGAGACCCAAGTGGGAGCACCAAAGTGATGGAACGTGGCTACGGCTTGTTCGGCTGGTCTTTTAGTTGCAATATGCTGGTCTGCCCGCTCCAACCTGAGAGTTGTGCCACGGGACATGTTCGAAGGTCTATGTCTCTTGGTCCTTAGACGAGAGGGAACTGCGTGAGGCTGGTTTCACAGAGCAGCGAATACCTCTGGCTCCCAACAGTGGAGGGACCACAGGCTGCTGCACTTCCAGACCACTAAGCCCGGTGAACCTAGCCTTTGAACCCTTACTTTTTTGTGCTCAATTTTTGCTCGTTAAGGAAAGAATACTTTTTTGTGCCCAATTTTTGCTCGTTAAGGAAAGAAAACATTAATGGCCACCCGATTTTTAAGTCTATAATCTCTATTCAATCCATTTATTTGTTAAAAATTTAATTAAATAGCAAGCACGGTTGTTAGAGTTGTGATAATATAT
Organism: Medicago sativa; assembly: GCF_051527215.1. Taxonomy (NCBI): domain Eukaryota; kingdom Viridiplantae; phylum Streptophyta; class Magnoliopsida; order Fabales; family Fabaceae; genus Medicago; species Medicago sativa. Next base: position 28,661,535 of record NC_140749.1, on the reverse strand, counting down.
GTTTACAAATAAAAGATTATGGTCTTTTTTTTTGTGGTGAGATTATGATCAACTGCAAATAATTATATTTTTTTGAAAACAATTAATTATTTTCCCCCAAAAAAAAGTAATTATATTTAGTTCATGAAGTAAAACGATATTGTAATTTGTCACCTCCATATTTATTATCCTTTTTTTTTAATTTATGGAGAGATACATTGCATATTGTGCATTGGCTTGACAAAGCCACATTTTATCACATTGGATGAGAAGGATCTCAAAATCGTTATGCATTTTTAGTTTTTTCAAGTTCAATATGTTTAACTCCTACAATATTATATAGTCTAAAAATCAAAGAAAATAAAATTGTAAGAGAATAAATTCAAAATCCTGAAATGTTACAGGGATTATAAAAAGCTTCAAGAGTTTTTCTTTAAGAACTAATTTATGCTAAAGCAGTTGTGATCAAAGCATTTTGCATCTTTTACGACTCTTATTTGGTTAGTTGAAAGTCCTAAAACCACATGGTATCAAAATCTTTGAGATAGGTTGAATTTTGTGCACATGCTACGACATCTTGTGACGTGGGTGAATTCTATATGTTTTGCAAGACTTAAACCGCCGTGAATTAGTTCAATTCTCTCTTTAGTGCTAACAATTCAACTATATTCAAAAAATAATTCAATACCATTCGAATGTGTTTAGAAAATTAGCAGCCTTATAGTTAGTCGCACATAATAATTCAATACCTTATATATGTGTTCATAAAGTTGTATTTTGATTATAAAAAACAATTGATGATATGTATGGCAGTTCGATGAAGTTTTTTGATCAAGAGGGAGATCCTCTAGAAGGACTAAGAAAGATGATGGGTCGAAGGCTATGAAATAACTATTCAATTGATTCCATTAACAATGTATTTATGTATCATAAAGATTTCTTCTATTTTTGATGTACCTGTTTTTCCTTTGGAAGATGGTATTGCTTGCCATGTCTTACCCAAACCTAGCACTGGAACGTTGTCAAAGTATGAGAGTTGTTATGGTTTATCTTATTAAACACAATTATGGTATAAGATGACGGAAGTAGGATATATAACGAAGCATTGAGGCATTCTATATTTATAGAGCGTTACTCAAATTGTAAGTAAATTATATTGTGAATCTGAATACATTTGTATTCTGCACTGGTTGTAAAACTTATTATAAGAGAAGAAGGAAAAGAACAGAAGAACACAATAATATGGATAATGGTTAATTGAAATTTGCTTAAAAGATTTGTTTGTAATTACAAACAAATTGTGGAAGGAAATAGCATGACTGGTCAAAGCATTTGTATGTCCCACATCGGATAGAACATAAAAAAATCAAGTCTATATAACAATCTAACAGGCTTGATTGTTTGCTGAGTTGGGTGGCGCCAACTTGTGACCCAAGTTTGTGACCCAAGTGGGAGCACCAAAGTGATGGAACGTGGCTACGGCTTGTTTGGCTGGTCTGTTAGTTGCAATATGCTGGCCTGCCCGCTCCAAGCTGAGAGTTGTGCCACGGGACATGTTCGAAGGTCTATGTCTCTTGGTCCTTAGACGAGAGGGAACTGCGTGAGGCTGGTTTCACAGAGCAGCGAATACCTCTGGCTCCCAACAGTGGAGGGACCACAGGCTGCTGCACTTCCAGACCACTAAGCCCGGTGAACCTAGCCTTTGAACCATTACTTTTTTGTGCTCAATTTTTGCTCGTTAAGGAAAGAATACTTTTTTGTGCTTAATTTTTGTGGAGGGACCACAGGCTGCTGCACTCCCAGACCACTAAGCCCGGTGAACCTAGCCTTTGAACCATTACTTTTTTGTGCTCAATTTTTGCTCGTTAAGGAAAGAATACTTTTTTGTGCTTAATTTTTGTGGAGGGACCACAGGCTGCTGCACTCCCAGACCACTAAGCCCGGTGAGCCTAGCCTTTGAACCATTACTTTTTTGTGCTAAATTTTTGCTCGTTAAGGAAAGAAAACATTAATGGCACCCGATTTTTAAGTCTATAATCTCTATTCAATCCATTTATTTGTTAAAAATTTAATTAAATAGCAAGCACGGTTGTTAGAGTTGTGATAATATATGTTTACAAATAAAAGATTATGGTCTTTTTTTTTTGTGGTGAGATTATGATCAACTGCAAATAATTATATTTTTTTGAAAACAATTAATTATTTTCCCGCAAAAAAAAGTAATTATATTTAGTTCATGAAGTAAAACGATATTGTAATTTGTCACCTCCATATTTATTATCCTTTTTTTTAATTTATGGAGAGATACATTGCATATTGTGCCTTGGCTTGACAAAGCCACATTTTATCACATTGGATGAGAAGGATCTCAAAATCGTTATGCATTTTTAGTTTTTTCAAGTTCAATATGTTTAACTCCTACAATATTATATAGTCTAAAAATCAAAGAAAATAAAATTGTATGAGAATAAATTCAAAATCCTGAAATGTTACAGGGATTATAAAAAGCTTCAAGAGTTTTTCTTTAAGAACTAATTTATGCTAAAGCAGTTGTGATCAAAGCATTTTGTATCTTTTACGACTCTTATTTGGTTAGTTGAAAGTCCTAAAACCACATGGTATCAAAATCTTTGAGATAGGTTGAATTTCGTGCACATGCTACGACATCTTGTGACGTGGGTGAATTCTATATGTTTTGCAAGACTTAAACCGCCGTGAATTAGTTCAATTCTCTCTTTAGTGCTAACAATTCAACTATATTCAAAAAATAATTCAGTACCATTCGAATGTGTTTAGAAAATTAGCAGCCTTATAGTTAGTCGCACATAATAATTCAATACCTTATATATGTGTTCATAAAGTTGTATTTTGATTATAAAAAACAATTGATGATATGTATGGCAGTTCGATGAAGTTTTTTGATCAAGAGGGAGATCCTCTAGAAGGACTAAGAAAGATGATGGGTCGAAGGCTATGAAATAACTATTCAATTGATTCCATTAACAATGTATTTATGTATCATAAAGATTTCTTCTATTTTTGATGTACCTGTTTTTCCTTTGGAAGATGGCATTGCTGGCCATGTCTTACCCAAACTTAGCACTGGAACGTTGTCAAAGTATGAGAGTTGTTATGGTTTATCTTATTAAACACAATTATGGTATATGATGACGGAAGTAGGATATATAACGAAGCATTGAGGCATTCTATATTTATAGAGCGTTACTCAAATTGTAAGTAAATTATATTGTGAATCTGAATACATTTGTATTCTGCACTGGTTGTAAAGCTTATTATAAGAGAAGAAGGAAAAGAACAGAAGAACACAATAATATGGATAATGGTTAATTGAAATTTGCTTAAAAGATTTGTTTGTAATTACAAACAAATTGTGGAAGGAAATAGCATGACTGGTCAAAGCATTTGTATGTCCCACATCGGATAGAACATAAAAAAATCAAGTCTATATAACAATCTAACAGGCTTGATTGTTTGCTGAGTTGGGTGGCACCAACTTGTGACCCAAGTGGGAGCACCAAAGTGATGGAACGTGGCTACGGCTTGTTCGGCTGGTCTTTTAGTTGCAATATGCTGGTCTGCCCGCTCCAACCTGAGAGTTGTGCCACGGGACATGTTCGAAGGTCTATGTCTCTTGGTCCTTAGACGAGAGGGAACTGCGTGAGGCTGGTTTCACAGAGCAGCGAATACCTCTGGCTCCCAACAGTGGAGGGACCACAGGCTGCTGCACTTCCAGACCACTAAGCCCGGTGAACCTAGCCTTTGAACCCTTACTTTTTTGTGCTCAATTTTTGCTCGTTAAGGAAAGAATACTTTTTTGTGCCCAATTTTTGCTCGTTATGGAAAGAAAACATTAATGGCCACCCGATTTTTAAGTCTATAATCTCTATTCAATCCATTTATTTGTTAAAAATTTAATTAAATAGCAAGCACGGTTGTTAGAGTTGTGATAATATATGTTTACAAATAAAAGATTATGGTCTTTTTTTTTGTGGTGGGATTATGATCAACTGCAAATAATTATATTTTTTTGAAAACAATTAATTATTTTCCCCCAAAAAAAAAGTAATTATATTTAGTTCATGAAGTAAAACGATATTGTAATTTGTCACCTCCATATTTATTATCCTTTTTTTTTTAATTTATGGAGAGATACATTGCATATTGTGCATTGGCTTGACAAAGCCACATTTTATCACATTGGATGAGAAGGATCTCAAAATCGTTATGCATTTTTAGTTTTTTCAAGTTCAATATGTTTAACTCCTACAATATTATATAGTCTAAAAATCAAAGAAAATAAAATTGTAAGAGAATAAATTCAAAATCCTGAAATGTTACAGGGATTATAAAAAGCTTCAAGAGTTTTTCTTTAAGAACTAATTTATGCTAAAGCAGTTGTGATCAAAGCATTTTGCATCTTTTACGACTCTTATTTGGTTAGTTGAAAGTCCTAAAACCACATGGTATCAAAATCTTTGAGATAGGTTGAATTTTGTGCACATGCTACGACATCTTGTGACGTGGGTGAATTCTATATGTTTTGCAAGACTTAAACCGCCGTGAATTAGTTCAATTCTCTCTTTAGTGCTAACAATTCAACTATATTCAAAAAATAATTCAATACCATTCGAATGTGTTTAGAAAATTAGCAGCCTTATAGTTAGTCGCACATAATAATTCAATACCTTATATATGTGTTCATAAAGTTGTATTTTGATTATAAAAAACAATTGATGATATGTATGGCAGTTCGATGAAGTTTTTTGATCAAGAGGGAGATCCTCTAGAAGGACTAAGAAAGATGATGGGTCGAAGGCTATGAAATAACTATTCAATTGATTCCATTAACAATGTATTTATGTATCATAAAGATTTCTTCTATTTTTGATGTACCTGTTTTTCCTTTGGAAGATGGTATTGCTTGCCATGTCTTACCCAAACCTAGCACTGGAACGTTGTCAAAGTATGAGAGTTGTTATGGTTTATCTTATTAAACACAATTATGGTATAAGATGACGGAAGTAGGATATATAACGAAGCATTGAGGCATTCTATATTTATAGAGCGTTACTCAAATTGTAAGTAAATTATATTGTGAATCTGAATACATTTGTATTCTGCACTGGTTGTAAAACTTATTATAAGAGAAGAAGGAAAAGAACAGAAGAACACAATAATATGGATAATGGTTAATTGAAATTTGCTTAAAAGATTTGTTTGTAATTACAAACAAATTGTGGAAGGAAATAGCATGACTGGTCAAAGCATTTGTATGTCCCACATCGGATAGAACATAAAAAAATCAAGTCTATATAACAATCTAACAGGCTTGATTGTTTGCTGAGTTGGGTGGCGCCAACTTGTGACCCAAGTTTGTGACCCAAGTGGGAGCACCAAAGTGATGGAACGTGGCTACGGCTTGTTTGGCTGGTCTGTTAGTTGCAATATGCTGGCCTGCCCGCTCCAAGCTGAGAGTTGTGCCACGGGACATGTTCGAAGGTCTATGTCTCTTGGTCCTTAGACGAGAGGGAACTGCGTGAGGCTGGTTTCACAGAGCAGCGAATACCTCTGGCTCCCAACAGTGGAGGGACCACAGGCTGCTGCACTTCCAGACCACTAAGCCCGGTGAACCTAGCCTTTGAACCATTACTTTTTTGTGCTCAATTTTTGCTCGTTAAGGAAAGAATACTTTTTTGTGCTTAATTTTTGTGGAGGGACCACAGGCTGCTGCACTCCCAGACCACTAAGCCCGGTGAACCTAGCCTTTGAACCATTACTTTTTTGTGCTCAATTTTTGCTCGTTAAGGAAAGAATACTTTTTTGTGCTTAATTTTTGTGGAGGGACCACAGGCTGCTGCACTCCCAGACCACTAAGCCCGGTGAGCCTAGCCTTTGAACCATTACTTTTTTGTGCTAAATTTTTGCTCGTTAAGGAAAGAAAACATTAATGGCACCCGATTTTTAAGTCTATAATCTCTATTCAATCCATTTATTTGTTAAAAATTTAATTAAATAGCAAGCACGGTTGTTAGAGTTGTGATAATATATGTTTACAAATAAAAGATTATGGTCTTTTTTTTTTGTGGTGAGATTATGATCAACTGCAAATAATTATATTTTTTTGAAAACAATTAATTATTTTCCCGCAAAAAAAAGTAATTATATTTAGTTCATGAAGTAAAACGATATTGTAATTTGTCACCTCCATATTTATTATCCTTTTTTTTAATTTATGGAGAGATACATTGCATATTGTGCCTTGGCTTGACAAAGCCACATTTTATCACATTGGATGAGAAGGATCTCAAAATCGTTATGCATTTTTAGTTTTTTCAAGTTCAATATGTTTAACTCCTACAATATTATATAGTCTAAAAATCAAAGAAAATAAAATTGTATGAGAATAAATTCAAAATCCTGAAATGTTACAGGGATTATAAAAAGCTTCAAGAGTTTTTCTTTAAGAACTAATTTATGCTAAAGCAGTTGTGATCAAAGCATTTTGTATCTTTTACGACTCTTATTTGGTTAGTTGAAAGTCCTAAAACCACATGGTATCAAAATCTTTGAGATAGGTTGAATTTCGTGCACATGCTACGACATCTTGTGACGTGGGTGAATTCTATATGTTTTGCAAGACTTAAACCGCCGTGAATTAGTTCAATTCTCTCTTTAGTGCTAACAATTCAACTATATTCAAAAAATAATTCAGTACCATTCGAATGTGTTTAGAAAATTAGCAGCCTTATAGTTAGTCGCACATAATAATTCAATACCTTATATATGTGTTCATAAAGTTGTATTTTGATTATAAAAAACAATTGATGATATGTATGGCAGTTCGATGAAGTTTTTTGATCAAGAGGGAGATCCTCTAGAAGGACTAAGAAAGATGATGGGTCGAAGGCTATGAAATAACTATTCAATTGATTCCATTAACAATGTATTTATGTATCATAAAGATTTCTTCTATTTTTGATGTACCTGTTTTTCCTTTGGAAGATGGCATTGCTGGCCATGTCTTACCCAAACTTAGCACTGGAACGTTGTCAAAGTATGAGAGTTGTTATGGTTTATCTTATTAAACACAATTATGGTATATGATGACGGAAGTAGGATATATAACGAAGCATTGAGGCATTCTATATTTATAGAGCGTTACTCAAATTGTAAGTAAATTATATTGTGAATCTGAATACATTTGTATTCTGCACTGGTTGTAAAGCTTATTATAAGAGAAGAAGGAAAAGAACAGAAGAACACAATAATATGGATAATGGTTAATTGAAATTTGCTTAAAAGATTTGTTTGTAATTACAAACAAATTGTGGAAGGAAATAGCATGACTGGTCAAAGCATTTGTATGTCCCACATCGGATAGAACATAAAAAAATCAAGTCTATATAACAATCTAACAGGCTTGATTGTTTGCTGAGTTGGGTGGCACCAACTTGTGACCCAAGTGGGAGCACCAAAGTGATGGAACGTGGCTACGGCTTGTTCGGCTGGTCTTTTAGTTGCAATATGCTGGTCTGCCCGCTCCAACCTGAGAGTTGTGCCACGGGACATGTTCGAAGGTCTATGTCTCTTGGTCCTTAGACGAGAGGGAACTGCGTGAGGCTGGTTTCACAGAGCAGCGAATACCTCTGGCTCCCAACAGTGGAGGGACCACAGGCTGCTGCACTTCCAGACCACTAAGCCCGGTGAACCTAGCCTTTGAACCCTTACTTTTTTGTGCTCAATTTTTGCTCGTTAAGGAAAGAATACTTTTTTGTGCCCAATTTTTGCTCGTTATGGAAAGAAAACATTAATGGCCACCCGATTTTTAAGTCTATAATCTCTATTCAATCCATTTATTTGTTAAAAATTTAATTAAATAGCAAGCACGGTTGTTAGAGTTGTGATAATATATGTTTACAAATAAAAGATTATGGTCTTTTTTTTTGTGGTGGGATTATGATCAACTGCAAATAATTATATTTTTTTGAAAACAATTAATTATTTTCCCCCAAAAAAAAAGTAATTATATTTAGTTCATGAAGTAAAACGATATTGTAATTTGTCACCTCCATATTTATTATCCTTTTTTTTTTAATTTATGGAGAGATACATTGCATATTGTGCATTGGCTTGACAAAGCCACATTTTATCACATTGGATGAGAAGGATCTCAAAATCGTTATGCATTTTTAGTTTTTTCAAGTTCAATATGTTTAACTCCTACAATATTATATAGTCTAAAAATCAAAGAAAATAAAATTGTAAGAGAATAAATTCAAAATCCTGAAATGTTACAGGGATTATAAAAAGCTTCAAGAGTTTTTCTTTAAGAACTAATTTATGCTAAAGCAGTTGTGATCAAAGCATTTTGCATCTTTTACGACTCTTATTTGGTTAGTTGAAAGTCCTAAAACCACATGGTATCAAAATCTTTGAGATAGGTTGAATTTTGTGCACATGCTACGACATCTTGTGACGTGGGTGAATTCTATATGTTTTGCAAGACTTAAACCGCCGTGAATTAGTTCAATTCTCTCTTTAGTGCTAACAATTCAACTATATTCAAAAAATAATTCAGTACCATTCGAATGTGTTTAGAAAATTAGCAGCCTTATAGTTAGTCGCACATAATAATTCAATACCTTATATATGTGTTCATAAAGTTGTATTTTGATTATAAAAAACAATTGATGATATGTATGGCAGTTCGATGAAGTTTTTTGATCAAGAGGGAGATCCTCTAGAAGGACTAAGAAAGATGATGGGTCGAAGGCTATGAAATAACTATTCAATTGATTCCATTAACAATGTATTTATGTATCATAAAGATTTCTTCTATTTTTGATGTACCTGTTTTTCCTTTGGAAGATGGCATTGCTTGCCATGTCTTACCCAAACTTAGCACTGGAACGTTGTCAAAGTATGAGAGTTGTTATGGTTTATCTTATTAAACACAATTATGGTATAAGATGACGGAAGTAGGATATATAACGAAGCATTGAGGCATTCTATATTTATAGAGCGTTACTCAAATTGTAAGTAAATTATATTGTGAATCTGAATACATTTGTATTCTGCACTGGTTGTAAAACTTATTATAAGAGAAGAAGGAAAAGAACAGAAGAACACAATAATATGGATAATGGTTAATTGAAATTTGCTTAAAAGATTTGTTTGTAATTACAAACAAATTGTGGAAGGAAATAGCATGACTGGTCAAAGCATTTGTATGTCCCACATCGGATAGAACATAAAAAAATCAAGTCTATATAACAATCTAACAGGCTTGATTGTTTGCTGAGTTGGGTGGCGCCAACTTGTGACCCAAGTTTGTGACCCGAGTGGGAGCACCAAAGTGATGGAACGTGGCTACGGCTTGTTTGGCTGGTCTGTTAGTTGCAATATGCTGGCCTGCCCGCTCCAACCTGAGAGTTGTGCCACGGGACATGTTCGAAGGTCTATGTCTCTTGGTCCTTAGACGAGAGGGAACTGCGTGAGGCTGGTTTCACAGAGCAGCGAATACCTCTGGCTCCCAACAGTGGAGGGACCACAGGCTGCTGCACTTCCAGACCACTAAGCCCGATGAACCTAGCCTTTGAACCATTACTTTTTTGTGCTCAATTTTTGCTCGTTAAGGAAAGAATACTTTTTTGTGCTTAATTTTTGTGGAGGGACCACAGGCTGCTGCACTCCCAGACCACTAAGCCCGGTGAACCTAGCCTTTGAACCATTACTTTTTTGTGCTCAATTTTTGCTCGTTAAGGAAAGAATACTTTTTTGTGCTTAATTTTTGTGGAGGGACCACAGGCTGCTGCACTCCCAAACCACTAAGCCCGGTGAGCCTAGCCTTTGAACCATTACTTTTTTGTGCTAAATTTTTGCTCGTTAAGGAAAGAAAACATTAATGGCACCCGATTTTTAAGTCTATAATCTCTATTCAATCCATTTATTTGTTAAAAATTTAATTAAATAGCAAGCACGGTTGTTAGAGTTGTGATAATATATGTTTACAAATAAAAGATTATGGTCTTTTTTTTTTGTGGTGAGATTATGATCAACTGCAAATAATTATATTTTTTTGAAAACAATTAATTATTTTCCCGCAAAAAAAAGTAATTATATTTAGTTCATGAAGTAAAACGATATTGTAATTTGTCACCTCCATATTTATTATCCTTTTTTTTAATTTATGGAGAGATACATTGCATATTGTGCCTTGGCTTGACAAAGCCACATTTTATCACATTGGATGAGAAGGATCTCAAAATCGTTATGCATTTTTAGTTTTTTCAAGTTCAATATGTTTAACTCCTACAATATTATATAGTCTAAAAATCAAAGAAAATAAAATTGTATGAGAATAAATTCAAAATCCTGAAATGTTACAGGGATTATAAAAAGCTTCAAGAGTTTTTCTTTAAGAACTAATTTATGCTAAAGCAGTTGTGATCAAAGCATTTTGTATCTTTTACGACTCTTATTTGGTTAGTTGAAAGTCCTAAAACCACATGGTATCAAAATCTTTGAGATAGGTTGAATTTCGTGCACATGCTACGACATCTTGTGACGTGGGTGAATTCTATATGTTTTGCAAGACTTAAACCGCCGTGAATTAGTTCGATTCTCTCTTTAGTGCTAACAATTCAACTATATTCAGAAAATAATTCAGTACCATTTGAATGTGTTTAGAAAATTAGCAGCCTTATAGTTAGTCGCACATAATAATTCAATACCTTATATATGTGTTCGAAAAGTTGTATTTTGATTATAAAAAACAATTGATGATATGTATGGCAGTTCGATGAAGTTTTTTGATCAAGAGGGAGATCCTCTAGAAGGTCTAAGAAAGATGATGGGTCGAAGGCTATGAAATAACTATTCAATTGATTCCATTAACAATGTATTTTTGTATCATAAAGATTTCTTCTATTTTTGATGTACCTATTTTTCCTTTGGAAGATGGCATTGCTCGCCATGTCTTACCCAAACTTAGCACTGGAACGTTGGTATACCCTAATTTTGGACCTAAAAATACTTGCTCAAAATGTTTTTCTATCTTTGATATGTGGCTATTACTCTTGGAAGATTGTCAATTTGCTATTATTTTACACTGATATTCTACCTTGCTTTATCTCCCAATTTAGCTTAAAAAAAAATCTTTTCAACTGTGTATTTGTCTATGTTTTCTTGCATTTAAAACCATCCAAATGTTTTTTTTGCATATCAAGTCATTTTGAAGTTGTCTCTGATCAATTGCATGTTTCTCTGCACTTTATTTCAATATTATTTGCAAAATTCATAACAAAGGGGTATTTTAGTCATTTCATGTGTCCAGCTTCATTTTAAATCCCTGAAAGTTGTCTTTGAGTCATTTCATGTTGTTTGTATAAGTCCTTGATTTAATTCATGTCAAAATCCCTTTCAAAAAAATTGCATCTGAGACATTTTGAGTCAGTTTAGTCCTCAAGGGCATTTTAGTCATTTCCAGTGTTAAAACTCTGTTTAATCTCTGAAAAATTGTCTCTGAGTCTTTTTAATTTGTTGTATGAGCCTTTGTTTCAATTCCATGTTAAAACCCATTTCAAAACTTGCATCTGAGTCATTTTGAGCCATTTTAGTCCCTAGGGGCATTTTGGTCATTTCACACAAAATTTTGACAGAGAGAGGTTACTTTAAAGTACCTCATTTAGTAGTTGGTTCATTTTAGTCCGTTTTGTTATTTTTAATCGTTTCACTTTACGTTATGTCCATTTTACCAATTTTATTCCATTTTTTATTATTATTTTCATTTTTGTCCTTTTACTTTCAGAAATTGCACTTTAGTCCTTCTTTCCATTTTATTTTTCTTTTAAAGTCTTTTTCAATTCACATTTTAGTCCTTAGTCTTAAAAATTTGCAGTCCAGTCCTTTATTGTTCTAAGATTTGTTTTGTAGTCCTTTTAACAAAATTGCAGATTAGTTCCTCAAGTCTCAAAAATTGCGGAAAAATCCTCAAGTCAATTTTAAGCCAAGGCCGAGTTTGTTAAGGTCCAATCCAGGTGTCAACGTCCTATTGGAGCATCAGAACACATGGCAGCCTATATAAGGCCACCTAATCATTGCAACAGGATCATCAATCACAATTCGCCAACTCAACAAACACGTTTCACCCATTCTCTCTCCTCTAACAGAATCAAAACCACTTTTCATCAAGAACATGATGAAGCTCATGAAGAACTTCATCATCTAACAAACCCTAACCGTTTCCAGATTCACCAAAACCAACACAAATCAACAAGTTCATCATCAAAAACACAAAATCAATGCAAATTTCCAAAGATCGAAGCCAAAACGTTCAATTCAACAAAATCTTTTCGAATTTAGCGAAAGTTCTCAGTGATTACTTGCATAATCTTCATCACTGAACTTTCTTCCTTGCAATTCAAGCGTGAATTCGTCAAATCACGACGAATTCAACACGATCGCAATGAAAGTGTTGAGAGAAAGAAGAAGAGAAATTGAATTCGAAGTGAATCAGAGGAGAAGAAGGAGAACAACAAACGAAGCACTTACCAGAAGCTCAAAGAAGGTTCACGAAGGTTCTCTTCGTCTTCTCACTCAAATCTCCATTCAAATCCAGGTAAACTCACGAAACCTTCTTGTTTTCGTTTTAAATCATCATCGAAGGTTCGTAAATGTAAATAAACGGTGAAACGAAGTAGGTTAACAAATTCCAGAACTTGTTCTTTCGAAAAAGATTGAAAAAGATTGAAAAAGATAAGAAACCGAAACATCAAATGTAGATCTACAGAGTTTCACCATTTATTTCTCAAATCTAAGTTCATATTTGAAATCAGCATGAAAAGTAGGTTAGTTTAGGGTTTAGATCCATGTAGATCGGAGAAGATTAGGGTTCCGTCACCGGAATCTTCACCGGCGGTGGTCAAGTCCGCCGGAGAAGACGACGGAGTTTTAGAGAGAAGGGAGAGAAGTCTGAGACATAGAGAGAGAAACGAATGGGAGAAATGAAGTGGACCGGTCCAAAAACCTTTATATAAGCAGGTGAACCGGTCTTGTTCAGGCTTGGTTCACTTGGCCTTGCATCCTGGCCATTAGATCTAGGGTTTGATCCAAGTGGATCAATCCAACGGCCTCTGTTGCTTCCCTGTGGATCCAGGATCCACCTTCCCTTTGGGCTTGGGCTTTGGCTTGGGTTTCTTGCGTTTTCCTTTGATTTTTTGCTATTTCAACACTGTTTCTTGCTGTTTGCACCTCTATGTGTTCAAAACTTTGATAAAAAAATTCCTAAAAATTTTCTACATGTTCTTGACATTTTCTTGACATTTTTGTGATATTTTTATGTGTTAAAACCTGAGGGAAAATATATGTGGTATTTCTTGCCAAATTGTTTACTATTTTTGTTAAAATTTGTGAAGTTTTGCATGTTCTTGAGTCTAAAAATCCTTTAAAAATTCTAAAAAAAATTCATGTATATTTCTTGTTAGTTTTGTGATATTTTTGTGATGATTTTGCATATTAAAAATTGATAAAAAATAATGTGATGCTTTTCTTGCTATTTTGAGATGTTTTATATTAAAAATTTGTGAAAAGTGCATGTTCTTGATCCCTAATCATGATACATGATATTGATTTGTGAAGTGTGAATTTGTAATGAATTTCTTGCTGTTTTGAAGTGTTTTTTTTACTGCATGTGAATATATTGTATGTGTTTGCTTGTTTTACAAGTCATGTGAATGTTTGTTTGTGAAAATAAAGTGCCAAGTATGTCTAAAATATATCATGATTCTTGACTTGCATGTGTTCTTATAATTCTCATATCATTGATTGTAATAAAGCCTTTAGAAAATTGTCATGATGTGAGGATTATAGGTCATATAATTGCTTTGATGTTATGGTAAACTTTAGGCATATTTTGCTACTTTTAGGTTAAGAGTCTTGTTATCTTTTGTCAAGTTTTTTTAGTGTTTCTTGTGCTTTTAATTTCCATTCTATCATGTCTTATGCTACTAACCACTTTACTTCATGTTTCATACATTCCATAAGCATCTCATCCTCCATCTTATATTCTTAGTCTTTATTTTCTTACACTTTAAAATTCGTGCAAAAGTTAGAATGTAAAGCCTAGGGATTTTGTACTTTACCTTATGCTTTTAATTTCTTGCAAGACCATAGAATGTAAACTAGGGCATATATGTAAAGGACTATGGACTCTAATGATGTACACCGACACAAGCACCGACACATGCACACACATCACATGGATACTTTAGATGTATGCTTAGGAAATGTATGCTTAGATGTATGTTTAGGAACTTTGAAACTTAGAAAAATTCTCTTTTCAAAAAATATGAACAATATCACTCAAATCATTTTCCAAATAAACCTTGGGATTAAAATCCCATTGTATTTTACCTCTATTTTCTTAAACAAAAACTTTAATGAATTCTAATAATACTTAGACTTCATTTTGCAAAATAACTAATTCAACCTCATATTTTCACAATCTTATGCCCTTGAGGCCTCTCTCTCTTATTCTTCAAAATTCCATTTTCAAACTTAAAATCAATCAACAAAACAAAAAACATTTTTGGAAGAGAACTACGATGGATTTGATCCCTTAAAAGGGTACGTAGGCAAGGAACCAATATTCCTTCAATTCAAATAAAATAAAAATTCAAACATCTTCTTCTCCCTCCAATTCTTCACTTAGTAAACTCTTAGGTGTAAATATCATTTTTCAAATAGCATTTAAAAATAAAGCGCGCGCGTAGAAAGTAAAGACGGTTCCTATAGGATACTATAGTCGTTATGGGTGCCTAACACCTTCCCGTAGCGAAAACAACTCCCGTACCTCGATTCTCAAGGGTTTTGCTTATTTTTTCCCTTCCCAAGAAAAAATGAGATATCAAAGGTTAAAAAGGTTCAAACGTAATCAATGTTTGACACCCGAAAAACCAAGATAAAACAAACGTTGTCAAAGTATGAGAGTTGTTATGGTTTATCTTATTAAACACAATTATGGTATATGATGACGGAAGTAGGATATATAACGAAGCATTGAAGCATTCTATATTTATAGAGCGTTACTCAAATTGAAAGTAAATTATATTGTGAATCTGAATACATTTGTATTCTGCACTGGTTGTAAAACTTATTATAAGAGAAGAAGGAAAAGAACAGAAGAACACAATAATATGGATAATGGTTAATTGAAATTTGCTAAAAAGATTTGTTTGTAATTACAAACAAATTGTGGAAGGAAATAGCATGACTGGTCAAAGCATTTGTATGTCCCACATCGGATAGAACATAAAAAAATCAAGTCCATATAACAATCTAACAGGCTTGATTGTTTGCTGAGTTGGGTGGTGCCAACTTGTGACCCAAGTGGGAGCACCAAAGTGATGGAACGTGGCCACGGCTTGTTTGGCTGGTCTGTTACCTGCAATATGCTGGCCTGCCCGCTCCAAGCTGAGAGTTGTGCCACAGGACATGGGCGAAGGTCTATACGAGAGGGAACTGCGTGAGGCTGGTTTCACAGAGCAGCGAATACCTCTGGCTCCCAAAAGTGGAGGGACCACAGGCTGCTGCACTTCCAGACCACTAAGCCCGGTGAACCTAGCCTTTGAACCATTACTTTTTTGAGCTCAATTTTTGCTCGTTAAGGAAATCATACTTTTTTGTGCTCAATTTTTGCTCGTTAAGGAAAGAAAACATTAATGGCCACCCGATTTTTAAGTCTATAATCTCTATTCAATCCATTTATTTGTTCAAAATTTAATTAAATAGCAAGCACGGTTGTTAGAGTTGTGATAATATATGTTTACAAATAAAAGATTATGGTCTTTTTTTTTTGTGGTGAGATTATGATCTACTGCAAATAATTATATTTTTTTGAGAACAATTAATTATTTTCCCCCAAAAAAAAAAGTAATTATATTTAGTTCATGAAGTAAAAGGATATTGTAATTTGTCACCTCCATATTTATTATCGTTATTTTTTTTTTAATTTATGGACAGATACATTGCATATTGTGCATTGGCTTGACAAAGCCACATTTTATCACTTGGATGAGAAGGATCTCAAAATCGTTATTCATTTTTAGTTTTTTCAAGTTCAATATGTTTAACTCCTACAATGTTATATAGTCTAAAAATCAAAGAAAATAAAATTGTAAGAGAATAAATTCAAAATCCTGAAATGTTACAGGGATTATAAAATGCTTCAAGAGTTTTTCTTTAAGAACTAATTTATGCTAAAGCAGTTGTGATCAAAGCATTTTGCATCTTTTACGACTCTTATTTGGTTAGTTGAAAGTCCTAAAACCACATGGTATCAAAATCTTTGAGATAGGTTGAATTTCGTGCACATGCTACGACATCTTGTGACGTGGGTGAATTCTATATGTTTTGCAAGACTTAAACCGCCGTGAATTAGTTCAATTCTCTCTTTAGTGCTAACAATTCAACTATATTCAAAAAATAATTCAGTACCATTCGAATGTGTTTAGAAAATTAGCAGCCTTATAGTTAGTCGCACATAATAATTCAATACCTTATATATGTGTTCATAAAGTTGTATTTTGATTATAAAAAACAATTGATGATATGGATGGCAGTTCGATGAAGTTTTTTGATCAAGAGGGAGATCCTCTAGAAGGTCTAAGAAAGATGATGGGTCGAAGGCTATGAAATAACTATTCAATTGATTCCATTAACAATGTATTTTTGTATCATAAAGATTTCTTCTATTTTTGATGTACCTGTTTTTCCTTTGGAAGATGGCATTGCTTGCCATGTCTTACCCAAACTTAGCACTGGAACGTTGTCAAAGTATGAGAGTTGTTATGGTTTATCTTATTAAACACAATTATGGTATATGATGACGGAAGTAGGATATATAACGAAGCATTGAGGCATTCTATATTTATAGAGCGTTACTCAAATTGAAAGTAAATTATATTGTGAATATGAATACATTTGTATTCTGCACTGGTTGTAAAACTTATTATAAGAGTAGAAGGAAAGGAACAGAAGAACACAATAATATGGATAATGGTTAATTGAAATTTGCTTAAAAGATTTGTTTGTAATTACAAACAAATTGGGGAAGGAAATAGCATGACTGGTCAAAGCATTTGTATGTCCCACATCGGATAGAACATAAAAAAATCAAGTTTATATAACAATCTAACAGGCTTGATTGTTTGCTGAGTTGGGTGGCGCCAACTTGTGACCCAAGTGGGAGCACCAAAGTGATGGAACGTGGCTACGGCTTGTTTGGCTGGTCTGTTAGCTGCAATATGCTGGCCTGCCCGCTCCAAGCTGAGAGTTGTGCCACGGGACATGGGCGAAGGTCTATGTCTCTTGGTCCCTAGACGAGAGGGAACTGCGTGAGGCTGGTTTCACAGAGCAGCGAATACCTCTGGCTCCCAACAGTGGAGGGACCACAGGCTGCTGCACTTCCACACCACTAAGCCCGGTGAGCCTAGCCTTTGAACCATTACTTTTTTGTGCTCAATTTTCGCTCGTTAAGGAAAGAACACAATAATGGCCACCCAATTTTTCAGTCTATAATCTTTATTCGATCCATTTATTTGTTAAAAATTTAATTAAATAGCAAGCAAGGTTGTAAGAGTTGTGATAATATATGTTTACAAATAAAAGATTATTGTCTTTTTTTTTTGTGGTGAGATTATGATCAACTGCAAATAGTTATATTTTTTTGAGAACAATTAATTTTTTTTCCCCCAAAAAAAAGTAATTATATTTGGTTCATGAAGTAAAAGGATATTGTAATTTGTCACCTCCATATTAATTATCCTTATTTTTTTTTTTTAAATTTATGGAGAGATACATTGCATATTGTGCATTCGCTTGACAAAGCCACATTTTATCACATTGGATGAGAAGGATCTCAAAATCGTTATGCATTTTTAGTTTTTTCAAGTTCAATACTGCGTCAGGATCTTTAGTAGCCTCAGTAGAAACTAGTGAATTTGATATACAATGCCTTTTTACCATATAAATGACTGGTAGCATGAAGGTCATCAAAATGGTATGTCCAACCTTGAATTGGATTAAGGGAAATAGAAATATAAAGTGATATCGTAACACAAGACAAAAGATGCAAACTTTTGTGTGTGTTTTTCTTAATGTGACACCCCTTTCGAAGCTCTTTTTACAGGTTCCTTACATGTTCTTTTCTTTACCCCAAATATTTCAATCAGGAACCTTGCTTATCCAGAAAATGAAACATAACAAAGGCATGTTTATAACACGATTCAAACATATACATGTAGTATGGCTCAAATTGAAATGAAACTCAAATGTGAAACTTAATACAGTATTACAGTTGTATTCTGTAATGGTTGTAAAACTTATAATAAGAGAAGAATGCGAAGAACAGAATAATAAAAACACAACATGGATAATTGTTTTTTGTAATTTGCAGACATGATTTGTTTTTAATTACAAAGAAAGTGTGGAACCAAATAACATTAACGGTCTAGACCAATGTTAGCTAGCAGCAAATTTTGCATCAGTTACTTCACTTGTCCAAGTATTATGACCCACATCGGATATATTATAACAAAACCAAGTCTATATAACAATCTAACAAGCAGGACAGTTCGCTGAGTTGGGTAGCGCCAGCTTGTGACCCAAGTGGGAGCATTAAAGTGATGGAACATGGTTACGGCTTGCTGGGCTGGTCGCTGCAATATGCTGGCCTGCCCGCTCCAAGTTGACAGTTGTGCCAAGGGACATGGGCGAAGGCCGTTGTCTCTTGGTTCCTAGATGAGAGGGCAGTGCGTGCCAAGGGACATGGGCGAAGGCCGTTGTCTCTTGGTTCCTAGATGAGAGGGCAGTGCGTTAGGCTGGTTTCACAGTTACGGCTGCTGGGCTGGTCAGTTAGCTGCAATATGCTGGCCTGCCCGCTCCAAGTTGAGAGTTGTGCCAAGGGACATTGGCGAAGGCCGTTGTCTCTTGGTTCCTAGATGAGAGGGCAGTGCGTTAGGCTGGTTTCACAGAGCAGCGAATACCTCTAGCTCCTGACCTGCCCGCTCCAAGTTGAGAGTTGTGCCAAGGGACATAGGCGAAGGCCGTTGTCTCTTGGTTCCTAGATGAGAGGGCAGTGCGTTAGGCTGGTTTCACAGAGCAGCGAATACCTCTAGCTCCTGACAGTGGAGGGGTTACAGGCTGCTGCACTTTCGGTCCATTAAGCCCGGTGAGCCTAGCCTCTTAGATGAGAGGGCAGTGCGTTAGGCTGGTTTCACAGAGCAGCGAATACCTCTAGCTCCTGACAGTGGAGGGGGGTTACAGGCTGCTGCACTTTCGGTCCATTAAGCCCGGTGAGCCTAGCCTCTGAACCATCACTTTTTTGTGGTCATTTTGGGCTACTTAAGGGAAGTAACACTATAATGAGCTAGAGAGTTTTGGGAAAAGAGAGGTTTATATGGATTATGGATGGATAAGACACATTATATCAATCATTCAACCACAGATTCAAGTTCAACATCTATACCTACTGCACAGCATCTGTTCATTTTCATCCAAACAGGGAATAAGACTTAAATTGAACAAAGAAACCATGAAAACGTTCATGTTTTCCATTTCAGTTGTCCTTGGCTTTTCCAGAACTGCAAACACAGAACATCATTTAAGAAATTCACGGTGATTAAGACTTTGCAATTCCAACTGAATTAACCGGAATAAAACAAAAATGTAACCTCGATTTGAATTCGCCAATTAATTATGAACTTAAACAACCAATAATGTCTTCTATAGAAGATTCACACTCATATTTAGGACTTGTTTGAATTGACTTATTTGAATATATTTACTGACATAAGTACTTACGAGACTCTTTGATAGAGCTTACGGAAATATCATATGGCATCTCCATAAGCTAGTTTCAGCTTATTCTCATAAGCTCTCCATGATAGGTAAATACAACTTATAGCTTATATGAAAACAGTTTTGACTTTATTTCATCTTTTGTTAAAGAAACATCTTATACATAAGCAATTATTTGATAAGTGTTTATGCAAATAAGTGCTTAATTAAGTTATTTGTCCAAACAGAGGTTTAATGAATTCAGAAAGAAAAAAATTACATGTGGATAACAACGATGTTTTTGGCAGTCACTAACCAAGCTGCTTTGTAGTAAGACTCCTCAGCATATTTCCTAAGAAATGAAACACAGCTTCTGTGTTTTTGGTGATTCAAAGGCCTGGAAAGTGAAACAATACACAAGGTTAAAAATCAAAATACCACATATAAGGGAACTTTATAAATTGGATATCAAAGAGCATAAAGATAATTACAATGATAAAACCAAGTGAACCACAGCATGTAAACCATATGAAAATTTAATAGGAAAGTATATACCTTATCAATATTTACAATTGGTATGATTGCGGATACTTGATGGTCTGTGTCTTTTCTTTATCAAGAAGAAATTAAACTCTAGCATCCACTGAAGAAACCAAAATACTGAAAAGTTCTTCAGGGTTGAATTTGGATGAATGAATGCACCATAAAATTAGTGACTGGCAATATGAAGGTTGTCGAAATGGAAGGTCTAACCCAAGACAGAAGATGCTAAATTTTTGTATGCTTTTTGGCACGCCCGTGTATTTAATAACAGCCTTTTCTCAGCTCTTTGTAACGGTTTTGTACTAGGTCTTTTCTTTTTCCTTCAAGATTGGAGAGGTAGATAGAAGACGCAAGAACAAAACCTGTAAAAAGAGACGGAGTATAAATGTAAAGGTGTGGAGCAGTTACTTGCATTGGCATGTCCTCAGACAGTTGCCACGTTATGTTAAGTTACCAACATCTACCACTCTACAATTTGTGACTTAGAAGTAGTCTTTTCCAACAGCTGATATTAAATTCTTAGTATGCTATGTGGTTGCCGCCTTATCTAATTTTTGTACATCATAAGGGAAAAAAATGGTGATAATGTGAATGTATTATTTTAGAATACTTTTTTTTCTTCTGATTATTTGATCATTTTTCTACATCTTCTTGTGGGATATACTATATTTCATCAGCGTGAACATGTAAAATGAAATACAGGCTATGATACAAATTATTCAGACACAATAAGCTGGTTGGATAATGGGGCACATGGAAACTGAAAATTGAGTGCTCAGTTGAATCACCAAAACAAATTATTCACTAACATAACTCTTAAATGAGTCCCTAGATTTAAGTTTTGGGAGCCGTAGAAATGACCAAGTACAAAACACGTAAAAAGAGGAGATTTACATTAAGAAGGTGCAGGCTGTGAGTTTTCTGCAGTTGTTGTAACACTTAGAAACTAGAGAACAAATTTTAAAAACCCACGAGAGAATGGAGAAAAAATGCATTGTATTACAATGCGGATTAGGATTATCTTAAAAGAGTATATATATATATATATATATATATATATATATATATAGGGAAATGATAGATACAATGACAAAATGTATTAAAAAAATTTCGAGACAGTGTATTTGTTAACACCTTTCCTTAATTACACACCATTACCTCCCTTGATTTCCGGCAAAGAACAAATTTAATTGGTTGAGACCTTTTCTTGATCAGTTCTTGATAAAAACTCTCTAGATAAATAGCAATGCTCATATATATATTATGCTTTTGTTATAAAAAAGTTATGATGTTTATGCAAGTTTGATGAATTTATTGATAAGGAGGGAGATCCTATAGGTCTAAGAAAACCGGATGATCCCAGGCCAAGAGATGACTATTCAATTGATTCCATTAACAAGGTATTTATGCATCATAAACATTTCTGTTTCTAATTTACCTTTTTTTTCCTTTGGCAGATGGCATAGCTTGCAAAGGCTTGCACAAATCGAGATCGAAACGACGTCCATGAATGAGAGCTGTTGTGCTTTCATGTTATGAGTTTGTTATTTGTTGGTAACCTGGATTATGACTACTTTTTGTACCTTTAGTTTACTCATGTCTCTCGCCAATAGTAATGCCTTTATCCTTTTTGTAACGATGACCAAGAACAATATCAATTTTATCTATCAAGCAAAAAAAAATGCAGACCCATGTGAACCCACATATATTTGCATAGTAATTTTCAAGTAAGGACTTAAAACACATTACAGGTGGAAAATAAGGTATCATATTTTGGATTAGAAAACACATTTTCATATAATAATTTTGAAGATAAATCTTGAAAGACTTCGAAATAAATCCAAATTTAGCTATAAATCTATGGTCCACAACTCCCACATCCCAATTCAGAATCTAAATCTACTTCTTTGAAACCTTTTGATTTCAACAAGTCTCTTTCTATGTCAAGATTCATCTTAGTTGCAACCGACTTGACCTTTAGCCTTTCCAATTCGAGCTCCAGAACTACCATGCTGTCCTTCAACTTTTCAGCCTCCAAAGCTTTCTCCACATATCTTTTTATCCCTAAAGCATAATGAACATGCAATTCAAGCCAAGTAATATCATATTTAAATTTTGCAAGTTCCTCCCATAAAACTTGAAGATCCTTACAGGCTTGCTCGTTCATGTCTCTGGCTTTTCTAGTCTTAAGGAAATACATAACTCTACCTAATGCAGCAAACACCGACTCTGCGTCAGGATCTTTAGTAGCTTCAGTAGAAACTAGTGAAGAAACTTGTAAAAGAGTTTCAATATTTGGGCCTCGACCTTCAGGCTTTGCTGTTGGGAGCTCCACTTCCATTTAACCAGTTTGACTACCAAACGTAAGGGATGAAGGGATGTTAACGATTTGATTTATTCGTTTCTCATGAGTTGACTTACGAACAAAAATTTCCACACCAATAATACAAGTATCATTCACAATAAACCCCCTTCCAGGATCACTAAGCTCAGCTAATGTCATGAAAGAAGTAAATCCCCAGTCATCCTCACTTGCGCTGAACTCGTGGCTAGTTTCTGTCAAGATAAAGCATAAGAGTAAAATTTAGTTTATTTTTTTCTCACTTGCAAAATCCTAGTGGATCACCATGATTCTAGCGTAGCCATAATGATATCAAACATACATTTAATCATTTTGCAAGACGGAGGAAGAGGAGAGAAAAAACCTTCTGTGATTGTACTGTTGTCCTCGACTTGATTGAATACAGCAAACTTAAATTTCGCATCTCTCTTCCATCCCTCAGACATATTAGCAGTCTTTATAGCCTCCAAATATATTTGTAACTGGTCGACTGCACTACTCTTCCCCTTTGGGAAGAGAAGAATCCTCCTACAACAAAACCAAATAAGATCAAAACACAAATGTAATAAATCATGTCAAAGAGTGTATAATCTATTAATATATATATCCACCAGTGGAAATTGTGATTCATTCAAATAACTTACCATGGATATCCACTAAGGACGAAAGGCTCGGAGTATAACTTATCAACATTCAAGTGGGAAAAATTTTCAATCTTCCATGTGAACTTCTCAAATATCTCAACACTAGTTTCTTGACCCTCCATTTCTGTAAACTCGAGAAGAACACACAGAAAAAATAAGAAACAATTCTTATTTAATAGAAAAGGTGAAATTCTCAAATATCTCAATATGAGTAAAGGTTGCCCTGCACAACTACTTATATAAAAAAATATTAGCAGTACGAGCGACTTAGCTTCCGAGAAAGGCAAGGCACAACTTACAATAAGAGAGATACCGATATGCTCTTAAATTAATTTGTTACACTTACACTTAGGCAAGGCACAAACTTACAATAGTGCTCATTTGTTACACTTACAAAAGTTGGATATAAATGATATTTGTACTCTTAATTTGTTATCATATCCATATATTCGTGGATACCTGGTACGATGCTTGTTTGATAAGACCTATTTTTGAAATTGTTTTATAAGTTCATCCGACTAAAAATGCTATGTTTTGTAATTGTCACTTCTCACGAGTTTATAATTTATTTTTAATGTTTACATGGGGGTAGAAAACTATAAGGATGATAATGTTCTATATCTATACTATATATAAAGAAATAACTCTTTCAACACTTTTGGGCTGATTTTTTTCTTTTCAAAAATGTCCTCAATTTTAAATACAAATAACAAATGTAATAGATAGATAAAAATAAATTTAAATATTAAAAAAATGTAACAAACACGATATGAATATATATATATATATATATATATATATATGTGTGTGTGTGTGTGTGTGTGTGTGTGTGTGTGTGTGTGTGTGTGTCTGTTTTTTACTTTTAACATTTTAAAAGTGTAACAAATTAGATGAGTATGTTTATACTTGTTTTTTCATTATCTTATTATACCCTTAAACAATTTTTTTTCTATAATAAATATCGTTGTTGGTGTTAAAAAAAGAATTTAGATTTTTTTTTGTTATATTGTTGATATCATTGAAATAAATAATCATGATTAGTTTGGTTTGTTATTTATTAGTTGAAAGCAACAAACTTTTATATTTTTAGTTTTAATCCAAATCAATATTTCATAAAAAAAAAAAACGTTGATAATTTTCAAACGTTAGGGCAATAAAAAGAGCGGAAAGACGGTCACATGAGTGTCAGTCTTTACTTGCCCGTCTTTTCGCTAGTACTATATATAAAGAAAACAACTCATTTCAGCCCTTTTGGGCTGTCTTTTTCTCTTTCCATAAATGCCTTCAATTTTCAATACAAATAACACATGTAACAAATATATAAGAATAAATTTAAATAGTAAAACAAATGTAACAAACACAATATGATATATATATATATATATATATAGAGAGAGAGAGAGAGAGAGAGAGAGAGAGAGAGTATGTATATTATGAGAATGACTATCTTAGATGAGAATGATAAGAATGATCATAAACCACGGGACATGAGTGTAGGCCGACGTCTCTTGGTTCCTAGACGAGAGGGCAATGCGTGAGGCTGGTTTCACAGAGCAGTGAATACCTCTGGCTCCTGACAATGGAGGGATTACAGGCTGCTGCACTTACAGTCCATTAAACCCGATGAGCCTAGCTTTTGAACCATCACTTTTTTGTGGTCATTATTTTGGGCTCGTTAAGGGAAGCATCACTCATTCAATACCTCATTTTTTTTATTTTTGTTGTTTTTTGGCTTCAAATTTGTGTTTTAGAGAAACAGAGGAATCATGACACGATTTCCTCAACGTGTCACGATTTTCTAGGCCGTGAGCATGGTTTTCTGAGTGCTCATTCGTGTCACGATTTTGGGAAAACGTGACACGATTTTCGGCTTGTTGGGCAAGTTTTCAGGATAAGGTTGGTCGTACCTTGGGTCGTACGTATCAAACGTGTCACGATTTGGACAAACGTGACACGATTTTGACAGCTGAAGACTGCTATATAAGTGTTTCTTTGCAGATTTTGAAGGAGAGCTTGAAGAGAGAGAAACTTGGATTACAAAGGAGGTAACTTTAGGGTTGAGTGTCTTTGTAGTGAGGATCTCTTGGGTTGGGAAACATTGTAAACACCTTGGGTAGTGAGATTTCACCATTGGAAGGATCAAAAGCTTCCTTTTGTGTTTTCTCTTAGGATTCATTGTGAGTGTGGGTGACATGAAAATGGGTAAAAATTAGGTCTTGTTCTTTTGTGAGCTTTTAAGCTAATTTCTTGTAACCCATTTGTATCACTTTCATCTTAGTGGATTGGAGGGCTGCTCTCTCCCCCAGAGTAGGTCATATTGGACCGAACTGGGTTACCATCTTGGTGTGTTTGTTCCTTTCTTTCATTGCTTATCTTTATTGCTTTGATTATGCTTGTGGTGTTGCTCTACACTTAGATTTAGATCAGTTTTTGTTGTTATTGCTTGGAGACAATTTATCTATTGATTACCGCTTCCTTTGCTCCGCACATCTTTGTTATTCATTGGTGTGATTTTGTCCGAATTCACAACAATTTTCAACATGTCTCATCGTCTTTCTCTCTCAAGGTATAGTGGGTGTATGACTGTTCATATAATAATTTTCAAATTATAATGGCCACAAATTTTTCAAATAATATTTTTTTTATGATTGGTAAAAAGGAATCTTACTTTATTCATTGTCCAAAAAATGTTTATATACACCAGTCAAGCATAGAGACTCTAACTGAACAAAGAAACCATTAAAACTGTTCATGTTTCCATTTCAATTGTCCTTGGCTTTTCCTGAACCGCAAACATAGAACATCACTTAAGAATTTCACGGTGATTAAGACTTTGCAATTCCAACTGAATTTACGGGAAAAATTAAATGTAACCATGATTTGAAGTTGCCAATTAATTGTGAGCTTAAACAACCAATATTGTCTTCTATATAAGATTCACACTCATATTTAGGACTTGTTTGAATTTATCTACTGACATTAGTACTTGCGAGACTGTTTGAGAGAGCTTACGGAGACAGCATATGGCAAGTCAATAAGCTGGTTTCAGCTTATTCTCATAAGCTCTCCATGATAGATTAAGAATACAACTTATAGCTTATATGAAAACAGTTTGACTTTATTTCATCTTTTGTTAAAGAAACATCTTACACATAAGCAATTATTTGATAAGTGTTTATGCAAATAAGTGCTTAATTAAGCTATTTGTCCAAACAGAGGTTTAATGCATTCAGAAAGAAAAATTACCTGTGGATAAGCATTGATGTTTTTGGCAGTTACAATGCAAGCTGCTTTGTAGAAAGAATCCTCAGCATACATCCTAAGAAATGAAACACAGCTTCTGTGTTTTTTTATGATTCAAAGGCCTGGAAAATGAAATGATACACAAGGTTAAAAATCATAATACCACATGTAAGGGAACTTTATAAATTGAATATCAAAGAGCATAAAGGTAATTACAATGATAACAACCAAGTGAACCACAGCATGAAAACCATTTGTAAATTTAATAGGAAAGTATATACCTTATCAATATTTACAATTGGTACGATTGCGGGATACTTAATGGTCTGTGTCTTTTCTTTATCGAAAAGAAATTAAACTCTAGCATCCACTGAGGTAGGTAATCATTAATTTGACAACTTCCTATTTTGCTGTTTTTTGTGAGTCTAGAACATATGTCTAAGGAACACATATTCTAAGATCAAGATGGAGACAACAAAGATGTTAAATATAAAGGAAAATTCTCTCATCGGTCAGCGGGGATGGTAATGAACAGAGCCAACTTGAGCCTGGTCGAGTTAGTACCGGACTCTTCATTTCAAATTTTGGGGAGCCATAGAAAAGATCAAGTACAAAACACGTAAAAAGAGGGGACTTACATTAAAAAGGTGCAGGTTGTGAGTTTTCTGCTGTTGTAACACTTAAGTCGATTAACCGAAAAAAGACTCATATTGAACAAAGAAACCATCATTATGTTCATGTTTCCTTTTCCATAGTCCTTGGCTTTTCCAAAACTGCAGACACAGAAAGTCGATTAACCGAAAAATGCCATCCAATTGAATCTTCCAACTTATATTGTCTTCTCTAGAAAAGTCGCACTCTTTTTTAATAATGCATTAAGCATTTATTCGTAATTAAGTTTTTTACCCAAACAGAGGCTTAATGCATAATTATGCTGTTTATCCAACAAAGGCTTAATAAGTTGTTTATCCAAAAGTTACCTGTGGATAAGTAGTGATGTTTTTGGCAGTCACTACGCAAGCTGCTTTGGAGAAAGACTCCTGAGCATACTTCCTAAGAAGTGAAAATCAGCTTCTGTGTGTTTGTGGTGATTGAAAGGCCTGTAAAATGTAAATCAACACAAGATTAAAAATCAAATACCATATAGAAGGGAACTTTAGAAATTAGATATCAAATAATATAAAGAAAGGAAACTATTATAAAAACCAAGTGAACCACATAATGAATACCATTTGAAAACTTAATAGTATAGAATATGCCTTATCCATTGTGAGATTCTCAACGGTCTGCGTCTTTTCATTATCAAGAAGACGTAAAGTGTAGGATCCAGTTAGGAAATTTCATGCCATGATTTTACAGCAGACTTCACGGGATCAAGAGTGAAATTTTTTTAAAATGACATATGAGCATACAAATAAGTGAATTATTTAATTATCTTAAATTTCAATATAAGTCACGACAAACTCAGAGTTAAAGGAAGCAAATTAAACAGAGCATTTCAGAAACCAAAAAACAGAAGTCTTCGGTGTTGAATTCGGATGATGAATGAATGCACTGTTCAGTTCTGAATGTGTTGGAATACTAATATACTATGTCTTTTTACCTAAATATTTGAATCAGGAACCTTACCTAGAGTGTTCCTACGCTATGAGCCTGATCGAGTTACTACTTAACTCTTCACTGGAGAACCTCACCAAAAACGAGCATTTATTGCTTCTACTAAAATGTCTTTTGAAACCTCTCAAAGTAGCTTCCAACAAGCTAAGTGGTTTGTTAAAAACTTAATTGAAATTTATTTACCCAATGAAAAGTACAAATGTTACTGAAAACTTATCAGAAAATGAAACATAACAAAGGCATGTTTAGAACACGATATATACATTCGGAAGAATTTTTGTTCAACCCACTAGCAGATGACACAGCTTGCCAAGGTTTGCACAAACCGAGATCTGAAGCAGCATCCAAGAATGAGAGTTGTTGTGGTTTATCTTATATAACCAAATCCTGACGATGGAAGGACAGGTAGTGAAGCATTAAGCCCTGCTATATGACTCAAATTGAAATGAAACTCTAATGTGAAAC
Source organism: Medicago sativa (assembly GCF_051527215.1). Lineage (NCBI taxonomy): Eukaryota > Viridiplantae > Streptophyta > Magnoliopsida > Fabales > Fabaceae > Medicago > Medicago sativa. The sequence continues at coordinate 28,632,846 of NC_140749.1, read as the reverse complement.
TTAATACAGTTCTATTCTGCAGTGGTTGTAAAACTTATTATTGGAGAATAATAAGAACAGAATAAAATAAAAAAACACAACATGGATAATGGTTTATTGAAATTTGCATACATGATTTGTTTTTAATTACAAAGAAAGTGTGGAACCAAATAACATTAATGGTCTAGACCAATGTTAGCTAGCAGCAAATTTTGCATCAGTTACTTCACTTGTCCAAGTATTATGTCCCACATCGGATATATTATAACAAAACCAAGTCTATATAACAATCTAACAAGCAGGACAGTTCGCTGAGTTGGGTAGCGCCAGCTTGTGACCCAAGTGGGAGCATTAAAGTGATGGAATATGGCTACGGCTTGTTGGGCTGGTCGGTTAGCTGCAATGTGCTGGCCTGTCCGCTCCAAGTTAAGAGTTGTGCCAAGGGACATGGGCGAAGGCCTTTGTCTCTTGGTTCCTAGATGAGAGGGCAATGCGTGAGGCTGGTTTCACAGAGCAGCGAATACCTCTAGCTCTTGACAGTGGAGGGATTACAGGCTGCTGCACTTTCGGTCCATTAAGCCTGGTGAGCCTAGCCTCTGAACCATCACTTTTTTTGGTCATTTTGAGCTACTTAACCACAGAATATCGGTCCATTAAGCCTGGTGAGCCTAGCCTCTGAACCATCACTTTTTTTGGTCATTTTGAGCTACTTAACCACAGAATACAGATTGAAGTTCAACATCTACTGCACAGTATCTGTTCATTTTCATCCGAACAGGGAATAAACCACAATTTTAGCACGGAATGGGACTCAAATTGAACAAAGAAACCATGAAAATGTTCATGTTTCCATTTCAATTTCGGTCCATTAAGCCTGGTGAGCCTAGCCTCTGAACCATCACTTTTTTTGGTCATTTTGAGCTACTTAACCACAGAATATCGGTCCATTAAGCCTGGTGAGCCTAGCCTCTGAACCATCACTTTTTTTGGTCATTTTGAGCTACTTAACCACAGAATACAGATTGAAGTTCAACATCTACTGCACAGTATCTGTTCATTTTCATCCGAACAGGGAATAAACCACAATTTTAGCACGGAATGGGACTCAAATTGAACAAAGAAACCATGAAAATGTTCATGTTTCCATTTCAATTTCGGTCCATTAAGCCTGGTGAGCCTAGCCTCTGAACCATCACTTTTTTTGGTCATTTTGAGCTACTTAACCACAGAATATCGGTCCATTAAGCCTGGTGAGCCTAGCCTCTGAACCATCACTTTTTTTGGTCATTTTGAGCTACTTAACCACAGAATACAGATTGAAGTTCAACATCTACTGCACAGTATCTGTTCATTTTCATCCGAACAGGGAATAAACCACAATTTTAGCACGGAATGGGACTCAAATTGAACAAAGAAACCATGAAAATGTTCATGTTTCCATTTCAATTGTCCTTGGCTTTTTCAGAACTGCAAACACAGAACATCATTTAAGAAATTCACGGTGATTAAGACTTTGCAATTCCAACTGAATTAACCGGAATAAAAAATAAATGTAACCTCGATTTGATTTCGCCAATTAATTATGAACTTAAACAACCAATAATGTTTTCTATAGAAGATTCATACTCGCAGCGAATACCTCTAGCTCTTGACAGTGGAGGGATTACAGGCTGCTGCACTTTCGGTCCATTAAGCCTGGTGAGCCTAGCCTCTGAACCATCACTTTTTTTGGTCATTTTGAGCTACTTAACCACAGAATACAGATTGAAGTTCAACATCTACTGCACAGTATCTGTTCATTTTCATCCGAACAGGGAATAAACCACAATTTTAGCACGGAATGGGACTCAAATTGAACAAAGAAACCATGAAAATGTTCATGTTTCCATTTCAATTGTCCTTGGCTTTTTCAGAACTGCAAACACAGAACATCATTTAAGAAATTCACGGTGATTAAGACTTTGCAATTCCAACTGAATTAACCGGAATAAAAAATAAATGTAACCTCGATTTGATTTCGCCAATTAATTATGAACTTAAACAACCAATAATGTTTTCTATAGAAGATTCATACTCATATTTAGAACTTGTTTGAATTGACTTGTTTGAATTGACTTATTTGAATATATTTACTGACATAAGTACTTACTAAGCATACTTCCTAAGAAATGAAACACATATTTTGTGTGTTTTTGGTGATTCAAAGGCTTGGAAAATAAAATTATACACAAGGTTAAAATCAAAACACCATATAAAGTAACTTTATAAATTAGACATCAAAAAACAGAAGCTAATTACAATCAACCAGTTGAAAGTTTAATAGAAAAATGTATACCTTATCAATATTCACAATTGATAAGAAATTAAACTCTGGCATGATTTTACAGATAAGTGAATTCATACTCTTCAGACTGAAATTTTTAAAAAATGATATATGAGCATACAAATAAGTGAATTCTTTAATGGAGAAAACTTAGGTACAATTCCTTAGGTGCTTTTCGTATGGTTCATAACTAAATTCACCATGATTTCCTTAAATCCATAATTTTCTCAAAGATGTATTTTTAGTTAAGAACCATACGAAAAGCACCTAGAGAATTGTATCTAAGTTTTGTCCTTCTTTAATTACCTTAAATCACAATATAAGTCACGACAAACTCAAAGTTTAGGAAGCAAATAAAACAAAACAAAACATGTCAGAAACCAAAATAATGAAAAATTCTTCAGGGTTGAATTTGGATGAATGAATGCACAGTTCAGTTCTGAATGTGTTGGTATACAAGTCTTTTTGCCTTGTTAGTGACTGGCAATATGAAGATTGTCCAAATGGAAGGTCTAAACATGGATTAGATTAAGAGTGACAGAAATATAACCCAAGACAGAAGATGCTAACCTTTGGTATGCTTTTTGGCACGCTCGTGTATTATTTAATAACCGCCTTTTCTCAGCTCTTTGTACCGGTTTCGTACTTGGACTTTACTTTTCCCTCCGAGATTGGAAACCAGAACCTTACTTTAAGTGAAGTGCTGGATTCGAATTAGTGACGGTTGCAGCATTATGTTTTGACGCCGCCTTGGCTTCTGATTGTAGCCGCTACATTTTTAAGTCAACTCCCCCACTCGCTTATTACTGATCCACATTCTTTTCTAGTGTTGTTTTCGAAACAACCCTCTTATGTTTTTCCTATGTTTCCAACGATATTCTGGACATTCACCTAGATTTTGTTACTCACCCTGAAGATTTCAATGTGAGTTTTCTGCTGTTGCAACACAAAAATTAGACAACAGGTTTTAAAAACCCAAGGAGAATGATGGAGAAGAGGATGTATTGTATTATAAGAGAAAAGAAACCAAAACTATCGATAATCAATTTGATTTTATGTCAGGAGGTCAACCATAGAAGCAATTTGCTTGTTGCGATTAGAGACGGAGCAATATCAGAGACAGAAAAGACTTACATGAATGTGGTCTTCGTTGATTTTGAGAAGGCGTAGAAAAGAAATGGAATCAGTCTATCTATATTCAGACCATCGAAGATATGTATGGAGGGCCATAGAGCATTTCCCGATAACTATACGACTGACCAAGTAACGATTTCAAACATCTATTTGATGTAAACTACTAGTTACACTTTTCATCATCCTAATTTTTTAAGGATATTATCTTTCTTGAAGAGACGAGAGAAAATAAATGGGGAGTTCGAGAATTGGAGACAAACTTAAGAAACATATAGCTTTCAATTGAGTAGAAGACAAATGGAACATATGGAGTGTGTGTTTAACAAACGGCAAAACAAGCCTAGTTAAACATTAATACAGAAGTTATGAATCACATTTAATATCAATTACATAATCAGCATTATCTTAAAAGAGTACAACAACTTCATAGATGCCAGCAAAAACTTCAAAACCTAAGGAGGCTCCAAACATTCTTGTTCACTGATACACATCAGTCTTATGTTTTACCCCAATCTAAATTAGGAGCCACCCACTATTAGAGGGGTCCCAAATGCAATGGAAGGGTGATAAAACTTGCAAAGCATATTAGACTTAGCAGTTTTTACCCTTTTGTCCAACTGAAAAATTGTAGAGAATGTGTATTTATTACAAATTAACATCTCTCGTGTATAAACAAATTCCTAAAGATAAAGACTCTTCATGAATGGAACCAAGCTTAGATAATCATGGAAGAGCATCTGAAGAAGCATTTGAGGGATCTGACAAAGCTTCATTGAGAAATATCAATTAGCTTTTGGCCATGAATGGACCACAACACAGGATAGAAATATATTGAGTAAAATGAACAGGTGTGAAGGGTGGATGTCTCAAAAAAAAAAAAGGATAAGACAATGCAACCGTCGACAGTTTTCGCTTATTTTCTTTTCCCGGTACCAATTGACAGGAGCTCAAAGCTCTTGAGTGTATCATCGCGACCACCTCGTGTCCCTGCGGTACGGGTGAAGGATGATTTGGATTCAAGACCAGGTTGAACCCTCTGAGTAGTCGATAGACGACTACTGCTCGAGATCAATCGACTAGACCGGCTTTCACTAGGTTCCCCAGAAGAGCTTGGTCTGCTACTTGATATCATAGGCCTTTTTGAAGCACTGCCATTACGAGTAGAACTGCGAGCCCTATCAGAATCAGGTTGCTACAAAGATCCAGTGTTGGACAACAAGAAATTATTTAGAAGTCAGTCGCTATTTATTTAAAAACTGAACCAAAAAACAAAACAAAAGACAAACCATACAAAAAGAAAATCATGTGAAGAAACACTAACCACATCTTTGGAAGACGGCATATTATCTAGAGACCTATGCTGCAGTCCTTGCGCAGACCCATTCCTTCTTGAAAATGCCCCCACTGCACCTGATAATCTATCTCGAATTTCTTGTCCGACTAAAATAAAAGGGATTAGGAGTTAGCCAATGATCAGAGTCTTTTCATTTACAGCGTAGAATTAAAATAGCACAACCTTTGCAGTGTATCATATAAACATCCATATTATTTAAACAAGTGGTTAATAAAGAGCACACATGCAGAAAAGTGAAACTTGAAGACTGATGAATCAATCAGAAATCAAAACTATTTAATGTGTTATCAGCATAGCAGTGAAATGCTTCAGAATGAAATAGATTTCAGAACTTGCAATAGGAATAAACCTGAAGGCCGTTCTAATCGCTCTCCAGATGGTCCTGGGTTTAAGACTGGTTTCACACTTGGCTGTTGAAAATACAACGTAAAATTAAATCAATAAGAACAAGAACCAAAACTTAAAGATGAAGATGAAAACTAATAGGAGTACTAACCCGTGTTCTAGAACTGGATCCAATTTGTGGATACTTCAATATAGTCCAATCAAATACATAGTCAAACTGATAACCTAAAAATGCACAATTTCTAGTAAGGTACTTTCAAAGCTAGGATAACTTTCAACTAAGGAACAATAAAGCTTATGCATCTACAAGATAACCTTCTCGAATGAATAGGTCCCGGAAGAGTCTCTTAAGATATGAATAATCGGGTTTATCTTCAAACCGCAATGATCGGCAATAGTGGAAATATGATGTGAATTCTGTTGGATGTGACTTGCACAATACCTGTTACAGAAATCCAAACTGTAAATTCTTTGCAAATTGTGAAAGATGAAAATTGGAAAAATAATTAATTGATTAGTTTGCAGCTCAAACAATTTATTTTAAGTAAAAAATATGGTTCTTACAAATAAATATTTATGCATGATGCAGAAACATAATGGTAAACAAATAATACTTATGAACTCTTGTCAAAAAAATAATAATACTTGTGAAATGCGGCTAATTTCTGTAGAAAACAAGACCTCATCCTGACATAACCAATTATCCAAAGCATCGAAGTAGAGTATTATTTTTCATAAAAGCATTGAAGTACCTCTATTGGAGTAAGCATTTTCTTTTCACTTATCTTGTCGTATTTCTGCTTTTTAGTGCCAGCTTTCATTCCTTGCCATGGAAGGCTGGAAAAAGAAATTATATACCAAGTTAGAAAGTACAATGATGACAATAAAATAAACAAGAATCTCAGCGTCCAACTAACCTTCCTCTCAAAAAGTACATGAGTACATAACCAAGTGATTCTAGATCATCTCTTCTGCTTTGCTCTGCAAGATAATCAGAAGAGATGTAAATGTACACCCAATTTATTTAAATTAGAACTTTAATGGAAAAAAAAAAATAAAGCTTATATTCATGAGTTTCTGAAATAAACTGCCTCACTCACCAACTCCAAGGTGAGTGTTAACACTTGCATATCGAGCAGTTCCAGTGAGATTCTTGTTTTCCCTATTGAAAGAAAAATAGTGCAACCATTCATGTAACAGGAGTGGAAGAATGTGTAAGACAGTAATTATTGTTTCAATTTAAAGAAAATGAAGAAATGTAATTCTACAAGTAACAACGCCAAGTTAGAAAAAGTCGATATATCTGTTATTGCACATTCATTGGCACAAAACTCAATGAAAACTGGCTTTCAAGTTGAAACAAAATGTAAAGAGATGAAAAATTGGATATGAAATATCACAGGAATTAGACACTTAACAGCAGTAAACTTCAAAATTAAGAAATCCAAAAGGGAAAAAAATACAAAGGAAACGCATAAAATAAAAAACATGTAAACTTAAAGGTAACTGTAGAAAGATGAGACAGGGACAATATACTCAAGGAATCAAAGGAAAACAAGCTAGAAATCCCAACCAAATTTCATATTAGGTACCTGTATGGTATATGCTTATGTGTCTGAAGATCACGATACTTTTTTGCAAGGCCGTAGTCAATAATGTATACCTGTAATAATTACAAGAAAATCGGAAAACTTGACATAGGATACATAAGAGCACAATAAATTTTAGTGAACGGGATTATATGGTGCTGCCAAAAGAAATAAAGGCCTATTTGGTTCCATTTCTATTTTCTACTTCCATTTCTTGTTTTTTGGTAAAAAAATAAACTGACAAAGTGACATTTTTTTATTCCTGTAATTGACATCGGAAATAGAAAATGAAAATAAAAAATGTTCACAACGTAATCAGATTCCTAGAACTTGAAGAATGCCAGTTAGAGAGGTATGTCATGCTTAAATTCTCTGGCAGATATGCGCCTAAATAACAATAAATGCAGAAAAGTGATACATTAGATACCTGATTTGCCTTGCGGCCTAAACCCATCAGAAAATTGTCGGGCTTTATATCACGATGCAGAAAACCCCGAGAGTGCATATACTCTACTCTGTTTATCTAGGTAAAGTGGTAATTCACATTGAAGGTAAATCAGTAAAATGCTTTAGCATGATGTTAAAAATATGGTTTTCTTGAAATTAAAGCTATACTTACTAGTTGATCAGCAAGCATCAACACTGTCTTAAGAGAGAATTTTCTACTACAATAGTTAAATAAGTCTTCGAGACTTGGTCCAAGAAGGTCAATGGCCATGACATTGTACTCGCCCTCAACTCCAGACCACTTTATATGAGGTATTCCAGCTTAAAATACAAATTAACGCATTAATCAGATGAACTCAAACTATTACGTTTGCTTCATAAATGTAAACAGATGCAAATCCTGGCTGCCAGTGCTGTCAATTGCGTACCGCAGAAAATAGTGATTTGTTTGATTTCCGCTACGCAATAGTGCCATAGCGCCGTTATAGCACTGTTTGACAACATTTTGAACTAAATAGTGTATCTCAGAAAAAAAAAATGATCTGTTCAAATTCCACTAAACTATAGCGCTGCTATAGCCGCTATTTAACAACGCTTTTGGCAGCACCAAAAGAAATTGAACCGATATAAATTAGGAAGGCAAAACAAAAACTTACTTCCTCCTTGAAGAAGCATATACAATTTGGACTCGTAGAGAAGTTGAGGATGCTTTGTCTTCACAGGTTCCTGAGAAGCCAATGAAAACGTAGAGAAAAGTATTAGCGCATGTATTAAGTTATGCACTTCGAGAAAAAAACTTAGGACACCAACAAATAACCATCATAAAGCACAAAGCCAAAACTTGCATATTTTAAAGTAACCCAACTTTGAGACAGTGTCATTGGCTAATAGCGCATGATGTTAGACATCTTATTAGTATTTTTATTAAATTATTAGGCAGCAGTTACTATTAAGCAGTTATTGAATAAATAGGGAAATGGAATGAAAAGCCAGTGGGTACTTATTTTGGATTAGATTTTGATTGAGAGAGACCAAGCTCTTGAACATCTTGGTGGGAAATTGCTGTCATTGTTTCCTTATTCTATTTCTGTCAAGATTGAGAGTGTTTGTAATATGTATTACAACTTCCTCTGTTTTGAGAATCATTCTTCAGAGCAGTTATCAATGAAAGTCTAGTACTATTCATATATAAATTCTGTGTGGTACCAGTTTCAACCACATGCCTAATAGAAGTATACAAATCTTGAAGCAAGGGATAGAACATCAAAATATGCAAACCAACGACTTAGTTCATATCTTAAGTAACATTTACAGAACTGAAGGGGAGTGCATAATTAAGCAGACTCATGTGGTCATGCATATAGACACAAGGGGAAAGCAAACTCCATAAATAAGTACATAAGTACATAAACTACATTCCAATGATCAGAATATTGAAAATGCAGGTAATGTGTATGGGTACAGGTACTTAGGTAACTAGTAGCTACGAGTGCATGTAATGAAGTTGCAACCAATGCCGATAATGAAGCATTGACACAGATATGAACATGTCAAAACCGAAGTTTATTTTTAAAAAAAAGGACACAATTGAATGTAATCACATGTGACACTGGACACGCCTTTGATCAAAAGTGTCTGTGCTACAGTGGATACAGGTATATTGTCCAATTGCGGGTAAGAGAGAAAGTACTATTGTACCCTACCAAACTCTACTCATCATCATCGTTAAATAGTACTCATCATCATCGTTAAATAGTGATCGGAGTAATAAGGAGATCATGATGGATTCAATATCCCCACTAACAAAAATAACAACTAACATTTTCCATTTAAATGTCAACTACCTAGTAAGCAATCACCAACACAATTCAGGTCAAAACTATAAAACACAATTCAGGTCATAAGTATAAAACACAATACAAATACTTCACTACAACAACAATACAATGCATCATTCATTCACAAATCAAAAAACAAAAACATAGCAACATGAAACATAAAAACTGCAAAACATGCAACATGAATCCATAACAACTTCACTCACCAGCTTAACAGCCACTTCCTCTTGAGTTTGCACATTAACACCTGAAACAAACAAATCCAAATTATTCAAATATAACTAACAAAGTCAAAAAGTCAAAAAAAAAAAAAAACAAAAAAAGATACAGTGCATACCCAAATAAATTTCTCCAAATGACCCACTTCCAATTTTCCTCCCAAGTTTGAATTTTCCACCAATAACAAGATCCATCATAACAAACCCAATAAAAAAAACACCCCAAAATTCAGAATTTAACCACTGTAAAAAGTAAAAATCCAATTTTTATAAAAACAGGATGAAAAATGAAGAAACTAAAAAAGACCCATCACTAGTTGAATCGAAGTAAGAACAAATCTGGGTTGTGAAAAGAAAACCCTTTTACTTGGTTCTACTCCAGAAAATGAATTTATACAAAAAAAAAAAAAAAAAAAAAAAAAAAAAAAATCTAATGGGTGAGAAGCGATATTGACGCAGAGAGAAGGGTAAGGATTTGGATCTGTGCGTGGAGGTGAAGGAAATGATCTGAGTTCCGAAATTGTAGAGATTTTGTAGGAAAGAAGGAAAATGGATGAGAATGGAAGTGTGAATGATTGTGGTGGTATGTGCTATTATCATTATTAAATTAAATTATTGTATTATTTTTTTTTTTATATAGTATAGTATTGTCAACTAAGAAATTCAAGGTATTTCTTTATTTATTTATTTTTACAAAATAAGAAATTCAAGGTTAGAGTTAATGATAGTTAGAATTTAATGTGAGTATATACACATTAATTATAACTTTAGATTCTTTACTCAAAAAAAAAAAAGATAACTTTAGATTCTTTTCAATATAAAAAATAATAGTAGTTTTAATTTTAATTTATAATGGAAAAAGACAAGTCTTAAACTTTGATATTATGGGTCCAATGCCCATTACGAGGAGTTAGGATAGGGTAGGAGAGTAAGAATTATGCTCTTCTCTTAACCAAAAACGCTCATTTTCAACTGAAATGACTATAATATATCTGCGCGTTAGTTAACTCACGCAGCGTGCGTTAACTCACGCACCTTATGCATCCAGTGTGAGTTAACTCACGACGCACCTTTGTCTGGTCTCGTGAGTTAACTCATACAACTAGGCCGGTGATTCATACACAAAAAACATGTTTTTTTGACAGTGGTCAAGTTTTCTCAATTGATTTTACATGTTTTTTTATAAGTTTTTACATGTTTTTTTTACTGCATTAAGTGTAGTTAAAACATATGTAAGTCATTCCCCTAATAAATACTCTTCCAACCTTGACCATTTCTCACACCATCATCCCACATTCTCTCATCCTCACTCTCTCCTCCTCTCCGTTCTACAACAACAATGTTTTTCCATCCTTGGTCTTGCACAGAAAGAGGCCTCTTTGAAAATTTTAGAGGTTGTATGAACGGTCAATGGAGATGGCAACGCACTGCAAAAAAGGTTGATATCGAAGGCTTTTTTCACATAAGACAAGAAACATACCTTACCCAAGAGGGTTTTGCTTTACCCCCAAGAGGGTTTCTTTTTAGGTTGATTTCTTTTTACCACAAGAAGGTTGGACCAACCTTCTTGGAGTAAAAAGAAGCAGATTTAGTTTTACCCCACGAGGGTTTCTTATAATAGAAATTTTTGTTTTACCCTTTCACCTCCATATTCTTCTTAAGCAGATTTATTATTACCTCAATCCCCCTTCCCTAGACAAGAAACATATAATATTGTAAATGTATCAATTATATTAATAAAATGAGATTTTATGTGCTATAATTTTGTTCATTTATTTTTGTTTATATTTTCATTTATTTTATGATTTTGGCATCTAAATAATATAATGTCTTCGAATATTAATTAAATTCAGCGTGAATTCGAATAAAAGTTGTGTATTGAATAAATAAATTTGAATAAAGTCTAATTAACCCAGCGTGAATTCGAATAAAAATTGCGTATTGAATAAATAAATTCGAATAAAGTGACACAATTACATAAAATCAATTAAACAAATACACAATTTTATTTAGTTTTAATTTCATCTACATTACATTCTCCCTAAATATATGTGGTATCATCATGATGTTGGATTTAAATTAAATTCTTGAAAGTTTGCCAAAAATGTTGGCATTGAAGTGTCTTATACTTAGCGTAGTGATTTGTAGCGCCCATTGAAAAGTAAATATAATGAAGAGAACACAACACATATATTGTACAAAATCAACTCTATAGATTATCACATCGAATTCCCTCATATAAGATGAGTCATCACATAAAGGAATGCATTCCAAGAGGTTTCTCTGAATTGAATCTCACTGCCCTGCCAACTAACAAGTTTCAATTGACAGAGGAGCATGATCCAATTCAAAGAAACCTCTTAGAAGTGCATTCCCGTCATCACATAAAGGAATGCATTCCAAGATGTTGCTTTGAACTTAATCTTACTGCCCTGTCAACTGACAAATTTCAATTGACAGAGGAGCATGATCAACCTCAAAAGAACCTCTTAGAGGTGCATTCCCTTCTGTGACACTCATCATATACAAAGGAATTCGATGTGATAACTTATATAGCTGATTCTGCAGAATACATGTTGTGTTCTCTTAATCTTTTAACTTTTCAAAGAGGCCTGCAAATCACTACATTAAGTATAAGACACTTCAATACCAACATCTTCAGCAAACTAACAAGAATTAAACTTAAATTCAACCATGACATAGTCATTGATTGCTGCCTATGTGACATTACCACGTAGTCTGACATGTCATTGGGGGGGGGGGGGGGGGGGGGGGGGGTATTTGCTTCTTTTTTTTTTTAAATTGAAAAAAAAAAATCTTGATTTTTTTAAATCAGTTATGAGCAAACCACCCCACCCAAAAAAAAACTGAAATTTTATACTTACGTGTAAAACACTCCTTGAAATTTATAATAATAATTAAGCAGATTAGTCTTTGTGACAAACAAATTTTCTTATGCTCTCTTGGGGAATTTTCTTTTATATAGACACACATATGTATTTGCCATAAAAAAAAACTCATGCAATGTGTGGTAGTTCTTGGATAGAAGATAAATTCATCTTCGGATTTTTCATATCCACCATTTTATGGATGATGTTGCGTATCTCGTAACAATAACTTCTTTCACCGCCACCGTATAAAAATGTAATTTATTAATAACATGAACTGAACACAATATTTTGTCATGATGTAATGTTTTGCCATAATGCTTATGATACTTTAAGGTATTTAACACATGAAATATTAATTCTTACATTATGATGTGATGTTTACATGATAGATTAATGCTTACACCGTGACAAATTAACTCAATGTTGAAAAACTAAGTAAACATGATATGAGTTAATAAGCAAAATACCCCCTGAAATTTGTCACTTATTGTTATTTACCCCATTGAAATATTTTAAGTTATGTCAATTACCCTCTGCACAACACATACACCCACATGAGTGGTGAATAGTGAAATATTATAATGTTTGTTACACGCTAACATTATTTAATTATGACATGATATGACCAGTACAACAAATGTTGTATTCAAAGAAGTATTCCAAAAAGTTCAATAACCTTTATTATCGATCACTAAGTCTACATGTTTTTATCATAATGTTATTTATATTCTATCGTAATCAAAACACTTATCTTTACATTTAAAAGTTTCACACTATAGAGCCTTAATCAAGATCTGAGGATTAAAGTGGATTATAATAATTACCGAAATTTTTACTAGGGAGTGGCCCAATTAAACTCTTCACTAGACATCTAATGTAGGGTAATTAATGTCGTACTGTTCCTAGGTGTTCATTTAGGCGGTTAATAGGTAGGAGGAAGATAAGATTTCGTAGTATTTTAGACTATAATGATGATTTGTTAGACCCATTTAGATGGCACTTTTGGCCTTAGAGTGAAGAGGTTGTTGTACACCGATGTTAATAATGTACTTACTCTTGTCATGTCTACATCTTATTTTATTGTTTTGTCTATGCCTTTGTTAACTTATAGGGTTTGATTTTTCTTAATGTAAGAGAGAAACTGATGTGGATTTTTTTGTCTTATTGTCTGTGCGTCGTTATTACATCTAATGCGGAAGCTGGACGTCTTTATTGTAAGTTATAGATTATAGATAACTTATGGCTATAAATACTAGTTATTTTCTTTGTAGTTTCAGTTGTATTTAGCAATTATCGTTAGGTTGTTTCGATTGATATAAAATACCATGAGTTCCTCTTTTACTTGTTGATTTATTGTTTGTATTGTCGTCTTGAATGGTTTATTTTTCAGTGGCAAGTTTGATTGTGCATTATTTGGTGAATACGTGGATTGTAACACCCCATTTTAATTCTATTATTTTTAGTAGATGTGTGAATATTTTTATATGACTTTATTTGTTATACATATGATTTTATGTGAAATATATATTTTATATGATTTTTATGTGATATATGTTGTGATGCTATTTTATTATATGATTTATGGAGTTGTGTTTTATTTGAATGAATATTGTTTTATTATTTGATAAGATAGTAAGAGAAATAGAAATAATATAGAAATAGTGTTTATTTTGGTTTAAGGGGAATAATGAGGAATTAATAGAAATTAAGGGAGTTAAGAGAAAAGAGAGGTTTTAGTTTACAGTAAAAACAGAAAGTCAGAAACAAAAACATTTTCACGTGAAAACTCTAGAAAAACTGGTTTTGGAGAGAAGGAAGAGAAAGCTAGGAGAAGAGCTAGGAAGAGAGGATCCAACCAATTTTTGCTGTAGAATTTGCTGAGATAAGGTAAGGGTGGGATTCCTTTCACTAATGATATGTATAATTCTGAAAATTTGCTGAATTGTTGTGTTCTTGGTTTAGGTTTAGAAGTTTTAGGTTAATTGAGGAAAATATGATGGACTGTGTTGTTTGATGCATGTTTCTATGTGGTTTTGGTTGTTATGTTGTATATAGAACCTGTAAACATTGTTCTAATTCATTTTGGGTGATTGGGGGATCAAAAATTGGGTTTTTGGAGTGAAAACTGGTCTTTCCCGTAAGCTGTGAATGTCCAAAATCGGGCCCCGAACTGCCGAAATCGGGCCCCGAATTCTGAGCTGATTGTTCAGCTTTGGTTCGAGAAAAATCGGGCCCCGAACTACCGAAATCGGGCCCCGATTTCCTATCAGCCAAAACTGGAAAACACTCACTTTTTCGCCCGTTTCTGTTTTGAATTAGCCTTCGGTGTAAACATGAAAGTTGTAGATAATTGAGTTAGCTTTCTAATGGCTTCGGAGTGACTAGAAAATTATTTGTAGATTTTGAGTTATGATAAAAATAGTCCAGGTGGGTCTTTAGAAAAATTTAAGAAAACTTAGCATAACTATTCCCAAGTTGGTTCAAAACTTATGGTTGGTTTCCCAACTTCAAAGTTAAGTGTTAGGGATTTAGTTGAGATGTTTTATGGGTATTTGGCTTATGTTCTATTGATCCAAACTTAATTGCTTTTGAAGGATGTGTTGAACCTTGAGATGAATGTAATTGATTTTATATATATGCTAATGTTGTTGTTTTCCGTTGTTGACGTTGTTGTATCATCTAATGTCGAAGTTGGGGAGTGTGTCATAATTGTTGTAGGCACATATGTTGTTGTTGTAGTCGTTGTTGGAGTTGTATGTTGATTACACAAGTCGAGTCCATATGCATACTCATGTTTCGTTGGGGGCTTATGCCCTGGAATGTTCATCATTCAAACCGTTGGGGGCTTATGCCCTGGAATGTTTATCATTCACCTGTTGGGGGCTTATGCCCTGGGATGCTTTAACCATCCAAATTGTTGGGGGCTTATGCCCTGGAATGCTTAGCATTCAACGCGCGTAGATTGGTACCACCTACATGATGCATAGTTGTTGTTGTCGTAGCATTGTTGAGTCGTTGTTGTCGTTGTAGCATTGTCGAGTTGTTGTCGTTGTCGAATTGTCGAGTTGTCAGTGTCGTTGTGGATAATGTTGTTGTTGTTGTTGTACCTTGTTGCTGAAAATAATTATGTTGTTGCTCATGTATTTATTTATATACTTTATTAATGATGCATGTTGTGATATGTTGTTGTTTTCATTAATTCGATGAATTATATATTATTATTGGATAAGTTTCTCACCCCTTCTGCGTATATGTTGCCTCGACCGTGGGTAATGTGCAGGTAATGATGGCTTGTAGGTTGATTGGCTCAAGTGTCTAGGGCTCTGATACATATTAGGATGGGGATCGTCGCGAATGTCTTCTTCATTTCTTTTATGTATAACATATTTTGGAAAAGACTTGTTATTGGAGCTTACTGTTGTTGAAAATAAAGTTGAATTATGTTGAGGCCTTTGTGCCAAGATTTTCATTGAGGTTGAATTTGGTTGAAACTATATTTTTAAAGAATTATTCCGCTGCAGTTTATTAAGATATTCTAAACGTTGATTTTGAATAAATAGATATTTCCTATTTATGAATTTTTGATTAGTAGTGTGACACTCCGTTGTGTGGTTACTCTGATTAAGTTAACTAATATTACGTTGTTGGGAGAACGGGGTGTTACATGGATATCATGAAGAAGCTGATGGAGAATGCTAGAGAAGGAATGCCCGTGATTGTTGTCCAATTTGCTAAGATTAAGGTTTTTAGGGGTATGTACTCATTCTATTCCAATGTTATCATAATCTGTATTTAAGTTTTTTAAATATTTTATATTTTGTGTTTTAGATTTTATAATGTTGTCTAACTTTCTAAAATTTAATCTTTAGAGAATGCATCTACTCAAAACGTTATGAATACTACAAGGATTTTAATTAATCCAGAAATTCCTGAGGTTGCTGAGTTAAAAAATGGGTGAGTTCTAAATTCATGTATTTGTCACATTGTCTTGATGAGAGATGAAAGATGATGTGTTTTTTAATTCATTAGGATTGTTGTTCATGGAATTGAGTCTACACATCAGGTGGTTCTCATTCAACCTAGGGCTAGAATTTCAGAAGAGGATGATTTTTTTGAAGATGTATCATAGAAAGACTGTAGTTGGATTGAAAGAATGCATGGAAGATGGTGTGTTTATTGTATATGTTATTGTTCGTGCTTTGGAGGATGGTGGAGAGTTTTGCTATTCTGCTTGCAAATGTAACCGAAAAGTAACTTCTGATTCTAGATCCTATTATTGTTTAGGTTGTGACAAACATGTTTATCAAGTTATTCCTATAGGTATAAAGTTACCTTGAGTGTCAATGAAGGAGATTGGGATGCTCTGTTTGTGTTGTTTGATACTGATGTTTACTACCTTATTGGGATTTTGTGATGCTTCTTATTTACGATTTGTTTGGTTGGGTGGATGACCAGGAAGGCTTCTCAGCTTGCAAACTATATATATATATATATATATATATATATATATATATATATATATATATTCCTTTGTTTTGGATTTGTATTTAAGTTTGCTTATCTGTTGTATTTTCTTCGCTAAAGAAAAACTACTTTGTGTTATTTTGTTGGGTTTTTTTTTAGACATTTCTATTGTTAAATGCCCTTTCGGTTATCTTTGTTGTGATGAATTTATTTTTATTTTAAGAATACTCCTTGAAACAGTTAATCCTTTGAAAAATTAATTAATTTTTATCAGCTAACACAATGTTTGTACACGATTTCTTTCCATATCAAATTGGTGTAATTTTCACAACTTCAAGAAGAATGTCAACAACTCTTACAAATAATACATTGTATAACTGCAGGTTAAACAAAACAGGAATAAAACATTAAATTGGAAGGGAATAATTTGAGATACACAATAATATACCATATAAAACATCTATTTTGAATTTTCCTCTTTAAATTTTCTTAAAATATTTGAAGCGAAGTAACATTAACGGCATAAACATGAAACTTGGAAGTTGGGACCTTGATAAGGTTAGTACAATGAAGAGAGTCGAAATAGCAGACTAGTTCTTCAATCCCCATATTTTATGCCGATAAGAGATCGTGATAAATAGCAAATAACTCAGCATGAAGGATGTCAAGAGAGCATTGATTATATTCTAAAAAACCCGATAAATAATAACTAACACTATTTCTAACAACCCCACCATACCATCAGTGTTAAGAATGGTGCAATAATGATTACTATTGTCCCACTTAACGAGTCTTTCACCAGACATATGATTGGAATTAACATAAAAGGAAATTTTGAGGCTATCCCCATACTTTAAATTTTGAAGAATATGCGAAAGATATCAAGTTTCATTATTAAAATTAGGATGACGCCATGCTCACCAAGTGCAAGCAATGAATAAGAAGGTTTGGGAACCCAGAGAACTAACATTGAGACAATCACACACATCCATGCTGGTGAAAATATCCAGATAATTAAAACAACAATCTGCCAGATACCTATAGAGAAGGAACAATCTTGCACACAATGAAGAAAGGTTTCTTCAGCACGATGACAACAAATGTAAACAATTGAGGGAGATATATTCCTATGATTGAGAAGAGAGAGGGTGGGGATGGAGATCGTGAGTTCAAATAAAATTAATTATTGGCCTTCCACAACCTTTGATTTTATCTTCATCATGTTTTTAAGTTTTATTCACCATCTCCATTTTTCCTCCTCATCCCAATGAAGCTCTACCAACATAAAAAATAATTAAATTTGTATTATTTTAATCAGTAATTGGTTAAGAAAATTAAAATTTAACCATAAAACAAATATATTATTAAGACATTATAATAAACTTTACATTTAAAAGAATTTTCTACACATATTGTCTTAAAAGACAAATAAATATAGCATAAGAAATATGTATGTATACAAATATAAAATGTGTATTATAGTGAATTGCTGGAGGGCAAATCCCCATAGGACAAAGGGTATGATCCTTGTCCCCATCCCCGCACTATAAGAAAAGTTCTTCACCTGCAGATCCCTAAATAGGACAGTCTCCGCGGGATCCACATTCAAAGATGAAATTGACACCAGTATTAACACTTACATATACACTATTTTTATAACAAAAACTAAATTAAGAGTAGTGTTAGCAACACTCTTTTCAACATTCTTTTTAACAGTCACTCTCTTATTATATGAAATCAATGTTGGTTTTACCATTTTGCGAGTCCCATTTTTAAACTAATTGACTCATTTCATCCAATAAGAAAATGAGTGTGAGAGAAAGTATTGCTAGCACTCTTTACTAAAATAAAGTTAAATTATTTTTCGTATAAGCTTAAACAATTCTCATAAATGATCTTAAATAACTTATGAAAATAAGCTGAAAATAACTTATAAACAACGACAGTTGATTCTATAAGCTCAAACGCTACTTGAAATAACGTCTGAAAAATAACTTATAAGCTTACAAAACATAGCTTTTTTGGACATATGAGTTTATAAGCTATCCGCTATCCGCTATAAGCTAATTTGTTGGCCTTAGCAAACAGACCCTTAATCAATTGTTTTGGTGGTTGGTTGCTAATCAAAAAGCTTATGTCTCTTTCATAATTTAAACCTCCACAACCTCTTTTCTAAGTATGCAACGTGGCTAAACAAAAGCCCAAAGTTCAAACAACCCAACTCGTGTTATTTCTTTCTTTCTACCAAAAAAAAAGCTAAATCGAAAAAACAAAACAAGAAGAAGAAGAACAACAAGGTTCTCCATTTCCAACACTTCCGAGATCCCACTGAACTGATCCACCATATCTCCACAGGTACATCCTTCATCTTCAATTTCATATCTTCACATTCTTTTGTTCATCTTATTCTTAATCCATTTATCCTTATCTTAATTTACGCTAATTCTTTATTTTTAAGCTTAAACTCAAATCTATGTTATAATTTTAATTTAGTTTTGATTCAATTTTTGGTTTAAAAACACTTAAGCTTGCAATTCATATGCATTTCAATCTGACCCACAATTTATTTCTTCCTAGATTTGTAGATACAGATTACCCATAACGCTTTTTGTTCTTTTTAGGGTTTCAGTAATTTTCCCAAAATCCATTTTTTGTATTCATTTTTCAATTTTGTGTGTACATTATTTTGTTGAAATATTCATAGTTGCAAAATTGTATTTTTTTTTTTAATTTTTTATATTTGATTGAACTGGGATTGGGTTTTGTTTTATTGGATTTTCTGATTTGATTGTATGCTTTTGAATTTTTTTTCAATTGGGTCTGGTTTGGATTGACTTATTTGAGCTTATTTACGAACATAAAAAACTTGTGAGACTATTTTGTGAGCTTATCGAAACAATTTATGACACGTCTGTAAATTGTGCAAGATAGCTTATGAAAACAACTTATAGCTTGTAATTTGAATGGTTGTCTTTTGAGGTTTGATTCATGTGCTTTGGTTTTACTGGCTAGCCCAATTTTAATAGTGTTGTTTTGTTTGACTATCTTTAGCTTTGGACTATTTGGTTTGGATTGATTAAGGGCCTATTTGGATTGACTTATTTGAGCTTATCCACTGACATAAGTTTTGTGAGACTGTTTGGGAGAACTTATGACATTGTTCAAAAGTTATTTTCGCAAGGTCTCCAAGATAGCGTATATGAAAACAATTTAACTTTATTTTATCTTTTGCTATAGAAATAGCATATACATAAGCGCTTATCATGATAAGTGCTTGTGCTATAAACTTTTTATCCAAACAGGGCCTAAGTGGTTATTTGAAAACTTGTTTTTTTGACTCACATGCTCTGATTTTATTGGTTAGCCCAAAAGTTGATAGCCAATTTTTATAGCATTATTTTATTTGACTATCTTTAGCTCTGGACAATTTGGTTTGCATTGGTTAACATAAATGTTTTGTTTGGAAACTTGAAATTATTTTCAGGTGGGATAACCATGAGGGGCATTCTTTCTTTAAAGAGGGCAGTGTTGGTTCGACAACATAGCGAAAAGTTGGGTCTTGGTGTTAGATTATTTAGCACTCAGGGTGCTTCAACTGCAAGTACTCCGCAGCCTCCACCACCACCTCCACCTCCAGAGAAAACCCATTTTGGTGGACTTAAGGATGAGGACAGGATTTTTACCAACTTGTATGGGCTGCATGATCCTTTCCTGAAAGGCGCCATGAAACGTGGTGACTGGCATCGCACTAAAGATTTGGTAATTAAGGGTACTGATTGGATCGTTAATGAAATGAAGAAGTCTGGTCTCCGCGGGCGTGGTGGTGCCGGTTTTCCTTCTGGCCTTAAATGGTCATTTATGCCAAAAGTATCTGATGGTCGTCCTTCTTACCTTGTTGTTAATGCTGATGAAAGTGAACCTGGTACTTGCAAAGACAGGGAAATCATGCGCCACGACCCACATAAGTTGTTAGAAGGTTGCTTAATTGCTGGAGTGGGAATGAGGGCTACTGCTGCTTACATCTACATCAGGGGTGAATATGTGAATGAACGTTTAAATCTTGAAAAGGCTAGGAAAGAGGCATATGCAGCTGGTCTTTTGGGTAAGAATGCTTGTGGCTCAGGCTACGATTTTGATGTTCATATCCATTATGGTGCCGGAGCTTATATTTGTGGTGAGGAAACAGCTCTCTTGGAGAGCCTTGAAGGGAAACAAGGTAAACCAAGATTGAAGCCTCCTTTCCCAGCCAATGCAGGGTTGTATGGTTGTCCCACCACTGTCACAAATGTGGAAACCGTAGCTGTCTCTCCAACCATTTTAAGGCGTGGGCCAGAATGGTTTGCCAGTTTTGGTAGGAAGAACAACGCTGGGACGAAGTTGTATTGTGTGTCTGGACATGTGAACAAGCCTTGCACTGTTGAGGAGGAAATGAGTATGCCACTGAAGGAATTGATTGAGAGGCACTGTGGAGGTGTTAGAGGAGGATGGGACAATTTACTTGCTATTATTCCAGGAGGATCATCTGTTCCACTGATTCCAAAACATGTATGTGATGATGTTCTGATGGATTATGATGCGTTGAAGGCTGTCGGGTCTGGTTTGGGGACTGCGGCTGTGATTGTGATGGATAAGTCTACTGATGTTGTGGATGCCATTGCAAGGCTCTCGTACTTCTACAAGCATGAAAGCTGTGGGCAGTGCACACCATGCAGGGAGGGAACAGGATGGCTTTGGATGATCATGGAAAGAATGAAAGTTGGCAATGCCAAGCTAGAAGAAATTGATATGCTTCAGGAGGTGACTAAGCAAATTGAAGGGCACACTATTTGTGCCTTGGGTGACGCTGCTGCATGGCCAGTGCAGGGACTTATCAGGCATTTCAGGCCCGAGCTTGAGAGAAGGATTAAAGAGAATGCACAGAGGGAGTTGCTGCAGGCCACTGGTTAGAGGCCTAGACCAAGGTTGTTCACTAAATTATTTACCCTCATTTTGCTTTTAATCCCATTTACAGAAGTAGCTGATAAATAAACACATGGGTATATAGATGAAAAAATATATTTAGCTTAAATTGAAGAATCAGACACTGATATGTTAGTTGTTTAGATAGGTATGAGAGATGCCTTTGGAAAACTTAAATGTGAGAGCTTGTTACTATGGTAGTATGTTATTCCTATGAAGTGATAGCTGTTGAATATTTATCTTAGAATTTGGGTTAGGTCTAACAATCACACAAAGCTGGCTGGTAAGGTGAAATATTTCTCCCCCTTACAAACACCATAGCTGTTGAATGTGTATCTTAAAATTTAGGTTAGGCCTAACAATCACACAAAGCCGGCTGGTAAGGTGAAATATGTCTCCCCCTTATAAATACCTTTTCAAGCCATATCACATCCAATGCAGGACTTTCAACAAAACCATCCCTCACGACCATGTCTGCGCATCCAGAGCGTGATCCTTGTAGCCCGATAACGGGTGACCGAATGGATTTAGGACAGACTCTCGAGTTCAACTCAACCACACAAACCCGAGTAGTAATGGAAGGGATGCCTCCCACTTATAAACATTGTTTAGGCAATATCACATCTAACGTGAGACTCTTGAGTCTCAACAATTTATTTAGTGTTGAAATCTCATTTTAAGGGTGCAACTTGTTCCGTCAAAGAAAAGGATGTAGCTTGTTAAATTTGACTGCTTAGTGGAAGTTTTAAGGGTTTGGTTAATTTTTTGGGAAGTTAGTTTAAAAAAAATCAAAGATTTGAGAGAAAGAGTGGAAAGTAGTTCCTGGAACTTTTTTACTGTGTCTTGCTTTGTTAGGAGAGCTGCTTTTAATAAATTATAACATGAAATTCCATTGATCTATTTTAGCTTAGTAACACATTTCTTTTGTTCAAAAACCAAAAAAAAAAAAAAAAAAACACATTTCTTTTGTTTAGAGGCTTGTATTTCTATTCATTTGGAATTGTTTTAGAAATTCGTATACTGCTGGCTGAATTGGATATTCTCTTTTCATAGCTTTGATTTGTTTAACATTCACTTCTCATGCTGTTCATATATTCATGTTTGTTTGGCATGCTTTAATAGGAATACATGTTCTAATATAAAAAGATATTTGTGGATAAGAAATATTGTGTTTGACCTGACCTATTTTTGAATTCTCCTCTCCTTAAAATAAAAAGTTAGGCCAAACTGTATTTTTGAAAGATCCTTAATTATAAAAGGAGGTTTTCTTTTAAGTATAAAAACTAGATGTGAAGAACTTTTTCAGAAATCAGTTGAAAGGAGCTTTTCAAATCAAGTAGGAGACCTTTTATAACCTTATCTATTTTTTTATTTAGCTAAAGTTCCAACTGTAAAAAAAAAAAAAACTACATAACACTTACCAAAACATTGGCTTTGTTTCTACAGTTCTTGTTTTCGCATTAATTATAAAGTAGCTCTTGTTTTAGCAGTAATTATAAAGTAGCTTTTGACCCAAAAAAGCTAGGCCTTTTTGAGATATAGTATGTAATGATTTCTATCTTTTGCTGTGCTAGAGTTCATTGTTGGTAGTTTATTAGGTTGTTTAATTTTGTCATGTGTCAAAACTCTAGCTATTGACCAAAAATTTTAGCCTGAAAAATGCTAGGTTAAATGCCAGGTTCATAGATATAGTTTTTCTCTCTTAATATGTTGCCATTTTTGTTATTGGGTCAGATTGATCCATCTAAATGTTCAAATCTGAAAGAAAATTTTATATTTGAATACCAATTATGCTGGAAATTTCATCTTTCCTAGGGAAGATCTGCTTGTTTGATGCCTGATTTTTCTTTTCATTTGTACTGTATTATGTGTAGGGGTGTGACTGTACTGGTGATAGCTAAAATCAAAATAAAGCAGTGCCAGTCATTTTCGAAAGATAGGTGGCTCAGGTTCCTTTGGCTTTATTGCTACTTCTTTTTACTTTTATTGCGTAGCAATTATGGCTGGATAATACCAGAGAATCATCTGGGTAGGTATAAACTATGCTACCTAAACTTGTCATTTGGCACATTTTCATGTAATTTGTTAATAATATCTGTATACTGTCATTAATTTTGAGAAGCATATCATGTCTATGTATGTTATTTATCAATGAATGATGAGGGATAATGTCCACTGGATAGCAATGGCTTTGATTTGGGATTTAACTTGTTCATTTGGATTGACTATTTGTTTATTTGCATGTCAATGTTCAACAACCAATCTTAACTTGCTTTTATGAAGTCTATTAATCTATAAGCTAAAATGTATTCATTATTAGCGATAGGACATTCCCTATTATCAATACATTGTTCAGATGAAGGATAATAAACTTTTACACTACAGTTGAAAATAAAAAATAATCAGAGACATGATCGTTAAGCTATATAACATTTTCAAAATTTGTTCTTATGAATGTGACGTTTAAAACACCCTATTGCCCTTCATATACTAACAACACAAAATTATCTTCTAATATCTGTTTTGACACTTAAAGCTGCTGTCCTCTCTTTAAGCTCTGTTTCAAGCACTTTTAGAGAATCTGAAACTTCAGCTCTGTAGACGTAGAGTTTTGAGACAATCATGAAGAAGATGAAGTTCAGGGCATTTAGTATTGCCAAAAATGCGTAGTAGTAATCAAGATGAGAGGCATTAAGGTTGTTCAAAATCCACCCTTGGTGACTATGTTTCTTTGTGATATGTGATACTGTTGAGAGAAGAAAAGTGCTAAGGTAACTACCAATGCCCGTGGTCGTTAAGGAATACGAACTCCCAAGGCTCTTCATGCTTTCTGGGGCTTGGTCATAGAAAAACTCAATTTTGGCACCCTCTAAGAGGGCTTCTGCTATTCCCATAAGTACAAATTGTGGAGCCAAAATGAATATACTCAATGGAACTTGTCCTCCATTTTCAATTACCCCATATTCTTTGGCCACACATAGTCTATGTCTTTCAGCCAAATATGCAACTATCATTATCACTATATGGATTATGAATCCTATGCTCATTCTTTGAAGGAGAGTAATCCCTCTAGGGTTCTTAGTCAACCTCTGCATAATCTTGACAAAGAAACGTTCATAGATTATATACGTGATAATCATTGTCAAAATTGTAACTGCAATTAAGCTTGATGGAGGAATATCGAAGTTGCCAATGGCTCTGTCAAGTGTAGATCCTTGCTTTACAAACAGGGTATTTATCTGAGCAATCATTGCACTAGGAATAAATGTAGCAACCCAAATAGGGATTAAGCTTAGGATTTGTTTGGTCTCCTCTACTTGTGTTATAGGGCATATCATCCACTCACTACTAGTACCTGAACCATTGTCCACACAAGCCTTATTAAGGAACCTGCACATGCATTTGTAAATACAAGAATCACCATTTCCTAGTAAAACATCAGAAGTATGAGAAAGTAGGCTAGAACTTATACCTGAATGTTGGAGTGGAATCAATCTTGAACTTCCCTTTATTGGTATACTCTTCCAAACTAAGCTCATATAGTTCTTCTGGATCTTCAGGAACAGTTACACCCCATTTCCTTATAGCTGCCACAATGACCTTAACCATTCTATTAATGGGACTCCCTGAGAGCAATTTGTGTCTATAGAAAGGTGTGCCTGCCAAGAATGTGATGATTGATATTGCAAACCCAGCAGTTTGAAGAGCATAACCAAGAGTCCAACTCACATTATCTTGTATATACACTATAACTGTGAATGCAAATAGTGACCCAAAGACAATGCAGGACATCCACCAATTGAAGAATGAGAGCTTAAGTCCCTTCTGTTTTGGGTCAAAATCATCAAACTGGTCAGCACCAATTGTGGAAATGTTGGGTTTGGTTCCACCTGTTCCCACTGCTATAATGTAGAGGGCAACATAGAACACAACTAGCTGTAGTGTGGAAGCTTCTTTGCATTTTGTCACATCCATTTCATGGCAATCTGGTGGCTTTAGGCTTGGTAGAGAAACTGATAGTGTAAGTAGACACATACCCTGCCATTCACCAAAACTCATGAATTATGAACAACCCAGAAGAATCAGAGAAATACTAACAAGTAGCAAGGCTTGATCTAAAACTAATTTGTTCTATCAATAAAGTTATAACCTCCACATAATAATGTAAATGAAAGGCATACCAATAAATATATAAGTGAGGCAATGACAAAAGTCCAATAGCGGCCAAGGTGAGCATCAGCAATGTAAGCACCTAATATGGGAGTGATAAAAACAGTGCCAACCCAATTGTTGACATTGTTGGAAGAGGTGACAGTGCCCTGGTGAAGTTTCTTCGTCAGATATAGGATCAAATTTGATGATATCCCATAGTAAGCCATTCTTTCAAATGTCCCATACACTGCATGACACATGTCATGAACTCATTAGATCAAAACAGTTGAATTCAATGTGTAACAAGGTTTATACATATCACAACCATATCAAGGTTTTTAAGGAATTGATTAATTAGATTGATTTCAATGATAAAATTCAATAAATCAGAGTATGTTAGCATTAATATTATAGTGACTGAAGTAGTTAAGGGAAATGAAACTCAATAAATTAGAGTGGATTAACGAGAAAAAAAAATGTTGCATTGATATTATAAAGTGATGATTATTGAGGCAGAAAAAAATGCAAATGTGACACTTTTTATGAGACGGAGGGAGTACATGACATTGTTAATTTATGCATGAATGTGTCCATATACATGACAGTGTTAATTTATGCATGAATGTGTCCATATGTAAGTTTACTTCCTAACGAGTATTAACCAGATGCTTTAGTCATGTGAAAGTTGGAATTTTTCTCTATCATTTTGCCTAGTTTGGAACAAGATCTTTGCAATATTTTGATGAAAAATAAAGAAAACCTTACTCATTTCATATTACTTTTATTTTGAAGGACTAATTTCATATAATTTGAAATTTTATCCATATGTTGTGTGTGTATATATATAGGGGATAATAGTTTTCCTAGGGATAATAGTTTTCTCCATTCGATGAGTGCTATAACATCTCAATCTAATTTTAAAATTGTTGTCTGTCACAATAAATGAGCACGAATCGTTTTAGTAAACTTTGTCCTCACCTAAACGTTTTCTAAGAAGCTTTTTAAAAGGTCATCCATCGCACAAGTGCTCCAAATCAAACACACTTAACCATACGATTCTTACTTTCTAAGTTTTTTTTTTCCTTCTTAAAACAATGCATCTTGTTGACATAAGTAGTATCAATCATTTATGATAAGCCCTCCTTCAAATGTCCCTTTACCTAAAAGCATTCTAGGAGTCGCATGCATGGACGACCACTTATGTCCCTCAAGTGTGACATGCCTACCAACTTTTGATTCGATAATTTCAAAAAACATTTCATTGAAAGATTTTTTAGCGTGCTTTGTTCTTACTTGTACGTTTTTCGAGACACTTGGATGACTTTGAGTTTCGATGACTTTGATTATTTTAATGTATTTTGATGAAAAAAAATGATAGATAAATGATCAAAATCAATTATTTTGATTAGAGAAAGAATGATTGGTTAGGAGAGACATGATAAAATCAACAATATCATAAAAACTCAAAATCATCCAAATGAAACCTAAAAAACACAACTATCGAATATCACAAGTTCGGGTGCCCCTAATATGATCCCTATTTTTAAGGGTCCACCCATGGTCCCTTCAAAATGACCTTCAATAGCAGGTTATACAAACAAGATTGTTTTATGGTCCCACATAGCATAAAATTAATTTTTTAAAGTGAACTTGAATAATTACTTTTAAACCCTTTAGTATAAGCAAAAAATCCCCAAGTGAAGATGCTTTTTCCTCCTCTCTCTCTTCAAGTTGATTCATCTGGATTAAGTTTCTTTTCTTATCAGTGCTTCTGCAATTCGTGTTTCTTTACTTTAAAACAATTCAAGTTATATTGGAAAGGGACATGTCCACTTAATATCAAAATTATTGAGTTTGTTGTCAACATTTTTCAATGAAGTACATGGTATGATGGTATCATATATCCAACAAACCGTAGACACTTTATCTTCCTATTCATCATTTCCCAAAATCAAACTCAATAAGTAGTAGTATCAAAAACATAGAACAAAAAACAACAAAGGTACAACAAGAAATTCATATAATAATAATATATGGGTTATGGGTTAAATGGTGTAGTGTGGGTGGTGATTGGTGAAGGTGAATATTTGATAGAAGAAATAGCCATGACCGATGAGTTTGGCAATTAACATAGAGAGTGGAAGGAAGAAAATGCTCTTGGGCGATGAAGATAGAGACTAGAGGAGGAAAATGGTTTTGTTCTACACTTGGAATTTTAAGGCTTTACATCAAAGGGCGTAAAAGTAATTACTCAACTTATTTTAAAATATAATTTTTTATTATGTGGGACAAAAAACAATTATTTTTTTGTGCTACCTACTATTGAAGGTCATTTTGAGGGGACCATGGATGCACCCTTAAAAATAGGGACCATATTAAGGGCACCCCACAAGTTCACAACTAAATTAGAGCACAACTAAATTAGGGCACAACATATACTCTTAGTAATGTGTATAAGAGATAGAGACATTCTCTGTCGAGTATATATGAAAAAATGTTTATTAAAAAATAGTAAGAGCATATCACTATCTCTTATACATACTACTAAGAGCATATGTCGTGTAAATAAAAATAAGATATTAAAGTCATTGTTGATGAGATTGTTGATTTATTTTGATGAGGAGGAGCATATTGTCGATAAGACAATAAAAATAAGACAACTCTATATGCTCTTATTTTGATGAGGAGGAGTATATGTCAGTTTTTTTTGTCTAAATATCATTGCTTTTAAAAAAAAGGATAGTCATAGTGAAATTATGATGTCTAAGACTGAGGTGGATGAGAAGTGATCGTCGCAACACGAGACGCTGATAAAAGTGGCTCTTGGCTGACTTTTAAGCGAATAGGTCCATGGATGAATTGAACTTAAAATCTAAATGATAGGGATCTTAAGGTTGTGTATGTGGATTGCCTATAAAAATTGATGATATTAATATGCATCTTATCTTGGGAGCATAAAACAAAAGAACTTCATAATTAAGTGTGTTTTACTTAGAGTTACTAATGTGATGAAAGCGTTTTGAAAAACATGCAAACAAGAACAAAACATGCTAAAAGAACTCTGTGAATATGTGATGAGAGCTTTTGATAAGTGTCCCGAAAAACATGTAGTAAGAACAAAACACGTTAAAAATATTCTAGAAAAAAAAAAAAACTTATTTTAAGTTTTGATATTAGGGTCCTTCAAAAAAAAAAGTATTTGATATTAGGGATTAAGTTGAAGAGATGATAGCTCTCAAAAAGGTTTAAAAGATGATTAAGTCTGACCAAAAATACACGATGATTTTCTTTTAAGCCTATCAAAGTCATCTCAATTACTCAAATACTAAATAAAATTTACAAAAATAAAACAATGATTACAATTTTAAACTCGTAATAATTGTAATTATTTATTATATGGATTAAGCATAACTCAGTAGAAGTTCGAAACTCAAATCCCCCATTTATTCACGAAATTCTAGTCAATAAGATACGTGATAAAAAAATATTTACAATGTTCTTGTTCCAATATGGGCCGACCCCAACCACACATTTCTCAAAGGGCCTCTCGCACAAGGAGCTGTTGGGGGCCGTGGCACATGCAACACATGAGGCCGAGAGTGAACAACTAACCTAGTCCGCGACATTAATCTCTCATGGGACCAGACACTCATAAGTGTCTCTCAAGGACAACGATTTTCCTTCATGAACTACTGCCCGAGTAAAGTTACAAGGATCAAAACCTTTAAACCTACTCTAGAAATACTAGCTCATAGATATTGGGTCATGTACGCTCACTTTACTCACATATACCTATCGTTCCACGCCACTTATAATGACTTGACCGTCGGAGTGTATGTATATACACCACCCCCATTCGTCCGGAGAAGAAGACAACTGTCAACAGAGGTGCCGTACTCAGGTCCGACATGATTAGTTCTAAACTTTTGTGAAAACATTTGAGAATTCTCTCGGATCAATCCTAATTAAGTTATATATATGGTCATAAAAAATCCATATTTTTCTTATAAAAATTCCTTAATATACAAGTGATGTAATTTTAAAAGTGTGTATGAGAGAGAGAGAGAGAGCTAGAGGCTACCAACAAGGAAAGAGCAAGCTTTCCAGCCACCTGTTTTTGATCTGAGAACAGGTTTTCCTTTAAGATCAACAGTTCCATCTTGTGTGTACTCAATATTCTCCTCCAATGGCATATTAATTTTTTCGAGGATCACCAAACAAACCAATTATTACATTTTTTTTCCCATTAATAAAACTATATATGGTAATAATATTTATACGACGGTTTCATGTTCCAGAGGCCAAATGACAATCTTGAATCTATTAATTAACATCAATAAAATTTGGTCAGCAAGAAAAAATCAATAAAATTTAGTGTTTGGCTTATCATTGTATCGAGGGGCTTATTAAAAGGATTAAATGGAAAAAATCTATATATGTTATGAGAAATTTTTACAAGCTAAAATATAAAAATATTTATTGTGGTTAACTATGAAATATAAATACATTTTAGAGAGTAATGATAGCTATTTCAATAACATCCACGTGCTCTTGACAAAGTATATTAATCATTATGTTCTAAAATACATGTCGCATTTTTACAATGTGTAGTGTATACTATTCACATATCTTTCTTTGACTCTATCTTTTAACTTATATGTAAATACAAATGTTAGCATGTAAAATGTTGTTCGATTTGTCTTGATAAATATTTTTTTATAATATTAAATTTTTTTTATAATTTTTACTATTGGTACTTAAAGATATCAACTATCATAGTTGTGTATTGACATGTGTGAAGTGGTTGACTGCAACATGTATTTTAAAATGGAGAGAGTAATTTTTTTTTCCCAATGAGTAATATCATTAGAGGTGAGTATTAATTAGACCGATTAAGATTTTGCAAGACTTTTGTGTGGTCAAAAAGTCCAAAACCTATGGTCTCTCATAGGTTTATTTATATTCTTAAATCTGACTTTTTTTTCTACTAAGTAAGTTAGTTCGTTAATGATGATAATTACTCCATCCGTTCCTTTTTAAGTGTTTTTTTAGGGTGAGTTTTTCGTTCCTATTTAACTGTCTTTTTGGTATTTTAAGGGTACGATTCGTCAATTATACTGTTTGTCAATTACTTTTATCCTTTTCAATAAAACTAATTAATGCTATCTATTTGGAAAACTAAAGTTTGTTTTTTTTTTTTAAACAAAGTTGGTTTTTTTTAAACAAAGTTTGTTTCTTGTTATCTTCAAATTTAAACAAAATTTTATTCCAAACAATGGTTCCAAGAAGAGGTAAAATTCTATAAATAAAATGAGTCGCAATTGTTAAAAATTTCAAGTGTGACTCTAGCATTGGTTGAAGTCATAGTTGAAGCCTTAACTTTAATTAAAGGAGTTGGAAGAAAGTTAATTTTTGCTTAACTTTTGATTAATGTGAAATTGGAATAATTTTTATATTGACTTAAAATAATAAAAAAAATGTGCACAATATTTAGAGAATTGACAATTGTTTGTTTATGAGAGAGAGACTGCGCAAAAAAAAAAGGAATTTGTTGGAGAAAAAGATAATAACTACAATTGTTACGAGAGAAAGATAATATATTAAATTTATTAGAAAGATAAAATATGTGTAAAAAAATAGGAATTTATTGGTGGGTTAAAATGAGGGTGCCGTTTCCGGCCGTAGGAGACATTAAAAAAAACTGATTTTTTTTTATAATAAAAAATGACATGTGTTGCCGTTAGATTGACGAAGAACACCGATCTTATCATAATCTCTTCACACTAGATTTTTTTCATTTGGTAGATCTAAGAGAGAGACGTGTACTGTATCAATTTGGTTGTTGTTGCTCTTCTCATTGTAATTTAATGGAGAACAATTAACCCTTAAGGAACAATGATTGAAGATTAAAAATCCAATATAATATGAATATACAAGTACAATCTCAATTATTTGCAAAAACTCAAAAGAGAAAAATGAAGAAAGAGCCTCCATTGTTTGAGAACCCAAACAGAAGGATTTTCAAACCTCCTTCAAGACACCAACCAACCTTCCATCCCCATTTATTTATTTATTTATTTATTTATTGTATTCTAACCAAAAATGTGACTAACACATGCTAGATTCTTCTCCAGGGAAACATTAAATTAGAAATGAAAGAGTGTAATTAAATTTAAATCTTGCAGAAAATCATTAACCCAATTTCAATTTAGATTAAGTAACTCCATATATGTCAGGAGAATTATGATGGTGGGAGTAAGAACAAGAGATTGATGTTGTTGTTGGTGGTGGTGGAGGTGGTGGGCGAGTAAGAGACATGGAGGGGAAAGAGAAAGATGATGGAACATAGTGTAAAAATAATCTAATGTTTAGAGAATATGATAATACTATAGTCTTCAAAAGTTTTTAAGTACATCCAATGATTGACATCAATTTTGTAAAAAAAAAAAAAAGAGTCAAGTCTCCTACGGTAGGAGACCTAAAGAGGTTGCCTACCGTAGCCTTTGCCTAAAATGAGGGTATATATATAAAAATTTCTTTTTGTCAAACAAAAAAAAATGAGAGTATAATAGCAAGAAAATGTGAAAAATAAACATCGCTATTTTGATGTTAATTTTCTAAAAAGACACTTAAAAAGGAACGGAGGGAGTAGTTAGTTTGTTATTTTGATTCTAGGGCAAGTAATCAATGTAAGTTATATTTATTAATTTACTTGCCAATCAAGTAAGGTATTAGTTAGTTAGTTGTAATGAGTTTGTTAAAGTTAGGGGGCGTTTGTTTCAAGTCATATTTGGAGATTTCTGGAAATATGATAGCATAAAAGATATATTCCTATGGAGGTGTTTGTTTCCTGGTTTAAAAAATTATTTTCAGGAATGTGGAGGTTGCAATGATAGACTCCTATGTTCGTTTCAAAGTTAAAAAATTAACTCACAAGAATAAAAAACTCTTAAGAAAATAATAACTTCCACTTACCCATGATTTTATTCCCAATGGAAGTGGGTGGAATAAAAGGTTCCCATGTAAATAGTAATAGAATTGAAATAACTACCCATATATCCAAAGGTTACAACTACTATCGTTGGTGCGCCCAAATGAAGGTGATATTGTGATTTCAAGATGTGCTTGAAATTGTGAATGATGTTGTTCGAGGGTTTGCAAAAGATGAAATTGAGGTGCAAAGAACTATTAAGCGGGAGCAATGGAAGAAAGATGGAAAAGGTCTACTCCTAACCCATCATTGTGTTGATCCAAACATCTTTCAGAAGGTCATTGAGGAGGTAACAACTTTGGGATACTCTTGAGAAAGTGTATATTGGTGATGACAAACTAAAGAAGGTAAATTTACAAGCTTTTATGTCGCCAATATGATATGCTTCAAATGTCAAAACAAGAATCAAATGAAATCTTGTGGAGCAACTATCACCGAGGTGATAAACATAGAGAAGGTTTTCAGAACCTTGAATTATATTTTTGATCATATTGTGGTGGCAATTGAGGAATCTTGCACAAACACAATGGAGGATCTTTGGAAGCAGGCGAATAGAGAGTCAAGCAAATAAGCTAAAAGAGAGTGACCAAACAAGCAAATCAAGCAAAAGTGCACAAGAAAGTGAATGGTGATGAAGGGAGGTAAAATAAAATAGGCTTAATAGCAGTTTTGGCCCCCTATATTTCAAGAAGTTACGATTTTGGCCCCCTAACTAAAATAATTCGATTTTGGCCCCCTATGTTTTGCCCCACATGCCAATTTTGACCAAGTAAATGCTGACGTGGCGCCACGTGTGTAATTTTTTTATTTATTAAAAAAACTTTTTTAATTAAAAAAATAAAAAAAGTATTTTTTATTTTTTAATTAAAAAACTTTTTTTTTTAAATTTTTAATTAAAAAATATATTTTTAAAAATTTTTTAATTAAAAAAATATAAATATAAAATAAAAAATTTACACATGTCACGCCACGTCAGCATTGACTTGGTCAAAATTGGCCTTGGGGGCCAAAAGGGCAAAGGGGGAAAACACATAGGGGGCCAAAACCGAATTATTTTAGTTAGGGGGCCAAAATCGTAACTTCTGTAAACATAGAGGGCCAAAACTGCTATTAAGCCAATAAAATAATAGCAAAGAAAAATGGAGTAAAAATAAGGGTTATGCAAAAATTTCCAACAAAGGTTCAAAGAATCATGGTGAAGGAACAAGCAGGAATGAAGGTGGAAGTCACAAGAACGAAAGAAAGAAGTTTAATAAGAAGAATATGCAATGTTACAACTGTAAAACATTCAAGACCTAAAATTCCATGGATTTATTTCCAAGCGCATCGAATTAACATCAAATTTGGGCATAATCGTCCATACCTAAAATTTTAGTGTAAGGGTTAATCTTCTACACCAAAGAAATAAAATCAATAATAAATTAAGACATCAAATAAGAATATACAACTAGGGTCAATGAATCATGATAAGACATTTCCTTTTCCTTTTAAAATATTCATCATTCCAAAATATATTTAAGACATAAAAATATGCTTTAATTTGGTTAAAGACAATTACAAGCACTCCATTGATAATGCCAATTTATTTAACTAGGTAGATTTCATTAAGGCAACCAGTTTAGAAAAGGTTAAACACAATAGTTTGTAATCAAAACATTTAACTTCAAGGTGAATTTGTGTGAGAGAGAGAGAGAGAGAGAGAGAGAGAGAGAGAGAGAGAGAGAGAGAGAGAGAGAGAGAGAGAGAGAGAGAGAGAGAGAGAGAGAGAGAGAGAGAGAGAGATTGATTTATCCTAGTTCACTATCAACCTGCTAGCTACTCCAGTCCACCTTATCCAGAGTGCTTTTACCATTGTAATGCTCCAGACTTATAAGTTTCTTGTGTATTGTCACATCTAGTGAGCTCTAGTCTTTAGAGTCTATGCAGACTACCCTGACTACTTATAGTCACTCATGACTTTCCAAATTGCCACGACTGGGCAAGGTTACTGGTAAGTACCAAATTTCAGTTATTTTTACATATCTATCCATGACACTTGTTAACTTGTTTTATAAGTAATACCAAACAAAACCCCATAAATCATGCAGATACAAACTCCTTATACTTACGATGCCATTTAAATCTATTTTGGCCTAATTTCATTCAATTATATAGGTTTTTGAGCTAGATGACCAAAGCAAGGTAGAAAGTTCTAGAATCGTCAATATTCAAAATTTTGTCATTTTCACTGAGCGAGGAGGAGGGCTCTCCTAGCTAATTTTTGGCTGTTAAAATAAGGTTTATGATCTAGAAAAGGCTTATTAAAATCGTGTGCCTTCTTCCATTGATTCTGTTGAGGTTGGCGATATCATAGAAGATTTATATACACTGCTCAAGTTTCTTCAATTGATGGAGTGCTTGTGAAGGAAGAACAAGATAATTAAAATAAAATAAATGCCTATGACAGAGAGAACCCACTCAAAGATATACCTTTAGGAAGTCTTGCATCTTCATATTCATCTTAAAGAGGCGATGAAAGATCCGTCAAAGGAAGTATGGTCAATGTATGTGGTGATCTCATATGGACAATAACCTTTATTTGAGGAGGCGATTGGCAAGATATCTCAAAACTTATACACATTCCTTTCTTGATCTAACATCTTTATTCAACATAACAGTGGAGAAGCTGAATTTATTTGAGCTAAGGGATAAAGAGTTGGAGGTCTTGGATTCAAACCCGGACGAAGGAGAAAAATTATTATAACAAACTAATTACTGACATTTTCCATTAAAAAAAAAGAAAACAATGGATTCCTCTTCACCAGTGACGGAGCCAGAAAATATATCTGGGGTGGGCCAACAAAATTAACTCTAATATATGATAAATTATTATAACAAACTAATTACTGACATTTTCCATTAAAAAAAAGAAAACAATGGATTCCTCTTCACCAGTGACGGAGCCAGAAAATATATCTGGGGTGGGCCAACAAAATTAACTCTAATATATGATAAACATTAAATTTATGTTGTAATAAACGCTAAGCACAAAATTGTTCAATCAAAAAGTAAATTTTATTCATCTTAGTTACAACCAAACATGATCTTAGTTCCTTTAGGTGTAGAAGTTACCACTTCTTCAATTTTTGAAACTTTAACAGGTTGAGATGTATAAGTTATTCCTTGTTCATCTCTTTCACTCCCACAAACTTTCCTCTTAAAAAATGATCGATTTTTTCAAAAAATCAAATAATTCAACAAGTCAATAACAATCTAAATTAAAGAAATTAAACATTATTAAAAGTTTATAGAAGGAAAAAAAAAACTAACAAGTATAAAGAAAAGCCTTCGTAGTTAAACATAAACTACAATATGCATAAGTTGAAAAAAAGCCTTCTTATATGCAGAAGTTAAACATAAACATAAACTACTTCTAAAATGAAGAAAAATTGAACTACAATATGCATAATGAAAGAAGTTTAGTTATCAAACAGAGGAAGTGAAGAGAATGAGAAGTTTAGTTATCAATTACCAACGATCAACAAACAAGAGAATGAGAAAATAATGAAAGAGTGTGAAGAGAATGAGTAGTTTAGTTATCTAACAGAGGAACTGAAGAGGTTGGGTGGGCCAGTTGGAAAAAAACAAAACAAATCAAGGGTATTTTTGTAATTTCCCTCTAGAAATTTTTTTTGATTTTTTTTGGGGGTGGGCCGTGGCCCACCTCTGCCCATGTTGTCCTCCGCCACTGCTCTTCACTAGATGATGACGAGTAGTAGACTTCGTTCTCTTCATACATGGGTCATCTTGGTATTATCATGTAGCTCAAAGGCAAACACATTAAAAGAATGACAAAATCAAAGAGAAATTAACATATTTTAACTCATTTTGAATTATTGAAACTGGAATGATGAATAATCCACAAGGAAAAAAAAAATCAAACCCACAAAATGTTGAGAAAATGTGCACTAACCGATCTTGTGTAGTTACATCTAAACTTCAAAGGATTCGACCACATTTAGTTAAAATTTGACACAATGAGGGACTATTTAATTTTTTAGATTAAATTTAAAAAATACTCCATCCGTTTTAAAATGAGTGTCGCTTTAGCCAATTGCACACAGATTAAGGAATGAAATGAAATAATCATCAGACATAACACTTTTACTAAATTGCCCTTACTTTATAAGAAAAAGACAAACTTAAAGTTGTATTGAAAATTGTGTGAGAGAAAAGTTTGAGTATTTATTGAGGGTAAAGTTGGAAGAAAAAAAATTAAAGTTGTATTGGAAATGTAAAGTGACATTCATTTTGAAACAATTTTTTTTTGGCTAAAGTGACACTCATTTTGAAACGGAGGGAGTAGAACACAACGAAAAGTAGCTAAGTAGTGTGTCTATATATATTGGTACGATTCAGATTCTATAATCCGAAACATATTCTTAAGTTTCATATTATAGAATTTGACCTAGTACAAAATGAGAAAACCAACGGGCATGTGAGAAGCATGGTGTGATAAGTAATTTTTGTTTAACCAATGAAAATCAACTTAGTTGGTAAGAAGTTAACTGATATGCAAGATTTTACATTCAACTCTCATTGCCAATATGATGACCCCTTTGATGAATAATCTATAAGTACATTTATAAACAATCGTTGAACCTCGAGGTCCATCTTAACCGGTGAGTCCCAAAATTTAACTCACCTAAACCTAAACCTTTGATTATAAAAGAAAAAAAAAAAGTAAAGAAGAAGAAACTCTTGTTTCAATTTGGGTCTAACCCACAACACACGGACTTGGTTATAAAAAAGTAAGCAAATAAAATAAGTAGAAGTATTGTGTTGCTTTCTTCATATGGTTTTGCAAATTCACTTCGTCGTTTCATTCATTCTCGTCATAAAACATAACCAGGTTCTCTTTCTTTCCCTTTTCCTTTCTCCACCTACGTTCAAATATTCAGCCATTTATTTATTGTCTTGTTTATTTATTTATCTTTGTTACTACTATGCACCCACCCTTTGAAAACAAAACCTTAGAGCATTCAACAACACAAATATTCATTCATTCATTCACGTTTCTCTCTTATCAACAATCTTTAACATCTTCAACTTGCATGTTTTTGTTATCCTATATCTGCGTGTCATAATAATATAGAGATTCCTTAGGGATAGCTATTATTCTGAATTACTTTCAATCAGTATGATGCTTTGAGAAACCAGTGGCATAGTTATATTAATAACTCATGTTTGAAGTATGCTTCTTGATGATGTTATCTAATCTACATGATTTGAGTTAGTTGGTTATCTAATCATGGCTTAACAAATAATGTGTTATAAGATCAAGAGACGGCGGACCATTTCGAGTGTGAACCTTTAGCTTCAGCGATTCGACACACTATCAGTTTTTCTTTTAATCTTGGAACCCTAATTGCATCTCAGATGCACAATCTTCTGATTTGAAACTAACCAATTCAATCATTCACTCACAATTTGTGTTTATACCATCTGCGTTTGACACTTAGATAGGGCAGTAGGTGGACCGAATCGTAATGAAGAGGAGGTCTTAGTGACCATGAATGATGAGAGACCCAAGATTTGGAGGTTTTATGAGCGAAAGAGGTAGGGAGAGAGGAATAAGATATCCTCTAAATAAATCTCAGTAAAGATATTATATTAGAAAAATATAGTAAAGATATTATCCAAATAAATCTTAGTAAAGATATTATGTTAGAAATATACAATGAAGATATTATCCAAATAAATGTTAGTAACGATATTATTTGATAATATCTCCTTGGTAGCATTCTATAAAGAGTTTATAGGGTTATGCATAGCAATGTTGTGTCACCTAGGTCTAGAGAAGTTGTTTTTAAGAGGATTGGTTTTGTCATTCAAAAAGGATTAGCGCGCATTTTGTTGCCCGCTTGCCTTCCATTTCTGTATAAATTATAATTTGCAGATTAAATACCTTTTCTCTTGGTTTAAGTGCATTAATTCACAATTCCAGATTCTAGATTATCCCCTATTTTGCTGATTGTTGTAAGGTTTTGGAATAAACTTATTTCTCCAATCATTCACAAATTTTCTTCAGTTATAGACGAGGTGCAAAAATTAATGCAAACATTGTAATCTTGTCGTCTATCACACTTTTTCAACAAATTCCTAACACTTACTGAGTTTGTTGTGAATTGTGATCTATGTAGGAACAATTAACAAATGAGGTAAAGCTAAACCAGCACTACTGCGGTAAGCTGAGGTGATCCTACCGAACATTTGGTAAAGGTAATTAAATCAGTATCACTTGTTTATGGCTATGTTTATGATAGAATGATTCACATGTTTGGTAATGGTATCCTCAATATTTCACTCTGGCTATTTAGCGATCCATGTAAAGTTATGAAAAACAAGCAGTTTCTGTATACTAATTTGATTACAAAACCTTGCAATACAGACTTCTGAACATTGCAGCAATTGAATGCTCTAAGATACAAGTAAAACTTGTTCATTTATGTTTTAATAATCTTGTGATACAAAGAGGTTTTCCAGTGACCAAACCAGATCTACAATACATATGATCCTCTCTTAAATTTCACTCACAGACCAAAACACAATTATCACCTGTACAATATCAGTCAACAGCAGGAAAACCACAGAATCTAACTTTCTATTGATTAATGATTACAATACATATGAACTATAAACAGATTATTGACTACACTTTACATAAAGTGAAAAAAGTAAAAATAAAGTTATGTACTTTAGCTTGCCTTCAGGGAAAAATGATGTCATTGGTCACCATTGTTTATCTTGATCTATATAAGTTGCTCAGTAGTTTGGTGACATATAGGGCGTTTATTTGATTGAAACCGCAAAGCTTTTGTACACTCACTGCCATGATTAGATAACATTTATTCTTAGTAACACTCATTTTCTTTATAAAATTTATTTATTCTTAAGCCATGATTTGAGTTTATAGTTATCAGATTTTGTTTCCATATATATTTTTGGCAGATGTTGTCCTTTGAGGAGAAT
Organism: Medicago sativa; assembly: GCF_051527215.1. Classification (NCBI taxonomy): domain Eukaryota; kingdom Viridiplantae; phylum Streptophyta; class Magnoliopsida; order Fabales; family Fabaceae; genus Medicago; species Medicago sativa. The sequence continues at coordinate 28,593,151 of NC_140749.1, read as the reverse complement.
GATGATGATATTTTCATGAAGCACGTTTCTCACGAAGGCCTTGATTTGAATCCTAGAATAGGTCATGAGTACCAAGCTGAAATTCCTTCCATGCTTAAGAAATCGGAGCAGCTTTCACTTAGCACGAACCCTGGTGATTCAGAATCTGTGCATGATAAATCACTTTCCTTTGCAATTGGTTTACCCATCGCAGTCACATGGATACATGATGAAGAGTGTGGATATCATGGAGACATCAATTCATGTCAATTGGCCCCTGGCCGATTGAGTAGCTCCTGGACTGATGTGGATACAAAAAGTTTTCTACTTGGTTTGTTTATTTTTGGGAAGAATTTTACGCAGATAAAAAGATTCTTAGATAACAAACGGATGGGGGAAATACTCTCATTTTACTATGGAAAGTTTTACAAAACTGATGGATATCGTAGATGGTCAGAGTGCAGGAAAAAAAAGGGGGGGAAACGTATGATAGGACAGAAACTTTTTAGTGGACCGAGGCAACATGAACTTTTGTCCCGCTTGATTACTCATGTCTCTGAAGAATCACAAGATGCTTTGTTACAGGTAGTCAACTGTTACATCTCATGTGTAGTCCTTCATTTATACGAAGTCAAAGCTTCACTAATTTTTGAAGCATCTTATTGTGATGTATCATGATTATTTGAACCTCTATGCCCACGCCAGTACCTTTTTTTCATTACATCACACCAGCTATATATATATATATATATATATATATATATATATATATATATATATATATATATATATATATATATATATCATTTGCTCCAGTCCTCACTTTGCATATATTTATACTCAGGTTTCTAAGTCATATGTGGAGGGAAGAACTTCTCTAGAAGAATACATATCTTCTTTGAAGTCTTTTGTTGGAGTTGGTGTTCTTGTGGAAGCAGTAGGTATTGGTAAGGAGAAGGGAGACCTTACTAGGCTTGGTATCGAGCCTGTGAAGAACAGTCGTAAGGTGTTTTTAGCACCAACTTGCAAAGGTTTGTCTTCTCTTGGACTTAGTGATATAATACAATCTTTGACTGGAGGGTTTCGGCTGAGCAAAACCAAATGTAATGATCTCTTCTGGGAAGCTGTTTGGCCCCGCTTACTGGCAAGAGGTTGGCACTCTGAGCAACCAAAGAATCGAGGCTATGTTACCTCCAAAGATTATTTGGTTTTTCTTATTCCCGGCGTTGAGAAGTTTTCGAGGAGGAAACTTGTGAAAGGTCATCATTACTTTGATTCTGTTAGTGATGTCTTGAGCAAAGTAGTAGCTGAACCGAATATTCTCGTGCTCGAGGAAGAAGCTAAAGTTGGTAGCTGTAATGAGGAAGGGCCAGAAAAGGGATCAAATGAAGATGATGTATCTGACGATCATCGTCAATGTTACCTCAAGCCCCGATCTTCTTCCTACAATAAAGATTGTATAAAGTTCATGGTTATTGATACCAGTTTGGTACATGGTGGAAAGCCATCTGATCTAAGGGAATTGAAATCTATGCCTGTTAATTCAGTGAGTAAAGTTGATGTAGATGCTGCTGGTAAAAAATATAAAGGGCGAAAATATATGAGGAAAGTAAACCATAGCACGGATATGTCTAAAAGCCCTAAACAGAATGCAACAACGTTGACAGTTATTGATACCAATCGACTTTCTGACGGAAAAGTATTGAAGGTTAAATTGAAACAACTGAAAAGTCCGCCAGTTGAATTAGAAGATGCTCCCACAACGACTACTGGTCTTCGGAGAGAAAGTAAGGGTGGCTCTTCAACTTATGATTCACCAAAGATGGTGGAACCTAAAATGCTGATATGTGGCAAAAAGAAAATCAATAAAACCGACAGTCACAGAGGTGTATCTAACAGCGGTGCTACTAGTAAAATACAAGCATATGATAATGATGCAAATAAGATGGTTGAAAACCAGAGAAATCAACACGCCTGTGTGTTCGATGATAATCGACCGAAGAGGATCATAAAGCATCAGTTCAATCGGAGAGTAAGATCAGGTGACTCTAATCATACAGTTGTTCCTATTAAAAGGAGGAGATTGACTGCTTGTGCCAAGGAAGAGAAAAGCCGCATTGTTGAGAATTCTTCAGGAGGTTTGGGATCAGATAATCTAGGATTTTCTCCGTCTTCTAGCTTTCGAGTTGCCAACCCAATTGTTTGTGATCCAATTAGTCATCAGCAGAATCGAAGTTCACCTGCTTCTTCAGCAGACAGAAGCTTGGCAGAGGAGGATAATGAAGAAAGCATTCACAACGACAGTACTCAACGCGTGAGTGTTTCTTGTGCTAAAGTTGCGAAATGTGAATCTTTTAGTTTCAACATACCTCAGGTTCTGTCGATTTCTGAAAATAGCAAAATGATGGCAATGGCGGAGGAAGGCGGGCAACACCTAAAGGCAAAAGATCCATGTCTAACAGATGCCACTCAGGAAGTAGTTGAGGAGCCTGTTGGTTATTTGGAAAAACAGCCTCAGCCTGACATAAATCCTAGGAGACAAAGCACTAGAAACAGACCGTTGACAGTTAGAGCATTGGAATGTATAGCAAATGAATACCTGCATGTACAAAAGAGACAAAAAAAGAAAGGCATCCAGACACACAAAGATCCTTTCAATCCTTGCCGCAGTGCTCGAACAAAAGGCAAATCAATGCTGCATCATCACTGTTCAGATCATGGGAATGCAGTTTTAGTACAAGAAGAAAAACATTTGATTGGAGATGGCAGTGTCAGCTAAATGTTTGCAAGCCACTTGGTTAAGTTAAAGAGTAGAGGTCAATAGTGGTAATTTTGTAAGCTACCTGCCTATCTGTCATCATGGAGTTTCTGACTTTTGTAATCAAATTGGTTTTGAATGTATTAATGCTTCTCTTGCCTTACTTGAGAACTGTGTTCTAAGACTGCCAAATGACTAGACTTAATGTAGAAAAAAAATTTGGTTTATTTTTGATTTAAAAAATTTCCTTTTCTCTGGTTATGTTTTTCTTTTATTTATTAAATCAAAATGTCGTTCTACGGATGAATGTCATTTATATAACGTTGGTTGAGTTATATTTTGATGGGTACGAAATGTCTATCTTTTGTTAAATGGATATTGAACATCACATCGGAGTGTGCTTAAATAGTGTAGCATATGATATAGAAGACATCCACGATGGATGGAACCATTGCAACTTTTTCATGGTAAAATATGGTTTGATATCTTACAGCTATTAACGAAATAAATGGTAGAATCATTGTAATCCGACTTAGAGGGTAAATCTCCTTTTTCGCACTCTTTGTAATGAAATTGCATCTACTCCATCTATGGTTAGTGAAGAACTGGAAAAAATTCACATCAAATAACGAAGATAATCATTCGGGACATTGAAGAGATCACAATGAAAATCTTTCAGATAGTAAGGTCTACTAAAATCATTAACAAGAGTAATAAAATAACTATGACCAGAAGGAGTCAATTTATACATAATGATATAAGATGCATATAGAATCTTGGAAAACAATTTATCAACATATGATTCCTAAAAATATAATTTGTATTTACTTTATATTTGACCCCTTTGTAAAACTTCAGCTAGCTCCACCACTGCTTAAAGCTGCAGTATATACTCTTGTTTCTGATTTCCAATCAATTGAAATTTGCTTTCTTCTCTGTTAGTTTCGCTTCAAGGACTTTAAGAGAATTTGAAACTTCAGCTCTATGCACATAGAACTTTGAAACAACCACAAAGAAGACAAAGTTTATGACATTTAGTATAGCCAAAAATGCATAGTAGTAATCAAGATGAGAAGCATTCAAGTTATTCAAAATCCACCCTCGGTGACCATGTTTCTCGGTGACATGTGAAACTGTTGCGAGAAGAAAAGTGCTGAGAAAACTACCAATTCCAGTAGTCGTTAATGAATACGATGTTCCAAGGCTCTTCATGCTTTCTGGTGCTTGATCATAGAAAAACTCCATTTTTGCACCCTCTAAAAGTGCTTCAGCCACTCCCATAAGTATAAATTGTGGCAGCAAAATGAATATGCTTAATGGAACTTCATGTTTTTTGACCACACTAAGTCTATTTCTTTCAATCATGAATGCAACTATCATTATCACTATGTGGATTATGAACCCTATGCTCATTCTTTGAAGAAGTGTAATACCTCTAGGGTTCTTAGTAAACTTTTGCATAATCTTGACAATGAAACTTTCATAGAGTATGTAAGTGATAATCATGGTCAAAATTGTAAATGCAGCTAAACTTGATGGTGGAATATGGAAGTTGCCAATTGATCTGTTAAGAGTAGTTCCTTGTTTTACAAAAAGGGTATTTATTTGAGCTATCATTGCACTTGGAATAAATGTTGCAATCCAAATAGGGACTAAGCTAAGGATTTGTTTGGTTTCTTCCACTTGTGTTATTGTGCATAACATCCACTCATCACTATCACTTGAAGTTGAACCAGTGTCCACACATGCCTTGTTAAGGAATCTGCATATGCATTCTAAACACAAGAATCAATATTTCATAGTAAGAAGAGTGACAATAACACTCACTCTAACACTCTCTAATATGTGAACATTGACATTAACACGACTAGTACTTGAACCAATGTCCACACAAGCCTTGTTGCGACACATTTTGGACATCAGACAAGCCTTTGATCATAAGTGTTTGTGCTATTAAGTTTCTAACATTCCGGATAAAATTCATGTAGGTCCAATTATTTTTGAAATCGTTCTCACATAATGAGATGAGACCTACATAAATTACGCAGTAAGAGAGATAGTGTGTTTTGAACCTATGAAGCACGAACACTCCTCGGATTAGGTGTGTCCTGGTGTTGGACACGTGTTGGTGTTCGACACCGACAAGACACTGACACACATGATTATACCGAATTATGTAATTTTCTCAAACTATTAGCGTTGTCGGCGTTTTAGTGTTCGTGTCATGTCCGATGTCCTTGTCCGTATCCGTGCTTCATAATTTCTAACATTATATGTCAAATTCATGTAAGTCCCACTACTTTGGAAATCATTCTCACACAATGTGATGAGGCCTACACAAACTTCTCACATTAAAAGAGATGATTGAAAAGAGTGTTCATGAGTAGGTGTTGCTAGCAGTAAAATCACACTATATAACAAGTGATGAGAAAGTATGCTAGAATTTATACCTGAATGTTTGAGTGAGATCAATCTTGAATTTCCCTTTCTTTGTATACTCTTCCAAACTAAGCTCAAATAATTCTTTAGGGTCATTAGGAACAACTACATCAAATTTTCTTATAGCTGCCACAAATACCTTAGCCATGCTAATGAAAGGACTCCCTTTAATCAATTTGTGTCTATAAAAAGGTGTTCCTATCAAGAATGTGATGATTGATATTGCCAGGCCAATTGTTGGAACAGCATAACCAAGACTCCAACTCACATTATCTTGTATATACACTATAACTGTAAATGCAAATAGTGACCCCATTACAATGTAGGACATCCACCAATTGAAGAATGAGAGCTTAAGTGCTTTTTCTTTAGGGTCAAAATCATCAAATTGGTCAGCACCAATTGTGGAAATGTTGGGTTTGGTTCCACCTGTTCCCACTGCTAAAATGTAGAGTGCAGCATAGAACACAACTAGTGTTTGTGTGGAAGCTTCATTGCATTTTGTAACATCCATTTCATGGCATTCAGCTGGCTTTAGGCTTGGAAGGGAAACTGATAGTGTAAGCAGACACATACCCTGCCAATCATCAAAAGTAATGATAAGTACAAAATATTCGCCTTTGTTTATTCGTGACTAATCTTCGTTGAAAATCTGATGGGAACACAAAGTGTGTCCTTTCTTCTTAACTAGATTATTTTCTCCGTATGTTAGAGCCAGAGATCAAACATTTGACCATTTACTTAAGGTATCTGAATCCTTTACACTCAAACCAACCACATGTTAGTTTTCCAAAGTAAATTTTATGATTTACTTGTAACTCTCCATTAAGTAATTCGTTTTATACTAAGACTACCACATATATCGAATATGCTTTATACTAAGAACACACAAATTTGACAAAAATTTGGTTGATTACTTGAAGTATATGATTAATTAATATAACAAGCTATCATAATTCATTAACACTCACTTAACACAAGCACACAATTAACCACAATTCATACTATTAACCATAATTTTCAAGTGTATATTTGAATAAAAACATTGTTAATAAGTATCATGTATATTTGAAAACCTAAAAATCATGTATACTTGAACACACTTTGAATGGTTCATAAATACATGTATATTTGAACACCTAACATTTTAGTTAATGATGTTCTTGGACTAGTCACCGTATTTTTGATTCTTATCCTTCTTGTATTGAACATTGGATGATTAATGATAATAGTTAACTTTGTTTCGGTAAAAAAAAAACATTTTAGTTAATGACAGCCAAAATCATACTAAATTGTACTCGGTAGATGATTAATGAGTTGTAACACATTGTTGTATTCATCAACTGTAATCGAACGACGTACCGATAAATAGATAAGGGCGGAAATGACAAAAGTCCAATAGCGGCCAAGATGAGCATCAGCAATGTAAGCACCTAATATGGGAGTCATATATAAAAATGGTGCCAATCCAATTGGTGACATTGTTAGAAGAGGTGACAGTGCCTTGATGAAGCTTCTTTGTCAAATAAACGAACAAATTTGATGATATTCCATAGTAAGCCATTCTTTCAAATATGCCATACACTGCATGAGACATGCCATGAATTTATTCAACCACAACAATTCAATTCAATGGGCAATGCCAATAAGGTTTGAACATATGAGAAGCGTATCACCAATATATGATAGTGAATTATGGAAAAAAACAATATATGATGGTGCAAATTTAAAGATGAATGTGACCATATATGATTTGGGAAATAAGGTTTATGAGCATCAAGGGCTCGATGTTTCGACATTTCACTTCTATAGCATGTTTCTCTAAGAATATCCTGAGAGGTTTTGATATTATTTGGCTTGAGTAGTGTTTGGATTATTTAGAAAGAAAGAAACAAGCGAATTTTTCAGCACAAAGAGGAGTGCATGCAAACCTTAAGCGATAAAATTAAGCTTCAGGAGTTCTGGTGGTTGAAAGCGACATACCCAACTTTCGTTTTCAACTACCACAACTGGAGGACTCATCCTCTTCAGTGTCTAGCTTCTGTTTCTTAGTTGCAATTGTATTGCATGTCTATGTTTAGTTTTTCTGCTTTATTTCTCATAACTATTATAGTTGTTTGACTCTTGAAGACTGTTTCTAATACATCTCGTGTACATCTAGGGTTGGAAGGGCTTTTTAACGAAACTCTAAATCAATCTCCTCCCTCTATATTTGTCCTTTCCTCTCTCTTCTCTCTCTCCAAGAAAATATAGTCATATTTTCTTTTTTGAACAAGAAATATAGTCATGTTTTCTATTATTTGTTGCTGACCATGTTCTTTCTTTTGAAGAATCATTGTAAAGAAAGCATAAAATTCTAAAAACAATAATTTTTTAACCTTTGGAAAGTCATTAATAGATTTCTCAAAAAGAATGTGAACAATGGGATTAGTATATTTGGTAAAAAACAACACTAATTTATTTGGTCAAAAAATAGCATAAAAGTTAATGTCCATACTACCTATTTAAATAATATAAACTATATTTAATTTTATTACAAGTCTTTTGAAAATGTTTTGTGTCTTTTGAAAGTGAATTATAGATTTGTTTTATAAAAATAATGCCAATATGACCAATTTAAATAATTAATTTCATCTTTCAAAAAAATAATAATTAATTTCATATATAGTTTTATTAAAAGTCATTTACAAATGTTTTAGCGATAATGATATAATATAAACATATAATGTTTATATCCAATGTTTTATCTTATCTTAATGTTTTCATGTGTATCTGATGATAAATTAGAATATACCATATAATGTTCTATTAGATATTTTACGTAAACAAATAATTATAGATATGTAAATGGAAAAATTACAATGTGTGACAAAATTATATTTAATTTGTAAAAATATCAAATTAAAATTATAAGATTTCATTACATTTTTCTTTTGTTTTAAATATTATAATTCATAGATTATTTTCAATTATATTTAATAGTGTTTTAATTTTTTTTTATTTAAAGGTATATCTGGAAGTGAAAAAGCTACTCCAAAATCATGTATTCTCTTTACTCCAAAATCATTTATTTTTCATTTAAAATATATTAAATTTTATTAGATATTAAATTTTATGTCCTCGTGAGCTTAGCTCCGTTGTTATGAACAATGCATAATATATGTTCGAACCCTGACCGCCACCAAAAAAGATATTAAATTTTATATTTTATATTATATTCTATAAGAGTAAATGGTGAATTGTTTTTTCATTCTATCACATTAGTTTAAGTAAAGAGACATGATAGATTAATTGACATGATTGAAACATGTTTCTTTTATCTCGACCATCAAACGTATCCTTAAGGTTTTTCATAGAAATGAAAAAAATCTTACCATTAAAGTGTTCAAACTTCAAATCTATCTATTAAAAATTTGATGTATATTTTTATCATGACCATGAAGTCTCTTATTTTCATTAGAAAGATTATAAATACTCCATTCCAAACAATCTCGTAAAAAACCATCTTAATTATATCAAGGTATAATAAAAAAAAAAAACTTGTAAAGGTAGATTAGATTGTAATTTCTTAACTCTCATTGTTTTGAAATAAAATAAGGGAAAAAGTTATGCAATGAAGAAAATAATTTGACAAGACATAATGAAAATCATGAACATAAAAGTGTGTGAGAGAGAGAGAGAGATGGTATACCAACAAGGAATGAGCAAGCTTTCCAACGACCTGTCTTGGATCTTAGAACAGGTTTTCCATTAAGATCAATAGTCCCATCTTGTGTGTACTCAGTTGCAATGCCTTCTTCCATTGGCATAATAATATTTTGGAGCATCAACAAAGCAAATATAAATTTGTTTTCTCTAACAAAGGAACCACACTAATTTATAGAGATAGATTGAGGTTCTTTAGGCCAATTAACTGTCAATTTATATTTGATCTAATCAACAATAATAAAATACTGTTTTTTTTTTTGTTGCCAAATATAAAAAGTATCTGTAATCAATTTTTATAAAAAGTTTTTATAAAATATTGTTATATAATCAACTATACTAACAAAAGTTTTCACCAGAATGGAATAACTACAAAAAAAAGAAAATTGAATAACTTTTTCTTTAAAGAAGTTTTGTAGCTGACCACCTTTAAATGCAGGTTTCTATCATAGAAATTCACATACATCTTTTTTGGACATAAGAAATTTACATTACATCGTTTGTGCATTTGTGTCTACTTTATATTTTATTTTATAAAAGTACTATTTGGAAACTATTTAAAAGTGAACTAAGAAAATAATAAATGAAAAAAGAGTGTAAAACGATAAAAAAATAAAAATTAATTTCTCATTTTTTTGCTTATTAGTTATTAACTTTTTTTTTATTTACTTGGACGAGAAAGACATGAAAGTAAATCCCACAATATGAACTTGTATGAGTTTTCTGATGTGCATATTTGGTGTGACACTTGTGGCAGGGGTTTGAATCATATATATGTCGAACAAGAGTTATATCCATGTCAGATTTACATGAGTTTTTCCGATGTGCATATTTGGTGTGACACTTGTTTGATTCTTACATGGACACCGACACATCGACATTGCTAACTTAAAAAACATTGGACACCGACACCTCTACATATATATTAATTTATAAAAGATCAAAATTGAGAATCAAAATATTTGAACAATTTATTTCATTTAAAAGAAAAATTAAAACAAGATGTTTATCTTATCAGATTCGGTGAGACCTAAAGACGAGGAACCGTTGAAAGAATGATGATATGTTGATGGTGCTTGACCGAGGTCCATGGATGAATGAAGGGGGACATACCTCCAACACACAAGTCAATATGTGATTGAGATGAGTAGCTAGTGTTAGAATGAGGCATACCATGGAGATAAGAGTTGGGTCTAATTGGGTCTTTACCTTGTGAATGGTCTATGACTCTCAAGGGACACGTAAAAGTAGATTAAAAAAAAGTTATAATTGGATCCATCATAAACGACATGGTTCTCTCTGAGGGGTCATTATTCTGGTGCGGACTAGGGTGAGTCCATGTTATAGTCCGTCTATGTGTAGACTGTGACGGGTATGTGGATCTAGTCAAGTGTGTTTGACCTTTTATTTGCCCATCTACAATTGAAAAACCTAAAAATATTGTAATCAATTTTAATATCTTTGATCGCTAAATTTAATATCTTTAATCACTAAACAATCAACATTTTTAATCTTTATAGATGTGGTTGAGATATGTTTAACAAGTCTCTAAGCAAATTATTATTTTTTAAACTTGTCTGAGTTGTCTGATACGGGTTCGAACACCGATCTATGGAAATCAAAGCTAAGAAAATAACAAAATTGGACATTTGTATGAATTTTGACTGACGTCGGACACCAAAACACGCCTAGTCTTAGAGGTGTTATGCTTTCATAGTTTGTTAGTTTTATTTGTGTAGGGTAAATTCTCTAGGGTTTTGTCCATAGGTCATAGTTTACTAGTTAAATTGAAGAAATATTATTATAGTAACTGGGGTTTGAATGACATCTCACTCACTTATATATGTGAGTTTTCAAATGGTTATTGCTATTTTGTATATCTAAAAAAAAATATTTAGAGCTTCCAAATTGTCTCGTTAGAACCAACAATTCATTTAGCTTAAAATGTTGATTTAGCTGAACCTCTTATTTTATAAATCAATGTTCGTTCATCATCTTTGCAAAAATGTTCATAATCGGTGATAAGACATTCAACATTTAAAATGAAGTCTTCCTTAAAAAAAACATTTAAAATGAAGAATAAAAAACTTCTTCACACTAGTTGAAAATTGAAAACCATTTTAAATGAATATACCACAAGAAATTTATTTTTCACCTAATTTGGCTTCCATTCAGTCAAACAATCGGAGACTTTGTACAAGCCATGACACTTAAAGTCGGGGGCGCAAGGCCGGTCCTAAATTTTTTGTTGCCCTGGAAGAATAAATAAAGTGTGCCATTTTAATTATTAGTACATCTCTCTTTTTATATTTTTTGTTGCAAAAGATTCATTATAAACTTTAGCTCCGGACACAGAACTTTGAAACAACCATAAAATTACTAGAGAGAATGTTTATAGAGAAGAAGATAAGTTTTATGAAATATATGAGTTGTTCCATTCAAGTTGATTGGCCTAATTATATAGTTGAGGTAGTTACAAAATGATCCATTGGAAAATTCTACAACTATATCCACTCACAAATGACACCTCACCAAATCTATCTTCGGTTCTAAGTTAAAATGCAATGAAGGAAATTAACAAAACCAAATAAACCATAGGCTAGGAATAATATATGATTGCAGTACGTGGTATGTAAATACTAAAACAAAACGTATCAGCAAGAAACATGAATTTGTTGCGTTGAATAGTTTTGGTTTTGGAGAAATTTTTTTGAATGGAGGAAGTAAAATGAGAGAAGGATTCTAACGTGATGGTGGTGGATGAGTTCTTTGTGATTTTTTTTTTCTTTTTTTAATGAAATGTATATGGAGCTGGAGTTAAAATTATGACATTGATTAATGTGGTGTGTATATGTTGTTTGGGATTGAAAAGAACATAGACGAGTTAATGAAAATATGAGTTTGATGAATTTTTACGAGTGATGAATTGTTGGCAAATTAGGAATTTGGTGTTGAAGATGAAGGTTAAAGAAGGGAATACTTTTTAGGGTTTGATGTTTTAATTAAAATATTTTGTATGTAAATATGAGAAAAACAATTAAATTAAACAATTATATTTTGATATAATGCAATTTTTTTAATTGTAGAAATGAGTCAAATGCTACTTAACCAATATACGTATGGCACATCGTAAAAAATTTGCCATATCATCAAGAAAGTACATCCAACCAAGCCATATTTGCACGGACCATTTGCTATTTAAACTTATTTTTTAATATATTTAGTTAATAAATCTATTTGTTAAAAATATGTAGAAACAAGACAAAAAAATTATCACTTGATAGATAAATTTATTTTTTCTATTTTGATACTTTGAATATCTATAGTAACTACAAGATAATTTTGTTGACAACGAAAATTGTCAACCTTATTTTGATACTTTCAATATCTATAGTAACTTACTCCAGAGATAATTTTGTCGACAACGAAAATTGTCAACCTAAGAGTCCTAAAATTTTATTTTATTTCATATTTATATTTTACCCCTTCGTTAAATTCCGTCCAGCTCCGCCACTCATCAAAGATGTAGTATAATCTTCTCGTTTCTGATTTCCGATCAATTGATACCTGCTTTCTTCTCTGTAAGTTTTGTTCCAAGAACTTTTAGAGAGTTAGAAACTTCAGCTCTGGAAACATAGAACTTGGAAACAACCACAAAGAAGACAAAGTTCAAGACATTTAGTATGGCCAAAAATGCATAGTAGTAATCAAGATGAGAAGCATTCAAGTTATTCAAAATCCACCCTCGACCACCATGCTTCTCAGTGACATGTGAAACTGTTGAAAGAAGAAAAGTGCTGAGAAAACTACCAATTCCAGTAGTAGTTAATGAGTATGATGTTCCAAGGCTCTTCATGCTTTCTGGTGCTTGATCATAGAAAAACTCCATTTTTGCACCCTCCAAAAGTGCTTCAGCCACTCCCATAAGGATAAATTGTGGAAGCAAAATGAATATGCTCAATGGAACTTCATGTTTTTTGGCCACACTAAGTCTATGTCTTTCAATCATGGATGCAACTGTCATTATCACTATGTGGATTATGAACCCTACACTCATTCTTTGAAGAAGTGTAATACCTCTAGGATTCTTGGTCAACTTTTGCATAATCTTGACAATGAATCTTTCATAGATTATGTAAGTGAAAATCATGGTCAAAACTGTACATGCAGTTAAACTTGCTGGAGGAATTTTTAAGCTGCCAAGGGATCTGTTAAGAGTTGTTCCTTGCTTTATGAAAAGGGTATTTATTTGAGCAATCATTGCACTTGGAATAAATGTAGCAACCCAAATAGGGATTAAGCTAAGGATTTGTTTGGTTTCCTCTACTTGTGTTATTGTGCATAACATCCATTCGTTACTAGTACTTGAACCAGTGTCCACACATGCCTTGTTAAGGAACCTGCACATGTATACAATACTTAGTCTAACACTCTCTTTCTAACTTATGAAGCATTAATTCTAATACTAACACGAACACCGAGAACGGCATTGACACTAACACGTCGACACTAGCAGTAGTTTGCGAAAATGAATTAATTTAGTGTAATCAAGTATCAGGATATAAGACACGTTTTCGACCAAGCAAAATGGTAGATGTTCTTTTTTGGTTATATTTATGTTTGTGTAGTAGTTTTTAACACTCAGAATGAAATTCATGCATGTCCCACTATTTTGGGAATGGACCGTATATTAAAGTGACGTGACAAACATGAGTTTCACTCGGTAAAAGAGATATATAGTTTTGGGTTAAATATGTTTTTGGTCCCTATAAATATGTCAACTTTTCGTTTTAGTCCCTCTAAAATTTTCCTTCAACTTTTAGTCCCTATAAAATTTTCAATATTCACTTTTGGTCCCTCTTTTAAAGTAAACTCATATGTAGAATTCATATTATTTAATAAAATTTTCCAGAAAAGTTAAAAATATTATAAGAATCACTCCAAAAAAAATTCAGAATTTTTTAACAAAACATGAATTTAATATGATTTTTTATATTTTTTACGGTTAAAAATTCATATTTAATTTGTGTTATGTTAAAAAATTATAATTTTTTTAAGGAAATTTTTTTTAGAATATTTTACACATTTCTGAACAATTTCATTAAAAATACAAAAATTAAATTAAAAATAGGGACCAAAAGTAGTGATTGAAAATTTTATAGGGACTAAATGTTGAAGGAAAAATTTAGAGGGACTAAAACGAAAAATTGACATATTTATAGGGACCAAAAACATATTTAACCCTATAGTTTTTGAAAGAGTGTTCCTTGTAAAATCAAATGATCAAGTAAAAGTGAGTACGGTAGGATTTATATACTTGAATGTTTGAGTGAGATCAATCCTGAATTTGCCTTTCTTTGTATACTCTTCCAAACTAAGCTCATATAATTCTTTAGGGTCATCAGGAACAACTACATCAAATTTCCTTATAGCTGCCACAATGACCTTAGCCATGCTAATAAATGGACTCCCTTTAATCAATTTGTGTCTATAAAAAGGTGTGCCTGCCAAGAATGTGATGATTGATATTGCAAGTCCAAGAGTTGGAAGAGCATATCCAAGAGTCCAACCCACATTATCTTGTACATACACTATAACTGTGAATGCAAATAATGACCCAAAGACAATGCAAGACATCCACCAGTTGAAGAATGAGAGCTTAAGTGATTTTTCTTTAGGGTCAAAATCGTCAAACTGGTCAGCACCAATGGTTGAAATGTTGGGTTTGGTCCCACCTGTTCCCACTGCTATAATGTAGAGGGCAGTGTAGAACACAAATAGTGTTTGTGTGGAAGCTTCCTTGCATTTTGTAACATCCATTTCATGGCATTTAGGTGGCTTTAGGCTTGGTAGGGAAACAGATAGTGTAAGTAGACACATACCCTGCCAATAACCAAAACTAATAAATTATTATAAAGGAAATAGGCACTTTTAGATTTTTAAATAGTAAGATTTTATACAAATGTGTGTATTTAATGTATTATAAAGGAAATAGGCACTTTTAGATTTTTTAATAGTAAGATTTTATATAAATGTGTGTATTTAATGTATTGAAGGTTGAAATATTTGACTTTTTAATTAAATGTATTGGAACAATTTTTTTTTATTTGAAATTCTTAAATATTTTCCTTACAACACTCGTTAGCAAAACCCTTATTATTATGTTCTCGTGAGCTTAGCTCAGTTGGTATGGATAATGCATAAAATATGCAAGGTCTAGGGTTCAAACCCCGACCATCACCAAAAAACCCTTATTATAAGACCTTATCCAATATACTAAGCAAGATATGTTTTTTTTTTTTTTTTTGAAAGGAAGCAAGATATGTTTTAACTACAAATAAACACAAATCAAGAGTTCTGTCCTTTGTACTCCCCATTCTCTCATTGTTATTTTACAAAAGTGAAATTAGTTTATGATTTAGGTGATTCTCTAATTACAATTAGTTTTGTATTGAAATACCAGATATATCAAATATGCTTTATATTTGGAAAACTTGATATTTACAAAAAAAGTCTTATATCCTAACAATAAAGGACTAACATGCACAAATATAGTGTGATAGAATTTAGATGTGGATATATATTTTTTCTTTACAAGATTAGATGTAGATATATAATAATAATAATAATAATAATAATAATAATAATAATAATAATAATTTTTTTTTGAAACAATAATAATAATAATAATTGTTATTATTATAATAAAATAATAATTACATAGTTTAACCTTTTTCTTTTAAAAATTTAGTTATTACCCTTTATCCGGGCACGCCTTCTCCATTGGCTTAGGCGTTTCAATATATTTTGCTCATTGAAAAAACAAATTACATTTTTAGTGAGATTATATTTACCTCATCGTCGAACTCAGGATTATAAGGATCATTTTCTTATAAAATCGGGAGGTTAACACAAAAAAAAAAAATATAGTAGTTTAAAATTGAAATGTAATCAAGAGACATACATACCGATAAATAAACAAAGGCAGAAATGACAAAAGTCCAATAGCGTCCAAGATGAGCATCAGCAATGTAAGCACCTAATATGGGAGTCATAAAAACAGTGCCAACCCAATTGTTGACATTGTTGGAAGAGATGACAGTGCCTTGGTGAAGCTTCTTTGTCAAATACACAAACAAATTTGATGATATTCCAAAATAAGCAATTCTTTCAAATATCCCATACACTGCAGTAGACATGAATTCATTCAAGCAAAATTAACAATTCAATTCAATGGGTAATATGGTTTGAATGCATGAGAAGCTTATCAACAACATATAAGGTTTACTTCCTAATGAGCATGCTTTGATCATCTTAAGCAAAGTTGGAGCTCTATACTGAATGACCATTATTTTCTTTGTTGGTAAAGATAAAATTTTAGATTAGAGGAGACACAACTGCTCTAAGTGACCATTATATTTTATTAGATATTAATTTTATATTCTAAATTACACTCTATAAGAGTAAATGGTAAACTTATTCTCTTTTATTCTACCCATCCTCAAATGTCTCCTTAAGGTTTTTGCTTACAAATTAAAAAAATTGATATATATTATATCATGACCATAATGTCTCTTATTTTTTATTGTAAAGATTATAAATAATCCACGGTCATATCGATATGACCGACCAAACAATTTTGGCATTTTTTTCGGTTGAGTTAGGACAGGACATGTGAATAAAATATGTTAATTTTTTTTTTGAGAGAAAAATATGTTAATTGTACTTATTTTGAGAGAAAAATATGTTAATTGTACTAAGGAATAATTGAACAATATATATAGGTAGATTAAATTGTACTGTGGATGCATGAGTGTCCGAATAACATTTTTCTAGTGAAAATCATGACCATAAAGTGTGTGAGAGAGAAATGTTACCAACAAGAAATGAGCAAGCTTTCCAACCACCTGTCTTGGATCTGAGAACAGATTTTCCTTTAAGATCAATAGTTCCATCTTTTGTGTACTCATTTCCAATCATGCCTTCTTCCATTGCCATAATATTTTTTTTTAGGAGCCTCAACAAAGCAAATATATTTGTGTTATCCATCAAATGAACTATACTAATTTATAGAGATGACTCCGTGTTCTAGGGGGCAAATAAATTTCATTTTATGGAATGTAGTCAACATCAATATTTTTTTTTTGACAAATATAAATAGTTTTCGCAATAATTTTTTATAAAATATTGTGAAATAATCACTAAAAAATGTTTTCATCAGAATAGAATAACTTTTTTTTAACAAGGAATTAATATTTCTATTTCTTTTAAATAAACGAAATGACAATAATCACTAAAAAATCACATACACAAGTGGAGGAACTGAAGTTTGAAGGTCGATCACAACTTTCAGCCCAACAATTTCGACATTCTTGTTAAAGTATGATAAAAAGTAAAGAAGAAAGGAAGAGAAATGAAATTTGTAAAAAAAAAATACTCATTTTGTTTCAAAACACATGTTGTTTATGATTTTTACACATATATTAATAACTGTAATAGATAGAGGAAAGAGTTTGACAAAAAAAAAAAGAATAGTAATTTTACAAATTTTTTGTGAACTAAGAGTGAGAAGAACATCAATGAGAAGCGTAAACTTCCATCATTTGCCACTCACTCATATAAATATATTATTAGAAAAAAGGGAAATATTGTACAAGCTATCTTATTGATTATTAGTATGTTTCTTTCTGTTATAAATGCAAAGTGAAATACAATGTTCCTTTGGAAGTAAAGCAAGTTGCATTAGTTAAAGGATCTAATTGAAGAATTTTTTTTTTTTTAAGAAAAGAAGAAAATGATATTATAGTGAATACTGAAAATAAAATTCATTTTAATTTTTTTGATGAAAAAATATAAACAAAATCTATTTTAATTTTTTTTTTATTAAATTGACACTCGTTGTGAAATAGAGACTATGAATTTCTTTTTTACAAACAGTATAATAGCCCGTTTGTTATAGCTTTTTTAAGAAAAAAATCACTTATTTTAAAAAAATAATCACTTTTAAGAGTTTTGCATCCGTTTGTTACAGCTTTTTAAAAAAATCAGAATCCAAAAAAAAAAAAATCTAAAAACAGCTTCAAATGAGAAGCTGTTAAGAGCAGCTTTTCAAAAAATAGATTTTTTTTAGAGGAGAGAGAAAATATTGTTTAAAAGAATGAGCTAATTTTGTAACAAAAAATCCCTTTTATATAGTTGTATCCAAACAAACTAGATTATTTGTTTAAAAAAAGTGATTTTTATTACGGTAAACAAACGCAAAATAGATTCTGATTTTTCATAAAATCTCTAAAATATAATCTCTAAATTATTTTATGTCAAAATCACTTTTATTTTAATCCGTATCAAACGGTCACAATGCAAAAATATGGCTTAGTGGCATACTGGCAGTATTTTGTAATAAACTCAAAACTTGAGTCAACCTTGGAAGACATTTTTGGCTTCGAGGAAAATTACAGGCAGGGAAACACGTTAGAAAAAGACAGTCAAGTCTCTTTCTGCATCGCTAGTCATTCCCGGCATGGAAAAAATGGGAGCTGCCTAAAGATATATGAGGAGTTAATGGGGAAAATAGAAAAAAGTGTTGCTAACTTGTGTTCTCACTTCTAAGTGTACGTACCTCTTAAATAATCCAAACGTAGAAATTTTGTTTTCCCTCCTTCATTAATTATAAGATTCTTTTTAAACTTTTCTTTGTCTTTTAACTAGTGTGTGTTCCCGCGCCATGCGCGGGATAATTTTTTATTTTTAATATTTTTAATAATTTGTTTATTTTAAAGTATCATATGATATAGTTTGTTTATTTTTACGATGAAAGTTAAAATGATTGATATTCTTCATATATTTATATATAATGTGTATAGTATTTATCAAAAAATTATAAATTTATTCAATATATATAACTGTAAAAATTATTTGCTTCAATTATCAACGGTGCTAGAAAATATTTTGAAAACTGACTTCGGATAATAAATTCAAATTGTGTTGTTTGACAGGGCTAGATTGAGAGTGATCCTCGCTCTCCATCGCAATCCTTCAAAATATTTTTCACTCCCATTCTCCACCACAGGAAGATTTTCACTTTTTTTTTTTGAAGAAGCTAAATAGCCCACCTAAATTGGCACCGGAAAGAATTGAACCTGAGACCTTGCGGAGGAGCACACTCCCAAGACCCAAGCCAATACCACCAGGTCAACCCAAGTGGGTTAGGAAGATTTTCACTCTTGTCCCCGTCCTTGCATATCTCCACGGGTTTCTCTGGAGAATTCATATATATATATATATATATATATATATATATATATAATCTCTATTATATCCTTATGAATACATCAAAAGAGAAAATTTCGTACACAATTTCCTCTTAGAGTTGATTCTTAAACTTGTAGATCAATGTTATTCATATAAAAGCATCAATTTGGTCTCCCTAAATAGCAAAGATTCGAACATCATATTTTAAACAAAAAATACAAAAACCAAAACGATATGAAAGAAAATATCTTTCGATCCATTACAACAGACCCCATGAAAAATGGAAGTTTCTTATTTTCGTAGTCATGAATAAAATAAGCATGCATGCACAACTCTCAGAACCAATATCCATGATTATTTTTCCAAGAGATGCATCAGAAATGAAATCGTGTTTCAGATACATTTTTTAAAAAAAAGGTATGGAAATATCAAAGAATATATGAATTTAAAAATGATTTTGTTATTGAATTTTAGTCTCCCAAAAACTCTATTATTTATATGCAACAACACAATTTATTGATATTGAAATCATAACGTAACAGTTATTTTTTTATTAATTATTAATTCAACAGTTTAAGAAACCGTTTAGAATATTTATTGTTCTTGGGTTGTAACCAACTAAGTTTTTAAAGTAAGATTTATTTACTTATAAATGAAATGTTTTCTTAATAATTATTATTTTCATGTAAATAATAAATATTTTCAAGGTTTGATGAAAATTTTGCCACATAGCACATGTCAGTTAAAACAGGGGTGGCCCTGAGCATGGGCCGGGACATAAGTGTCAGTGTCGTAAAGATACAATGGTCTCTTAAGAGTAGGTTTTAAATTATCTATTTATTTATTAAATACTCATATAATTCTTTTTTATGATATAATAGTAAAATCAAACGATTTCTTAGAGAAGGAGGAGGATGAAGAATATAAACATTAGATTATGATTCATATGTGCTATTGGAGCATGAATCTAGTTTAGAGTCACTTGGTTCACATTTCAAAGATCCATACTCGTGTTCTTTTTGCACAATGTCAAATGAAAATGTGCAAATCTCCAAGTTCAATTCTTTTATCCTTGTATATTTTTTGTTAATTTTTTTATTGGGCCACCATTTCATGATTTATCCAAGGCATCCAAATTCAAAGGATCGACCCCGAATTAAAATTATACATAGAAAAAGGTTTTAAGAAAAAAATTAGAACCCACTTGGGTTGGTCTGATGGTGTTGGTTTGTGACCTTGGATTGTGCTTTTATCAAGTTCTCAGAATCAATTCTCCTCGAGACAATTTCGGTGGGTTAATTTGACTTCTTCAAAAACGTAATTAAAATCAGTTGTACACAATTGACTTAATTGAAATTTGATTTTGTTACTGTATATTTATTTTTGGAACGCAATATAGTTAGACTTACAACTAATTTATATGCCACTTCCTACTTTCGAAGTTATCTTTGCTCAATATTGTTGTTGTGTATGACAAATTTGATGGAGAAAAATGAGAACATGACATAGGATGATGTTAAAAAATACGACTTATATATTGTTTTCGGAATAATAATAGTTCCCAATTTCTAATCAATATACTACTGAGTTTTTTTGGAGAATCATTCATTTATATAAGCAGAAATCTATTAGCACAATGAAAAAAAAATGATATTAAAAAAATATTTTCAAAAAAAAATAAGTAATATATTATTGTATTTGGGTAAATATATATAATCAAAATGATAAGAAAAAAGTGGTAGTCACTTACCAACTAAATAGTTGTCGTCGTAAGAATCAATGAAAATATCAGACGTTAGTCTAAACGAATACATGTTTGTAGGGACTAAAATAGTTTTAGATATTTTGACTTTGTTATTGATTGTGAAATTCAGTTTGTATTTGTTACGTGATGTTCTATACGAACCATTGTTGGAACCAACATCAAATGATAAAATTGTGTACATCATTCCCTCTTGAAGTTGCTTCTTGAACTTGTAAATCAATGTTCTTCTTATAGTAGCATTATTTTGGTTACCCTACATAACAGATAAAAAATTCCTATTTCAAATTAAAAAAATACAAAAAACTAAAACGATATGAATAAAAATACCTCTTGATCCATTAGAACTAACTTCATGGAAAATGGAAGTTTCTTACAACCAAGCATGAACAACCCTCATAACCAATGTCCAGGATAGTTTTTTAGGTGACATATCAGAAATGAAGTCGTGTCTTATAGACATTTTTTTTGCAACAGAAACCCATAAAATAGATGAATAAGAAAATTGTTGTGATTGTGAATTCATTGTACCCCAAAATGTTACTATTTATCTACAAAAATAATATCATAACGTTTATTTTCTATTAATTATTGATTTAAATGTTTTAAAATCAACATTGTTAATATCTTTAATATTATTTTCTCAAAAATATATCTTTTATATTAACCTACAAATTATTAATTATAATATTATTATATGTTTGTAACCGTTCAAAATATATTTCTTTAAAAAAACATTAAAAAAATTAATTAGTATATTATTGTAATTGTGTAACGGACCAAAAAAAGTTGTCTAACAGACCAAAAATCCAAACACAATGTTTTTATATTATTTATTGCAACTTTGTAACCTACCAAATTTTTAATGTATCATATAAATATTAATCGAAACACTAATTATATTAATAATTATTTGATTATAACTGACTATGTATCTTATGCACGATTTAATTTTAAATAAAAAACGGTTTTTTAATCATAATTATTATTAAACATGTATTAAAAATTAGGAGAAATTTTTGGAACAAATGTCAAGTCATATTTTGATGATGTGGACATCCTTTGAGAAGAGGATTCTTGAAATAGTGCATTTAGAAAAACTCTAAATTGTTAGTATAAAGATATCAAACTATTTCTAAAACTTTTTGAAGTATTCATTTAAAAAACGTATATTGTGTTTCTCTCATGCTATTAATAATTTTATGGATAAATATGAAAAAGTAACATAGTTTTTTAACAAATTTATTATAACAATTATTTTTCACAATACCATAATTTTTGTTGAAGGTTTTAATAATAAGGGAAAGACAAAATATTGAAGAAACAATTTTAAAATTTTTTAAAAATAAATATTCAAATTTTTTGATAAATTATTTGAGTTTTTTAACATGTGCTTTTAAAGATTACGTTGACATTTCTCATTTGTTAAGTAATTATAAAAGGAAATATTCTATTGAAAATTGTGTATTCTACTTTTTAAAAGTTAAAAAAGTGTTAATTTTAATGCAAAACTTGACTTCTTAAAATTTTTACGATGTGCAACATAGAATAAAATTTAATAATAGGTGTAAATTTCAAAAGTTCAGGTTGTTTAGATGTGCAACCTAATTGATCATGTTAGACCTGATATCTCTGGATGGTGGTCTTGAGTGGCCTTTAAGTTGTGGACCTTCGTCAACAACCTTCTTCTTGGACGAAGGAGGGTGGTACTTGTAAAGACACTCCAAGACTCAAGGGAGTAAGCGTCGTGCATATATTAATTAGTTTTAGGATAAAATGTGTGTGAAATTGGACCAATGCTCCTAAGTTAGTATTTATAGTGTAGGTTTGGAGTCTTGGCCCCATGAACCTTTACCTGAAGGACAACTATAATAAGATCACAAGAGACATCTTTGAATCTGTTTTGGACGACCCAGATTGTTCCAAGAGGATCAATATCCCAGTGCGGTCAAGGGACATGTCCATTTCAGGGTTCTTCTAGACCTATGTTGATGGAAATTTGGAATCAACCTTTGTTTGGGCCTTTGCATAGACTGGAGTCGTTGCCTCTAAGCTATTAGTTGATGTAGTCAAGCAATAGCTTTCTTCCAGAGCTTTCGGCATATGAGGTGCAGCCTGTATAAGCTGTCCAAGTGTTGTTCTAATCATCAAGCCTTTAAATTTGTGTTGTGATCGGTATCGTTGGTCCGTGCGGCATGGGTCCATGATGTGAGATCTGACCTTTACGTGGCTTAAATGCAATAGGATTCGTTAAGGAGTTGTGGCCCGTTTAAGAGACCGTATGGGATCAACTTGCGTATCCAGAGGATGTTTGGCTTGCGTGATAGCTTGATTTTGTGCGCTATGTCCCGTTCACATTTCTCCAGATGCGATATATCATATTTACCTTTGTTCTGCCCTTGTAAAAACATCACTAAGTAAAATTAGGGACTCAAAGGAAATTTGAGTGTATGATTCATTTTTTTTTTTGGTAGACTTAACATCCACTTGGTAGGGCCTAATCTGTATTATTTTATTTTGTGATGTGAGATGGATGTTGAAGGATGGTGTCGTTTGATGGTGATGTTTAGGTTGTGCATGTTCTGTCCTAACATGATATTTCACCAATCCATAATGTGCGTGTCTCAAAAGGTTGGAGTTTCTATTCACATATGGGTTATATGATCAAATGGGTAGTAAAAGAGTTTGTGTAATTCTTTTTATTTTCATGTTCTTATGATGAATTAATGTTAAATTCATGCTCTATTTTGCTGTGTGATGTTGGGTATGTAATTATTTGTGAATCCATGATGTTAATATGCTAAATCCATGATTTAATTGTGTCGATGTTGTGTTTTTGAGTTTTATGTTAAAATGAGTGGAATTCATGAAATTTGATGCATGATTGATGTTTTGATGTGTTATAAGTGCTTAATTAAAGTGTAATAACTATTGAGTAATGTTCATCTATCATTTTTAGGTTGAAAGAGGTCAAAAATTGGGATTTTGGGGTGATTTTGGAGTGTTTCCGAGGCCAAAATCATGGTTTTAGTGACAGTCGCAACGCTACGCTGCAACTGGGGCACCCAACTCCCTGCTTACAGTGAGCTGGCCCCCCAGAATGTCAATTCTTGGCGCCTAGCGCCCAAGGGAGTAACAACTTAAGCCGTTTTGTGTGTTTTGATGCTTAGGGGGTGGGTTTCAAGCATTCTTGGGCTTCCTTTGACATTGTTTTGTTGCTTTTTTTATGATTTAATAATGAGTGATGAGTGCTTGCAATGAATTGATCATATATAGTTACTTTGAGGTTGGTATGAAACTTGAAAATGGACTTGAATTGTTAGATTAAACTAGTACATCAAGATGAATAAACATGGAAGGTTTTTGATTGATAATAGTGATTGAAAAACTAGTAAGATAATGGATATATGAATATTGTATATGGTTAATGGGTATGTGCAAACATGGAAACTTGACAAATGTGAATGTTGGAAATTAGATGAGGAATTGAATTGGCGAATCAGTAAATGATGGATTGTGATGGTTATTTGATGATGTATATTTAATGATGTGAATATGATGGATAGTTGTAAGATGTGGAAATTGGAAATGTGTATGTAAAGTTGTCGTATATGAAATTGCGATATATGAAGACGTGTAGATATAAAGATGTGTTGATATGACAATGTGTTGATATAAAAATGTGTTGTTATAAATATGTGATGATATAACAATATGATGATATGACAATGTGATGATATAACTTGATTATCGAGTCATATGTGAATGTGAATTGTCGAGTTTTACTTGGTGTCCATGCATTCATGGTTAGTCTGATTTGACAATGGGGACAAAAATCAGTAACATACTTCTGATACCCAATTTAATATGACGATGTGGGATTAATCAGTAACATAACTCTAATATCCAAAAAACTGGTACCACATGCGTATAGAGTCGAGTTAGTTGTAACATCATGTTTAATTGCTTGTTGGTGTATTTGATTTGAGATTAGTGGATTTTTAGCCTAGAAAGATATTTTAGTCATTTTAGGACTAAGGGTATTTTGGTCATTTGGTGAGCAAGAGTAAACTAGTATTTTTAGTAGGAAGATTATTTTTAGTATTTTGGGAGAATATTCATTTTTACTAAGTTAGAGGTAACTAGTGGTAATTATTTTGAGATGGTAAAATAATGGGTTGTTTTAAAGATTAAATGTGTAGTAACTTTTTATAATTAATTGGTGAGAATTGTTAAGCCTATTATGAATATAGTTACCCTAGCCCATTAATGAAGTATAAAAAGATAACTCATGAGAGGAAATTAGAGTTAGAACATTGATCACTTTCACAATAGAGAGGCTAGATATATTTGAGAGAGAGGAGAAGAATAGAAGAGAAGAGGGAGAACCCATTTGAAGAAAATTGAAGAGGAAGCTAGGATTCTTGCAAATGGTGAAGATTCTTGAAGAATTAGCTTAGGTTAGGTTTGCTATACTAAATAAGCTATAATCTACTTTTCACTTATCTGTCATAATTGATTTGAATGAATTATGATTTTTAGGATTTGAAATGTTAATTTTCGTGCTCACAAATGATTGATGATTTTGGGTATGTGAAATTTGTGGTAAACTTGTTGTTGATGCTTAATTTTCATTATTGATATAAGTTGAAGCGAATACTTTGAGAATTTAGATTAAAATGATAAAAATGATGTAGTTGTTAATTGTTGATGAATTCATGATTATACGTTATGAATATTGTTGGGTATATGTTGGCAATGATAATTCATGCATTGGGTGATGTTAAATGTGTTGTTGTGGTTAAGTTGTTGTGTTTTTATCACTTTTGTGAAAAAAGGTTAAAAGTGGAGAAGTTTGATTTTGATGAATTTGAATGGATTAATGAAGTTGTTATGATGAATTGACTTGAGAGGAATTTATGTTTTCAATCAATGTGTTTTGGTGAGAAATCGTTTGGGAGAAAATCGAGTTTTTGTGTCAAAAGTCGTTTTAAGCACTTTTTTGAAATAAGTGTTTGGGGTGAGTTAAATTAAGTTGGTTTGGGTTGTAAAACTATGTTTTTGAGTGTGTATCAATGTTCTAAGTGTTTGGGAAACGTTTGACGAAAACGGATCAAAAATTGGAATTGTACGTACGAAAACACAAAAAACGAAAAATCAGAATTTTGTGCATGTTAGAGTGGCACGAGCATGAGCCCCTATGGCACGGTCATGCGTGTTTTCACGTGGTTGGGTGGCACGACCGTGTTCTCTATTGGCACGGCCGTGCTAGCCCTTCTATGTTCGGAAAATCTGATTTTTCGTGTTTTGACTACTTTTAAGTATATCAATGGTTCCCAAACACCTAAACCTAATTAGATAGAGTGTAATTAGACTTCTAAGAGTGATTTAATACGGTTTTACTTTGAATATGAATTGGTTTAGAAAATGAAGTAAAAATGAGACGAACTTTACAAATTTTGAGAAATGAATGAACCTTGTAAAGTGAATAAGCTATGATTGATTAACATTGCTATTAGATGATATGTAGGGATGTGAGAATAAAATTCTTCTTTTTGATGATGTTCACGGAGCTACACTCTGTTGGGGCCAATATCTCCATCAACTTCCTCTTGATAGAGTTTGATGTGGGTCCTTCAAATTTAAGGAAACTCCCAATGATGGAGTTACAACCAAGAAATTATCCCATTTCGTGACGAATGCCTCAATGGTCGTGGACACCGCCGATAGCTTTTCGCATGTCGGGTATAGTTCTTTTGCTATGATAGTTGTCTTAGGCACATCTTCCCATTGGTCTATCACAACAGCTGAAAGGGATTGTTTTTTGTCGATGGAAGTCTCCACATTTTCTGCCGGGCCAATTGCTTTGGAGGGATTGATGGTATAGTTTCTTTTCACGTGTTCCTCGCTAATTATCACATGACTCAAATCTTCTCAACCTTTAGATGGATACATTATTCAGTAACGTTCCAATGGCAACAGTGGGAGCAACAAAAAAAAAATCTTATAACTTTGGGGGCGATCGTGGCCTTTACATGGATACTCGATACCTTCCTCCTAAATTTCACGTTGATGCATTCCAACCGTTTCCTTAGCGAATACGTATTCATTTTTTTATCTTCCCCCTTCACCTAGATTGCTTCTCTGTTTTCCCCTTCCCTTGCCAAAAAGCTCCAAGGTTGTTAACGAAGTTGGGTTGTTTACAAGAAGTTGTGAAGTAGGATGTGAACCTCGTTCATGCAAATTCCAGTCCAAGAATCAATGGATAAGTTAGGTTTTTGTACCACTTCATGACTTTTTAAGCTAGTGTCAACACAAGCATCCCTAAAGGAGAGTAAGGCGTTGACCTTTTTATTGTAATCATCGGGGTCTGATGTTTTGTCCAATTTGGAAAGCTAACGACTTCTGGAGGGACCGAGATACAATATAATTGTTGATCCTCATCATGAATGAGTTCCTTGGGACTACCTCATCAGTGATGTCGTTACACGGGAAATCCGTTGTTCCAACTCATTTCTATATGCGGTAAAGGAGAGGAAAACCCGCGGTTGTGTCCTAAACCACGTCCCCATGGCCTCCATTTCCCCCACAACCTCAATTTCCCTAGTTTCATATTCTCCCACCAGACCTGGAAGGGGACCTTTGAAAGTGTAAATTTTCTTCATCATGATGTAGTGAGGCATGGATCCCAAACTTAAGGGGGATTAGGATGGTTGAGTTTACCTCCTAAGGGATGTGTTCTGAAGGAGACTGTTGTTTTGAATCTCTCATGTGGTTAAATCTGGACTGACCGGATTCAACATGGGATATGCGCTTGCCTTGGGCCACGTTGAGTTATGACAGATTCTTGAACACAACGATCAAGTTACAGAGGAGGTCACCCGTTGCTCTTTCCGCGTTCCAATTCGGGGTGGTGGGAGTTGTCATGGAGTTCACATAATTTGGCATTATGGACATAAAGAAAATTTTTTGGGGGTATCACAGATGTTCAGGCGACAATTAGGAATGAGCGATGCGGTTGGAACATCATCATGTTGCTAGGATTTCACTGATTTGGAACAGGAGGAGAGGGGGATGTGCTAGTTCCATCCCTCATATTGGTATTAGGGAAGGGGTGGTTGCGAGTGGCTGTTGAATGAAGGCTTGTTTTAACCATGAATCTCGTTTGAAAAGGAATGGAAAACTTAGTTTGAGTTTCAATCCCCATTGAAGTTGCCATTAATCATACTGGGCATGAGATCTCTTAATGGTGGTGTTGAATAACCTTTGAAAGGAGAACTTTCATAAACAACCTTCTTCTTGGATGACGGGAGTGGTACATATAAGGACACTCCAACACTCAAGTCAACTTTCTTCTTACAAGCCAACGCAGTCAAGGGATGTGTCCATGTCATGGTCCTTATCTTACTTATATCTAATCCTAACATACATTGTTAGCTTAATTGCACAACCCTAATCATACTTACAAGGGCGCCAAAACACTAATCAATTGTGGGTCCACCTAATTAGGTTTAATTTGCCATAACAAATGTGCACAAGTCACAATGAAAAGTTTAGTTTCAAATTTGAAATGCATTTCTCCCTCCTTTGTTGCTATCATTATGTATGGATAGTGTAACCTCTCATAAATAATACATTGGCTAATGTGAAAAATATTTCCCATGCTTTTGTGACCGTGTGTATTCCACATTTCTGCCTATATATTTACTGTCCTTCATGGCTTTTGCCATTCACACTAAGTTCAGCTCACACATAATATCAATGGACGTCAATAACGTCGAGGCACTGTTGTCATACCACTGCTTGATTGGTGAGTATGTATATGTAATAACCTCTCTCTATTTGTGTTTTTCCTTTCTTCTATTTTTTTCGTTATCTGACTCACTTTTGTATTGTTTGTGTACCAACCCCGTTGGATCCCAATCCAACTTCAGAGATTGGCAAAATTGTTATCGAGCTACGTATTAAGTATAGGACTTACGTGGTGAAGTTTAACGTTGAACATGTGGGTTGTCGTGATTTAATATCTCCTGTATTTCTGTCTGTCATAGGTTTTCAATTATACTGACCCATCTACGTCCTTTATTCTATCTATGTTGGCAAGGATTATATTAAGAAGCTGCCCTATTTTATTCTTGCTGCATTTCATTTGTATGTAGCAATTGAGAATGCTGATAACTACTATTGCTTAAACCATCTTCAATTTTTGTTCAACGTTTTTGTGTCTGATATGTAGCAATTGAGAATGCTAATTGTTGTTCACTACTATTGCTTACTCCATCTTCAATTTTAGGTTTAATGTTTTTTGTCCGTGATATCGTTACATTACGTATACGTCCTTAGCGTATAATAGATTAGACTTAATTCATTCATAGAGTAGACAACTTCATTTACGTATATTACATATATCTATTCAAGTATATTGGTAGACATATATGGCCCGTGCGGCAGCACAGGTAGAAGATCTAGTTGACCTAATTCCTATTGTCTTCAATATTTTATATCTCTCTCCTCTCCCGCTCATTGCACGCTCTCTCTCTCTCCTACCTCTCTTATATTAACTTTTAGAATAATAAAGGCGGTTCTAAATTCACCTTATTTTGTTTGTTTTGTCCATTGTTAATCAAATACTTGCTCTCTTGCAGCTCAAATGGATGATACGTGTATATCGTAGTTTTTTATTTTTATTTTTGAGGGACTGCTGTGTGTTTCTCCCTTTTGCATTTCCGTGTATTTTTTATTTTATTTTTGTTGACTATAAGTCTTCTCTTTTTTCTTTTGTCGTCGCCTTAGTTTTCTTTTTTGTGACGTATTTTTTATGACGTCGTAAGTCTTCTACTTGTTTGCAAAGGACCCAAGTCTTCTTCTGTTGACGAGATATTTTTTTTTTATTTCTTAAGGGGTATTTTTCATCTTTTAAAAATCAAAAGAATTGTGAGGAGTATTTCTTAGGGACCAAAATAAATGCATTATCTTGTAAAAAAATAAGATAAATGTATTATTTATCAATGGTTATCGTTGTAAATACACGATACACGGCTAGAGCCTAGATAGTTTGGCAAGTTTGTCTCCATTAATGCTAATAAAACACATCAAAAGACAATTTTCAGAGTTACGTTATAAAAAAAATTCCACACAATAATACAGAAAAGACTTTTTATGTATCTTAAGTTCCTTCCAAAAGTATTTCTATTTCAATTGACAAATCTTCTTCTGTTCCGTTAACCAATACTCCCTCCGTCCCAGAATATCTGGCCCAATTTGGTTTTTTACGCAGATTAAGAAAAATGTATAAATAAAGGGAAAAGTGGAATATATTGTATTGGGAATGATGAAAGTAGTATTAATTAGAGTTATATTGTATTGAGAATGATGAAAGTTGTATTGAAAATTGAAATAAGTCAGTGATTTTAGGACACTTTTTTTTAGTAAATGGGTCAGATATTCCGTGACGGAGGGAGGAGCATTTTCTACTTGTGGAATTTTGTACTAGTCTTAGTCTTGTAGAATATTGACTTGGTTGACTGAGTTTTCTTGGTAGCTAGCAACTTCAACTGTGTCACAAGTAGAAAATTCAAAAGCACCCCGTGATATATTATTATAAACCAGACAAACAAATTGCACTTTTTGACTGAGGAGAATACATGCCACGTTACTAAATGTAAATATTCTTATATTTCAGAAAGAAAAAAACCAATTTAGCTCCTATGTCTACGCAATATTGACTCACGAGTTTGGTCCTTAATTTTGCCAAAATCGTAAATTTGTCCCCATATTTTTAATTGCGCAAAATTAGTCTCATATTTAAAAAAAATTGATCAATCCATAATTTTGATCAAATAATTTGATTACGAAACAAAATATTAGGTGTTAAATTGAGTTGTGGCCAAGCATACAAAGTTAAAAGAACGTAGATTAAATGATAGGAGTTGAGAG
Source organism: Medicago sativa (assembly GCF_051527215.1). Classification (NCBI taxonomy): domain Eukaryota; kingdom Viridiplantae; phylum Streptophyta; class Magnoliopsida; order Fabales; family Fabaceae; genus Medicago; species Medicago sativa. The sequence continues at coordinate 28,562,321 of NC_140749.1, read as the reverse complement.
TGAACAATTTATTATTAACTAGAACCATGACCCGTGCTGACGCACGGGTCTTATTTTCAAGTAGAAACTCACAATGTTACCTAAGTCAATATCATACCATAGTAGAATAAGTCATAATAATTATAACAATAAGTCGTAAAATATAGAGGGTACAAAATTTATGATACATTCCAAGCCATGAATCATAGGAATAGAATAACTTTAATTTTGTTAAATAATAGAAAGTACACAACCTAGGGAAAATTGTCAAGCATAAATAATTAACAATGAAGAAGTTTAATTTTGGTCAATCATTCCAAGTACACAATTTAGGATACATTGCGAAAAACTTCGTGATAAACTACATTAGAAGTTACATCAGTGTCTTCACCATCATCATCAGATATTAATATCTTCAAACCTTCTCTTGAAGTAACCCTTGACAAAGTCACGTACAATTGACCATGAGAGAAGATAGGTGATGGAAAATATACGCCAACATGTTTCAAAGATTGATCTTGGCTTTTGTTTATAGTCATTGCAAAAGAAATGGTAAGCGGAAATTGCTTTTGTTGAAACTTGAAAGGAATTATAGTATCATACGGTATCAAAGATATTCTTGGAATAAAAACTTTATCACTTATGTTAGAGCCGGATATGACTTGTCCTTCAAGCACAAACTTACCCATCCTTGTAATGACCAACCTAGTTCCGTTGCACAATCCCAAACTCTGATCTATATTTCTCAACAACATCACTGAAACTCCTACTTTTAAGTGCAACTTGTGATTTGGAAGTCCAGACGCAACTATTGTGTTGAGAAATTCAGGTGTGTGAACATCGTCCACTGCATCGGTACTTGTTTTATTTGCTAATGGACAGCAGAGTTACCTGTCAAGCAGTGATAGGACAACAGAGTTTCAATACCACGGCTCTCCATTTGAATTAACGATAGAATAATGGAAGGAGAAAGGAGACTGATTTTATAGACTGATTTTAATATGCAAACTGTGTGTTTTTTTTTAACTTGCAAACAGTGCTGTTTTTTTTTTTTGGAAAATGTTAACAAGTGCCCCGGGGCACTCTTTAAGCACTTTATATAGTAAGTTTTTAATGAAAAGTTGTGTATTGAATGCATTGGAAATTGTAATAGTTGACTTTTTAAAGAATAATTTCTAAATATAGGATGCTTAAAGAATGCCCCGGGGGCACTCGTTAACAAGACCTTTTTTTTTTATATAATATGCAACCGTGTGGCCCTTTTTTTTTTGAAAGAAATTTTCAACCGTGTGGTTTTAATGCTGGTTAATGTACAATTGATCATTGGGTGTTATTTTATTTCCATTATGCAAACCGTGTGCTTTTCTTTTAATATGCAAAAGGTGCTGCTTTTTAAAATATGCAACTGTGTGGCCTCTTTTGTTTTTCTAAAAAAAAAATTCAACCTTGTGATTTTAATGTTAATCAATATACAATTGATTGTGTCTTATTTTATTTCCATTATACAATGCAACCGTATGGCCTCTTTTGTTTTTTTAAAAAAAATTCAACCTTGTGGTTTTAATGTTAATCAATATACAATTGATTGTGTCTTATTTTATTTCCATTATACAATGCAACCGTATGGCCTCTTTTGTTTTTTTTTAAAAAAATTCAACCTTGTGGTTTAAATGCTAATCAATATACAATTGACTGTGTCTTATTTTATTTCCATTATACAAGGCAACCGTGTGGCCTCTTTTGTTTTTTTTTATAAAAAATTCAACCTTGTGGTTTAAATGCTAATCAATATACAATTGATTGTGTCTTATTTTATTTCCATTATACAATGCAACCGTGTGGCCTCTTTTGTTTTTATTTTTTTTTCTTTTCAAACGTATGGTTTTAATGCTAATCAATATACAATTGATTGTGTCTTATTTTATTTCCATTATACAATTTTGTACGAAATTCACGGGTCTAATTTGAGATGACAATTAATACAACAATCGTGTGTTATTCTATTTCAAAAATTAAAATAATATGCAATCATGTTATAAATGGCAGCTACTACAGCCTGTAATGAATTGACTTTATGTCGTGTATTAAAGGTGGAGAGGTCAAGCGTCGACATAAATGCTTTAAAATGAGTGGGAAAATGCTAGCTTTAGGGTTAGGGTTAGGTTTAGCTTGACCTGACAAACTTTAGTAAGTAAGATTGGATTGTCAAAATCATGGATTAGTTGAAAATTGAAATTGGAGACCAAATTAAAATTGTGCAATTGAAAATTAAAGCGATCAAAATTGTGGTTTTATCAAAATAAGGGACCAAAATATATAGTATTTAGGCTACAAATAATTAAGGGAAAATTACATCAACCTCCCCTAAAGTTTATGCAAATGTAAGAAACACCCCCTCTATTTTTTCACTATGCACAAACCTCCCTTATTATTTGATAAATCATGTGAGAGACCCCCTTTGCCTAACACCGTTAATTGACTGCCATTATACTTTTTCTCAATGTAAAGAGGTATGATCTTGGCTCCTAAGAACGGTTGTGTTGTTGTTCCTTTTCTGCATTCCTATTTCCGTTGGTTCCTTAGAAAACTAACAAAAGGAAAATTTGAATTGTTATTCGACTTGAATTGAACAGATTGTTGTGTTCTTTCAATTGTTGAGTAATTAATTTGCTTAACAGTGACTGCCCTTAGGTTTAAGATCTTATATAAATCATCTACATATTTCAATCAAGTATTATTTGAATATCCTTTTATTCAAATCTACCAATATCAGCTTAACAGGGCTGCGAATCTTGCAAGAATTACTGGTTTGTCTATTAATTTTTTGAATTGCAGTGATCTGAGATGTTATGCTCCAACTCAATTTAGCAATTGATGTGAATGGTAGTGTGGATTCGGTTGTTTCAGTTGATTGATTTGAGAGGATTAAAGATTGGTTTTTTGAGAAAAAGGATGAAAGATTGCTTTTGATGACCTGGTTCCATATACTCGAGTGTTTATTGATTCACTTCCTTTGGGTTTTCCATTCGAAGAGTGAGGAATACCATTTCCAGAACAACATGTTTAACCATTTCTCTCTAACGGAAGTTGGATGGTTCTTACAGTAAGGGAGGTGAATGATTTTTCGGAAAATAGAGGGGGTGTTTGTTGTATTTACATTAACCTCAGGGGAGGTCAATATAATTATCCCAATAATTAATACTCCTTCTGTACCAAATTATATATCATTCGGAGGAAAAATTTGTCTCAAATTATAAGTCGCTTTACAATAGCAATGAAACATTAAATACTATTTATCCTACTATACCGTCAAATATTTAATACTCCAACTTCTTTCAATTCTTTAATTTATATTTCATATACCATCAATGAAAGATAATTTTATTAAGAGTTTGTTTAACATGTGCAATATCACACATGTTATTAAAAAGTTATATTATTAATATAAAATGCGTACTTTGCAATACAAACTTACTGGTTACTAGCTATTTTAACTTTCTAAAATTTGCACATGATAGAAAAACTTTTTTATAAAATTACTTATAATTTCTTTTTCATAAAAGATTAATTACATTTCTTAATTTATAAAAGGGAAATGCTACATGAAGTATTGTGTCCTCAAAACCTGCTCTCTCTTCCCGTTCTCTATTGTGAGTTGTCAACAAAGCCCTAGTTTATTCTCCTTCATCCACCAAAGAGGGGTGATTTAGGGTTTTTGACCCAAAATCACCCCTCTATCTCGTTTTTCTATTTTCCTTTTATTGAAATAAGTGATTTTCATATCTATTTCGTTTTTTCTATTGTGATTTCGTCGTCTTAGTGCGAAGTTGTTTTGTTCGTCGTCTTTGTGCGACGTTTTTTTGTCTTTCTTGTTTCATTTAGGTATTTATTCAATTCAGATTGTCAGATCGGCTTCGATCCAGTGCAGATCAAATCAATGACTTTGAAGTCGTCAACGTTGCAGATCCGGAGACATGGGTATTCCGGAGACTTAAATATAGTCATATGTGTAGACTTTAGTACTTTTCCGTTTTATGCTATATATTAACATGCATGCTGTGAGTTTGTTCACAAGTTCATCCTTTTTGTTTTTAGCGAATTTTCATTGTATCGATGTACTCTATCAATTTGAATGAATGAATATCGTTTATTTTTATATAAAAAAGAAAGGAAATGCTAAACATTGTATAATTTGGAAGGTTTAAATGTGTAATTGGTCCCTGCACTTTCAACAGATTTTGGCATTGGTCCCTGCACTTTTTTTTGTTTGGCATTGGTCCCTGCACTTTGTAAAATTATTGGCATTGGTCCCTGTACTTTTTTTTGTTTGGCATTGGTCCCTGCACTTTGTAAAAATATTGGTGTTGGTCCCTGCACTTTGGAAAAATATTGGTATTGGTCCCAATCATTTCATGCCACGTGGCACCAATACCAATATTTTTTCAAAGTGCAGGGACCAATACCAATATTTTTACAAAGTGCAGGGACCAATGCCAGACAAAAAAAAGTGCAGGGACCAATGCCAATATTTTTACAAAGTGCAGGGACCAATGCCAAACAAAAAAAAAGTGCAGGGACCAATGCCAAAATCTGTTAAAAGTGCAGGGACCAATTACACATTTAAACCAATTTGGAATGAAGGAGTACTAGTGTGTCAAAGGAAACATCCTCCTACGGTTCTTTCCCGTTTCCTTCATTTTCAATGCCAGCGCTTAATTAGAAGAATACTTGTCCACATTTATTAGCATTTTCCAAATATATCACCATTCACCACCCATCGATCCTTCTCCCTTTCTAATAATACCACTATCATATCTTTTCACGTAATCGTTGCTAGAGTACCGTAGGTAAACTCTAGTGAGTATACGACGATGACTAATAAGACTGGATTTTTTTTTTTTTTGGTAGAAAATAAGACTGGGTTGGTATGTGGTGGTGAAGGAGTCCATTAATCAATCTATGCTATAATTGAAAAATCAAAGTCCGGTTAAGTCTTTTTGAGGAGGGTGAACTAGTCTCATCCAAATATATTTTATTAACTCTAAATGAAATTGAATTAGTTGACACAGAGGGTGAACTATTATAATTTTTTTAATAATAAATATTAATATGTTAATTATTATGTTAACATTTTAAGGGTTTACACCTTTGACAAATAACATTATACTATTTTAAACTTTTAATTCAGCTACTCACCTTATAGTTGGTTGTTAAATTAATAGATAAATTATTTTATTTTATTAAATCGTAAAAAACATTGATTAAATAAAATTAAACAATTATACTTACTTCGACGTCGTTCCAAAGCAAGCACGCCACATGTGTACCGAACGACGGTAGAAGCGACATGTCACTGCAATTTTCGGGAAAACCATCTGGTCCACGTGCAACCTCTGGTACCTCATGCTGCTTAGGGTCAGCCTCTCCCTCCTCTGGAGCCGACTGCTCATACCGAGATTGCTCGTAGTAGTGCTCCTGAGCAGCGTACTAGCGAGGGTCCTCCGCATAATGTTGTGTAGGGTTCACTATCTGGTAAAAGGGCGCGCAACTTGTCTATCTTCCCGTGCACTGGTGGCCATGGTCTCCTTATATAGTCTTATCCTGTTTGGGTTGTCAGACAAATCTACACAACATAAAACAATGAAAAACAAATTAATTTTTTTCATTGAGACATTTTATCAAACACTTAGAGTGCAACATAAACATTATGAGTTCATTGTGTCATTTCAATCTCTAAAGTACCACATTTCACTCAAACTTACTATTATTAACCTTAACAATCCAATTTATAAGTAATTTCATCACTAACATGCAAAAAATAAATCAATTTTTCATTGAGACATTTTATCAAACTCCTAGAGTTCAATATAAATATTATGAGTTCATTGTGTTATTTCAATCTTTAAACTACCACATTGCACTCAAACTTACTCTAATCAACATTAAGAATTCAATTTCTAAGTAATTTCATCATTAAGATGCAAAAAATCAAACAATTTCATCAACCCTAAAAACCTAACATTTCACAACTTTTATCGAAAAAATCAAGCATTTAAACAAAAAAAAAGGTAATGCAAAAGGATCATAAGCACGTATTTGTAATTGAAGTAGAAGTTGAAGTTGGTTTAGTTGAGTTTGATGAAATTCGCATTCGATTTGCTTGGCCTTTGAAACACAATTGCAGAAGCGGTTGATGTTCTGATGTAAATAGAAAGCAACGTGAGTTAACTTCTGCGACATCGAGTGGATTTAGGGATTAATTCAAAAGAGTAAAATTTAATTTGCTGCCCATTTGTTGGATAAATAAGACCCAATTTATTTTAAAATTGAGGAGTATCCTCTCTTATGTTCTAGTTTTTTCTACATGTTTGTTTTTTGGGTTAATAGTGTTTTACCCCCCTGCAATATAGGTCATTTTCGGTTTTACCCTCTGTAAAATATTTTTTTTGGATTTCGTCCTTGTAATTTGAAGATATTTTGTTTTGGACCTTCATGAATATTGACTGTACAAAATCGAAGATATGGTAGGGGGTAAACCGAAATTTGCTCAAATTAACAAGGGATAAACCTAAATTTGCTCAAATTACACGGGGTGAAATTTTTCATGAAGGTCCAAAACCAAAAAATCTTCAAATTAAAAGGACGAAATCCAAAAAAAATATTTTACAGGGGGAAAACCGAAAATGACCTATATTACAGGGGGTAAAGCGCTATTAACCCTTGTTTTTTTACATGTAGCTCTTTTACATGTGGTGTACTTGTTGATTTAGTATCTCTTTTTTCTTAAAAAAAAAATCTCAAAAAAATATGGCATATTCGTGATATTATTTTTTAAATGACCGTTTTAAAACGACTCAAAACATTAGATATTTATTCATCCATTCCTAATTGTAAGATCTTTTTCGAAAAAAAGTTAAAATTTATCCTTAAAAATAAAACTATGTATAAATTTTAAGGTGCATTTATTACTCTTTTTTCAAAATTATCTCTTATTACTTGTATCAATTTGTCTTGATATATGAAATATCAACATTTAATAACAAAGAGTAATTTAGTACTCACTTCGTCTTATTTTAATTGTCGTTTTTAAATTGTACGCGGTTTTTAACAAAATCATTAGTTGAATTGATTTCAATGGAAAAATTATTATCGTTTACATAACACCTTTATTATGTTGGAACAAAATGTGTTTAACAATGAACCTTAATGAGTTTTGATGATAACAAGTTATTAAAAATTGTAAATTGGACTAGCTAATATTTGTTCAAGTGTACAGGACCATAGTTAAATTTTTACATCATTAATTGGTACTGAAGAACAAATAAAGAGCAAAAGAAATCAACAAATTGAAGCTTACACGCTCCTAAAGGCAATATGCTCCTGAAGACAAAAAGCGCTCCTGAAGTCAATTTGCTCCTAAAGAGAGAAAAGCGCTCCTGAAGTAAAGTGCTCCTGAAGACTAGTGCTCCTGAAGACTAGAGGTCTTAAAGTGCCACATCATCATCAGAAGCAACATTATCAGAAGCTACATCATCAGAAGCTGCCTCATCAGAAGTCATTTCACCAGAAGCTGAAGATCAACTGGATTTGCGAAATTCAAGGATTCAAGAGTTGTTTCATGGATCGAATTTCATCAAAGGACATCAGAAGACTAGTGGACTCTTGCAACGGTCATTTCAAAGGTGTTTGAAGGCATTTGCTTGCAATATGAACGAAAGCGTTGACATTGTACTTTGTACGAACTGTACAACCACCTTCTCCACTACTCTGTTTTGTGTCCACGCTACAAGACAAGAAAATAACTCCAGAATACGACTTCGCCTGCAAAGATGTTCCTTTGGATTAGGAATGGATTTCAAATTGGTTCTTCATAGGACAACAACCAAATCAGGCAAAAGATCACTGGTGAAAGATCAAGCTTCAACAACGACTCTTTTGATGTGCTGGAAATTTCACAACGTCTCTTTCACACCTCTATATAAAGGAGTGAAAACTTAGAGATTTGGTAATGCTGAACGAAAGACTCTCAACATTTTTACAAGTGCCAAACCTCTGCTGAAATTGTTCTGCATTCACTTAGAATTTCTGTTTCTCAAAGTTCTATTCTTAGAAATTCTTAAGTCTTAAAGTCTGTATCTGATTGTATTGTGAGCACCTCTGATTGTATATCAAGTGTTCAATCTCAAACATTATTCTTTGTAATCTTGTTTGTTTAGAAGTCTCTTACAGTTGTGCTTGAGCATAGAAGTCTCTTGATTGTGTTCTTGAGCATAGGAAGACTCTTGCAAAGTGTGCTTGAGCAAATGAAGTCTCTTGCTGTGTGCTTGAGCAATTGTAATCAGATAATTACATTCTAGTGAAATCTCCTTGGAAGTGCAAGGGGGACTGGACTACTTTCCGGATTGTGGAAGGAACCAGTATAATTGTTTTGTGTCTTTCTTCTTCTTTCTCTCTCTCTCTCTCTCTCTCTCTCTCTCTCTCTCTCTCTCTCTGTGTTTTATTCCGCTGCATTTAGATTCTGTTTATCACTTCAGAAGCTGTCTCACTTAGCTTCTGACCAGTGTGTTCAGTTTATAGGAGAAACGAAGAATTTTTTAAAACACAATTCAACCCCCCCTTCTTGTGTTTTTCTCACCTTCAATTGGTATCTAGAGCCTTGGTTCTGTTGATAACACCTAACAGTGTAACAGTCCAAGATCTGAGAAAAACATGTCTGGTGAATCTCCTATTCCTACTGGTCAAACTAGCTATAATAATGTTGCACATGATTATAGTGATAGTAAGAAATCCAGTGTTGGAAAGATTCCAAAGTTCAACGGAGACCCTGAAGAATTCTCTTGGTGGAAAACCAACTTTTATAGTTATGTCATGAGTTTAGACGAAGAACTCTGGGACATACTAGAAGAAGGTGTTGGTAATGACTTGGTTCTTGATGAAGAAGGAGCTGCTGTTGATAGAAAGAAACATACTCCTGCTCAGAAGAAGATCTACAAGAAGCATCACATCATCAGAGGAGCACTTGTCACTGCTATTCCTAAAGCAGAGTACATGAAGATGAGTGACAAGTCTACTGCTAAAGCAATGTTTACTTCTCTTTGTGCTAACTATGAAGGCAGCAAGAAGGCCAGACAAGCAAAGGCTCTTATGCTATACATCAGTATGAGTTTTCAGGATGAAGGATGATGAAACTATTGAGGAGATGTACTCAAGGTTTCAAACCTTAGTCTCTGGACTGCAGATATTGAAAAAGAGCTATGTTGCTTCTGATCATGTGAGCAAGATACTCAGGAGTCTGCCTGCTAGATGGAGACCAATGTGACTGCCATTGAGGAAGCTATAGATTTAAACACTTTAAGTGTCGAAGATCTTGTTAGTTCTCACAAAGTTCATGAGTTAAGTCTTAATGAACATGAGTCTGCTAAGAAGAGTAAATCAATAGCCCTTCCATCCAAAGGCAAGTCATCAAAAGCTCTTAAAGTGGTTGAATCTGAAGAAGAAGAACCATCATGTTCAGATTCTGAACCAGATGCTGCTGAGATGGCTATGCTCTCCAACAGACTTCAGTATTTGGCTAAGAAGAATAGGAAGCTTCTGACCAGAAGGAGTAACTCCAGAAGCTAAAGGAAAGAAGATCTGAAGGGATGCTTAAACTGTAAGAAGGCTGGACATTTCATTGCTGATTGCCCTGATCTTCAGAAGGAAAAGTCAAAGGACAAGTCAAAGAAGTCAACATTCAAACCAAGCAAATTCAAGAAGCAGATTAAGCAGAGTTTAATGGCAACCTGGGATGATTTAGGAGTGAATCTGGATCTGATAAAGAGGAAGCTGATGAAGATGCAAAGATAGCTGTTGGGCTGGTAGCAACAACAACTTCAGAAGCTGGATCAGATTCAGACTCAAAAGATGAAAACGAGGTATATTCCAAAATTTCCAGAAATGAACTTGTTGAGTCACTTAAAGAACTTCTTACACATTTTGAAGTAAGAACCAATGAGTTGAAGGATTTAAAAGAAAAATATGTTGATTTAATGAAACAACAAAAATCAACTCTATTGGATCTGAAAGCTTCTGAAGAAGGACTTAGGGGCTTTGACTTTATTTGTAAAACATATGAAGACAAGCTCAGGTTCTTATGTCAGAAGCTACAAGAAAAGTGTAATGAAAAACCTTTAAGCAACCATGAAATTGCTCTTGAAGATTTTATCATGTCTGGCATTGACAGAAGCAGAGTGGCTTCAATGATATACAACATTTACAGAAACAATGGCAAAGGGATTGGCTTTTCAGGAGGGAAACCTAATGAAATCAGTCTCAAAGCATGTTGTAAATGCATCAAGGAAGGATTGAACACCTTCTTTGTACCTGAAGGTGTTGAGTTGGAAACTGCTGTTCAATCAAAACCTGAAGCTTCTGGCTCTAAGGCTAAGATTACTTCAAAGCCAAAGAACTCTAAGCCAAAGGCTATGATCAACTCAGATTCCAAGACTTCAAAGATCAGGATTCTAAAGAGATCAGAACCTGTTCCTCAGAGTCTGGTGAAACCAAAATCTGAGGTTCTGAAGTCTAAGTTTCAGAAGAAGACAATTACTGCTTCTGAAGTACCAAAACCAAAGGTTGGAAAACCTAAGGTGATGGTTAATCAGAAGCAACCCAACTTACAACACAAGGTACAAGAAGTGAAGAGTAAAACATCCAGTACTAACCTGAGAGGACCCATAAGACAATGGGTACCTAAATCTGAAAATGTCAATGATGCAGGTATGTCTAAGAGCAAAGGTGAAACAAAAATCATGGTACCTAGACAGCGGTTGCTCAAGCACATGACATGAGAGAAGTCCAGTTTCCTCAGCCTAACCATGAAGGAAGGAGGAAATGTGAAATTTGGAGGCAACCAGTTTGGCAAGATCATAGGTACAGGAACTATTGGTAATTCCTCTACCTCAATTAATAATGTATGGTTGGAAGATGGTCTTGAACATAACCTTTTAAGTATTAGTCAATTTTGTGATAATGGTTATGATGTATTATTTGAGAAAGCCAACTGTACTGTAATCAACAAGGAAGACAAATCCATTGTGTTCAAGGGAAAGAGGGTAGAAAATGTCTATAAAATCAATTTTTCTGAACTGGCTGACCAGAAGGTGATTTGCCTTCTGTCAGTGAATGATAAGAAATGGATGTGGCACAGAAGGTTGGGACATGCTAACTGGAGATTAATCTCTAAGCTTAGTAAGTTACAACTTGTCAAAGACCTACCAGACATTGACTATCATTCAGATGCACTCTGTGGTGCATGTCAGAGAGGGAAAATTGTGAAATCATCTTTTAAAACCAAAGACATTGTTTCAACCTCCAGACACTTGGAACTACTTCACATTGATCTATTTGGACCAGTGAGTACTGCATCCTTATATGGAAGCAAATATGGATTAGTCATTGTTGATGATTACAGCAGATGGACTTGGGTGAAATTCCTGAAGAGTAAAGATGTTGCTTGTGATGTATTCAGTAGTTTCTGCACTCAAATTCAATCTGAAAAAGAATCAAAGATTTTGAAAGTCAGAAGTGATCATGGTGGAGAGTTTGAAAATGAGCCATTTGAAGCTTTTTGTGAAAAACATGGAATTGTCCATGAATTCTCTTCTCCTAGAACTCCACAACAAAATGGGGTTGTAGAAAGAAAGAATTGAACTTTACAAGAAATGGCCAGAACCATGATCCATGTAAACAATTTACCAAAACATTTTTGGGCAGAAGCAGTGAATACAACATGTTATGTCCAGAACAGGATCTATATCAGACCTATTTTGGAGAAAACAACATATGAACTCTTTAAACGAAGGAAACCCAATATCTCTTACTTTCATCAATTTGGATGTACATGTTACATTTTGAATAACAAGCTCTACCTAAAGAAATTTGATGCCAAGGCCCAAAGAGGAATCTTCTTAGGTTACTCCGAAAGGTCAAAGACATACAGAGTGTATAATTCAGAAACACTTTGTGTTGAAGAATCTACGCACGTTAAATTTAATGACAAAGAGCTTGAAGATAAAACTTCAAAGCAAGGTGAAAGTTATGAAGAGTTGCATGTTCCTGAAGATACTCCAGAACCTGATCAGATAGCTGAATCTGAAGAAAGTCCAGAAGTTGAATCCATATCAGAAGCACAAGATGAAGCTGTTTCTGATGAAGCACAAGACGACTCACATCAAGCAGATCCTCCCAGAAACACATTCAAGCACAAGTCTTCACATCCAGAGGAGTTAATCATTGGAAACAAAGATAGTCCAAGAAGAACAAGATCATACTTCAGACAAGAAGGTTCAATGATTGGACTGATCTCAATGATTGAACCTACAACAGTTGATGAAGCACTTTCAGATGATGGATGGATCTTAGCTATGCAAGAAGAATTGAATCAATTTCAAAGAAATGATGTGTGGGATCTGGTACCCAAACCTCAGCACAAGAACATTATTGGAACAAAATGGGTATTCAGAAACAAGTTGAATGAGCAAGGAGAAGTAACAAGAAACAAAGCAAGACTTGTTGCACAAGGTTATAGTCAACAAGAAGGCATAGATTATACTGAAACATTTGCTCCAGTTGCAAGATTGGAAGCAATCAGGTTACTTCTTTCCTATGCAGTTAATCATGGCATAATATTATATCAAATGGATGTCAAGAGTGCATTTCTTAATGGTGTTATAGAAGAAGAAGTGTATGTCAAACAACCTGCTGGTTTTGAGGATATTAAATATCCTGATCATGTTTTTAAACTGAAGAAATCACTATATGGCTTGACACAAGCTCCCAGAGCTTGGTATGATAGACTAAGTAATTTCTTAATCAAAAATGATTTTAAAAGAGGACAGGTTGACACAACACTCTTCAGAAGGACCCTTGGAAAAGATATTCTTGTTGTGCAGATTGATGACATGCTGTCATTACATAATTTTTAGGACTTATTGTGACATTTTGATAGAGTTCTCATGCAATTTATACTGTTCTGGAGTGCAAAAATCTTAAATATTGAAGTCTGTTCGAAGGAAATCGCGCCACGCCAATTTCAAGCCGTGCTGCGATTTTTGAAGCAAAATTACATCCTCCCTGTTTGAGGGAAATCGCGGCACGCCTATATACATGGCGCGGCGCGATTTTGACGGGTCAGGCCCATGACTTCTATAAATACTGCACTCAATCTGAAGAACAAGGGTTACGATTTTGGAGAGCAAAGTGCGATTTTGAGACATCAGAGACGGCTAGAAGGGCGATTTCTTCAACCTTTTACCAATTCATGTATGTTTTAATTATTTCATTGATTATGCTATTTGTAAACTCGATTATGAGTAGCTAAATCTCTTAGAGATTAGATCCGAGATGAATCTTTGTAACCCTAATTGACACATGTTGCTGTGAAACTCTATTTTGTTTATGAATTCAATTCTAGTTTATTCAATTCAATTGTTCTTCATGCTTTTTATATCTTGATCACATATAACTTGATTTCGTGAGAATGAATGACCACTGACCATGGCTTTCAACTTAGACCTAATTGAATTGTTCTAATAAACAGGGTTAGTCTAGGAATAGATAATCGTTTGTTAGTGATAATAGGTTAACGTTCGGTAAAACCTTCAAGAATTATTAGACCACCTAAGGAATTAGGGGCTGTAGTTTAAGAAGAGGGTCCTAACTCAAGGGATTGATTAGGGCTAATTTGTTAATCATCGTAAACTAGAAGAGGGTTCATAACAAATAGGTGCAGTAGACCAATTAGGGGAACTTAGAGGATTCGACGGATCTGATCTCATCTTTCTCTCATATTTTCTTAATCAAATCTAATTTCTTTTATTTGATTTCATAAAATCAAACCAAATCTTCTGCCTAGTGGCAAACTAAAAATAAACTTTACGCATCCTAATTATATAACGAAATTGAATTATTGAAGTTAAAAACAGTCCTCGTGGGATCGATATTTTTAGTACTTCGATAGTATTTGGTGCACTTGTCAAACGCCTATCAAGTTTTTGGCGCCGTTGCCGGGGACTGTTGAATTATTTCAACAAGGCAATTACGTTATAATTTAGGGTTTTTGCAATTTAATTTTCTGTTTTTAATTTTTATTTTTCTGCTTTTATATTCACTTGATTACTTTGCGTTGTGCAGTGCTACTAAGGTATTTTGTTGTTTATGCGAGGTAAACAGAGCTCAGACGACTTAGAGTACGATCCGGAAATTGAAAGGACTGCTAGAGCACTTAGGAAAGCTATCCGGTCGCAAAGGTTAGCTCAGTCCGTTGCACCGGGTGTTCAAGAACAAATACCGGAGCCACTCTCAACTGAATCTGAAACGATCTCTTCTCCTAAATCTGCAACTATGGAAGGAGAAGGAGTTGTACCACCGAGACCTAAGCTAGGAGACTACGGGTTAGCCACTCATCGCGGTCAACTGACCCATACTTTTCAACCAGCTAACCCCGTAGCTTTCGACATCAAGACAACTGTCCTCAACGGTTTGAGGGACAAGCAATTCGATGGGACTAAAGCTATGAGTCCTCATGAACACTTGAGCCGCTTTGCTGAAACCTGCGAGTTTTGTGTGCAACCAGCCACCGTGACGGAAGCACAAAAGACACTAAGGCTATTTCCTTTCACCTTGACGGGAAAAGCAAAAGATTGGTTGCTAACAATACCAAACGGGACTATCCAAACATGGGAAGAGTTAGAGCTGAAGTTCTTGGAGAAATATTTCCCTATGTCTAAATATTGGGAAAAGAAGATGGAGATCTCTAACTTCAAGCAAGGAGAAGGTGAATCATTGTATGATGCTTGGGAGCGATTTAACTTACTTCTTAAGAGATGCCCGAATCATGAGTTCACCGAGAAGCAATACCTCCAAATCTTCACTGAGGGGGTAACACCAAACACTAGAATGTTCTTAGATGCTTCCGCGGGAGGTAGTCTCAAGAGCAAAACTGATCATGAAGTTCAAGCTCTAATTGAAATCATAGCTGGCAATGAGTATCGTGATCAAGCTAAGAAGAAAGAAAGAGGAGTGTTTGGGGTAAGTGAGCAAACTGCTATCCTTGCTAACCAAGCAGCTATGAACAAACAAATCGAAGCTCTAACTAAGGAGTTTCAAGGCTTCACTTTGGCTCATAAGCAACAACAAGTAGCTGCAGTCAAGTGTGACTTATGTGGTGAAGAATATCCCAACGGTGAATGTGTTCCAGAAGGATCAAGTGAAGAAGCTAACTTCATGGGAGGTTATCAAAGGCAGAATCAATACTACAATTCAGGCATCAATAAGCATCCAAATCTAAGCTACTTAAATAACAATGCTTTGAACTCTCAGATGCTCACTCCTCCTCAACAACAACAAAGGAAGCCATCAGCTCTTGAGGAAACTATGATGAACTTCATGAAGATGACTCAAGGCAACTTTGAAGAGATGAAGAAGAGTCAAGAAGCTGAAAGAAAGAACAATGAAGCTTCTAGGAAGATGCTTGAAACTCAACTGGGGCAATTAGCTAAGCAATTGGCTGAACAAAACAAAGGCGGATTCTCAGGTAACACTAAAGACAACCCTAAGAATGAGTCTTGTAATGCTATTGAATTGAGGAGCAAAAAGGTTTTGACACCTTTAGTTCCAAAAGCTCCAAAGAAGGTTGATGATGTAGTTGAGGTGGAGGAGAATGATGTAGTTGAAAAAAATGATGAGGGTGTAGTTGAAAAAGAAAATGATCATGGAGTAGTTGAAAAAGAAAGGAAGAAAAAAATAGAGGGAGAAAAAAGTGAGAAGTTAATTGATGAAGATTCAATCTTGAGGAAGACGAAGAGTCAAATATTAAAGGATGGAGACAAACCACAGGTTATTCCATCATATGTGAAGCTTCCATACCCTCACCTTTCGAAGAAGAAAGAAAAGGATGAAGGTCAATTCAAGAAGTTCATGCAACTTTTCTCGCAACTTCAGGTGAATATTCCCTTTGGCGAAGCTCTTGATCAAATGCCGTTATATGCTAAGTTCATGAAAGACTTGTTGACTAAACGAAGGAAGCCTAAGGATGATGAGAACATTGCACTTTTTGAAAATTGTAGTGCTATTCTTCAAAAGAAGCTGCCACCTAAGTTGAAGGATCCTGGTGCTTTTACTATCCCTTGTTCAATTGGACCGGTAGACATTGGAAGAGCTTTATGTGACTTGGGAGCAAGTATCAACCTGATGCCACTTTCAATGATGAAGAAGCTTAAGTGTGGGGAACCAAAACCAACAAGAATGACCATTACTTTAGCTGATCGGTCAATCTCTTATCCTTTCGGTGTGCTCGAAGATGTGCTAGTCAAGGTTAATGACTTGGTGTTTCCAGCAGATTTTGTGATCTTAGATATGGCTGAAGATGAGGATATGCCACTCATTCTAGGAAGACCTTTCCTTGCTACTGGCCGTGCCTTGATTGACATTGAGAAAGGAGAGTTAATGTTGAGATTCCATAAGGAGCAAGTAGTGTTTAATATATTTGAGGCCATGAAGCACAAAGATGAAATTCCCAAGTGTTACCGGATTGACATTGTTGAAGAAATAGTTAAAGATGACTCTTGTGAACATCAACCAACACACCCTCTTGAACGTGCAATTGTGAATTCTATAGCAAGATGTAGAGATGATGAAGATTTTGAAGTAAGTGATTGTGTGAAGCAACTAGAAGCAAGCAAGCAAGAGTTGGGTCCGGTAAAAATAGAAGAATTAATGGGTAAGTACTCTATGGATGCTCCTATTTTGAGTGGCGAAGGAGAGAAAAATCCAGAATTAAAAGAACTCCCTTCTCACTTGAAATATGTTTTTCTCACTAAGGATGCCTCTAAACCAGTAATCATCAGCAATACCTTGACACCTTTGGAAGAAGAAAAATTAATGAGGGTGTTAAGAGACAATCAAGGAGCTTTGGGGTGGAACATTTCTGATTTGAAGGGTATTAGTCCAGCTTATTACATGCACAAAATACATATGGAGGCTGAATACAAACCGGTGGTTCAACCTCAAAGGAGACTTAACCCAACAATGAAAGAAGTGGTGAAGAAAGAGGTGCTGAAGTTACTAGATGCAGGTATGATCTACCCTATCTCAGATAGCTCATGGGTAAGTCCAGTTCATGTGGTACCCAAGAAAGGAGGAATGACGGTGGTAGCAAATGAAAAAAATGAATTGATACCTACCCGCACCGTCACTGGTTGGAGAATGTGTATAGACTACCGGAGGTTGAATACCGCAACAAGAAAGGACCACTTTCCATTACCATTCATGGATCAAATGATTGAGAGATTGGCTGGCCAAGCCTTTTATTGATTCTTGGATGGGTATTCGGGGTATAATCAAATTGCAGTGGCTCCGGAGGATCAAGAAAAGACTGCCTTCACTTGTCCATTTGGAGTGTTTGCTTATCGAAGGATGCCCTTTGGGCTGTGTAATGCGCCGGCAACCTTTCAAAGGTGCATGCTTTCCATCTTCTCTGATATGATAGAGAAGAACATTGAGGTATTTATGGACGACTTTTCTGTTTTTGGTAAGTCTTTTGATCAATGCTTGTTCCATTTAAATGCTGTACTTAAAAGATGCACCGAAACTAACCTTGTTTTGAATTGGGAAAAATGTCATTTTATGGTAACTGAAGGTATAGTTTTGGGGCATAAAATAAGTGCTAAAGGCATTGAGGTGGACCAAGCTAAGATAGAGGTTATAGAGAAACTTCCTCCACCAGTCAATGTTAAAGGAGTGAGGAGTTTCTTGGGGCATGCCGGTTTCTATCGGCGGTTCATAAAAGACTTTTCTAAAATTTCCAAACCCCTCTGTAACCTCTTGATCAAAGAAAATGAGTTTAATTTTGATTCTGAATGTCTAAATGCTTTTTCTTTGATTAAAAACAAGTTGGTGACTGCACCAATAATCATTGCACCCGATTGGGATTTACCTTTCGAACTTATGTGTGATGCAAGTGATTATGCTGTTGGTGCAGTCCTAGGCCAACGCAAGAACAAATTTTTCCATGCAATTTACTATGCAAGCAAGGTTTTAAATGAAAATCAAGTTAACTATTCCACCACTGAAAAGGAATTGCTTGCTGTAATCTTTGCGTTGGAAAAATTTCGTTCTTATCTAATAGGCTCCAAAGTCATTGTTTTTACAGATCATGCAGCTCTTAAATATCTCTTAACAAAAGGGGATTCAAAGCCACGACTGTTGAGGTGGATCCTATTATTGCAAGAATTTGATCTTGATATTCGTTACAAGAAGGGAGTCGAGAACGTGGTAGCTGACCACCTCTCAAGGCTGGAGAATGATGAGGTGACAAAGAAGGAGAAGGCCATCAAGGCCGAGTTCCCCGATGAACAGCTGTTTGCTATTGGAGAAAGACCTTGGTTTGCTGATATGGCCAACTTTAAGGCCAGCAACATGGTTCCTGATGATCTGACGTACCCTCAGAGGAAAAAGTTCTTCAAAGATGCAAACCACTACTTGTGGGATGACCCGTATCTGTTTAAGGTAGGTACTGACAGTTTGATTAGACGTTGTGTTGCAGGTGAGGAAGCACATAGTATCATGTGGCACTGCCATAGCTCAGCTTATGGAGGCCACCACAGTGGAGAAAGAACAGCTGCAAAAATTTTGCAAAGTGGATTCTGGTGGCCCACCCTTTTCAAAGATTGCCACGACTTTGTCACAAGATGTGACAGATGCCAAAGGACAGGTAACATATCAAAGAGGAATGAAATTCCCCTAAAAGGAATCATTGAAGTTGAACCATTTGATTATTGGGGTATTGATTTTATGGGACCATTCCCTTCCTCTTACTCTTATCTCCATATTCTAGTCTGTGTTGATTATGTCACAAAGTGGGTTGAAGCGATACCATGTGTTGCTAATGATGCCAAAACGGTTGTGAACTTCCTTCAAAAGAATATTTTCACTAGGTTTGGAACCCCTAGAGTATAGATCAGTGATGGGGGGAAGCATTTTTGCAATAATTTTCTTGAAAATGTGCTCAAAAAGTATAACATTAAGCACAAAGTTGCAACTCCCTATCACCCACAAACTAGTGGTCAAGCAGAGGTTTCAAACCGACAGCTGAAACAGATTCTGGAGAAGACAGTTGCGTCGAATAGGAAAGATTGGTCTAGGAAATTAGATGATGCACCGTGGGCATATAGGACAGCCTTTAAGACCCATCTTGGGTTCTCACCCTATCAGTTAGTCTATGGGAAGGCATGTCTGCTTCCAGTCGAGCTAGAACATAAAGCTTATTGGGCGATTAAGGCCTTAAATTTTGATCAAGTAGCCGCTGGTAAGAAAAGAATTTTGAAACTTAATGAACTTGAGGAGATGAGGCTTAGAGCGTATGAAAATGCGCTCATCTATAAAGCCAGGACAAAAAGGTATCATGACAAAAACTTAGTGCCTAGGGATATTAACTGTGGACAACTAGTTTTGTTGTATAATTCCAGGTTGAAGCTGTTTCCTGGGAAGCTCAAGTCAAAATGGTCTGGACCATTCTTGGTCAAAAGTGTGTCACCATATGGAGCTGTTGAACTAGTGACACCTGAAGGAGATCGAAATTTCAAAGTAAATGGACAAAGAGTTAAACCATACCTATGTGGCGACCTACCAAAAGGAAGGGTGGCACTCATTCTGAAGGACCTCTGAGGATCCTTAGCAGTCAAGCTAGTGACGATAAAGAAGCGCTGAGTGGGAGGCAACCCACTAGATTTACTTTGTTTTCAATTCATTTTCTTTATTTTCTTTTTAATGTCGAAGTCCATTGAACTTATTTCCCTATTGTAATTGCTCCTGCACTTGTTTATTATTAATGAATTTGTTTTGTTTCATGTGACCTATTCCAGTTTAGTAACAGTTGTTTGATGAAACGGTATTCCAAAAGTTCTAAAGGAGGGGTGACTTGATTCAAAGGCGAAGTGTACGGCGTTGCTAGGTAGTCACATACTCCCAGAAATCTCAGCCATAAGGTTCATTGCCAAATTTGTTTCTCAATTTACTTATATTTAGATTAGTTTTGCATGCAACTACATTTCTAGAACTTGCATTGTTTCTCTATTATTGATTGGTCTTTGTCCATTACACACTGAGGCAAAAGTGCTTGGTCCTGTGAGCCTTTTTGAAGCCTACCCTGTTTTAATTTGTTGAATTTATCCTTTCTTAACCAATTGTGAGCCGGTAGGATTAGAACTTTTTGTTCGGTGACAAACTACATTACAAGCCTAGAGACTTTTAGGACTTGTCCCTTAATGTATTTTCTGAGTTAAGGCATTGTAGAATGTTGCTAAAGATTAAGTTTGGGGTTGCTATTGGAATTTGCAACCAACTAAGTTTGGGGTGGGGGTACTAGAGAATAAGAGAAAAAAAATGAAAGAAATAGGAAATTGTCATGCAAAATACACACAAAAATGGTGTATCAAAAAAAAAAAAAAAGAAATTGAATGATGAAAAAGGGACAAAACATTGAAAATCCGAGTAACTTCAAACTCGATTGTCCCTAAATGTTAAAAATGTTCTCTAGTACCTTTGCATTGATTGTATTTCCACAAGGTGAATGAATGAAGGATTGAACTTTGTGCTTTAAATTCCGTAGGAATGCCTAACTCAAATTTTTTGTAGCCTACTTATCAAAATATATCCCACCTTCACCTAAGCCCCGTTATAACCCTAAAGACCTCAAAAGTGTGTAATGATATTGACTTTGATTGATGTTTAGAAACTTTTCAAGCGTATGGTAATATGTAGACCTGCATGTCGACTGGTAGAACCCTATTTCAATTTGAATGCGTGGAGTTGTGAATTGGTGGATGCGAACAAGTCAAACTAGCTCATCTTTAGCTAGAAGGAGAATGAACTTTTGGGTACTATCGTTTTGTCAGGTAACTGTTATTTTTCTGTCGTTTGTCACTGTTGCAAGCAAATTCCTTGAGGACAAGGAATGGTTTAAGTTTGGGGTTGTGATGACATGCTGTCATTACGTAATTTTTAGGACTTATTGTGACATTTTGATAGAGTTCTCATGCAATTTATACTGTTCTGGAGTGCAAAAAGCTTAAATATTGAAGTCTGTTCGAAGGAAATCGCGCCACGCCAATTTCAAGCCGTGCTGCGATTTTTGAAGCAAAATTACATCCTCCCTGTTTGAGGGAAATCGCGGCACGCTTATATACATGGCGCGGCGCGATTTTGACGGGTCAGGCCCATGACTTCTATAAATACTGCACTCAATCTGAAGAACAAGGGTTACGATTTTGGAGAGCAAAGTGCGATTTTAAGACATCAGAGACGGCTAGAAGGGCGATTTCTTCAACCTTTTACCAATTCATGTTTGTTTTACTTATTTAATTGATTATGCTATTTGTAAACTCGATTATGAGTAGCTAAATCTCTTAGAGATTAGATCCGAGATGAATCTTTGTAACCCTAATTGACACATGTTGCTGTGAAACTCTATTTTGTTTATGAATTCAATTCTAGTTTATTCAATTCAATTGTTCTTCATGCTTTTTATATCTTGATCACATATAACTTGATTTCGTGAGAATGAATGACCACTGACCATGGCTTTCAACTTAGACCTAATTGAATTGTTCTAATAAACAGGGTTAGTCTAGGAATAGATAATCGTTTGTTAGTGATAATAGGTTAACGTTCGGTAAAACCTTCAAGAATTATTAGACCACCTAAGGAATTAGGGGCTGTAGTTTAAGAAGAGGGTCCTAACTCAAGGGATTGATTAGGGCTAATTTGTTAATCATCGTAAACTAGAAGAGGGTTCATAACAAATAGGTGCAGTAGACCAATTAGGGGAACTTAGAGGATTCGACGGATCTGATCTCATCTTTCTCTCATATTTTCTTAATCAAATCTAATTTCTTTTATTTGATTTCATAAAATCAAACCAAATCTTCTGCCTAGTGGCAAACTAAAAATAAACTTTACACATCCTAATTATATAACGAAATTGAATTATTGAAGTTAAAAACAGTCCTCGTGGGATCGATATTTTTACAACTTCGATAGTATTTGGTGCACTTGCCAAACGCCTATCACAGATATATGTTGATGATATAATATTTGGTTCTACTAATGCATCTCTTTGCAAGGAGTTCTCTAAGTTAATGCAGGATGAATTTGAAATGAGAATGATGGGAGAGCTGAAGTTCTTCCTAGGCATTCAAATCAATCAATGCAATGATGGAGTTTATGTTCATCAATCAAAGTATACAAAGGAGCTTCTGAAGAAATTCAAGCTTGAAGATTGTAAAGTGATGAACACTCCAATGCATCCTACATGCACCTTAAGCAAAGAAGATGAAGAGCTAAAGTAGATTAAAAGCTGTACAGAGGTATGATTGGTTCTTTGTTATACCTCACTGCATCTAGGCCAGATATTTTATTCAGTGTATGCTTGTGTGCAAGATTCCAATCAGATCCTAGAGAATCTCATATGACTGCTGTCAAGAGAATCTTCAGGTATTTGAAGGGAACAACTAATCTTGGACTCCTTTATAGGAAATCCTTAGATTATAAGCTAATTGGATTCTGTGATGCTGATTATGCTGGTGATAGGATTGAAAGAAAGTCAATCAGTGGCAATTGTCAATTTCTGGGTGATAATCTTATATCTTGGGCTAGCAAAAGACAAACAACTATTGCTATGTCTACATCAGAAGTAGAATACATTTCAGCTGCAAGTTGTTGTACACAACTATTTTGGATGAAACATCAGTTGGAAGACTATCAGATAATTGCTAACAGTATTCCCATTTATTGTGATAATACTGATGCTATTTGTTTGTCTAAAAATCCAATTTTGCATTCAAGAGCTAAGCATATCGAAATCAAATACCATTTTATCAGAGATTATGTTTAAAAAGGAATGTTAGATATACAATTCATTGATACTGAGAATCAATGGGCTGATATATTTACTAAGCCTTTAACTGTTGAAAGATTTGATTTTATAAAGAAAAATTTGAACATGCACTTCGTGTCTGATTAAAGCTTGCTTGCTCTTGAATATGATTTTAGGTTCTGAAGTCAGTTCAGAAGCTGTGGTCCATCAGAAGCTCTTTATTGAGATTCTGAGGAAAACATGCTTCTGATGATGACGTCAGCATCTGAAGTTCAGAAGCTGGATTTTATACTCCTGAATAGTTGAGATAGTGGAAACGTTGGGAGTTACTTTATTTGGTAACTCCTGGCCCACTAACTTGGTAGTTACTCTGAGAACTTCTGACGTGGTCTATCTGTATTGGTGTATAACTAAAAAGGGCAATGATGATTTAATAGCTTTGAAAAGTACTTTCACGCGCCCCCAATGTCATTAATGTTATGTTTGTTTGTCTCTTTTGAATTGCAATCGTTTTTACTTTTAACACTTTGACAATTCACACACTACTCACTCACAACAAACACTTCATCCTTTCAAACCTCTTGCGAAGTAAGCGCAACTCTCAAAAACATTAGAACCCTAAATCTTCTTCATCATCTTCAATCTCCATCAATGGCGTCATCAAGCTCTAATCAACAAAAAACTCCAGAATCAACTTCAAGTATGCAACATAGAGCACCTGGATCTGGTTCCGTAAGCAAACCTAGAACAATGTCCATTCCTTTAAAATCACTGATCGTTCAGAAGGAATCACCAGTGGATTTTACTTCGCTGAAAAAGTATAAGGTGGACATGAAAGCGTTGGTAGAAGCTCAAAAGCTGTCTGAGTACTTCAAGATGTTGAATGGGCCGACGTATGAAAACTTGGTCAAAGACTTCTGGGTAAGGGCTGAAGTCTACGAAGAGAAGGATTCAAAGGTAGAGATACAGGCTGTGTCAAAGAAGGTGGAAAAGAACCATACTTCATTCATTAGCTTAGAGATAAGGTCTGAAGTGATGGGTATTCCAGTAACCATCACTGAGAAGGTTATAGCAAAAGCATGCAGAGTGGCTGCTGAAGGAAGATTTCAAGAGATAGTAAAGAAGGAAGATGTCCTGCTGAAGAGCTACTACAACTTACTTCTGAATGGAAACCCAAAAGCCAAGACTTCAGAAATGGAAATTGACAACAGAATGCTGGTGAAGTTCTGCACAGATTGTTTCTTTCAGAGAGGAGGAGGGTCTGACCAACCTAATAATCAACAGAAGCTGGCAATCTATTTCATGGCTGCCTTTGAGAAGATCAATTTTCCAAGATACATTATGGATCATCTGTGCTGGGCAATAAATGAGGGCATCAACAAAGGGGGGAAACAAGTGCCTTATGGAAGATTGTTGTCTGAAATCTTCCACCAAGGTAGAGTGCTGGAGACTCTGAAGAGAACAAAGGATGCTTCTGACAAATGCTTCAAGGTTTCTACTGCTGAGAAGACTATCAGTAGCAGGTCCTTGAATTCCATGCATTTTATCAAGAAAGTTCCTAAAGATGAGATGTGGATGGAAATGACTACAACAGAATCTGAGATTATCAGGGATTTTCCTTCCATCATTAAGGAAAATAATCCTGAAATCTTAGCTAAAAAAGTAGTTGCTTATGCCATAGAGTCAGGTGACAACTCTCAGGAGGAAGCTGCTCCTGTTAAGGTCAAAGGAAAGAAGGCCAAAGTTACTTCTAAATCAGAAGTCACTGATGGAAAGGCCAAGCAACAGAAGGTTGCTAAGAGAAAAAGAGGAAAATCTAAAATCATATACGCTCAGGAGAAAGTGGATGACGCTCTTGATGAGCTAGAACAAGAAGAGGCTGAGCCTGAGAAGAAAAAGAAAAAGGCTGCTACATCAAAATTCACTCCAATGTTTGTTATGACTCCTGACATGGAGAAAGAAGCTAAAGAGGAAGCTGATCAGATGTTAGCTGATCAGAAGAGAAAGGAAGCTCTTTACATTCAGGAGAGGGATGCAAAGCTCAAAGAAACTGGGCCAGATAAGAATGAAGACTTTCTTTTGGAGAAGATG
Organism: Medicago sativa; assembly: GCF_051527215.1. NCBI lineage: Eukaryota > Viridiplantae > Streptophyta > Magnoliopsida > Fabales > Fabaceae > Medicago > Medicago sativa. Next base: position 28,537,339 of record NC_140749.1, on the reverse strand, counting down.
GCAGAAGTAAGGGAGATTGCAGATGTAACTGCACATATGGCTACAAAGAGAGCTGGTGCTTCATAAGCTGGTGTTCAAAAGTCTACTTCTGAAGCTGCTGATGACTTAGTCAGAATTCCTCAGGTATCCAATGACTTACACACATCTTGTACCACATCTTCTATCCCACCTGAAGACACTTCACTGCTAGATCACCTAGAAAGCCATTACTTAGGTGAATTACCCAAATCTAGCTTTAACTCAAACTCGGAAAAAGCTTCTGAAATGGCTTCTGAAGCAGCTGCTTCTGAAAAAGTCATTTCAGAAAGCCCCCAACAACAACAACAACCAGAACCACAAAAGACTCCTTCACCACAACAAAAACAACCTAAACCACAAAAGACCACTTCACCACCACATCAACCACCTCTTGTTCCTAAACCTGTTCCTGAACCAACTGTTCCTGAACCAGTTCCTGAACCTGGACCTGAACCAGTTGCTCCTGAACAACCTGTTCTTGAGCCAACCCAATCTTCTACCATTCCTTTACCCATACAAATTGTCAAGATAACCCGCTATGATGGTGTCTCTGATATGGACATTGACATTGAGGATGATCAAGATGATCATGCCTCTGACATGGTGATAGACCCTATTACTGACCTACCCTCAACGAGCCAACCTTTAACTACAAATGGCCAATCACCATCTAACCAAGCCATTGTCCCTATAGCCCCACCAAAACCTTCCAAACAACCTTCACCACCCACCATTTTCCTGGATTCTCAGATATTACAAGATGTGTGGGAAGACATTGCTTCTGAGGCACTTAAACTGATAAAAGGAAGAAATAACTTGGGTTATACAGTAAGTTATCAGAAGCAGTGGAGGAGACTGAAGGAAAGGGTAGTAAACGTCATTTCAGCTCTGCATGATTCCTGTACTGAAGCTCAAGAGCAAGCTAAGCAGAAGCTGGAGGACTGGCTGAATGGTGTGGAAGAAAATCTGGAAGACATAGAGGTCCTTGGAACTTATGTGAAGAATTCATTGAGTATTAGAGGAAGAGAACCTGAGGATTTCCTTCCTAAATTTATTTATCCCAAGGATCTAGACTTGTCACTCCTTTCCAAGATAAATCTGAGCAATGCTGCACCTGATCTGGCTCTAGTTCAGGAGAATATGGTGTTGAAGGAAAGGAATAGAGAGCTAGAAACAGAGCTACAAGAGCAGAAGCTGAAGCTGATGAAGTTGGAAGCTGATATGGAACAAGCTAGAATCAGGGAAGAGAAGAACAAGTCAGAGATGGATCAAAAATATGCAGAAACACAAGAGATGTTGAAGAAGATCCTAGAGAACCAAAATAAGCCCAACCCTTAGTTGCACACCTAGAGCTTGTTTTTGTTTCTTTATGCTTCTGATATTTATTGCTTTATTTCTGCTTCTAACTTAGTTTTCGCTCCTGACTATTTTAGTTTTTGCTCTGATAATTTTGATGAGTCTTTATGCTCTGATTATTTTTAGATGGTTTATATGTTTAATTATATGTTTATATATTGCTCTGAACCTTTATCTTATGTTTTTCTCATCTCTTCTTTTTGTTTATTTCTTTTTCTTAATGACAAAAGGGGGAGTATATGTGATAGTATTTAAAGGCTCTGAGCCCCATTAATAATATTTGAAATTGTTTGAAAAACTTCTATTTTACCTAAAAGGAGGAGTATCAAATTTCAAATAAAATTAATTGACCCATTCTTCTCATCTATAATCTAATTCTTTCAATTTTATTTAAGCTCTGATATTATTATGTGCTAAAATGAATTTAATTAACCTGGATAGAACTTAGGGGGAGCTTACAAACCTCACCTTAAAGACTATCAGACTCAGGGGGAGTTAGAGCTTACAAACCTCTGACTCTGAGCTTACAAACCTCAGAACCCCAAAGTCAACTTGTTAATTAGATTAACAACAATTGATCAATTTTTAAATACTATTGTTTGTCATCATCAAAAAGGGGGAGATTGTTGGAACAAAATGTGTTTAACAATGAACCTTAAAGAGTTTTGATGATAACAAGGTATTAAAAATTGTAAATTGGACTAGCTAATATTTGTTCAAGTGTACAGGACGATAATTAAAAATTTACATCATGAAAAGGTTCTGAAGAACAAAAAGAGAGCTAAGGAATCAAGAAAAGGAAGCTTAAAAGCATCTGAAAAGAAGTGCATCTGAATATGAAAGAGCATCTGAAGACAAAAGTGCGCCTGAAGAATGATGACGTCATCAGAAGCTGAAGGTCATCAGAAGCTGAAGGTCATCAAAAGCGGATAGTCATCAGAAGCGGATAATTCAGAAGCGACCTCATCAGAAGCTAAAGCTCATCAGAAGCTGATTATCACCACAAGCTGAAGATTCAAACATCAACACTTCAAAAGCTGTCTATTGGATTCGAAAACACTGCAAAAGACTAGTGAATGGTTGCAACGGTCATTTTGATGAAGATTTGAAGGCATTGGAACCTTATCTTCAAAAGGCGTTGACATTGTACTTTGTACGAACTGTACAACCACCTTCTCCACTACTCTGTTTTGTGTCCGCGCTACAAGACAAGAAAACAGTTCCAGAATAACAGCTATGCCTGTAAAGATGTTCCTTCACAATGGGAATGGATTTCAAAATGGTTCTTCATAGGACAACAACCAAATCAGGAAAAAGATCATTGGTGAAAGATCAAGTTTCAACAACGACTCTTTTGATGTGCTGGCAATTTCACAACGTCTCTTTCACACCTCTATATAAAGGAGTGAAGACTTAGAGTTTTGGCAATGCTGAACGAAAGACTCTCAATATTTTTACAAGGGCCAAACCTCTGCTGAAATTGTTCTGCATTCACTTAGAATTTCTGTTTCTCAAGTTTCATCTTAGAAATTCTTAAGTTATTGAGTCTGTATCTGATTTGTATTGTGAGCACCTCTGATTGTATTTCAAGCGTTCAACCCCAAACAATTTTCTGTGTAATCTTGTTTGTCTAGAAGTCTCTTGCAGTTGTGCTTGAGCATAGAAGTCTCTTGATTGTGTTCTTGAGCATAGGAAGACTCTTGCAAAGTGTGCTTGAGCAAAGAAAGTCTCTTGCTGTGTGCTTAAGCATTTGTAATCAGATATTACATTCTAGTGAAATATCCTTGGAAGTGCAAGGGGGACTGGACTACTTTCGGATTGTGGAAGGAACCAGTATAATTGCTTGTGTCTTTCTTCTTCTCTCTCTCTGTTTTATTCCGCTGCGTTCAGATTCTGTTTATCACTTCAGAAGCTGTTTCACCTAGCTTCTGATCAGTGTGTACAGTTTTAGGAGAAACGAAGAATTTTCCAAAAACACAATTCAACCCCCCTTCTTGTGTTTTTCTCACCTTCACCCTTAGCTGGAGTTTCAACAACCATCTCCCCATTCATACTTGACATAACGAGACCCAACTTATTTGCACAATCAATAGCAATGAAACAATGTGTAGCTCTAGTATCAATAATAGCAATTAAAGGTATACCATTAAAGAAACAAGTACCTCTGATAAGTCGATCTTCATTAACCATCTGAGTACCGGTCAATGCAAACACTCTCCCACTAGCCTGAGCCTTCTTAGGCTTCTTGCACTGAGAACTAAGGTGACCTTCTTCATCACAATCATAGCGAACGATGTCACCACGCTTGCATTCAGCCACTGTGTGTCCCTTCTTCCCACAACAGAAACACTTTTTCTCCTCACGTTGATTATATGCATTACTCTTGTGGCCTTTCTCGCCACACTTGTAGCAAACTATCTCAACAGGGACATCTCTACCTCTGGGCCTCCTCTCATCATGCATCCTCTGTTTACCCTTGTTAGCAGGGGCACTGTAAGGCTTTGGACGACTCTGTTGTCCTTTACCTCTACGGCCATTCATCACCTTGTAATGAGCTTTCGTATCCTCCTCATAAATCCTACAGCTGCTCACCAATTCAGAAAAGTTTCTTATCTTCTGATAACCATTGGCCCGCTTGATATCAGCACGCAGACCATTCTCAAACTTAATGCATTTCGAAAACTCAGCATTCTCAGCCGTATAATGCGGGTAAAACTTAGCAAGTTCAACAAACTTCGCTGCATACTCAGTCACATACATGTCTCCTTGCTTCAATTCAAGGAATTCAATCTCCTTCTTACCTCGGACATCCTCCGGAAAATATCTGCTCAGGAATTCTCTTCTGAACATAGTCCATGTTAACACAGCACCATCTTGCTCTAGAACAGGAAGCATACTTACCCACCCACCAATCATCTGCTTCCTCAGCCAACATGTGGGTACCGAAGCGTACCATTTGAGCCTCATTGCACTGCATAACCCGAAAGATTCTTTCTGTCTCCTTGAGCCACTGCTGAGCTTCATCTGGGTCATACCTTCCCTTAAAGGTTGGTGGATGATTCCTCAAAAAGGTCTCCAGCAATCTTACACCATCATTAGCACCAGCCCCAGCATTGTTCTGTTGTTGCCCCACCACTTGGGCCATAGCTTGCAAAGCGGCAACAAGGGCAACATCGTTTCTTCCAGCCATTCTAAAATTCTACACAGCAAAGCAAATCAGAACAACAAAGACAACATAGAATTGTCACACAACTCTACTAGGCTCGACACGACTCTACTAGTTGGCCGGACGGACCAACTTGCTCTGATACCAATTGTAACACCCCGTTCTCCCAACGTCGTAATATTGAATATAATATACATCAGAGTCAAACAAATAACGAGGTATTACACTACATATCAAAATTTCATCATAAATAGAAATAATACTATTTATTTAAACAACCAACAACCTCATAAATATCGCAGCGGAAATAATTCTTCTTAACATAATCCAGCGTCTACATAACTTGGCACAAAGCCCTCAACAAAATCATAATTTTCATCAATATTATTCTTCAACATTAGTAAACCTCCAACAATAAAATACTTGCATAAATACGATACATAAAGAATAAGGAAAACATTCGCGACGATCCCCATCCTAATATGTATCAGAGCCCTAGACACTTGAGCCATACCTACTAATCTTCAGAACCTGCAGGTTACCCATACGAAGGGCAACAATTTCAAGCAGAAGGGGTGAGATACACTTCCAATAATAATAATATATAATTCATTAAATTAAGGAAAACAACAACAATTCAATTAGAAGCATTATATATATATATATATATATATATATATATAACTCAGCATCATATTCATTTTCAACAATATTAAACAACATCAACAACAAAACAAACTTCATTATCAACAATGGACACCAACTTTTCAACCGACAACGACAACTAAGACAATGCAACTCCGACAACAACTAATGCATTATGCATGTGGTACCAACTACGCGCGTTGAATGCTAAGCATTCCAGGGCATAAGCCCCCCCACCAATTTGGATGGTTAAAGCATCCCAGGGCATAAGCCCCCACCAAGTGAATGATAAACATTCCAGGGCATAAGCCCCCCACCAGTTGAATGACTAGCATTCCAGGGCATAAGCCCCCTCCAGAACATGAGTATGCAAATGGACTCGACTAGTGTATATCAACATATAACTCCAACAACATCTACGACAAAAACAATGTGCCTAAGCATTTATGACACATAACCCCACAACTTAAACAACATCGACACAATGACACCAAACAACGAAATTCATCGACATAGCACATATACATTAATTGATTACATTCATATCAAACCAAAACATTCTTCAAAACAAATCGAGTTTGGTCAGTAAGACATAAGCCAAATACTCGTAAAACACTTCAACTGAATCCCTAATACTTAAGTTTGAAGTTGGGAAACCAACCATAAGTTTTTGGACTAACTCGGAATTAGTATGCTGAGTTTTTCTTAAGTTTTCTCAAGACCCATCTCGACTATTTACATCATAATTCAAAATCTACAAATAATTTTCTAGTCACTCCAAAGCCATTAGGAAGCTAACTCAATTATCTACAACTTTCATGTTTACACCGAAAGCTAATTCAAAACAGAAACGGGTGAAAAAGACGCAAGAACGCGAAACAAGGAAAACTGTCAAATCGGAGTACGATCTGGAAAATCGGAGCACGATTTTCTGGGTCAAAATTTGCATTTTCATTCGTAAATAATCGGAGCACGATTTGGCAAAATCGGAGCACGATTTGGCACAGGCTGTTACGATTTTTGCACCATTTTTCACCCCAAAACCCAATTTTTGATCCCCTAATCACCCAAACTGAATTAGGACAATGTTTACAGGTTCTATATACAACATAGCAACCAAAACAACATAGAAACATGCATCAAACAACACAATTCATCATATTTTCCTCAATTAACATAAAACTTCTAACCCTAAAACCAAGAACAACAATTCATCAAAAATTACAATTATATATACATATTATTGAAAGGAATCCCACCCTTACCTTAACTCCGTAAAATCTACAGCAAGAAATGGTTGGATTCTCTCTTCCTAGCTCTTCTCCTAGCTTTCTTTTCATTCTCTCAAAAACTCCCTTTTTCTTGTTTGTACGTGAAAATGTTTTGTCTGACTTTTCTTTCTTTTACTCAAAAACTATAACATCCCCTTTTCTCACTTAACTCCCACTAAACTCACATAATTACTACTTAATTCCCATTAACCAAAATAATAATATTTTACTCCTATTTATTAAGTAACAACATATATTTAAATAAAACACATCACACCAAAAGTCATATATTTCACATAAAATCATATATATAACAAATAAAGTCATATAAAAATATTCACACATCTACTAAAAATAATTAAATAAAAATGGGGCGTTACACATTATGTCTCATCCCAATCCTTTTTGTTTCAGATCAGTAAGTTGGTTTAGCAGGATGTGGCAAGCTTATGGCCGAATGGATAATCAGCAAGGACTCGTTCGTACCCGCTGCAGGATGATCTCATGGATTGAGAGTGTTTTACTATGTTTGGATAGATAGTGTTGTATCATTGATTGTACGAATGCGTATTGTTGTATATAATTATTCATTCGAAGTATTTCAGTTGTAAATTTTAATGTATCCAGTACTAAAGATAATGTACATGCTAAACTTTCTAGATATGTTTAGTGTGGCGTTACAGTTGCCATGAATATAATTTGGTGAAGATCTCCAGAGCTTATGCCTACAAATACAAACAAACAAATATTTCATCATCATAACTATATATAAAAACAATCACATCAACACATTTATAATATGTTATACAACAGATTAAATTACTAACTCAAGTAGAGACATGTATCCGTCAATGGAGCCAATCGTTGGGACCGTTGCTTCAGAAAGCTGGGTGTAGATATAAGCTAATGCCATCCCACCCCAAGACCACTGGTGCACCCTATACAAATTCCTCATCCTTTCGATCCATATCAAACTAATGTGAAAATGGTGACACCGACCAAGAACAACAAAAAAGCCCTCAAACAATACTCCTGAGTATGGTCTCTCTCCACGTCCACCTCCACCTCTGGATCAGTCGGGTCCTCCAACTCATTACACCTACTAAGGTATCTCTAATACAACTTCTTCAACCAAGGAATAGCCACATCTCCACCTCACTATGTGTCTGTCTCCACAACATCCTCGCCATTAGGTACACCCAACAGAGTAGTCATCAACTCAATACCTAGTTCGTAACTGCAGTCGCCGTACTCCATGAGCCTCCCTTCGATGGGGATGTGTAGAAGACATGTCATATCATTGAGTGTGACGGTCATCTCCCCAACAAGTAGATGGAAGTTGCTGGTCTCCATTTAAGGGTTAGGTCTGGCCCCCCTCTTTGTATCCCACTTTTCAGTTTAATATATTTAAGTACATGTCTACTCTAGACACACCTTTTGAAAAGAAAAAAAAGTTGATAGTCTCCTCGTGCCACCTCTCTGCCAATGCGGTGATGAGGGCCCTGTTGATGCTAACAAACCTAGTCTGAAGAAGCGGGGCAAGATCGGATCCATTAACTATGCACTCTCTCCCATGACTGTCAATTGGCCATCCTTAAGCTTCCTTCAATGCGAGGAAGGCTTCACCCAATGCGTCCTCCAAAACTGAAATACAAAAAAGAATACAAACAACAAACCGTTAAAATATAAACATTTGAATAATTAAAAAATAAACATTTTAACATAACAATTGAATCGTTAAAAAAACAATAATTTAAATAGACATTTTAACATAGCAATGGAATCGTATAAAAAACAATAATTAAAATAAACATTTTAACATAGCAATTAAATCGTAAAAAACACAATAATTAAATTAAAGATTTTAACATAGCAATTAAATAATAAAAAACAATAATTAAAATAAACATTTTAATATTTCAATTAAATCGTAAAAAACCATTGATTAAATAAAATAAAAAAATTCTAATTACTTCGGCGTCACTCCAAAGCAAGCACGCCACATGTGTACCGAACGACGGTAGAAGCGACATGTCACTACGGCTTCCGCGAAAACCATCTGGTCCACGTGAAACCTCCGGTACCCCATGCTGCTCATGGTCAGCCTCTCCCTCCTCTTGAGCCGACTGCTCATACCGAGATTGCTCGTAGTAGTGCTCTTGAGCAGCGTAGTAGTGAGGGTCCTCCTCATAATGTTGTGTAGGGTTATCTGGTAAAAGGGCGCGCAACTCGCCTCTCTGCCCGTGCACTGGTGGTCATGGTCTCCTTATAAAGTCTTATCCTATTTGGGTTATCAGACAAATCTACACAAAATAAAACAATGAAAAAATAAATTAATTTTTCATTGAGACATTTTATCAATCACCTAGAGTGCAACATAAACATTATGAGTTCATTGTGTCATTTCAATCTCTAAACTACCACATTTCACTCAAACTTACTATTATTAACATTAACAATCCAATTTCTAAGTAATTTGATCACTAACATGCAAAAAATCAATCAATTTTTCATTGAGACATTTTATCAAACACCTAGAGTTCAACATAAATATTATGAGTTCATTGTGTTATTTCAATCTTTAAACTACCACATTGCACTCAAACTTACTCTAATCAACATTAACAATTCAATTTCTAAGTAATTTCATCATTAAGATGCAAAAAATCAAACAATTTCGTCAACCCTAAAAACCTAACATTTCACAACTTTTATCGAAAAAATCAAGCATTTAAACAAAAAAAAGGTAATGCAAAAGGATCATAAGCACGTACTTGTGATTGAAGTAGAAGTTGAAGTTGGTTTGGTTGAGTTTGATGAAATTCGCACTTGGAGGGAGAAATTCGATTTGCTTAGCCTTTGAAACACAATTGCAGGAGTGGTTACTGTTCTGATGTAAAACAGAAAGCAACATAAGTTAACTTCCGCGGGCATCAAGCGGAGGTTAGCTTGCATTGGGATTAATTCTGAAAGTTTAGGGTAGGAATGATCAATTTTGAAAGATAGAAGAGTAAAATTCAATTTGCTACGCATTTGTTGGATAAATAAGACCCAATTTATTTTAAAATTGAGGAGTATCCTCTCCTCTGTTCTAGTTTTTTTGACATGTTTGTTTTTTTAACATGTAGTTCTTTTACATGTTGTGTACTTGTTGATTTAATATCTCTTTTTTCTTAATAATTTTTCTTTCTCAAAAAATATGGCATTTTCGTGATATTATTTTCTAAATGATCGTTTTTAAATGATTTTTTGCGATTTTTAGTGGAATTTCATCGAAACGGGAAATTGACAAAAGGAATAAATTCTACTTTTATTGCTTTAATCCCTAAGGTCAATAGTCTGCAACGGCTCAATGATTTTCGACCCATATCCCTGGTTGGGTGTCTGTATAAGGTGTTTGCTAAAGTTCTCGCCAATCGTCTTCGTTCAGTGGTGGGTTTTGTGCTATCTGAGTCCCAATCCGCCTTTGTTCAGGGGAAACAGATGTTAGATGGTATCTTGATAGCTAACGAAGCGGTTGATGAAGCTAGGTGTTTGAATAAAGAGTTGCTTATGTTCAAAGTAAACTTTGAAAAGGCATATGACTCAGTTGATCTTAAGTATCTGGACTCGGTAATGATAAATATGAATTTCCCTAGAATTTGGAGGAAGTTGATTTCTAAAAGCGTTGGGTCGGCCACGACATCGGTTTTAGTCAATGGTAATCTGACGAAAGAGTTTCCGATTCAGAGGGGTCTTCGTCAAGGAGATGCTTTGTCCCCTTTTTTATTCTTGTTGGCTGCTGAAGGGTTCAATGTGTTAATGGATGCCATGGTTGGTGCGAATAAGTTCCGAGGGTATGGTGTGGGGCGCACATGTGATGTCCGTTTAACTCATCTTCAGTTTGCGGATGATACTCTTATAATAGGTGAAAAGAGCTGGTTGAATGTCCGCACCATGAGGGCTGTTTTGCTCTTGTTTGAGGAGGTCTCAGGCTTGAAGGTAAATTTCCATAAAAGTATGTTGACTGAAGTAAATGTACCTGACTCCTGGTTATCGAAAGCTGCTACTGTAATGAACTGTCGTAGAGGAACTATACTATTTGTTTATTTGGGCTTGCCTGTTGGTGGTGATTCTAAGAAACTTTGCTTTTGGAAACCTGTTGTCGATCGCATTGTCTTGTGCTTATCGTCGTGGAACAATAAGTTCCTTTCTTTTGGCGGTCGTCTGGTTCTTCTGAAGTCCGTCCTGTCCTCCATCCCGGGTTACTTTCTTTCCTTTTTCAAAACCCCTGCAGGTATAATTTCTTCTATTGAATCTATTTTTAATTTTTTTCTGGGGTGGGGGTGAGGATATTAGGAAAATTTCCTGGATAAAATGGGAGTCTATTTATACTCCTAAGGAGGATGGTGGTTTGGGGGTTAGGAGGGTGGGAGTTTTTAATCTTGCTTTGTTGGGTAAATGGTGTTGGAGGATGATGATTGATAAGGAGGGGTTGTGGTATAGAGTCCTGAAAGCCCGTTATGGTGAGGAAGGGGGCGGTTGAAGGAGGGGGGCAGCCATTGTTCTTCGTGGTGGCGGGGTGCATGTAGTATTCGTGAGGGATTAGGGGAGGGCGTAGGGAGGTGGTTTGATGAGAACATCCGAAGGGTAGTGGGTGATGGTAGGAATACTCTATTTTGGCATGATACATGTAGGGGATACTTCTCTGCGGTTTAAATTTCCCCGCCTATTTGATATAACAGTCAGTAAGGAGTGTTCAGTGGAGGATATGTCTAGGCTTGGTTGGGAGGTTGGAGGGAGGGGGTGGGAGTGGCGGCGCAGGAGGAGGAGAGTGTGAGGGAGTGTTATGTGTTACTTCATAATGTTGTTTTGCAGGATAATGCTCAAGATACTTGGCGTTGGTTGCTAGATCCCTCTTATGGTTACACGGTGCGGGAAGCATACCACTTTCTCACTAACAATGGTAATCAAGTGGATAGGACTTTAGTTGATGACGTCTGGCATAAGCATATTCCTTCAAAGGTATCTCTGATTGTGTGGCGCTTCCTTCACAATAGACTTCCTACTAGAGACAATTTGGTGCAGCGACGTGTCATCCAGTTACAAGATTCGGTTTGTGTGTCTGGTTGTGGTGCAACAAAATCTGCTACTCATTTGTTTTTAGGATGTGACACTTTCAGTTCTCTTTGGGGTCATGTGATGCACTGGTTGGGTATTTCTTCGGTTCCCTCAGGTGGCATTCGACATCATTTTACCCAATTTACTAAAATGGCAGGACTGCCTAGAGTCACTAACTCCTTCTTGACAATTATTTGGTTTGCTACTGTTTAGGCTATTTGGAAGGAAAGGAACAACCGTGTATTCCAAAATATGGTCTCAGCTTCTTCTATTTTAGTTGAAAAGGTTAAGTTGAACTCTTTCTTGTGGCTGAAATCTAAACAGGCAACCTTTAGCTATAGTTTTCATCATTGGTGGAAACACCTACTGTTTATGGGAGTTTCTGTCTAACTTGCTTTAGATTTTTGCTGGTGCTTTCAGTTTACCAGCACCTGGTTGTTGTATATACTTTTGGTTGGTTTCCCTTTTGCATGTCTTGTGCAGGGTAATCCAACTTTGTTTATATTATATCTCATTTTTGTTTGTTAAAAAAAAAAAGACTTAGAAACATTAGATATTTATTCATCCATTCCTAATTATAAGATCTTTTCCGAAAAAAGTTAAAATTTATCCATAAAAATAAAACTATGTATAAATTTTAAGGTGCATTTATTACTCTTTTTTCAAAATTATCTCTTATTACTAGTATCAATTTGTCTTGATATATGAAATATTAACATTTAATAACAAAGAGTAATTTAGTACTCACTTCGTCTCATTTTAATTGTCGTGTTTAAATTGTACGCGGTTTTAAAAAAAATCATTAGTTGAATTGATTTCAATGGAAAAATGATTATCGTTTACATAACGCCTTTATTAGTGGAAAATAATCCAATAGATAAGAGTATATTAGTGAAAAAACATAATAAATGTTACATTAATATTCTAAAGTGAAAATTATTTTGTAACAGAGCCAAAAATACAAACGTCACAATTAAAATGAGACGGAGGAGTAGTAAGCTCACACATTTGAAAAAAAATTATAACTCTAACAATTTTTCTTAAGCTCCGTGATTTTTTGTTGCAAAGTCATATAAAAGGGATGGAGTACCTTTTCATTTATACATTTACTTGTATCTATCTATACTATATATAAAGAAAACTACCCCTTCAGCACTTTTGGGTTTGATTTTTTTCCTTTTAAAAATACCCTCAATTTTCAATACAAATAGCACATGTAACAAATAGATAAGAATACATTTAAATATTAAAACAAATGTAACAAACACGATATAAATATTTTTTTTTTGTTTTTTCCCTTTATTATTTAAAAAATGTAACAAACTAGATGAGTATATTTATACTTACTTTTTCATCATTCCAATTATACCCTCAAACAACTTTTTCTATAATAAAATTGTTGTTGGTGTCTTTAAAAAAAGAATTTAGATTATATTTTTTTTTGTTATATCGTATTATTGTCGGTGTCGTTCTTAATAAAAAAAATTGTTGATGTCGTTGAAATAGATAATCTTGGTTAGTTTGATTTTTTATTACTTAAAAACATCAAACATTTAAATTTTTTTAAGTTTTAATAAAAATCAAAATTTCATAAAAAAAAAACACTGTTCATAATTTTTAAACGTTAGCGCAATAAAAAGAGCGGAAAGACAGGCACGTGAGTGCCCGTCTTTTCGCTAGTACTAGATATTTGACCCATGCTCCGCACATGTTTATTGTAAAGGGATTGACATACGAATAAGGATATATCCAATAGGATAGGAATGAAATTGGTGCGATGCATTTTTTTAGTATTAAATATGTGTACAAAAAAAAAAGGCAAGAAAATAGGAATGAAATTGGTGCGATGCATTTTTTTAAATGAAATTTGTTAGATTAAATTACTGCTAACCTAATACAGCAAATGAGCGGGAAAATATTAGGTTAAATTGCTGCAAACCTTAAGGATTAATAATAAGACTTCAAATATTAACTTTTTTCTCCTTTGGTTAGGTGTAGTTTCTAAACACAAAAGAAGTTAAGTCAAGAAATAAAATTACTCAATGCTCAGCAGTCCCAAAAGAAAATGATGGATCCAATAACTAATTTTAAAAATACATTTGGATGTTATTATACATTTAATTTAATGTTACAATACTACCCAAGAACCAATAAACTAATCTCTTGGAGTCACTTGGTATGACACAACACTTGTCTTCTCCTTCAATTCTACTGCAAGCACTTTTATGGAATCTGAAATTTCAGCTCTATATACATGGAACTTTGTAACAATACAAAAGAAGATGAAGTTCAAGATGTTTAATATTGCCAAAAATGCATAGTAGTAATCAAGATGAGAAGCATTGAGGTTATTCAAAATCCACCCTTTGTGACCATGTTCCTCAGTGATGTGTGAAACTGTTGATAGAAGAAAAGTACTAATAAAACTTCCAATGCCTAAGCTAGTCAATGAATAAGAAGTGCCAAGGCTCTTCATGCTTTCTGGAGCTTGGTCATAAAAGAACTCGATTTTAGCAACCTCTACGAATGCTTCAGCTGTTCCCATAAGTATAAATTGTGGAAGCAAAATGAATATGCTCAATGGAACTAATCCTCCATTTTCAACTACTCCATGTTCTTTGGCTACACTAAGCCTATATCTTTCAGTGAAAGATGCAACTACCATAATCATTATGTGAATTATCATACCTATGCCCATCCTTTGAAGGAGAGTAATTCCTCTAGGGTTTTTAGTCCATCTTTGCATAATCTTGACAAAGAAACGGTCATAAAGTATAACACTTATGAGCATTGATAGTGTCACAAATGTACCTAAACTTGCGGAAGGAATTTGGAAACTCCCAATTCCTCTATCAAGTGTTGTTCCTTGCTTCACAAATAGTGTATTTATTTGGGCAACCATTGTACTAGGAATTAATGTTGTAGCCAAAATTGGGATCATTCTTAGCATTTGTTTGGTCTCCTACATGTGTAATGGGGCACAATTTCCCTACACTAGTACTTGAATTAGTCTTGACACATGCCTTGTTGAGGAACCTGCATATGTATATTTTTTTACACCAAAATTCAAATTATTACAATGTGAATATAAGTCTTGCAAATTTGAGGCATTAGGGAAAGAGGACTCTAGTAATCTGGAGTTTGGTCCTGAAGTATGTAAAGTCTAGTTAAGGATATTGTTCCCGTCAAGATTCAAACTTGAGTTTTCATGAACGATTTCATCCTTAACTAAAACTCATTAAATATTTATTTATATTTATTTGCGAACAAAAAAAATCCATATTTAAATCGAAATTAGGGTAGCGGAAAAATGCTGAAGGAACTTATACCTCAATGTGGGAGTGGAATCAATTCTAACATTTCCTTTCTTTGCATACTCTTCCAAATCTAGCTCATAAAGTTCTTTAGGGTCACTAGGAATAGGCACATTCGATTTCTTTATAGCAGCCACAATGACCTTAGCCATTTTAGTAAAGGGACTCCCTGCAGGTAATTTATGTCTATAGAATGGTGTGCCTACCAAAAATATTATGACAGATATTCCAAGTCCAAGAGTTGGAAGTGCATATCCAAGAGTCCAACCCACATTATCTTGTATGTAGACTAAGACAGAATTTGCAAGAAGAGTCCCAAAGACGATGCTGAACATCCACCAATTGAAGAATGAGAGTTTATGTTTCTTCTCTTTTGTGTCAAACTCATCAAATTGATCAGCACCAATAGTGGAAATGTTAGCCTTTGTTCCACCTGTTCCCACTGCTAGAGTGTAGAGTGCACCATAGAACACTACTAGCTGTAATGTGGAAGCTTCCTTGCATTTTGTGACATCCATTTCATGACATTCAAGTGGTTTTAGGCTTGGAAGGGAAACTGATAGTGTAAGCATAGACATACCCTGCCAATTGCACATTTGAACCATTCATCCAACATTAAAAATATTTCTATATTTGATTTATTAAGATGTGCTTTTAAGGTATAAGTTAACATTTCTCTTTTGATCTTTTATTATATTTTTTTGTGCTAATCTTCCGGTTATTATGGGAAAGAGTTCTAGTAATATGGAGTTTGGCCAGAAGGGTAAAATCTGACCAAGACTTATTATTCTAAAAATCGACCTCGAGTTTTAATATTTTAAAAAAAGGGTCATGTTAATCGGTGCCCCTGGAGCACTGGTTAAGGTATCTAAAAAAGGAAACATTAAATTAAAAATGACACTTTTTTGACTTTTAAAGAATTGATTACACAATTTTCAATGCAAAAACTATTATATTTGCTTCCTTAACCAGTGTTCCAGGGGCACCGGTTAACATTTACCTTAAAAAAATATAAATGATAAAATTATAATGATATGAAGCTGGTAATAAATTAAGATATACCAGGCAGTGACAAAAGTCCAATAACGGCCAAGGTAGGCATCAGCAACATAAGCACCAAATATTGGAGTGATCCAAATGGTGCCAGCCCAATTGGTGACATTGGTAGAAGAAGCCAAAGTTCCTTGATGAAGCTTATTTGTCAAATATAAGATCAAATTTGATGATATCCCATAATAAGCCATTCTCTCAAATACTTCATACACTGCATAAAAAATACATATCATTATCAACAATATAATTCAATGCAATTTCATCAACAAAAACATATAATTCAATGTGTGGTCCAATGTTTTACAAATGATTTAAATTCGTACCTTGATGAAGTTAATACTCTCTTTATTAATTTTTTATTTTTTTTTTGGTTTATAGACGAAAGGCAAGCGTCATTTGTAACACACACAAAAGTGCGAGCTCTTGGGTTAATTAGAATTTGAATAAAGATGTCCATATTAACAATATTAGCATTGTCTATTAAGCTAGGTTTTACAAACCTCTTTTTATTCTTTTTTAATTGTCGTGATATTGCAATAAAAAAAAAGTGTAGCTATTTATTTGTTGCTTTTAAAAGTTAAATGAAACATTTATTACGTTCTAAATTGCTAAAGAAAGGAGATGTCAACTTAAGGTATTTCTAATTTTCTAGTGCAAAGCCATATCCAAAAGTAATGGTTATACACATAAGTTTACTGAAAATGTATAGTCCAGTTTGCTTAAAATATATAGATCAAAAGTGATGATGAAAAATGTTTAAATCACTAAAACTTGATAAAAAAAAATTAGAAAGTCTAAAAATTGAAATTTAAAAACATTTCAAGGACCAAAAACTTATTTAACCATTTTTTTTACCAAGAAAACAGTAAACAAGCATTCTTGATAGTGCATCTCTTTATACGCAAAGCTACTTTACCTAACTCTCCATCAAGATTGACTCCTCCATTAATTTCGAATTACTGTGATTAAGGTCATAAAGAATGGCAACAAATCAAATCAAATCTCAACTGCATCTTACGGCTGTAGAAGCAAAAAGTTTGACACATACTAATCATTTTCTTAAAAATTGTGCACAATTCAAATGAAATACTCCCTCCGTTTTTTAATGTAACCACCTATTTGATTTTATTTTTGTCCTTAAATGTAACCCCCTTTTTAAATTACTAGATGCATTTATTACTTTTTTCTTAAACATACCCCTAATTAATACTACTAACTTGTCTTGAAATATGAATAGTCAAATTTAATACACATACAAACAAAGGACAATTTGGTAATATTAATACACAAAACAGACACATTAATTACACTGGCAACTTTTGTTAAGAAATGTGAAAAATGCAAAGGGGGTTACATTAAAGGACGGAGGGAGTACTTAAAAATGATACAAAAAGTTTGACACATACTAATCATATTTTAAGTTGAGGTTTTAAATTGTAGTGGTTTCTTTGCTTGGGGTGGTTTCCTTTAATGGGGGGTACTATTTTTTCATCTTAATTATCACTCCATTGTTAAAAAACCATTTTTAACAGCATTCATTATTTCAACAAAAAAAAATTGAACAAACAAAAATGACCATAGATGAGAGAGGAAGAGGAAATGGCATACCAACAAAGAAGGAACAAGCTTTCCAACAACCAGTTTTGGATTTGAGAATAGGTTTCCCTTTAAGATCAACAGTTCCATCTTGTGTGAACTCACTCACTACCCTTCCCTCTTCCATGCTAAACTCTTTTTATGGAGAACAAAATCAAGAGTAAGAACAAGTAATATTACTTGTTTTTCTAGCTATAACTAACTAGTTATCCCAAGCAAACCTGGACTCAGTTTTAAAGCCAATTTGGACTCAGTTTTAAAATGACCTGTCATGAGTGAAAATAGGGCAAACATGGCTAATGATCCGCAAATGGTGGAACCAAGTAGAAGAATACGTGTGAAATATCCCTACATAAATCATGTGGGATATATGGCATAAACGGAGTGGTTAGGGTTTTTTTTTTTCTAGGAAAAAATTCGGTATCGAGAACATGAATCGATTAATTTAAGAAGCTCAATTCTACCGTCCACTTATGGGGGCTCGTTTAAAATCAAAACATAGCTCTGTATGGATTCAGCCCATTAAAATTGACACCTGCAAAAATGAACATGAGATTTTAAGAGGAGTACACTTCAAGATAACAAGTCAACACCATCGAGCTATTTCAAATGTGTCAGACTATTCTTGAATTAGAGGAATACGTGTTAAATGTCCCAACAGAAATCTTGTTGGAAAATTACTGAAGATCCCCCGTCTCTCTCTATCTTGAGTTCATTCCCCTTATGCTTTCTGATATTCTCTTGTCAGTATTTGTTTATCTCTTTTTTTAAGCAATTTATCATTATACTAAAATGGACTTGTTTCCATAACAAGCATGGTATTTTTCTGCAAATTTGAAAGCTCTATTGTACTGTTTCATTCAATGCAATAAGAGAATTACAATATATACTTGCATTGGTGACGGCTAGGACGAGGGAGCGGATAGGTCCCTCACCGGTGAGGTAGTAAAAAATACTATTGGATTAGATATGTGGTCTAGATTAAACATAAGGAACTCTCCACACTCTAACACATCCCAACAAAAACATAACTCATTATTGTCCCACATTCAAATAATTTAAGGTCAAAAATTATTTCTTCCCCACTCTCCACTCCCAATCACCGGCAATGTCTTCGCCACTCTCACCGGCGATTTCATCAAAAGTATTCCTCAAACACTACCAACTGCGACCTACCACCATCTAAAATGCTTTACATACCTCTTTCTTTTCAGATCTAAAATTCTTTATTTCTTTCCCAACTCACCGTCGCCGGTACTGCGACGAGCCATTTACCCTTTCTCTCTCACTCAAATATAACAATCGCAAGTAACATTGAGCTCAAAGAACGATAACTACGAAAGTTATTCCATGAAAAATTTGAAGATCGAACTCTTTCTTAGTCACTCACCATCACCGGCAACTGGTAATTTTCCGATTCTTTTTCTTTCCTTCGATTCTTTTTATTTCCTTCGAAATTGTTTGAATCCTTGAAATTTTAGGTTATTAGATTATTTGATTTGATTTGGAGTTTGTATGATTGATAATAGAACGACAATTTAATATAGAATTAACAACCAAATTTAATTGATGTTTAGGGGCATGGGATACCGAGCTTTTGACTGTGAGCAATTTATTGGGCCTGAAAAAGGTGATGGAAGTCCTGAAGAAGGGGTAGACATTAGAGAATCTGAAGAAGAGGTTAGGGTTGAGGAGGGGGGATACAGTGGTAACATGGAATATGATGGAAGTGATTATGAAGGCGAAGACAGTGTTGAGTTTGACGAAGATGGAGGTAGAGGGCAATCCGGAAACATTAGTGACTTTGATGAAGGGGTCAATTATGGTGACATGGAAGAAGATGGAAGTGATGAAGAAGGGGTAGACAATGCTGACATTGAAGACTATGGAAGTGATGAAGAAGGGGTAGACAATGCTGACATTGAAGACGATGGAAGTGATGCAGAAGGGGTAGACTATGGTGACATGGAAGAAGATGGAAGTCACAATGAAGACCACTATGTCCAAGTTGATAGTGTTGAGGACGTTGTGGCATTGGACCTAAGTGGTTTAGGGCCTCTATTTGTTAGGAGAATTGCGTTTGGAAGCCTATACATTGCATATGAGTTCTATAAATCATATGGAAGAGCGAATGGATTTTCAGTTCGCAAAGGCAAGTTGCTTTATTGCAAAACGGGAGAACTAGTGCAACGCACATTTGTTTGCCATAAACAAGGATATAGGGAAAAAAGAGGATTAAGTGAGGCGAATAGAAAGCGTAAGGAAAAACCTAATACTCGATGTGGATGTCAAGCTATGTTTCGGGTGCACATAAACATTACGACACAACGCTGGTATGCTACAGTTTTTGATGACCGGCACAACCATGCGCTAGTATCGCAGGAACATTGTGGACTGCTATCTTCACACCGTGTAATGACAGATTCAGACATAATGCAAATGAACAATATGTTAAAAAGTGGTATTTTACCCAATCGCATATATGCTTCATTTGCAAATCAAGCAGGAGGATATGATAAAATTGGTTTCCGGAGGAAAGATCTGTATAATCAAATAGCGAGACAACGGCGTTTGCGAAAGTCAGATGCAAGTTCTGCATTAAGTTATCTTCGTGGATTGGCTGTAAATGATCCCATGATGTTTTTCAAGCACACTACTGATTCTACAGGTAGACTACAACACCTGTTTTTGTGTGATGGAAAAAGTCGTCTTGATTACCAAGTTTATGGCGACGTAGTCGCATTTGATGCAACATATGGTAAGAACAAATACCATTGCCCTTTAGTTGTGTTTGCTGGTGTGAATAATCATAACTCTACTATTATTTTTGCTGAAGCTATTGTTGCTGATGAAAAGGAAGAAACTTATGTCTGGGTGCTTTCACGGTTTTTGGAAGCAATGTTTGGAAAGTCGCCAACTGCTGTGATCACTGATGGTGATTTAGCTATGAAGAAGGCCATAAAACGAGTGTTTCCAAATGCTTATCATAGACTGTGTGCGTGGCACTTGATTCGCAATGCAACGTCCAACATAGGCGATCCTGCATTTGTGGGTCAATTTAGGAAGTGTATGTTGGGTGACTATGAGATTGGAGAATTTTCCAGGAAGTGGGCTGAAACTGTTGATTCATTTGGATTGCACGACAACAATTGGATCAAAGAAACATATACGAAGAGAAAGGCATGGGCAACAGCACATATACGGGGCCAGTTTTTTGCAGGCTTCAAAACTACATCAAGATGCGAGGGGTTGCATTCGGAGACGGGGAAGTTTGTTCATTCTCGTTACAACTTGGAAGATTTTTTACTACACTATCACCGTTGTCTCAACTTCATGCGGTATAGAGAGGTACAAGCAGACTTTGAAAGTGATTATGGTGAGCCAGTTCTCTCTACAAGATTCCCTAAGCTTGAGCTCTCTGGTGCAAAGGTATTTACGAAAGAGATATTATGTAAATATCAGATTATAATCAACCGATCTTCTGCAATGATTGTATCTGGATCGAAAGAAACATGTGGGTACTACATCTATACAGTTAATAAGTACATGAGGCCAGACCGGGAGTGGCGTGTATCATTTAACCCTGCAGAAGACATTTTCAAGTGTGCATGTCAGAGGATGGAGTCATTTGGAATTCCATGTGAGCATATCATTGCAGTTTTGGTTTTTATTGATTATGATGAGTTGCCTCAATCCCTTGTAATGAGTAGATGGACAAAAAATGCCAAAGATGTATTAGGTAGCAGCTCAAATGGTCGTCCGACATTTTGGGACTCGCACCTTGCTACAAGATACGGAGCATTGATGTCTAGATGGGGGAGATTGTCTAAATTAGTCGTTGACAACGGTGATGACTACAAAGAGCAAATGGACATTGCGGCTGCAACTATTTTGAAAGCCGAACAAATGAGAGGCATAAGTGATACCACGACAAACCTTGAAGATGACGCGGTGGACGAAAATTTGCAAAATCCAGCTTCTGTCAGAACCAAAGGTAGAGGTGGTGGTGTTGGTTCCACTAGTGGAACAAACAATAGGCGTGTCACCCATTGTTCTACATGTGGTGATCCTGGTCATAATAAGAAAACATGTCCTCAAAGAACGGTTGGTACTCAAGATACTGTCAACAATGTTGATCAACATGTAAGGATATTTTCTTAATGTTTTGTTTGCCTACATTATAATATTATGAGTAATGGCTCTGAATTTAGATTGTTAAAATATTTATTTCAAGAACATGTGCCGGCGGATTTTATGGAGTTTATATAGCGAGAGTTTATGTAGCGGAGTGTTCTGAATTTGTGTTTGAATGTTATATTCAGTATTCAGACATTGTCATGATTATTTGTTGTTTGAACCTTGGATGACTGTAATCTTAATGAATTCATGAACTTTTACATTTGTTTAATGGTCAGAATTTAGTCTCTTTAAATTCTCATATGAAGTGTAATTTTTATCCGTAACGAATGCACCTTTAATATAAATGTGATCAGTTACATTTCAGTGGGAATATTGTTTATCCTTAATGCCTTATGCTTAAAGACTAATATTATACTTAACAACGAAATTGATTAGTATTAATCTATTATAAAACAACGGTTTTGCAAAAAAAAGTACTAACATTTGGTAATTAGCAAACAAGGCACTAGCATTAGCAAAAGTTGCATAGAACTAATTCATAGGCCCAACTTTACACGGACCAAATAGGCCCATAAATCAAGGAAGCATTCTATGAAGCTTTTCCCCTTACCAACAACAAAGCGTTTTATCCACATAAATCTCGTCCATTTCACTCAAACCCTTTCGCTTTCACCAACACACTCCGCTTTCCAATGGAATCAACCGGGAAAAGGTAATTTTACTCTCTTTTCTTTCATTTTGTCTCTTTCGTCTTTAAGATTTCCAACGTAAATATAGTAATAGTGGTCCCCTATAGTCTTGGCTAAGGTGGCTAAAACATAGAAGGTAATATGGGTTCTTTTCTAGGGTTTGCAAGATATTTTGCATCAATTTGAAGTTAATATGAGTTTTTTCTTCCAAAATTTTTTTGTTACTGAAAACCACATATCCTTATCAAGTTTAGGCCGACGGTTATAACATGCAATTTTGTAATGAGTGGAAATCAATTTTAGTGATATACATATTTATGATTTAATAGGTAGAAGCAATTAGTATTTTTACCTATCCCATGTTATGGAATTCGGTGGAAACCATAGAAAGAATATAATAAAAACAGTTTTCTTATAAATATTTAGTTACATGATTTTTATATGTAATTAACTACAATCAATTGTTTTTAGATTATGCAAAGCAACAAGCTACTATACCCTCGTGAATTCCTTCGAAACTATCGTTTATCCACAACAGGTGTTACAAAATACTGCTTAGTTGTTATGATATTCTTGTATAATGATCTTTTATCAAATTTCATATGGCCCCTGACTTATACATCTTATATGTGTATTTTTTTTTTTTTTACCGTTGTAGTCAAAGATACAAGTATGTTATGTATTCTTCTCATCTTACTTCAAGAAACTGCAAAAGTATGATTATGGATGGATTAGGGATCCAAATGGCACCTGTGTACGAGTTAAGTTTGGGAGAAATTTAAGCCAAAATTTCATGACTTCTGGTAGGGACGTCGCACCTAAATTCAACTGGGAGAAACCAACACGTGTTAGGCTTGAATATACTGGCGCTTTTAACAGGTTCAAGATGATGGTTTTGGTGGATGAAGTTGGAAATTCAAGGGGAAATACAATCAAGGAAGAAGTTATTGATTCTGATTCTGAAGATGATTGTGTAGAAATTGCTGATTATGATCATTTTGAGAAGAATGTCACATATGCCATAGCTAACAACAAGAGATGTCAAGTAATGGTATCTTCAACCAAATTAATATTATTTATGAACATTACAATTATTCATTTAACATTCATTATTTGCATACTAAATCATGTGAGTTTATAATTTGTTTAGCACTTCCCCAATAGGATATCTATCAACTGCTTACCCGACACACATGAGAGCATTACTTTGCAGGATGTGCATAATCTCCGAGAACTAGAACGTGCCTATCATCTGGAGGGAAACATGCACAGTCAATCCGACCGTTCAAATTGACCTTTTCAAACATACAAGGATGCAGAAACTTGAATTTCTCGGATCGGGTTCCCCGAGGTACGCCATCCGGACAAACTATCCCCTCGGAAACTAGTCAACTTAGGAACTAGTTTACTCCGGGGACTAGAACGTGCCTATCATCTGGAGGGAAACATGCACAGTCAATCTAACCGTTCAAATTGACCTTTCCAAACATAGAAGGATGCAGAAACTTGAATTTCTCGGATCGGCTTCCCGGAGGTACGCCATCCGGATAAACTGTCCCCTCAGAAACTAGTCAACTTAGGAACTAGTTTACTCCGGGGACTAAAACGTGCCTATCATCTGAAGGGAAACATGCACAATCAATCCGACCGTTCAAATTGACCTTTCCAAACATAGAAGGATGCAGAAACTTGAATTTCTCGGATCGGGTTCCCGGAGGTACGCTATCCGGACAAACTATCCCCTCGGAAACTAGTCAACTTAGGAACTAGTTTACTCCGGGGACTAGAACGTGCCTATCATCTGGAGGGAAACATGCACAGTCAATCCGACCGTTCAAATTGACTTTTCCAAACATAGAAGGATGCATAAACTTGAATTTCTCGGATCGGGTTTCCGGAGGTACGCCATCCGGACAAACTATCCCCTCGTAAACTAGTCAACTTAGGAACTAGTTTACTCTGGGGACTAGAACGTGCCTATCATCTGGAGGGAAACATGCACAATCAATCCGACCGTTCAAATTGACCTTTTCAGACATAGAAGGATGCAAAAACTTGAATTTCTCGAATCGGGTTCCCGGAGGTACGCCATCCGGACAAACTATCCCCTTGGAAACTAGTCAACTTAGGAACTAGTTTACTCCGGGGACTAGAACGTGCCTATCATCTGGAGGGAAACATGCACAGTCAATCCGACCGTTCAAATTGACCTTTTTAGACATAGAAGGATGCAGAAACTTGAATTTCTCGGATCGGGTTCCCGGAGGTACGCCATCCGGACAAACTATCCCCTCGGAAACTAGTCAACTTAGGAACTAGTTTACTCCGGGGACTAGAACTTGCCTATCATCTGGAGGGAAACATGCACAGTCAATCCGACCGTTCAAATTGACCTTTTCAGACATAGAAGGATGCAGAAACTTGAATTTCTCGGATCGGGTTCCCGGAGGTACTTAAACCAATTTTATTAAATTAGTGTTATTTTAATGATGTTATTTCCAGGAGTATAAAAAAAATTGATAGGATTATTTTAATGATGTTATTATAGGATACTTAAATTAATGTTATTTTGGTTTCATTTAACACAATATTAGTAAAATTAGTGTTATTGTTTGATTATATTTTATAATATAATAAACTTAGGGTTATAATGCTATATAAGACACTTTAACCCACATCATTAGGAATGTTTTGCTGCATATTTGTTCAAGGAACAAACCTTCGTCTTCTAAGGCTGTAGGTTTCAGTTGTTGAATCCAATGTTATTTTACTCATTTTACTTTATCTGGTTTCATTCTTTTACTAATGTTATCATCTTTTTTGTTTTAGATTATACCCCTCATCACTCACAAATGGTGTCTTCTACCAACAGCACAAACCGACCAACATGGATCAGGTATGCTAACAAATATTGCACCTGTGGTGCGATTGCAGAGATCAAAGTATCAACCTCTAAGGAAGACCCTTATAGACTGCTCTATACTTGCAAAAAGAAGGTTTGCAACTGGACTTGCTGGTGTGAACCCATTCCAGATTTCACGCAAAATACCCTCCAACATACAAAAGACCCTACTCAAGTAGAAATCAAACATGAGATTAATAAGCTCGTGCAAGATCTGAACTTAATGGCTGTGTCACAAGATGCAGAGCACGAGGAGATTAGAGCTGAGATTGAGCATTCGGTTTTTAAGGTGAAAAGTGGGGTTGATGCTAAGTTGGGTTATCTGGAAAATCAATTTTCGACCCAGATCAACTCTTTGAAGACAAAAAATGCTTCTGATAATGAACTTTGCAAACTGAGGGCAGAGTTTGAAAAGCAGAGGAAAAAAGACATTTGGAAGATGGTGTTCGCCCTGATTATGGTTTTAATTGGGATTTTGTTTAACAAAACCAATTAACTACGTTGTATTTGGGATGAACCAGTTAATGGGTTGTCAATGGGTTTAAGAGTTTTCTTCCAAAAAAAAAATGGGTTTAAGAGTTGACTAAGTATTTTGTTTTAGTTTAGTTAATTAAGGAGTAGGAGTAGTATTTTGTATTGTTTTAGTTAATTAAGGTTAGGAGGTAACTTTTATGCTTAACCAGTTATTTGTCATCAAGTGTTATTGTTAACTACTCTATAATTAATGTGTTTGTTTGTCAAATTTTTGATGCCATCTATTTCCGATTATTTAATATTAAACGCAGATAATTATTAATTTTATTATGACCAATATTTTTTATAAATAAACTAAGGTAGACAAATTCAAGTAAAGTTGTTATTGTTATTCAATCCTTATTGTTACAACAAAAAATAAAAAAAAAATTATTCCCAAATTTTGCTAATATGTGACAATTAACCATTAACACGGTTTATTATTTTCAAAAGCTCACCAAGGCTAAGTGGCGATACTTCTCCTTACAATAACCTAAGACAATTTTAATGGTCAACATTCAACACACCTCAAAAAAAAAAAAATTTAATCACAACACATGCAATGCATTAAATGGATTTTGGTCTATTAGCAATTAAATTAATATCATACAATTGGAATGTTTTCAGACTACGACACGAAAATAGGACTTGTAAGTTATTGCAAATTTGGAGCTATGTGACACGTGTCAGTAGATGAGAGGATGGTAGTGTCCACGCGTATGCAGCTCAAATAACCTTAAACCACACAGCACAAAGTAGTCTATCCTGTCCCCATCTTACGCAGAAGATGCAGCAAGCAACACAGAGATTTTGTCTTCAAATACTTTGGGCGGAAAAATATTTCGCCAAAATGACCACAGTTGGCGTGGCGCCTTTAGGAGACCAAAATTAAATCTGCAATTTTTAATTACATTTATCAATTAAAAATTAAAATAACAGCACTGTACTCTGCTTTTCATTAATTGAAGTATGCATGGTAATGGAAACTATGTCCAATGCATTCTGCGAACTATCTACAATGCTTTTATAAGATCAAATATGGAATGCTTTGAAAACAATTACTCTAAACTACATTTAATGTCAAATTTGCAAGACAATACACCTATAATCAAATCAGGTGACCCTCAAATCAAGTGACATAGTGTTTTATAGTTGCAACTGAACTAAGTTGTGGTTGATACTTGATAGAGATAAAAGATGAACACTCAACCCATGGAAACCAAAATAAATGGGTATGATATCAAACAAGCATTTATTCCTGTTAATAATGGTGGTTGATATGCATTTAACACCCTTTTTTTATTTTTTTCAGAGAAGAAAAGAACAATGATAGTTTTGAGGATGTACACGTGGATGCATCTGTTGATTCCAACATGGTATATGGATTTTCCGTTTTTATTTCAAGTTCCATGAACATTGCATTAATGGCACAAAATTTACTAACCAACCACACTTTCAATGCAGCCTGGAAGTCAAACCAACGACACTGTGGTTGCATTACTCAAAGAATCATTGCAGTTTCAAAAGGTATATATTCTTAAAATGATAAACATAATACAGCTTGTATACATGCTACTTGAGAATGGGGACACACTTTAGATTTGTTTAGAATACCTGAAGTGTCACCAATGACATGTAGTTTCTCTCCATTAACTTGAATCTGTTTGTTGACAATGAGAAATTGATTGACATTCCCAAAGATAATATTGGTTATTTATTGATTGTGCATAATATATTTCCAGGATTATGCTGATAGGATAGATTTACTACATAACTGCTTCAACCTGATATGCAGTAAACTAGACAGAATGGAAAAAAGGCTAGACAGAATTGAAGACTCTATTCATCCTCCACTCACAACAGATGTAAATCCCACTCCAAACCTCAAGGAAAATGACACGCCTTGTCAGCAAGCACCTGAAACAAAATCACCAGAAGTGGTGGTTAAGAAAAAACGTGTAATGAACAGCAGTTTCAAAGGAAGTGATGTGAGCGATGTAATTTTGGACCTTGATTCAGAAGAAGAAGAAGAAGAAGAAGATACAAATGCTGGTACCTGTCAACTGAACCTAAACTTAACCCCTTCAAGCCAGTCAAAATCCAACATAAACCCTGCAAACGTAGGAAGGTCATTGCGATTCAGCAGCTCCCCCCCCCCCATTCAACCAAAACCCATGCCTATCTTTACCAACCCCTTGCCTAGGACATCACTTTTTGCAGGTCAATCCCCCCCCCCCCCCCCCCCATTAAAACAAAACAATTTCAAAGCTTTGGATGCTCACCTGCCCAGAGTACACCAAGAATACCATTCTTAGGGAACAAGTCACAATCCCCTATTACACCAAAAGTACCAAAGTTCAGCATGTCCCCTCGTAGTAGAGCACCACCAGTTCAAAAGAGGATGGATGCAACAATGGAAAACCCCCTCAAGAAAAAACAACGTTCAGTACCCCCCTTAACTCCTAAGTTAAACATCACATTGAGGGGAAAAGAAGTGGCCACGCAAAGCACTCCTAAAGTGAATCCCCTTAATCCTTGTGGACAGAGACACCAAAAGGCACGCCGCTTATTACATGTTGTAACCATCATAATTATAGATCCTATACTATTAATCTCATATATGCTATGTACATTTACAGATGAAGTCAAACTTCAAAACAAGTGTTAAAATTGATTTACCTGAAGAAGCCCTGCGCATGGCTGCTTATGTGTTTCATCCAGATAAAGATTTGGGGTATTTCACTTCTAATCACAATAATTGGTTTACATTCATCTTACATGACCATACATTATATACTGTCTATTGAATCTGAGTGTTCCAATTTGTATGAAGGGAGTGTTTGTTCAAGGCATCAGAAATTAAAGCAAGCCGCAAGATATTCCTAACTCTATGTCCCGAAAATATTGTGGCATCAGAGGTAATTTACAAATAAAATCCAATTGGATCATATATTCAGGGACTGAAACACCTAATGTTTTTGTAATCTTAATGTTAGATTCTGTATATCATGGCCATGAAGACTACATGGGTTCAGAGGCAGGTCCCTGCTAAAACCGTTTGGACACTCCCTCCATCATTCGCGGTAAAGTAGTCTTTGTTAATCTAGATAACCGAATGTTAATTATATTTATATACAAATCAATATTCATTCTAATCAATATTGTTAATGTAATTGTCCACTAGATTGATGTCATTGGTTCTGCGTCAATTCAAGAACTAATCAATGATTATGCGGAAATATAGATGCCGCCATTTGATGACTTGAAATATGTAAGTCATTGTGTTCAAGTACATATCAATTATTAATAGGGATCCTCAGTCTATTAGTAATCTAAATACATATTTTGTTTTCATGTACATAGGTTTATGTTCCCATCAGGGACTCATGTGATAATTGGTTTCTAATGGTGGTATCAATTCAAGAGCAAATGGTTTACGACATGGACCCATGTGTTGCAGCAAATGCTATCCCACCTAGGTTCAGGATGATGAAGAAAATGGTATTAATAGAAACCACATTGACATAATAGAATTTTTTTTTTCAATCTATTTTGACCCTCCCCTCTAACAATTACCGATACTCATTGCAGTGGGAAGCCATTACACAAATCATGAAATTTGACCACTACCCACCATATTTCTTGCAAACCCAACATATTAATGGTGAATGGGATATATCCGATCCAATTGGAATGGTAACTAATGACTACTGGTGAGTCAAGTATATATAGATATATATATATATATATCAATGTCGCAAAACAAAAATATGAATGTAGTATAACCTATTAACAATTTATGACTTGCTTACTCAGCCAACATTCTGGAGTTTGGGTTCTGGGATGGATGGGAAAGGAAGACATGTTTCAGCCAAACACTACTGGCTTGGTGGGCGATTTGTTTGAATAAATAGATATGATCAGGACATGTTTCAGCCAAACAATACTTATAACATGGTTGTGTTTCAGGTACAAGAGGATGTCATCAGGTTGAGGGTGGCCTTGGAGATAATCATGTGGGAACAAAATAAGTTAGCCAGAAACTTGAAGGCCAAGGCAGATGATAGTTGGATGTCTAAGCATTAGGAATGACCCATATTATGTCATTGATGATTTTTTGTAATAGAAATTGATGAGGTTAAGGGACACATTTTTTGTGAAGAGAGTAAATGCTCTCTCCTAGTAACCAATATCTCTTATTCTACTTAGCTCAATTATCCCTAATTTAGCTTTATTTTGAACAAGCTTATTCTGTCCTGGTTATTCACTAAAACTATCAATTACTTTCATCTACTGGTATTCCATTAAATTTATGATCCATTATATTCGTTATATTTTCACAATTTCACACCATTACACAACGTATAGAAAGACAGAATGAAATTAATATTACCATACGATGAACTGCAAAGAATATAATATAAATTAAAACACAACTTATGAACTGCAACATATAGCAAGCCAACAATCACAGTAAATTGTTCATGACATAACACAACTTAAAACAACAATCAACGGAAAACAACTTAAAACATAATAGAAATTCCATTTAAATTACGACTATTACATTGTTTACCACGACCAAAAGGCTCTAATTTTTCCCCAGCATGCAACCATTTTTTCTTTCATTAGCATGGCATGTTTATACTTTTCCTCCGCCTCTACCAACGATTGCTGCAACCTTGTGCGCATTTCAAGTCCACTAGTAATCCTTCCCAACAGTTGCCAGTAATGCTCCCTTGATGCCTCAAGTTCTGTCTCAATCTCTTTGGCTTTGACCTTCTCTGCAGCAAGTGCCTTCTCTAAAACATCAATACGATTATCAGAGGCACTTTTGGCCGTCAATAGATCATACATTGTTTGCTCAGCAGCAAAACGTTCATCATTCATTAACCTCCATTCTTCTTCAAACACTGCAGATTCTTGTCTAACCTTAATGTTTGCCCTTAAAGTCTCATCATCGATGTTAGCTATCTCGGATAAAAACATGGTTTCCAACACAATACTTGAACCTACTAATCCTTTCTGAGCATCGTTTAGATGGAACCTTAAGGGACGGACTTGGTTTAGAATTTCACACAACTGGTTTCTAAGGTTTCGATCATAATACACGACATCAAATGGATGATCGACAATTTCTCTTAATTGCTCAACAAGATCGGAAACCTTGACAACATTAGTGTGAACATACCTTGGATATGAATTACAAGTTGTTTCTAACATCCTCTCTTTTGGTATAGGTGTAGCAACTGCTAACTATTTTTTTGGGTACAATTATAATACTGATAGCTCTGATACCCTCTCTAAACCAACCCAATTTATATACCAACTTGTCAAGCATTTGAAATTCCTAAGCATTTATGACTAAATTTATTCCCAAATTCTCACTTAAATCATGACTATGCCTATTCATCAGTACTTATAACCGTGTATACAACACACATTAACTTAATTACTTATCTTCTCCATGACTCTGCCTGTTCCCATTCGTTTTATCCCAATACAGATAATTTATTGTTTTAAGATCATTGCATCTTTGGCATTCCATGTTTTACGATTATTAATTTCCATCTGTATCCATACATCTTCACAATTCAACATTTAATTTCAGTTTTTGTAAGTCTTCCAAGTAATTAAGCAATATGCAAAACAAACAACAGCATCAATTAAAAAATCTTAATGAATCAATATTTAAATTTATTAAGTAATTGCCTTAACTGCTAACTCTGAATCAAAATTTGCAATGAGAAAAGTACCTTGAGGGGAAGCGGAAATTTGTACACACGACGTTGTGTCTTCTCAGGTGGAGTAGAATGACTCCGGTGGCGTAAAAGGTCGCCGGCGAACAGGACTTACCAAACGACGGTGATATCTAAGAACAAAAACTGACGTTACAGCTTTGTGATATGGTCGTGGCTATGTCGTCATCTTTTTTTCCTGATCGCCGCCGTTAACGGTGGCCGGCGATGGCGAGTAGGGAAGATGTGGTTTTGGATCGGAGTAGAGATTGAAAAATGAATTGTGATGATGTGTCGTTTTTTCGTTTTCGGGGAAGTTTGATTTTGGGTTGAGTGTGGAGAGGTGCATGTGCTCTCTTGCTGAGGTGGAGCAGATCCAATCCGTTGGGTCAATCTCACCGTTAAAAAAAACTCCCTCATACAATGAGGTACCTATACGGGCCCTCATGTTAGACTTCGCCACTTGCATTACCTTACATTAAAGAAATACCATAGTCTTTATAGAATGGAGTATTGCTAACCAACTAGCTCTAACTGGTAACTGTCATGGGACCACTTATCACTTTTGGCACACAACAGTTTATTCTGGCAAATTTTATATTTTTAGTTTTCAGTTTTATTATGATTTGATTGATTTGATGGTATCGAATTTTTATCCATAAATAAAGACTTAGAAAGCTATTTTATAACACGTTTTTTTAAAAAATATAAATAAATAAAACACATGTTTTTTAATGGTTTTTTTTTTTAAAAAAGTAACGATCTCACTAAATTTATGCAAGACTCGTATAGTTATTTAGTCTCTGTTTGATAAAAATAATGGATGACCGATAAGCTGGCTGATAACTTGTAGTTAATGGTTGATAGCATATAGTTTATAGCTGATTGTTTATGGCTGATGACTGATAATTACTACTTGAAATGTTTGGTAAAATTAACAGTTCAACTAACTGATAAATGTAAAATGACAATATTAATTTAATGTTATCATTAAATTAATTTTTATTCCCTAAATATTAATTTATATTTATTTTCATTTGTCTAAAAATATATATAAACGGGATAGAGGATTTTAAGTTGAATTTTGCACTCTTACAATTATACCTTTCACTTATAAAATTGTAATTACAATTTGTATTTTTTTATAATATTTTATAAATCTTTAATTAAAATAAAATTATTTAAATTCAATTAAACTATGAATAACTCAATTACAGTAGTAACAATATTTGCTAAAATTTATTTGAATATGATATAAAACAAACATTTTTCATTCCCACGTCATCATTTCAGTTTCAGGAAACTATAGCATCAAAAATAAAAGTGATCAAGTTTTACTTTCAACGATTTTGAGTTAAAATAGTTTGTTTGAAAGAATCAATAACCTATAGCTTTATCCTTTAAAAAAATATAGCTTTATAAATCTTAAACGAAGAATATTATAACCTCATCATGTCTAAATGTCAAAAAGGGGTTTAGCTCATGATGAGCTTAACCACAGAGATGAAGATGAAATAAAACATAAATGAAAAGCTAAATTAATAGATAATATAGAGTTAATAACAAATTACAATCAAACAAGGAATAAGGTGAGCTTGAAGCAACGTCTAAGTAATCCTAACTCTAAATCACTAAGAACTAGCACTCTTGCTCATCTATGAAGAAGATGAGATGGAGTAAGAACTCTAGTGCTGCTAACCCTAGCTGGAACTTGACCACTCAATTCACAAGTGTAAAATTCTCTAGGCCTAAGTCATGAAAAGATATAGCCTAGTGATAATTCACGAGGCATGACCTAAACAGATACTAAACCCTAGTTTTCTATATTGTACTCACTGCAAGTACACTATCAATAATTGACACCAGCTCATAGAACTTACTCATAAAGCAATGATAATAATGGTCCCATGAGTTCGTACTATTGTACGAGCTCGGCTGGCGATCCGGTGCGCTACATATTCCTATATCTTCGGCGATGCATCTTCATACTCCACATTGTAGCTTCCTAGATCTCAAGTGCAATTTTTCACCCTATTCCATCAAACATGCAAAACAAGCACTACTAGGACTATGATTGGACCGAGATGTAGAACACCGTTGTGTTGGTATGAGTTGGGAGAAAATTCTATGATTGGACCGAAAGTTGTTTAGCAGATTACAAAATAGGATAGGATGATTCAAGAAAAGATGAAAGCATCGCAGAGTAGACAGAAGAGTTATCATAATAAGCGAAGGAATGATATTGAATTTCAGGTTGGAGATCATGCGTTTTTAGAGTTAACCCAGTTATTGGTGTTGGTCGTGCATTAAAGTCTATGAAGTTAACACCATGTTTTATTGGTTTGTATCAGATTATAAAGAGGGTAGGAGAAATGGCTTATTGAATTGTGTTACCACCGTCATTGTCGAATCTTCATAGTGTGTTTCAAGTGTCATAACTTCGGAAGTATGTCTACGACCTGTCTCATGTGATTCAAGTAGATGATTAGCAAGTAAGGGATAACTTGATTGTTAAGACTGTGCCATTGAGGATTAAAGAACGGAAAGTTAAGCGGTTGAGAGGAAAGAAAATTGCCTTGGTGAAGGTGATTTAGGGAGGACCTACCAGAGAGAGCATAACTTGGGAGTTAGAGAATCCGATGAGGGAATCGTATCTAGAGTTGTTTCCTTCAGGTAATTTTTTAGGACAAAAATTCTTTAAGTGGCGGAGAGTTGTAACATCCTAATTTCTAGTTTATTATTATTTTAATTATTTAGAATTTATTTGTTTATTTTATGTGGCTGATTTGAGGGGTTAGTAGAATTTGATTAGAAATTGTGCTTTCACTCTTTCGGTTGAAATGTATCTAGTAAAGATGTTGCGAGTTTACCATGGGAAGTTGGAGATTCTAGAGTTGTTGCTTACAGTAGAAATTATGATCTCTCGATGAACGACTCTAGTAGAAAATCCAAAAAATAATAAACATAATTCAAACAGTTTTTGAAGTGTTAAATCTTGAATCTTCAACTTCTGGTGATTTTCAGCTTCTGATGAGGTTGCTTCTGAGTAACTTGCTTCTGATGAACTTCAGCTTCTGATGACGTCATCATCTTCAGGAGCACTTTGTCTTCAAGAGCACTATTGACTTCAGGAGCACATTTCTTCAAACGCTTTCAAGCTTCCTTTTCTTGATTCCTTAGCTCTCTTTTGTTCTTCAGAACCTTTATATGATGTAAACTTTTTAACTATGGTCATGTACACTTGAACAAATATTAGCTAGTCCAATTGACAATTTTTAATACCTTGTTATCATCAAAACTCTCTAAGGTTTATTGTTAAACACATTTTGTTCCAACAATCTCCCCCTTTTTGATGATGACAAACAATAGTATTTAAAATTTGATCAATTGTTGTTAATCTAATTAACAAGTTGACTTTGGGGTTCTGAGGTTTGTAAGCTCTAACTCCCCCTGAGTCTGATAGTCTTTAAGATGAGGTTTGTAAGCTCCCCCTAAGTTCTATCCATATTAATTAAATTCATTTGCATGCAATAATATCAGAGCTTAAAAATGAAAAGAGATTATAGATCAGAAGAATGGTTCAATTAATTTTATTTGAAATTTGATACTCCTTCTTACGTTCAAAGCTTATTCCATTCAGGTAAAAATGATAGAAGTTTTTCAGAATTAATTTTCAAATAACATTAATGGGGCTCAGAGCCTTTAAATACTATCACATATACTTCCCCTTTTGTCATCAACAAAAAGTTTTTAAAGAAAACTTAAGACAAGAAGAGAAAATAGTTTAAAAGATAGTGAGAAAAACCAGTAAGCATAGAGTATAAACTATAATTAGAATCTATAATCATATCAAAACATAATCAGAGCAGGAGTAATAATTTATATCAGAGCAAACATATAGTAAAGCATAGTCAAGAGATGATATACGATCAGAAGCAAAAAGAATTCAGAGCATAAATGAATTTCAACAATAACCAACAAAAAAATAAACAACAGGGTGTGCATTCTAAGGGTTGGTTTGTTGTGGTTGCTGAATCAACGCCTTCAAGCTTGAAATTTCCTCAGGTTGCTTCTTCAGTAGCTCAGATTGTTGCTTCACAAAATCTTCAAGCGCTAACTACCTCTGCAGGAGAGAATCTTCCTTAGCCTTTGATTCTTTCAATTTTTGCTTCAGCATCTTGAATACCTTTGCTTCCCTTGTTACATAGTCTGACTTTGAATAGAAAGGCTCATTTGCTAGATACAACAGTGGACCTCTAGCTTGCTCAACTAAGTGAATATTCTTCAAATGTCTTCTTGCTGCAGCAGCTTGGATCCTGACACATTTCTTGCTCACAGCATCTAGTAATTCAAAAACTCTGCTTTTCAATGATGTCCAACGATCCTCATAAACAATAGGCAGAGTTGGAATTCTTCTTAATTGCACTAGAGTTTGCATTTCTGAATTGATCTTTTGTAGCTCAGACTCAATGTAATCAGATTCCAGGATGTCTAGGGGCGGTTTGTTAAGGATCTCAGTGTCTGATAAAGATGAAGATGAAGGTTGGTCAGAAACGCTAAGAGTTTGAATATGAGATGGTTCAGAATCTGAAACAGATTTTTCAACAGTTGTCTCATTAATAGATTCTGGAATGGTCATTTGTTGGGTAGGTTGAGGTTGAATTTGTTCAGAGTCTGGAATGGTTAATTGTTGTGAAGGTTGAGGTATTTGTGATGTTGAAGTCATTTGTGGTTCAGGTGGTTGTTGTCGGGGGCTTTCTGAAAGAGTTATTTGTTGATGAGGTTGTGGTATTTGTAATGTTGAGGTCATTTGTGGTTTTGGTAGTTGTTGTTGGGGGATTTCCGAAGTAACTTCCATTGAAGCAACTTCAGAGGCGTTTTCTAGGGTTACACCAGGTAGTTCACCTTTGTAGTGACTTTCTAGATTGTCTAAAACTGTGGTGTCTTCAGTAGCAGGAGGTTTAGATGATGAGGGTTCAACATGTGAGATGGTGATAGAGGGTTCTGAAATCTTAGTTACCTTGATTGAGTTATCAGCTACTGAGGTAGACTCTGGATCAGCAGCTTGAGAAACAGATCCTGAAGCACCAGCTACTGATGGTTCTTGAATCTCCTCCAGACCAATTTGAGCTTCCTCTTCAACAATCTCTTCAGCTTCACCAGCAATTTAAGCTTGATCTTCAACAATTTCTAGACCAATTTCAGCTTCCTCTTCATATCTTCAGCTTCTCCAGCAATTACCTTAACCTCAGCAATTTTCTTCACAAAGAACTCATCACAGTTTTCTTGCCCAATAGCCTTGAGCTTCTCATCCCTTTCCAGTCTGTATTGTTCTTCTTTTTCCTTCTTCTCTGCTATCAATCTATCAGCATGTTCTTGAGCCAATCTGGTCATAGCAGGAGTCACAACCATCATTGGATTGACAATTTATTCAGGAGCTTGCTTCCTCTTTCTAGGCTTTAGCTCTTCAGCTTCCATTTCTTCAAGAGCTTGTTCCACATTCTCCTTGGTGATTGAGGTATCTGCTTTACCTCTTCTTTTCTTATAAGTAGAAGCAGAAGCACTGTCGTAGTTAGTTGCTTCAGACTTAGCAACTTTCTGTTTCTTGGCCTTGCCAGCAGCAACTTTTGATTCAGTAATGACTCTGGCCCTTTTTCCTTTGATTGCATCAGGAGCAACTTCATCCAGAATGTTGGCACCTGATTCTCTGGCATGGGTAGCTACAAATTCAGCTAGGACTTCAGGATTATTCTCCTCTGAGATGGAAGGAAAATCCATTATCATTTCTGATTTAGCTGTGGATATTTCCATACCCTTCTCATTGTGAGGAATTTTCTTGATGATCCCCATATAATACAAGGTCCTGCTATTGATAAACTTCTCAGCAGTAGATACCTTAAAGCATTTATCAGATGCAGGCTTAGATCTCCTCAAAATCTCTAGCAGTTTACCTTGGTGGAAGATTTTAGATAGCAACCTCCCACATGGTACTTGCTTTCTATTCTTGCTGATACCTTCTTTGATAGCCCAGCACAAATGATGCATGAGGTATCTTGGGATATTTATCTTCTCGAAAGCAGCCATGAAGTATATTGCCATCTTGTGGTCCTGATTAGGTTGGTCAGAACCTCCTCCTCTCTCAAAGAAGCAGTCTGTGCAAAACGTCAGAAGCAGCCTGTGATTAATCTCCATATCCACAGACTTAGCATCTGGGTTTCCTTTCAGTAGTAAGTTTGTGTAGCTTTCCAACAAGATATCATTCTTGCTGACATCCCACTAAAATCTACCTTCAGGAGCCACCCTGCATGCTTTGGCAATTACTTCTTCTGTGATGGTTACAGGAATACCCATCACTGCTGACCTAATTTTCAAACCATTGAACGGTTTGAGACCCATTTCTCTTCTAGTCTTCCCTTTCAGACTAGGATTTCTAGACACAACTTGTCTTTCTTCTGACCTCGCATCTTCCTCATTGTAGACTTCAGCCCTTACCCAGAAGTCTTTGACAAGATTCTCATATGTTGGTCCATTCAACATATGAAAATAACCGAATAGCTTTTGAACTTCTACCCAAATCTTCATGTCCACTCTGTATTTCTTGAGAGAAGCAAAATCCATTGGTGATTCCTTTTGAATGACCAATGATTTGAGTGGAATGGACATTGTTCTTGGCTTGATTACAGAACCAGATCCTGGAGCGCCTTGTTGTTGCATGCTGGAAGTTGATTCTGGAAGGTTCTGATGTGAGCTTGATGATGACATTGATGATGATGAAGATTTAGGGTTCTAGGGTTGAGAGTTGCAGAGAATTTGCGGTTACTTCGCAAAGATAGGTTTGAGAAAAGAAAGTGTTTGTTGTGAATGAGTAGTGTGTGAATTGTCTAAGTGTTTTGAGTAAAAACGTTTTCAATTCAGAAAAACGACAAACAAACATAACATTAATGAAAAAGAGGGCGAGTGTTTAGTACTTTCAAAGCTTATAATCATCATTGCCCTTTTAAGTTATACACCAATACAAATAAGCCACATCAGAAGTTCTCAGAGTATTTGCCAAGTTAGTGGGCCAGAAGTTACCATAAAAAGTAACTTCCAACGTTTCCACTAACTCTGCTA
Organism: Medicago sativa; assembly: GCF_051527215.1. NCBI lineage: Eukaryota > Viridiplantae > Streptophyta > Magnoliopsida > Fabales > Fabaceae > Medicago > Medicago sativa. Next base: position 28,498,725 of record NC_140749.1, on the reverse strand, counting down.
TTCAGAAGCACAAAATCCAGCTTCTGGACTTCAGATGCTGACGTCATCATCAGAAGCACATTTTCCTTAGAACCTCAATTAAGAGCTTCTGATGGACCATAGCTTCTGAATTGACTTCAGAACGTAAAATCCTATTCAGGAGCAAGCAAGCTTTAATCAGACATAAAATGCATGTTCAAATTTTTCTTTATAAAATCAAATCTTTCAATAGTTAAAGGCTTAGTAAATATATCAGCCCATTGATTCTCAATATCAATGAATTGTATATCTGAAATTCCTTTTTAAACATAGTCTCTGATAAAGTGGTGTTTGATTTCAATATGCTTAGCTCTTGAATGCAAAATTGGATTTTTAGACAAACAAATAGCAGCAGTATTATCATAATAAATGGGAATACTGTTAGCAATAATCTGATAATCTTCCAACTGATGTTTCATCCAAAGTAGTTGTGTACAACAACTTGCAGCTGAAATGTACTCTGCTTCTGCTCTAGACATAGCAATAGTTGCCTGTTTCTTGCTAGCCAAGGATATCAGATTATCACCCAGAAATTGACAATTTTCACTGGTGGACTTTCTTTCAATCCTATCACCAGCATAATCAGCATCACATAATCCAACCAACTTATAATCTAAGGATTTCCTATAAAGGAGTCCAAGATTAGTTGTTCCTTTCAGATACCTGAAGATTCTCTTGACAAAAGTCAAATGAGATTCTCTAGGATCTGATTGGAATCTTGCACCCAAGCATACACTGAATAAAATATCTGGCCTAGATGCAGTGAGGTATAGCAGGGAACCAATCATACCTCTGTACAGCTTCTGATCTACTTTTAATCCTTCATCTTCTTTGCTTAAGGTGCATGTAGGACGTGAAGGTGAGAAAAACACAAGAAGGGGGGTTGAATTGTGTTTTGAAAAATTCTTCATTTCTCTTAAAACTGAAACACACTGGTCAGAAGCTAAGTGAGACAGCTTCTAAAGTGATAATCATAATCTGAATGCTGTGGATAAAAACAGAGAGAGAAGAAGAAAGACACAAAACAATTATACAGGCTCCTTCCACAAACCGGAAGTAGTCCTGCCCCCTTGCACTTCCAAGGAGAGTTCACTGCTAAAATGTAATATATGATTACAATTGCTCAAGCACACAGCAAGAGACTTCCTTTGCTCAAGCACACTTCGCAAGAGTCTTCCTATGCTCAAGAACACAATCAAGAGACTTCTATGCTCAAGCACAACTGCAAGAGACTTCTAAACAAACAAGATTACAGAGAAAAATGTTTGAGGTTGAACACTTGATATACAATCAGAGGTGCTCACAATACAAATCAGATAAGACTCAAAGACTTAGGAATTTCTAGGATATGACTTGAGAAACAGAAATTTTAATTGAATGCAGAACAATTTCTGCAGAGATTTGGCACTTGTAAAAATGTTGAGTCTTTCGTTCAGCATTGCCAAATCTCTAAGTCTTCACTCCTTTATATAGAGGTGTGAAAGAGACGTTGTGAAATTGCCAGCACATCAAAAGAGTCGTTGTTGAAGCTTGATCTTTCACCAATGATCTTTTGCCTGATATGGTTGTTGTCCTATGAAGAACCAATTTGATATCTATTCCTAATGCGAAGGAACATCTTTGCAGGCATAGCTGTATTCTGAAGCTGTTTTCTTGTCTTGTAGCGTGGACACTGCAAAGTAGTGGGGATAGTGGTTGTACACTTCGTACAGTTTTTACTTTGTCAACTCTCTTTGAAGATAAGCATCCAATGCCTTCGAATCTTCACCAAAATGACCGTTGCGTTTCATCCCCAGTCTTCTGCATTGCTTTCGATTCGAATAGATAGCTTTTGAAATGTTAATTCTTGAATCTTCAGCTTGTGGTGATTTTCAGCTTCTGATGAGCTTCAGCTTCTGACGAAGTCGCTTCTAAACTACTCGCTTCTGATGAACTTCAGCTTCTGATGACGTCATCATTCTTCAGGAGCACTTTTACTTCAGGAGCACTTTTTGACTTCAGGAGCACTTCTCTTCAGACAATTTAAGCTTCCTTTTCTTGATTCCTTAGCTCTCATTTGTTCTTCAGAACCTTTATGTGATGTAAATTTTTAACTATGATCCTGTACACTTGAATAAATATTAGCTAGTCCAATTGTCAATTTTTTAATACCTTGTTATCATCAAAACTCTCAAAGGTTTATTGTTAAACACATTTTGTTCCAACAATCTCCCCCTTTTTGATGATGACAAACAATAGTATTTAAAACTTGATAAATTGTTATTAATCTAATTAACAAGTTGACTTTGGGGTTCTGAGGTTTGTAAGCTCAGAATCCGAGGTTTGTAAGCTCTGACTCCCCCTGAGTCTGATAGTCTTTAAGACGAGGTTTGTAAGCTCCCCCTAAGTTCTATCCAAGTTAATTAAATTCTTTTAACGCACAAAAATATTTCAAAATGGAAAGAAGTAGATTATAGATAAGAAGAATGGTTCACTTAATGATATTTGAAATTTGATACTCCTTCTTTTGTTCATAGCTTATACCTTTCAGGTAAAAATGATAGAAATTTTTCAAAATAATTTTCAAATATCATTAATGGGGCTCAGCACCTTTAAATACTATCACATATAATCCCTCTTTTGTCATTAGCAAAAAGAAAAAATAGGCACTAAAGACAAAAAGATAGTGAGAAAAACTCAAACATGGAGAGAGTATAGACTATAATAAAACAATCAGAGCAAAAAGTATCAGGCAGAACAGTAATATAGATCAAAGCAAATCATGTCATGAAATTCAATAATATAGATTAGAGCAAACATAGAATAAGAGATGATGAAGTTCAGAAGCAAAACAATTCAAATACTATAAACATTCAGAAGCATAAAACACAACAACAAAATAAACACTAAGGTGTGCATCTAATGGTTAGGTTGTTGCATCATTGCTTTCATAAGAGCAATTTCTTCAGACTGTTTCTTCAGTAGCTCTGCTTGTTGCTTCACAAAATCTTCAAGTGCTTGCTGCCTCTGAAGAAGAGAATCTTCCTTAACCTTTGATTATGCCAGTTTCTTCTTAAGCGTCTTGAATACCCTTGCTTCTCTTGATATGTACTCTGATTCTAGATAGAAAGGCTCATAAGCTAGACAAAGAACTGAACCTCTAGTTTGCTCATATTGTTGCAGATTCATCAACAGTTTTCTTACTGCAGCAGCTTGAATCCTGACACACTTCTCGCTCACAACATCTATTAACTCAGAAGCTCTGTTCTTCAATGATGTCCATTTGGCCTCATAGTCAAGAGAAAGAGTGGGAAATCTTCTCAGTTGCACTAGAGTTTGCATGTCAGAGGTAATCTTGAGCAACTCAGTGTTAAGGTAATCAGATTCCAAGATGTTTAAGGATGGTTGATCTAGAATTTCAATGTCAGATGAGGTTGATGGTTGGTCAGAAACAATAAGTGTTTGAATCTGATTGGGAGATGGGGATTGAGTTTGTTCAGTTTCTGGGGGTTGAATGAAGTTTGTTTGCTCAGAAACGGTAAGTTCAGGAGCTTCTGGTTCAGAAGTGGTTTGTTTAAGAACAGTAGGTTCAGAAACAGTTTGGCTAGAGCTTGTTGAGGGGGCCATTTGTGGGTTAATTTGTGTGTTGGGTGGTTGTTTTTCTAGTGATGAAGTCTTTTGTGGTTCAGGTGCTTGATGTTGGGGGTTTTCTGAAACAACTTTCTTAGAAGCAACTGCTTCAGAAGCTATTTTAGAGGCTTTTTCTGAATTTGGGTTAATTTCATCAGGTACAATCATGTTAAGAGGTTGGATGACTTGAGGTTGAAGTGGATGATAGAGGGGTAATCTTTCACAGATTTTGTTTCTTCTCTCAGACATTTCACCTATCTTTTGATAAATCAAATGACCATAGGCTCATAAGAGCTTGTCTGAGAGGGCTTTTTGTAGATCTTGGTTGATGTTGGTTGGCTTTTTGTAAGTTTTGGGAAACGTTATCCTAGAGGTATATCATCATCAGAATCATCAGATGATGATGATGATGATGATGTGGATGAAGATGAGGATGAGGAATCTGATGTTACATTGACAACTTCTTCTGGCTTAGCATCAGAGTCCTTCTGAACCAATCTGCTTGCAGTCAACAATAAGTTCTCTGCTTCTCAGGTCACTTGTTGTTGAAGATCCACAGTAGCTTGAATAGCTTCTGCAGCAACAGCACCAACTTATTTTCTGACAAAGCTAGATGCAGGAACTTCAATCTCTTTTGATAGCTTCAAGGCCTTCTGAAGAGCCTGAGCAGCAGCTTCATCCTCCTTTTTCTTCTTTAGTTCCCTTTTTACTAGATCAGTTGAGGCTTCCACACCTTCTACTTCCTCAACTACATAAGGAGATTCCTTTATCTTCCTTAATGCAGGCTTCCTCTTCTTCTTAGGCACATGAGGTTGTTCAGGAGCTGTTCCAGTTTCAGAAGCATCAGCTTTGCCACTTCTGGTATTCCTGTTCAGGATCACATCAGTGTCCAGGTCCTGAACTTCTTCATCAATTGATGGCAATCCAGAACCACCAATTTTCAGCTTATCAGAAGCTTTATTCTTCTTTGTCTTCCTGGAAGGTTCCTCCACTTCCAAATACTCTTCTTCTGACATATTCTTTTTCTTTCTCTTTCTGATTCCTTCAACAGGTAGTTTACTTCCTGGCATCTCCTCAGGAACTTCCTCTAAACCAATAGACACACCATTTCTTGTATAATGATCACTCAGAAGTGCCATTTGAACTGCAAGAGAATCCTTCTTATAGATTGGGGGGAAATCATCATTCAGTTATGAGACCACCATGGATTCACTGATATCTGACTTCAGAGGTGTAAACTCCTGAATCAGGTTCATGCTCTTCAAGGTTCTTCCATTGATCACCTTGCCAACCACTGCATCCAACATTGTATCAGTGTAGAACCTTGTTGCACTGAGTGCTGCAATTATTCCTACTTGATGAAAGATTTTAGAAAGCAATCTTCCATAAGGTACCCAGAATCTGTTCTTGTTCTGACTCTTCCAAAGCTGATTCTCAATGTATTATTAATGATTCTCATAGCATACAAAGTCTTGTTGTTTAAGATCTTGTCAGAAGTTGTGACCTTAAAGCAGCTGTCAGATGCAAGCTTGATGTTCCTCAGGATCTCCAACAGACCTCCTTGATGGAAGATTTCAGACAGAAGCCTTCCACAAGGTACTTGCTTTCTTCCCTTGTTAATTCCTTCTTTGATAGCCCAACACATATGATGCATGAGGTATCTTGGAATGTTTATCCTTTCAAAAGTGGCCATGAAGTACAGAGCCAGTTGATGATCCTGATTAGGTTGATCAGACCCTCCTCCTCTTTGAAAGAAGCAATTAGTGCAAAACTTCAGGAGCAGCATGTGACAATCCTCCATTTCCATAGTCTTAGCCTTAGGATTTCCCTTCAGCAGCAATCTAACGTAACTTTCCAACAGAACATCATCCTTGCTGACATCCCACCAAAATCTGCCTTTAGCAGAAACCCTGCATGCTCTGGAAATTGCTTTTTCAGTGATGGTTACTGGAATACCCATCACAGCTGACCTTATCTCCATATCCTCAAATGGTACCAAACCCATTTCTTCTCTAGTCTTTCCTTTCAGACTAGAATCTCTCTCTACATCCCGTTTTTCTTCTAAATTAGCAGCTTCCCAATCGAAGACTTCAGCCCTCAACCAAAAGTCCTTTACCAGATTCTCATATGTTGGTCCATTTAACATACCGAAGTAACCAAACAGCTTCTGAGGTTTAACGAAAGCCTCCATGTTCACCTTGTATCTCTCAAGAGAGATGAAGTCCACTGGGCTCTCTACTTGAACATTTAGATATTCAACCGGTATGGAGATGGTTTTTGGTTTGATGACTAACCCTGATTCTCGATCACCTTGTTGTTGTTGCATGTTGGATGTAGATTCTGATAACACACTTGTTGCGAGCTTGATGATGTCATTTGGTGATGATGATGATTTAGGGTTCTAGGGTTAAAGATTGCGCTTACTTCGCAAGAACATATTTGAAAGAAGAAGTGTTTGTTGTGAGGTGAGTAGTGTGTGAATTGACAAAGTGTTAAGTGTAACGCCCGTCTTAATTATTTACTTAATTTAATGAGGATTTATATATTTATTTATATATATATGATTTAAGAATTTAAATATGTTTGCATGATTTATAGATAAATTATGTGATTTTCTAGAATGACGTGAAGTATATTGATGTTGTGAAGTTGTTATGTTGGTGTGACTTATTTTATTATTAAATAAAATAAGATATGAGAAATAAAATAAAAATATTAGAATTGGGCTGTGATGTGTAAAGAGTAAGTTTAGAGGTGAGAAGAGTAATACGAAAAGATAAATAGGGCAAACATAAGTTAGAAACGTTTTTTTACGTGAAACGCTTTTGGAGAAAAGGGAGAAAAGTCAGAAAAGAGGAGAACTAGAGGGAGAGCTGCGATTTCATCATAACCAGGTAAGGGTGAGACTAATTTTCAATATTATTAAGAGTATGATTCTATAGGATGAATTTAGCATGATCAGGTTAAGTTTTGGTGAGAATTGAGAATTAGGTTTAAGAACAATTTTGATGATTGAACCATGAACAGATGTTAGATTGATGCTAAATTAGTGTACAGAACTCAGATATACCATAAGATGATAATTAGATGTTGAATTGAGGTTAGAATTAGGAGATTAAGTGAAAAGTTGGAATTTTTAGGTTTCTGGCCGTACTGACATTCATTGCTCGCACCTGCGAGCAAGAACACTCGCAACTGCGAGCTAGAACCCAGAACTCGCAACTGCGAGCAATGCAACTCGCAACTGCGAGTGACCTGTGAGCCCGCAACTGTGAGCAGAATAACTCGCCACTGCGAGTAAATACGTAGGAACCCAGAATGCACACTTTGCTCGCCATTGCGAGTGAAGTTACTCGCCACTGCGAGTTAGGCTGTTAGTTGCCCAAAATTGTCCCGATGCGATCCTTTCGCACGTGTAGTCTTGAGATGACCTTAGAAGTAAGTTAGAGCGCTGTTTAGGATGCTTTCATAAGCTCCAGAAGTCTGTTATGGTGACTGAAACTAGAAGTGTTGCTGCATGAATGCTATAATGATGTTTTATGATATTTATATTGATGTAATTAATTCTTTATGTGAATGTTAACACATTCAAGCGTTGTTAATTGTTGTATGTTGCTGCTGTTTTCTGTTGTTGACTGTTAGTGTCTTGAGGTTGCATGAGTCGGTCTATGTTGTTGGAATTTAAGAAGTCGTCCGTGATTATGAGTCGTATGAGTTGTACACGTCGTTGTCTAAGTTGTTGGAAGTTGAGTTCATTGCATACTCATTAAAGTTGGGGGCTTTAGGCCCGGCAGCCTTTGTGCTCATTAAAGTTGGGGGCTTTAGGCCCGGCAGCCTTTGTGCTCATTAAAGTTGGGGGCTTTAGGCCCGGCAGCCTTTGTGCTCACACGTTGAAGAGCTTATTATGCTCATTTTGTTGTTGAATGGTACCACATGCATTTGCATATCAAGAAGTTTCATGTTGTTCAAGTTGTCAAGTTGTTGCTGAGTTGATAGAGTTGCATGGTCAAAGATGAGTTGTGTTGTCAAGTTGTTGTTGAGTTGATAGAGTTGCATGGTCAAAGATGAGTTGTGTCGTCAAATTGAGTGTTAAGTTGATTATGATTTGCGATGAAAATTAGTAATGGTATTTGATGATTGTATTTGTTATGAAATGAAAAATATGCTAATTGTTAATTGTTGATATGTTATTAATGTTTAAGTTGTTAAATGCATTTTATTAGATTATATGCTTAATGTATTGATTATGAAATCTCACCCCTTCTGCGTATATGTTGCCTCGACCGTGGGTAATGTGCAGGTAATAAAGACTAGCTGTGTTCGTGAGTAGACTCCTCACATCGTGTCGTCTAGGATGCTCTGATACGTAACGGGATGGGGATTGTCTGATGCTTGTTTTCCTTGTTACGTATTTTATTTAATAAATGATGAACATTTTTATGAAGACTATCTGAGATGTTAAGTTGTGGCCTTTTATGCCAAAGATTTTATGTGACGTTGCGAACTAAATTTCCGCTGCATTTGATTATTGAATTTTATAAAGACAGGTTGCTTAAATAAATAGTATTTCCTAGTATTATATTTGTTGTTAAATGATGTATTGATGTATGTGATGCTCCGTTATGTTGATAAACTCTGATAATTTTTATGAAATTTTTAAGTCGGGAAAACGGGGTGTTACAATTGGTATCAGAGCAGGTCGGTCCGTCCGGCCAAGTAGTGAGTCGAGTTGTGTCTTTAGGAGTTGGAATACCACTATTATGATATTCTAAATGTTGTGTGTTGTGCAGAGAAGAGACCTGGAGGCTGCGAATCTTATTTGCTATAAGAGGACCAGAATGGCTGGAAGAAATGATGCTGCGATTGCTGCTGCTTTGGAAGCTGTAGCTCAAGCTGTGGGACAACATCCAAATGCTGGTGCTGGTGCGAATGCTGATGTGAGAATGTTGGAGACCTTTCTGAGAAATCATCCTCCTACCTTCAAAGGAAGGTACGACCCTGATGGAGCACAGACGTGGCTCAAGGAGGTTGAGAGAATTTTCAGAGTTATGCAATGTACTGATGATCAGAAGGTGCGTTTTGGAACGCATATGCTGGCTGAGGAAGCTGATGACTGGTGGGTGAGCCTCCAACCTACCATAGAGCAGGATGATGCAGTTATTACTTGGGCTGTGTTTAAGAGAGAATTCCTAAACAGATATTTTCCTGAGGATGTTCGCGGGAGAAAAGAGATCGAGTTCCTTGAGCTAAAGCAAGGAAGCATGTCGGTGACAGAGTATGCAGCAAGGTTTGTGGAGCTGGCTCAGTTCTATCCACACTACACGGGGGACAATGCTGAGTTCTCCAAGTGTATCAAGTTTGAGAATGGTTTGCGTGCTGATATTAAGCGAGCCATTGGTTACCAACAGATCCGTGACTTTTCTGCTTTGGTGAGCAGATGCAGAATCTATGAAGATGACAGCAAAGCTCATTATAAGATTATGAGTGAGAAGAGGGGTAAGGGCCAACAAAGTCGCCCAAAGCCTTACAGTGCTCCTGCTGACAAAGGAAAAGGAAGAGCTAATGATGAGAGGAGGTCTAATAAGAAGGATGCTGGTGCTGAGGTTGTTTGTTACACTTGTGGCGAGAAAGGCCATAAGAGTACTGCTTGTACTAAGGATATTAAACGGTGCTTTCGTTGTGGCAGTAAAGGACATACACTTGCAGAGTGTAAGCATGCGGACATTGTGTGTTTTAACTGCAAAGAAGAGGGTCATATTGGGTCTCAGTGTACGAATCCGAAGAAGACTCAGACTAGAGGGAAAGTGTTTGCTTTGACTGGTACTCAGACTGAAAATGAGGATCGTTTGATCAGAGGTACTTGTTATATTAACAATACTCCTTTAGTTGCTATTATTGATACTGGTGCTACACATTGTTTTGTTGCTTTTGATTGTGCTTCTAAGTTGGGTCTTGATGTGTCTGATATGAGTGGAGAAATGGTCGTCGAAACTCCAGCTAAGGGTTCGGTGACTACTTCTCTTGTTTGTTTACGATGTCCTTTGTCTATGTTTGATCGTGATTTTGAGATTGATTTAGTTTGTCTGCCTCTGAGTGGAATGGATGTAATTCTTGGTATGAACTGGTTAGAGTACAACCATGTTCTCATTAATTGTTTTAGTAAGTCGGTGCGTTTCTCTTCTGCTGAAGAGGAAACTGGAGCAGAATTTTTGTCTACTAAGCAGCTGAAGCAATTAGAACGCGATGGGATCTTGATGTTTTCCTTGATGGCATCCTTATCTTTGGAGAATCAAGCAGTGATTGCTAAGTTGCAGGTGGTGTGTGATTTTCCTGAAGTTTTCCCTGATGAAATCCCTGATGTACCACCGGAGAGAGAAGTTGAATTTTCTATTGACCTTGTTCCGGGAACGAAGCCTGTGTCTATGACACCTTATCGTATGTCAGCTTCTGAGTTGGCTGAGTTGAAGAAGCAGTTGGAGGAATTGCTAGATAAGAAGTTCATTAGACCGAGTGTTTCACCTTGGGGAGCGCCGGTATTGTTGGTTAAGAAGAAAGATGGAAGTATGAGGTTGTGCATTGATTATCGACAACTGAATAAAGTAACTATAAAGAATAGATATCCACTTCCTAGAATTGATGATTTGATGGACCAGCTGGTGGGTGCACGTGTGTTCAGCAAGATTGATTTAAGGTCGGGATATCATCAGATTAAAGTAAAAGATGAAGACATGCAGAAGACGGCCTTTAGGACGCGATATGGTCATTATGAATATAAGGTGATGCCTTTTGGTGTGAGTAATGCGCCTGGCGTGTTTATGGAGTATATGAATCGCATTTTCCATGCATTTTTGGATCGCTTTGTGGTTGTGTTCATCGATGATATTTTGATTTACTCTAAGACAGAAGAAGAACATGCAGAACATTTGAAAATCGTTTTGCAAGTGCTGAAAGAGAAGAAGTTGTATGCTAAATTGTCTAAGTGTGAATTCTGGTTGAACGAGGTAAGTTTTCTGGGCCATGTTATTTCTGGTAGTGGTATTGCAGTCGATCCATCTAAAGTTGAAGCAGTATCACAATGGGAGACTCCTAAGTCAGTTACAGAGATTAGAAGCTTTTTGGGTTTGGCAGGATACTATCGAAGATTTATAGAAGGATTTTCTAAGTTGGCACTTCCGTTAACACAGTTGACGTGTAAAGGTAAAACCTTTGTGTGGGATGTTCATTGTGAGAATAGTTTTAATGAATTGAAGAAGCGTTTGACGACGGCTCCAGTTTTGATTTTGCCAAAACCTGATGAACCTTTTGCGGTGTATTGTGATGCGTCCAAATTGGGCTTAGGCGGTGTGCTTATGCAAAATGGTAAAGTTGTTGCTTATGCATCAAGACAGTTGAGAACTCATGAACGAAACTATCCTACTCATGACCTTGAATTAGCTGCAGTCGTATTTGTCCTTAAGATTTGGAGACACTACTTGTATGGTTCGAGATTCGAGGTGTTTAGTGATCACAAGAGCTTGAAGTATTTGTTTGATCAGAAAGAATTGAATATGCGACAGCGACGGTGGCTCGAATTGTTGAAGGATTATGACTTTAGTTTGAATTACCATCCGGGTAAAGCTAATGTTGTTGCGGATGCCTTAAGTAGGAAGAGTTTACATATGTCTGCTATGATGGTGAAGGAATTTGAATTACTTGAACAGTTTAGAGATATGAGCTTAGTTTGTGAAATGTCGTCTCGGAGCGTTAAGTTAGGAATGCTGAAAATTGATAACGATTTCTTGAAAAGTATTAGAGATGCACAGAAGGTTGATGTTAAGTTTGTGGACTTGTTGGTTGCTAGTAATCAAACTGAAGATGGTGACTTTAAAGTCGATGATCAAGGTGTGTTGAGGTTCCGAGGTAGGATTTGTATTCCAGACAATGATGAGATAAAAAGGATGATTCTGGAAGAGAGTCATAGGAGTAGCTTGAGCATTCATCCGGGAGCTACAAAGATGTATCATGATTTAAAGAAGCTGTTTTGGTGGTCAGGATTGAAACGTGATGTGGCACAATTTGTGTACTCTTGTTTGATTTGTCAGAAGTCGAAGGTAGAGCATCAGAAACCTGCTGGGTTGATGACACCGTTAGATGTACCAGAATGGAAATGGGATAGTATATCCATGGATTTTGTGACGAGTTTGCCAAATACTCCTAAAGGGAATGACGCAATTTGGGTGATTGTTGACAGATTGACGAAGTCGGCACATTTCCTTCCGATTAATATTAGTTTTCCTGTGGCTCAGTTGGCAGATATTTATATTCGAGACATTGTGAAGCTGCATGGTGTTCCTTCGAGCATTGTGTCAGATAGAGACCCACGATTTACTTCTAGATTTTGGAAGAGTTTGCAAGAGGCTTTAGGCTCTAAGTTGAGATTGAGTTCGGCTTATCATCCTCAGACAGATGGTCAGTCGGAAAGAACAATTCAGTCACTCGAAGACTTGTTGAGAGTTTGTGTACTTGAGCAAGGTGGGACTTGGGATAGTCATCTCCCGTTAATAGAGTTCACATATAATAACAGCTATCATTCAAGTATTGGGATGGCACCTTTCGAGGCTTTGTATGGTCGGAAGTGTAGGACTCCGTTGTGTTGGTTTGAAACAGGTGAAAGTGTAGTTTTAGGACCAGAAATTGTTCAGCAGACTACTGAGAAAGTGAAAATGATTCAAGAAAAGATGAAAGCGTCGCAGAGTCGACAAAAGAGTTACCATGATAAGCGTAGGAAAGACATTGAGTTTCAAGAAGGGGACCACGTGTTCTTGAGAGTTACTCCGATGACCGGTGTTGGTCGTGCATTGAAGTCTAAGAAGTTGACTCCGAAGTTTATTGGTCCTTATCAGATATCTGAGAGAATTGGCACGGTGGCTTATAGAGTTGGCTTACCACCGCATTTATCAAATTTGCATGATGTGTTTCATGTGTCGCAGCTGAGGAAGTATGTTCCAGACCCGTCCCATGTGATTCAGAGTGATGACGTGCAAGTTAGAGACAACCTTACGGTGGAGACTTTACCTTTGAGGATTGATGATCGCAAAATGAAGACGTTGAGAGGCAAAGAAATACCTCTAGTGAGAGTTGTTTGGAGCGGCACTACTGGTGAAAGCTTGACGTGGGAGCTGGAGAGTAAGATGATGGAGTCTTACCCAGAGTTGTTTGCTTGAGGTAAATTTTCGAGGACGAAAATTCTATAAGTTGGGGAGAGTTGTAACGCCCGTCTTAATTATTTACTTAATTTAATGAGGATTTATATATTTATTTATATATATATGATTTAAGAATTTAAATATGTTTGCATGATTTATAGATAAATTATGTGATTTTCTAGAATGACGTGAAGTATATTGATGTTGTGAAGTTGTTATGTTGGTGTGACTTATTTTATTATTAAATAAAATAAGATATGAGAAATAAAATAAAAATATTAGAATTGGGCTGTGATGTGTAAAGAGTAAGTTTAGAGGTGAGAAGAGTAATACGAAAAGATAAATAGGGCAAACATAAGTTAGAAACGTTTTTTTACGTGAAACGCTTTTGGAGAAAAGGGAGAAAAGTCAGAAAAGAGGAGAACTAGAGGGAGAGCTGCGATTTCATCATAACCAGGTAAGGGTGAGACTAATTTTCAATATTATTAAGAGTATGATTCTATAGGATGAATTTAGCATGATCAGGTTAAGTTTTGGTGAGAATTGAGAATTAGGTTTAAGAACAATTTTGATGATTGAACCATGAACAGATGTTAGATTGATGCTAAATTAGTGTACAGAACTCAGATATACCATAAGATGATAATTAGATGTTGAATTGAGGTTAGAATTAGGAGATTAAGTGAAAAGTTGGAATTTTTAGGTTTCTGGCCGTACTGACATTCATCGCTCGCACCTGCGAGCAAGAACACTCGCAACTGCGAGCTAGAACCCAGAACTCGCAACTGCGAGCAATGCAACTCGCAACTGCGAGTGACCTGTGAGCCCGCAACTGCGAGCAGAATAACTCGCCACTGCGAGTAAATACGTAGGAACCCAGAATGCACACTTTGCTCGCCATTGCGAGTGAAGTTACTCGCCACTGCGAGTTAGGCTGTTAGTTGCCCAAAATTGTCCCGATGCGATCCTTTCGCACGTGTAGTCTTGAGATGACCTTAGAAGTAAGTTAGAGCGCTGTTTAGGATGCTTTCATAAGCTCCAGAAGTCTGTTATGGTGACTGAAACTAGAAGTGTTGCTGCATGAATGCTATAATGATGTTTTATGATATTTATATTGATGTAATTAATTCTTTATGTGAATGTTAACACATTCAAGCGTTGTTAATTGTTGTATGTTGCTGCTGTTTTCTGTTGTTGACTGTTAGTGTCTTGAGGTTGCATGAGTCGGTCTATGTTGTTGGAATTTAAGAAGTCGTCCGTGATTATGAGTCGTATGAGTTGTACACGTCGTTGTCTAAGTTGTTGGAAGTTGAGTTCATTGCATACTCATTAAAGTTGGGGGCTTTAGGCCCGGCAGCCTTTGTGCTCATTAAAGTTGGGGGCTTTAGGCCCGGCAGCCTTTGTGCTCACACGTTGAAGAGCTTATTATGCTCATTTTGTTGTTGAATGGTACCACATGCATTTGCATATCAAGAAGTTTCATGTTGTTCAAGTTGTCAAGTTGTTGTTGAGTTGATAGAGTTGCATGGTCAAAGATGAGTTGTGTTGTCAAGTTGTTGTTGAGTTGATAGAGTTGCATGGTCAAAGATGAGTTGTGTTGTCAAGTTGTTGTTGAGTTGATAGAGTTGCATGGTCAAAGATGAGTTGTGTCGTCAAATTGAGTGTTAAGTTGATTATGATTTGCGATGAAAATTAGTAATGGTATTTGATGATTGTATTTGTTATGAAATGAAAAATATGCTAATTGTTAATTGTTGATATGTTATTAATGTTTAAGTTGTTAAATGCATTTTATTAGATTATATGCTTAATGTATTGATTATGAAATCTCACCCCTTCTGCGTATATGTTGCCTCGACCGTGGGTAATGTGCAGGTAATAAAGACTAGCTGTGTTCGTGAGTAGACTCCTCACATCGTGTCGTCTAGGATGCTCTGATACGTAACGGGATGGGGATTGTCTGATGCTTGTTTTCCTTGTTACGTATTTTATTTAATAAATGTTGAACATTTTTATGAAGACTATCTGAGATGTTAAGTTGTGGCCTTTTATGCCAAAGATTTTATGTGACGTTGCGAACTAAATTTCCGCTGCATTTGATTATTGAATTTTATAAAGACAGGTTGCTTAAATAAATAGTATTTCCTAGTATTATATTTGTTGTTAAATGATGTATTGATGTATGTGATGCTCCGTTATGTTGATAAACTCTGATAATTTTTATGAAATTTTTAAGTCGGGAAAACGGGGTGTTACATTAAGAGTAAAAACGATTGCAATTCAGAAAAACAACAAACAAACATAGCATTAATGACATTGGGGGCGCGTGAAAGTACTTTCAAAGCTTTTAAATCATCATTGCCCTTTTAAGTTATACACCAATACAGGTAGGCCACGTCAGAAGTGCTCAGAGTAACTGCCAAGTTAGTGGGCCAGTGTTACTAAAAAGTAACTTCCAGCGTTTCCACTAACTCTACTATTCAGAAGCACAAAATCCAACTTCTGGACTTCAGATGCTGACGTCATCATCAAAAGCGTATTTTCCTTAGAACCTCAATTAAGGGCTTCTGATGGACCATAGCTTTTGAATTGACTTCAGAACGTAAAAACCTATTGAGGAGCAAGCAAGCTTTAATCAGACATAAAATGCATGTTCAAATTTTTCTTTATAAAATCAAATCTTTCAATAGTTAAAGGCTTAGTAAATATATCAGCCCATTGATTCTCAGTATCAATGAATTGTATATCTAAAATTCCTTTTTGAACATAGTCTCTGATAAAATGGTGTTTGATTTCAATATGCTTAGCTCTTGAATGCAAAATTGGATTTTTAGACAAACAAATAGCAGCAGTATTATCACAATAAATGGAAATACTATTAGCAATTATCTGATAGTCTTCCAACTGATGTTTCATCCAAAGTAGTTGTGTACAACAACTTGCAGCTGTGATGTATGCTCCTTCTGCTGTACACATAGCAATGGTTGTTTGTCTTTTGCTAGCCCAGGATATAAGATTATCACCCAGAAATTGACAATTACCACTGGTTGACTTTCTTTCAATCCTATCACCAGCATAATCAGCATCACAGAATCCAATTAGCTTATAATCTAAGGATTTCCTATAAAGAAGTCCAAGATTAGTCGTTCCCTTCAAATACCTGAAGATTCTCTTGACAGCAGTCATATGAGATTCTCTAGGATCTGATTGGAATCTTGCACACAAGCATACACTAAATAAAATATCTGGCCTAGATGCAGTGAGGTATAACAAAGAACCAATCATACCTCTGTACATCTTCTGATCTACTTTTGCTCCTTCATCTTCTTTGCTTAAAATGCATGTTGGATGCATTGGAGTGTTCATCACTTTACAATCTTCAAGCTTGAACTTCTTCAGAAGCTCCTTTGTGTATTTTGTTTGATGAACATAGACTCCATCTTTACATTGATTCATTTGAATGCCCAGGAAGAACTTTAGCTCTCCCATCATTCTCATTTCAAATTCATCCTGCATTAACTTAGAAAATTCCTTGCAAAGAGATGCATTAGTAGAACCAAATATTATATCATCAACATATATTTGCACAACAAGAATATCTTTCCCAAGGGTCCTTCTGAAGAGTGTTGTGTCAACCTGACCTCTTTTAAAATCATTTTTGATTAAGAAATTACTTAGTCTATCATACTAAGCTCTAGGAGCTTGTTTCAAGCCATATATTGATTTCTTCAGTTTAACATGATCAGGATTTTTAAGATCCTCAAAACCAGGAGTTTGTTTGACATACACTTCTTCTTCTATGACACCATTAAGAAATGCACTCTTGACATCCATTTGATATAATATAATGCCATGATTAACTGCATAAGAAAGATGTAACCTGATTGCTGCCAATCTTGCAACTGGAGCAAATGTTTCAGTATAATCAATGCCTTCTTGTTGGCTATAACCTTGTGCAACAAGTCTTGCTTTGTTTCTTGTTACTTCTCCTTGTTCATTCAATTTGTTTCCGAATACCCATTTTGTTCCAATAATGTTCTTATGCTGAGGTTTGGGTACCAGATCCCACACATCATTTCTTTGAAATTGATTCAACTCTTCTTGCATAGCTAAGATCCATCTATCATCTAAAATTGCTTCATCAACTGTTGTAGATTCAATCATTGATATCAATCCAATCATTGTATCTCCTTGTCTGAAGTATGATCTTGTTCTTCTAGGACTGTCTTTGTTTCCAATGATTAGCTCCTCAGGATGTGAAGACTTGTGCTTGAATGTGTTTCTGGGAGGATCTGCTTGATGTGAGCCATCTTGTGCTTCATCAGAAGCAGCTTCATCTTGAGCTTCTAATGTGCGTTCAACTTCTGGACTATCTTCAGATTCAGCTATCTGATCAGGTTCTGGAGTATCTTCAGGAACCTGTATCTCTGCGAAACTTTCATCTTGCTCTGGATTTTTACTCTCAGGCTCTTTTTTATCAAATATAACGTGCATTGATTATTCAACACAAAGTGTTTCTGAATTATACACTCTGTATGCCTTTGACCTTTCAGAGTAACCTAAAAAGATTCCTCTTCGGGCCTTGGCATCAAATTTCTTTAGGTGGAGCTTGTTATTTAGAATGTAACATGTACATCCAAATTGATGAAAGTAAGAGATATTGGGTCTCCTTCCTTTAAAGAGTTCATATGTTGTTTTCTCCAAGATAGGTCTGATATAGATCCTGTTCTGGACATAACATGCTGCATTCACTGCTTCTGCCCAAAAATGCTTTGCTAAATTGTTTTCATGGATCATGGTTCTAGCCATTTCTTGTAAAGCTCTATTCTTTCTTTCTACAACCCCATTTTGTTGTGGAGTTCTAGGAGAAGAGAATTCATGTACAATTCCATGTTTTTCACAAAAAGCTTCAAATGGCCCATTTTCAAACTCTCCACCATGATCACTTCTGATTTTCAAAATCTTTGTTTCTTTTTCAGATTGAATTTGAGTGCCGAAACTACTGAATACATCACAAGCAACATTTTTACTCTTCAGGAATTTTACCCAGGTCCATCTGCTGTAATCATTAACAATAACCAATCCATATTTACTTCCATATAAGGATGCAGTGCTAACTGGTCCAAATAAATCAATATGGAGTAGTTCTAAGGGTCTGGAGGTTGAAACAATGTCTTTTGTTTTAAAAGATGATTTCACAATCTTCCCTTTCTGGCATGCACCCCAAAGTGCATCTGAATGATAGTCAATGTCTGGAACCCCCTAGTCCTCCTCCACCTCCACCTCCACCTCCTCCACTGCAAATTTATCAGCGTCGTCCACGTCTCCTTCCTGCCGATCCACAATCTACGAAAAGTCCAAGTGACTCATCTCCTGCCCCAATCTCGTCTTCTACTTCATATCCGCCGACATTGTCAGATGACCTTCCTGTTACTTTACGTAAAGGTACACGTTCCACCCGTAATCCTCATCCCATTTATAATTTCCTAAGTCATCATTGTTTATCACCTACACACTGCACTTTTATATCTTCTATTTCTTCTGTCACTATTCCTATGTCTCCACTGGAAGCTCTTTCACATCCAGGTTGGCGACAGGCTATGATTGATGAGATGACAGCCTTGGAACTAAATCAGACATGGACTCTTGTGCCTCCTCCTTCTGGAAAATCTATTGTTGAATGTCGTTGGGTTTATATTGTTAAAGTTGGTCCAGATAGGAGGATTGACCGATTGAAAGCTCGTTTGGTGGCGAAAGGATACACTCAGGTGTTTGGCTTAGATTATAGCGATACCTTCTCTCCTGTGGCTAAAATGGCTTCCGTTCGCCTCTTTCTTTCTATGGCTACCATGCGACATTGGCCATTATATCAGTTGGATATAAAAAATGCATTTCTTCATGGAGATTTAGAGGAAGAAGTATATCTGGAGCAACCTCCTGGTTTTGTTGCTCAGGGGGAGTGTCGTGGGTATGTTTGTCGTCTTCATAAGGCCTTGTATGGTCTCAAATAATCCCCTCGAGCATGGTTTGGGAGATTCAGTAATGTTGTTCAACAATATGGCATGATTCGAAGTGAAGCCGACCACTCCGTGTTTTATAAATGCTCATTGATGGCGTATTTCGCAAGTGTACGAAATCGTTCAAGTAGTAAAATAAAACGGTAAGACCGAGTGTCGAACTCGAGGATCGCGTTATACTATTGAATTGTATTTATAACTTAATCGAACAAAAGGTTACGAAGTTGGTTTTATCGCAATGATGAAAATTAAACAAAGTAAAGTGGTTCAAATTAATAAGAGAAAAGTGTTGGGGATGAGTTTTGCTGGATGACTATTTCATGTTAACAACCTAATTATCGCTATTGAATCGACTCATCTAATTGCTACCGAATCCTCTATAAAATTTGTGCCCTAATTCCTTAGTGACAGAAACGTTAATTCTAAAATAAACACCTAATTCCTTAGTGAGTTTTAAGATTAAAATTAAGCATGAACGAGCAAGGATTCTCAAACGGTTCCAAGGGTTTGCATCTATTCCTAGATTACAAAGGCAAGGATTTCTTATCTCAAAGCGTTTATAAATTCCACTTCCGTTTCACAAAATAAACCGTAAATCAATTTAAAGGTGATCAATCAATAAAAGCATTAAGAACAGAGATAAGAGAAGCAATTCAATGAGTTTCATCAATAATAAAAACTAGGTCATATGACAATCATGTTCATCTAGGGTTACTCATCCCCAACAATGGAGGGTTTAGTTACACATAGCAATTAAACAAGAGAAAGGGATAAAAGAAAGATTACAAGAATAATTCATGAATGATTCTTGCTCAAAATCTCCTCCAATGATGCTCTAGATCTCTCCTTGTGTGTTTCTATGCCTTTTAATCTCCAAAAACGTGAACCCTTAATTCAGAAACGAAGTTTTATATTTATAAGCAGGCCAAAATCGGCCCCCGAATCATTAAAATCGGCCCCCGAGCTGAATTTTCGTCACCCTGTGAACAGTAAATCGGCCCCCGATTGTGGTAAATCGGGGCCCGATTTTTCCAGAAAGTTGTTCCTCCCATTCTTGCTGAAATCGGCGCCCGAATGTGGTAAATCGGGGCCCGATTTTTCCAGAAACCCAATGACTTGAAATCTTCAATTTCTTGTGCTTTTGGCTTGAATACCTTGATGAATTACCTTACAAATACATGAAAAAATGTCTACAAAACTAGTCATGACATAGTGTCATCACAACCCCAAACTTGCATCGTTGCTTGTCCTCAAGGAACACACTAAAAATGAAAAATAACAGTAAAATAACACTTACTCCACCAAGGGTCGTGTCAAAAGTTCACTCCTTAGTTAGCAATTGATGAGCTAACGTGCTTGGCAACACATCCAATCCACAACTTCTCGCAACAATATTGAAACAAGGTTCACACAGTCGACATGCAAACTACTATATTACCAAGACTTGAAAAGTTTCTAAGCATCAATCAAAGTCAATATCATGCACACACTTTTAAGGACTTTTTCGGTTATAACGGGGCTTAGGTTCGAGGTAGGATAATTTGGAAAGTAGGCTTAAGAAAAATGACTTGGAGTTAAGCATCATCCTATGGTTCTAAAAATTAAAAACAATACCACACAAAATTCAGGGACTAGAGATCATAAACATTGAATAATAAAAAAAACTGATCACTTGTTGTCTTTATGCATATATATTTTTTTTTTGAGCTGAATTTTTAACGTTTCAGCTTATTTTTGACATGCTCTTTCTTTTTTTTTTTTTATAAGACAACACAAAATGATCTTCAGTTCTCTAGTATCCCTACCCCAAACTTAGAGTGTTGCTAGTTCCATGAGCAACCCCAAACTTGAATTTTTGTAACATTGAAACACAAATTATGCCTAACTCCAACAAAATTATTGGGACAATCGTATGGTCTCTAGGCTTGTAATGTGGTTCGTCACCGAAACAAGGGGTCTAATCCTAATGGCTCAACTTGGCTTAAACAAAGGAATAATTCAATATAAACTTAGGTTGGCTTCAAAGGCTCAAGGTACAAGCAATTTGCCTTAGTGTGCACACAATATAACCAATCAATAGCAGAGAAAAATCGCAAGCCCTAGAAATAGTATTCACATGGAAACACTCATATTTGTAAAAATTGAAAAATAAAAATTTGGCTATGACCTTACAAGCTGAGGTTTCTGGAAGTTGTGGCTACCTAAGCATTCCGTCCGGCCGTACACTTCCCATTGAAAGATCCAATCAAGCAACCACCTCCTTTGAACTTTTGACAAACCATTGGTGGAATCTTTGTTACTAAACTGGTACATTTCAAGAAAAGTGAATTCATTAATAATAAACAAACGCAGATGCATTACAAAATAGGGGAACAAATCCATAAGCACCAAGACACTACTCAAGTTTGACTCAAATACAACTGAAGCAAAGTACAAAAGCAAATAACTGACATAACAAAAAAAATACTAGAAAATTGCTTACTGACGTGGGTTGCCTCCCACGAAGCGCTTTTTTAATGTCATTAGCTTGACGCATCAACCACTGTTAAGGTGGCATATATGATACAAAGAACACATCATCCTTCTTCTTCCTTTTGTTGGGTAAGAACTCCATGAACGTGAGCAATAGATGATGTTGGTTCCATATCATTTTCAAGTGGAGAACAATGAACAAGGCATAAATGACATCTAGGACTTCATCAATCTCTTCCTTTTTCCCTGCCTTGTTGCTAAAAAAAATTGGAGAAATGTTTTGTTGAGGAATTTTTGGTTGGACACCTAAATCTCTCCAAAGTTGGGACTTTTGAGTTTCCTTACCAACAAGACCATCCTTAATGTTTACCGATTCCCCGTCATCTTCTTTCTTTTCCACAACACTGAATTTATCTTCAATCTTCAGCTTCTCAAACTCAACCACTTGCTCAAATAACCTTTCACATTGACTCTCAAATCTTTCAATTGAACCTTGATTATTATTCATGAATTCAATCAAAATATTCTTAATGTGAAATTTCCTGTCATATGATTCGTTGGGAAGAATTTGAATAGGTAGCATTTGCTCCCAATTAATTTTTTCCATGAGAAACTCATCTTGTGCTTCCAAAACCAATAGATCTTCACCTTCTGGTGGTGGGACATAACAATCAAAAGTGTCACTCTTATGCCCTTCTATACAAAAATCAAATCTATGAGGTAAAAACCGAAGAAGGTCCTTTTCAAATGTATCTCTCATGATCTGCCCCTCCAATATACGACATTGTGCAGTTAGAAGACAAGTTTAAGTTTCTTCCGAAAGTTGTAGAAGAAGATAATCATCAAATTCTTCCATACTATGCGGTGGTTAGTTATCTCAACGGAGAAGAAAAAAAATCACTAGAACTCGACATTAGAAAACTTAACAAATAAAAATAAAATAAAAACAAAAATTTTATTGCAGAGCAAAAAATTTCAATTAAGCAAAAATAAAATTCAACAGTGATTTAGCAATCCCCGGCAACGGCGCCAAAAACTTGATGGCGTATTTCGCAAGTGTACGAAATAGTTCAAGTAGTAAAATAAAACGGTAAGACCGAGTGTCGAACTCGAGGATCGCGTTATACTATTGAATTGTATTTATAACTTAATCGAACAAAAGGTTACGAAGTTGGTTTTATCGCAATGATGAAAATTAAACAAAGTAAAGTGGTTCAAATTAATAAGAGAAAAGTGTTGGGGATGAGTTTTGCTGGATGACTATTTCATGTTAACAACCTAATTATCGCTATTGAATCGACTCATCTAATTGCTACCGAATCCTCTATAAAATTTGTGCCCTAATTCCTTAGTGACAGAAACGTTAATTCTAAAATAAACACCTAATTCCTTAGTGAGTTTTAAGATTAAAATTAAGCATGAACGAGCAAGGATTCTCAAACGGTTCCAAGGGTTTGCATCTATTCCTAGATTACAAAGGCAAGGATTTCTTATCTCAAAGCGTTTATAAATTCCACTTCCGTTTCACAAAATAAACCGTAAATCAATTTAAAGGTGATCAATCAATAAAAGCATTAAGAACAGAGATAAGAGAAGCAATTCAATGAGTTTCATCAATAATAAAAACTAGGTCATATGACAATCATGTTCATCTAGGGTTACTCATCCCCAACAATGGAGGGTTTAGTTACACATAGCAATTAAACAAGAGAAAGGGATAAAAGAAAGATTACAAGAATAATTCATGAATGATTCTTGCTCAAAATCTCCTCCAATGATGCTCTAGATCTCTCCTTGTGTGTTTCTATGCCTTTTAATCTCCAAAAATGTGAACCCTTAATTCAGAAACGAAGTTTTATATTTATAAGCAGGCCAAAATCGGCCCCCGAATCATTAAAATCGGCCCCCGAGCTGAATTTTCGTCACCCTGTGAACAGTAAATCGGCCCCCGATTGTGGTAAATCGGGGCCCGATTTTTCCAGAAAGTTGTTCCTCCCATTCTTGCTGAAATCGGCGCCCGAATGTGGTAAATCGGGGCCCGATTTTTCCAGAAACCCAATGACTTGAAATCTTCAATTTCTTGTGCTTTTGGCTTGAATACCTTGATGAATTACCTTACAAATACATGAAAAAATGTCTACAAAACTAGTCATGACATAGTGTCATCACTCATCCAACAAATATATCTATTTGGTCGTGTATGTTGACGATATTGTTATTACAGGTGATGATCATGATGGGATTGCAGGACTTAAACAATATCTACTCCAACACTTTCAGGTTAAAGATCTAGGTCGGTTGCGTTATTTTCTCGGTATTGAGGTGGCTCAATCTAAGGCAGGAGTTTCTATTTCCCAGAGAAAGTATGCTCTAGATATCTTGGAAGAAACATGTATGCTTGATTGCAAACCGATTGATACTCCTATGGACCCAAATGTTAAGTTGCTACCTGATCAAGGGGAGACCTTGTCAGATCCAGGAAGGTACATGAGGTTAGTTGGGAAGCTGAATTATTTGACCATGACAAGACCTGATATTTCATATACAGTCAGTGTTGTTAGTCAATTCTTGAATTCCCCTTGTGATATTCATTGGGATGCTGTGGTTAGAATTCTAAGATATATCAAGAGAGCCCCTAGAAAAGGTCTTGTTTATGCAGACAGAGGTCATTTAGATATTGTTGCGTATACAGACGTAGATTGGGCTGGAAGTCCGTCTGATAGAAGGTCCACATCTGGATATTGTGTTCTTATCGGAGGCAATTTGATTTCATGGAAAAGTAAGAAGCAAAATGTCGTTGCTAGATCAAGTGCAGAGGCAGAATATAGAGCTATGGCACTTACTACATGTGAGCTCATATGGCTCAAGCATCTGCTCCAAGAGTTTCACTTCAGTAAAATAGGCATTATGAATATCATTTGTAACTATCAAGCAGCCCTACACATTGCTTCTAATCCAGTCTTTCATGAGCGAACTAAGCATATTGAGATCGATTGTCATTTTATTCGTGAGAAAATTATGTCCGGTGAAATTGCTACTTCTTTTGTTGGTTCTAATGATCAACTAGCCGATATCTTCACAAAGTCTCTTCGAGGACCAAGGATCACTTACATATGTGACAAGCTTGATGCATATGATTTGTATGCCCCAGCTTGAGGGGGAGTGTTGAGATATGCGTAAAAATAGTATCATTGACTGATATATTATCTCCTTATTTATATTATCTTTATTTCCTTGTAAATATCTACAAGGAAATATATGTATGCCACGTCGTCAAAAATGTGCCAAATCATCAAGAAAGTAGCTCCAAGGGTATTTTTCATTTTTTTTTCAAGGATATCCAACCAAGCCATATTTGCACGGACCATTTTCTTATTTCAACCTTTTTATATTATTTTATTATATTTAGTTAATAAATCTATTTGTTAAAAATATGTAGAAACAAGTAGGGGTGGGAACAGGCTAGGCCGTCCGACAGGGGCCTACGGCCTAGCCTATTTAAAGCCTAACTCGACCCAGCTCGTTTATTAACAAGGCCAGACTCAAGCTTTTTATAAGGTCTATTTAATTAAACAGGCCAAGCTAAGGCTTGCAAAAAAGCCTATTAAGCCCATCAGGTCAGCCTATTAAGCTTTTCATATATAATATATCTTCCATTATTGATATTTTGAATTTTTTTCCATAAATACCATGAAGGTGAGAAAAACACAAGAAGGGGGGTTGAATTGTGTTTTGAAAATTTTTTCGTTTCTCCTAAACTGAGCACACTGGTCAGAAGCTAAGTGAGACAGCTTATGAAGTGATAAGAGGTGTGAAAGAGACGTTGTACATTCAGAGGTGTGAAAGAGACGTTGTGAAATTGTCAGCACATCAAAAGAGTCGTTGTTGAAGCTTGATCTTTCACCGATGATCTTTTGCCTGGTTTGGTTGTTGTCCTACGAAGAACCAATTTCAAATCCATTCCAGTTGAGAGGGAACAATTCTGCAGGCTTGGTTGTACAATCAGAGCTGTTATTTTGTCTTGTAGCAGAGACACAAAACAGAGTAGTGGAGAAGGTGGTTGTACAGTTTGTACAAAGTACAAATGTCTACGCTTTTGTTCCTTTTGCAAGCAAATGCCTTCAAACACTTTTGAAATGACCGTTGCAAAGTTCCACTAGTCTTCTGCTATCTTTAGATGAATTTCGATCCATGAAACAACTCTTGAATCCTTGAATTTTGCAAATTTAGTTGATCTTCAGCTTCTGGTGAAAACTGTAACACCCCGTTTTCCCATCTTAAAAATTTCTCAAATATAAATCAGAGTTTAACAACTTTAAACGGAATGTTTCACTTCTTAAAATTCTTAAACCGAATAAATAACAATTTATCCTTCAAATTCAACATCATAAAGTATGAAACTTCGCAACTGAAAATTAGTTCAACATAAGAAAAGTCTTTGGCACGCAGGCCTCATCATAAAAATCTCATAAGTCTTGGTCCAATATTTATTCATAAAAAGTTCATAAATAATACGTAAGGAATAGAAATAAAAGCAAGTGTCATCCCGTTACGTATCAGAGCACCTAGACACAATGTGAGGAGTCCACTCACGACCGCCTCTAATCTTTATTACCTGCAAGTTAACCATACGAAGGGCAACATTTTCAAGCAGAAGGGGTGAGATTTCACAAACAACATATTAAGCATATAATTCATCAAAAAGTATTTAACAACATAAAACATCATTAATACAGCAAACATTTATCACTTAGCATCATATTAAATCATAATCAAAATATCATCATTAAATCATAATCAAATATCATCATTAAATCATAATCATTAAATCATCATCATTAAATGCATATTCAATCACTTAATCGACTCGACACTTGACTCGACAATGCGACTCAACTTGATAATGCAACTCTTAATCATCTTAAATCATCTCAAAACTTCTTGATATGCAAATGCATGTGGTACCATTTAGGGCATCAAGCCCCCAACATATATGAGCGTAAATAGGCTCCAGGGCATCAAGCCTCCAACAAAAGTGAGCAAAAGCTCCAGGGCATCAAGCCCCCAACGTAGTTTGAGCAAAGCTCCAGGGCATCAAGTCCCCATCTTTAATGAGTATGCAATTGACTCAACTTCCTACAACTTGTCAACTTAGACAACATCATGTACATCTCTTATAATTCCATTAACATGGACAACTTCTTAAATATTTACAATTTGGACCGACTTATACAACTTTGTGACATTTAAATTATCAACAGCAGCAAACAACAACATAAAACAGTGCTTGAATATCATATCATCATTAAAGGAATGAATCTTATCAACATAATATCATAAAGCATCATAATAAATTCTTATAATTCAATACTTCATTGCTAATTCTCACAACCCTCTAACTCAGGCTTCTGGACAACTTTAATCATTCTAAACAACTTCATTCTTACCTCTAGGATCAACTCATAACTACTCGTGCGAAAGGGATCGCTAAAACTTAACAAGGTTGTCTGTCTTTTAGCTGCTCGCGAGGCGAGCTCATCTACTTACCATTGCGAGTTCCTGTTTCTGGGTTACTCGCCATTGCGAGTTGGTCTGCTCGCGAGGCGAGTTAAAGTTTGGTTGCTCTTGGGTTCTTGACATTTTTCACCCAGAAATCCCATTTTTAACTTCCCTGGGTCCATCCTTGACCCCAAAACTTGCCTATTCGTTCTTATAACTATTAAGGCACTCAAAACCATATAAAACTTGGACTAAAACATCAATTGAAGAATCATGATTTTCTCGTTGGGTTACTCGCCGTTGCGAGTTGATTTGCTCGCGAGGCGAGCGATGAAGTTCATCACTCGCGAGGCGAGCTAAGCTACTCGCCATTGCGAGCGATGAATGTCAGCTCGGGCAGAATCCTAAAAATCTCAACTTTTCATCTATTCTCATGGTTCTAACATCAAAACAGCATCTAATTATCACCCTATCAAATATCTAAGGTCTGTACACAAGTTTTGCATCAATCTAACAATTTTTCATGGTTCAATCATCAAAATCGGTCATAAACCCTAATTCTTAACTCTCACAAAACTCAACCTAAATCATGCTAAATCCATTTTTTTTTCAGAATTAGAGACTTAATAATATTGAGAGTTAGTCTCACCCTTACCTTATAACAGATGAAATTGCAGCTCTCCAGGTCTCCTCTTCTTCTCTTGACTCTTCTCTCTTTTTCACCGAAAACGTACGTACTGTGTAAAACTATTCTCTCAACCTAACTTCTCTATATATAACACTCTTCTATTCTTCTCTCACCACTAAAATTACTCATCTCACATCACAGCCTCACTTCTTAGTATACTTATTTTATTTTCATATCTTATTTTATTTAATAATAAAATAAGTCACACCATCATTATAACTTCACAAAAATCATATAATTCGCATAAATCTTGAAAATCACATAAATCACATATAAATCATATATCCCTCATAAATTACTTAATTCATATAAATATATGTTAAAACTTATTAAAATAATTAAATAATTACGACGGGCGTTACGACTCTCCCCAACTTATAGAATTTTCGTCCTTGGATAAGACTCCAACATCTTACTCTCTAGCTCCCACGTCAAGCTTTCACTGATCGCTCCATCCCAAACAACTTTCACAAGAGGTATCTCTTTGCCTCTCAACTTCTTCACTTCAAGACCTTTGATTCTCACTGGTAAGGTCTCAACCGTAAGGTTATCTCTAACTTGCACATCATCTCTTTGGATCACATGCGATGGATCTGTAACATACTTCCTAAGTTGCGACACATGAAACACATCATGCAAATTCAAAAGCTACGGTGGTAAACCCACTCGGTAAGCCACCGTCCCGACTCTTTCCTATATCTGATACGGACCAATAAACTTCAGAGTCAACTTCTTTGACTTCAATGCACGACCGACACCGATCATGGGAGTAACTCTTAAGAACACATGATCTCCTTCTTGAAACTCAAGGTCTTTCCTGCGCTTATCATGATAACTCTTTTGTCGACTCTGCGACGCTTTCATCTTTTCTTGAATCATCTTCACTTTCTCAGTAGTCTGTTGAACAATTTCTGGTCCTAAAATCACACTCTCGCCCGTTTCAAACCAACATAACGGAGTTCTGCACCTCCGACCATACAAAGCCTCAAAAGGTGTCATCCCAATACTAGAATGATAGCTGTTATTATACGTGAACTCTATCAATGGAAGATGACTATCCCAAGTTCCCCCTTGCTCAAGTACACAGACTCTCAACAAGTCTTCCAACGACTGAATCGTTCTTTCCGACTGACCATCTGTCTGAGGATGATAAGCCAAACTCAACCTCAGCTTAGAACCTAAAGTCTCTTGCAGACTCTTCCAAAATCTAGAAGTAAACCTTGGATCTCTATCCGACACAATGCTCGATGGAACACCATGCAGCTTCACAATGTCTCGAATATAAATCTTTGCCAACTGAGCTGCAGGGAAACTAATATTAATCGGAATGAAATGCACCGACTTCGTCAATCTATCAACAATCACCCAGATATCATCATTTCCCTTCGGTGTACTGGGCAAAATCGTCACAAGGTCCATGGATATACTATCCCATTTCCACTCTGGCACATCTAAAGGTGTCATCAATCCAGCAGGTTTCTGATGCTCAACCTTCGACTTCTGACAAATCAAACAAGAATACACAAACTGTGCCACATCACGTTTCAATCCAGACCACCAAAACAACTTCTTCAAATCATGATACATCTTCGTAGCTCCCGGATAAATACTCAAGCTACTTCTATGACTCTCTTCAAGAATCATCTTTTTCATCTCATCATTGTCTGGAATACAAATCCTACCTCAAAACCTCAACACGCCTTGATCATCGACCTTGAAGTCACTATCTTCAGTCTGATTATCTGCGACCAACAAGTCCACAAATTTAACATCAACTTTCTGCGCTTCTTTAATACTTTTTAAGAATTCACTATCAATCTTCAGCATTCCTAACTTAACACTTCGAGATGACATTTCGCAGACTAAGCTCAAATATCTAAACTGTTCAAGCAATTCAAACTCTTTAACCATCATGGCAGACATATGTAAAGTCTTCCTACTTAAGGCATCTGCAACAACATTAACTTTACCCGGATGATAATTCAAATCAAACCCGGATGATAATTCGAGCCACCTTCGCTGTCTCATATTCAATTCCTTCTGATCGAACAAATACTTCAAGCTCTTGTGATCACTAAACACCTCGAATCTCGAACCATACAAGTAATGTCTCCAAATCTTGAGCACAAATACAACTGCAGCTAATTCAAGATCATGAGTAGGATAACTTCGTTCATGAATTCTCAACTGTCTTGATGCATAAGCAACCACTTTACCATCTTGCATAAGCACACCGCCTAAGCCCAACTTGGACGCATCACAATACACTACAAAAGGTTCATCAGGTTTCGGCAAAATCAGAAATGGAGCCGTCGTCAAACGCTTCTTCAATTCATTAAAAATGTTCTCACAATGAACATCCCACACAAAGGTTTTACCTTTACAAGTCAACTGCGTTAATGGAAGTGCCAACTTAGAAAATCCCTCTATAAATTTCCAGTAATAACCAGTTAATCCCAAAAAGCTTCTAACTTCAGTAACCGACTTAGGGGTCTCCCATTGTGATACCACATCAACTTTAGACGGATCTACCGCAATACCACTACTAGAAATAACATGGCCAAGAAAACTTACCTCTTTCAACCAGAATTCACACTTAGACAACTTAGCGTAAAGCTTCTTTTCTTTCAGCACTTGCAAGACAATCTTCAAATGCTCATCATGTTCTTCTTCAGTCTTAGAATAAATCAATATATCGTCAATGAATACCACCACAAAACGATCCAAAAATGCATGGAAGATGCGATTCATATACTCCATAAACACACCAGGTGCATTACTAACACCAAAAGGCATCACCTTATATTCATAATGTCCATAACGCGTTCTAAAAGCCGTCTTCTGCATATCTTCATCTTTCACTTTAATCTAGTGATAACCCGATCTCAAGTCAATCTTGCTAAACACACGTGCACCCACTAATTGATCCATCAAATCATCAATTCTTGGAACTGGATACCTAATCTTTATGGTGACTTTATTCAGCTGTCGATAATCAATGCACAACCTCATACTACCATCTTTCTTCTTAACCAACAATACCGGCGTTCCCCAAGGTGAAACACTTGGTCTTATAAACTTCTTATCAAGCAAATCCTCCAACTGTTTCTTTAACTCAGCCAACTCGGAAGCTGACATATGATAAGGTGTCATAGACACAGGCTTCGCTCCCGGAATAAGATCAATAGAAAATTCAACGTCTCTTTCCAGCGGCACATCAGGAATTTCATCAGGAAGGACTTCAGGAAAATCGCACACCGCTTGCAACTTATCATCCACTGCTTGATTTTCCAAAGAAAAGGATGCCATCAAAGAAAACATTAAAATTTCATCACGTTCTAACTGCTTCAGCTGCTTAGTAGACAAAAACTCTGCTCCACTTTCTTCTTCCGCAGAAGAGAAATACACCAACTTACTAAAACAATTAATGTGAACATGGTTGTACTCTAGCCAGTTCATACCAAGAATTACATCCATTCCACTCAAAGGTAGACAAACTAAATCAATTCAAAATCTCGATCAAACATAGATAAAGGACATCGTAAACAAACAAGAGAAGTAGTCACCGAACCCTTAGCTGGAGTTTCGATAACCATCTCTCCATTCATATCAGACATAGCAAGACCCAACTTAGTAGCACAATCAATAGCAATAAAACAATGCGTAGCACCAGTGTCAATAATAGCAAGTAAAGGAGTATTATCAATATAGCAAGTACCTCTGATCAAGCGATCCTCGTTCTCTGTCTGAGTACCAGACAAAGCAAATACCCTCCCAGTAGTCTTAGTCTTCTTCGGTTTCTTGCATTGAGACCCAATATGACCTTCTTCATTGCAATTAAAGCACACAATATCCTCATGCTTACACTCTGCAAGCGAATGCCCTTTCTTGCCACAACAGAAACACCGTTTCTCATCTTTAGTACAAGCACTACTCTTATGGCCTTTCTCACCACAAGAGAAGCAAACAATCTCAGCAGCAGTATCACCCTTCCTTGGCCTCCTCTCATCATTAACTTTTCTTTTTCCCTTATCAGCAGGAGCACTGTAAGGCTTTGGGCGACTTTGCTCCTTTACCTCTATTCTCATTCACAATCTTGTAATGAGCTCTAGTATCGTCTTCATAGATTCTGCAGCTGCTCACTAGTTCAGAAAAGTCACGGATCTGTTGGTAACCAATGGCCCGCTTGATGTTAGGACGCAAACCATTCTCAAACTTGATACACTTGGAAAACTCAGGATTATCATCGGTGTAGTGCGGATAAAACTTAGCTAACTCCACAAACTTTGCTGCATACTCTGTCACTGACATGTTTCCTTGCTTCAGCTCAAGGAACTCGATCTCTTTCCTTCCGCAAACATCCTCCGGAAAGTATCTGTTTAGAAACTCCCTCTTAAACACGGCCCAAGTAACGACCGCATCATCTTGCTCTAAGGTAGGTAGGAGGCTCACCCACCAGTCATCAGCTTCCTCAGCCAGTATGTGCGTACCAAAACGCACCTTCTGATCGTCCGTACATTGAATAACTCTGAAAACTCTTTCAATCTCTTTGAGCCATGACTGTGCTCTATCAGGGTCGTACCTTCCTTTGAATGTAGGGGGTGGTTCCTCAGAAAAGTCTCCAACATCCTCACTTCAGCATTAGCACCAACACCAGCACCAGCATTAGGATGTTGCCCCACAGCTTGGGCCATAGCCTCCAACGCAGCAGTAATTGCAGCATCATTTCTTCCAACCATTCTAGTCCTCTGCATTACACACAACAATCATAACAACATAATAATGGTATTCCAACTGTTAAATGACACGACTCGACTCAACTACTTGGCCGGACGGACCAACCTGCTCTGATACCAATTGTAACACCCCGTTTTCCCATCTTAAAAATTTCTCAAATATAAATCAGAGTTTAACAACTTTAAACGGAATGTTTCACTTCTTGAAATTCTTAAACCGAATAAATAACAATTTATCCTTCAAATTCAACATCATAAAGTATGAAACTTCGCAATGGAAAATTAGTTCAACATAAGAAAAGTCTTTGGCACGCAGGCCTCATCATAAAAATCTCATAAGTCTTGGTCCAATATTTATTCATAAAAAGTTCATAAATAATACGTAAGGAATAGAAATAAAAGCAAGTCTCATCCCGTTACGTATCAGAGCACCTAGACACAATGTGAGGAGTCCACTCACGACCGCCTCTAATCTTTATTACCTGCAAGTTACCCATACGAAGGGCAACATTTTCAAGCAGAAGGGGTGAGATTTCACAAACAACATATTAAGCATATAATTCATCAAAAAGCATTTAACAACATAAAACATCATTAATACACCAAACATTTATCACTAGCGTCATATTAAATCATAATCAAAACATCATCATTAAATCATCATCATTAAATGCATATTCAATCACTTAATCGACTCGACAATGCGACTCAACTTGATAATGCAACTCTTAATCATCTTAAATCATCTCAAAACTTCTTGAAATGCAAATGCATGTGATACCATTCAGGGAATCAAGCCCCCAACATATATGAGTGTAAATAGGCTCCAGGGCATCAAGCCCCCAACAAAAGTGAGCAAAAGCTCCAGGGCATCAAGCCCCAAACGTAGTTTGAGCAAAGCTCCAGGGCATCAAGCCCCCATCTTTAATGAGTATGCAATGGACTCAACTTGCTACAACTTGTCAACTTAGACAACATCATGGACATCTCTTATAATTCCATTAACATGGACAACTTCTTAAATATTTACAATTTGGACCGACTTATAAAACTTTGTGACATTTAAATAGTCAACAATAGCAAAACTTGCCTATTCGTTCTTATAACTATTAAGGTACTCAAAACCATATTAAACTTGGCCTAAAACATCAATTGAAGAATCATGATTTTCTCACTGGGTTACTCGCCGTTGCGAGTTGATTTGCTCGCGAGGCGAGCGATGAAGTTCATCACTCGTGAGGCGAGCTAAGCTACTCGCCATTGCGAGCGATGAATGTCAGCTCGGGCAGAATCCTAAAAATCTCAACTTTTCATCTATTCTCATGGTTCTAACATCAAAACAGCATCTAATTATCACCCTATCAAATATTTAAGGTCTGTACACAAGTTTTGCATCAATCTAACAATTTTTCATGGTTCAATCATCAAAATCGGTCATAAACCCTAATTCTTAACTCTCACAAAACTCAACCTAAATCATGCTAAATCCATTTTTTTAAGAATTAGAGACTTAATAATATTGAGAGTTAGTCTCACCCTTACCTTATAACAGATGAAATTGCAGCTCTCCAGGTCTCCTCTTCTTCTCTTGACTCTTCTCTCTTTTTCACCGAAAACGTACGTATTGTGTAAAACTATTCTCTCAACCTAACTTCTCTATTTATAACACTCTTCTATTCTTCTCTCACCACTAAAATTACTCATCTCACATCACATCCCCACTTCTTAGTATACTTATTTTATTTTCATATCTTATTTGATTTAATAATAAAATAAGTCACACCATCATTATAACTTCACAAAAATCATATAATTCGCATAAATCTTGAAAATCACATAAATCACATATAAATCATATATCCCTCATAAATTACTTAATTCATATAAATATATGTTAAAACTTATTAAAATAATTAAATAATTACGACGGACGTTACAAAAACAGCTTCTGATGAGGCAGCTTCTGACGAGGCAGCTTCTGATGACGTTATACTTCAGGACCTCTAGTTTTCAGGAGCACTAGTCTTCAGGAGCGCTTTGCCTTCAGGAGCGCTTTGCCTTCAGGAGCTTCTAAGCTTCAATTCTGTTGATTCCTTTGCTCTTTATTTGCTCAATCAGAACCTTTGTATGATATAATTTTTTGTCTATGGTCCTATACACTTGAACAAATATTAGCAATTCCAATTGTCAATTTTTAATACCTTGTTATCATCAAAACTCTAAAGGTTCATTGTTAAACACATTTTGTTCCAACAATCTCCCCCTTTTTGATGATGACAAACAATAGTATTTAAAAACTTGATCAATTGTTGTTAATCTAATTAACAAGTTGACTTTGGGGTTCTGAGGTTTGTAAGCTCAGAGTCTGAGGTTTGTAAGCTTTAACTCCCACTGAGTCTGATAGTCTTTAAGGTGAGGATTGTAAGCTCCCCCTAAGTTCAATCCAGGTTAATTAAATTCATTGAGCGCGCAATAATATCAGAGCTTTAAAATCAAATAATTGAGAAGTAGATTATAGATAAGAAGAGTGGTTCAATTAATTTTATTTGAAATTTGATACTCCTTCTTTCATTCATAGCTTATACCTTTCAGGTAAAAAATGATAGAAGTTTTTCAAAATAATTTTTCAAATATCATTAATGGGGCTCAGAGCCTTTAAATACTATCACATATACTCCCCCTTTTGTCATTAACAAACATAAATAAAAAAGAAGAGATGAGAAAAACATAGAATAAAAGGTTCAGAGCAATATATAAGCATATAAACCATCTTCTCAAAATAAAATAAACTAATCAGAGCATAACAATCAGAACCAAAAACTATTTCAGAAACAAATGATAAAACATGATATATCAGAAGCTAAAAGAAAAATAGGCAATCTAAAGGTGTGCAACTAAGGGTTTGGCTTGCTTTCATTTTCTAAAAGTTTCTTCAGAAGCTCATTTGTCTCTGCAAGTCTCTTGTCCATCTCTGCCCTGAGCTGTTCTTCTCTGAGTCTAGCTTCTTCCAGCTTAGCGTCTGTTTCAGCTTTGACCTCTAACATCAGTACCTTCTATTCAGACAGCTCTCTTTCTAGCTCCTTATTCCTTTCTTCTGACACCTTATTCTTCTGAACTAGAGCCAGATCAGGTGCAGCTTTACTCAAGTTGACCTTAGAAAGGGACAAATTCAGATCCTTGGGGTGAATAAATGTAGGGAGAAAATCTGTAGGATCTCTTCCTCT
Organism: Medicago sativa; assembly: GCF_051527215.1. Taxonomy (NCBI): domain Eukaryota; kingdom Viridiplantae; phylum Streptophyta; class Magnoliopsida; order Fabales; family Fabaceae; genus Medicago; species Medicago sativa. The sequence continues at coordinate 28,463,277 of NC_140749.1, read as the reverse complement.
TATGCTCAGTGGATTCTTCACCCAGGTTCCAAGGACCTGTATATCATCAAGATTTTCTCCAACACCATTCAGCCAGTCTTCCAGCTTCTGCTTAGCTTGCTCTTGAGCTTCTATACAGGAATCATGCGGTGCTGAAATAACATTAACCACTCTTTCCTTCAGCCTCCTCCACTGCTTCTGATAACTGACTTGGTGACTCAAGTCATTTCTCCCTTCTATCAGTTTGATTAACTCAGAAGCAATGTCTTCACACACATCTTGTAATACATGTGGATCTAGGAATCTGGTGGGTGGTGAAGGTTGTCTAGAGGGTTTTGGTGAAACTGTGGGTACAATGGCTAGATTAGATGATGATTGGCCATTTGTGGTTTCAGGATTGCTGGTTGAGGGTTGGTCAGAAACAGTGTCTATAACCATGTCAGAGGCTTGAGGATCATCTTGATCATCCTCAAAATCAATATCCATATCAGTGGGTATAGAAACACCATCACAATGGGTTAACTGGACAACTTGAACAGGTAAAGGAACGGTAGATGATTTGGTTGGCTCAGGAACAGGTTGTTCAGGAGCATCTGGTTTAGGTGAGGTATGTTCAAGAACAGTATGTTCAGGAACAGTTTGTAAGATTTGATTTGAGCTGGTTGAGGTTGCTATTTGTGGTTCAGTTTGTGAGTTGGGTGGTTGTTGTTGTGGTGATGAAGTCTTTTGTGGTTCAGGTGCTTGGTGTTGGGGGCTTTCTGAAGTGATTTTCTTAGAAGCCACTTCAGAGACTTTTTGTAGGTCTGACTCAACATCAACATTGTCAGGTAAAATCATGTTGAGAGGTGGAATGTACTGAGGCTGATCAGGATAATTAGGTGGGAGTCTACTGCTTTTGAGTTCAAGTAACTCACCTATCTTCCAATTAATTGTTGGAAATACTGGTTCAAAGGGTGTTGAGGTTGGATGGCTTTTTGATAGTTTTGGGTAGCGTTGACCTAAGGGTTTATCATCATCAGAATCAGAGGATGATGATGAGGTTGATGAAGAGGTTGATAAAGAGGAATCAGATATCTCATGTATTACAGGTTCTGTGTGAGTAGCAACATTACCTGTCATAGAAGATTCTGAACAATCTGCTGTTTTCTTTTGACCATCAGGAGCCATCAGTAATTGTGAAGCTTCTGAAGTTACAATCTCTTGTAGTTTAGTAGTGATCTTCAAGGCTTTTTCAGCTACTTCAACAACTCCAGATGCAGCAGCAGCTTCTTCTGCTTTCTTCTTCTCTAATTCCTTTGAGACCAATTTTGTAGTAGCTTCAACATCTTCTACTTCCTTAATAACATAAGGAGATTCCTTGATCTTCCTTACTGCTGGCTTCCTCTTCTTCTTTGGTATAGTAGGTTGATCAGGAGCAATTGACGAAGCAGCAGCTATTCCACTCATAGTTTTCTTGTTCAGGACCACATATGTGTCCAGGTCCTCAACTTCTTCTTCAATTGATGGCATTGCAGAACCACCAATCTTAAGCTTATCAGTAGCAACTTTTTCTTTCTTCACCTTCTTTGCAGGTTTTTCAGCTTCTAGATATTCTTCTTCAGTCAACTTCCTCTTTGATTTTCTGCCTCTAGCAATTGGCAGAGCACCACCATACATTTCTTCAGGTACATCTTCCAATCTGATGACCTTATTATATGTTTCATAGTGGTCCTTGATGAAATGCATCTGAACATCAAGAGGGTCCTTCTTGCAGATTGGTGGAAAATCCTTCATGAGATCAGACTTAGCACTGGATTCACTTAAGTCAATATTGAGCTTAGTGACAGTGCTGATCAGCTTCATATGCTTGAGAGTATGAGCATTAATGAACTTCCCAGTCTTAGTGTCAAGCAGCTCGTCTGAGTAGGCTTCAACACTACTGAGTCGGTCCAAAATCCCTCCTTGATAAAAGATTTCTGATAAGAGTATTCCATAAGGTACCCAGCGTCTATTCTCCAACTGACTCTTTCTCAGAATATCAATCAAGTACTTGAAGAGGTACTTGGGCACATTTACCTTTTCCTTCTTGATAAAGTGCTGAAGAAAGACTTTCAGCCCCAACGAAGGTTGATCACCTCCACCTTTTGGAAGCAGATTCTCATTCTGAATCTTCAGAAGCAACTTCTTTTCTATGCTTAAGTCAGCATACTTTCCTGTCTTATTGGAATTGTACAAAGCCATGTTTACTTTTTCTTTCCAGAAGCCTTCTTTAGCACTTGAAATATCTATCCCTGAATATTTTCCAGAAGCTTCTACTCTGAGTACAAATGCTATCTGCCATTCTGCAATGATTACTGGAATTCCACAGATGTTTGACCTCATTTCAGTGTAGGTAAATGGTTCAAGTCTCATTTCTTTTCTAGTCTTCCCTTTCAGACTAGGATTACGCAAAACCTTCTGCTTCTCTTTAGTTTCTGAAGCAGCTTTATCATACACCGATGCTCTTACCCAGAAGTGCCTAACCAAGGCTTCGTGAGTTGGTCCATTCAACATTTTGAAGTATGGCATGAGACCTTGTGCTTCGTAGAAACTTCTGATCCAACATCCATGGAAAGCTAGAGATTCAAAATCCACAGGATTTTCTATTTGAACCTTTAAATCCCATTCTTCTAGTTCCATGGTTCTACCTCTGATTTCATAGGCAGGGGCCTCTTGTGAAGTAGATTCTGGAATGTTCTGATGAGAGCTTGATGATGCCATTGATGATGAAGATGATGATTTAGGGTTCTAGGGTTGAGAATTGTGCTAACTTCGCAAGAACAGGTTTGAAAGATGAAGTGTTTGTTGTGAAGTGAGTAGTGTGCGAATTCACAAAGTGTTAAGAGTAAAAACTATTGCAATTCAAAAGAGACAAACAAACATAACATTAATGACATTGGGGGCGCTTGAAAGTACTTTTAAAGCTTTTAAATCATCATTGCCCTTTTTAGTTATACACCAATACAGATAGACCACGTCAGAAGTTTTCAGAGTAACTGCCAAGTTAGTGGGCCAGTGTTACCAAATAAAGTAACTTCCAGCGTTTCCACTAACTCAACTATTCAGGAGCTTAAAATCCAGCTTCTGAACTTCAGGTGCTGATGTCATCATCAGAAGCGTATTTTCCTCAGAACCTCAATAAAGAGCTTCTGATGGACCATAACTTCTGAACTGACTTCTGAACCTAAAATCCTATTCAGGAGCAAGTAAGCTTTTAATCAGACACAAAGTGCATGTTCAAATTTTTCTTTATAAAATTAAATCTTTCAACAGTTAAAGGCTTAGTAAATATATCAGCCCATTGATTCTCAGTATCAATGAATTGTATATCTAAAATTCCTTTTTGAACATAGTCTCGGATAAAATGGTGTTTGATTTCAATATGCTTAGCTCTTGAATGCAAAATTGGATTTTTAGACAAACAAATAACAGCAGTATTATCACAATAAATGGGAATACTGTTAGCAATAATCTGATAGTCTTCCAACTGATGTTTCATCCAAAGTAGTTGTGTACAACAACTTGCAGCTGAAATGTATTCTGCTTCTATTGTAGACATAACAATAGTTGTTTGTCTTTTGCTAGCCCAGGATATAAGATTATCACCCAGAAATTGACAATTGCCACTGGTTGACTTTCTTTCAATCCTATCACCAGCATAGTCAGCATCACAGAATCCAATTAGCTTATAATCTAAGGATTTCCTATAAAGGAGTCCAAGATTAGTTGTTCCTTTCAAATACCTGAAGATTCTCTTGACAGCAGTCAAATGAGATTCTCTGGGATCTGATTGGAATCTTGCACACAAGCATACACTGAATAAAATATCTGGCCTAGATGCAGTGAGGTATAACAAAGAACCAATCATACCTTTGTACATCTTCTGATCTACTTTTGCTCCTTCATCTTCTTTGCTTAAGGTGCATGTAGGATGCATTGGAGTCTTCATCACTTTACAGTCTTTAAGCTTGAACTTCTTCAGAAGCTCCTTTGTGTATTTGGATTGATGAACATAGACTCCATCTTTACATTGATTGATTTGAATGCCCAGGAAGAACTTCAGCTCTCCCATCATGCTCATTTCAAATTCATCCTGCATTAACTTAGAAAACTCCTTGCAAACAGATGCATTAGTAGAACCAAATATTATATCATTAACATATATTTGCACAATATCTTTCCCAATGGTCCTTTTGAAGAGTGTTGTGTCAACCTGTCCTCTTTTAAAATCATTTTTGATTAAGAAATTACTTAGTCTATCATACCAAGCTCTAGGAGCTTGTTTCAAGCCATATAGTGATTTCTTCAGCTTAAAAACATGATCAGGATACTTAAGATCCTCAAAGCCAGGAGGTTGTTTGACATATACTTCTTCTTCAATGACACCATTAATAAATGCACTCTTGACATCCATTTGATATAATATTATGCCATGATTAACTGCATAGGAAAGAATTAACCTGATTGCTTCCAATCTTGCAACTGGAGCAAATGTTTCAGTATAATCAATGCCTTCTTGTTGACTATAACCTTGTGCAACAAGTCTTGCTTTGTTTCTTGTTACTTCTCCTTTCTCATTCAACTTGTTTCTGAATACTCATTTTGTTCCAATAATGTTCTTGTGTTGAGGTTTGGGTACCAAATCCCACACATCATTTCTTTGAAATAGATTTAACTCTTCTTGCATAGCTAAGATCCATCCATCATCTGAAAGTGCTTCATCAACTATTGTAGGTTCAATCATTGATATCAGTCCAGTCATAGACTCTTCTTGTCTGAAATATGATCTTGTTCTTCTTAGACTATCTTTGTTTCCAATGATTAGATCCTCAGGATGTGAAGGCTTGTGCTTGAATGTGTTTCTGGGAGGATCTGCTTCATGTGAGCCATCTTGTGCTTCATCAGAAGCAAATTCATCTTGAGCTTCTAATGTGGGTTCAGCTTCTGGACTATCTTAAGATTTAGCTATCTGATCAGGTTCTAGAGTATCTTCAGGAACCTGTATCTCTGCAAAACTTTCATCTTCCTCTGGACTTTTACTCCCAGGCTCTTTGTCATCAAATTTAACGTGCATTGATTCTTCAATACAAAGTGCTTCTGAATTATACACTTTGTATGCCTTTGACCTTTCAGAGTAACCTAAAAGATACCTCTTTGGGCCTTGGCATCAAATTTCTTTAGGTAGAGCTTGTTATTTAGAATGTAACGTGTACATCCGAATTGATGAAAGTAAGAGATATTGGGTCTTCTTCCTTTAAAGAGTTCATATGCTGTTTTCTCCAAAATAGGTCTGATATAGATCTTGTTCTGGACATAACATGTTGTATTCACTGCTTCTGCCCAAAAATGCTTTGCTAAATTGTTTTCATGAATCATGGTTCTGGTCATTTCTTGTGAAGTTCTATTCTTTCTCTCTACAACCCCATTTTGTTGTGGAGTTCTAGGAGAAGAGAATTCATGGACAATTCCATGTTTTTCACAAAAAGCTTCAAATGGCTCATTTTCAAACTCTCCACCATGATCACTTCTGATTTTCAAAATCTTTGTTTCTTTTTCAGATTGAAATTGAGTGCAGAAGCTACTGAATACATAACAAGCAACATCTTTACTCTTTCGGAATTTTACCCAGGTCCATCTGCTGTAATCATCAACAATAACCAATCCATATCTACTTCCATATAAGGATGCAGTGCTAACTGGTCCAAATAAATCAATATGAAGTAGTTCTAAGGGTCTGGAGGTTGAAACAATGTCTTTTGTTTTAAAAGATGATTTCACAATCTTCCCTTTCTGGCATGCACCACAAAGTGCATCTGAATGATAGTCAATGTCTGGAAGGCCTTTGACAAGTTGTAACTTACTAAGCTTAGAGATTAATCTCCAGTTAGCATGTCTCAACCTTCTATGCCACATCCATTTCTTATCATTCACTGATAGAAGGCAGTTACCTTCTGATCAACCAGTTCAGAGAAATTGATTTTATAGACATTTTCCACTCTCTTTCCCTTGAATATTATGGATTTATCTTCCTTGTTGATTACAGTACAGTTGGCTTTCTCAAATAACACACCATAACCATTGTCACAAAATTGACTAATGCTCAAAAGGTTATGTTCAAGACCATCTACCAACCATACATTATTAATTGAGGTAGAGGAATTACCAATAGTTCCTGTACCAATGATCTTGCCAGACTGGTTGCCTCCAAACTTCACATTTCCTTCCTCTTTCATTGTTAGGCTGAGGAACATGGACTTCTCTCCTGTCATGTGTCTTGAGCAACTGCTGTCAAGGTGCCATGATTTTTGTTTCTTCTTTGCTCTTAGACATACCTGCAACATTGACATTTTCAGATTTAGGTACCCATTGTCTTATGGGTCCTCTCAGGTTAGTACTAGAAGATTTACTCTTCACTTCTTGTACCTTGTGCTGTGAGTTTGATTGCTTCTGATTAACCATCACCTTAGGTTTTGGTTCTTCAGGAGCAATAACTATTTTCTTCTAAAACTTAGACTTCAGAACCTCAGATTTTGGTTTCACAAGACTCTGAGGAACATGTTCTGATCTTTTTAGGATCCTGATCTTTGAAGTCTTGGAATCAGATTTGATCATAGCCTTTGGCTTAGAGTTCTTTGGCTTTGAAGTAATCTTAGCCTTAGAGCTAGAAGCTTTAGGTTCTGATGGAACAACAGTTTCTAACTCAGCACCTTCAGGTACAAAGAAGGTTTTCAATCCTTCCTTGATGCATTCACAACATGCTTTGAGACTGATTTCATTAGGTTTCCCTCCTAAAAATCCAATCCCTTTGCCATTGTTTCTGTAAATGTTGTAAATCAATGAAGCAACTTTGCTTCTGTCAATACCAGACATGATAAAATCTTCAAGAGCAATTGCATGGTTGCTTAAAGGTTTTTCATTACACTTTTCTTGTAGCTTCTGACACAAGAACCTGAGCTTATCTTTATAAGTTCTACAAATGAAATCAAAGCCTCTAAGTTCTTCTTCAGAAGCTTTCAGATCCAATAGAGTTGATTCTTGTTGTTTCATTAAATCAACATATTTTTCTTTCAAATCCTTCAACTCATTGATTCTTACTTCAAAATGTGTAAGGAGTTCTTTAAGTGACTTAACAAGTTCATTTCTAGGAATTTTAGAATATACCTCGTTTTCATCTTCAAAGTCTGATTCTGATCCAGCTTCTAAAGTTGCCGTAGCTATTAACCCAACAACTATCTTTGCACCTTCATCAGCTTCCTCTTTATCAGATCCAGATTCACTTTCCAAATCATCCCAGGTGGCCATTAAACTCTGCTTAATTTGCTTCTTGAATTTGCTTGGTTTGAAAGATGACTTCTTTGACTTGTGCTTTGACTTTTCCTTCTGAAGATCAGGGCAATAAGCAATGAAATGTCCAGGCTTCTTACAGTTGAAGCAACCTTCTGATCTTCTCTCTTTGAGTTTCTGGAGTTACTCCTTTTGGTCAGAAACTTTGTATTCTTCTTAGCCAAATACTGCAGTCTAATGGAGAGCATAGCCATCTCAGCAGCATCTTCTTCAGAATCTGAACCAGATACTTCTTCTTCTTCAGATTCAACCACTTTGAGAGCTTTTGATGACTTGCCTTTGGATGGAAGAGCTATTGATTTACTCTTCTTAGTAGACTCATGTTCATTAAGACTTAAATCATGAACTTTGAGAGAACTAACAAGATCTTCAACACTTAAAGTGTTTAAATCTTTAGCTTCCTCAATGGCAGTCACCTTTGATCTCCATCTAGCATGCAAACTTCTGAGTATTTTGCTCACATGATCATAAGCAACATAACTCTTCTTTAGTATTTGAAGTCCAGAGACCAGAGTTTGAAACATTGAGTACATCTCCTCAATAGTTTCATCATCCTTCATCTTGAACAACTCATACTGATGTACAAGCATAAGAGCCTTTGCTTCTCTGACTTTCTTGCTGCCTTCATAGTTAGCACAAAGAGAAGCAAACATTGCTTTAGAAGTTGTCTTGTCACTCATCTTCATGTACTCTGCTTTAGGAATAGCAGTGATAAGTGCTCCTATGATGATATGATGCTTCTTGTAAATCTTCTTCTGAGCAGGAGTATGTCTCTTTCTATCAACAACAGTTCCTACTTCATCAAGAGCCAAGTCATCACCAACACCTTCTTCCAGTATGTCCCATAGTTCTTCGTCTAAACTCATGACACAGCTGTAGAAGTTAGTTTTCCACCAAGAAAATTCTTCAGGATCTCCGTTAAACTTGGGAATCTTTCCTACGCTGGATTTCTTGTCACCATAATCATATGGAACAATGTTGTTGTTGTGGCCAGATCCATTACCAGAAACAGATGATTCACTAGACATGTTTTTCTCAGATCTTGGACTGTTACACTGTTAGGTGTTATCAAGAGAACCAACGCTCTAGATACCAATTGAAGGTGATAAAAACACAAGAAGGGGGGTTGAATTGTGTTTTGAAAAATTCTTCGTTTCTCCTAAACTGAGCACACTGGTCAGAAGCTAAGTGAGACAGCTTTTGAAGTGATAATCAGAATCTGAACGCAGCGGATAAAAACAGAGAGAGAGAGAGAGAGAGAGAGAGAGAGAGAGAGAAGAAGAAGAAAGACACAAAGCAATTATACAGGTTCCTTCAACAAACCGGAAGTAGTTTTATCCCCCTTGCACTTCCAAGGAGAGTTCACTAAAATGTAATATCTGATTACAATTGCTCAAGCACACAGCAAGAGACTTCTTTTGCTCAAGCACACTTTGCAAGAGTCTTCCTATGCTCAAGAACACAATCAAGAGACTTCTATGCTCAAGCACAACTGTAAGAGACTTCTAAACAAATAAGATTACAGAGAAAAATGTTTGAGGTTGAACACTTGATATACAATCAGAGGTGCTCACAATACAAATCAAATAAGACTCTAAGACTTAAGAATTTCTAGGGTATGACTTGAGAAACAGAAATTCTAAGTGAATGCAGAACAATTTCAGCAGAGGTTTGACACTTGTAAAAATGTTGAGAGTCTTTCGTTCAGCATTGCCAAATTTTTAAGACTTCACTCCTTTATATAGAGGTGTGAAAGAGACGTTGTGAAATTGCCATCACATCAAAAGAGTCGTTGTTGAAGCTTGATCTTTCACCGATGATCTTTTGCCTGATTTGGTTGTTGTCCTACGAAGAACCAATTTCAAATCCATTCCAGTTGAGAGGGAACAATTCTGCAGGCTTGGTTGTACATTCAGAGCTATTATTTTGCCTTGTAGCAGAGACACAAAACAGAGTAGTGGAGAAGGTGGTTGTACAGTTCGTACAAAGTACAAATGTCAACGCTTTTGTTCCTTTTGCAAGCAAATGCCTTCAAACACTTTTGAAATTACCGTTGCAAAGTTCCACAAGTCTTCTGCTATCTTTAGATGAATTTCTATCCATGAAACAACTCTTGAATCCTTGAATTTTGCAAATTCAGTTGATCTTCAGCTTCTGGTGAAAACAGCTTCTGATGAGGCAGCTTCTGACGAGGCAACTTCTGATGACGTTGTACTTCAGGATCTCTAGTCTTCAGGAGCGTCAAGTCTTCAGGAGTTCTCTACTCTTTAGGAGCGCTTTGCCTTCAGGAGCGCTTTGCCTTCAGGAGCTTATAAGCTTCAATTTCGTTGATTCCTTTGCTCTTTATTTGCTCAATCAGAACCTTTGAATGATATAAATTTTTGTCTATGGTCCTGTACACTTGAAAAAATATTAGCAATTCCAATTGTCAATTTTTAATACCTTATTATCATCAAAACTCTAAAGGTTCATTGTTAAACACATTTTGTTCCAACACACCAGCTTTCATATGATTGGTTATTTAGTAGCTGATATATTGGTGTGATTAGACCTTCATAAGAATTCATTATTTAGTAGCAGACATATTTGTGTGCTTTAGGCCTTAATAAGTTTTGACCTATTTAGGAGTAGGCTTACATGTGTTGCCAGACCTTAGCATAAAATAAGCTTTTAAATAGGTTTTCAGGCTTCATCAGGCCTTTAAAAAGGCCAGGCCAAGCCTAAAAAATGAGCCTATGACGGGTAATAGGCCAGGCTCAGACCTATAACTTTTTTAGTATTACTTTTCCCACTCTACGCCTTTCCTCGCGCGCCCTATTTTTTTTCCCAATTTTACCCCTGGTCCGGATTTCGTATTCCGGAACGTATTGTTAGTATTCTTCAGATGTTTCTAGATTTTAAAATCTGAAATAGTATTTTAGCAGAACTTTTGCAATTTTAAGCTCTACAATTCGTAAAATAAAATGCGAATAAAATAAAAAATAGAAATAAAAAGACACAAACATAAAAACAACTCATTTTATTAATATATGAACAATACATTACAATAATTTTCAAGCTTTTTAAGCTTATTACATAAGAGCCTAACCACTGCTATGTGATAGGACATAGCAGTAGCTTGGCTATTGGAGGAAAACCGGAGGAGGACGGAAGAGGAGGGCGGGAAGAAGAAACAAATGCCCTGAGGGAGGTGGGGGTGCTCAGACTTACGCCCAGACAGACGAAGCTAAGAACCACACTGACCCACATGACCATCAGATGAACCGTCCTTCGTTGCAGCGCGGTTCCATCCTCATTGACCGTTCATACAAACCCTGAATGTTTTCAACGAGGCCCTTATCTATGAAAGGCCAACGATGGAAAACCATGGTTGTAGAAGGAAGAAGATGAGGAGAGGGATGGTGTGAGAAATGGTGGGGTTTGGAAGGGTATTTACATGGAGGGGTGGGTGAAAAATGGTTGGGAAGCCATAAATGCAGTCAAAAAACGTGGTAAAACACGTTTTTTTGACTTGACCACTATCAAAAACGTGTGGGGCAGACCACCGGCCATGACACTGATGCGTTCCGGAATATACAATCCGGAATGCACCTTTGGTTTCCGGAATATACTTTCTAGATTAATGCGATAATGGTGAACGAGGGGAAAGTTGGCACTTCCTGTAGGGCTAAGGACATTCCGGAATGTAAAATCCGGAACGCTTCAGCATTGGATTCTTTTGAAAGAGAGCCATTAATTTGGGTTTGGACGGTTACAACCACTAACACGTTTTCATTGACTGTATTAATGACCTAGGACTTGTTTAAGGCTATAAATAGGCTTCCATCTTCAACAAATACCTCCATTCTTCACTTCACCTCTTTTCTTCAATTTTCTTCAAACGTTTTTAGTTTTTTAGGGGTGTCGGTGGTGTCATGGTCATTGTTGACCGTTCCTACGAACCCTGCAATAGCATTTCAGCTTGTGTGGGGTTCATATAACGGTCAACAGAGACCCTTGACATCAAAGAAAGACATAAAAAAGCGCACAACATCTGGTCCGGATTTTATTTTACGGAAGTAACTAACAATCTGGTTCGGAAAACAAAATCCAGACCAGGGGTATTTTTGGAATTTTTGCAGGGCACGCGAGAAGGCAGTTTGGTGGAAAAAGTAAATCCCTAATTTTTTAAGTAGGTCAGGCTTAGGCCTTACAAAGCCCGGCCCGGCCTAGCCCATTTCCACCCCTAGAAACAAGACAAAAAAATTATCACTTGATAGATAAATTTATTCTTTCTATTTTGATACTTTGAATATCTATAGTAACTACAATATAATTTTGTCAACAACGAAAATTGTCAACCTTATTTTGATACTTTCAATATATACGGTAACTACAGAGATAATTTTGTCGACAACGAAAATTGTCAACCTAAGAGTCATAAAATTTTATTTTATTTTACATTTATATGTTGCCCCTTCGTAAAATTCGATCTAGCCCGGCCATTCATCAAAGATGTAGTATAATCTTCTCGTTTCTGATTTCTGATCAGTTGACACTACTTGCTTTCTTCTCTGTAAGTTTTGTTTCAAGAACTTTTAGAGAGTTAGAAACTTCAGCTCTGGACACATAGAACTTCGAAACAACTACAAAGAAGACGAAGTTCAAGACATTCAGTATCGCCAAAAATGCATAGTAGTAATCAAGATGAGAAGCATTCAAATTGTTCAAAATCCACCCTCGACCACCATGTTTCTCAGTGACATGTGAAACTGTTGAAAGAAGAAAAGTGCTGAGAAAACTACCAATTCCAGTAGTAGTTAATGAGTATGATGTTCCAAGGCTCTTCATGCTTTCTGGTGCTTGATCATAGAAAAACTCCACTTTTGCACCCTCTAAAAGTGCTTCAGCCACTCCCATAAGTATAAATTGTGGTAGCAAAATGAATATGCTTAATGGAACTTCATGTTTTTTGGCCACACTAAGTCTATGTCTTTCAATCATGGATGCAACTGTCATTATCACTATGTGGATTATGAACCCTACACTCATTCTTTGAAGAAGTGTAATACCTCTAGGATTCTTGGTCAACTTTTGCATAATCTTGACAATGAATCTTTCATAGATTATGTAAGTGATAATCATGGTCAAAACTGTACATGCAGTTAAACTTGCTGGAGGACCTTTTAAGTTGCCAACGGAACTGTTAAGAGTAGTTCCTTGTTTTATGAAAAGGGTATTTATTTGAGCAATCATTGCACTTGGAATAAATGTAGCAACCCAAATAGGGATTAAGCTAAGGATTTGTTTGGTATCCTCTACTTGTGTTATTGTGCATAACATCCATTCATTACTAGTACTTGAACCAGTGTCCACACATGCCTTATTAAGGAACCTGCACATGTATACAAACAAGAATCAATATTTTAAAATAAGGGAAAAATAACAATACTTAGTCTAACACTCTCTTTCTAACTTATGAAGCACTAATTCTAATACTATAACACGAACATCGAGCACGACATTGACACTAACACGTCGACACTGGTAGTAGTTTGCGAAAATGAATTAATTTAGTGTAATCAAGTATCAGGATATAAGACACGTCTTCGGCCAAGCAAAATGGTAGATGTACTTTTTTGGTTATATTTATGTTCGTGTAGTAGTTTTTAACACTCAAAATGAAATTCATGCAAGTCCCACTATTTTGGGAATGGACCCCATATTAAAGTGACGCAACAAACATGAATTTCACTCGGTAAAAGAGATATATAGTGTTTGAAAGAGTGTTCGAGGGAGCGTTCCTTGTAAAATCAAATGATCAAGTAAATGCGAGTATGGTAGGATTTATACTTGAATGTTTGAGTGAGATCAATCCTGAATTTGCCTTTCTTTGTATACTCTTCCAAACTAAGCTCATATAATTCTTTAGGGTCATCAGGAACAACTACATCAAATTTCCTTATAGCTGCCACAATGACCTTAGCCATGCTAATAAATGGACTCCCTTTAATCAATTTGTGTCTATAAAAAGGTGTGCCTGCCAAGAATGTGATGATTGATATTGCAAGTCCAAGAGTTGGAAGAGCATATCCAAGAGTCCAACCCACATTATCTTGTACATACACTATAACTGTGAATGCAAATAATGACCCAAAAACAATGCAAGACATCCACCAGTTCAAGAATGAGAGCTTAAGTGATTTTTCTTTAGGGTCAAAATCGTCAAACTGGTCAGCACCAATGGTTGAAATGTTGGGTTTGGTCCCACCTGTTCCCACTGCTATAATGTAGAGGGCAGTGTAGAACACAAATAGTGTTTGTGTGGAAGCTTCCTTGCATTTTGTAACATCCATTTCATTGCATTTAGGTGGCTTTAGGCTTGGTAGGGAAACCGATAGTGTAAGTAGACACATACCCTGCCAATAACCGAAACTAATGAATTATTATAAAACCTTGTCAAATATTACTAAGCAAGACATGTTTTAATCACAGATAAACACAAATCAAGAGTTGTGTCCTTGTACTCCTAATCCTTTCATTGTTTGTTATTATTCAAAATTGAAATTGGTTTATGATTTAGTTGTGATTTTCTACTATGAAATTAGTTTTGTACTGAAATACCACATGTATCAAATAGGTTTTATATTAAGAAAATTTGTTATCTACCAAAAAGTCTTATATCCTAACAATAAAGGACCAACATGCACACAATATAGTGTAGTTAGAATTTAGACATGGATTTTTTTTTTTATGACAATTTTTTTTTTTTATGACAAAATGAGATGTGGATATGTTGTAGTAGTAATAATAATAATAATAATAATAATAATAATAATAATAATAATAATAATAATAATAATAATAATAATAATAATAATAATAATAATAATAATCTTCTATATTTTAAAAAATATCTTCTTCAAATCTATACTATATATAAAGAAAACTACCCCTTTCAGCACACTTTTGGGTTGGACTTTTCTTTCCAAAAATACCCTTAATTTTTAATTTTAATTTTAAATACCAATAACACATGTAACAAATAGATAATAATAAATTTAATTTAAGGAGAAAACTTGCACACAATTGCTTATGAATTGTTCTTACTGTTAGCCAATTATAAAATAACACGTGAATTACTAATTCATGTCACTAATCGTCCCCGTTAACTCTCTGTTATTAACCACAGATCAAACTCACAAAAAAATAGCACAAAAAAAAAAACTCATGTTACTTTTCTATCATCCGATTTTATGTTGTACATCTGTGTTGTTCCCCTCAATACAATCAACAAAGATTGCCAAGTATTTTCATATCTCTTCCACAAAAATCAGTATTTCCATATTATTTTATTACTTTCACAAAAAACAGTATTTCCATATTATTTTATTAATATAAGTTAATCTTCCTTACCCTTTGATCAATTGTAACAAACGTGAGCAAAAAATAATGGTAAAGATTGAACTTTAAATCCTCTAAAAAAGATTAGTAAGAAACGTGAGCAAAAAATAATGTTAAAAATTGGAATTTAAATCCACTAAAAAAAGATTAGTAACAAACATGAGCAAAAAATAATAATGTTAAAGATTGGACTTTAAATTCTCTAAAAAAAGATTAGGACTGAAAATATTTTAGAAAAAGATTTGTTATGACTATATTAAATATTAATTAGCAATCAGTTTCCAGAAGAAGAACATAATTTGAAGGGGATACTCATAACTTATATCAACAAGAATTCCTAAACTCAATTGTTCAAGGAAGTATCCCACCACATATTTTAAAGGTAAAAAAAGGTACACCTTTGATGTTGTTAAACATAGACCCTAGATATGACATGTGTAATGGGACACGATTGTTATGCCGTGGTTTATTTAAGAATATGTTTGATATGGAAATCCTAACAGGAAGCAATGCTGGAAAAAGAGCATTCTTGCCCAAAATTAAATTAAATATAAATGTGAGTTTAGGACTTCCATTTGTGCTTAGTAGAAAACAGTTTCCTGTTAGACTAAGTTTTGCTATTACCATAAATAAGTCACAAGGGCAGACCATTCCCAATGTCGGAATCTATCTTTCACGACATGTTTTCAGCCATGGTCAATTATATGTAGCTTTATCAAGAGGAGTTTCTCAAAATTCAATAAAAGTTCTAATTAAAGAAGGGAAAATAGAAGGAGAAGATGGAGATTTTACGAAAAATGTATTTTTTTAAAGATATTCTTTTATCGTAATCATAGCAATGTTTCTTTTACATAACATGTAATTTATACATTTTTGTTTTTTTTCTTATACATTTGTGTTATGATGTTAATAAATGATAAATATTTTATCTTAATTTTATATGCAGGCAAACTAAAATTTGTTGAGTTCAAAAATAATTTTGTTATATGCCTTGACAATATTTTGTTTATAAATCAATATATCAATAATTTCCATTAATATATTAAAATTTAAAAAATTTAATCAAAATTATACAAACAAACATAATAAAATAATCACATGCGTTATCGCAGTAGAAAGAGCGTACAGACGGGCACGATAGTGCCCGTCTTTCCGCTAGTTAATAATAGTAATAATTATCATTATTTTTATAATAATTATAGTAATCACATAGTTTGACCTTGTTTTCTTTTAAAAATATAGTTATAATCTTTTTTTCTTTTTTCTTTTTTTTTTTTTGTTGAAGAAAATCTTTTTTTCTTTATACGGGCACGCTTTGGCCATTGGTTTAGGGTTTCAATATATTTTGCTCATTGAAAAAAAAAATTTGCATTCTTGCCCTGGATTACAAAGGTCCTCTTATAAAGATCGGAGGGTTAACACAAATAAAAAAATAAAAATTTACATCATTTAAAATTTAAATGTAATCAAGAGACATACATTACATACCGATAGATAAACAAAGGCAGAAATGACAAAAGTCCAATAGCGTCCAAGATGAGCATCAGCAATATAAGCACCTAATATGGGAGTCATAAAAACAGTGCCAACCCAATTGTTGACATTGTTGGAAGAGATGACAGTGCCTTGGTGAAGCTTCTTTGTCAAATACACAAACAAATTTGATGATATTCCAAAATAAGCAATTCTTTCAAATATCCCATACACTGCAGTAGACATGAATTCATTCAAGCAAAATTAACAATTCAATTAAATGGGTAATATGGTTTGAATGCATGAGAAACTTATCAACAACATATAAGGTTTATTTCCTAATGAGCATGCTTTGATCATCTTAAGCAAAGTTGGAGCTCTATACTGAATGACCATTATTTTCTTTGTTGGTAAAGATAAAATTTTAGATTAGAGGAGACACAACTGCTCTAAGTGACCATTATATTTTATTAGATATTAATTTTATATTCTAAATTACACTCTATAAGAGTAAATGGTAAACTTTTTCTCTTTTATTCTACCCAATAAGATAACTCCTTAAGGTTTTTGCTTACAAATTAAAAAAATTGATATATATTATATCATGACCATAATGTCTCTTATTTTTTATTGTAAAGATTATAAATAATCCACGGTCATATCGATATGACCGACCAAACAATTTCGGCATTTTTTTCGGTTGAGTTAGGACAGGACATGTGAATAAAATATGTTAATTTTTTTTTTTTTTGAGAGAAAAATATGTTAATTGTACTAAGGAATAATTGAACAATATATATAGGTAGATTAAATTGTACTGTGGATGCATGAGTGTCCGAATAACATTTTTCTAGTGAAAATCATGACCATAAAGTGTGTGAGAGAGAAATGTTACCAACAAGAAATGAGCAAGCTTTCCAACCACCTGTCTTGGATCTGAGAACAGATTTTCCTTTAAGATCAATAGTTCCATCTTTTGTGTACTCATTTCCAATCATGCCTTCTTCCATTGCCATAATATTTTTTTTAGGAGCCTCAACAAAGCAAATATATTTTTGTGTTATCCATCAAATGAACTATACTAATTTATAGAGATGACTCCGTGTTCTAGGGGGCAAATAAATTTCATTTTATGGAATGTAGTCAACATCAATAATTTTTTTTTGACAAATATAAATAGTTTTCGCAATAATATTTTTTTTATAAAATATTGTTAAATAATCACTAAAAAATGTTTTCATCAGAATAGAATAACTTTTTTTTACAAGGAATTAATATTTCTATTTCTTTTAAATAGAAGAAATGACAATAATCACTCGAAAATCACATACACAAGTGGAGGAACTGAAGTTTAAAGCTCGATCACAACTTTCAGCCCAACAATTTTGACATTCTTGTTAAAGTATAATAAAAATTAAAGAAGAAAGTAAGAGAAATGAAATTTGTAAAAAATATTACCCATTTTGTTTCAAAACAAATGTTGTTTAGGATTTTTACACATATATTAATAACTGTAATAGATAGAAGAAAGAGTTTGACAAAAAAAAAAAAAGAATAGTAATTTTACAATGTTTTTGTGAACTAAGAGTGAGAAGAACATCAATGAGAAGCGTAAACTTCCATCATTTGCCACTCACTCATATAAATATATTATTAGAAAAAAGGAAATATTGTACAAGTTATCTTATTGATTATTAGTATAAGTTATCTTATTGATTATTAGTATGTTTCTTACTATTTGTTTTTGAAGAAGCTAAATAACCCTTTGGAAGTAAAGCATGTTGCATTAATTAAAGGATCTAATTGAAGAACTTTTTTTTTTAAGAAAAGAAGAAATTGATATTATAGTGAATACTGAAAATAAAATTCATTTTAATTTTTTTGATGAAAAAAATATAAAAAAAAATCTATTTTAATTTATTTTTTTATTAAATTGACACTCGTTGTGAAATAGAGAGTATGGATTTCTTTTTTTACAAACAGTATAAATTATATTCACAACGCAAAAATATGGCTTAGTGGCATACTGGTAGTATTTTGAAATAAACTCAAAACTGGAGTCAACCTAGGAACACATTTTTGGCTTCTAGGAAAATTACAAGCAGGGAAACAACGTTAGAAAAATAGAAGGAAATGACAAAAATCATTAGAAAAAGACAGTCAAGTCTCTTTCTGCATCGCTCGTCATTCCCGGCATGGAAAAAATGGGAGCTGCCTAAAGATATATGAGGTGAGAGATACTTTAAGTTAATGGGGCAAATAAAAAAAATTGTTGCTAACTTGTGTTCTGACTTCTAAGTGTACGTACCTCTTAAATAATCCAAACGTAGAAATTTTGTTTTCCCTCCTTCATTAATTATAAGATTCTTTTTAAACTTTTCTTTGTCTTTTAACTAATGTAACGCCCCGTGCCAAGCACGGGATACATTTTATTTAAAATTCTTTAACGGGTTTTACACAAAAATAGGTTTTTCAAATATTATTTGATTTGTTTAGTTTGATTTCATTACAGAATTTTGACATTATGTTATACTTTATCATCATATTTAAAATTGAAACAATAAATCACTGTTTATTGAGACCAAAAAGGTTAAATTTTATAAAGATATAACTATTTTTGTGAGAGTGGCAAAATAGTGATATAACAATAAAGATATAACTATTTTTATCGGAGTCGCCTTTTTAAATTCCCTGAAGATAGAAAAATAGTACATTCAAACTGATATATCTTCAAAATTAATTGACAAATAATTAAATATTATAATGTGTTATATATTTAAAATGAAAAAATAAAAACAAATTAGGTTCAGCCATTCAAATCCAATTCAATGTTCTTGTAATGTATCTCTGTTCTTGTAATGTATCTTTGTATTTACTTTCAATACCCATCAGAGTTGGTTTAATTTCTTTCATTCTTAAAGGCTCACTTAAGTATAATTTCTTTTATTGAATCCTTATTATTTTTAGTGTGGAGGGAGTGTGGAAGCTAGGAAAGTCAATTGGGTTAAGTGGGATAAGATGTTTCTTGGTCGATATAGTTGTTGCTTGGAGGTTCGTATAGTGCAGAATTTTAAGTTATCTTTGTTAAGTGAATTGTTTTGAATGCTAATATGGATCAATGAGTTTGCGGTTTAAAGTTTTAGCATATTAGAATAGGTTGGAGGGAGTTCATGTGAAGAGTGGGGACAGTTAGGCGTATATTTGGTAGAAACACTTCCATAGTGCTAAAATAAGGGCGGAGATGGGGATTTGAAATTGGTTTGATGACAACTTGACGATAGTGGAAAGTAATGAGAAAAATACACTTTTTTGCCATGATTCGTGGTTGTAGAGTGGTCCTTTGTGTATTATATTTAGAAGTCTTTTTTAGTTATCTCAAAATAACTGTGTCATTTAAGGAGATGCGTAGGTTAGAGTCGAATGGGGTTGAGAAGATGTCATAGAATTTTTTTTGGAAGGAGGTGCAGGGGATATATTGTTGTTCTTTGTTGGACAACATTTTTTTAAGGCTAGCGTCATTGATAAGTGAACATGGAAAGTTGATCATGGTGAAAGGTACCCTGACAAAGGGGTATATCATCTGATGATGCAGGTGGAACATGATGAACCTATGGCTCTAAAAAAATCTCATTGGGAACAAAGTAGTTCCTTTAAATGTCTCTCTCTTTTCGTGGAGGCTCTTGAATAACTGAATCTAACAAAGGATAACTTAACTTGATGGAGTATTTTAAATATGAACTCATTTTTATGTTCTGACAGGTGTGAGAAAGAGGAAAATGTTAATCATTTTTATTTTTAGTGTGAATTCTTTGATAATATTTGACATAATATTCTAAATTCGTTGGATAGTTATTGTGTTCTTCCCATTAATTCCTGCGACAGTACTCTTAATGGTTCTCAACGGTTAAAAAAGAGGTTTATTTTAGTTTTTAGTTGATTTTGTTGACTTGCATTTGGATTATTTGGAAATACATAAATTCTTACATTTTTGTCACAAGAACCCGTTTATGGTGTTGTTAGATAAATTTACAATTTTCATTTAGTGGTGGCAAAATGCTAAGAAATTACGTTCGTATTTTGAGTTGCAATGTTACTGGAATAGTCCTTCATCTTGTGCTTGAACGATTTTTAATATAATTGATTTAACGTCTTCATACAAACAAAATTCACCTTAGTCAAGACATCAATTACATCAATATATAATATCTTAAATGTTAAGTAACTTAACACTAAAATTTTCACGTTGTTAGAAAAGGGATGGGGATAAGGGGTTCAAAATTATTGTAATGATAACAATATGATTCAAATATATATATATATATATATATATATATATATATATATATATATATATATATATATATATATATATATATATAACCAAACAATTACATTGATGGTTATAAATTATTACCTTGAAACAGTTTAATTTTTGCTAACATAATGACAACAACAACATTTTGAGATTCACCAGAAGATAGAAAAGAGTTCAACTCTTCAACATACTCTCCAAAAAGAGTACATTTAACGCGATACCTATTCAAAATTGTCAAAGATTATACAAATATTAATTAATACCATAATACATGTTTTAAAAAATACACTTACAAAAAATCAAGCTTACCCATTTGACTCCAGTTCAATGACATTCATCTTAATTTTTCCACTGTCACATTGATATTCTCTTTAAACACACACTCCAGTCATGACTCCAATTACATCAGGTGCAGGTGTAAACGAATACACGTTTGTTGGGACCAAAGCAGTTTTAGATAGTTTGACTTTTATGTTGATTGTGAAATTTAGTTTGTATTCGCTGTGTGATGGTCGATACGAACTACTGTTGCTGTAACACCCTATTTCAAATAAGCGGTAAAACGCGCGAATATACAAACATATTCTAGAAATAGATGCTACGTCTTCGAATCAAACCACAAAAATACATGCATAAATATCATGTTACACAACATAGCAGCGGAACATACATATAATTCATAAAACATCTCCAGATCTCAACAAAATACAATTGTATTCTCCAATTCTCAAATAACAAATAACATCTCAACTCCAAAATACATAGTCCAAAAATAAAAACCAACATGCAAGAACTACCCTAGATCAGAGCCCTAATCTAGACACTTGCATAAAAAGAGGAACTCCACTCCTCGGCTTCATCAAGCAAACAAACTAAGCATCCTGCACTCCATCTACCCGTCCATACAGAAAGGTAGGTGGTAAACCACTGAGGGTTAGCATTACATCATCACAATCCATATAAGATTTAAATAAGAACATTGAAGATGAAAGAATATATTCAAGAATAACAATTCAAACCTGTATTCACAAGCATTCACAACCTTCATATAATTCATTACCATCATTCCAAGCTCAACTCAACAAGTGTATCATACACATATCACAATTTCACCTTGTCAATCAACAGTTAACAATTCAATCCGCAATTACAATTAGCAAAAATCAACCATCAAACACATCTTAATGCAATTCAATCCACCAACAGTTTATACAATGGCTCTAGACTCATCTAGATGCATGTGGTACCAAAACACCTCAAGGTCGTCATCTTCGATGCAACAAAAACATCGTAATCACCTCAATTGGATATAAAATCCACCACCATCAGTCATGTATGCATGAACATATGACTCAACTACAATGCATATGTTCACACAAACAATTCACCTCAACATCACCAATATTTGTATATATGCAAACAACAACAACAATTCACCACCTCTTAACATATATACAATCACCAACAACATCCATAATTCAAGCAACATATAGTTGTCACATATATACACCACCAACAATCAACATTTAACATGTTCAACAAATAACATAACATAAACATGTTCATCACCCTTCAATTAGTATATATGCATCGACAACAATTCACCACCACTTAACATATACATACATCATTAATCATCTCCACATAAATCAACATATAGTTGCCACATTTCCACATAATTCCTTACAATCCAAATAGGGGAACAAATACAACATATGATCACAAACATCATATTCATCACTCAACAACCATTCATACATCATCTCATAATCATATTAATCTATTCATAAAGGGTTCATAAGCAATTGGCTCTCAAAAATCATTTTCTACCAAGTTCGTCTCCAAAAATCACAACATTGAAAATAATTGAGCATCTAAGCCAAAACCAAGTAAACGGGCTCAATTGCCTATGCCATGTATCCTCACAAGTCACACATATGTGAAGTAGAGGTTATATAAGCATTTCATCAGCCAAATACGATGAATTCATAAAAATCATAAAGTTCGTCTCACCGAAACACTTTTCAAGAAATTTTCCATTTTCTAAGCAAAACAAGTTAAATCCCTCACCTCATAGTTTAAATACTACTAAACACCTTAATTGAACTCATAAAGCATAAGTTTCAAATATTAAAAACATTCCACAAGGTTTGGGTCGACTTAGAACTAGTTATGCGAGATTTTTGTAAAATTTCACCAAGACCACCTTGGAGTATTTTCATCATAACTCAAAAACCAAAAATCATTTTCAAGTCAAACTAAAGCCTCTGGAAAGCTAACAAAATTATCTACAACTTTCATGTTTACACCGAAAACCAATTCAAAACAGAAACGAGGGAAAAAGATGCAAGAATGCGAAACAGGGGGGCCTGTCCTGTGCAACTCGCAACTGTGAGTAACTTTACTTGCAACTGCGAGTAAATCAATCGCCATTGTGAGTTATGATAGTCCAGCATCGAGAAAAACCTCATTTTCACCCCAAAACCCCAATTTTGACTTCCCAAAGCTCAAATTTGATCCCAAAGTTTGTTTAAACATTTCTAAACATGAAAAGACACTCAATTCCATATAAAATTTGCCCCAAAACATTCTCCTAACAAAAAATCATCATTTGACCCATTTTTCATTAAAACTTCATAAACAACACAAAGTCATACCAAACCCCACAATTATGATTACCCAAGGTTTTAATCATCAACAACAACATCCCTCAACAACAACAGCAACTAACCATCATGTATTCATCAACAATTCATCACAACAACACCTCATATCACCATTTTTGGACAAAAATGCAAAGCATACATATAACCACAATTTAAGCATGTAATTTCATCATCAACCACTCAATTAACATTCAATTTACATACCCAAACATTGCATCAAAACTTGAACACGAATTTACAATCAATTAGGTTCAATTCATCAATTCCACAAATGGGCAAAAAATGAAAAGTTATGAATTATGGTTGAAACCTAACCCTCTTACCTCTAGCACCAAGATTCTCTAGCCCAAGCTTCAATTTAGCTCTTAGATGATGAATCCCTCTTGCCTCTAACCCTTGTTCTTGTTCTTCCCTCTAGCCTCTATCTCTTCTCTTCTCAAATGAAAAATGTTGTGAAAAAAACCCTAATTCTCTACCAACACTAGTTTATATATAGGCTCACTTAATTGGTCTTATCTCACAAACCTTAATGGGCCTAACCCATTTCTATTTTAACCTCAAAAATGTTACTACTCACTTAACGGTAAAATATAACACTAACGGTCACTTAACGGTAAATAAATAATTACTACACCCTTTAGTAACTTGGTAAAATAACTCTCACTAAGCACTAAAAATAACTTTCAGCAAATTACAAAATTACCCCTGCTCTCAAAATGACCAAAATGCCCCTAAGTTCAAAATGACTAAAATACCCCTTCAATACCGAATTCTACGAATCCCAACCAAAAATACACACAGAGGCAAATAATCACATTTGAGCACCTATAACACACTTAAAAGCAATTAAATAAATAATAAAATAAATCTAGCGAAAATCGGGCTGTTACAGTTACAAGCAACATCAAATGAGGAAATCGTGAACACCATTTCCTCTTGGAGCTGCTCCTTAAACTTGTATATCAATGTCCATCGTATAGACGCACCAATTCGATCACCCTAGATAACAAAGATTAAAACACTATACTTTAAACAAAAAAATACAAAAAAATTCAAAAAACAAAAACGATATGAAAAAAGTACCTTTCGATCCTTTAGAACCATCTCCATGGAAAATGGTAGTTTTTGTTTTTGTAGTCTTGAACAAACCAAGCACGAACAACCCTCACAACCAATGTTCACGATTGTTTTCTTGGCGAAACATCAGAGATGAAGTCGTGTTTCGTAGACATTTTTCTTTGCAATAGAAAAAATTACAGAAATAACTTAGAATATAGTTATCAGAGAACCAGAGAATAGAATAAGAAGAACTATATTTTGTGATTCTTGTGTACTCGTACCCAAAGACGCTACTATTTATATAAAAAAATAGTACCATAACGGTTAATATCTATTAATTATTAATTTAACCGTTTTAAAATTAATATTATCAACGTCTTTAATATTATAAAATGTGCATTAAACGATTAGATTATATTTCATGTAACCTACAAAAAATTAACTTCATAACATTTGAAATTTAATAATATCTTATTAATATTAAGTAATATAATTTTGTAACGAATAAATATTAATTATATAACCTTAAAAACTAATTACTGCAATTAAATTTTTAATTAGTAGGTTACTGTAATAGTGTAAAGTACAAAAATTCAAAATATAATTTATTTAAGTTATATATTATAATTTTGTAACCTACCAAATTTTAATGTAACGTATAAATGTTAATCGAATACTAATTATATTAATAACTATTTGATTGTAACGTACATATTTTTAATGTAACATATAAATTTTAATCAAAACAATAATTATATCAATAATTATTTGATTGTAACGTACCAATTTTTTAATCTAACATATAAATTTTAATCAAAACAATAATTATATTAATAATTATTTGTTTGTAACCAATTATGTATTTTATGTACAGTTTAATGTTAAATAAAAAACGGTTTTTAACAATAATTATAACTATTAAGCTTGTATTAAAAATAAGGAGAAATTTTTGGAACTAATGCCAATTAGGATTTTGTTGAGGTGGACATTTTAGAGGAGAGGATTTTGAAATAGGCTATTTCTAAGAACTCTAAATTGTTAGTATAAAGATATCAAACTATTTCTAAAACTTTTTGAAGTATTCATTTAAAAAAACGTATATTGTGTTTCTCTCATGCTATAAATAATTTTATGGATAAATATGCAAAAGTAACATAGTTTTTTAACAAATTTATTATAACAATTATTTTTCACCATACCATAATTTTTGTTGAAGGTTTTAATAATAAGGGAAAGACGAAATATTGAAGAAACAATTTTAAAATTTTTTAAAAATAAATATTCAAATTTTTAGAGAAATTATTTTTTAGTTTTTTAACATGTGCCTTTTAAGATTATGTTGACATTTCTCATTAAAATTTGGGAAATGTTAAAGAGTGCCCCTGGGGCATTTGTTAAGTAATTATAAAAGGAAATATTCTCTTGAAAATTGTGTATTCTAGTTTTTAAAAGTTAAAAAAGTGTTAATTTTAATGCAAAACTTGACTTCTTAAAATTTTTACGATGTGCAACATAGAATAAAATTTAATAATAGGTGTAAATTTCAAAAGTTCGGGTCGTGTAGATGTGCAACCTAATTGATCATGTTAGACCTGATATCTCTGGATGGTGGTCTTGAGTGGCCTTTAAGTTGTGGACCTTCGTCAACAACCTTCTTCTTGGACGAAGGAGGGTGGTACGTGTAAAGACACTCCAAGGCTCAAGGGAGTAAGCGTCGTGCATATATTAATTAGTTTTAGGATAAAATGTGTGTGTAATTGGACCAATGCTCCTAAGTTAGTATTTATAGTGTAGGTTTAGAGTCTTGGCCCCATGAACCTTTACCTGAAGGACAACTATAATAAGATCACAAGAGACATCTTTGAATCCATTTTGGACGACCCAGATTGTTCCAAGGGATCAATATCCCAGTGCGGTCAAGGGAGATGTCCATTTCAGGGTTCTTCTGGACCTATGATGATGGAAATTTGGAATCAACCTTGGTTTAGGTCTTTGCATAGACTGGAGTCGTTGCCTCTAAGCTATTAGTTGATGTAGTCAAGCAATAGCTTTCTTCCAGAGCTTTCAGTATATGAGGTGCAGCTTGTATAAGCGGTCCAAGTGTTGTTCTAATCATCAAGCCTTTAAATTTGTGTTGTGATCTCGGTATCGTTGGTCCGTGCGGCATGGGTCCATGATGTGAGATCTGACCTTTACGTAGCTTAAATGCAATTGGATTCGTTAAGGAGTTGTGGCCCGTTTAAGAGACCGTACGAGATCAACTTGCGTATCCAGAGGATGTTTGGCTTGCGTGATAGCTTGATTTTGTGCGCTATGTCCCGTTCACATTTCTCCAGATGCGATATATCATATTTACCCTTGTCCTGCCCTTGTCAAAAGATCACTAAGTAAAATTGGGGACTCAAAGGAAATTCGAGCGTATGATTTTTTTTTGTAGACTTAACATCCACGTGGTGGGGTGATAAGTGCTAAAAAGTGTTATTTTCATGTTATATTTCATACACTTTTTGTTACTTGTTTTACAAGATATCGAAGGAAAAGCCGAGAAATAAGCGTTAAATGCCTTATTACGCTTTACTTATCATTACTCTATCCTTTTGTGCAGGAATTAGCCCAAGACATTGATCAAAGAAGCAAAATCATGAAAAAGTACTATTTGGGCAGAAGCTGTCCCTGGAAGCAAGCAGCTCGCACCCAAACTCGCATCTGCGAGTTCCAAATGCGAGTAACTCGCAACTGCGAGTTCCCTAACTCGCAACTGCGAGTTAGGGCGGTTTGATCCCTTCATTTATGACGTGGCAGCTTATTATTGGGCCAGAGAAGCAACTCGCATCTGCGAGTGGTGTAGCTCGCATCTGCGAGTTGAGGCAGGGCAGAAGTCTTTATATAGCCTCTTGCTACTCTTTGGAGAGGATCTTATCATATCTTAGCTTGATATTTTCTTAGCTTCTCTTAGGTTTTAGTTTAGATATTTTCATAGAGAGAAGTAAGGTAGTTCTTCATAGAGTGAGATTGGTTTTGGAAGTTGGATCTTAATACTTTGTTGAGACATCACAAGTGTAATGAATCCTTCTTTTTCAATCCATCCTTGCATGGCTTCCATGATGATGTGTAGCTAAATACCCTTTGTTGGGATGAGAGGTACTTGATCTTTGCTTAACATGTAATCTTTTGATCTTGCAAAATATGTTTCTAGCAATTTATATTCAATATTGTTGTTATTCTTGTGTTAATGCTTTCAATGAGATTCAAAGATGATTTGGACACAAACTCTTGAATCTTGAGCTAGAATAGCAATATATCTTAGGTTAACTTACTTGACATCTTTGTTAATCTTGTGATAATCACCATAATCAAGAGCTAAATGCTTTCGTATAACTCAACCAGGCTGGACACGGTCGATTAGGTTATTCGATCGACTTTGTTATCGTTTAAGGAATTTGGACACGAATGTTTAAACGATAACTTAGAAATAATTATATCACTTTGGACACGAAGGGTAGTTTAGAATTGATTGTGATAATGTTGCTTATGAAGCTAGAATTCGTATGGATCATTAGGTTACGTGTGACGCTTGGTTAAGGAACGCTACTCCTAACAAGTTTCAATCCTTATTTATCTCATCTTTTACTTTTTGCAAATTAGTTTAGATAATCACATTTCATTTCAAACAAACAAGTACTCTTAATACTTGGAATGATAGTCGATGTTAAACTGTCATTGATAACGCACTATTCCCTGTGGAGACGATACAAAAATACTTATCCTGTTTGATGCAAAATATACTTTCATCAAAATGGCGCCGTTGCCGGGGAATGGTGTTTAGTTATCATAGATAGTACGATTGATTTATCGTTTTAAGTATTTGTATATAATCCGTAAATAGTTTTCTTTATTTGATCGTTGTTTGTGCTAACCCCTTGTTGATAAACAAAGAAAAGTTTCTTGTTAGTTGTTTCCGTTTTAGGATCACCACCTAGCCAAAATCATGGCTGATCATGGTTACTTCAACTTCTATACTCCACCCGAGTATGAATCCTATCCTCAGTATCAGCAACATTCTTATGAAGATGAGAGATACAAGGTGATTGAAAATACTTTGAATGTCTTCATGCAACAATCCATGATAAACATGCAAGATACCAACCAAAGATTGAAGACTTTATCACTTCAAATTGGGTTGATTCAAGCACAAATCATGGATAATCAAGCCAACAATCAATCCACTCTTAGAGAACAAGAAAATAATCCAAACATGTTAGAGAGAGTCGGAGAGATTGTTGAAGAAATTGTTGTTCACAATGAGGTAGTTACAGCTGTTGATATTGAAGAAGCAATGGTGGTTGAGAAAAAGGAACGGTTACTAATCAAGGAAGATTTAATGGTAACAAGAGGGAAGAAGATGAACAAGGTTGAAATCGATCGAATCATTGATGAAATTAACGCCTTGTTCAAACCAAAGCTAGGGAGGTCATGGACTCCAAATCATTTGTTCCTAAAGTTCATGGAATTCCTACCAAAACGTAGGGTGTCGAAAGATGATGTGCTATCCGTTTCATTTTGGCCACCCTAACGAAAAAGGCGTCGAGCTAACGACGTTAAACAAGCGCTTGTTGGGAGGCAACCCAATTTTGTAAGTCCATTTAGTGTTTTAATGCATAATTAGATATTAGAGTCATGTGCATGCATTACACCATCCAAAAACAGAATTCAAACAGAGAGCAAAAGTTTGAACCAAAAGCACTCGCAACTGCGAGTAAATAGCTCGCAACTGCGAGCTAATGGCCTTTGACCATGTTGACTGCCAATTCACTCGCATCTGCGAGTAAGGGTGCTCGCATCTGCGAGTAGCAGCAGTTTTTGGGCAGTTACGAAAATCAATGCCACTAACTCTCCTCACCCACTCATTATCTCCTTCATTTTTCGGTTTTGTTTCTCTCACCACAAAAAAATTCCAAAACTTTCTTCTCTCATCATACACCTTTGGCAACACAAACCCTAAATCATTCAAAGTTTCATTCAAGTCAAAGCAAGTCACATTGTTCTTTTTATTCTTTCTGCACTTGCATCTCAATTCATTCAGGTTTGTGATCCATGTTATTCATTGTTCTTAAAGCTTTATGATATGATTTTTGAATGCATGTGAAACCCTAGGGTAGTTGATTGTTCTATTGATTTTTAATCTGTAAAATTGATACCCACATGAAGGAGAGGAACAAAAATCATGCACAGAATCATTATACTTTCAGTTGCATCCACAATTTTTGATTACCCATTTTGTAAAAATTTTCAAATAAAATTAGGGTTTGTGGACCAATTCGAATTACAAGCTTAATGCATGATTTTTCGCATCTCTCTATCAATTCAAGGGTTGAAAATGCTTTGTTAATGATTAGAACACATTGGTACTGAGAAGAGTTGAAAAAGATGCGTTTTTGCCAAATTCTGGGCAACTCGCATCTGCGAGTAAACCAACTCGCATCTGCGAGTATCTTCATATAGCTCGCAACTGCGAGTGCTTCTGCTCGCATCTGCGAGTTGCAGCAGAACTTGCTGCATGTTTCTGTGATTCAACCTGTAATTTGTGTAATTTTATTCCATACTGGTATTAATTGTATATTCCATTGTGGTGTGGTATTTTTCTGGTTGTTTTGCAGGCATGGCATCTAAGAGAGTTAACTCCGGTAAACGAAAGCAAGGTGAAACATCCGTACCCCAACCCCCACTTAGAAACCAGTCTTATGATCAAGAGAGATTTAGGACTAGGTACCACCAAAATAGGTACAACACCTTGCTTAAACAGTCCTTATGGACTGAAAGAGTTGTTCAAATAAAACCCGAGGGACCTTATGGCCACTTTCACAAACTTTTCCTTGACCAAGGGTGGACTAGACTCCTAAACCCCATAACCAAAATCAACGAAGAGTTGGTTCGTGAGTTCTATGCCAATGCTCTTCCTCAAAACCCCCAAACCGATCCATTCACTTTTCAAACTTTTGTGAGGGGTAGGACAATCAAGTTTGACCGTGATGCCATTAACACATTCCTAGGAAATCCTTTTGACCTAGATGTGGAAACTGAGAATGGGATTGATGACTTTCACAACAAGCAAAACCTAGGTCATTTTCTCCTTGACGAGCAACACGAAGAAATTAAAAAGTTCATTATGCTAGAGGGGGAAAACTATGACAAGAGTGGTGCGGGTAGAGAACACATTGCCCAATATAAAAAGATGACACCGCCAGCCAAACTGATGTTTAGATTTATCCTCCATAATGTCAAGCCTAATAGTCATATGCTTGATTGCACCATTGATGTCTGCCCTTTAATCTTTTACATTCTTAAAGGCATCAAGGTGGATATAGCACGCACTATTGCTTGGCAGCTGAGAAAGGTGGTACTCCAAGGCCATGGGGAACCAAAAACCCGTCTATCATTTCCGGGGTTAATCATGGGGTTGATCAAAGACACCCACATGCGGATGCCCACTGATTATCATGAAATCATAAAAAACCCCATTGATGATGCCTTCATTACCCGTTACATCATGGGTGAATCGAAAAAGGGTAAGGGTAAGAAAGGTACGGGAGCTTCCTCATCATCACACCAACCTCAAGCTCCAACATCAGCTGATGATTTCTCACGCATGAACCCAGCCCAGAGGCAGTGCTTTACTTACACATGGGACTACCTCGATGCTAACAAGAGGGCGATGACTTCATTGCATGATTCTTTGTACCGGATGCAGCTACATGCCGGTTACCCGCAGTTAGCAGACCATCAGGTCCCTTTGCCAGAGGCTTTTCAGGCTTATTGTGCTTGGCCTGGGGACAGGCCATTTGTCTATGGAGGGGGTGGTTCTTCAGATATGCATGTTGATGATCTAGGTGGTGATAATGAGCAGGATGATCCAGAGATGGTCCACAGTGCTACTTCAACCCCCCATGGGTCTGATGATGATGGCATGCAGTCTTGAGGAGGAAGAAAAGACTTGAAAGCTAGTTCTTTTTGAATGATTTTTTTTATATCAAGCTTTCAGTCAATTCTTGCTGTCTTCCTTAGTTGTTATTTCTTTTCTCTTTTGCTACTTTGTGAACAATATTCTGTTGGTTTTTATTTTAGCACATGTACTCGTATTTTGCTACTTTGTTAAGTATTTCGGTTATTGATGTTTGGTAACTTTTATTTCGTTTTAATTAGTATTATTAAGTTCGTATTTATATTAGTATGGTTTAATTTTATTTTGTAGAATAATAATGTGTTAGCATGTTTCGAGTACTTCATTTGGTTTTAATTTAAAAATTGTGGAAGTTTCTTGCGTATCACTCTTGCTTAATTTCAAATCTCAGATGATTGATAACAATTCATAGTTGTGATTAAAGCGCAAAGCCAAGGTACAAGTTTCCAGTTTTTCTAGGTTTTTACTCGAATATGGAACGAGTACTTTGCACAAATTTCATTTCATTTAGTTCTTTACAATAATTTTTTTTTTTTTTTTTTTTTTTTTTTTTTTTGTTTGTGAACCACGTAGTACTAGCCTAAAGTGAGGAAACCTCAAATATTTGTACATATGCAAGGAGACCGGCTTTCATTGATTAACTCGGTTGTTTTATGTTAAATCCAATAATTGTTTTAAATTGTGTGAAGGCATGGAAGTGATCAAGGCACATTTTTTGTTATTGAGTGAAACTTACTTGACCACAAATAGCCTACCTTGTGAGAAGAGCGAGTATTTGCTAACCCACTTGAGCCAAATGAATCGGAGTCATCAATTATGAACTGTCAATTCATAAGCACAATGCTTGATGAAGTTGCCTTTAAATTTTTCAAAATTCAGTTCATTCTTGACGCACTTTAGGACTCTGATATGTTTTTAATTGTTGAGCCCTTAAATTTCAATGTTATTTGTCCCTTTTGCCTTAGAGTAGAGGAACATTCAATTAGGGTATTTGTTGATTCAAGTTGGGGAGAGAAGGTAGATGTAAATCTTATGTCAAGTACTATGGTGTAAATTTATCTTTGATCAAGACAACATGTTGTTGTAAATACAAAAGAAAAGAAAAACAATGTGTACATGAAAAGAAAAAGAAAAAGAGAAAAAGAAAGAAAAATCCAAAAAGAAAATAAGTTGTCAAGATCAAAGTGCTTCATGTTAAAGCACCAAGGGTTTGTAATGATTGGTAGGAAAGATTGTGAATTTTAATGGTTGATACAAGGAATGCTCCTCTTTGATAGGCTTTTTGATTTCAATTGCCCCACATATGACATTTCTTTTGTAGCCAAGCCAAGTTATAACCATCAAAGACCTTTTGATCCATGTTTTTATGCCTTTTGAAACGATTTTTGGATGGACACATAACTTGATTGGAATGTTAACTTGATTGCCGGATGTGTGTTCATAACCCTCATTCATTTGATTTCAATTGTTTATCTACTTTCATAGAAGTGTGTTAGGTGTGGTTCGTAAATAAATATATTATTGTTTTGAAATGTTTGACATGAACTTTGTACTTAGGACTCATCTCATGTTAGTAGTAGAATTTTAGATTAGTTGGAAACTTAGACTTGCCCGCGCATTCACTTTTAAATCATTCATCTGAAGATGTTTTCAAAGCCTTTTGTACTTGTGTCTTGTTATTAACTTGTTTGATTTTCATTTTGTTTGAGGACAAACAAAGAGTTAAGTTGGGGAGAGTTTGATAAGTGCTAAAAAGTGTTATTTTCATGTTATATTTCATACACTTTTTGTTACTTGTTTTACAAGATATCGAAGGAAAAGCCGAGAAATAAGCGTTAAATGCCTTATTACGCTTTACTTATCATTACTCTATCCTTTTGTGCAGGAATTAGCCCAAGACATTGATCAAAGAAGCAAAATCATGAAAAAGTACTATTTGGGCAGAAGCTGTCCCTGGAAGCAAGCAGCTCGCACCCAAACTCGCATCTGCGAGTTCCAAATGCGAGTAACTCGCAACTGCGAGTTCCCTAACTCGCAACTGCGAGTTAGGGCGGTTTGATCCCTTCATTTATGACGTGGCAGCTTATTATTGGGCCAGAGAAGCAACTCGCATCTGCGAGTGGTGTAGCTCGCATCTGCGAGTTGAGGCAGGGCAGAAGTCTTTATATAGCCTCTTGCTACTCTTTGGAGAGGATCTTATCATATCTTAGCTTGATATTTTCTTAGCTTCTCTTAGGTTTTAGTTTAGATATTTTCATAGAGAGAAGTAAGGTAGTTCTTCATAGAGTGAGATTGGTTTTGGAAGTTGGATCTTAATACTTTGTTGAGACATCACAAGTGTAATGAATCCTTCTTTTTCAATCCATCCTTGCATGGCTTCCATGATGATGTGTAGCTAAATACCCTTTGTTGGGATGAGAGGTACTTGATCTTTGCTTAACATGTAATCTTTTGATCTTGCAAAATATGTTTCTAGCAATTTATATTCAATATTGTTGTTATTCTTGTGTTAATGCTTTCAATGAGATTCAAAGATGATTTGGACACAAACTCTTGAATCTTGAGCTAGAATAGCAATATATCTTAGGTTAACTTACTTGACATCTTTGTTAATCTTGTGATAATCACCATAATCAAGAGCTAAATGCTTTCGTATAACTCAACCAGGCTGGACACGGTCGATTAGGTTATTCGATCGACTTTGTTATCGTTTAAGGAATTTGGACACGAATGTTTAAACGATAACTTAGAAATAATTATATCACTTTGGACACGAAGGGTAGTTTAGAATTGATTGTGATAATGTTGCTTATGAAGCTAGAATTCGTATGGATCATTAGGTTACGTGTGACGCTTGGTTAAGGAACGCTACTCCTAACAAGTTTCAATCCTTATTTATCTCATCTTTTACTTTTTGCAAATTAGTTTAGATAATCACATTTCATTTCAAACAAACAAGTACTCTTAATACTTGGAATGATAGTCGATGTTAAACTGTCATTGATAACGCACTATTCCCTGTGGAGACGATACAAAAATACTTATCCTGTTTGATGCAAAATATACTTTCATCAAAATGGCGCCGTTGCCGGGGAATGGTGTTTAGTTATCATAGATAGTACGATTGATTTATCGTTTTAAGTATTTGTATATAATCCGTAAATAGTTTTCTTTATTTGATCGTTGTTTGTGCTAACCCCTTGTTGATAAACAAAGAAAAGTTTCTTGTTAGTTGTTTCCGTTTTAGGATCACCACCTAGCCAAAATCATGGCTGATCATGGTTACTTCAACTTCTATACTCCACCCGAGTATGAATCCTATCCTCAGTATCAGCAACATTCTTATGAAGATGAGAGATACAAGGTGATTGAAAATACTTTGAATGTCTTCATGCAACAATCCATGATAAACATGCAAGATACCAACCAAAGATTGAAGACTTTATCACTTCAAATTGGGTTGATTCAAGCACAAATCATGGATAATCAAGCCAACAATCAATCCACTCTTAGAGAACAAGAAAATAATCCAAACATGTTAGAGAGAGTCGGAGAGATTGTTGAAGAAATTGTTGTTCACAATGAGGTAGTTACAGCTGTTGATATTGAAGAAGCAATGGTGGTTGAGAAAAAGGAACGGTTACTAATCAAGGAAGATTTAATGGTAACAAGAGGGAAGAAGATGAACAAGGTTGAAATCGATCGAATCATTGATGAAATTAACGCCTTGTTCAAACCAAAGCTAGGGAGGTCATGGACTCCAAATCATTTGTTCCTAAAGTTCATGGAATTCCTACCAAAACGTAGGGTGTCGAAAGATGATGTGCTATCCGTTTCATTTTGGCCACCCTAACGAAAAAGGCGTCGAGCTAACGACGTTAAACAAGCGCTTGTTGGGAGGCAACCCAATTTTGTAAGTCCATTTAGTGTTTTAATGCATAATTAGATATTAGAGTCATGTGCATGCATTACACCATCCAAAAACAGAATTCAAACAGAGAGCAAAAGTTTGAACCAAAAGCACTCGCAACTGCGAGTAAATAGCTCGCAACTGCGAGCTAATGGCCTTTGACCATGTTGACTGCCAATTCACTCGCATCTGCGAGTAAGGGTGCTCGCATCTGCGAGTAGCAGCAGTTTTTGGGCAGTTACGAAAATCAATGCCACTAACTCTCCTCACCCACTCATTATCTCCTTCATTTTTCGGTTTTGTTTCTCTCACCACAAAAAAATTCCAAAACTTTCTTCTCTCATCATACACCTTTGGCAACACAAACCCTAAATCATTCAAAGTTTCATTCAAGTCAAAGCAAGTCACATTGTTCTTTTTATTCTTTCTGCACTTGCATCTCAATTCATTCAGGTTTGTGATCCATGTTATTCATTGTTCTTAAAGCTTTATGATATGATTTTTGAATGCATGTGAAACCCTAGGGTAGTTGATTGTTCTATTGATTTTTAATCTGTAAAATTGATACCCACATGAAGGAGAGGAACAAAAATCATGCACAGAATCATTATACTTTCAGTTGCATCCACAATTTTTGATTACCCATTTTGTAAAAATTTTCAAATAAAATTAGGGTTTGTGGACCAATTCGAATTACAAGCTTAATGCATGATTTTTCGCATCTCTCTATCAATTCAAGGGTTGAAAATGCTTTGTTAATGATTAGAACACATTGGTACTGAGAAGAGTTGAAAAAGATGCGTTTTTGCCAAATTCTGGGCAACTCGCATCTGCGAGTAAACCAACTCGCATCTGCGAGTATCTTCATATAGCTCGCAACTGCGAGTGCTTCTGCTCGCATCTGCGAGTTGCAGCAGAACTTGCTGCATGTTTCTGTGATTCAACCTGTAATTTGTGTAATTTTATTCCATACTGGTATTAATTGTATATTCCATTGTGGTGTGGTATTTTTCTGGTTGTTTTGCAGGCATGGCATCTAAGAGAGTTAACTCCGGTAAACGAAAGCAAGGTGAAACATCCGTACCCCAACCCCCACTTAGAAACCAGTCTTATGATCAAGAGAGATTTAGGACTAGGTACCACCAAAATAGGTACAACACCTTGCTTAAACAGTCCTTATGGACTGAAAGAGTTGTTCAAATAAAACCCGAGGGACCTTATGGCCACTTTCACAAACTTTTCCTTGACCAAGGGTGGACTAGACTCCTAAACCCCATAACCAAAATCAACGAAGAGTTGGTTCGTGAGTTCTATGCCAATGCTCTTCCTCAAAACCCCCAAACCGATCCATTCACTTTTCAAACTTTTGTGAGGGGTAGGACAATCAAGTTTGACCGTGATGCCATTAACACATTCCTAGGAAATCCTTTTGACCTAGATGTGGAAACTGAGAATGGGATTGATGACTTTCACAACAAGCAAAATCTAGGTCATTTTCTCCTTGACGAGCAACACGAAGAAATTAAAAAGTTCATTATGCTAGAGGGGGAAAACTATGACAAGAGTGGTGCGGGTAGAGAACACATTGCCCAATATAAAAAGATGACACCGCCAGCCAAACTGATGTTTAGATTTATCCTCCATAATGTCAAGCCTAATAGTCATATGCTTGATTGCACCATTGATGTCTGCCCTTTAATCTTTTACATTCTTAAAGGCATCAAGGTGGATATAGCACGCACTATTGCTTGGCAGCTGAGAAAGGTGGTACTCCAAGGCCATGGGGAACCAAAAACCCGTCTATCATTTCCGGGGTTAATCATGGGGTTGATCAAAGACACCCACATGCGGATGCCCACTGATTATCATGAAATCATAAAAAACCCCATTGATGATGCCTTCATTACCCGTTACATCATGGGTGAATCGAAAAAGGGTAAGGGTAAGAAAGGTACGGGAGCTTCCTCATCATCACACCAACCTCAAGCTCCAACATCAGCTGATGATTTCTCACGCATGGACCCAGCCCAGAGGCAGTGCTTTACTTACACATGGGACTACCTCGATGCTAACAAGAGGGCGATGACTTCATTGCATGATTCTTTGTACCGGATGCAGCTACATGCCGGTTACCCGCAGTTAGCAGACCATCAGGTCCCTTTGCCAGAGGCTTTTCAGGCTTATTGTGCTTGGCCTGGGGACAGGCCATTTGTCTATGGAGGGGGTGGTTCTTCAGATATGCATGTTGATGATCTAGGTGGTGATAATGAGCAGGATGATCCAGAGATGGTCCACAGTGCTACTTCAACCCCCCATGGGTCTGATGATGATGGCATGCAGTCTTGAGGAGGAAGAAAAGACTTGAAAGCTAGTTCTTTTTGAATGATTTTTTTTATATCAAGCTTTCAGTCAATTCTTGCTGTCTTCCTTAGTTGTTATTTCTTTTCTCTTTTGCTACTTTGTGAACAATATTCTGTTGGTTTTTATTTTAGCACATGTACTCGTATTTTGCTACTTTGTTAAGTATTTCGGTTATTGATGTTTGGTAACTTTTATTTCGTTTTAATTAGTATTATTAAGTTCGTATTTATATTAGTATGGTTTAATTTTATTTTGTAGAATAATAATGTGTTAGCATGTTTCGAGTACTTCATTTGGTTTTAATTTAAAAATTGTGGAAGTTTCTTGCGTATCACTCTTGCTTAATTTCAAATCTCAGATGATTGATAACAATTCATAGTTGTGATTAAAGCGCAAAGCCAAGGTACAAGTTTCCAGTTTTTCTAGGTTTTTACTCGAATATGGAACGAGTACTTTGCACAAATTTCATTTCATTTAGTTCTTTACAATAATTTTTTTTTTTTTTTTTTTTTTTTTTGTTTGTGAACCACGTAGTACTAGCCTAAAGTGAGGAAACCTCAAATATTTGTACATATGCAAGGAGACCGGCTTTCATTGATTAACTCGGTTGTTTTATGTTAAATCCAATAATTGTTTTAAATTGTGTGAAGGCATGGAAGTGATCAAGGCACATTTTTTGTTATTGAGTGAAACTTACTTGACCACAAATAGCCTACCTTGTGAGAAGAGCGAGTATTTGCTAACCCACTTGAGCCAAATGAATCGGAGTCATCAATTATGAACTGTCAATTCATAAGCACAATGCTTGATGAAGTTGCCTTTAAATTTTTCAAAATTCAGTTCATTCTTGACGCACTTTAGGACTCTGATATGTTTTTAATTGTTGAGCCCTTAAATTTCAATGTTATTTGTCCCTTTTGCCTTAGAGTAGAGGAACATTCAATTAGGGTATTTGTTGATTCAAGTTGGGGAGAGAAGGTAGATGTAAATCTTATGTCAAGTACTATGGTGTAAATTTATCTTTGATCAAGACAACATGTTGTTGTAAATACAAAAGAAAAGAAAAACAATGTGTACATGAAAAGAAAAAGAAAAAGAGAAAAAGAAAGAAAAATCCAAAAAGAAAATAAGTTGTCAAGATCAAAGTGCTTCATGTTAAAGCACCAAGGGTTTGTAATGATTGGTAGGAAAGATTGTGAATTTTAATGGTTGATACAAGGAATGCTCCTCTTTGATAGGCTTTTTGATTTCAATTGCCCCACATATGACATTTCTTTTGTAGCCAAGCCAAGTTATAACCATCAAAGACCTTTTGATCCATGTTTTTATGCCTTTTGAAACGATTTTTGGATGGACACATAACTTGATTGGAATGTTAACTTGATTGCCGGATGTGTGTTCATAACCCTCATTCATTTGATTTCAATTGTTTATCTACTTTCATAGAAGTGTGTTAGGTGTGGTTCGTAAATAAATATATTATTGTTTTGAAATGTTTGACATGAACTTTGTACTTAGGACTCATCTCATGTTAGTAGTAGAATTTTAGATTAGTTGGAAACTTAGACTTGCCCGCGCATTCACTTTTAAATCATTCATCTGAAGATGTTTTCAAAGCCTTTTGTACTTGTGTCTTGTTATTAACTTGTTTGATTTTCATTTTGTTTGAGGACAAACAAAGAGTTAAGTTGGGGAGAGTTTGATAAGTGCTAAAAAGTGTTATTTTCATGTTATATTTCATACACTTTTTGTTACTTGTTTTACAAGATATCGAAGGAAAAGCCGAGAAATAAGCGTTAAATGCCTTATTACGCTTTACTTATCATTACTCTATCCTTTTGTGCAGGAATTAGCCCAAGACATTGATCAAAGAAGCAAAATCATGAAAAAGTACTATTTGGGCAGAAGCTGTCCCTGGAAGCAAGCAGCTCGCACCCAAACTCGCATCTGCGAGTTCCAAATGCGAGTAACTCGCAACTGCGAGTTCCCTAACTCGCAACTGCGAGTTAGGGCGGTTTGATCCCTTCATTTATGACGTGGCAGCTTATTATTGGGCCAGAGAAGCAACTCGCATCTGCGAGTGGTGTAGCTCGCATCTGCGAGTTGAGGCAGGGCAGAAGTCTTTATATAGCCTCTTGCTACTCTTTGGAGAGGATCTTATCATATCTTAGCTTGATATTTTCTTAGCTTCTCTTAGGTTTTAGTTTAGATATTTTCATAGAGAGAAGTAAGGTAGTTCTTCATAGAGTGAGATTGGTTTTGGAAGTTGGATCTTAATACTTTGTTGAGACATCACAAGTGTAATGAATCCTTCTTTTTCAATCCATCCTTGCATGGCTTCCATGATGATGTGTAGCTAAATACCCTTTGTTGGGATGAGAGGTACTTGATCTTTGCTTAACATGTAATCTTTTGATCTTGCAAAATATGTTTCTAGCAATTTATATTCAATATTGTTGTTATTCTTGTGTTAATGCTTTCAATGAGATTCAAAGATGATTTGGACACAAACTCTTGAATCTTGAGCTAGAATAGCAATATATCTTAGGTTAACTTACTTGACATCTTTGTTAATCTTGTGATAATCACCATAATCAAGAGCTAAATGCTTTCGTATAACTCAACCAGGCTGGACACGGTCGATTAGGTTATTCGATCGACTTTGTTATCGTTTAAGGAATTTGGACACGAATGTTTAAACGATAACTTAGAAATAATTATATCACTTTGGACACGAAGGGTAGTTTAGAATTGATTGTGATAATGTTGCTTATGAAGCTAGAATTCGTATGGATCATTAGGTTACGTGTGACGCTTGGTTAAGGAACGCTACTCCTAACAAGTTTCAATCCTTATTTATCTCATCTTTTACTTTTTGCAAATTAGTTTAGATAATCACATTTCATTTCAAACAAACAAGTACTCTTAATACTTGGAATGATAGTCGATGTTAAACTGTCATTGATAACGCACTATTCCCTGTGGAGACGATACAAAAATACTTATCCTGTTTGATGCAAAATATACTTTCATCAAAATGGCGCCGTTGGGGAGAGTTTGATAAGTGCTAAAAAGTGTTATTTTCATTTTATATTTCATACACTTTTTGTTACTTGTTTTACAAGATATCGAAGGAAAAGCCGAGAAATAAGCGTTAAATGCCTTATTACGCTTTACTTATCATTACTCTATCCTTTTGTGCAGGAATTAGCCCAAGACATTGATCAAAGAAGCAAAATCATGAAAAAGTACTATTTGGGCAGAAGCTGTCCCTGGAAGCAAGCAGCTCGCACCCAAACTCGCATCTGCGAGTTCCAAATGCGAGTAACTCGCAACTGCGAGTTCCCTAACTCGCAACTGCGAGTTAGGGCGGTTTGATCCCTTCATTTATGACGTGGCAGCTTATTATTGGGCCAGAGAAGCAACTCGCATCTGCGAGTGGTGTAGCTCGCATCTGCGAGTTGAGGCAGGGCAGAAGTCTTTATATAGCCTCTTGCTACTCTTTGGAGAGGATCTTATCATATCTTAGCTTGATATTTTCTTAGCTTCTCTTAGGTTTTAGTTTAGATATTTTCATAGAGAGAAGTAAGGTAGTTCTTCATAGAGTGAGATTGGTTTTGGAAGTTGGATCTTAATACTTTGTTGAGACATCACAAGTGTAATGAATCCTTCTTTTTCAATCCATCCTTGCATGGCTTCCATGATGATGTGTAGCTAAATACCCTTTGTTGGGATGAGAGGTACTTGATCTTTGCTTAACATGTAATCTTTTGATCTTGCAAAATATGTTTCTAGCAATTTATATTCAATATTGTTGTTATTCTTGTGTTAATGCTTTCAATGAGATTCAAAGATGATTTGGACACAAACTCTTGAATCTTGAGCTAGAATAGCAATATATCTTAGGTTAACTTACTTGACATCTTTGTTAATCTTGTGATAATCACCATAATCAAGAGCTAAATGCTTTCGTATAACTCAACCAGGCTGGACACGGTCGATTAGGTTATTCGATCGACTTTGTTATCGTTTAAGGAATTTGGACACGAATGTTTAAACGATAACTTAGAAATAATTATATCACTTTGGACACGAAGGGTAGTTTAGAATTGATTGTGATAATGTTGCTTATGAAGCTAGAATTCGTATGGATCATTAGGTTACGTGTGACGCTTGGTTAAGGAACGCTACTCCTAACAAGTTTCAATCCTTATTTATCTCATCTTTTACTTTTTGCAAATTAGTTTAGATAATCACATTTCATTTCAAACAAACAAGTACTCTTAATACTTGGAATGATAGTCGATGTTAAACTGTCATTGATAACGCACTATTCCCTGTGGAGACGATACAAAAATACTTATCCTGTTTGATGCAAAATATACTTTCATCATGGGGCCTAATCTGTATTCTTTTATTTTGTGATGTGAGATGGACGTTGAAGGATGGTGTCGTTTGATGGTGATGTTTAGGTTGTGCATGTTCCGTCCTAACACGATATTTCACCCATTCATTATGTGTGTGTCTCAAAAGGTTTGAGTTTCTATTCACATATGGGTTATGATCAAATGGGTAGTAAAAGAGTTTGTGTACTTCTTCTTATTTTCATGTTCTTATGATGAATTAATGTTGAATTCGTGCTCTATTTTATTGTGTGATGTTGGGTATGTAATTATTTGTGAATCCATGATGTTAATATGCTAAATCCATGATTTAATTGTGTCGATGTTGTGTTTTTGAGTTTTATGTTAAAATGAGTGGAATTCATGAAATTTGATGCATGATTGATGTTTTGATGTGTTATAAGTGCTTAATTAAAGTGTAATAACTATTGAGTAATGCTCATCTATCATTTTTAGGTTGAAAGAGGTCAAAAATTGGGATTTTGGGGTGATTTTGGAGTGTTCCCGAGGCCAAAATCATGGTTTTAGTGACAGTCGCAACGCTACGCTGCAACTGGGGCGCCCAACTCCCTGCTTATAGTGAGCTGGCCCCCCAGGATGTCAATTCCTGGAGCCTAGCGCCCAAGGGAGTAACAACTTAAGTTGTTCTGTGTGTTTTGATGCTTAGGGGTGGGTTTCAAGCATTCTTGGGCTTCCTTTGACATTGTTTTGTCGCTTTTTTTATTATTTAATAATGAGTGATGAGGGCTTGCAATGAATTGATCATATATAGTTACTTTGAGGTTGGTATGAAACTTGAAAATGGACTTGAATTGTTAGATTAAACTAGTACATCAAGTTGAATAAACATGGAAGGTTTTTGATTGATAATAGTGATTGAAAAACTAGTAAGATAATGGATATATGAACCTTGTATATGGTTAATGGGTATGTGTGAACATGGAAACTTGACAAATGTGAATGTTGGAAATTAGATGAGGAATTGAATTGGCGAATCAGTAAATGATGGATTGTGATGGTTATTTGATGATGTATATTTAATGATGTGAATATGATGGATAGTTGTAAGATGTGAAAATTGGAAATGTG
Source organism: Medicago sativa (assembly GCF_051527215.1). Classification (NCBI taxonomy): domain Eukaryota; kingdom Viridiplantae; phylum Streptophyta; class Magnoliopsida; order Fabales; family Fabaceae; genus Medicago; species Medicago sativa. The sequence continues at coordinate 28,420,319 of NC_140749.1, read as the reverse complement.
TCTGTAAAGTTGTGATATATGAAATTGTGATATATGAAGACATGTAGATATAAAGATGTGTTGATATGACAATGTGTTGATATGAAAATGGGTTGTTATAAATATGTGATGATATAACAATATGATGATATGACGATGGATTATCTAAAGATGTGTGATTATCGAGTCATATGTGAATGTGAATTGTCGAGTTTTACTTGGTGTCCATGCATTCATGGTTAGTCTGATTTGACAACGGGGACAAAAATCAGTAACATACTTCTGATACCCAATTTAATATGACGATGTGGGATTAATCAACAACATAACTCTAATATCCAAAAAACTGGTACCACATGCGTATAGAGTCGAGTTAGTTGTAACATCCTGTTTAATTGCTTGTTGGTGTATTTGATTTGAGATTCGTGGATTTTTAGCCTAGAAATATATTTTAGTCATTTTAGGACTAAGGGTATTTTGGTCATTTGGTGAGCAAGAGTAAATTAGAAATTTTAGTAGGAAGATTATTTTTAGTATGTTGGGAGAATATTCATTTTTACTAAGTTAGAGGTAACTAGTGGTAATTATTTTGAGATGGTAAAAGAATGGGTTGTTTTAAAGATTACGTGTGTAGTAACTTTTTATAATTAAATGGTGAGAATTGTTAAGCCCATTATGAATATAGTTACCCTAGCCTATTATTGAAGTATAAATAGATAAATCATGAGAGGAAATTAGAGTTAGAACATTTCTCACTTTCACAATAGAGAGGCTAGATATATTTGAGAGAGAGGAGAAGAATAGAATAGAAGAGGGAGAACCCATTTGAAGAAAATTGAAGAGGAAGCTAGGATTCTTGGAAATGGTGAAGATTCTTGAAGAATTAGGTTAGGTTAGGTTTGCGCTACTAAATAAGCTATAATCTACTTTTCACTTATGGGTCATAATTGATTTGAATTGAATAAATTATGATTTTTATGATTTGAAATGTTAATTTTCGTGCTCACAAATGAATGATTTTGGGTATGTGAAATTTGTGGTAAACTTGTTGTTGATGCTTAATGTTATTGTTAATTGTTGATGAATTCATGATTATAAGTTATGAATATTGTTGGGTATATGTTGGCAATGATAATTCATGCATTGGGTGATGATAAATGTGTTGTTGTGGTTAAGTTGTTGTATTTTTATCACTTTTGTGAAAAAGGGTTAAAAGTGGAGAAGTTTGATTTTGATGATTTTGAATGGATTAATGAAGTTGTTATGATGAATTGAATTGAGAGGAATTTATGTTTTCAATCAATGTGTTTTGGTGAGAAATCGTTTGGGAGAAAATCTGAGTTTTTGTGTCAAAAGTCGTTTTAAGCACTTTTTTGAAATAAGTTTTTGGGGTGAGTTAAATTAAGTTGGTTTGGGTTGTAAAACTATGTTTTTGAGTGTGTATCAATGTTCTAAGTGATTGGGAAACGTTTGACGAAAACGGATCAAAAATTGGAATTGTATGCACGAAAACACGAAAAACGAAAAATCAGAATTTTGTGCATGTTAGAGTGGCACGAGCATGCGCCCCTATGGCACGGCCATGCATGTTTTCACGTGGTTGGGTGGCATGACCGTGTGCTCCGTTGGCACAGCCGTGCTAGCCCCTCTATGTCCGGCAACTCTGATTTTTCATGTTTTGAGTACTTTTAAGTATACCAATGGTTCCCAAACACCTAAACCTCATTAGATAGAGTGTAATTGGACTTTTAAGAGTGATTTAATATGGTTTTACTTTGAATATGAATTGGTTTAGAAAATGAAGTAAAAATGAGACGAACTTTACAAATTTTGAGAAATGAATGAACCTTGTGAAGTGAATAAGCTATGATTGATTAACATTGATGTTAGATGATATGTAGGGATGTGAGAATAAAGTTCTTCTTTTGATGATGTTCACGGAGCTAGACTCTGTTGGGCCCAATATCTCCTTCAACTTCCTCTTGATAGAGTTTGATGTGGGTCCTTCAAATTTAAGGAAACTCCCAATGATGGAGTTACAACCAAGAAATTATCCCATTTTGAGACGATTGCCTCAATGGTCGTGGACACCGTCGATAGCTTTTCGCATGTTGGGTATAGTTCTTTTGCTATGATCGTTGCCTTAGGCACATCTTCCCATTGGTCTATCACAACAGCTGAAAGGGATTATTTTTTGTCGATGGAAGTCTCGACATTTTCTGTCGGGCCAATTGCTTTGGTGGAAGGGATTTATGGTATGGTCTCTTTTCTCGTGTTCCTCGCTAATTATCACATGACTCAAATCTTCTCAACGTTTAGATGGATACATTATTCAGTAACGTTCCAATGGCAACAGTGGGAGCAACAAAAAAAAAATCTTGTAACTTTGGGGGCGATCGTGGCCTTTTCATGGATACTCGATACCTTCCTCCTAAATTCCACGTTGATGCATTCTTGCAGTATATGGTCCCAAGAGATATTAAGAGAGGTGTAGTGTTGGTATTTAGCGGCGCATCTAGTGGATTTATTTTCCCGTCCAAGCTTCTTCCCGATCTCTTTTTCTAGGTTAGGAATCATGATTTTGTCGGCCTCCAACCTCTTTTCGTATTGGATATATATCTCGGCCCTCTTAATGAGTGGATGAAGTCCTAACAGACTTTTCAGCTCGATACTTTGCGAACTTGGTCCCCTTTTCCAACTGTTTCCTTAGCAAATACGTATTCATTTTTTTATCTTCCCCCTTCACCTAGATTGCTTCTCTGTTTTCCCCTTCCCTTGCCAAAAAGCTCCAAGGTTGTTAACGAAGTTGGGTTGTTTCCAAGAAGTTGTGAAGTGGGATGTGAACCTCATTCGTGCAAATTCCAGTCCAAGAATCAATGGATACGAGCCTTAGGTTTTTGTACCACTTCATGACTTTTTAAGGTAGTGTCAACACAAGCATCCCTAAAGGAGAGTAGGGCGTCGACCTTTTTATGGTAATCATCGGGGTCTGATGTTTTGTCAAATTTGGAAAACTAACGACTTCTGGAGGGACCGAGATACAATATAATTGTTGATCCTCATCATGAATGAGTTCCTTGGGACTACTTCATCGTTATACACGGCACATGACGAGGATGGTGAACAGTGACGTCGTTACACGGGGGATCCATTGTTCCAACTCATTTCTATATGCGGTAAAGGAGAGGAAAATTCGCGGTTGTGTCCTAAACCATGTCCCCCATGGCCTCCATTTCCCCCCACAACCTCCATTTCCCTAGTTTCATATTCTCCCACTAGATCTGAAGGGGGGCCTTTGAAAGTGTAAATTTTCTTTATCATGATGTAGCGAGGCATGGATCCCAAACTTAAGGGGGATTAGGGTGGTTGAGTTTTCCTCCCGAGGGATGTGTTCTGAAGGAGACCGTTGTTTTGAATCTCTCAGGTGGTTAAATTTGGACTGACCGGATTCAACATGGGATATGTGCTTGCCTTGGGTCACGTTGAGTTCTGACAGATTCTTGAACACAACGATCAAGTTACAAAGGAGGTCACCCGTTGCTCTTCCCGCGTTCGAATTCGGGGTGGTGGGAGTTGTCATCGAGTTTACATGATTTGGCATTATGGACATAAAGAAAAATTTGTGGGGGTATCACAGATGTTCAGGCGAAGATTAGGAATGAGCGATGCGGTTGGAACACCATAATGTTTCTAGGATTTCACTGATTTGGAACAGGCGGAGAGGGGGATGTGCTAGTTCCATCCCTCATATTGGTATTAGGGAAGGGGTGGTTGCGAGTGGCTGTTGAATAAAGGCTTGTTTTAACCATGAATCTCGTTTGAAAAGGAATGGAAAGTTTAGTTTGAGTTTCAATCCCCACTGAAGTTGCCATTAATCATATCGGGCATGAGATCTCTTAATGGTGGTGTTGAATAACCTTTGAAAGGAGAACTTTCATAAACAACCTTCTTCTTGGATGACGGGAGTGGTACATATAAGGACACTCCAACACTCAAGTCAACTTTCTTCTTACAAGCCAACGCAGTCAAGGGATGTTGGAACACTAGTTAAAGTCTAGTGAGAAAATTGGAAAGAAAGAAAACACTATGAGAAACTAGTGTGTGGGTATGTGACTTAAAAATGTCCCACATTGGAGAGTCACCCCAACTAGTAAGTGTTTATATAAGGGTGGGGTGACCTCCAAGGGTGTGCCCTTGGGGTACCCATTTTTGTGAACGGGTGAACGCTTACAAAAATGTATATATCACACGCGCGACGACGACGCCGCCGTCCGTCCGACCGGCCGGACCGGGCTTGGGCTTGGGTCGTGGGTTAGAAAAATTGATATATATTTTTTGTCACTTGAAAATGTTAAATTAATTAATTAATTTTTCATTATACGAAAGCGTTACGCGTAACAAATTGATGTGTTACATTCCGACCCGATCCAAACCCGTATCCAGAAGCTTCCGGATATTTCCAATTAAGAAAACGCGTTTGCTTGAGGATTAAGCAAACTTAATCCCCAAGTCACGCGTAAAACGCGTTTGCTTAAGGATTAAGCAAACTTAATCCCCAAGTAACTCTGCCTATAAAAGGAGAGCTCGCCCCACTCATTCTTCACACCAAAATCTCACAGTTGATGCTTCCTGTGCGGTTTTCTCTCTTCTCCCTTTCGATTTTAACAAATCGTTCTTCTTCTTCTACTCCTTTCTGTCCCTTCGGTATTAAGAGTGTTCTTAAGACCATAGTCCCTTGGTCTTAGGTTCATATTCCCTTCGATAATATATGATTCTTCGGAATATAGAGTGCTATTAAGATCATATTAAAGAATGATCTTAACAGTATATATATTATTTTAATAATTTTAAGGAGAAATGGTGGTATCACCATATTTGAGTGGTCGTAGTGCCATATTCATGTTTTGGAGAAGTTAGAATGGTGGTAACACCATATTTGAGTGGTCTCAGCACCATAATAGAATGGTAATAATACCATATTAATTTGAACGGTTTCGAATAGAGCGGTTATACGTACCGTATCGAGTGGCTTCGATCAAACGATTGAGCCATATTTTGAGGGTGTAATTCTCGAACGATTTATCTACAGTGCAGTAGTTAATCGAACAGTTGTAGCTGGGCTTGTTTTATCCTGGAGGCGGCGTGGTTGATAGTCTACCTTGTACAACTTTGGGTAGTGCCACGAAACGTCTTAAAGAGAGCGACCTGGTCGTGACTCAACCTAGTAACAACTTCGGTAGATGATAGAATTTGGAGATTCAAATTTAACAGTTTGGAAATCCAAAAACAACAAGGGATGTGTCCATGGTCGTTATTGACCTAACTCCTATTGTCTTCTATATTTTATATCTCTCTCTCCTCTCCCGCTCATTGCACTCTCTCTCTCCTACCTCTCTTATATTAACTTTTAGAATAATAAAGGCGGTTCTAAATCCACCTTATTTTGTTTGTGTTGTCCATTGTTAATCAAATACTTGCTCTTTTGCAGCTCAAATGGATGATACGTGTGTATCGTGTTTAATCTTTGTTAATTTTCCTGCTGCTAGATTATTATTTTTTTTTTTGAGGAACTGCTGCTATTATTATGTGTTTCTCCCTTTTGCATTTCCGTGTATTTTTTATTTTATTTTAGACTATAAGTCTTCTCTTTTTTTCTTTTGTCGTCGCCTTAGTTTTCTTTTTTGTGACGTCCTAAGTCTTCTACTTGTTTGCATTTTTTTTTCTTTCTTAAGGGGTATTTTTCATCTTTTAAAAATCAAAAGAATTGTGGGAGTATTTCTTAGGGACCAAAATAAATGCATTATCTTGTCAAAAAATAAATAAATGTATTATGTATCAATGGTTATCGTTGTAAATACACGGCTAGATAGTTTGTCAAGTTTGTCTCCATTAATGCTAATAAAACAAATCAAAAGACAATTTTCAGAGTTACGTTATAAAAAAAATTCCACACAATAATACAGAATAAGACTTTTTATGTATCTAAAGTTCCTTCCAAAACTCTAAAAGTATTTCTATTTCAATTGACAAATCTTCTTCTGTTCCGTTAACCAATATCATTTTCTACTTGTGGAATTTTGTACTAGTCTTAGTCTTGTAGAATATTGACTTGGTTGACTGAGTTTTCTTGGTAGCTAGCAACTTCAACTGTGTCACAAGTAGAAAATTCAAAAGCACCCCGTGATATATTATTATAAACCAGACAAACAAATTGCACTTTTGACTGAGGAGAATACATCCCACGATACTAAATGTAAATATTCTTATATTTCAGAAAGAAAAAAAACCAATCTAGCTCCTATGTCTACGCAATATTGACTCACGAGTTTGGTCCTTAATTTTGCCAAAATCGTAAATTTGTCCCCATATTTTTAATTGCGCAATATTAGTCTCATATTTAAAAAAAAATTGATCAATCCATAATTTTGATCAAATAATTTGATTACGAAGCAAAATATTAGGTGTTAAATTGAGTTGTGGCCAAGCATACAAAGTTAAAAGAATGTCGATTAAAATGATAGGAGTTTTTATGGTTACAAATGATAGGAGTTGAGAGTGAACAATTTATTATTACGTACCTTGTCAAATTGCATTGTCAAAATCGTGGATTAGTTAAAAAATTGAAATTGGAGACCAAATTAAAATTATGCAATTGAAAATAAAGCGATCAAAATTGTGGTTTTATCAAAATAGGGGACCAAAATATACAGTATTTAGGCTACAAATAATACTCCCTCAGTACCAAATTATATATCGTTCGGGAGAAAAAATTTGTCTCAAATTATAAGTCGGTTTACAATATCAATGAAACATTAAATACTATTTATCCTACTATACCGTCAAATATTTAATACTCTCACTTCTTTCAATTCTTTAATTTATATTTCTTATACCATCAATGAAGGATAATTTTATTAAGGGTTTGTTTAACATGTGCAATATCACATGTTAAAGCAATTAAAAAGTTATATTATTAATATAAAATGGGTACTTTGCAATACAAACTTACTAGTTACTAGCTATTTTAACTTTCTTAAATTTGCACATGATAGAAAATCTCTTTTATAAAATTACTTATAATTTCTTTTCATAAAACATTAATTACATTTCTTAATTTATAAAAGGGAAATGCTAAACATAGTATAATTTGGAACAAAGGAGTACTAGTGTGTCAAAGGAAACATCCTCCTACGGTTCTTTCCCGTTTCCATCATTTTCAATGCCAACGCTTAATTAGAAGAATATTTGTCCACATTTATTAGCATTTTCCAAATATATCATCACCCATCGATCCCTCCCCCTTTCTAACAATAATAAGAGCATTGCTATTTATCTAAAGTTTTTATCAAGAATTTATCAAGAAAAGGTCTCAACCAATTAAATTTGTCATTTGACGGAAATCAAGAGAGATAATGGTGTGTAATTAAGAAAAGTGTTAGCAAATACACCGTCTTTAAATTTTCTTGATAAATTTTGTCACTGTATCTATCATTTCCCTAATAATAATACCACTATCTTATCTTTCACGTAATCGTTGCTAGACTGTAGGTAGACTCTATGATTATACGACGATGACTAATAAGACTGGATTGGTTTTTTTTTTTGGTAGAAAATAAGACTGGGTTGGTATGTGGTGGTGAGGAGTCCGATTAAGTTTTTTTGAGGAGGGTGAACTAGTCTCATCCAAATATATTTTATGAACTCTAAATGAAATTGAATTAGTTGACACAGAGGGTGAACAATTATTAATTTTTTTAATAATAAATATTAATGTTATTATTATGTTAACATTTTAAGGGTTTACACCTTTGAGAAATAACATTATACTATTTTAAACTTTTAATTCAATCAAGTTAGCTACTCACCCCAGTTGGTTGTTAAATTAATAGATAAATTATTTTATTTTATTTTTTTATAAAAAAACTATTTCCTATCATTGAAAAAAATTATAACAACTAAATGTTATTTACCCAAAAGTGTAAGCAACATAAATTAATTTTTTTATTTTTATTACTCATAGTCATATCAGTGAATATTAAATATTTTTGATGATAAAATATAGAAACTTAGTGTAATGCTAGTACACAATTGAAATAGTGTTTTCTTTACGAAATGATTTTCTGACAATCAAAAAGTCGACAAATAATTTATTATTCATAAAAATGATCGTTAATTTTTTTTTGAACGAAAAAATGATCGTTAATTCATTAGTTTCAAAAGCAAATGTCCCAAAATTCTTTAACTTATGTAATTTATGAATGTATTATAGAAGTTGTTGGACACGTACTTACCTTAATTAGAGTTCAATTTCTAGCCACTATGTTAATTGATTAAAGAAGAACCGTTGAACACGTATTAATAATAAATTCATAAACATTGAATTTTAAATATTCTTATTATACTTTTTATTATATATTAAATTGTATTCGGTTTTTAGTTTAAATATGCAAATGACCCTTGTAAATATCAATGATTTATATTTTAGTCCATATAAATATTTTGTTGTTTTTTATTATAGTCCCTCCAAATATGCCACTTTTTGCTCGTATTGAAATTAGTTTCTCTAAAATTTATTTTAGTCCTTATTTTGAGCAACTAAAATCAAATATTTTACATATTAGAAAGACGAATTACAATATTAATGTATTTTGCAAGAATTAAAATAAAACAGCAAAGAATAAAAGCAAAAAAATGTTACATTTGCGAGAATTAAAAAAAAATACAGACAAAAACCAAAATTCTTAATATTTGCAGAGTTTGTTTGTCTATTTAAACCATCGTTTTCCCCCTATATATAAGAGTATATATGAAAAATATTAATTATACATATGCCTTTCTTTTCTTTTCTTTTTTAACCAAAAGAGGAAGCAATAAAACACTGCTACCCACTATGATATCATTAAAAGCAAAAGGAACATAAACAATGAGGGGGGACTATAGGCCAAAACCATCAAAACGAAACAAATCTATAACTTAGCATGCCAAGCTTATTTTGGACAACCAGTCTACATAGAGCAGCTAGAGCTAAATCCCAAGACGATGATCCTTGAATGGACAAACCCATATTTGCAAGCAAATCTGCACATTGATTCCCATATCTGAAAATGTGGGTCACAATGAAATTCATACTAGATATGAGATTTTTACAATTAAACTATATGTTACTTAAACGCCAAGGCACAGTGGACTCATTAGAAAAGACCATGACCACTAACTTTGAATCTGATTCCAACCAAAGGTTGAGCCACCCTCTATGATAAGTTGTTTCTATAGCCTTCATTGCACCAATAAGCTTAGCTTGAAAAGCAGTGACTATGCCAAGATTTTCAGTAATGCAAAGTAAGCAGTTTGCTTCATAATTTTTAAAAACGATTCCACATGAAGATGATATAGCAGATGTGGAGCCATCTATGTTTGCAAAGGAAACCTATCAAATTAGCAGATGATATATTCAGTTATTTTCTGCATCCCCTATCAAACTACCATAAGCCACAACATATGTTGTAAATAAATCTTTGAGGGCTAACAAGCAAGACTGCTTTCCTTTGCAATACACCATAATGTCATGTTACCTTGCATATAGGCTACGAGAAGGAATATAAACACTTATGGTAACTTTATGATCTTGTACATTTACCAACCAGAGGAGCAAGTTTCACTTGGCATAATGGAAGAGGTGGTAGAGCTCACACAAAAAGGAGATTAGATAGAGCAGTGTGCAACCAATCATGGCCGAATCTTTGTACTTATGTCATATATAAAAATTGGAATACGTAAATGTCATTAGTTTACATTAACATCCAAAATGTCATTAAAAACTAAAAATATACAATTAACAAAAACCAAAAAAACGACCAACTAATATCCCTCCTCCTACCGACACAAGCTCACCCTCCTCCTTTCCCTCATCCTCCACCTCTGGACAATATCTAGCTTGGTCACTGGGTGCATCTCCTCCTCGATCCTGATAAACAATTTATGATAGTATGGATGTGGTTTGCCTTCACGCAACGCCTCCTCTGTAATGCCGTAGATGTCTTGCATAACCTGGATTGGGTCGGGACGCTTTCTCGATTAGGAGGCCTAGGAGGTGGATCCTAAAAAACCTCTGCTGGATGGCTCATCAGCTGATGAGAGACATGGTAGAACCAAGATATTTACTTGCCTCTAGTCCTCCATGCATTCCTTGCCGCCAAACCCCGATCAGGAAAAGTTATGACAAGAATTATAAAATCTCTGATGGTCTAGGATAACATGGGTTGGTCAAGAGGTGCCACGTCCGTATGAGGTCTTAGAACATTCTGCACACGCTTGTAGTGCCTCATCACCCACTCAAGTTATGACACTTTGTCCTAGGGTTGGCCAAGATCCAACCTAAGTACCAAAATATATCCAAAAAAGGCACAACATCCAGGTGATCAACGTGCGGGCTGAATATGACATTCTCCACCGCCAGCTGATCTAGGTAGCCTCGATAGTGACTCGCAGAAGCATGGCCCCTTGTCGGAACAAAGCGGTTGCTGTAATATCCCACTCGTCAGCTATGGGAGTTTTATCAGTTGAATGTATCAGAGATCAAGTATTCTTGGAATTCAATTGTAACGAAGGTTATTGTCAGAGCAATGTCAGACAAGCAGGTTCAGCTATCAGTATCGATCCATACACGTTTAAGACGAGGGGAAAATTGGTAAATAGCTACGAGGGCTATATAAGACCACAAGGGTCATTTTTCCTCCATTTCAAGATGACATTTCTCTCTCTAAAAGTAAAATCAGAAACCGCTCTCCTTTCTCTCTAAGTATATCGCCCATCTCCCTCTCAAATCCACCAATCCTTCCAAAGATCAAATTGTTGGTGATTAAACATGCAACATGGCTTCCTTCATGACCAAGAGACAACTAGAAACTTGGATTCATCTTCCTTTCTTCACAATAAGAGATTTCTTAGCTAGGGTTGGGTGTTCAAGATGGAGTCGGATAAATGGTATACTTTAAAGATTGATGAACTTGCAATTGGAGCATGTAGAAGCTATGTTGTACAAGAATCAAGCAAGTTAGGGTTTTGGCTTGGAGACTTGGAACTCAAAGCTTGAAGCTTATTATGAAACCAGTTGTTCTTAGGTGAGTTCTCAGATAGAACCCACCATTGGGATTGTGTGATTATTCATGTAAGAAAGTATGAAGTCTAGGTTATGAAATTTTCCCCTTTTACATGCCATGCTCATCAATCTTGTTAATACTTGCCATCTTAATGTTATTGTTAGTGTCTATATGATTTTTAGGCTTGAAATACGCATTGGGTCCTTTGATTTGGAGGTTTTTAGAGAAAATTGTTGTTTTACACGTTCTGTTCTGTCATGGCTCGCTGGGCACGCCATTTGTCGCCATGGCGAGAAGTTGTAAACAAAAAGCATGTTTTCCTGCTGGTGCGTCGCCAGGGCAGGAATGACAATGCAGAGAAGTGAAATTGAATTGTTCCGGGAAAACGGCGACAATTTTCGGTTTCATCTTTCAAAGATTACTCATAAATATAAACCCCTCTAGTCCAATGATTCATTGCCAATGTTTCAAGCCATTTTATAAAGAATTAGGAAGCAAGCATTAAGATAGATTGGTGAAGCATGACACACGAGATTTAGATGACATGTGATACGCTTGGGTAGCATATGATTTCTAGGCATCGGGGAACTGTAGAGCCTCGACCTAGATAGTCGAGAACAACAAGCTAGTATGTAACCTAAGTTCATTAGGTATAAGTATGCATGATTAAAATTAAGCAAGTAAGTATTTTACCGCTAATCGGGTAGGTTACAGACCCGTGGTAAACAAGCAAGCAAGTATAAGTTATAAGACCTTTATGCATGAACAAGACTTTAAGCAAGATGTAGGTGTCGTGTCTCTTGCTATCCACGCCAGGGGGATACAAGAGGTTCACGCCAGGGGAACGGGACAAGCTCCACAAGGGGGGCCCACACGACACTGAGGGAGTCTGATGTACCTTAGCTAGGTTTTCATCGGTCATGTATGGGATTGTACTCGGGGTTACTCCACCCGATACTCTCCGTAAAATGAATCAAGATAACTATGTTTGTTCAACGCTAACCCCTAACATAATGAATGAGCATGTTTATGATATGATTACGTTTATGATATGATATAAGATATGTGTAGGCTTATGCATCAAGATAAGATTATGAAGATACACTGTCGATGATCTCAGTAGCTCCCCTATCGTCCAGTTTAGGAACATGTCATGAACGACTTTTGTTTAAGTCATGATGTGTTTATCGTACCTCGACATAGCAGTCCTAGGTTCCCTTGACCGCCATGACATGTAGAGCACAAGACAAGACTTATGAGCTAAGATACGAAGAACCTATGATGGATCTAGGATGCACGACCGTCTAGGTAAACATGATCCACAAACGTATAATCAACCGATAGGTTGTATTGTAGACACGTGGTGACCCTCGGTTTTCCCCGAGGTTATCTATAGCCTAGGATTAGGTAGAACTCACTGAGACATTATGTCTCATCCCAATCCTTTTTGTTTCAGATCAGTAGGTTGGTTTAGCAGGATGTGGCAAGCTTATGGCTGAATGGATAATCAACAAGGACTCGTTCGTATCCGCTGCAGGATGATCTCATGGATTGAGAGTGTTTTACTATGTTTGGATAGATAATGTTGTATCATTGATTGTACGAAGGCGTATTGTTGTATATAATTATTCATTCAAAGTATTTAAGTTGTAAATTTTAATGTATCCAGTACTAAAGATAATGTACATGCTAAACTTTCTAGATACGTTTAGTGTGGCGTTACAGTTGCCATGAATATAATTTGGTGAAGATCTCCTGAGCTTATGCCTACAAATACAAACAAACAAATATTTCATCATCATAACTATATATAAACACAATCACATCAACACATTTATAATATGTTATGCAACAGATTAAATTACTACCTCAAGTAGAGACATGTATCCGACAATGGAGCCAATCGTTGGGACCGTTGCTTCAGAAAGCTGGGTGTAGATATAAGCTAATGCCATCCCACCCTAAGACCATTCGTGCACCCTATACAAATTCCTCATCCTTTCGATCCATATCAAACTAATGTGTTTGTTGCTCTTGTTGGTGAAAATGGTGACACCGACCAAGAACAACAAAAAAGCCCTCAAACAATACTCCTGAGTCTGGTCTCTCTCCACCTCCACCTCCACCTCTGGATCAGTCGGGTCCTCCAACTCATTACACCTACTAAGGTATCTCTCATACAACTTCTTCAACCAAGGAATAGCCACATCTCCACCTCACTATGTGTCTGTCTCCACAACATCCTCGCCATTAGGTACACGCAACAGAGTAGTCATCAACTCAATACCTAGTTCGTAACTGCAGTCGCCGTACTCCATGAGCCTCCCTTCGATGGGGATGTGTAGAAGACATGTCATATCATTGAGTGTGACGGTCATCTCCCCAACAAGTAGATGGAAGCTGCTGGTCTCCATTTAAGGGTTAGGTCTGGCCCCCCTCTTTGTATCCCACTTTTCAGTTTAATATATTTAAGTCCATGTCTACACTAGACACACCTTTTGAAAAGAAAAAAAAGTTGATAATCTCCTCGTGCCACCTCTCTGCCAATGCGGTGATGAGGGCCCTGTTGATGCTAACAAACCTAGTCTGAAGAAGCGGGGCAAAACCGGATCCATTAACTCTATCCAAGAACCAATCTGCACTCTCTCCCATGACTGTCAATTGGCCATCCTTAAGCTTCCTTCAATGCGAGGAAGGCTTCACCCAATGCGTCCTCCAAAACTGAAATACAAAAAAGAATACAAACAACAAACCGTTAAAAATATAAACATTTGAATAATTAAAAAAATAAACATTTTCACATAACAATTGAATCGTTAAAAAAACAATAATTTAAATAGACATTTTAACATAGCAATGGAATCGTATAAAAAACAATAATTAAAATAAACATTTTAACATAGCAATTAAATCGTAGAGGAACTATACCATTTGTTTATTTGGGCTTGCCTGTTGGTGGTGACTCTAAGAAACTTTGCTTTTGGAAACCTGTTGTCGATCGCATTGTCTTGCGCTTGTCGTCGTGGAACAATAAGTTCCTTTCTTTTAGCGGTCATCTGGTTCTTCTGAAGTCTGTCCTGTCCTCCATCCGGGTTACTTTCTTTCCTTTTTCAAAACCCCTGCAGGTATAATTTCTTCTATTGAATCTATTTTTAATTTTTTTCTGGGGTGGGGGTGAGGATATTAGGAAAATTGCCTGGATAAAATGGGAGTCTATTTGTACTCCTAAGGAGGATGGTGGTTTGGGGGTTAGGAGGGTGGGAGTTTTTAATCTTGCTTTGTTGGGTAAATGGTGTTGGAGGATGATGATTGATAAGGAGGGGTTGTGGTATAGAGTCCTGAAAGCCCGTTATGGTGAGGAAGGGGGCGGTTGAAGGAGGGGGCAGCCATTGTTCTTCGTGGTGGCAGGGTGCGTGTAGTATTCGTGAGGGATTAGGGGAGGGTGTAGGGAGGTGGTTTGATGAGAACATCCGAAGGGTAGTGGGTGATGGTAGGAATACTCTATTTTGGCATGATACATGGGTAGGGGAATCCCCATGTTACTGGGAGGGGGTGGGAGTGGCGGCGCAGGTTACTGGCTTGGGAGGAGGAGAGTGTGAGGGAGTGTTATGTGTTACTTCATAATGATGTTTTGCAGGATAATGCTCATGATACTTGGCGTTGGTTGCTAGATCCCTCTCATGGTTACACGGTGCGGGAAGCATACCGCTTTCTCACTAACAATGGTAATCAAGTGGATAGGACTTTAGTTGATGACGTCTGGCATAAGCATATTCCTTCAAAGGTATCTCTGTTTGTGTGGCGCTTCCTTCGCAATAGACTTCCTACTAGAGACAATTTGGTGCAGCGGCGTGTCATCCAGTTACAAGATTCGGTTTGTGTGTCTGGTTGTGGTGCAACAAAATCTGCTACTCATTTGTTTTTAGGATGTGACACTTTCAGTTCTCTTTGGGGTCATGTGATGCACTGGTTGGGTATTTCTTCGGTTCCCTCAGGTGGCATTCAACATCATTTTACTCAATTTACTAAAATGGCAGGACTGCCTAGAGTCACTCACTCCTTCTTGACAATTATTTGGTTTTCTACTGTTTAGGCTATTTGGAAGGAAAGGAACAACCGTGTATTCCAAAATACGGTCTCAGCTTCTTCTATTTTAGTTGAAAAGGTTAAGTTGAACTCTTTCTAGTGGCTGAAATCTAAATAGACAACCTTTAGCTATAGTTTTCATCATTGGTGGAAACACCTGCTGTTTATGGGAGTTTCTGTCTAACTTGCTTTAGATTTTTGCTGGTGCTTTCAGTTTACCAGCACCTGGTTGTTGTATATACTTTTGGTTGGTTTCCCTTTTGCATGTCTTGTGCAGGGTAATCCAACTTTGTTTATAATATATCTCATTTTTGTTTGTTCAAAAAAAAAAGACTCAAAAACATTAGATATTTATTCATCCATTCCTGATTATAAGATCTTTTCCGAAAAAAGTTAAAATTTATCCATAAAAATAAAACTATGTATAAATTTTAAGGTGCATTTATTACTCTTTTTTCAAAATTATCTCTTATTACTAGTATCAATTTGTCTTGATATATGAAATATTAACATTTAATAACAAAGAGTAATTTAGTACTCACTTCGTCTCATTTTAATTGTCGTGTTTAAATTGTACGCGGTTTTAAAAAAATCATTAGTTGAATTGATTTCAATGGAAAAATGATTATCGTTTACATAACACCTTTATTAGTGGAATATAATCCAATAGATAAGAGTATATTAGTGAAAAAACATAATAAATGTTACATTCATATTCTAAAGTGAAAATTATTTTGTAACAGAGCCAAAAATACAAACGTCACAATTAAAATGAGACGGAGGAGTAGTAACCTCACACATTTGAAAAAAAATTATAACTCTAACAATTTTTCTTAACCTCCGTGATTTTTTGTTGCAAAGTCGTATGAAAGGGATGGAGTACCTTTTCATTTATACATTTACTTGTATCTATCTATACTATATATAAAGAAAACTACCCCTTTCAGCACTTTTGGGTTTGATTTTTTTTTCTTCCAAAAATACCCTCAATTTTCAATACAAATAGCACATGTAACAAATAGATAAGAATACATTTAAATATTAAAACAAATGTAACAAACACGATATAAATATATATTTTTTGTTTTTTTCCTTTATTATTTAAAAAGTGTAACAAACTAGATGGGTATATTTATACTTACTTTTTCATCATTCCAATTATACTCTCAAACAAATTTTTCTATAATAAAATTGTTGTTGGTGTCTTTAAAAAAAGAATTTAGATTATATTTTTTTTTGTTATATCGTATTATTGTCGGTGTCGTTCTTAAAAAAAAAATTGTCGGTGTCGTTGAAATAGATAATCTTGGTTAGTTTGATTTTTTATAACTTAAAAACATCAAACATTTAAATTTTTTTAAGTTTTAATAAAAATCAAAATTTCATAAAAAAAACACTGTTCATAATTTTTAAACGTTAGCGCAATAAAAAGAGCGGAAAGACAGGCACGTGAGTGCCCGTCTTTTCGCTAGTACTAGATATTTGACCCGTGCTCCGCACATGTTTATTGTAAAGGGATTGACATACGAATAAGGATATATCCAATAGGATAGGAATGAAATTGGTGCGATGCATTTTTTTAATATTAAATAAGTGTACAAAAAAAAAAGGCAAGAAGATTGGAATGAAATTGGTGCGATGCATTTGTTAGATTAAATTACTGCTAACCTAATACAGCAAATGAGCGGGAAAATATTAGGTTAAATTGCTGCAAACCTAACAAAATTAATAAATAAGGATTAATGATAAGACTTCAAATATTAACTTTTTTCTCCTTTGGTTAGGTGTAGTTTCTAAACACAAAAGAAGTTAAGTCAAGAAATAAAATTACTCAATGCTCAGCAATCCCAAAAGAAAATGATGGATCCAATAACTAATTTTAAAAATACATTTGGATGTTATTATACATTTAATTTAATGTTACAACACTACCCAAGAACCAATAAACTAATCTCTTCGAGTCACTTGGTATGACACAACACTTGTCTTCTCCTTCAATTCTACTGCAAGCACTTTTATGGAATCTGAAATTTCAGCTCTATATACATAGAACTTTGTAACAATACAAAAGAAGATGAAGTTCAAGATGTTTAATATTGCCAAAAATGCATAGTAGTAATCAAGATGAGAAGCATTGAGGTTATTCAAAATCCACCCTTTGTGACCATGTTCCTCAGTGATGTGTGAAACTGTTGATAGAAGGAAAGTACTAATAAAACTTCCAATGCCTAAGCTAGTCAATGAATAAGAAGTGCCAAGGCTCTTCATGCTTTCTGGAGCTTGGTCATAAAAGAACTCGATTTTAGCAACCTCTACGAATGCTTCAGCTGTTCCCATAAGTATAAATTGTGGAAGCAAAATGAATATGCTCAATGGAACTAATCCTCCATTTTCAACTACTCCATGTTCTTTGGCTACACTAAGCCTATATCTTTCAGTGAAAGATGCAACTACCATAATCATTATGTGAATTATCATACCTATGCCCATCCTTTGAAGGAGAGTAATTCCTCTAGGGTTCTTAGTCCATCTTTGCATAATCTTGACAAAGAAACGGTCATAAAGTATAACACTTATGAGCATTGATAGTGTCACAAATGTACCTAAACTTGCGGAAGGAATTTGGAAACTCCCAATTCCTCTATCAAGTGTTGTTCCTTGCTTCACAAATAGTGTATTTATTTGGGCAACCATTGTACTAGGAATTAATGTTGTAGCCAAAATTGGGATCATTCTTAGCATTTGTTTGGTCTCCTCTACATGTGTAATGGGGCACAATTTCCCTGCACTAGTACTTGAATTAGTCTTGACACATGCCTTGTTGAGGAACCTGCATATATATATTTTTTTACACCAAAATTCAAATTATTACAATGTGAATATAAGTCTTGCAAATTTGAGGCATTAGGGAAAGAGGACTCTAGTAATCTGGAGTTTGGTCCTGAAGTATGTAAAGTCTAGTTAAGGATTGTTCCCGTCAAGATTCAAACTTGAGTTTTCATGAACGATTTCATCCTTAACTAAAACTCATTAAATATTTGAGCTCAATCAACTGGTAAACGACATATAAATATATTTATTTGCGAACAAAAAAAATCCATATTTAAGGAAAAATACTGAAGGAACTTATACCTCAATGTGGGAGTGGAATCAATTCTAACATTTCCTTTCTTTGCATACTCTTCCAAATCTAGCTCATAAAGTTCTTTAGGATCACTAGGAATATGCACATTCCATTTCTTTATTGCAGCCACAATGACCTTAGCCATTTTAGTGAAGGGACTCCCTGTAGGTAATTTATGTCTATAGAATGGTGTGCCTACCAAAAATATTATGACAGATATTCCAAGTCCAAGAGTTGGAAGTGCATATCCAAGAGTCCAACCCACATTATCTTGTATGTAGACTAAGACAGAATTTGCAAGAAGAGTCCCAAAGACGATGCTGAACATCCACCAATTGAAGAATGAGAGTTTATATTTCTTCTCTTTTGTGTCAAACTCATCAAATTGATCAGCACCAATGGTGGAAATGTTAGCCTTTGTTCCACCTGTTCCCACTGCTAGAGTGTAGAGTGCACCATAGAACACTACTAGCTGTAATGTGGAAGCTTTCTTGCATTTTGTCACATCCATTTCATGGCACTCAGGTGGTTTTAGGCTTGGAAGGGAAACTGATAGTGTAAGCATACACATACCCTGCCAATTGCACATTTGAACCATTGATCCAACATTAAAAATATCTCTATATTTGATTTATTAACATGTGCTTTCAAGGAATAAGTTAACATTTCTCTTTTGATCTTTTATTGATATTTTTGTGTGTTAATCATCCGATTATTATGCGAAAAAGTTTTAGTAATATGAAGTTTGGCCAGAAGAGTAAAGTCTGACCAAAACTTATTATTCTAAAAATCGACCTCGAGTTTTAATATTTTAATATAACAATTAATTTGAGACAAAGAAGAATTATAAATTTTACAATTATAATGATATGAAGCTGGTGATAAATTGAGATATACCAATAGATAGATGAAAGAGGCAGTGACAAAAGTCCAATAACGGCCAAGGTAGGCATCAGCAACATAAGCACCAAATATTGGAGTGATCCAAATGGTGCCAGCCCAATTGGTGACATTGGTAGAAGAAGTCACAGTTCCTTGATGAAGCTTATTTGTCAAATATAAGATCAAATTTGATGATATCCCATAATAAGCCATTCTCTCAAATACTTCATACACTGCATCACAAATACATATCATTGTCAACAATATAATTCAATGTAATTTCATCAACAAAAACATATAATTCAATGTGTGATCCAATGTTTTACATAAAATGAAAAAAAATGATTTAAATTTGTACAGTTGCAAATCGATCTTCCAATGAAGTTAACTAAACGTCATGGAAAACATTCATTTAATCATGGATATTATGAAATTATGATTATCTTGTTTGTAGGCTAGCTAGCAAGATAAAGAAAATAGCCGAGTAGAGAAATTATTTTCTAGTTAAAACTCTATTTTTTTTCGGGTCAATAGACGAAATGACAAGCATCATCCGCAAACCACACGCACAAGTGCGAGGTTTTGGGCTAGATTTCGATAAAGATGTTCAGCTTAACAATATTAGCATTGTCTTCCTAAAAAAAATATTAACATTGTCTGTTGAGTTAAAAATATTAACATTGTCTGTTGAGTTAGGTCTTACAGCCTCTCTTTATTCTTTCTTAATTGTCGTGATTGCAATAAAAAAAATGTGTACCTATTCCTTTGTTTCTTTTAAAAGTTCAATATAACATTAATTATGTTATCAATATTACCTTTAATTATTCACTGCATAGTGAGATGTTCTGGATGGCTAAAGAAAAGAGATGTGAAAAACAATGGTTATAGACATTGGGTTTGTTTAAAAGTATGAGTCAAAAGTGATGATGGAAAATATTTGAGGGACAAAAACTTGATAAAAGAATTTGGGGGGACAATAAATCGAAAATTTAAAAAAAAAAAAATCCAGAGACCAAAAACACTTATTTAACTTTTTTTTTTATCAAGAAAAATTGGAAACGCATTCTTGGTAGTGCATCTCTTTATACGCAAAGCTACTACGGCTCTGTTTGGTAAAATTAGCGGATAGCTGATAAGCTAGCTGATAGCTTTTAGCTGATAAGCTAGTTGATAGCTTTTAACTGATAGCTTATAGCTGATGACTGATGACTGATAGCTGATAAGCTAATTGAAGTGTTTGGTAAAAATAGCGGTTCAACTAGCTGTTAGATGTAAAATGACATAAAAGGACATTTTTATTCATACTATAATTCATTATTACTATTATTATTATTATTATTATTATTATTATTATTATTATTATTATTATTATTATTATTATTATTATTATTATTATTATTATTATTATATGTATATGTATTATTAAATATTTACCAACAATGCATAGTTACATAATATTATCTTGAATAATTTTATTATACTGAATTGTTATAGTTACGTAATAAGACTTTTTTTGAAGGAAGTTACGTAATAAGACTTAACAACGAAAGTAATATTCAGCTTTAAAAAAAATGAAAGTAACATTCTTATAGGAAAAAAAAAATCGAAACGTACTCTATAAAAAAAAACTATGGAAGGCATTTTCTCAAAAGAAAAAAAAGACGGAAGCGCAACTGATAATTATTTCATAACTATTTTAGTTTGAGTTAAAAGGATAAAAGTGGACTTTAAATAAAAACATAAGGGTAAAACTGGAATTAAAAGTGAGACGCTATAAGCTATAAGCTCAAACGCTACTTGAAGTAGCTTCTGAAAAATAGCTTATAAGCTCATGGAAATTCGTGAAATAAGCTATAAGCTCGTTGTAAAAAATGTTACCAAACAGAACTTATTTTGTCAAACGAGCTTATAAGCTATAAGCTATAAGCTAGTTATGTGGCCTTACCAAACAGTGCCTACATGCCCTACCTATACATCAAGAATTGACTCCTCCATTAATTCGAAGTATTGTTGACTTATCCATTAATTTCAAACTATTGTGAACGAGATCATAAAGTTTGACATATACTAATCATTTTCTTAAAAATTGTGCACGATTCAAATGAAATACCAAAACGATATGATGAGAGCAAGAGTTTATAAAAATGTATCCTGTCATATTGTAAGTTGAGGTTTTAAATTGTAGTGGTTTCTTGTATGTATGGGGTGGCTTCCTTTAGTGGGGAGGATTGAACTCAGGCTACTATTTTTTCATCTTATCACTCCATTGTTAAAAAACCATTTTTAACAGCATTCATTATTTCAACAAAAAAAAAATTGAACAAACAAAAATGACCATAGATGAGAGAGCAAGAGGGAATGACATACCAACAAAGAAGGAACAAGCTTTCCAACAACCAGTTTTGGATTTGAGAATAGGTTTCCCTTTAAGATCAACAGTTCCATCTTGTGTAAACTCACTCACTACCCTTCCCTCTTCCATGCTAACCCTTTTTGAGGGAGAACAAAATCAAGAGTAAGAACAAGTGATATTACTTGTTTTTCTAGCTGTAACTAAGTAGTTGTCCCAAACCAATTTGGACTCAGTTTTAAAGCTAATTTGGACTCAGTTTTAAAGTGACCTGTCATGAGTGAAAGTAGGGCAAACATGGCTAATGATCCACAAATGGTGGAACAAAAGAGAAGAATACGTGTGAAATATCCCTACATAAATCATGAGGGATATGTAACATAAACGGAGTGGTTAGGGTTTTCTTTCTAAGAAAAAATTTGGTATCAAGCCATGAACAGACTATTTTTTTTTTTTTGAAGGTGTGAACAGTCTAATCTAAGATGTTCAATTCTACCGTCCACTTATGGGTCGGTTTAAAACTAAAGCATAGCTCTGTATGAATTTAACCCACTAAAATTGACATCTGCGAAAATTGAACATGATTTTAAGAGGAGTACACTTCAAGGTATCAAGTCAACACCATCGAGTTATTTCAAATGTGTTAGGCTATTCTTGAAGTAAAGGAGTACGTGTGAAATATCCCAACAGAAATCTTGTTGGAAAATTACCGAAGATCCCCCGTCTCTCTCTCTCTATCTTTAGTTCATTCCCCTTCTCCTTTCTGATATTTTCTTGTCAGTATTTGTTTATCTCTTTTTTTAAGCAATTTATCATTATACTAAAATGGACTTGTTTGCATAACAAGCATAGTATTTTTCTGCACTTTGAAAGCTCTATAGTACTGTTTCATTTCATTCCATTCAATACAAAGAATTCTAATTTATACTTGCATTACCTTACATGACCATTAAAGAAATGCCATAGTCTTTATAGAATGTAGTATTGCTAACCAACTAGCTCTAACTGGTAACTGTCATGGGACCACTTATCACTTTTGGCACACAGCAGCTTCTTCTGGCAAATTTTATATTTTCAGTTTCCAGTTTTATTATGATTTGATTTGATTGATTTGATGGTATCAAATTTTTATGCATAAATAAAGACTTAGAAAGCTATTTTATAACACATGTTTTTTAAAAAATAAAAATAAATAAAACACATGTTTTTTAATGTTTTTTTTTTTAAAAAAGTAACGATCTCACTAAATTTATGCAAGACTCGTATAGTTATTTAGGCTCTGATTGATAAAAATAATGTATGATTGATAATTTGGCTGATAACTTGTAGTTAATGGTTGATAGCATATAGTTTATAGCTGATAGTTTTATGGCTGATGATTGATAAACTACTTAAAATGTTTGGTAAAATTAACAGTTCAACTAACTGATAAATGAAAAATGACAATAAAAGACATTTTTAATTCATAATAAAGTTTAGATAAATTAATGTTTAAGTATTTTAAAATTTAAATTTATTAATTTATTGTTTTTTTAGGGAGTTAATTTAATGTATCATTAAATTAATTTTTAATCCCTAAATATTAATTTATATTTATTTTCATTTGTCTAAAAATATATATAAACGGGATAGAGAATTTTGAGCTGAATTTTGCACTCTTACAATTATACCTTTCACTTATAAAATTGTAATTACAATTTGTATTTTTCTATAATATTTTATAAATCTTTAATTAAAATAAAATTATTTAAATTCAATTAAACTATTAATAACTCAATTACAGTAGTAACAATATTTGCTAAATTTTATTTGAATGTGATATAAAACAAACATTTTTCAGGAAACTATAACATCAAAAATTTGAGTTAAAATAGTTTGTTTGAAAGAATCAATAACCTATAGCTTTATCCTTCCAAAAAAACAATATAGCTTTATAAATCTTAAGCGAAGAATATTATAACCTCATCATGTCTAAATGCCAAAAAGGGGTTTAGCTCATGATGAGCTTAACCACAAAGATGAAGATGAAATAAAACATAAATGAAAAGCTAAATTGATAGATAATATAGAGTTAATAACAAATTACAATCAAACAAGGAATAAGGTGAGCTTGAAGCAACATCTAAGTAATCCTAACTCTAAATCACTAAGAACTAGCACTCATGCTCATCTATGGGGAAGATGAGATGGAGTGAGAACTCTAATGCTGCTAACCCTAGCTGGAACTTGACCACTCAATTCACAAGTGTAAAATTCTCTAGGCCTAAGTCATGAAAAGATAAAGCCCAAAAAGGCTATAAATACCCACTTTGTGATAATTCTCGAGGCATGACCTAAACAGATACTAAACCCTAGTTTTCTATATTGTACTCACTGCAAGTACACTACCAATAATTGACGCCATCTCATAGAACTTACTCATAAAGCAATGATAATAAGGGTCCCATAAGTTCGTACTATTGTACGAGCCCGGCTGGCAATCTGGTACGCTTCATATTCATATATCTTCAGTGATACATCTTCATACTCCACATTGTAGCTTCATATATCTCCAGTGCAATTTTTCACCCTATTCCATCAAACATGCAAAACAAGCACTACTGGTACTATGATTGGACCGAGATGTAGAACACCGTTGTGTTGGTATGAGTCGGGAGAAAATTCTATGATTGGACCGAAAGTTGTTTAGCAGACTACAGAAAAGGTTAAGATGATTCAGGAATAGATGAAAGCATCGCAGAGTAGATAGAAGAGTTATCATAATAAGCGAAGGAATGATATTGAATTTCAGGTTGGAGATCATGCGTTTTTAGAGTTAACCCAGTTATTGGTGTTGGTCGTGCATTAAAGTCTATGAAGTTAACACCATGTTTTATTGGTTTGTATCAGATTATAAAGAGGGTAGGAGAAGTGGCTTATCGAATTGTGTTACCACCGTCGTTGTCGAATCTTCATAGTGTGTTTCAAGTGTCATAACTTCGGAAGTATGTTTACGACCTGTCTCATGTAATTCAAGTAGATGATTAGAAAGTAAGGGATAACTTGACCATTAAGTGTAATATCCCGCGTATTAGGAACTAACGTAATATCTGAGAACGATACCAATGTACACGTTTAAGGAAAGGGTATATTGGTCAATTGAGTCTAAGGACTATATAAAGGAAATTGGTCCAAAATCTTCATTCTTCATTCAAGTTTCTCTCTCTAGGTTACAAACTTTTTCTTGCTCTCTCTTCTCTCTCTAGGAACTGATCCATTCCCTCAATCTTTTGCTTAAGTTGTTCAAAATATTAAGAGCAAGTGATCAAGTGAATCATGGGTGTATAGGAGCAAGCATCTTCAACCTTTTTACCTTCTCAATCAAGAGTAGTGGTTTAGGGTTTTGAAGTAGGAGGACTTGTAACCAACTTCAACACTTCAAGTGAGTTCTTAGATAGATTTCTATCCTATTGGGGTGTATGTTTATGATAGCCATGCTTGATTTGAGTTAGATGTTTTATGTAAGTTTTCTTTTATGATTAGAACAAGAAAACATGTTTGTTTAAAGTGTTTTGTATGTGATGCCTTGCAATTCCCTTATCTGTTATGAACACTGGATGGTTAGGGCTGATGACAGGTTCAAGCAAGAGGATGACAGTTTCGAATTCTGCAGAAAGCACTGATGAACCACGCTAATAGCTTAATCCACGCTATTAGCGAAAATCTGCAGAAATTGGCAGAGAAGTACGCTAATAGCGTGGCTGGGGCGTAGCAAATTCCCAGTTTCGCTATTAGCGTGGCTTGCTGGAAGCATGCCCTTTCCTTCATTTTCTAAACAACATTTTCTCTTCTACTTTAGCCACTTGATTTGTTCTTAATGGAGCAACATCAAACATTTGTTTTTACACTTAAACTTCTTTAAACAATCAAAGAATTTCCTCCTTGCTTGAACAAGAAACATGGAACCCTAACATCAATAACTTTTGTATGTAGAGAAATGGGAAGATACAAGGAGCTTACAAACTTTAAACAATGGGGTGAAACCATAGGATAGAGATTATCTCCTATATGAAACCCTTAATCTCAATAGTTATCAAGAACTCTAGGTGAAGCATTACTAGAGATATGAATAAGAATGTATCAAGTATTTTATGAACACTTATGTATGATATGTTGCGAAGAATAATTTCTACGCTTATGAACAAGCATGAATATGTATGCATATGAACATGATAATACAAGATGTAGGTGTTCGTGTCCCTTGATATCCACGTTAGGGGGATACAAGGGGACCCGCACGACACCGAGGGAGTCCGATGTATGTACATCGGTCATGTATGGGATAGTTCTCGGGGTTACTCCACCCGGGGCTCTCCGTAAAACGAACCAAGATAATGTTGTTTGATTCACGCTAACATAATGACTTAACGAATATGACCATGCATGATTATGATTATGTTAGACATGAACAAGTATTGGAATAGAACATGAATGAATGTTATGCCAAAGACGAACTTAGGTTCCCTATTCGTCCGGTATAGGTTGTGTCATGAATTAAGTGTAGGCTTCTGTGCACTTAACGTATCTTAGCAAAGCGGTATTAGGATCCCTTCACCGCCATGACATGTATGATATTAGTAAGCCTATAACATGATATGAAGATTCTAAGACGGATTCTAGTGTGCACATCCGTCTAGACAAGAATGCCCACACACGTATAATCAACCGGCAGGTTGTATTCTAGACACGTGGTAACCGTAGGTTTTCCCCAAGGTTATCACCAGCCTAGGGCTAGGAAGAACTCACTGAGGCATTATGTCTCATCCAACTCCTTATTTGTTCAGGTTCACAAGTATTACAAGGTAAGGGTAAAGAAAAGGTCGTGGAATGATCGTGTTCGCTTGGAGCTATCATGGTGTAGATTAAGGATGCATATGTTACATTATGAGTCGTGATATTTTATATATATGTTGTCTTGTACTACGTTGTGACAATACTTGGTCCAATAATGTAACATAAGAACTTTGGAACGTTGATCTATTTAGACTCAAGACTTGACGTTGTAATATTATTGTATAATTAATGTATCCAATATCAATATTAGCACTCCTTTGAATATTCTAGATATTTTCAAATATGGGTGTTACAATTGGTATCAGAGCATGTCTATCCAGATTGTGCCTTGGGTCATTAATAATACAATTCAAGTAGTCGTTCTTTTTGGTGTTTAGGATATTTGTTCTCGTTGTTATATTGGTTAAAATTGATCACTTTGACTTAAATATGACAGTTAGAGCGAAAATGTCTGGAGCCCGAAGGGGACGAGGCCGGCCAAGAGGTAATCCGTATGTGGAGGAGAATGTTAATCCTGATGCTCAGATGTGGGCACAGTTGATGCAACAAAACCAACAGATGATGCATATGATGCAGCAGCAGATACAGCAGAACACTCAGACTCAGCAGCAGTGGGCTGCGAATATGCAGCAAGGTCGGGGTGTTTGTCATCAGCCCCCTCGACCACCTCCAGTTGTGGGAAATCCAATCTTTCGAGAATTCAATCGGAACCATCCCCCAGAGTTCGATGGTAGCGGTGAGCCACCTGAAGCTAAGAGGTGGATCAAGCAGATGGAAAAGATTTTTCTGATGGTTCACTGTACCGAGGAAGATAAGGTGGTTTTTGCAACAAATCAATTCCGAGGTGCAGCGCTTGATTGGTGGGAAACTGCTCGGCGTAGAATGGAGAATAATGGGTTGGAGTTGAACTGGGAGAATTTCA
Organism: Medicago sativa; assembly: GCF_051527215.1. Taxonomy (NCBI): domain Eukaryota; kingdom Viridiplantae; phylum Streptophyta; class Magnoliopsida; order Fabales; family Fabaceae; genus Medicago; species Medicago sativa. Next base: position 28,393,044 of record NC_140749.1, on the reverse strand, counting down.
AGCAAGTGATGAGGGAGAAGTACCTTCCTTTGTCATACAAGGTCAGGAAGGAGTAAAAATTTCTCCATCTGAGGCAAGGTCATATGTCGGTGACAGATTTTACGAAAAAGTTTGAGGAATTATCTTATTACTCTACTCACAATGAGTATGCGGGTAATGAGATGTGGAAGGTCAATCAATATAAGCATGCTTTGAGGGAAGAACTTTATGCTGTAGTAAGTCAGCAAAGGGTAACAGATTATGATGAGTTGGTGCATAACAGCTTGGAGGCTGAAAGAGGCTTTGATAAGGCAGCTAGAGAAGGTTCTGGGGCAAGTGGAAGAAACAGAGGTAACTTTGTTGACAAGTATCATGAGAAGCTGAAACCTAAGGGTTCTCCAACTAGAGGAAAGTACACAGGTCCACCTAAAACTTATCCAACTTGCAGGAAATGTGGCAAGGCACATCAAGGAGAATGTAGATCAGGTTCTGGTAATTGTTTTGCATGCGGTCAGTCAGGGCACTATGTGGCTGATTGTCCAACAAGAGGAAATAAGGGCAAGGGAGTGAGTACTACTATGAGTAAAGGTAGAGTGTATTCTTTTGATAGTAAGAAGGCGCGGGCAAATGAAGACTTGATTGGTGGTACGTGTTTTCTTGGTCAGAATCCTGTAAATGTTTTATTTGATTGTGGTGCATCATGTTCTTTCATTTCATTTCAATGTGTTGAAGCTCTTCAGTTGTCTGTTTCATTATTAAATCCCCCTATGAAAGTAACCACGACCACTAATGGAAGTATTGTAGCGAATTATGTTTGTGAAAATTGTCCCATCACCGTATCTAGTAAGACGTACTATATAGATTTAGTATGTCTTCCGATGAAGCAACTTGATGTTATATTAGGTATGGACTGGTTGTCGGCCAATCATGTGTATATAGGGTGTGCAGAAAAGAGTATTTACATGCCAACTAGTAATACGGTGGAATGAGTAGCCTTGTCAGAATTGATTAAGCACACATATCAGATGGCTCAGTTTATTTGTGCTCAGGATAGGGGATTTTATGTTGTGCTTACTGTGACTTCGGAGTCTGATTTGAGTCCAAGTGATATTCCTATTGTAAGTGAGTATCTGGATGTTTTTCCTGCGGATATCACTAACTTGCCACCGGAAAGAGAAATTGAGTTTTCAATTGATTTGATTCCGGGAGCTGAACCAGTGTCAGTAGCACCTTACAGAATGTCTCCCCTAGAACTCAAGGAATTGAAGACTCAGTTGGAGGAGCTTATTCAGAAGCATTTCATCAGGCCTAGTGTGTCTCCATGGGGTGCATCGGTTTTGTTGGTCAAGAAGAAAAATGGCAGCATGCGACTGTGTATTGATTATTGTCAGCTGAACAAGGTGACTATCAAGAATAAGTATCCTTTGCCAAGGATTGATGATTTACTTGATCAACTTAAGGGGGCATCTGTGTTCTCAAAAATTGATCTCAGGTCAGGATACCATCAGATTCGTATCAAATCCTCAGATGTGTCCAAAACGGCTTTTAGAACGCGTTACGGACACTATGAATTTTTGGTAATGCCTTTTGGTGTATCCAATGCCCCAGCAGTTTTTATGGATTACATGAATCGGATTTTTCAGCCTTATTTAGATCAATTTGTCATTATTTTCATTGATGACATATTGATTTATTCTAAGAATCCGCAAGAGCATGCACAACATTTAAGAATAGTGTTGGAAATTCTTCGGGAAAAACAATTATATGCAAAGTTTAGCAAGTGTGAGTTTTGGTTGTCAGAGGTCAAGTTTCTTGGTCATGTAATTTCTCAAGGAGGAGTGGCAGTTGATCAGTCAAAAGTCGAAGCTGTTCAAAATTGGACAAGGCCAAAGAATGTTTCGGAAGTTCGTAGCTTTTTGGGATTAGCCGGATATTACCGACGTTTTATCATGAAGTTTTCTCAGATTGCTCTACCCTTAACCCGACTTATGAGGAAAGATGTGCCATTCGTGTGGGATGAAGAATGTGAGAAGAGTTTTAGAACTCTGAAGAAGAAGTTGACTCAAGCCCCAGTCTTAACCATACCTGACCCGGAGAAAACGTATGTTGTGTTTTGTGATTCATCGTCTAAAGGACTTGGTGGTGTACTTATGCAAGAAAATAATGTGATAGCTTATGCATCTAGGCAACTCAAAACGCATGAAGAAAATTATCCTACTCATGATTTAGATTTGGCAGCCATAATTTTTGTTTTGAAGATATGGAGGCATCATTTGTACGGAGCACATTTTGAGTTGTTTAGTGACCACAAGAGTCTAAAGTACTTGTTTGATCAAAGGGATTTGAACATGAGGCAACGACGTTGGATGGAGTATCTGAAAGACTTCAACTTTGATTTGAAATATCATCTGGGAAAGGCCAATGTTGTAGCGGATGCTTTGAGTCGTAAAGCCATAGCTCAAGCCGAAGTGTTGATGCACACTTGTAACATGTATGAGAAGTTTCGAGACCTTAATCTTGGAGTCACAGAAGATGATGATGGTATTTGGTTGCACAGGTTGGAAGTTTCATGTGATTTGCGGTCAAGAATCATTCAGGCTCAGATTGTTGACTCAGAACTTCAGAAAAGAAGTGTTCACCCAGAATTCTCTATGGCTTCAGATGGAGCAGTGTTGTTTGAAGGAAGGTTATGTGTTCCAAATGACCAATAGCTTAAAAGATTAATTTTGAAGGAAGCACACAAGAGTAGTTTTTCAATTCACCCTGGTGCTACCAAGATGTATCAAGATTTGAGGAAGGAGTACTGGTGGCCTGGCATGAAAACGGATATTGCAGAATTTGTAGTGAGGTGTAGTGTTTGTCAACAAGTCAAAATAGAACATCAGAGACCAGCTGGTATGCTACAATCATTAGAGATTCCTCAGTGGAAATGGGAACACATTCCTATGGACTTTGCCGGAGGATTACCTCGTACTCAGAAAGGTCATGATTCGATATGGGTGATTGTAGATAGATTAACCAAGTCAGCTCATTTCTTACCAGTTAAATCTACCTACAAAGCATCGCAGTATGCCGAGTTATTTATTTCAGAAATTGTCAAGTTACATGGAGTGCCGGTGAGCATTGTGTTAGACAAAGATCCTATCTTCACTTCACATTTTTGGAAGGCTTTTCAAAGGGCCTTAGGGACTCGTTTGAAGTTGAGCACGTCGCATCACTCGCAGATAGATGGACAGTCAGAGAGGACTATCCAAACTTTAGAAGATATGTTACGTGCTTGTGTTTTGGAAGATGGAGGGAGTTGGAACCATCACTTACCTTTGATAGAATTTTCCTACAACAATAGCTATCACTCAAGTATTGGGATGGCACCATATGAAGTGTTGTATGGTAGGAAATGTAGAACCCCGTTGTGTTGGGCCGAGGTTGGAGATAAGAGCATCATTGGACCCGAGATCATTCAAGAAACGACTTTGAAGATTAAGTCAATACAAGAGAAGATGCGAATAGCTCAAAGTCGTTAGAAAAGTTATGCGGACAATAGACGGAGACCTTTAGAATTTGAAGAAGGTGATCATGTGTTTTTGAAGGTTACACCTAAGCTGGGCTTGAGAGGTGTTTTTAGAACCAAGAAGTTGTGTCCTAGGTATATAGGACCGTTTATGATACTCAAACGTATTGGACCAGTAGCTTACCAGTTAGCTTTACCTCCAGCTATGTCGGGGTTGCATGATGTGTTTCATGTATCTCAATTGAAGAAGTTTATTCCGGATCCTTTTCAACCAATTGAATTAGACTCTATTGAGTTAAGATCAGATTTGACGTTCCAGCCGGAACCAGAAAGAATAGTTGATCGTGATGTCAAGTCTCTTAGGAACAAGGAGATTCCTATAGTGAAAGTGGTTTGGAAGGGGTCGCCAGACGGAGAAGCTCCCTGGGAACTTGAATCAGAGATGCTTAACCAGTATCCGCATCTGTTTTCAGGTATATTCTAAATTTCGAGGACGAAATTTTTTTTTAGGGGGTAGAATGTAATATCCCGCGTATTAGGAACTAACGTAATATCTGATAACGATACCAATGTACACGTTTAAGGAAAGGGTATATTGGTCAATTGAGTCTAAGGACTATATAAAGGAAATTGGTCCAAAATCTTCATTCTTCATTCAAGTTTCTCTCTCTAGGTTACAAACTTTTTCTTGCTCTCTCTTCTCTCTCTAGGAACCGATCCATTCCCTCAATCTTTTGCTTAAGTTGTTCAAAATATTAAGAGCAAGTGATCAAGTGAATCATGGGTGTATAGGAGCAAGCATCTTCAACCTTTTTACCTTCTCAATCAAGAGTAGTGGTTTAGGGTTTTGAAGTAGGAGGACTTGTAACCAACTTCAACACTTCAAGTGAGTTCTTAGATAGATTTCTATCCTATTGGGGTGTATGTTTATGATAGCCATGCTTGATTTGAGTTAGATGTTTTATGTAAGTTTTCTTTTATGATTAGAACAAGAAAACATGTTTGTTTAAAGTGTTTTGTATGTGATGCCTTGCAATTCCCTTATCTGTTATGAACACTGGATGGTTAGGGCTGATGACAGGTTCAAGCAAGAGGATTACAGTTTCGAATTCTGCAGAAAGCACTGATGAACCACGCTAATAGCTTAATCCACGCTATTAGCGAAAATCTGCAGAAATTGGCAGAGAAGTACGCTAATAGCGTGGCTGGGGCGTAGCAAATTCCCAGTTTCGTTATTAGCGTGGCTTGCTGGAAGCATGCCCTTTCCTACATTTTCTAAACAACCTTTTCTCTTCTACTTTAGCCACTTGATTTGTTCTTAATGGAGCAACATCAAACATTTGTTTTTACACTTAAACTTCTTTAAACAATCAAAGAATTTCCTCCTTGCTTGAACAAGAAACATGGAACCCTAACATCAATAACTTTTGTATGTAGAGAAATGGGAAGATACAAGGAGCTTACAAACTTTAAACAATGGGGTGAAACCCTAGGATAGAGATTATCTCCTATATGAAACCCTTAATCTCAATAGTTATCAAGAACTCTAGGTGAAGCATTACTAGAGATATGAATAGGAATGTATCAAGTATTTTATGAACACTTATGTATGATATGTTGCGAAGAATAATTTCTACGCTTATGAACAAGTATGAATATGTATGCATATGAACATGATAATACAAGATGTAGGTGTTCGTGTCCCTTGATATCCACGTTAGGGGGATACAAGGGGTTCTCGACCTAAGGGGAACGATTCAAGCCGTAAGGGACCCGCACGACACCGAGGGAGTCCGATGTACGTACATCGGTCATGTATGGGATAGTTCTCGGGGTTACTCCACCCGGGGCTCTCCGTATAACGAACCAAGATAATGTTGTTTGATTCACGCTAACATAATGACTTAACGAATATGACCATGCATGATTATGATTATGTTAGACATGAACAAGTATTGAAATAGAACATGAATGAATGTTATGCCGAAGACGAACTTAGGTTCCCTATTCGTCCGGTATAGGTTGTGTCATGAATTAAGTGTAGGCTTCGTGCACTTAACGTATCTTAGCAAAGCGGTATTAGGATCCCTTCACCGCCATGACACGTATGATATTAGTAAGCCTATAACATGATATGAAGATTCTAAGACGGATTCTAGTGTGCACATCCGTCTAGACAAGAATGCCCACACACATATAATCAACCGGCAGGTTGTATTCTAGACACGTGGTAACCGTAGGTTTTCCCCAAGGTTATCACCAGCCTAGGGCTAGGAAGAACTCACTGAGGCATTATGTCTCATCCAACTCCTTATTTGTTCAGGTTCACAGGTATTACAAGGTAAGGGTAAAGAAAAGGTCGTGGAATGATCGTGTTCGCTTGGAGCTATCATGGTGTAGATTAAGGATGCATATGTTACATTATGAGTCGTGATATTTTATATATATGTTGTCTTGTACTACGTTGTGACAATACTTGGTCCAATAATGTAACATAAGAACTTTGGAACGTTGATGTATTTAGACTCAAGACTTGACGTTGTAATATTATTGTATAATTAATGTATCCAATATCAATATTAGCACTCCTTTGAATATTCAAGATATTTTCAAATATGGGTGTTCCAATTGGTATCAGAGCAGGTCTATCCAGATTGTGCCTTGGGTCATTAATAATACAATTCAAGTAGTCGTTCTTTTTGGTGTTTAGGATATTTGTTCTCGTTGTTATATTAGTTAAAATTGATCACTTTGACTTAAATATGACAGTTAGAGCGAAAATGTCTGGAGCCCGAAGGGGACGAGGCCGGCCAAGAGGTAATCCGTATGTGGAGGAGAATGTTAATCCTGATGCTCAGATGTGGGCACAGTTGATGCAACAAAACCAACAGATGATGCATATGATGCAGCAGCAGATACAGCAGAACGCTCAGACTCAGCAGCAGTGGGCTGCGAATATGCAGCAAGGTCTGGGTGTTTGTCATCAGCCCCCTCCACCACCTCCAGTTGTGGGAAATCCAATCTTTCGAGAATTCAATCGAAACCATCCCCCAGAGTTCGATGGTAGCGGTGAGCCACCTGAAGCTAAGAGGTGGATCAAGCAGATGGAAAAGATTTTCTGATGGTTCACTGTACCGAGGAAGATAAGGTGGTTTTTGCAACAAATCAATTCCGAGGTGCAGCGCTTGATTGGTGGGAAACTGCTCGGCGTAGAATGGAGAATAATGGGTTGGAGTTGAACTGGGAGAATTTCAAGCAAGTGATGAGGGAGAAGTACCTTCCTTTGTCATACAAGGTCAGGAAGGAGCAAAAATGTCTCCATCTGAGGCAAGGTCATATGTCGGTGACAGATTTTACGAAAAAGTTTGAGGAATTATCTTATTACTCTACTCACAATGAGTATGCGGGTAATGAGATGTGGAAGGTCAATCAATATAAGCATGCTTTGAGGGGAGAACTTTATGTTGTAGTAAGTCAGCAAAGGGTAACAGATTATGATGAGTTGGTGCATAACAGCTTGGAGGCTGAAAGAGGCTTTAATATTGTCAATCAATATTTCCTTTTTTCCAAAACAGTTTCACGATCGTATTGTCAAGCTTGGGATGCTAGACATCTACCGACCTCCAGCTTGCGAGGGGGTATTAGCAATAAATAGAGAAGAGGAAGATAAGACAAAGCGTGAAGCACAAGTTACTTAGCTTGAAACTCAAGTCACATTTTAGTTAGTTGCATTTCACTTGTAATTTCATTTTCATTTAGCGCTCATTTAGTTAGTTACAACAGTTATGATCAAGTGTGTAAGAGCTTGTCACTTGTAAATTTTCTGTTACAATGAATTATAATTCAGTTTAGCACATTCAGTTCATCTTCTTCTTTCTCCATGTCTGAGTTTTGTTCTGAAAAATACATTTGGATGTTATACATTTAATGTTACAATACTACCCAAGAACCAATAAACTAATCTCTTGGAGTCACTTGGTATGACACAACACTTTTCTTCTCCTTCAATTCTTCTGCAAGCACTTTTATGGAATCTGAAATTTCAGCTCTATATACATAATACTTCGTAACAATACAAAAGAAGATAAAGTTCAAGATGTTTAATATTGCCAAAAATGCATAGTAGTAATCAAGATGAGAAGCATTGAGGTTATTCAAAATCCACCCTTTGTGACCATGTTCCTCAGTGATGTGTGAAACTGTTGATAGAAGAAATGTACTAATAAAATTTCCAATGCCTAAGCTAGTCATTGAATAAGAAGTGCCCAAGCTTTTCATGCTTTCTGGAGCTTGATCATAGAAGAACTCAATTTTAGCAACCTCTAAAAATGCATCAGCTGTTCCCATAAGTAAAAATTGAGGGAGTAAAATGAATATGCTCAATGGAACTAATCCTCCATTTTCAACTACTCCATGTTCTTTGGCTACACTAAGCCTATATCTTTCAGTGAAAGTTGCAACTACCATAATCACTATATGAATTATGATTCCTATGCCCATCCTTTGAAGGAGAGTAATTCCTCTAGGGTTTTTAGTCCATCTTTGCATAATCTTTACAAAGAAACGATCATAGAGCACAACACTTATAAGCATTGATATTGTCACAAATGTACCTAAACTTGCTGGTGGAATTTTGAAACTCCCAATGCCTCTATCAAGTGTTGTTCCTTGCTTCACAAATAGTGTATTTATTTGAGCAATCATTGTACTAGGAATTAATGTAGTAGCCATGATTGGGATCATTCTTATCATTTGTTTGGTCTCCTCTACATGTGTAACTGGGCATAACACACCTCCACTAGTACTTGAATTAGTCTTGACACATGCCTTGTTGAGGAATCTGCATACATATTTTTTTTTAAGATCAAAATTCAAATTATAACAATGATAGTATAAGTTTAGGAAAATTTGAGGCATTACCGTCCTCGTGAGCTTAGCTCAGTTGGTAGGGACAATGCATAATATATGCAGGGTCCGAGGTTCAAACCTCGACCACCAAAAAAAAAATTTGAGGCATTACCATTTACCAACATAACATCTATCTAGTTGCAAATAACATGCCAAACTTGACATGATAAGTCCACAATTAAAAAATAAGTAATATTTATTTGCCATGTTGCATTCAGTAGGGTGTTCGCGGTGCGGTTTGGTTCGGTGCATAAAAGTCATCCTAATCGTGAGATAAAAAAGCATGTGGTTCGGTTTTGTTCAATTGACTTTTAAAAAGTCATCCAAACCAAATCAATGCAACTTGGATTGGTTCGTATGGCGCGGTTATTTTATACAGTACAATATTTTGTTTTTAACATTAAAATCAAATTAAAAAGTTAAAACACAACATATTTTCAACAATATTTTATATTTCATCCAATATTAAAATTTCATTTTTCACCCAACAACATAGACTGTATTAAAAATATGGACAAAAGATAATCATATTATGTGAGAAATGTACAAGACTGAGATTTTATCATTATCTAAAAGTTCAAGTAGCACATAAATACATTTTTGAAAGAAAAAAAAAAGAAAAGAAGAAACTTAACAAGTGAGAAAATATCTCATTTTATAGAAGTTTCCATTAAGTTTTTATGAGTATTTGTCTACGTGACATATATAGGTTTAATTATTATTTTTCTTAAGTTGCGGTTTGGTTTGGTTGGTAAAATAAAAATCGCAAACAAAACCATGTGGTTGAGTAAAAAATTGATCTGAATACATCCAAACCAAATGAGATTTTTTGCGGTTTCGGTTTGGGTTTTTTCGGTTTTGAACACCCCTAGCATACAACACAAGACATACCGAATGACATGCATTTTCTTTTATTAAACCTCCAATTCCTAGGGAAAGAGGACTCTAGTAAATTGGAGCTTGCTCTGTTGGTAAGTAAAGGTTGGTTAAGGATTGTTACAATCAAAATTCAACTCGAGTTTTCCTGAATGATTTGTCCTTAATTGAAACTTAGTCGAATCACTTGGTAAATAACATATGCATATATGTATTTGTGAAAAAAAAATAGGTATTAAATCAAACATGGAACTTATACCTCAATGTGGGAGTGGAATCAATTCTAACACTTCCTTTCTTTGCATACTCTTCCAAATCAAGTTCATATAGTTCTTTAGGGTCACTAGGAATAGGCACATTCCATTTCTTCATAGCAGCCACAATGACCTTAGCCATTTTAGTGAAGGGACTCCCTGTAGGTACTTTATGTCTATAGAATGGTGTGCCTGCCAAAAATATTATGATAGATATTGCAAGTCCAAGAGTTGGAAGTGCATAACCAAGAGTCCAACCCACATTATCTTGTATATAGACTAAAACAGAATTTGCAAAAAGGGTCCCAATAAAGATGCTGAACATCCACCAATTGAAGAATGAGAGTTTATGTTTCTTCTCTTTTGTGTCAAACTCATCAAATTGATCAGCACCAATGGTGGAAATGTTAGGCTTAGTTCCACCTGTTCCTACTGCTAGAGTGTAGAGTGCACCATAGAACACTACTAGCTGTAATGTGGAAGCTTCCTTGCATTTTGTAACATCCATTTCATGACACTCAGGTGGTTTTAGGCTTGGAAGAGAAACTGATAATGTGAGCATAGACATGCCCTGCCAATTTGAGGTCACATTTGAATCATTGGCCCAACAATAAAATAGGGTTATATTTGAAAGGGTTAATTAAGTAAATGGTCCTATAAATATTTAGAATTTTGTTTTAATCCTTACAAAATAAAATCACATTTTTTAGTCCATGTAACATTTTCCTTTAGCATTTTAGGGACAAAATTTTGACAGAAAATTTTTACAGGGATTAAAAATGTTGAAGGAAAATTTTACAAGGACTAAAAATACATACGGAAAATTTTACGGACTAAAAATACATACGGAAAATTTTACAAGGACTACACATACTTGCGAAAAATTTTACAAAGACTAAAAAGTATGATTTTATTTTTTAGAGGGCTTAAATATGTAAATCGTCTCTATAAGTTCGCGTGATTCCTATATATTTTTACTTAATTAACCCTATTTAACACTAGATAATAAATTAAGACATACCAATAGGTAGATAAAGGAAGCAGTAACAAAGGTCCAATAACGGCCAAGATAGGCGTCAGCAACATAAGCACCTAATATTGGAGTGATCCAAATGGTACCAACCCAATTGGTGACATTGGTAGAAGAAGTCACAGTACCTTGATGAAGCTTCTTTATTAAATATAAGATCAAATTTGACGATATCCCATAATAAGCCATTCTCTCAAATACCTCATACACTGCACCAAAATACACATTTCATTGTCAACGATATGATTCAATGTGGTCCAATAACACATAATGGTTTATGATTCCTTTTTCACAACTTGTTATATTTAATGATGTGACATCAACATTAATAACATGTCACATTTAACTACGATAAAAATGAATCAACATGGACATTTTAACCAAATCTAAGACGACTTTTGGAACAAGAATGTGGAAATTCATGTCAAAAATGATCTTAAATTGACCTAGATATACTTATAATACTGATATCTATTCATTGTGTCAACTTTTAGTCGTTTTTTTCGTTTGCAGTTATAACTCGATTTTTTTTTAGTCAGGCAGTCTAGTGGCTAGAATTCACCTTATAAGGTGAATAAGTGGGGTGTCCGGGGTTTGAACACCGGCCCCTGCATATAATAATGCATTGTCCTACTAATTGAGCTATGCTCACAGGACTCTATTCTTGTATATATGTGTTCTTTTATGTATGTAGATTCAATATTTGGATTGAGTTCTTACAAAAAAGAATAACTGGATTGGGTGCAAAAAAAAAATCTGTAATTGTTGGACAAGAGTTTGCTAATATCTTAGAGTTGTACTCTTGTGCCGCCAATCTATAACACTTACACTCCTTAGACCATCCCAATGGCGATCTAACCAATTACCATTTAAAATTTGATAGTTGGTCCCTATGTGGTACTTTTATTCGGGGAAAATTTGAGTATTTAATGGGACAGGGTCTCACTTAAGCATTTTAATTTTAAGTAGGATATATCTTTTTTTAATATTAGAATATTAAAATGCAATGATATAGAGTTGTTGATAGATAATTAACGAGTTCCGTTTAAGAAATTTGTGTGAGATCCTAAGGTTTGATGGATTGAATTTTTTTTTTTAAAGATAGGCAGATTGAATATTTATTTGATACTACTATTAAAATTATAAATAAATTATGTGCACTCCGTTTAAGAACTTTGTGTGAGATTCTAAAGTTTGACAGATTGAATTTTTTTTAAAGATAGCCGAATTAATATTTATTTGATACTACTATTAAAATTATAAATAAATTATGTGCACGCGAGAGATTTAAGTTATAAAAAATGTCACTGTTGTGGATGTTTTTATGCTATTGTTTGGTTTTTTTAGCCATGCTTACTAGTACCATGGACCTCTTCATTAAAAAAAACTAGTATCTGTGATACTTTTCTTTTGAAAGGAGTGCCTCTTCAAAAAGAAGGTGATCCATATACAGTGTCTTAGGGTACTCCTTTCAAAAAAAAATACAAGAGTTTATATAAAAGAATAATTATCCCTTAAAAAAATAAAACAATAATTATAATCATAGAATTTTTAATATCATTCTTATATATGTCTGTGTGTGTGAGAAAAGCCAGATGAACAAGATTTTATAAGGAATTATATTATAGTGGTATATTAGGAATTCTTTCTTGGTAGTACATCTCTTTATACGCCAAAGCTACTACATGACCTACCTCTCCATCAAGAATTTACTCTTCTATTAATTTCGAACGAGGTCATAAAGTATAGCAACAAATCAAATCAAATCTCAACTGCATCTTACAGCTGTATGTATAATGAGATATCCAGGTCCATAACATGCTATGAGATAGAGTCTCAAGTCGTGTTATAACCTTGTTATTTTATATAAAAATGAAGTTGAATTTTGGCATAGGATTTGATATACCTTTTTTTTATTTTTTTGAAGGAAGGATCTGATATACTTGATTATTCATTTTTCATACTTGAAATTGAAAAGCTTTTATTTTCTTCATCAAACATTAATATGTATTTTAATCGAACACCCGAAGTATTTTGAGTAGTACCCTCCCTCATTATAAATGTTCTTTTTATGATGATATTTTTTGGCTCATATTATTTCTAAAATCCTCACTTTAGGGTATATATACTTATAATTTTTTTTTTCTTTCGCACCGATTTCCAACCCACCAAAGGTGGGCGACTAATCCGGCTCGTACATAGAGGCATGCGCACTGGGCAAACGTTGTTCCCCCTGGAAATCGAACCCGGTATTCCCCAGGTACGTCCTTGGAAGGAGCTCCTTGCCACTGGAGCCCAAGCAACTTGGTTCTTATATATACTTATAATTTTTAATACTATTAACTTTTTCCACAAATATACACACTTATTTATTTTATCTTAAGTCACCTAATTACTTCACTAGTTGTTATTAATAAGAAAACTTTAGTAAATGAAATTCATTTATTATTAAAACCAACATAACCAATTACTTTCTTAAAATTGTAAATGATACGGGTGGGTACATAATAATATATCTTGCAAACTGTGGCTTGCCATTACTAGATCGTTGTGGTTATTGCAAAAGAGCAATGTTATATCTCTAGAAAAAAAACATCAAGAATTCTTCAAGAATAAAAAGCAACCAATCACAATGCACTATTTGCCACAATTCAAGGAGGTGTGGCTGAAAAATAGGAAGTGGACAAAATCATGCAATTAAAACTTGTCACATGTGTCTTGAAAAATTCGTGATGCTATTTTTCTAGATAAATAGCATTTTCCATTGCAAAATAATGAAATCCAATTTTTGGCATTTTCATTGATTAACTCATTAACACAGCCAATAGACCATCCTTATATACCACAAGGCATTCTTACGTACCTCCTTCCACGTACATTTTTAACAATTTTAATAAAAAAGGCATTGAAAACTCAAGTTCAATTTTGGTGAATGATAAAAATACTAACATTACAACTAATTAATATCATTGACGGTTTAAAAAAAATGTCGAATCAAAACCATTTTTAACAACATTTATTATTTCAACAAACAAAAATAACCATAGATGAGAGAGCAAGAGGAAATGGCATACCAACAAAGAAGGAACAAGCTTTCCAACAACCGGTTTTGGATTTGAGAATAGGTTTCCCTTTAAGATCAACAGTTCCATCTTGTGTGAACTCACTCACTACCCTTCCCTCTTCCATGTTAACCTTTTTTAGGGGAAAAAAATCAAGAGCAAGAACAAGCAATATTGCTTGTTTTTCTAGCTAACTAACTAATTTTGAAGTGACCATTAAAGAAATGCCACAATTTTATAGAATGTATTGCTAACTAAAGTAGCTCTAACTGGTAACTGTCATGGGACCACTATTATTAATATTTATCACTTTTGGGGCACACCGCCAATTCTGGCAGATTTTTTTATTTTTTAGTTTCCAGTTTTATTTTTTTAATTGGATCGTATCTATTTTAGTCATAAAAGTTTAGAAAACACGATCAATATATTCTCTAAGGCATATTTTTAACACTTTGATTTTTTAAAAATCATGTAGATCTTATGAAATTTATGTAATTTTGTCGGTTAGCCGCCGGTTACGTATTCCTCGGCAGTTAACTGTCGTCGGATCGATCGGCAGTTAACTGCCGATACATTCAATTATGCAGACAGCAGGTTCTGCATAATGGATTCAAGCCATTTTTCAGCCTATTTTTACCTGTAATTCAACCACATCATTTTCAGAGGCAATACAACTCATACACTTCATAATCACTCATAAACAAGAACAATACATAATCTTTTACAATTGACCATAATTAAATCAATCCATTTCGTTAAAATTACACGAATGTTTGGAATTCATCAAAATATTAAAGAGTGTTTGAAATTAAACAACACATTACATATCATTACATAAAATATATATTGACATTATACGCATGTGCAAATGGAACGAACACACATATATAATATATTATCTTCAACCATATTCCTAAACATAAATCTTACGTCGCTATCGTCACGAATAAGTCAAGGCACATAGCTCGCCGTTTTCCACATGTCTTCATCTTTATCTGCTCCGAGGTCCATGCAAGGCATTTGACCAAATATGTGACGTGTATATTGATTTTCACCAAGATACTCAAAATATGTGTTAAGTTGTGCCTTCAAATCATCAATAGTATCTGTCGGAGTTATCATAACCTTAATTGTCTTTTTGAAAGAAGGGTACCGAACACGACCTTCAAGTTTTGCAACCTCAGACATGTTTTACTTGACAAAAGCTTTATGAAAAAAAAATCATACATTAGAATGTAATTAGAATGAAATTAAATGAAATGTAATAACCAATAAAAAAAAGTATATCAAATGCGTAAACATTAATAACGAATAAAAAAGTATTGCACTAGTTCCACCACATAAAATTCATATTTTCATATATTTATATAAATTACATAATGTTAGTTATATATTGGCCACAAAAAATTGGCATTACAGTATCGACCCAAAAAATATGTCGGTGTAATTTCTACCAAAAAAAATGATTAACACCGACAAAAAATCACTCATATCGCATCAAGTGAAATTGAATCTTCTTCATCTTCTCCAATAACTTCAAATTCTTCCTTTGCTTTTTCGGGAGTGTCACACAAAATAGGTTTTGCTTCATTTGACTCTCTTTTTTGGTTGGGCCGGTTTCTATCCCTTTTCAATAATCATGAGATTTTGGGACCTAGCATGTTGATCCAAATACTTAAATTCCCAAGTCGATGCATCAATACTTCTATGATTGTTCCACTCCGTAGATGATGGAGGTAGTGGACAACCATCTTTCAAAAATAGAAGCACAAAATGATTGGGAATTAAGTCATGGCACATGATGGGGGTTTTTTGCTTCGTCGGTGGTAGCCCTCTTAGTGGGTAAAAAGATTCTGAAGTTCCAATTTCATAATTTGTCAACAAGATCACACACCTATTGTAATAATTTGCAACGATGTATCCTATGTCCGAAAACGTCAACCACTTATCAACAAGTGCAATACCACCACTATTTGTTGGAAGATGTAAGCCATTTAAACTGTAGTTATAACGATTCTCACCTGCATATACCTCCACAAAATTATTTATATGATCTTTCAACTCTTGAATAAGATGTCTATGAATCATGATATGACTTTCTTCAGTCAATCCCAAGAACTCGGCTATACTCGAAATCCACAATGTCCATCGCATATAACATCCGCCACTTTTTCAATAAATGGAACCATGAACTTTGGCATATAATCAATAGGGCTCAAAACCGGAATAGACGTTGGAACCGGAATAGGCTTTGGAACCGGTGTAGACTTTGGAAATCGAGTAGGTGGTGGAAGTGGGGAACGTGGTGTTTTACCAAGACGAGCACCTTTCTTTTTAGGAATGATGACGTTGTTGGTGATGATGACGGTTGACTATCCGGATTTTGGGAATCAACACGCTCCCACCAAGAAGGGATTCGACTAGTCGATGCCACTTTTGGTCTAGACCTCACAATATCCACTTTTTTCTTGGCTCCCTTGGTTGGTACTTTTCGTGGTGGTGGAGACAACATTGTGGTGTCTGGAAATGCCAACTGCCGCAAAACCTCTTTCATTTCTAGCTTCATTTGATAAGGGACTTTCTTGAGACGTTCTTGAATACCATTACACTCCTCCTCGACAGAATAACCATCTTCATTACTTTCTTCAACCATACATAACCTATGCCAATGACAGTGTATCTCATCCAATAAAATAGGCTTGTCGTCACGGATTTTAGTAGCAATAAAGCGTGCACATGGTAGCCCATACGATGTCATTTGAACACAACCACAAATTTCCTTGTCCATACACAATGTTCCACTACAACGTTGCTCTTCCAAAACAATGTTGCCCAAAGCATATTAGACACATAACCCCCTAACCTAGTGGAAATAATAATTTATTAAGGATCGTAGTGGAATTAATAATTGAAGAGTTTTTATAATTTTCATTAAATCAAAGGCTTTTTTGTCAAAAAAAAATTAATTCAAGGGCTTTAAAAAGAAAAATTAATTTAAGGGCTTTTTTCTTTCTTTTTTCAGAAATTAAAATAACCTTACTCTTTTTTTTTTTTGGTAGAAAAAATAACTTTACTCTAATATGAATTCACTTATATATTTAAGGATTAATTAAATAATTTTTTTTTTGCTGAATCAAGAGTGAGGAAGACATCAAGGAGCCGCTGGACATCCCGACTAGGTCGACACCTCTAGGGAACTCCAATCCTATACCGCTCACTCATAAAATATATTGGACAGCATTAGAATGTCGAAGAGAACCATCCGTGTTGACCTTGATGAATGGAGGAGTCGGAGATTTCCAAACAATCATCTCAATATCCTTGAAGCGCCGCAAGGAAGGGAGAATATGAAACCTGTCCAATAATCTAATGTCAACAGTAGTAGGAAGGCAATGACAGTTCGATGCATGCCCGGACATCGAACCATAAATTAAATAAATGATATTTATAAATACTAGTTGAATAGATATACTCTCACGTGTCCGTTTTTCCGCTCTTTTTATGGCATTAATACGTGTAGATTATCAATGATATTTTATAAAAAAAATTGCGTGTAAATTACAAACAATATTTTATATAATTTTTTTGATATAGATTAAAATTATAAGTATAGAGTTGTAAAATGGGTA
Source organism: Medicago sativa (assembly GCF_051527215.1). Classification (NCBI taxonomy): domain Eukaryota; kingdom Viridiplantae; phylum Streptophyta; class Magnoliopsida; order Fabales; family Fabaceae; genus Medicago; species Medicago sativa. The sequence continues at coordinate 28,375,795 of NC_140749.1, read as the reverse complement.
AAGTTCCTTTCCTTTACTTGGGATTGTCTATTGGTGGAAACCCGCGGAGGTTGATTACTCTAAAGTCTGTCTTAACTACTTTACCTGTCTATGCTCTTTCCTTCTTCAAGACTCCATCAGGTATAATCTCTTCCATAAAATCTCTTTTGATTATCCTTTTTTTTTTTTGGGGGGGGGGGGGGGGGGGGGGGGGGGGCGGGATCATAGGAAAATTTCTTGGGAAGGATGGAGGTATGTGTGTATGCGAAAGGAGTATGGTGGTTTGGGAGTTAGGCAGTTGAGGGAGTTGAATGAGGCGTTGTTGGGAAAGTGGTGTTGGAGATTGTTAGTTGATAGAGAGGGTTTGTGGTATTGAGTGTTGGTGGCTAGATATGGTAAGGAGGATAGGAGGTTGGAGGATGGGGGTCAGGGTGTTCTATGTGTTGGATATTTGTGTGTTGGCTTCACTTTTGCTAAAACAAATATTCATGTATGATGTTGGATACGATGTTCCAACATCTTAGCACGGTTCAGTGTGCCCTGTTTATGTGGCTTGATTTACGCACTTTTTAAGGAATCCACGTCTTATTTCTTGTTGGCCAAGCTGCGTGCTTTTTGTACAGAATCAGATGGTTTATTATTTCCTAAAGTTGTGGTAACTATTTAGGAAACTTTGGATGTGTTTGGTTTGTTCCTAAAGATGTTCCTACTTTTTAGGAGTTACTATATTTGTTACTGATTCTTGTGTAACAGATCACTATTTGATCTGGATTGTTCTGAAGCCCAACAAGATGTTATAACCCGTATTGCTTCTGTAACATCCCGTTTTCCCAACCTTAAAATTTCATTTAAAATCAGAGTATTTTGATCACAAACGGAATGTCACATACTTCATTTAAATCATAAAATGGATAATAATAATAATCCTTCAAATTCAACATCATGAAAATCTTAAAACTGTTGCAGCGGAAAATAGTTCAACATTTAAAAGTCTTCGCACGCAGGCCTGATTGGAAAATCTCATAAATTAGTTCATAAAAGAGACACGTAAGGAATAGAAGTAAAAGCAAGCCCCCATCCCGTTACGAATCAGAGCACCTAGACACCAAGTGAGGAGTCCACTCACGAACGCCTCTAATCTTTATTACCTGCACATTACCCACGGTCGAGGCAACATATACGCAGAAGGGGTGAGATTTCATAATCAATACATTAAGCATATAATCCAATAAAATGCATTTAACAAGTTAAACATTAATAACATCTCAACAATTAACACTTAGCATATTTTTCATTTCATAACAAATACAATCATCAAATACTATTACTAATTTTCATCTCAAATCATAATCAACTTAACACTCAACTTGACGACACAACTCATCTTTGACCATGCAACTCTATCAACTCAACAACAGCTTAACAACTTAGACCATCATGAAACTTCTTGATATGCAAATGCATGTGGTACCAATCAACTACAAAATGAGCATAATAGGCTCTTCAACGTGTGAGCACAAAGGCTGCCGGGCCTAAAGCCCCCAACTTTAATGAGCACAAAGGCTGTCGGGCCTAAAGCCCCCAACTTTAATGAGCATGCAATGAACTCAAACTTCCAACAACATAGACCGACTCATGCAACTTCAAGACACTAACAGTCAATAGCACGGAACAGCAGCAAGATACAGCATTTAATAACACTTGAATGCGTTAACATCATCTAAGGAATGAATTACATCAACATAAGTATCATAAAGCATCATTATAACATTCATGCAACAACACTACTAATCTCAGTCACCTGAACAAACTTCTGGAGCTTATGAAAGTATCCTAAACAGCTCTCTTACTTACTTCTAAGATCAACTCAAGACTACACGTGCGAAAGGATCGCATCGGGACAATTTTGGGCAACTATCAGCCTAACTCGCAGTGGCGAGTAACTTTGCTCGCAATGGCGAGTAAAGCGTGCATTCTGGGTTCCTAAGTCCTTACTCGCAGTGGCGAGTTATTCTGCTCGCAATGGCGAGCTTACAAGTCACTCGCAGTTGCGAGTTGCATTGCTCGCAGTTGCGAGCTCTGGGTTCTAGCTCGCAGTTGCGAGTGTCCTTGCTCGCAGGTGCGAGCGATGAATGTCAGTACGGCCAGAAACCTAAAAATCACAACTTTTCACTTATACTCATGATTCTTTCATCCAAATAGCATCTAATTATCATCTTAAGTAATATCTAAGGTCTGTACACTAATTTTGCATCAATCTAACATCTGTTCATGATTCAATCATCAAAATTGATCTTAAACCTGATTCCCAATTCTCACCAAAGCTTAACCTAATCATGCTAAATTCATCCTATAGAATTATACCCTTAATAATATTGAAAATTAGTCTCACCCTTACCTGGTAATTGCAGAAATCGCAGCCATCACTCTCTTGTTCTCCTCTTCTGACTTTTCTCCCTTTTTCTCCAAAAACGTACGTACCGTTTTTCTAACTTATGTCTGTCTATTTATCTCTCCTTTTTACTCTTCTCACTACTAAATTACTCATCTCACAACACAGCCCAAATTCTAATATTTTTATTTTCTTTATCATATCTTATTTTATTTAATAATAAAATAAGTCATACCAACATAACAACTTCAGGAATCATAAAATCCACATATATCAATCACTTAAATCATAAATCATATAAGCATATATTTATAAATATACTCTAAACTTCATCGAATTAATTAAATAATTAAGACGGGCGTTAAAACTCTCCCCAACTTATAGAATTTTCGTCCTCGAAAATTTACCTCAAGCAAACAACTCTGGATAAGACTCCATCATCTTACTCTCTAGCTCCCATGTCAAGCTTTCACCAGTCGTTCCACTCCAAACAACTCTCACTAGAGGTATCTCCTTGCCTCTCAACGTCTTCATCTTGCGATCATCAATCCTCAAGGATAAGGTCTCTACCGTAAGGTTGTCTCTAACTTGCACATCATCACTCTGAATCACATGGGACGGGTCTGGAACATACTTCCTCAGTTGCGACACATGAAACACATCGTGCAAATTCGATAAATGCGGTGGTAAGCCAACTCTATAAGCCACCGTGCCAATTCTCTCAGATATCTGATAAGGACCAATAAACTTTGGAGTCAACTTCTTTGACTTCAATGCACGACCAACACCGGTCGTTGGAGTAACTCTCAAGAACACATGGTCTCCCTCTTGAAACTCAAGGTCTTTCTTACGCTTATCATGGTAACTCTTCTGTCGACTCTGCGACGCTTTCATCTTCTCTTGAATCATTTTCACCTTCTCAGTAGTCTGTTGAACAATTTCTGGTCCTAAAACCACACTTTCACCTGTCTCAAACCAACAGAACGGAGTCCTACACCTCCGACCATACAAAGCCTTGAAAGGTGCCATCCCAATACTTGAATGATAGCTGTTATTATAAGTGAACTCTATCAACGGAAGATGACTATCCCAAGTTCCACCTTGCTCAAGTACACATACTCTCAACAAATCTTCGAGTGACTGAATCGTTCTTTCCGACTGACCATCTGTTTGGGGATGATAAGCCGAACTCAATCTCAACTTAGAGCCTAAAGCTTCTTGCAAACTTTTCCAAAATCTCAAAGTAAATCTTGGATCTCTATCTGACACAATGCTTGAAGGAACACCATGCAGCTTCACAATGTCTCGAATATAAATTTCCGCCAACTGAGCTACAGGAAAACTAATATTGATCGGAATGAAGTGTGCCGACTTCGTCAATCTATCGACAATCACCCAAATAGCGTCATTCCCTGTAGGAGTATTCGGCAAAATCGTCACAAAATCCATGGATATGCTATCCCATTTCCATTCTGGTACATTTAACGGTGTCATCAACCCAGCAGGTTTCTGATGCTCTACCTTCGACTTCTGACAAATCAGACAAGAGTACACAAATTGTGCTACATCACGTTTCAATCCAGACCACCAAAACAACTTCTTCAAGTCATGATACATCTTTGTAGCTCCCGGATGAATACTTAAGCTACTCCTATGACTCTCTTCAAGAATCATCTTCTTTATCTCATCATTGTCTGGAATGCAAATCCTACCTCGAAATCTCAGCACACCTTGATCATCTACCTTGAAGTCATTATCTTCAGTTTGATTACTAGCAACCAACAAGTCCACAAACTTAACATCAGCTTGCTGCGCATCTTTAATATCTTTTAAGGAATCATTATCAATTTTCAACATTCCTAACTTAACGCTCCGAGACGACATTTCACAAACCAAGCTCATATCCCTAAACTGTTCAAGCAATTCAAATTCCTTCACCATCATAGCAGACATATGTAAACTTTTCCTACTTAAGGCATCCGCAACAACATTAGCTTTACCCGGATGGTAATTCAAACTAAAGTCATAATCCTTCAACAATTCGAGCCACCGTCGCTGTCGCATATTCAATTCTTTCTGATCAATCAAATACTTCAAGCTCTTGTGATCACTAAACACCTCAAATCTCGAACCATACAAGTAATGTCTCCAAATCTTAAGGACAAATACGACTGCAGCTAACTCCAGATCATGAGTACGATAATTTCGTTCATGAGTTCTCAACTGTCTTGAGGCATAAGCAACCACTTTACCATCTTGCATAAGCACACCGTCTAAGCCCAGTTTGGACGCATCACAATACACAGCAAAAGGTTCATCAGGTTTTGGCAAAATCAAAACTGGAGCCGTCGTCAAACGCTTCTTCAATTCATTAAAACTGTTCTCACAATGAACATCCCACACAAAGGTTTTACCTTTACACGTCAACTGTGTTAACGGAAGTGCTAACTTAGAAAATCCTTCTATAAATCTTCGGTAGTATCCTGCCAAACCCAAAAAGCTTCTAATCTCTGTAACTGACTTAGGAGTCTCCCATTGTGATACTGCTTCAACTTTAGATGGATCGACTGCAATACCACTACCAGAAATAACATGGCCCAGAAAACTTACCTCGTTTAACCAGAATTCACACTTAGACAATTTAGCATACAACTTCTTCTCTTTTAGCACTTGCAAAACGATTTTCAAATGTTCTGCATGTTCTTCTTCTGTCTTAGAGTAAACCAAAATATCATCGATGAACACAACCACAAAGCGATCCAAAAATGCATGGAAAATGCGATTCATATACTCCATAAACACGTCAGGCGCATTACTCACACCAAAAGGCATCACCTTATATTCATAATGACCATATCGCGTCCTAAAAGCCGTCTTCTGCATATCTTCATTTTTACTTTAATCTGATGATAACCCGACCTCAAATCAATCTTGCTGAACACACGTGCACCCACCAGCTGGTCCATCAAATCATCAATTCTAGGAAGTGGATATCTATTCTTTATAGTTACTTTATTCAGTTGTCGATAATCAATGCACAACCTCATACTTCCATCTTTCTTCTTAACCAACAATATCGGTGCTCCCCACGGTGAAACACTCGGTCTTATGAACTTCTTTTCTAGCAAATCTGCCAACTGTCTCTTCAACTCAGCCAACTCAGAAGCTGACATACGGTAAGGTGTCATAGACACAGGCTTCGTTCCTGGAACAAGATCAATAGAAAATTCAACTTCTCTCTCTGGTGGTACATCAGGAATTTCATCAGGGAAAACTTCAGGAAAATCACACACCACTTGCAACTTATCAATCACTGCTTGATTCTCCAAAGATAAGGATGCCATCACGGAAAACATCAAGATCCCATCGCGTTCTAATTGCTTCAGCTGCTTAGTAGACAAAAATTCTGCTCCACTTTCCTCTTCAGCAGAAGAGAAACGCACCGACTTACTAAAACAATTAATGAGAACATGGTTGTACTCTAACCAGTTCATACCAAGAATTACATACATTCCACTCAGAGGCAGACAAACTAAATCAATCTCAAAATCACGATCAAACATAGACAAAGGACATCGTAAACAAACAAGAGAAGTAGTCACCGAACCCTTAGCTGGAGTTTCGACAACCATTTCTCCACTCATATCAGACACAGCAAGACCCAACTTAGAAGCACAATCAAAAGCAACAAAACAATGTGTAGTGTAACAGCCCGATTTTCGCTAGTTTTATTTTATTATTTATTATGTGTGTTATATGTGCTCTTATGTGATTATTTGCCTCTGTGTGTATTTTGGTCGGGATTCGTAGAATTCGGTGTAGAAGGGTATTTTAGTCATTTTGGACTTAGGGGCATTTTGGTCATTTTGAGGGCAGTGGCAATTTTGTAATTTTGCAGAAAGTTATTTTTTTAGTGTTTAGTGGAAGTTATTATTTTACCTAGATACTAGAGAGGGTGTAGTAATTATTTTAATTACCGTTAAGTGATCGTTAGTGTTGTATTTTACCGGTAAGTGAGTAGTAACATTTTTGAGGTTGAATTAGAAATGGGTTAGGCCCATTAAGGTTGTGAGATAAGCCCATTAAGTGAGCCTTTATAAACTAATGTTGGTGAGAAGAGATAGGGTTACAACATTTTCATTTCATTTCATTGGAGAGGAGAAGAGATAGAAACTAGAGAGAGGAGCAAGAACAAGGGTTAGAGGCAAGAGGGAGATTCACCATCTAGGAGCTAAATTGAAGCTTGAATTAAGGATTCTTGGTGTTAGAGGTAAGGGGGTTAGTCTTTACTCATAATCACCTAGTTGTAGCTTCTACCCTAACTTCTTACATAAGTGCTTATTTGAATAATTGATTATTTGTGCAATTAAGTGTGAAATTCGTGCTTATGTTATGATGTCATGTTTGGGTATGCAAATTAAATGTTAATTGAGTTGTTGATGATGAATTTGAGAGCTTAAATCATGTACATATGTATGCTTTGTGTTTTAATCAAAAATTGATGATATGAAGTGTTGTTGTGATGAATTGTTGATGAATTCATGATGTTTAGTTGTTGTTGTTGTTCTGAGATGTTGTTGTTGATGATTAAAACATTGGGTAATCATAATTGGAGAGTTTACTATGACTTTGTGTTGTTTTTGTGGTTTTGATGAAAAATGGGTCAAATGATGATTTTTGTTAAGAGGATGTTGTATTGCAAATTTTATATGATTTTGAGTGTCTTTTCATGTTTAGAAATGTTTAAACAAACTTTGGGATCAAATTTGAGCTTTGGGAAGTCAAAATTGGAGTTTTGGGGTGAAAATGAGGTTTTTCCCGAGACTGGACTGTCATAACTCGCAGTTGCAAGTAAATCACTCGCAGTTGCGAGTTGCACAGGACAGAACTCCCTGTTTCGCATTCTTGCGTCTTTTTCGCACGTTTCTGTTTTGAAATGGTTTTCGGTGTAAACATGAAAGTTGTAGATAATTTTGTTAGCTTTCCAATGGCTTTGGTTTGACTTGAAAATAATTCTTGGTTTTTGAGTTATGATGAAAATACTCCAAGGTGGTCTTGGTGAAATTTTACGAAAATTCCGCATAACTATTTCTAAGTCGACCCAAACCTTATGGATTGTTTCCAATCTTCGAAACTTATATTTTATGAGTTCAATTAAGGTGTTTAGTAGTATTTAAACTATGATGTGAGGGATCTAACTTGTTTTGCTTTGAAAATGGAAAATTTTGTAAAAAGTGGAAAAGTGAGACGAACTTTGTGATTTTTATGAATTCGTTGTTTTTGGCCGATGAAATGCCTATGTATCCTCTACTGCACCTATAAGCGACTTGTGAGAATACATGGCATAGGCAATTGAGCTTGTAGAGTTGGTTTTGGTTCATAAATTCTATTATTTTTAAAAGGTGACTTTTGGAGACGAACTTAGTAGAAATGAATCTTGAAGGACTAAAGTCTTATGAATCTTTTGTGAATGGTCACATATGATTAAATAATTGTGTTTGAATGATTGTAGAAGGTTGAGAATGATGCTTATCATAAATTGTTGTGTTATTCCATTTTACTTGATTTATGTGATGTAAATGGAAACGAATTGTAAATTGATGATGATGAATGTGGATGAACCTTATGTGAGCTATGATTGTTGAATGTATGGGCATGATTCTTGATAATGCAATGTTGTTGAGTTGTTGAAATGTAAAAGGAGGTGTACTTTTACATTGTTTTGATAGTTGTTATGTTGGAGTTGTGCATTATCGAGTCATTGCTATATGTCCATGCATCATATCATGTTGTTGTTGTTGTTGAAATGTAAAAGGAGGTGTACTTTTACATAGTAAGAGGAGGTGTACTCTTACTTGGATGTTTTTGTTGCATCCATTGTTGTTGATTTGGTACCACATGCATATATGTGTCAAGTCTAGGCGCATTGCATAAATTGAATTGTCAGATGATTGTTTTTGAGATTGTTAATGATGGGTGGTAAGTGTATACTTGTATTGCTTGTATGATTGAATGATTGATGTTGAACATGCATGCAAATACTTGTGAACTCTTTTACAATTATACATCTGTCTATTATAGTTTGATTATGATTAATGTAATACTTACCCCCCAGTGGTTTCGACCGCCTACCTGTCTGTATGGATGGGTAGACGTTGTGCAGGACTAGACGCTTGGTGAGTTTGCTTGTTGGATGTTTGGACGACGGGAGCTTTCTCCGTTGTCGTGTCAGTGTCGTAGTATCTAGGCTCTGATTAGGCTTAGCGTCTATTTGTTGTTTTGGATTCTGTTGCTATGTTGTTGCTATTGTCCACTTGTCGGATTTGAAGTATTTTCATTTGAGGATTTATTGACCATGGCATGTATATGTTGAAGTTTATGATTTGAATTCCGCTGTGATCGTTGAGATATTATATATATGCACGATATTGTTGGGTTTGTTTTGAGACGTAGCATCTATTTCTAGAATATTTCTGATGTATTCGCGCGTTTTACCGCTTAATAGAAATAGGGTGTTACAAGTTGGTATCAGAGCCGTGGTCAGTCTTGTCTAGACTAGTAGATTAGTGTTTGTTGAATTGCCCTGTTAGTATGCGAATGGTAATGAGTTACCTTCGGTACTTGTTCTTGTGTTGTTGTGCTGTTGTTCTTATCTGTTGGTTGGTTTTGTGTAGAAGTAAGATGGCTGGTGGTAGAGATGATGGAGCGATTGCGCAGGCTTTGGCTTCGATGGCTCAGGTGTTGGCTCAGGCTAACGAGCGGGCGGCGGTTGGTCATCGTGATCCTGGAGAGGCTGAGGAGCGAAGGCTTGATCGTTTCTTGCGAAACAGTCCGCCGACGTTCAAGGGTAGGTATGATCCGGATGGAGCTCAGACATGGATGCAAGCCATGGAGAGGATTTTTCGTGCTATGGTGACTAGTGAGGACCAGAAGGTCAGGATGGCTACTCATATGCTTGCAGAAGAAGCTGAGTATTGGTGGACCAATGCTAAGGGGAGGCTTGAGGCTGGTGGAGCGGTGACTTGGGCTAGGTTCAAGACTGAGTTTTTGAGGAAGTACTTTCCTGAGGATTTGAGGACTAAGAAGGAAGTAGAATTCTTGAACTTGAAGCAGGAGAACCGTTCAGTGGCTGAGTATGCGGCAAAGTTTGAGGACCTTTCGAGGTTTTGTCCGTACATCAATGCGGAGGATGCTATGGTTTCCAAGTGTGTGAAGTTCGAGAGCGGCTTGAGGCCCGACATCTACCAGTATATGTGTGTTCAGGAGATCCGTGATTTCGACACTTTGGTGCATAAGTGTCGCATGTTTGATGATGCTGGAAGAGCTAAGGTTAATCACTACAAGGCTCAGAATGAGAAGAAAGGAAAGGGGCATGGATTTGGGAAGCCGTATAACAAAGACAAAGGCAAGAAGAGAGAAGGTGGTGGAGGTTCTAAGGTGAATGTTGCTGAGGTGAGGTGCTTCAAGTGTGGCACTTTGGGTCATTTTGCTAATGATTGCAAGAAGGGTGATAGTTGTTACAAGTGTGGAAAGGCGGGTCACAAGGCTTATGATTGTACTTATGTGGAGAAGGAGATCACTTGCTACAATTATGGTGAGAAGGGGCATATCAGCACCAAGTGTACCAAACCGAAGAAGGCTGCAGACAAGGTGTTTGCATTGAACGCGGAAGAGGTGGAGCATCCGGATAATCTCATCCGAGGTATGTGTTTTATCAATAGTACTCCTTTGATTGCAATTATTGATACTGGTGCTACTCATTCTTTTATCGCGGTTAGTTGTGTTGAGCGGTTGGGTTTGATTGTGACTCCGTTGCCTCGTGGGATGGTTATTGATACCCCAGCTAGTGGATCGGTGACTACTTCTTTAGTGTGTGCTAAGTGTCCTGTTAGTTTTGGCAATGTTGATTTTGAGTTGGATCTTATGTGTCTTCCGTTGAAGCATATGGACGTTATTTTTGGTATGGATTGGATGTTGACTTTTGGTGTTAACATTAATTGTTTGACCAAGAGTGTAACATTTTCTAAGTCGGTAGCTGAGGAAGGTAGAAGGTTCTTGACCGCGGAGCAAGTGAAGAAGTCTTTGGATGGTGAAGCTTGTGTATTCATGATGTTTGCTTCCTTGAAGGAGAGTAGTGAGAAAGGAGTTGGTGATTTGCCGGTAGTGCAAGAGTTTCCAGAAGTTTTTCCGGACGACATTACCGAGTTACCGCCGGAGAGGGAAGTTGAGTTTGCAATTGATTTGGTGCCTGGAACGAGTCTTATTTCGATTGCGCCGTATCGGATGTCTGCATCAGAGTTGGGAGAGTTGAAGAAGCAGTTGGAAGAGTTGTTGGAGAAACAGTTTATCAGGCCAAGTGTTTCGCCGTGGGGAGCTCCTGTGTTGTTGGTTAAGAAGAAAGATGGAAGCATGAGGTTGTGTGTGGATTATCGGCAGTTGAACAAGGTGACAATCAAGAATCGGTATCCGCTTCCGAGGATTGATGATTTGATGGATCAGTTGGTTGGTGCGGAGGTGTTTAGCAAGATTGATTTGAGATCAGGATATCATCAGATTAGAGTGAAGGCGGAAGATATATCCAAAACTGCGTTCAGAACGAGGTATGGGCACTATGAGTATTCTGTGATGCCATTTGGAGTATCTAATGCGCCAGGTGTCTTCATGGAATATATGAATAGAATATTTCATCCTTTTCTGGACCGTTTTGTGGTGGTGTTTATAGATGACATTTTGGTGTATTCTAAGTCCGAAGAAGAGCATGCCGAGCATTTGAGGATGGTGTTGGGAGTTTTGAAGGAGAATAAGTTGTTTGCTAAGTTGTCAAAGTGTGAGTTTTGGTTGCGGGAAGTGAGTTTCCTTGGTCATGTGATTTCTAAAGGTGGCATTGCGGTGGATCCGTCGAAGGTTGATGCAGTGTTGCAATGGGAATCACCTAAGTCTGTTTTTGAAGTTAGAAGCTTTCTTGGATTGGCAGGTTATTATCGGAGGTTCATTGAAGGATTCTCTAAGTTGGCGTTGCCATTGACGCAGTTGACTCGGAAAGGACAAACTTATGTTTGGGACGCTAAGTGTGAGAAGAGTTTCCAAGAGTTGAAGAAGAGGTTGACTTCAGCTCCAGTGTTGATTTTGCCGAATCCGAAGGAATCTTTTGTTGTGTATTGTGATGCTTCTAAGATGGGTCTTGGTGGTGTGCTTATGCAGAATCGTCAGGTGGTGGCTTATGCTTCAAGGCAGTTGAAAGTGCATGAGAAGAATTATCCGACTCATGATTTGGAATTGGCGGCCGTTGTGTATGTGTTGAAAATTTGGAGGCATTATCTGTATGGTTCTAAGTTTGAAGTGTTCAGTGATCATAAGAGTTTGAAGTATTTGTTTGACCAGAAGGAGTTGAATATGAGGCAGAGGAGATGGTTGGAGTATCTTAAGGATTTTGATTTCCATTTGAGCTATCATCCTGGAAAGGCCAATGTTGTTGTTGATGCTTTGAGTAGGAAGTCGTTGCATATGTCTGCTTTGATGGTAAAAGAGTTGGAGTTGATTGAGCAGTTCCGAGATTTGAGTTTGGTTAGTGAATTGACACCGGATGGTGTGAGGTTGGGAATGTTGAAGTTGACAAGTAATATTTTGGAAGAGATTAAGGACGGTCAGAAGGAAGATTTGGAACTTGTAGATCGTGTAGTGTTGGTTAATCAAGGTAAAGGTGGGGACTTCAGATTGGGTGAGAACGGTGTTTTGATGTTTCGTGATCGTATTTGTGTACCGAGAGTTCTTGAGCTTAAGAGGCAGATTTTGGAAGAAGGTCACAGAAGTAGTTTGAGTATTCATCCAGGAGCGACTAAGATGTATCAGGATCTGAAGAGGTTGTTTTAGTGGCCTGGAATGAAGAAAGAGATCGCAGAGTTTGTGTATGCTTGTTTGGTGTGTCAGAAGTCTAAGATTGAACATCAGAAGCCATCAGGTTTGATGCAACCGTTGTTTGTGCCAGAGTGGAAGTGGGATAGTATTTCAATGGACTTTGTTGGAGCGTTGCCGAAGACTGTTAAGGGTTTTGATTCGATTTGGGTGATTGTTGATCGGTTGACGAAGTCGGCACATTTTATTCCTATTAAGACCGGTATGTCTGTGGCTAAGTTGGCGGAGGTCTACATTGAGCAGATTGTTAGATTGCACGGTGTTCCTTCTAGTATTGTGTCGGATCGGGATCCGAGGTTTACTTCTAAGTTTTGGGAGAGTTTGCAAGATGATTTGGGAACTAAGTTGAGGTTGAGTTCTGCGTATCATCCCCAGACTGATGGTCAGACGGAGAGGACTATTCAGAGTTTGGAAGATTTGTTGAGAGCTTGTGTGTTGGAGCAAGGTGTCAGTTGGATTGAATGTTTACCGTTGATTGAGTTCACTTACAACAACAGTTTTCATTCTAGTATCGGAATGGCACCATTTGAGGCTTTGTATGGTCGGAGGTGTAGAACTCCTTTGTGTTGGTATGAGTCAGGAGAAAGTGCCTTGTTAGGTCCGGAAGTTGTGCAAGAGACGACCAAGAAGGTTAAGATGATTCAAGAGAAGATGAGAGCGACTCAGAGTAGGCAGAAGAGTTATCATGATAAGAGAAGGAAAGACCTTGAGTTTCAGGTTGGAGATCATGTGTTTTTGAGAGTGAATCCTGTAACCGGTGTTAGACGTGCTTTGAAGTGTCGAAATTAACTCCTCGTTTTATTGGACCTTTTGAGATTGTTGAGAAGGTTGGGGTTGTAGCGTATCGGATTGCGTTACCGCCATCTTTATCGAATCTTCATGATGTGTTTCATGTATCTCAGTTGCGAAAATATGTGTATGATGCGTCTCATGTGATTCAAGTGGATGATTTGGAAGTTAGGGATAATTTGACTGTTGAGACTTGGCCAGTTAGGATTGAGGATCGTGAAGTGAAGCGTCTGCGTGGCAAGGAGATCGTTTTGGTTAAAGTGATTTGGGTTGGACCGACGGGTGAGAGTACCACTTGGGAATCGGAGAGTAGGATGAGGGTTGCGTACCCGGAGTTGTTTCCTTCAGGTAATTTTCGAGGGCGAAAATTCTTTTAGTGGGGGAGAGTTGTAACAGCCCGATTTTCGCTAGTTTTATTTTATTATTTATTATGTGTGTTATATGTGCTCTTATGTGATTATTTGCCTCTGTGTGTATTTTGGTCGGGATTCGTAGAATTCGGTGTAGAAGGGTATTTTAGTCATTTTGGACTTAGGGGCATTTTGGTCATTTTGAGGGCAGTGGCAATTTTGTAATTTTGCAGAAATTTGTTTTTTTAGTGTTTAGTGGAAGTTATTATTTTACCTAGATACTAGAGAGGGTGTAGTAATTATTTTAATTACCGTTAAGTGACCGTTAGTGTTGTATTTTACCGGTAAGTGAGTAGTAACATTTTTGAGGTTGAATTAGAAATGGGTTAGGCCCATTAAGGTTGTGAGATAAGCCCATTAAGTGAGCCTTTATAAACTAATGTTGGTGAGAAGAGATAGGGTTACAACATTTTCATTTCATTTCATTTCATTTCATTGGAGAGGAGAAGAGATAGAAACTAGAGAGAGGAGCAAGAACAAGGGTTAGAGGCAAGAGGGAGATTCACCATCTAGGAGCTAAATTGAAGCTTGAATTAAGGATTCTTGGTGTTAGAGGTAAGGGGGTTAGTCTTTACTCATAATCACCTAGTTGTAGCTTCTACCCTAACTTCTTACATAAGTGCTTATTTGAATAATTGATTATTTGTGCAATTAAGTGTGAAATTCGTGCTTATGTTATGATGTCATGTTTGGGTATGCAAATTAAATGTTAATTGAGTTGTTGATGATGAATTTGAGAGCTTAAATCATGTACATATGTATGCTTTGTGTTTTAATCAAAAATTGATGATATGAAGTGTTGTTGTGATGAATTGTTGATGAATTCATGATGTTTAGTTGTTGTTGTTGTTCTGAGATGTTGTTGTTGATGATTAAAACATTGGGTAATCATAATTGGAGAGTTTACTATGACTTTGTGTTGTTTTTGTGGTTTTGATGAAAAATGGGTCAAATGATGATTTTTGTTAAGAGGATGTTGTATTGCAAATTTTATATGATTTTGAGTGTCTTTTCATGTTTAGAAATGTTTAAACAAACTTTGGGATCAAATTTGAGCTTTGGGAAGTCAAAATTGGAGTTTTGGGGTGAAAATGAGGTTTTTCCCGAGACTGGACTGTCATAACTCGCAGTTGCAAGTAAATCACTCGCAGTTGCGAGTTGCACAGGACAGAACTCCCTGTTTCGCATTCTTGCGTCTTTTTCGCACGTTTCTGTTTTGAAATGGTTTTCGGTGTAAACATGAAAGTTGTAGAGAATTTTGTTAGCTTTCCAATGGCTTTGGTTTGACTTGAAAATAATTCTTGGTTTTTGAGTTATGATGAAAATACTCCAAGGTGGTCTTGGTGAAATTTTACGAAAATTCCGCATAACTATTTCTAAGTCGACCCAAACCTTATGGATTGTTTCCAATCTTCGAAACTTATATTTTATGAGTTCAATTAAGGTGTTTAGTAGTATTTAAACTATGATGTGAGGGATCTAACTTGTTTTGCTTTGAAAATGGAAAATTTTGTAAAAAGTGGAAAAGTGAGACGAACTTTGTGATTTTTATGAATTCGTTGTTTTTGGCCGATGAAATGCCTATGTATCCTCTACTGCACCTATAAGCGACTTGTGAGAATACATGGCATAGGCAATTGAGCTTGTAGAGTTGGTTTTGGTTCATAAATTCTATTATTTTTAAAAGGTGACTTTTGGAGACGAACTTAGTAGAAATGAATCTTGAAGGACTAAAGTCTTATGAATCTTTTGTGAATGGTCACATATGATTAAATAATTGTGTTTGAATGATTGTAGAAGGTTGAGAATGATGCTTATCATAAATTGTTGTGTTATTCCATTTTACTTGATTTATGTGATGTAAATGGAAACGAATTGTAAATTGATGATGATGAATGTGGATGAACCTTATGTGAGCTATGATTGTTGAATGTATGGGCATGATTCTTGATAATGCAATGTTGTTGAGTTGTTGAAATGTAAAAGGAGGTGTACTTTTACATTGTTTTGATAGTTGTTATGTTGGAGTTGTGCATTATCGAGTCATTGCTATATGTCCATGCATCATATCATGTTGTTGTTGTTGTTGAAATGTAAAAGGAGGTGTACTTTTACATAGTAAGAGGAGGTGTACTCTTACTTGGATGTTTTTGTTGCATCCATTGTTGTTGATTTGGTACCACATGCATATATGTGTCAAGTCTAGGCGCATTGCATAAATTGAATTGTCAGATGATTGTTTTTGAGATTGTTAATGATGGGTGGTAAGTGTATACTTGTATTGCTTGTATGATTGAATGATTGATGTTGAACATGCATGCAAATACTTGTGAACTCTTTTACAATTATACATCTGTCTATTATAGTTTGATTATGATTAATGTAATACTTACCCCCCAGTGGTTTCGACCGCCTACCTGTCTGTATGGATGGGTAGACGTTGTGCAGGACTAGACGCTTGGTGAGTTTGCTTGTTGGATGTTTGGACGACGGGAGCTTTCTCCGTTGTCGTGTCAGTGTCGTAGTATCTAGGCTCTGATTAGACTTAGCGTCTATTTGTTGTTTTGGATTCTGTTGCTATGTTGTTGCTATTGTCCACTTGTCGGATTTGAAGTATTTTCATTTGAGGATTTATTGACCATGGCATGTATATGTTGAAGTTTATGATTTGAATTCCGCTGTGATCGTTGAGATATTATATATATGCACGATATTGTTGGGTTTGTTTTGAGACGTAGCATCTATTTCTAGAATATTTCTGATGTATTCGCGCGTTTTACTGCTTAATAGAAATAGGGTGTTACATGTAGCACCAGTATCAATAATAGCAACTAAAGGAGTATTGTTAATATAACAAGTACCTCTGATCAAACGATCCTCATTTCAGTCTGAGTACCAGTCAAAGCAAACATTTTCCCTCTAGTCTGAGTCTTCTTTGGATTCGTACACTGAGACCCAATATGACCCTCTTCTTTGCAGTTAAAACACACAATGTCCCCATGCTTACACTCTGCAAGTGTATGTCCTTTACTGCCACAACGAAAGCACCGTTTAATATCCTTAGTACAAGCATTACTCTTATGGCCTTTCTCGCCACAAGTGTAACAAACAATCTCAGCACCAACATCCTTCTTATTTGACCTCCTCTCATCATTAGTTCTTCCTTTTCCTTTGTCAGCAGGAGCACTGTAAGGCTTTGGGCGACTTTGTTGGCCCTTACCCCTCTTCTCACTCATAATCTTATAATGAGCTTTGCTGTCATCTTCATAGATTCTGCATCTGCTCACCAAAGCAGAAAAGTCACGGATCTGTTGGTAACCAATGGCTCGCTTAATATCAGCACGCAAACCATTCTCAAACTTGATACACTTAGAGAACTCAGCATTGTCCCCAGTGTAGTGTGGATAGAACTGAGCCAGCTCCACAAACTTTGTTGCATACTCTGTCACCGACATGTTTCCTTGCTTCAGCTCTAGGAACTCGATCTCCTTTCTTCCGCGAACATCTTCTGGAAAATATCTGTTTAGGAACTCTCTCTTAAACACAGCCCAAGTAATAACTGCATCATCCTGCTCTAGGGTAGGTTGGAGGCTCACCCACCAGTCATCAGCTTCCTCAGCCAGCATATGCGTTCCAAAACGCACCTTCTGATCATCAGTACATTGCATAACTCTGAAAATTCTTTCAACCTCCTTGAGCCACGTCTGTGCTCCATCAGGGTCGTACCTTCCTTTGAAAGTAGGAGGATGATTTCTCATAAAGGTCTCCAACATTCTCACATCAGCATTCGCACCAGCACCAGCATTTGGATGTTGTCACACAGCTTGGGCTACAGCTTCCAAAGCAGCAGTAATCGCAGCATCATTTCTTCCAGCCATTCTAGTCCTCTTATAGCAGATAAAATTCGCAGCCTCCAGGTCTCTTCTCTGCACAACACACAACAATTAGAATAACATAATAATGGTATTCCAACTGCTAAAGACACAACTCGACTCACTACTTGGCCGGACGGACCGACCTGCTCTGATACCAATTGTAACATCCCGTTTTCCCAACCTTAAAATTTCATTTAAAATCAGATTATTTTGATACAAACGGAATGTCACATACTTCATTTAAATCATAAAATGGATAATAATAATAATCCTTCAAATTCAACATCATGAAAATCTTAAAACTGTTGTAGCGGAAAATAGTTCAACATTTAAAAGTCTTGGCACGCAGGCCTGATTGGAAAATCTCATAAATTAGTTCATAAAAGAGACACGTAAGGAATAGAAGTAAAAGCAAGCCCTTATCCCGTTACGTATCAGAGCACCTAGACACCAAGTGAGGAGTCCACTCACGAACGCCTCTAATCTTTATTACCTGCACATTACCCACGGTCGAGGCAACATATACGCAGAAGGGGTGAGATTTCATAATTAATACATTAAGCATATAATCCAATAAAATGCATTTAACAAGTTAAACATTAATAACATCTCAACAATTAACACTTAGCATATTTTTCATTTCATAACAAATACAATCATCAAATACTATTACTAATTTTCATCTCAAATCATAATCAACTTAACACTCAACTTGACGACACAACTCATCTTTGACCATGCAACTCTATCAACTCAACAACAGCTTAACAACTTAGACCATCATGAAACTTCTTGATATGCAAATGCATGTGGTACCAATCAACTACAAAATGAGCATAATAGGCTCTTCAACGTGTGAGCACAAAGGCTGCCGGGCCTAAAGCCCCCAACTTTAATGAGCACAAAGGCTGCCGGGCCTAAAGCCCCCAACTTTAATGAGCACAAAGGCTGCCGGGCCTAAAGCCCCCAACTTTAATGAGCATGCAATGAACTCAAACTTCCAACAACATAGACCGACTCATGCAACTTCAAGACACTAACAGTCAATAGCAGGGAACAGCAGCAAGATACATCATTTAATAACACTTGAATGCGTTAACATCATCTAAGGAATGAATTACATCAACATAAGTATCATAAAGCATCATTATAACATTCATGCAACAACACTACTAATCTCAGTCACCTGAACAAACTTCTGGAGCTTATGAAAGTATCCTAAACAGCTCTCTTACTTACTTCTAAGGTCAACTCAAGACTACACGTGCGAAAGGATCGCATCAGGACAATTTTGGGCAACTATCAGCCTAACTCGCAGTGGCGAGTAACTTTGCTCGCAATGGCGAGTAAAGCGTGCATTCTGGGTTCCTAAGTCCTTACTCGCAGTGGCGAGTTATTCTGCTCGCAATGGCGAGCTTACAAGTCACTCGCAGTTGCGAGTTGCATTGCTCGCAGTTGCGAGCTCTGGGTTCTAGCTCGCAGTTGCGAGTGTCCTTGCTCGCAGGTGCGAGCAATGAATGTCAGTACGGCCAGAAACCTAAAAATCACAACTTTTCACCTATACTCATGATTCTTTCATCCAAATAGCATCTAATTATCATCTTAAGTAATATCTAAGGTCTGTACACTAATTTTGCATCAATCTAACATCTGTTCATGATTCAATCATCAAAATTGATCTTAAACCTAATTCCCAATTCTCACCAAAGCTTAACCTAATCATGCTAAATTCATCCTATAGAATTATACCCTTAATAATATTGAAAATTAGTCTCACCCTTACCTGGTAATTGCAGAAATCGCAGCCCTCACTCTCTTGTTCTCCTTTTCTGACTTTTCTCCCTTTTTCTCCAAAAACGTACGTACCGTTTTTCTACCTTATGTCTGTCTATTTATCTCTCCTTTTTACTCTTCTCACTACTAAATTACTCATCTCACAACACAGCCCAAATTTTAATATTTTTATTTTCTTTATCATATCTTATTTTATTTAATAATAAAATAAGTCATACCAACATAACAACTTCAGGAATCATAAAATCCACATATATCAATCACTTAAATCATAAATCATATAAGCATATATTTATAAATATACTCTAAACTTCATCGAATTAATTAAATAATTAAGACGGGCGTTACAACTTCAGTATAAATACAAGACTACAAGACCTAATTCACCACCGAAGCCGTCATTGAAGATTAGTGCTATTTTAGGGTTTTGAGTCATTGTTTTATTGAGCCTTTCTTGTATCACCTTGATACATGTTAAGGACTGTTTTTTATTGAGTTGTAAGTTGTGTACTACTCCAAAGCTGTGAAGCACGGAGGTAGATAGTTTGTTCACTACTCCAAAGTTGTGAAGCACGGAGATAGGTAGTTTTGTTTGAAGGTAACTTCATCTTTTGTTGTGTTGATAACCTGATAATCACAGGGGTTGTGATTGGTTGTAGGGAGTGAGATGGGATCTCAGATCTAGAAGTTCCTAGGTTGAAGTCAATACGGGTAGGTCCTTGGTCTTTAGTGTAAATGAGGAGTTTGCTGAGAGCTGGAGAATAAGGACTACACTAGTGGATTTCCTCCTGGCTTGGTAGCCCCCAGAGTAGGTGACGTTGCACTGAACTAGGTTAACAAACTCACTGTGCCATTTACTATCTTGTCTTTTATTTTGTTGTTTTATTTATGTCCACTGCTATCACGATGTTCTAAACATCTCATTCAACATCCGTAATCTATGCCGAGTGTTGGAACATCTCGTAGAACATTCTGTTGCTAGCCAGCCAGAATTTCACTATGTGGTGGAAGGAGGTAGTGAAGATTAGAGATGGGGTAGGTAGTGGCGAAAATGAGTGGTTTAATGATTGTGTGGTGTGGCGGGTGGATGATGGGGAGGCCACGCTTTTTTAGCATGATCGTTGGTGTGGTGATGTTTCTTTTCGGGTGCGCTTTAGTAGGATATTTGATTTAACTGTGAATAAATCAATAATGGTTAAAGACATGTTTTTACAAGGTTGGGGGGAAGGGGGTGAGACTTGGCAGTGGCGTAGGAGGTTGTGGGTGTGGGAGGAGGAGTTACTAAAGGAGTGTAGGTTATTACTTCTTGATGTTTCTTTGCAGCCTCTTTCTTATGATGTGTGGCAGTGGCTTCCGGACCCTTCTGGAGGTTACTCTGTTCGTGGTGTGTATGCTATGCTCACAGCTCAGGAGAATCCACAGGTTTTGCATGATGTCAATTTAATTTGGCATAAACAGATTCCCCTAAAGGTGTCTATTTTTGCTTGGCGGCTGCTCCGTGATTGCCTTCCTACTAAATCTAATTTGGCGACACAAGGTGTAATTGATTCAGATGCATGTTTGTGTGTTTCTGGATGCGGTCAGGTGGAGGATTCTCATCACTTGTTTTTGTCGTGTACTTGCTTTGGGTCATTGTAGCCTTTATTGCAGTCTTGGATTGGTTTTGATGGTGTCGACCATCAAGATATTTCAGATCACTTTATAGATCAACTACTAGACAAAGTAAAATATTATTCTTTGTGGTGGTTGAAAGCCAAAAAGGCTATCTTTGTATTTGGTGAACACTTGTGGTGGTCGAGTCCTTTGTCGTGTTTAGGCATTGGATAACCACTTTTTGTACCTTGATTGTGCTGCTTGTTTTTTAGTAGTTTTTTCGACACACCTTGTGCTAAGGAGACTACTATATCAGTGTTAATATAATCCATTTTTGCTTGTTCAAAAAAAAATTTATAAGTACAGATATTTGTGACTTTCAAATGTAACAAATTCAACAAACCATATTTATCTTTTTTAATGACAACAATAATATAACAAATATAACAAAATTTCTTATGTATTTTAATAACACAAACAATATAACATTATTATAGAACAGTTTATTTAAGTGTATTATTGAAATAAAAAAAGTCAACCTAAAATCTCTCCAAACCCCCCTAATTGATCCTTATTTATTAATTTTGTTACGTCTGCAGCAATTTAACCTAATTTTTTCCCGCTCATTTGCTTTATTAGGTTTGCAATTATTTAACCTAACAAATTCCATCTAAAAAATGCATCGCACCAATTTCATTCTATCCTCTTGCCTTTTTTTCTACACTTATCCTTATTTATTAATTTTGTTACGTCTGTAGCAATTTAACCTAATTTTTCCTTATTTATTAATTTTGTTAGGTCTGCAGCAATTTAACCTAATTTTTCCCGCTCATTTGCTTTATTAGGTTTGCAATTATTTAACCTAACAAATTCCATCCAAAAAAATGAATCGCACCAATTTCATTCCTATCCTCTTGCCTTTTTTTTTGAAGAAAATATATTCTACACTTATTTGATGCTGCACGTTTGTTCTAGAAACTATGAGCATATCAATGATCACGTTTGATGCCTTCTATTTTATACTTTTTTTTGGCTACCCTGATTTCCATGTAAACTTGGTTATATATACCTGAATTATTGATAGGATTACCGAATTTTCTTTTATAATATTTTCAGATTTCATACATTTTATGAAGTGTTTTATTTTGTCTACTATGGATTATCACGTGTTATTTTTTCACCGTTACCTATTATATATTGCATTTTATTATTCGTATGCCAATCCCTTTACAATAAACCCGAGCGGAGCACGGGTCAAAAATCTAGCCTTTTTTTTTTAAGAAAATATTTTCTACACTTATCCTCTAAAATGCTTTATTAGGTTAGCAGCAATTTAACCGAACAAATTCCATCTAAAATGCAGCGCATCAATTTAACCTAACAAATTCCCTCTAAAATGCAGTAATCCCTAATATTTCTGCTCACTTTTCATTCCTATCATGTTTTGTCATCGTTTGTATATATCTATTGTTTCTGTAGACTTTTTTTTTTTACAATAATTAATGTTAATATTCCTGAAGTCCAGTAATTTTAAACCAAAATATTCTCATACTTCTTTATTTTCATACGTCTTTAAAATTTTATTTTATGGCAAAGTATTATACCTTTTAACATATTATTTTATTTATGATGCAGACTATGAATATTATTTTCTACCACTATAAGCCAAGTATTGATAGCTTATGGATGAAAAAAGGGATTGATAATATGCTCTGGAGATTTTTAGGCGATTTATTTACTGTTCATGACCTAACCCTCTCCCTAGGTAACCTTTAATCTGCCGTAAACCACCACCAACCAACCATGACAAACACCACAACCACCATCCCTAACTTCATCGTACCTTGGCCTTGCATGATTGACCACACAGACACACCAATTGTTAATCAACCTAACAACATGTCCAACCCTAACGGTGTCACAGTGACCAAAAACCAACAGAAAACCTTTGCACAAGCCCTTTCTAATGTTTGTGATGTTCCTTTAAGCCAATTACCTCAACCAATCAAAAAGGGTAATCGTGTGGCTATCGAAATTCAGGAAGAGGAGTATTTTGCTGGATTAGATGAGTGCAAACACAACTTGCACGGGAGAATGATTTGGCCTAAGGGGTCATCTCCGGTTTCGTTGGATAACTTGCGTGCCAAGCTGTCTGTTCTGTGGAAAACATTGGGAAAATGGGGAGTCTCATTTATTGGAAGGGGATTCTACGAATTCACTTTTTCATCCATCGAAGATCTTAGAAGGGTGCGATCTGTGGGATCTTGGGCTCTTAATCCAGGTATGTTGAAGCTTTTTGCTTGGACCAAAGACTTTAGCCCTAGCACGCAACAACAAACCACTGCACAGGTATGGATTCGTATTTTTGGCCTTTCTCAAGAATACTGGAGACAGAGAATTTTGTTTGCTATTGCTAGTGGGGTTGGCACTCCCATTTGCACTGATTCCATTACGAGCAAACCTAGAATAGAGAGAGCATTTGGCTATTACGCACGTGTTTTGGTAGATTTGAGTCTGGCACAGGATTTGGTTCACAGGATTTTAGTTGAAAGGAAGGGATTTGCTTTCTTTGTTGACATTGAGTATGAAAATCTCCCTGATTTTTGTACTCATTGCCAATGTACTGGTCACCACATTGATATTTGTAAGAGATTGAAGGATTTGAATCAGGGTGTACCCCAGAAGCTGCAGGGCAAAGCTAAGGTTCCTGAGAAAATTTATGTTCAAAAGAAACCTGTAGCTGTCAACATGGAGAATTCTGCTACCAAAACAGTTGAGAGAAACAAAGAGGATGTTGCTTTGGAAGAAGAAATAAATGTAGCCATTGAAGCACACAATGCAGCATTTGCCTCTAACTCAGTTAACAAGTCTGCTTCACAAGTTGTACCAGTTATTGAACCTGTTTTCAGTGTTGGAGAGACTGATTTTGTGGGCAATACACAAAGTCAGGTTGACTTGGAATGTTCTCAGAGTCCTACCAGTGTTCCTCCTAATGCTAACTTGGCACAGAAAGACATTGATTTCCTGAAAGAATCATGGGCAAAATTAGCTGATTTAGATGTTACAGTGGAATCCCAGAACAGGTTTCTTGCTCTTCAAGATTTCAATACTGAAGACATTGCCCAGCCTGTCCTCTCACCAGTTCTCAGCCCAGTAATTGATGATGAGGGTTTTCAACAAGTGATTACAAAGCAATCTAAGAAACCTCTAAAGGCTGCTATGTCGAAAAGCACATACTCTACCAGATCAAAGGTTGTCACATCAAGACCTTTGAAATGAAGTGCATGTTTTGGAACTTGAGGGGACTAGCTAACTCCCCAACTAAGTTAGCTTTAAAAAAGTTACTTAATAAGCATAAACCAGATTTGTGTTTTGTTTCTGAACCTTGGATGAAGGTATCTAAGTTTTCTTTAAGCTGGATTGACAAACTTGGCATGAAACTTTTTTGTGTTAACTATAGAGGAACCCTGATAGATGTTTGGCAAGTGCACCAAATACTATCGAAGTAGTAAAAATATCGATCCCACGAGGACTGTGTTAATCTCAATTCAGCAATAAGGTAAAATATTTAGGATGTGTAAAAGTTATTTTTGGTTTGCCACTAGGCAGTAGAATTGATTGCATAAAATTAAATAACATAAAATAAAGATTTGGTTAGAAAATAGTAGAGAGATGAGATCAGGTCTTTTGAATCATCTATGTTCCCCTAATTGTTATACTGCACCTATTCTTATGAATGATCTTCTAATCCCACGATAGTTAACAAAATAGTCATAATCAATCCCTTGAGTTAGGACCCTCTTCTTAAACTACAGCCCCTAATCCCTTAGGTGGTCTAATAATCTTTGAAGGTTTAAAGCATGTTAACCTAATATCACTAATAAACGATTATCCATTCCTAGACTAACCATGTTTATTAGAACAATTCAATAGGTCTAAGTAGAAAGCTATGGTCAGTAGTCATTCATTCTCACAAAATCATATTTATATTTGATCAGGATATAAAAAGCATTAAGAACAATTGAATTGAATAAAGACTAGAATATCATTCACAATAAATAGAGTTTCACAGCACAAGGTATCAATTAGGGTTACAAGGAATCATCTCAGACCTAATCGCTAAGAGATTTAGCTACTCATAATTGAGTTTACAAATAGCATAATCAATGAAAGAATTAAAACATACATAAACTGGTAAAGAATGGAGGAAATCGCCCCGTTCTTCAGTCTCCAGGTCTGCAAATCGCACTTTCTCTCTCCAGAATTCGTAACCTTTGTTTTCAGAATAGTCTTCAGCTTAAATAGGCAACAACTGCTCCTAAAATCGTGGCACGATTTAAGTAAATCGTGACACGTTTCTGCTTGTGTAACAAACTACAAAAATTAGGGTTTCCATAATCGTGTCACGTTTTTGCCATCGTGACACGTTTTCACCAATGTCGAATGCATGTTTCTTGAAAGCTCCAAATCGTGACATGTTTTCAGTAATCGTGACACGATTCCCTTCTTTTCAGTTTCTTCAGTTTTTCTTGCTTTTCTTGCCTTTTCTTGCTGCTTAAGCTTGCTTGTGAACTCCAAAATGTGATGAAAATGACACTAAAAATAGCGAATAATTGACTGTCATCACAGCCCCAAACTTGAACCATTCCTTGTCCTCAAGGAATCTACTTGCAATATTGACAATCGACAGTAAAATAACAATTACCTGATCAAGCGATAGTACCCAAAAGTTCAACACCTTACTAGCTAAAGATGAGCTAGTTTGACTTGTACGCATCCACCAATTCACAACTCCACGCAAAAATATGAAAGGGTTCACACACAGTCGACATGAAATCTACATATTACCATACGCTTGAAAAGTTTCTAAACGTTAATCAAAATCAATGGCAATGCACACTTTGAGGTCTTTAAGGGTTATAATGGGGCTTAGGTGAAGGTGGGATAATATTTGGATAAGTAGGCTACACAAAATTTGAGTTAGGCATTCCTACGGAAGTTAAGCACAAAATTCAATCCATCATTCATTCACCTTATGGAACAACAATTCTTGCAAAGGTACTAGAGAACACTTGTAACTATTGGGACAATCGAGTTTAAAGTTACTTGGATTTTCAATGTTTTGTCCCTTTTCATTCTATTCTCTTTTTTTTTTTTTGATACACCATTTTTGTGTGTATTTTTTTATGATAATGTTCTTTGTTCTCTAGTACCCCCAGCCCCAAACTTAGTTGGTTGCAAATTCCAATAGCAACCCCAAACTTAATTATTTAGCAACATTCTACAATGCCTAACTCAGAAAAGCAATATGGGACAAGTCCTAAAAGTCTCTAAGCTTGTAATGTAGTTTGTCACAGAACAAAAAGTTCTAATCCTACCGGCTCAAATTGGTTAAGAAAAGGATAGAATATAACAATTAAAATCAGGGTAGGCTTCAAAAGGCTCACAGGACCAAACACTTTTGCCTCAGTGTGCTAATGACAAAGATCAATCAACAGTAGAGAAACAATGCAAGTTCTAGAAATGTAAATCAATGGAACACTCTATATAAGTAAATTGGAAAAATAAAATTTGGCCATGAATCCTTACAGTTTAGATATCTGGGAGTTGTGACTACCTGTCTTTAACTGCCGTACACTTCGCCTTTGAAATACCAAGTCACTCCTCCTTTTGAACTTTTGGAATACCACTTGAACAACTATTTGTTACTAAACTGTAAAAAGTCAACAAACAAGCAAATTCATCAATAATAAACAAGTTCAGATTCAATCACATAACAGGGGGATACAACTGAGTTATTCAAACATACTGACAATTGTCTGACTCAACAATAAAAATAAAATACTGAAAGTAAAGACATAATAAAAAGGATGGGTTGCCTCCCACCAAGCGCTTTATTTTACGTCATTGAGCTTGACGCTTCAACTAATGTTAGGGTGGAAAATATGATAGAAAGAATACATCATCCTTCTTCTTCCTCTTGTTTGGTAGGAATTCCATGAATTTGTAGCAAAGAAGTAGATGCTCCCATGCTCTCACCGTTAAACATTTGGAATTTAAGCTCTCCCACCGTAGAGAAGGACATGCAACCATCTGCACACGAGTGATTTTCTTAACCCCTGTTTGTTCAGACTTCGGGAAAATGTCAGCACTCCTCACTTTTGGATTTTCTTCCACCACAACCTTGTGACACTCAATCTTCATCTGAACCAGCTTCCTCTGAGACTCATGTGCTTTCTCAACAAGATCACCACACTGAACATCAAACTTTTCAAATAAAACTTGATTTGACACCAAGAAATCATCTAAAATATTCTGAAGTTGAGTATTGTAATCGATGTTGATCACCTCTTTCTTCCTTTCACCATTACTACCTGGTTGGTTCGCCTCATAATGACCACAACTCGAGATTTTGTTGTCCAAAATTTTAATCTTAAAAGATAGCATATATTTTTCATACTGCAACTTAGCAATCTCTTATGTGTCATAGAGGAGTACCCTGTCTATCATAGCTGCAAAACTTGGATAAACTTTTCAGTAGCACAGTATAATGAGAAGAAAACAAAGAGCATAATATTTTTTTTTTTATAAATATATATACAAAAATATAAATGACAGAAATCCTAAATAAAAAACAAAATTGCCAAATTGAAATGACTCAACAGTCCCCGGCAACGGCGCCAAAAACTTGATAGATGTTTGGCAAGTGCACCAAATACTATCGAAGTACTAAAATGATGATATTCAATTTGTGTCTCAGTTTAAATTTCTTAAAGTTTGGACCTCACACCCTGATTGCTATAATACTGTTAAGAG
Source organism: Medicago sativa (assembly GCF_051527215.1). Lineage (NCBI taxonomy): Eukaryota > Viridiplantae > Streptophyta > Magnoliopsida > Fabales > Fabaceae > Medicago > Medicago sativa. Next base: position 28,348,235 of record NC_140749.1, on the reverse strand, counting down.
AAGTTGGGACCAAAATTTTGTTGGTTGCCCCATGTTTGTGCTGAATCAAAAGCTGAAGCATCTGAAATTGGCTCTGAAAGACTGGAATAAGACCACTTTTGGAGACATTCACCTTCGGGTCACAGAAGCTACTGATAAGTTAAATGCTATTCAAGATGAAATTGATAACTCTGGTGCCATTGATGATTTATTGGATCAAGAGAAAGCAGCTCAAATCAACTTAGAAAAGGTTTTGGACATTGAAGAAACCTTTTGGCAGCAAAAATCCAAAGTTAACTGGCACAGTCAAGGGGACAGGAATACATCCTACTTCCATAGGATTGCCAAAATTAGGAATGCCTCTTCTCTCATAACCTCTTTGGCCAATGGTGATGAACTGTTAACTAATTCCTCTGAGATCTCTGAGCATATTGTCAATCACTTCAAGCATCTTTTCAATAGTAATTCAAATATCATAGATAATGGAATGGTGGAAGATGTGATACCATCTTTGATCACTGATAGGATAAACAACATTCTTACCTCTGTTCCATCTGAAGATGAGATTCATCAAGCTGTTTTTTCTTTAAACAAAGATAGTGCTCCAGGTCCTGATGGATTTGGAGCACTCTTTTTTCAAACTTTTTGGGATTTGGTTAAAAATGATATTTCAAAAGCTGTGATTCAATTTTTTGAAACTGGTTGGATTTTGCCAAATTTTAATTCAAACAATATAGTGCTTATTCCAAAAACTAACCATGCAGGTACAATCTCAGACTATAGACCAATTGCTATTGCCAACTTCAAATTCAAAGTCTTATCAAAGATTTTGGCTGATAGACTTTCAGTTTTCATGCCTGCAATCACATCAACTCAACAGAGGGGCTTCATCAAAGGAAGGAGCATCAAGGATTGTATTTGTTTAACATCAGAAGCCATAAATGTTCTTAACAAAAAGACTTTTGGAGGGAACCTAGCATTGAAGATAGACATTGCTAAGGCCTTTGATACCTTAGATTGGAGTTTTTTGCTCAGGGTCCTTAAATGCTTTGGTTTTTGTGATAAATTTTGCAGCTGGATTAGTACAATCTTAAACTCTGCTAGGCTATCTATTTCCATTAATGGTAAACTTCATGGTTTCTTCTCTTGCAGCAGGGGAGTGAGACAGGGAGATCCTCTATCCCCTCTCCTTTTCTACCTGGCAGAAGAAGTAATCAGTAGAGGTTTGACAAAGCTTGTTAGAGAAGGAAAGCTTCAGCTCATTCATGGTACCAGAGATCTTCACATTCCTTCACACATCTTGTATGCAGATGACATGATGGTATTCTGCAAAGGCACCAACTCTAATATTAATGCTCTCAAGCATATTTTCATGGAGTATGCAGAAGCTTCTGGACAAACTATTAACCCTCATAAGTCATCAATTTTTGCTGGCTCAATAACTAATCATAGGTTAAATCATATTGCCAATCAAATTGGTTTTACAATTGGTTCCCTTCCATTTACATATCTTGGAGTTCCAATATTCAAAGGCAAGCCAAAATATGCTTACTTTCAACCTCTTGCTGATAAAGTCAAACTGAAGCTCTCAGCTTGGAAAGCATCACTTCTCTCTATGGCAGGCAGAGTGCAATTAATCAAGAGTGTCATACAAAGCATGCTCCTTCATTGTCTTACCAACTATTCCTGGACAGCTAAACTGTTGAAGGATTTGGAGAAATGGATGAGAAATTTCATCTGGAGCGGGGACATCAACCAGAAAAAGCTTGTAACTGTAGCTTGGCACAAAGTGTGTAAACCTGTTAAGGAAGGAGGTCTGGGAATCAGAAGGCTATAAGACATAAATGAAGCAGGCAACTTGAAGAATTTCTGGGAGATTTTACAGTCAGATTTACAATGGGCTCAACTGGTTAGAAGTAGAGTTTTGAGGTGTAACAAGCCTATAAAATATCATGTTTCATCATCAGTCTGGATTGGTGCTAAACATAAGTTTCAGATTGTTCAAGACAATGTAATCTGGAAAATTGGGAATGGGGAAACCATCAGATTTTGGTTAGACTCTTGGTGTGGTGAACCTTTAATCACACTTTTAAACATACCTGATCATCTTCATCACCTGTTGCAATCAAATCTCTCATATTATTTGATGAATCACAGATGGAGTGTTCCACAGGCTCTATTAACTGCTTACCCTCAACTGCATCAGAAGCTTCTGTTGACCACCATTCCAAATTCTTACAAAGAAGACAAAATCATCTGGAAACCTTCACATGATGGAAATTTAACTTTCAAAGATGCTTATAGGTTCCAAATATCACAACCTCAACATTTGCATTGGGCTAAAATTATTTGGCATAATTCTATTCCTCCTTCCAAGTCTCTTTTTATTTGGAGATTGTTTCATGATAAACTCCCAACTGATGAGAATCTCATCAAAAGAGGTTTACATTTTCCTTCTGTGTGTAGTCTTTGTGGTGCTGCTCAAGAATCTACTCCTCATCTGTTTCTGGACTGTCCTTTTGCAGTCTCTATTTGGAACTGGTTATCTTCCATCATCCAGTTAAGCTGTAATTTTTCATCTTTCATGGACATTTTGAAGATTGCTGACAGGAGTTGGTCTCCACAATGTGGAAATGTGATTCTAGCTGCTTGCATTTTTAGCCTTAACACAATCTGGTACTGCAGAAACCAAAAGCGGTTCAATGACAAAGCCATATCTTCTCTATCTGCAATCAACTTGATCATCTCTGGGACCTCTCTCTCAGGTAATCTTACGAAGCTACCTGCCAGTGCTTCTATTGCTGAATTTGTAATTCTCAAGCATTTTGATGTTAAGGTTAACCCCCCCAAGCCTACTATCATAAAAGAGGTTTTATGGTCCCCTCCCATTTTAAATTGGGTCAAGTGCAACACAGATGGTGCTGCTAGTGCTGGTAAAGCTTCCTGCGGTGGTATTTTCAGGAATTCAGAAGCTGAATTTCTAGGTGCCTTTGCCATTAATATTGGACAATGCTCAGCCTTGAATGCAGAACTAATAGGAGCAATGGTTGCGATAGAGTTGGCTCATGTGCATAGATGGAAAAATCTGTGGTTGGAGACTGATTCTATGCTAGTTTTTTTGGCTTTCAAGTCTCCTAATATTGTTCCTTGGAACCTTAGGAATAGATGGGATAACTGCTTGTATTTGTTGAATAGTTTTAGGTTCCAAGTATCACACATATATAGAGAAGGTAATCATTGTGCAGACAAGTTAGCTAACATTGGTCTGGATTTGTCTTCTTATTTTTGGTACACTGAGGTGCCTCCTCAGATTTTGGCAGATTTCTCTATGAACAAGACTGGTTTTCCAGCCTATAGGTTCTCTTAGCTCTGTTAGAGGGTTTGGTTTTTTGTCCCCCCTCACTCTCATCCTTTTTTGTACTCCTGTCTTTGCTTGAATGAATTTTGGGGTTGTAATCTCTCAGGTTACAACCTCTTTGTTTAAAAAAAAAAAAGTATTGATAGCTTATTTAGGTGCGAAACTAAAGTCAATATTTGTTGGTTAAAGGATTTTAACCATTAATATGTTATGCTGTTTAATGAATTTTATTTATGAATTTAAATTATTTCAACCTAATATATTTATGTTTGCCCGAACATAAAAATTTGCTTATACTAATAATTAACCCGGGCAACGCCGGGTATTTAGACTAGTTTATATATAACATAGATTTTTTTTTGGTAGTGTCCGGGATTCGAACCCCGGACCTTGCATATATTATGCATTGTCCTTACCAACTGAGTTAAGTTCAGAGAGACTTATATAATATAATTTTGCGATTTTGTTTTTAATCCTTACATAAAAATTACATTTTTTAGTTTTGTAAAATTTTCCATAAGTATGTTAATATCCAAAATTTTCTACCAGCATTTTTTTTATCTTTTTAAATTTTGTTGTCAAACATCTTTGATCCCAAACAAATGCTAAACGAAAAATATTACTAAAAAATGCATTATTTTGGGAATGTTAAATGAAATTTCAAATATTTTTATTAGGGATGTCAATGGGTATCCATGGGTACAGATATTATAATATTCGTCCCCATTCTGTTGGGTAAATAGGGTACACGTGTCTGTACCCGTATCCGTGCGGGTATCTCTATACGGATAATCCACGGGTATTTAGATACCCACGGATATTCATGGTTAACCATGGATTTTTGAATTAATTTTTTTTTTACAAAGAAAAATACATTTTTAATTACCTACAAACTTCAACTTTTAAAGATCCATACAAAATATATTTCATTCAAATTTCATAATTCATACCATAATCCAACGAAAATCATGATTCTAACGTAATCCCAAGCAAATTCATCATACCATAATGCATGTGATTCTTACATAATCTATACAAATTCTTGAAGTAAAATAAAAGGATAAAAACATCCAAAATCCAAATAAACATCCAAAAAGTATAAAATCCTCCAAATAAAAATTTGAAAAGACTAAAATCCAAATTAAGATCCAAAATTTCAGATGTATTCCAAGCTTCACTAATAGAATTTGAGACACCAAACTCTTATATATATACACATAGATATTTTAGTAATTTACTTAATTTATTAACGGGTACGGATACCCGCAGACACGAGTATCATCAAATCCGTGTCCGTGTCCATAAAGTAACGGGTAGCTAAATACCTGTTTATTATACCCGCGGGTACCCATTTAGCTACCCGTCCCGTGCCCATTACGGATTTTATCCGTGGATACCCGCGGACACAGATTAATTTTTATAGACCATTTATTTAAGGTTTAAATATGCAAACCGTCCCTGTAATTTGGGCGTGTTTTGATTTTCATCCTTGTAAAATAAAAAAATTAAAAAACATCTCTGTAAAAAAAATTTGTTTTAAAAAGGTCCCTGACCCCACTTTTTTGCTGACATGGGATGACTTTGGCCACGTGGCAGTTGCTGACTGTGCAACTTTTGCCACGTGGCCCTGACGTGGCAGTCCACGTCATTAAAAATTTAAATTTTTTTAAAAAAAATCTGAAAATTATTTTTTAAAATTAAAAAAACGGAAAATAAATAAAAAAATATAAAAAATTCCAATTTTTTTTTGAAATATGAAGAAAAAAATTGGAAATTAGTGTTTTTTAAATCTAGAAATAAATTTTTGAAAAATAAAATTAAAAATTATATAATCTCAAAATTTATAACTTTTGAAAATATAATTTTTAGTATTTTCGAAAAAAATGTAATATATAATTTTCGAAATTAAAAGAAAATGAATTTTCGAAAATTCAATTTCAGTTTTTTTTATGATTTTTAAATTTAAAAAAAAAAGAATTTTCAGAATTTCGAAAAAAAATATTTTTTAATTAAATATCGAAAATTTAATTTTCAGTTTTTTTTCTGATTTTTAATTTTTTTTATGATTTTTAAATTTTTTTTCGGATTTTTTAATTTAAAAAAAGAATTTTTAGAATTTTGAAAAAAAAATTTAATTATGTGGCATGCCAAGTCATCGCCACGTGGCTAAAACCATGCCACTTCACTTGAATAGTGGAGCCAGGGACCTTTTTAAAACAAAAAAAAAAAAATTACAGGGATGTTTTTAAATTTTTTTTTTACAAGGACAAAAATCAAAACACGCGCAAATTACAGTAACGGTTTGCATATTGAAGTCTTTATTTAATTAATCCTATATTTAACGGAGTATGAGATATGATATATGAATCATGGACCATAGCAACAATCTTAGGATGGCGCAGAACAAAGCAAACACAGTGTCACAACTTCAAGGATTGAGGAACAAGAGTGGAAAATCCTATAATCAGTTAGCAGAGGAAACAGGACTTACAAACGTGTATGTTGCTCAGCTTCTGAGAAGACAAGCTCAGCTCAAACCTGAAACAGCCCCTAAACTCAAGGCAGCACTGCCCGAACTGCCCGAAGAACTTATCCATGAAATGATGAAACCTCCTCTGAGGTCTTATGATCCTAATATCATTCAAGACCCTACTGTTTACAGGTCCTCTTTACAAACCCACTTTTGTTTTTTAATTATTATTAGATTAAATTGAATATTTAATTAACAGTTAAGTGTTAATTTTTGTTAACTGAGGCTAAACAGTTGATCTCTAAAATTGAAAATTATGTCCTACTTCGGATGTAGCATTGACACTTTAGATTGAAGACATGTCCTGTGTTGTGTTTGATACATACATCATGCCGATGTAGTGACATCCAATCACTTTTATTTTTATAAATTATTATCCGTGTCTATGCGTCAGTGTTTGGTGTTAGCAGCCAACAGTCAATGGATTTAGTCCCATATCGCATAGATATGATTCTTGAGAAGAGTTTATAAAGAGGAGACACTCTTATCTTGCAAGCCGGTTTTGTAAGGATGAGTTAGGCCCCATAATTCGTGACATTTGGTACGTGAGTATCATGGCTATGTTAGTGTGCTTCATAGCTTCCTTCCTATTAATTTTTTCCTTCCTATTAATTTTTGAATCATTTTGGAATTTTGTTAATTTTACAGACCAAATTCACTTTAGTGTGCTTCATAGCTTCCTTCCTATTAATTTTTGAATCATGTTGGAATTTTGTTAATTTTACAGACCAAATTCACTGAATTTATAAGTTCAAGGATTAAATTAGTGATTTATTAAGAATATGCAGCTATTTTCTATATAAAAGATTGGATTTTTAGATGTGAAAGAAATTGTGGTGTAAACGTGCATTTGTTGTCTGAGGTTAGATGAGTTTCTCAGGTTATGTCTTTGGATCATAAAGATTTTCTTTTGTGGTTATTTTGCCAATCATGTAAAGTTCTTTATAATGATTGATAGTATGATATGTTGAAACCTTTGATGCTGGTGGTGTGGTGTATCGAAAATAAACGTGGGAATTCAATATTTTAGTGGTGGGAAATTGGCAAGGATATGATTTTGGGAAATTAGAAGTGTTAGACTTCATATACTAGTTCTGATTATCAAGCTTTGTGAATTAAACATGCATGTGTTGTCTTGTGTAAGGTGAAATGTGGATGGTAGCGGTCCTTGAAATCATCATGAATTATTGTTTTGATAGTTTAGATGTATGCTTGTTAGTGAAAAATGTTGAATGTCATTTTTTATTGTAATGGATGCCTAGATGTATCTGTTTTGTAGAAATGTTCTTTTCAATTTAAGTAGTAGAGGACAGGACCTGTTTTGATTCTACCTACTGACATAAGCCCTTCTGAGACTGTTTGGGAGAATTTACGCAAATAGCTTATGACATGTAGATAAGCTGTTTTTTAGTCTATTTGCATAAGCTTTCTATGATAGCTCATGAAAACAGCTTATCCTTTACATGAAAATAGATTGACTTTATTTTATTATTTGTTATAGAAATAGCATATACGTAAACGCTTATATGATAAGCGTTTAATTAAGTTGTTTATCTAAACATGGTCATACTCTAATGAATGCGAAATAATTGACATGTACATAATAGCTATGGTGTAATGTTTTTGAGAATTTTAATGTGCGGAATATGTTATGCATCATGTATCATATGATATCAGCTACTGTTTTTTTTTTTTTTTTTTTTTTATGCTGATCTTGTATTTCATATAGGTTGAATGAAGCTGTTATGCATTTTGGGGAGAGCATCAAAGAAATAATCAACGAGGAGTTTGGTGATGGAATGTAAGTTTTTGTTTATATAATGATGAATTTCTCCCACATGGTCAAAATATATTTGTTTGGCTGTTTCAATATATACTTATGTTGAGAATGTCATGTGATTCTATCGATTTCGCTTGATCATTCATGGGTCTGCTTTAAAGTTCATTCATGAGAAAAGGTATAAAGTACCAACAATGAAGATGTCTCCATCTGAGTCGGTTGTTCCAGAGCTTATTCCACCACTTTGGACAGCATTTGCACGTGCTGTTCCGCCTCTTCCTTGACTAGTCCCGACATGTTGTGACTGTTTTCTTCGTCCACTACCTTTTCCCTCCGTCTTTAGACTATCTCCTAACTATTCAGGGTATCCAACAATTTGAAAACAACTCCCTGCTTCATGCCCCGTTCGATTGCAATGTGTGCAAGTCAAAATTATGTCTCTAGAATCTCTCCGTCCTTTAACTCCTTTACCCGCTGTTTGAATCGTCAAACCCATCACTTCACCACTTTCATCTTTTCCTCTGGTGATCTTTTTTCTTCTTGAACCAGAGTGGAGTAAACTCGATTCAATGAGGGCAACGACTCTGTTTACAACAGACTTGAACTGATTGCTTTATTGGTTGTGTCATCCAAACCCAAGAAATTGGTGGACTTTTTCTTCTTCCTTGTGTTTTTTCCATTTGAATGCAATATTAAATTTGTAGCCAGATGTTTGCTTATAATTCGTGCCACAAAATTTTCAGCTTTTCCATAATATGCGACCACCATCATCCGTCCTTGCATGCGTCCTGCCAAATCAGACTTCAGTTGTTGAATTCTAGGTCCATTCATGACGAAGAATCTTTCTTTCATGTCCTCCCACAAATCTTGTACATTTTCCCTATATGATATGGTGGATCGCAAGGTAGGCTCAACAGTGTTCAGCACCCACGACACCAACATAGACTGAACAGTCCATCATTCTTCAATTTCAGGGGAATCTTCCTTCAGCATTGTGGCTGTACCTTCCACAAACCCCCACTTTTTTCCTACATGCAACGAAGTTTGCATGGTACGAGCCCATTCTTTGTAGTTTTCTCCTCGAATCTGAATCTGTGTGATCAGGTTCCCTAGGTTATCATTTGACTTCATATCGTAAGGAGATGGAGTTCTCCTTCCGTTATTTGGTTGCTCACCTTTAGGCAAGCCATCTTTCTTTTCTTCCTTTTTTTTGTCTTGTGGACTATCTCCCATGTCTACGAACTTCTCCGCTTTCACTAGGATTTCTTTCTCAAACCCACGTATAGTCTGATACCATAAATAAATCAGGCTGTGGAAGGGAACAAAGAGTCCCTAATTTTATGCCTGTATCGGATCTGCAAAATAGAAGAGGAAAGATTATATACAATCATATCAAATTATTCTAGGCTAAACTATAGGGATTTACACGGAATCTCTCATTAGTTGGCATAAAGAAATTGCATCTTCTATAGTATAAATATGACTTGTTCATTTTTCATCATGTACTAAATATTCCTAATTCAAAAGTAAATCAAGTTTCATGTCATGTACTCTGATACCTTCAAAGGGAGCCAACCACAGCTAGTTAAACCAAAGGAGGAAGACAATAGAGTTAGGGCTCAAGAGAGTTTTGACCTCAGTCCGAAAGAAAAAAATTAATTAGGAAGTAGACTGGTCATATTGTGGGTATGAAGGAACCTTTTGTCATTTCCCTTGTGCTAAAATTTACTAAAGACATTCCGACTTTTCACTTTCGTTTTGGAAGATCCCAGAAACTTACCACTTGCATCAACTCTCTCTCTTGCCGTCTTAACTTCCAAAACTGTATAATGATATTAATGGATCATCATCACGTCAATCTACGAACATAGAATTTCTTAGAAAAGGAATAGGTTATTTCAAGGTTGTATAGTAGCTGTATAGTGCTAGATGAATTTTAACAAACCGCTATTGTTTCGAAATACGTGATTTTGTAAAAAGTGCTATTAAATAATGGTTATAGCAGTGCCATAACACTATAGCGTAGCGGAATTTGAACAAACTGCTATTTTTCACAATCTGTGATTGACAACACTGAGTTATTTTATGCATACCAAGTGAACATATTATGCTTCTAATAAACTGAAAGATACTTATACTTTTGATGTTACAGGTAATAAAATAGAGCATGTCTAATGAGTAGCAAAATGTGTACATGTGTTTGGCTTTAAATATTAACTTCAAAGATTTTCTATCTGTTATTTATTTGTTGATTTTATGTTTAGCATGTCAGCAATAGATTTCTACTGCTCAGTTGACAAAGTTCAAGGAGTCGATGGGAAGGATCGTGTGGTACTGACATTGGATGGGAAATATTTACCACATTCAGAGCAGGTCAGTTGATTATTTTTATTTTTCCATACGTCATTTTGCTGCACATAACAATAATCAACAATCAGAATGAAAAATGAAAAATTGATAGATAGAAAGGAAAACACTGTTAGGACTTGCTGGCAGTAGGTGGATGAAACATCAAATTGCTACATTCATTCTACAAACATGTGGATTATCTTATAAAATTTTAAAACATTGATCTAGAGATTAATGGTTGGATAGAAATATGGTATTTGATTGAACATTATGACACCGTTTGGTCCATGTGGCCGATCCTACTTAGTGGGATTGATCTATCATGGAATTGAAGTCATTCAAGAGCACAAAATCAAATTAAAGATATATTCAATTTTTTTAATAATCAAGAGATAAATAGCTTTATCTTTAATATCTCTCTTATTTTGTATGTTGTTCCAAATTCATGTAACTATGATGGAGGGTTAATTGTTCATGACATGAGATTATGATTTATATGTTCTTTTTTGTTATCGCAATGATGTGAAATATATTTCTAGAAATTAGAAATTTGTCACCTATATTCATGCAACTATGATCTTAATCCTTGTAACTAGAAATTAGTCACCTAAATTTTATCTGATATGTAAAAAAATCTCCTATGTGAACAGAAAACGGAGCATATGGTTTCAAGAACAAGGCCACTGGAGAAAAAGTGAGTATCACCAGGTCTAGTTCAACACCAAAATCTTCATGTACATGTATAATTACTGAGTTTTGTAATTCTGCAAGCTGTATTTAGTTACTGCTACTTTGGTATTGCCTATAAAAATAAAAATAAAACAATAAGGTTTAAAAAATTAGAAGTAACCATAGCCATTTATAAACAATTGTTTATGGCTTCAGGATTTCATGGCATTTCTACTACCTTTGTGATTTTAAAGCAAGATACTTATGATGGTGAAAGCTTGTATTGTGCTTGGTTATGTCAAACCAAGATAATAAACATTCTTCAAGGTTTGAAGGTTTCATGGATTGAGGTCCACTCATAAGTTCGTGAGTACCTTCTATTTTTGTGAATTTACTAATAGATTTGTATGCAGAATAAAAAAAAAATTCATTGTTAAGTGTTGATTTAGATGATATTTAAGAGGTGGCAACTTAGTGATAAGAGTTGTTTGACGTTGTAACCGTAAGAGATAGAGTTTAAATTCCAAATTATAGCCGTAAAATGGCAAAGAGCGCGCCTTTTTAATAATAATTTTTCTAGAAGAAATCTTGTTCAAAAAAATCTTTCTAGAAGAAATTGGTTCATCAAGGTCAAAAGCAGAATAAGATTGATTTTATTTATATATCAATTATGGATTAACAATAATTAATTATTTGGAAATATTATTGATATAAATTATGATTAATTACTATTAAATATTAGTTAATTGATAAATATGTATTGATCCTTTATTTTTTAATTAATGGGCCGTGATGGATTGGGCTATTCTGTTATATCCAACCAGAGATCTATACCAGAAAATTTAGCTATTTAATCATTGTCTCATTAGACGGTTAACAAATACCTCGCAAAACCTAGACAGATAATTGTCTTACTTTCTCACTGCACCAGTAGTCTCTTTCAGTCAATCATATATCTCAGGTACACATTTATTTATCAATCGATATTGCTAAATTCGATATAACTTCTATTTTTGGTAGAATCGGAAAATCGTTACAAAACTATACAATCAAAATCGTTACAAAACTATACAATCTCATACCAAAATTATTTATAACGATTCTAGAGACTTTTCAAATTGTTATTGGTTGATTGTTTGTAAGTGTTTTTCTTTAACGACAAACCAATATGGTTCTTGATTTATTCGAATATGAAATCAGGTCTAGTTTTACTTTTAGATAATTGCTCCAGATGTCTCTCGATTGAGCTCATCGATTTATCAAATCGTAACTTTTGATCTCATAAAACTTACATATTGATCTTTTTGTTTAACCGAATCGTAACTTTGGATCGATTTATTTTCAACTGTTAAGTGATCTAATAGACATATATACCTCAAATTACTAAAATACCTCTGCCGGCAAATGATTAGTGTTCATAGAACTTTTAAAATCTATTACATGGAATTAAAAAGTGATTTGACCGATTTAAAGAGCGTTGAACGATAATTGACTACTATTCTGAATCAAAGTATTTAATTGTTGTTCAATGAACGGTAAATTAATTTATTTCATATAATACATTAATTTGCTACTTTATTATTTTGAGATAAATTTAGAATAATTTTATACTCAAATTATTCTTATACGTGACTTGTCCAAGAATCCAAGAATATTTGATTGATTATCATAAAATATTCCTGATTTTTGGGATTTATATTTTATTCGGTAAAATCTGTAAATATATGATTTTTTTTTATTGACATGATCATATATGTGATGTTAATTAGTCTGGGAATCATTTTTTTTAATCATATATTTTCAAGATATGAATCTAAAATATGCTATGTAAAACTCTCGTTTACAATTGAAACACTATTTTAAGTTATTTTTTTAGTGTCTTATTAACGAGTGTCTCCGAGACACTCTTTAAGCTTTCTAAATTAAGTAATATTTTTTTTAAAAAAATGCCAAAGTGTTCAATTTTCAATGCACTTTATTACACAAACTTTTATAAAAAAATTACCATTTAAATCCTTAACTAGTGCCCGGGGACACATTTTTTTATTAGAGTGTTACGATTGCAAATTATTTCATGCTAAATTTTATCTATTCTTATGCAAAGTATAATAGAAATATTCTATCAATTTCTTCTTTAATTTTCGACCCTTTTCGTCCAATTCAGCTCAATTTTATGTCACCAGATAAATAACATGACCAATTGTGTGGTAGCTGCACATTTATGAGTTGATCTATAGTAAAACATTGGATGTAAAAATTAGCTATTGAGATTGTGGACTTGATTTAATGGGTGCTCCAAAGCTTGTGTGTTGTTTATTATCGTAAAAATTAATTAACTACGAAAGGTCTTTAATTTTGTTATTTTTGGTTTTTAAATAGCCTCATTTCAAGTTTCACTTTAAGCCTCTAAATTTGTTGGGCCGACGATCTTGCCTCTTTCAATGGGTGCTCCTAAGCAAAAATGGACCGGAGAAGAAGAGGCAGCTCTGAAAGCGGGAGTAGTCAAACACGGAGCTGGAAGATGGCGCGCTATACTTAAAGACCCAGAATTCAACACTAGTTTGCGCAATCGTTCAAATGTAGACCTCAAGGACAAATGGAGGAACTTAACTACGACGACAACATTTAGATCAAGGAAGAAGACAGAAAACATTTTGCTTCTACCTCCGCCTAAAGTTGAAAATAATAATCAATATTCAAGTGGAATATCAATATTCGATCATAGGATTGCCTCAACTTCAACAAAAATACGCGAGGAAACAAGAAATGATTCTCCAAAAGCAACTGGGAGAAATGATGATGTCAACTTCCTTTCAAAATACGAAGAAATTAATGAAGAGATTTTTAAAATGATTAAGGGTCTCACACCTCAACAGGCGATAGAAGAAGCTGCAAAAGCAATGGAGGAGGCAGAAGCTGCCATGACTAAGGCTGAGGAAGCAACTTATAAGGCAGAGGCTGCTGAAGCTGAAGCAGAGAATGCAAGATTGTTTGCAAAAGCAGAAATGAAGAAGGCACTAAAAATGCTCAAGATTTAATATGTTCATGTGTATATATAATTTGAGCATTGATATTCTAACAACCAAAAATCAACAACTTTTGTGACAACCACCAATTTTCAAAGGAAAAGTAGATAGTGACACGGAAACCAAAGCAATAGAGAGAGAAAGTAAAAAGATAATGTGAGTATGAAATATAAAGTTGTCACATAGGTTGTCACAAAATGGTTGTTAGAATATCATTTCTCATATAATTTAGGCCTATGCATGGTTCACATGAGCAAAGCATTTATATTTGCTGTTTTTAGAGGTTATTATATTTGTTTTGTTTTCGGGACAGCGATATTATATTAACATTTGGATAATAATTTAGGTTGTTCTGTATTTAATTACCGTGTGCATAATTTTGTCTTAGAAATTTGCAATGTGTTGGATTGATCCAAGAAACAATTTTGTCACTAGTCATAAATATAGTTTATTACTATCTATTAACATTTTGTTACAATATTTTTAATGAAAGACATAGACAATCTGGCAAGGATACATAATCAGCAGGGCTATCCCTTTGGCCTCGTCTCATGGTATGCTTGTTCCTATGAGTTATTGCCGTGGGGTTCTGGTTCCAACGCATGTTAGTGAAGAAAAAGCGATACATATTTTTAATGAAAGACATAGACAATCTGTCGAGGATACATAATCAGCAGGGCTATCCCTTTGGCCTCGTCTCATGGTATGCTTGTTCCTATGAGTTATTGCCGTGGGGTTCCGGTTCCAACGCATGTTAGTGAAGAAAAAGCGATACATATTTTTAATGAAAGACATATAGACAATCTGGCGAGGATACATAATCAGCAGGGTTATCCCTTTGGCCTCATCTCATGGTATGCTTGTTCCTATGAGTTATTGCCGTGGGGTTTTGGTTCCAACGCATGTTAGTGAAGAAAAAGCGAATCGCAGATAATGTTTTTTTTAGGGTTCTTGGAAAAAAATGCGATGAAAATCTTGATTTCTCACAAAATTTATAACTCCTTGCAGTAATTTCATATGGGTTTTGATTTCAGCATTCAATCACAAGGAATTTGGACTAGGTTTAAAGGTTAAGTCGGTCAGAGGAAAAATCAGTTTAAAAGTTTCATGGATTGAGGTCCACTCATAAGTTTGTGAGTATCTTCTATTTTTGTGAATTTACTAATAGATTTGTAAGCAGAGTAAAAAAAGTTCATTGTTAATAGTTGATTTGGATAATATTTAAGAGGTGACAACTTAGTGATAAATGTTGTTTGACATTGTAACAGTAAGAGATAGAGTTTAAAATTCAAAATTATAGCGCTGTATAGGTTTTAAGAACATCTCTTTCTATAAAGGTAATGCTTTAGCAGGATATTCGTGCATACGGACGGGTGAGTGTGTAGCGCACTTTTTTGAAAGCAAGTCGCAATTGCGTAGAAATTATAAAAAAAAATATATCTATGTAGATATATGTTTTTTTTGAACAAAAACAAACTTATGTCATTTCATTGATAATCAAGGAGTACAAGTCAGAGGGTACATCATGAAAAATAAAGGGGCTAGGATGAGATAAGGAAGCTCGAGCTAACGTATGAGCAACCTTATTTGTTTGCCTCCTAACATGACTAACAATATAGTTATTATGGGATAACAAGAGATCTTTACATCTAGCGAGAATGTCACCGATTTCGTTATTAGGTACCTGGGGCAAATTAGCAATGTCAACAATAATTTTGCAGTCAGACTCAAAAATTACAGATGACATGTTCTGAGCTATGGCAAACTTGATGGCCTCATACAAACCAAGTGCTTCGGCTTCTGTAGGGAGCGATGACTGGTGGATGAAATTCGACACTCCCGACACTAAGTGACCGAGAGAGTTGCGGAAGCAAAACCCATAACCTGTGATGGAATTATTTTGGAAAAGTGCGCAGTCGACATTGCATTTCAAATGGGTATGTGGCGGCTTGGACCAAGAAGTCACGAGCTGATGGTTCGGATCTCTGTTACTATGATGTTGCATATATCGCCATTCATGGAGGACATTCTTAGCTCGTTGCACAATTAAGTGAGGAGGAGAGGTTGTATTTTCCCATAACTTAGAGTTACGGTTTTTCCACAAACTCCAGAGAATCATTGTTGCCACAGATTGTTGTTCTGCTGTTAACCTGTCAAAGAAAGCAAAAAGTAGTGACGAAAAGTCATTAGCAGAGAGCAGCATGTTTGGGAAAAGGTGGTCGAATTGCACAAATTTCCAACAATTGATGGCTGTTTGGCAAACAAAGAAAATATGAATTTGAGTTTCCGCCATTTCTTCACATAACACACAATGGTCAGCACAAGGGATTCCTCTTTGGATCTATGTAGATATATGATTAAAAATATAGACATATGTACAAAAAATTATTTCTGTATTAAATATGAGTAAAAATATAGACATGTGTATAAATTTTAAATAAAAAAAACGGTTCCCATATTTATTTTGGTGACCAAACTGAATTCTATAATACTTTGGGGATAGGCCTCTACCACTTTAAAAGACTTTTAACTAAAATCAATTTCGACCCGCGCAAAATCAAACATATATATTTAAGGACGCTTCACGCTTGTGAAGACTTCCAATGTATTGACATCTACATTTCTTCAAGGGTATTAGCGGACCGTAAAGTTTAAGATGTGTCTTTTTAGCACCTTACAATAGCAAATCACATAGTTTGCCGCTACAAAGATTCTTGAATATCAATTTACATTCCAACGACTATGAATGCATAATACATATCTCAATCGTTTCATACAATGTGTGATTTCGACCCTTCATTTAAAATTGATGGTCAAAATCACTTACTGTATAAATGCAATAGTTCATTGTATTCAACTTAACCAACATTTAGTTTAAAGATCTTATTCGACTCGAGAGATTAATCGTATTCGAGATGTCATTTTATCTTAAGAGAAATGATATATTGACAACCATTTTTTGACAACTTTTGGACAACTTTCTCTCTCATACTCATATGATGTTGTTATCCTCTCTCTTCCTTTTTCTCTCTCCATTGTTTTTGACCAATAAGAAGTGAGAAAAACAAGGTTGTCAACAAAGTTGTCATCAAATGGATGTAAAAATATCATTACTCTTATCTTAAAGATAAATTTATCATCGCCACTAGGGGTGTTCAAATCCAAACCGATCCAAAATAAAACCGCAAACCGATCCAAAAAAACCGAAAACCGCAAAAAACCGAATATATTTGGATGCGTTTGGATGTTGTTTTGTAAAAACCGCTAAGATCGGATCGGATTTCGGATCACTTTTTCAAAACCGAACCAAACCGAACCGAACCGCAAAAATAAATATTAATACTTATTTATTCTTTTATTAGTATTATAGATTGCATTATTATGTTGTTTGTTAAATTTTAATCTTATACATTGCACTAATTTAATCTATATTATTATTACTTCATATGTTTCAAAAATAATCGATAATTTTCATACTATAATTTTATTTTTTTTAATATATTTTGCATCAAACCTATTATTTTACCGTGTTTGTGTAATATTAATATTAATAAAAAAATTATATTCTTCAAAAAAGAGTAAATAAAAAAATATATTTTGCATTTTGGACATCCAAAAACCGATCCAAATTAAACCGCATATATTTGGATCGGTTCGGTTCGGATTTTTTTAGAATACTCATCCAAACCGAACCGAACCGCATGTGATTTTTATTTTGGATCGGTTGACATTTTGCCTCAAAACCGATCCAAACCGCACCGCGAACACCCCTAATCGCCACATTTTTCACAATTTCAAAACCAAAACCCTGAAATCTCCAAAACCTCATCTTCCTCCTCCTCCGTACACAATGGTTACCATGGCAAAACCACTTTCTCTCTCCACCCTCCCTTCCTCTCTCCTCCTCCCTCCCAACCGTCTCCTCTCATCCTCCACCCGCCGCCCCTCTCAAGCAACTCCATCCTATTCCTTCCGCTTCACCACCGTCAGATGCCGAGTCAACCGTGCCGGAAACTCGACCTACTCACCACTGAACTCAGGAAACTCGAATTTCAGCGAGCGTCCGCCTACGGATATGGCTCCGCTGTTCCCTGGGTGTGATTATGAACATTGGTTGATTGTTATGGATAAACCTGGTGGTGAAGGTGCTACTAAACAGCAAATGATTGATTGTTATGTTCAAACTCTCGCCAAGGTCCTTGGAAGGTACTAGTTAAGTTATTGGATTTTGTTCTTAATGTTTTTGTCTGAATTTCATTTAGTTTGAAGAATTGAAAAAATTAATCTTTTTTATTTTGTGTTGTAATTAGTTTTGGTTAATTGGTTTTCTGTGTTGATTTGGAAGAATTTTTTTTTCCCTTTAATTTTGTTTGGATGGTTCAATTAAATTTATGTAAATGGGGGTGTCAGCTTTATGTTAGAAAAAAAATGAGGTTTTATTGTTGGAGTAAAGACTAGTTTTACTTAACAACATTCGGTTCTTCGAGTGACGAGTAGTAAGACTAAGGGATTCAAGAAACATAAGCAAGTGGTCAGGGGTTTCATCATTGACTTTTGGATATGGGGAAAACCTTGTTCGGATAGGAAAATCCACCTGTGTGCCCGATAGGCTCTCCGATTGAGATTAGTTACCCCTAAACAGCAGTAGATATATAAAAGACTCGTTTTAGTCCTTTACAAAAAATGTACACATTTACAAATATTCCCTTGGAATTACAAAATGGTGACATGCAGTGTTTGGTAACACAATAAAGCTATCTTATAGCTTGTTGAACAAGCTTATAAGCTTGTTTTGATAAAATGAGATGTGTTTGGTAAAAAGCTTTTTTCATTAGCTTATAGCGTTTTTTGAGAAGCTATTTCAAGTAGCTTTTTAGCTTTTAGCTTTTAGCTTTTAGCTTTTTACATTTTCTTCCATTTTTAACCTTTAACATTATTTTTTTATTTTTCATAAACAAAAAACTAGCCATGTTAAAAAATAAACTACCCACGTTTAAGGTTTAAGGATACCGTTGCACTACCTCATTGCTCTTTTGTATTTGTTTTATGTTTGAAACGGTTTTGTTATATTCCTATTACATATTTAGCATTTTCTTTTTTCTTTTCACATATTTACCATTTTAAATAAAACATACAAATTTTTCAAAAGTAAAAACTAAAACATACAATTTTTCATAAAAAAACTGAAAGATATGATTATGAAGTTGAGCAAATTTAGTTAAAAAATATTTCAATGAAGTTCATATTTCAAATTTATAATTTTCAAGAGGAAAAATACATAAATATATTAGTTAAAAATGTTTATACATTTTTTTAGGTGAAAAAATGTTTATACATATAATTTATACTCCCTCCGTTTCAAAATGAGTGTCGTTTTAGGTGTTTACACACATATTAAGAAATGCAATGATTAAAAGAAAAAGAATGGTTATTTTACCAAATTATCCTTATTAACTATTGGTTAGTTTTAAAAGTAATACTTTGGAAGTAATGTGCAGAGTATTAATTGGAGGGTGCAATTGAAAAGAAAAAGTTATTATTGCATTGGAAACTGAAAGTGACATTCATTTTGAAACAATTTTTTTTGGCTAAAGCGACACTCATTTTGAAACGGAGGGAGTATAAATTAAACATACATGTACTTTTATGTCATTTGATATTTATTAATTACTTAAAAAGTTGGTTTTACCAAACACTTTAATTTCAATCAGCTAACTTTTCAGCTATAAGCTAGCTTTTCAGCTATCAGCTAGCTTATAGCTTAATTTTACCAAACACACTTTGGAACTGTTTCTGGTGTTTAAAGGGATTAAAGTATTCTGAATTTGTAATTTTAAGGTCTGTTGTCAATTGAGGCTGCTACAGCCATGATAGGGCGATGCCGTGGTCGTCTGCCCTCAGACGCGGTAGAGTGTCTGGATTGGATTAGCGGTGATAACGACCACAATAGCAGCGAGAGGAAATACACCGCGTTTCGCGGTGGTAGCGGAGTGGCCGCTACAGCCATGATTGGCCAAACACGACTACACCCTTATTTTTAGACCCGTTACAAGGTTAATTTTGGGTTTGGAACTTTCGATGATTAATAATTAGATCTTCATGATGCTTAAACTTTTATTTGAGTTTTGATGTTTAGTTACTTTAAGCTTTAGAGGCTTAAAGTGTTCGTTTCTTTGAATTTTGTTGGTATTTTACCAGTATGTTTTGCTTAAGACTTGTGCTTTTACCTCTGATTATGAACTTCATGAATTAGAATTTCATGATGCTTAAACTTTAATTAGTATTGTATAATAATTCCGAAATATATCAAATAGTGTCTGCTCGCTATTCGGGATTGACAACTATGATTTGAAGTACATTATGTGAAGTTGTTTTCTCCTTTTTCCGTGAAGTACTAAGATGAGTGTTCCATTTTTTTCTGAGAGACTGGAATAGATGCTTACTCTAATTTTAAATTTTATAGGTTCTTTCCAGATTGTTTTAGCTTGTTGGGTTTTGTTATGTTTTTTTCCTAGAACCATGAAAGCGGTTTTTGATAATGGGGGTTGTTGTTACTTGTTAGTGTGTTAGTTTTCTCTGAGTTGAATTTTTCTTATTGGTTTTCAGTGAAGAAGAAGCTAAGAAGAAGATTTACAACGTTTCATGTGAGAGGTACTTTGGATTTGGATGTGAGATTGATGAGGAGACATCTAATAAGCTTGAAGGTCTGTAACGGAAGTGTTTATGTTAGTTATTGTTTGTGCTTATTTTTTGTTGCATTTGTGTTTGATATTTTTGTTTCTCTTTGAATAGGGTTGCCTGGAGTTCTGTTTGTTCTCCCAGATTCATATGTTGATCCCGAAAACAAAGACTATGGTGGTGAGAATCTAACGATGCCTTGGTTTAATTCTTGTGCATTTGATTTGCTGTCCGTTTGACATTTATTTCATGCATATCAACTGTTTTTCTTGCAGTACTAGGATAACGAGTTTGGTGATATATTTTTACCTTCCTAAATTTTCTAGCTGGAATTGAAGTAAAAAACTATTAGGCGAACAATTCTCTATTGTTCTGCGAATCGTTATTTAGTACAGAATATTGTCAAATAGTGGCTATATTAGCAACACTATATCAATGTTGCATAGCGGAATTTGAACAAGCCACTATTTTCTGTGATCCGCTATTGAGAACACTGTTATAGTCTTTATATTCTCAACTATATGTATATGCATTGTCATTTGGTATGATTACAACAATTATAGTCTACCAAGTAGATTTTAGCTTGTAATGTTGTCCACATCAATGTCCGTAGAAAGCTACCCCATAACCCATCAAGTCGTAATGAGAAAGTTTTCCCTTGATGGACTGATGAATATTTTCTCTCCTATCTTGTTCTGCTGCCTCATCAATTATTTAGTTGCAGAATAATGGGAGTTGATTCACCAGATAACATTGCCTTGCAATAAATCCGTCATTAGGCATGTTCTTTTTTCTGTTTAATAAATAAGAGGTCAAGTGATATCTTTTTACAAATTTAAAATTTCTTAGTTCAACATTATTTTCATCTTCGCTGATGTTATTTGGGTTGTTCCTCTCTTCAATTTATACCTACTTGATATTTCAAGTTTTCTCTGTTTCATTTTCATTATCATTTAATAATACCCAGGGCTTACATTCTATTGTAGATAAATAGATCTTGCATGATTACTACTCTTCCTATCTTTCTTCTATCGTCATTAGCCAATATTGGCCAAGCTAATTTCTCTCTCCTCCCCTGCTCTGTTGCTTCATAAATGGAGTAGCTGCGGAATCATTGGACTTGATACATCGTGTGACATGTACTCACAATCACTCCTTTAGAGACCAATAGTGTTTGTTTAGTTTGAAAAGTCAGAAGTCCGACACAATTATGTATTTGTAAACAGTCCAAACCTTATAATTGGTTATGTAAACAGTCCAAACTCTTCGCTGCTGATGTTATTTGTATTTTGTTTCTCTGCAACCATACCATAGCTGAGTTCTGAATATATAAAGATTGATTCTTCTATTATCAATGGTTTCGTTTTCCTGTTGCATGGCTAAGGTTTTGATGATATTTCTATCCCTTTGTATTGGTTCAGCTGAATTATTTGTGAATGGAGAGATTGTCCAGAGGTCACCTGAAAGACAGAAAAGGGTGGAACCACAGCCACAGAGGCATCAGGACAGACCAAGATACAATGATAGAACAAGGTATGTCCGACGCAAAGAAAACACACGATGAAGGAGATTTTGATAACAAGAAGGGGACAGAGAGATAAGAGGGTGAGAGAAAGATATGCTTTGAAAGAGTGAAGGCTGCACTATTTTAGTCCATCAGTTTTTGCATGCCTATAACATATTTGTTTAATGTTCTATTGGTAAATAGATATGTTTGTAGTTAAAGTGTGAAACCAATGAATGTAAACTTTTTTATGGTATCTAATGTCTTGTCCTTTTATCATTTTTCTTACAAAAAGTGTATACCATAAAATATGTTTGTATTACTTGTTGTTTTTGTTGTTTTTGTTGATATATTGTTTTCAGATTTATAAAACAAGATTAAAAATATAAATAAGTATTTTTTTTAAGGGAAAAATATAAATAAGTATTTGATTTTTTTGTTTTGTGTTTGTGAAGAGGCTAAAAGATGATTTTCTATTGATATGACAACCAATTACAAAAGTGACAAATTGATCTTTCACAAAATGAAAAAACCAATCCATTTGTGTTTAGATTAAATGTGTTATCTCATATGTTTCCCTTGATGGGTTCTTATGGATGTGAATGACAATTATTGTATAAGGTTCTTCATTTGTAAATTATAAATAATATTGAGGAAGAATACCCTGCATAGAATTTTAAATTAGTTACAAGATTAAAATTTCTATGAAATTATTATTAGGGTCATGCAGTGATATTGTCTCTTAATTTGGTAACATGAAGCATATCCAATATGATGATATAGTGAAATGATGAAATGAATTAAAACCTTGTACGTCAACCTAAAAGTTCTTAAAAAAACCAATATTTTACACCAGAAATCCAGTCTTTAAATGGAGGTTAAAGTTGGACTAAATTATTTTTGTAAGAGAATAAATATTATTTTTAGAGTAAAAATAAATACATCTAGTTCTGACAAAAATTTCAAAATTTAGTTTCGTTACGATAAAGAAATGCAACTCTTATGTGACTTCTATACCTCCTCGATTGTTTTTTTTTTTTTTGGCTGGGGTTTGAACTTCGAACTTGCATATATTATACATTGTCCATATCAACTGAGTTAAGTTCAAGAGGACCCTTTCAATTGTTTTAGTCAACATACAATAATTTTTTTGAAAGAACGTACAACTGACAAATATATTAATTAGATTATATATATTTATTTATTGTTAATCGATGTAAAATGTTTTCCAAATACATTCAATAAAGTGTAAAAGACTTTTTTACATCGAAATTGTATGTAAATTAGATTTTTTTTCAGAAATTTCAAAGTTGTTTCTAATTTTTACACCGCCGGTGATAAAAAAGTGTCTTTCACACCATTTTCTTTTCTACAAGTCTTTCCATTGAAACGAAGAGGTGAACTATCCAGTTGCGACTGCTCGCTCCACGTCGAAGCTCTTCTCATCTTCTTCGTCGCTGCCACCCGTCACCATACTCGTCATTCTCTCTCCAGGTTCTCTCTCTCTCTCTCTCTCTCTGCAATGTTAGGTTTTTTCTCTTTCATCGATAAAGTTAAGCACACTTAGGTTTAGGGTTTAAAATTCGAAAGTATCACGCATTTTAGAGGAAAAACGAAAGCCCTAGTTTAACAGATTGAGGATTCAATTTAGCATATTAATATCATAGTTTAGGTAATTCAATATAGAATCGTAAACAAATGATTCTGTAACTTCAATTTCTAAATGGAAAATACTAGCAGTTTGTGTGGTTGAAGACCACCGCAGATTGATTAAAAAAAGGATGAAATGACAATGAAGAAATTAGTGCTATATATGATTTTTTGATGTTTTATTGTTCAGATGATGATGACGATAATTATTGTTTGGAAATTAAGCTTATTTACAGCTTATAGCACAAGAGCTTATCATACTATTTCTATAGCAAATGATAAAATTAAGTTAAATTTTTTTCATCTATAAGATATAAGCTGTTTTCATTAACTATCTTGGAGAACTTACAAAAATGAGCTAAAAATAACTTTTAAGCAACGTCATAAGTTGTTTTCGTAAGTTCTCCCAAACAGTGTCACAAAGACAGGCTTAAACAAGTCAATACAAACATGCTCTAAGTTTATCCAGTAACGGTCCTCTTTATTCTTTAGGCCCGATTTGGATTAACAACTTACTTAGGTGCTTAAGTATAAGCTATTTCTATAACAAAAGATAAATAAAGTTCAATTGTTTTCGTTTAAGCTATAAGCTATGCAAGAGAGCTTATGAAATAATAGGAAAACAATTTATGGACGTGTCATAAGGTGATTCCGTAAGCTCAAAAAAATGCTCTCCCAAACACTCTTGTAAATGCTTAAGTGGATAATCTCAAATAAGCTAAGCAAATTCAGGCCCTTAGTATGCTAAGCATTTCCGTCTCTTATGGTTCAAGTTTTTTTTTTTGATCAATTTTTATGGTTCAAGTTTAATTGGCCAGTGGTGGGCTGGAGAGCTAGTTTCTTTAAGCTGTTGAATCACTTGCAAAATATGTCGAAAGAAAGGGGAATTTTTTCAGCTTGTTTGTCTACATGAATTTTTGTAGTTCAACCTTGACAACTATATTTTTACTTATGTTTTCAACATCCTTACTCAACATGGACAACACCTAAGTGTGTTTCAGGGTTGAATTGGAACAAATGGACATTTGGCGAGAAACAACAATTTCCTGCCTCTCACTAAATATAGTAGTAAAATGTGTGCCAGGGTGGATGAACGTGGAAACAGGCCAAGAAGGAAAATAAATATTAAACTAGTTAAAGAAAAAAGCCTTGGAATAGCATGACGTAATGTTTATGTAGAAGTAAAACAAAGTATATTAAATGTAAGTTTAACAGTAAATGCACTAGCTCGATTAGAAGGTTTTAATAAAGGATATCATACTATACCACATGCCACAAACCTTAGGTCTCTACTCTCTTGGTTCTAGCATACAAAGTGACGGAGAAAATCGGGGCAGTGTAAATCATAGATTTAATTGGAGGAAATGGAGGAATGTTTCACTTGTTATTTTAATGTACAACATAAGGCTCGCAATGCTGCAAGTAGGAGTGCTTAACAAATAAAGATAGAGGAAGACCAATAGTCTAGGTGAAACCATTAAAAGGATCTAAATTTAAATCATGTCGCTTGATCCATGCACTTGTCTCCTCTGGCTGAAAAATGCTTTGGTGGTTGTTGCATCATTATTTATGCAAAGTACTAAATGAAGTGTTTTTCCCCTGAAGTTGAAAAATTTACACTTGTGCAATGTACGTTTCTACTGTATGATTTCACTCATGCTGAGAAGTCCGCATTGGATGATATATATGTCATGAAAAATCAATTTATAAGTGGTGGACAGTCCCACAAGTCGGTTTTGTAGGGTTGAGTTAGGCCTAACCCATATTCTAAGACAGCTTCACGGCCTATCCATGATTGGATGTGCCACTCACTATCTGGCCACTCAGGTGACGGGTCACGCTCCAGATGTCGAGTCGTAGGCATTAGGGATGTGTGTTGAGAAGTCCCACGTTGGATGAGATATGACCTGGAAATGTGTTAAAAAGTGGTGGACTGTTCTCATCTTACAAGCCGGTTTTGTAGGATTGAGTTGGACCAAACCCAAATTTAAGAATTCACATGAAATTAACTTAATTTTATTAATTGTCTATGTCTATTATGTTTTTTTACATCACTATTGTCAAAGTTGTAATCTGGAATTTAGGTTTTCTAATCTTTTAGTTGCTAATTTGTATAACTTCCCTGAGAATGTAGCCATATGACGAAAAATGTTATCTATTGGATTCCTTTTGCTGTTAACCTTTTCTAAATGACATTTCCAGAAGTCGATGAACATATTCTTCAAAGGGAACTTCTGTTCTGGATTTAGTTATATAAATTGCTGAACATCGAAACATATTGTGATCAATATCATTTTATTTTGCACTGTCTCTTAGTTTCAATAACTCAACATATCTGTTCACCTATGTGCACTTTAATCTCTTGGTACGTAAGTGATTAATTGCTGTTGTAATTTGTTACATCATACAAGATGAGCAGACCTGACTGTTTGAAGGAGAGGGACGAAAGAAGTAATTGGCGTTCTGTGGATAATCACGATGAAGATAGTTCAGCTCGCACAAGACCATTTAGTTTTGAAGAGATTATGCTTAGAAGAAAAAACAAAGAGTTGCTTGAAAATGTAAAAGGTCCTGCTAAGGAAGCGTGGAATAAATCACCTGAAGGTTCTTTAGAGAAAATTGCTGATCATATTGAGTCTCCAAGAATCTATAAACATCATAAGATTCCATCCTTTAAAATGGAGAAACATGCTTCAGAGGAACTAGTGAATGTAAGTTCTAGAAAGAAGGTTAAGAGCACCATCGTGACGAAAGATGATTTAATTGAAGGGAGAGATAGAGCAAACAATATTTTAGAAACCAAATCAAGTGCTGGATTAAATAATAAAGGCTGGATAACTGAAGAAAAGACAAGAGAAGAGGGGCGTGGTCACAATAAAGCTGAGAATAAGCATTCAAGAGATTCAGATAACAAGCATGGTTGTGCAGTAAAAGATACATCAAAATCTGAAAGGAAAATAAATAAAAAGAACCACAATGAAGAGGAAGAGAATCATAATGAGCATTACACAGAAAGGAAGCATGGCAAAGATAGACATGATGGGGGGAAAATAAAAAGGTTGATGAGCAATGATTTTGAAGAAGTTCCTGAAAAGAAGCATCATAGAGACTCAGATAAGCATATCCATGCAGAGGGTAGAGCAAAATATGGAAGAGAAATCAATAAGGAGACAAGAGCAAAATATGAAAGAGAAATCAAGAGAAAATATCGAAATGATGATGAAACTCAGGACAGGAATGCAATGAGGAAACAAGATATTGCAAAGCATCATAACCCACACATTTATGAGAGGAAGAACAGGCAGGAAAAGGTGAAGCCACATTATGAAGAACCAACCATGAAGAGGAGACGGTCAAGAAGTCGGGATCATGAGGATAGAAGAAAGCCCCGTTCTCTTTCACCAAGGGCAAACAGAAATACTTATCAAGATGGAGAGCGTAAAGACTTGTCCGTGCTTTCTCTGACAGATAGTTCTAGAAAAAAGCACTCTGATGATAAAAATAGAGTATCAACTAATGGTTCAAGTAGAAGGTCAAGAAGTCGTGAACGCGAGGATAGAAGAAGGTCTACTTCTTTTTCACCAAGGGCACACAGAAAAGCTTATCAAGATGGAGAACGTAAAGACTTGTCCATGCTTTCTCTGACTGACAGTTCTAGAAAAAAGCACTCTGATAAAAATAGATTATCAACTAATGGTTCAAGTAGAAGGTCAAGAAGTCGGGAGCGTGAGGATAGAAGGAGGTCCCCCTCTCTTTCACCAAGGGCACATAGAAAGACTTATCAGGATGGAGAGCATAAAGACCTGTCTATGCTTTCTCTGTCAGATAGTTCTAGAAAAAAGCATTCTGATGATAAAACTAGAGTATCAACTAATGATTCAAGTAGCCACCATCGACGATATCGACATAGTAGCCCTGCTAGTGGACTTGGTGGCTATTCACCAAGGAAGAGGAAAAGTGAAACTGATAAAAAGACACCTTCACCATCTAAGCATTCTCCAGAGAAGAAACGTGCTGGATGGGATCTTCCTCCTGTAGGGACAGATCCTACTCTAGCTCCTATTTCTTCTGGTTTTGAATTATCAAATCATAGTGTGTTGTCCAGCATGCATGATTTGGCTGCTGCTACTTCTCTGAATCCATCCATCGTGAAGCCTCTACCAGTGTCATTTTTTAATGCAGTATCAACAGGGAAGAATGACAATATTGATTCTGTCCAACTGACACATGCTACCCGCCCTATGAGAAGGGTTTATCTTGAGAATTTACCAGCTTCAGCCTCTGAGAAAGTTGTGATGGATTGTTTCAATAACCTCTTGCTTTCTTCCGGTGTAAATCATATCCAACAAACTCGGCCATGTATCAGCTGCATTGTAAGTTTGTAGCACAAAATATGAAATTTAGTTTTTCCCCCAATGAACCAATGAGTTTGAATTGTTTGTTGCATATTTTCGCTTGCAGGTGCATAAAGATAGGGGCCAAGCGCTTGTGGAATTCCTTACAGCTGAGGATGCATCTGCTGCTCTTTCCTTTGATGGCAGTAAACTATTTGGCTCTACAGTGAAAATTAAACGTCCCAAAGACTATGTTGAATTTGCTGTAAGAATGAGAATCTAATATATCCCTTTATTCTTTTATCTATATCTTATCTTATTAACACAATAACTATTAAAAGTATTTCATATTTTTCCCTTACAATTCATTTTTATTTTTTATAAATACTACATACTATTATTTCCACTATTAAAATTTAATTTTCTCAAAAAACTTTAGCAGGCATTCATAAGGAATTTTTGAATGAATTTGTCGGTGCAATAGTTTGGCAAATCCTTTATGATCTTAATTGGAAATCAGTTTGTATATTGATGTAATGATGGTGGTGATGTTTCTATATGAAATTGCTGAATTTCACTTATCATTCTCATGGATTCCATTCTTCCATGTTTTCTTGTTTATATATGTAGTTTCTTTATGACATGATCAATCTGCGATGTTATTGTTTTAAAGTAGATAATTAATCATTTAAAATTTACTTGTGGATTCTACCGAATGATATGTTTATTATTGATGCGAAAAGAATTTGCCCCTATTAAAGGGAAATGAAATATATAAAGTTCTATCTGTTTGACTTAATTTCTATGTTTATGTAACATTAGTATGACTTCTTCTATCACAATTTAAACTACTATATCATTGAAAAATACAGACACAAACTTGTGAAGGGAAGGCATAAAAATCTGGTTCATGAAGGCTTAAAAGGTTGCTGGTGCAACTATTAAGCCAAGACATAAAAGGAGGAGCTTTTGATGTATCATGATTCATGAGTTGAAGAGACAATCTTGAAAATGTTCTCCATTATAACTTGGTGATACCCAAATTTTAAATCTAAGAAAGATATCACGATCCATATATTTCATGAAGGAACTCATCAACAATAGGAGTAGGGAACTTATCATGCTTAGTAAATTAGTAACAAATTAAGTCATTTTTACGATGGATAGGATATTGATTGTATGTACACGTGGAGCAGCTTCTGGAACGAATAAAAATTTCATAAATTTATAATACAGTGCTTACTGTAGTGTGTGTGTGTGTGTGGTGGGGGGGTTGGAGGTCCTGGGTTCAAACCCGGATGAAGGAGTGAATATTAATCTAACAACTAATTGCTAAAATTTGCCATTAAAAAAAAGTGCTTGCTTTAGTAAGGAATTGTTTATTTGACACATTGTTGGTAAGTTGGTATAACTGTGAAGTTATCAACATGATTTTGTATTGGTGGCTTATCTTTTGTTCTTTTACATTCTTGTTTCCTATGTTACTTTGTTGCTTGCAATCTTTATCTTACAGTAAGGTTAATGTTAACTGGTCTCTCTTTTTATTTTATTCGATTACTTGAACTTGTTTCAGGCTAATGCTATTTTGTAAGCTTTGCAATTCTAAGGTATATTGTGGTTATCATCCATGAACAGGTTTTCAGACAATTGCTATTTTCATGCAGACTGGTGAACCAGAGAGATCAGTGGAAGTTGCTGCCACAATAAGTGATGTTGTAGTTGATTCCCCAAACAAGGTATGCCTGCAAAACCATCTTCAGTTGATAATTTTATATTTATACGTGCAAGTGTTAAGCAACCGAATGTTGGGCATGTACCTTTCTCTTCTGTGACAGTCTTTCATTAATGGTTGAATTGCCGAACTCTTCATACCACATGGCTTAATCTTTTTTATATGCAGTGGAATGCAAAGTTTCACTGCAGTAAATGGGTGTTTGTGTATGAATTCTGTAAAAGCTATATGCAAATAGCATATTTGATTCAGTATATAGTACCCCAAACATCATTTATATGTAATTCTATATAATTCTAAAATCGTTAAAAGTGAAACACGGAAGATATGAGAAAACCAGAGTCTGCAACTGGACAGGTATATTGCTTTTATATAGCATATACCAAGATCGACATAAAAGTTGTAAGATGCAAAGGCATAAGAGCACCATTGTTCTAGTAACCATGAACACTACTCCCCGATCCAGTTAGTCTGTGTCCACCTTCAGCTTGTTACAAATGTCATTAATCCACATACCTTCATCCCTTCTCATTATTCACCTCCCCTGCTGGCCCAGAGACCCATTCCAACATATTACTACAATCTAAATTCCAAACCCAAATTTTATTTTTCTTTGGTGTTTGTCTACGAACAAATTCTTGGTGGCTGACTCTCCATTGTCTTGTCAGAAATATTTAGTTGTTACTGTGAGAAGGCAGTCTTTGGAGAATATTTTACCTCCATATTCGTCTCCCCTGTCGAATATCAATTTCTTTGTCCCTTGACCTTGCTCTTGTTTTTCCAGTCGCTTCGATCCTCTTCTTGATCTTACAGGTGACACATTCAAGAATGCCAAAAAAGTTCTTCATTTATTTTTTGATGCGACACTGGTTTTCCCTCGAAAAGCAGCAGGTCAGACCAATTGTCAGGAACCCGGAAATAGAACTGGAAAGCTGATAGAAAGAACAATATTTTGTTGAAAGAAAGAGACTAGGAGAGAAGACTCTCCTGCAAGGATTTCCACTTCCACAATAGAGTCACCATCTATTCATTCAATTGTTTACAACTCCGAGTTCTGTACCTCGCCTCTGTTGTCCACCCATTTATTCCTAACTACTTGTAACTAGTAGTTACTAACTACCCTTCATTCATAATCCTAACATGATTCGTCTAACTAACTCCGGCATTTATAAGTAACTAACAGACACTTGGTTACAATAACAGGAAAGGTAGTCGAAATCGAGGTTTTCTCAAATCAGACAGGGAGGGGAAATAAAATTGTAAATCATGGAATTGTGTGTATTCTATCTACTATTTTCAAAAAAAACTCTTAAATATGCATATAGAATAGTATAAATAATAGGGGAAATATCTTTAAATCATACTTTAAATACTCTTATATTATTATTATACAAGATATTTTAACTCTTGTATATGGAGGCTCTATAGGAAGTCAGAGCATCTCATTTACAATATCTATCTTATTACATGTTTTTACATACCAATCATCCATCTTTAAAATGAATATATCATTTTCTGATTTTTCATTGAGAATTAATCCTCATAAATTAGGGGACGGGATCATCTTGGTCAACAAGTTTTATTTCCTTTGTTGTGGTTATTTGCCAATGGGCTTACTTCATACATTTTGTTCCTTCATTAACTACCTTCTTAGCTGTAATTAGGACTCGCATCAAAGTTTTAATTGTGGACTATTTTCTTTAACTAAAGCAGTTTTTCTTGATAAACATGTTTTTAGGTTAAAATATCTCATTGGCCTGTTATGTTGACTTTTTCGGTTATTGTTTCCTTACTTCATAGCTTCAACTGTATTCCGTGTTTTGACTTTTAACAAGGACACCCATTCATATTGTTTAATTTTTCTGATCTGGGTACTCTTGCTAATTATAATCATGTGTATTTTTCTCTATTTTTTGGTTAATTAATTGTTTGTCTGCTGATTGTGTCTTATTTGTTGTGGCAGATTTTCATTGGTGGAATTTCAAATCTCGTTTCTTCGGAGATGGTAATTACTAAGACATAAGAACTCCATCCTTTAAAAATTTAACCTTGAATAACCTTTAAGATTTTTTTTTATTGTCATTATAACTTCTCGTAACCAACTCAACTACCTTACCTTTTGTGTGGCTAACGCTTATTTTATCTCTTTTTTAGCTTATGGAGATTGCTGGTGTCTTTGGATCTTTGAAGGCTTACCACTTTGAGGCAAGGGTCAGCAATGGATCATGCGCTTTTGTTGAGGTAAGGCTGCATTTCTTTCTTCTTTTTCTTCTAGTAATTTTGTATTATTTTCTACACCGGACGTACTCTGATAAATACTGTCATCTTAATTTTATTTCAATAGTTTCTGCACTGGGAGTACTATAATAGAATAGTTTTGTGTTTTTTTCTTATTTTCTTTCTGCCTTTCAATTAGTCGTCTTCTGTAAGTAACACAGTCATTTAAGATGATATTTCATACATCCGTAGCCTAAGCCAGTTGAATGGTCACAGAAAACTCAAATCAACAACTAGGCCATTCCTTTTTATTTCAGAAGACAAACTAGATAGTCAAAAGTAACCAACATAAACTTCCAACTTTTGGTTGATTTATCATCTGTGCTGCCAACTTATTGTATGCTTACTTCTGTGTTACACACTGGAACCCATTGTTGAAATTATATGGTTTTGTCCTTTCAAGTATACAGAGAGGAACAATAGATAATAGCACAATAAAATTATATTGATTTTTGTTTGCCGAGTAATGTTCTGAAAATTAAAATACTAGTCCCTATTTATTCTAATACTAGACTATTAATTTTAATTAAACAAGAAAGCAAATCATGATATGTAAGCAAATATATTTTAATACTAGAATAATGATGTGATGAAATATATTTAATATATTCTAACAATAGTAATTGAGAGGTCCTATGTAGAACTTTCCATAGGAATAACCCATTAGGTGCAAAGGAATTGACCCATGAGGAGTGCACCTTGGAGAAAAAAGTGTTAAAATGATTGATTGGGAAATCAAGTGAGTAGATTTAAAGACTTTATTATTTGTTATTCATGTGTGTATTTTATCACAATCTTGGTCATCAATTTATCAAAATGAGGGGTGCACCTTGGATAGAGGTGTTATAACTTATAATCATTGATTGGAAAATCGAGTGAGTAGATTTTAACAACTTAATTATCGTTATTCATGTATATGCATCACAATCTCTGTCGTCAGTTTTTCTATCATCTATTATAAGTATGTAATTTTCATTTAAGATGCATTCTTACTTTAGAGCAGACAAATTCACTTGCAAGTTGCAAAAGTAAAACAACTTAATAATATTGTGTTTAAAATTTTTGAATTTTCTTCAATTAGTTATCCAGTTTGAGCATTTCCGATATGCTTTCTTTTCAACATCTTTTCCAATTCATTCTCTTCTTTTATTTCCCCGTTTGCTAGTATGTGGATCACTCTGTTACTATCAAAGCTTGTGCGGGTTTGAATGGTATGAGCCTGGGAGGGGAAGTATTAACAGTTGTTCAGGCTATGCCTGATGCATCACCTGTGGTAAGTTCCCCACATGTTCATTTTTATTGTCTCTTTCCAATTCATGGTTGTGATTCTATACCTTGATATGGGCACTTTCTTTGGTGCATTAACTGAATATGGGCACTTTCTAAAATAAAAATATTTCCAGGAAAATGATAGTAAACCACCATCTTATGGCATTCCAGAGCATGCAAAGCCACTGCTCAAAGAGCCAACACAAGTACTGGAGATTAAAAATGTGGTATGAATTTTTTTATTATTTATAAGGTTATTTATGTTCTCGTTCTTTCTCAGTAGCATTCTTTATAATCCCTTTCTACTATTTAAGTCTTCATTAGCTTATTTTGCATGATACAAATCCAATCATGACTGCTTGTAGTGTTAAAATTGTAATTACAATAGAGAAATGTTAGCAAGACTCTATCTTTCGTCTTTCAATACACTATTGAAGAGTGAAATACATGTGAGTCCCACCACATTGAGAATGGGACACATGACTTCAGTGAGGTTCACATGAAATTCTCTTCAACAATAGTGTGCTGAAATTGTGTTACTGACAATTCCTCAGTGTTCTTTAGTTTCAACAACAACAACAACCAAGCCTTATCCCACTAAGTGGGGTCGGCTACATGGATCAAATGACGCCATGGTGTTCTATCATAAACCATATTTGGATCCAACTCATTGACCTCTAAATCCTTTCTAATGGTTTCTCTAATAGTTTTCCTAGGTCTTCCTCTACCTCTTTTAACC
Source organism: Medicago sativa (assembly GCF_051527215.1). Lineage (NCBI taxonomy): Eukaryota > Viridiplantae > Streptophyta > Magnoliopsida > Fabales > Fabaceae > Medicago > Medicago sativa. The sequence goes on along the minus strand of NC_140749.1, from coordinate 28,314,361 downwards.
TGACTCTCCTCCATTTGATATACTCTTCTTACAACGGCATCGACGGGTCTTCTCTCTACATGTCCAAACCATCTAAGCCTATTTTCTACCAACTTTTCTACCATAGGTGTGCTACCCCCACTCTCTAATGGTGTCATTTTTAATCCTATCTTGTCTAGTCTTACCACTCATCCAATGCAACATCCTCATCTCCGCTACACTTACTTGACTCTCGTGTTGGCTCTTAACCGTCCAACACTCCATACCATACATCAGTGTTATTTAGTTTCAAGCAGAAATAATTGTAGCCGGATTCTGGTTGGATTTAGTATGAAAAGGGCATTAGACTTGTACAAATCTTTATGAGCCTTTGCTTAATAGCTTCTGGTCAAGCATATGTTTCTTTTTAATACCGTCGTTAGTTAAATTGGATGTTTCGGTGATTACCTTTTGAGTTCTATTTGTTTAATTTGAATAGTTCACAGTGGAGTCTCTATCATCTTTATCTGACACGGGAATCGAAGAAATTTTGGAGGATGTACGATTGGAATGTGCAAGGTAATTAAGAATTGTACTATTTTTCTCCACAGTTTTCAAAATTTGTGAAGTTGTAAATATTTATCATAAGTCTTTATTTTCTTGCAGATTTGGGACCGTTAAATCAATTCATGTGGCCAGACATTGCAAGGACAATAATTTAGCAACCAAATCAGAAGAAGTTAAAAAGAAAGTAGGTTCCGAAGAACCTACTCCAGACACACACACTGTTACTAATGATGCTGAATCTAGTTTCTCTGAAGAGGCTACTTACTCCAATTCTAAAGGAACAGGTGGAATGGAGTTCCATGGTGACAAAGTGCTCGAAGAAGACAAAGATAATGATGGTACTAGTGTTAATGTTGATAAAAATGCTGAAGTTTTTGATAATACCACATGTCAAGAGCATCTTGTGAGTGATTCAACAGTAATAGATGCTGGCAATGAAGATTTGCCTAGTAGTACCATTCAAGGATGTCCTGATCAGGGGAATACACCTAATGATGATCCAGAGTTACATGATAGCATGGTTGCTAACGATATTGATGTTGAAAAGACAATGGGTGTCAATACAGACTCAGAAAACACGGTTCGTCCATTTCAGGAGGGCTTTTCTGGATGTGATGCCAGTTTAGAATTAGTTGGTTCCAGAAAGGACATTAAGGAAGAAGATGAGGAGGAAGATGATACTTATAATCATGTATTTGAAGAAGGTTCCGTTCTTGTTGAGTACGCAAGATCCGAAGCATGTCGATCAGCAGCTCATTGTTTGCATAGACGTCTCTTTGACGGCAGAATGGTGTCAGTTCAGTATGTTGCTCTGAGTCTATACAGAGAAAGGTTTACAAAATGAGCATTTCAAATTGAGTGGCTACTCTTGATTATACGAAGAACATAAAAAGTGTTATGCGGTTGTGCAAGAACAGATTAATTAGTCAGATTGGCTATATCAGCATGCTTCTTTCATGTAAGATCTGCGAGGAATGTTTTTTTCTAAAATTTGAATATTTAGAGCGGAAAAAAGCATGATTGATCAATGCCAATGTGATAAAAATGTAGTAGCATAATCAAGTTTGGAGCTGCAGATGACTTGTGAAGACTTGCATTTTTAACCTGGAAAAATTCATTTCGCACCTAATGTTTTGACTTCGGTTTTAGATGTTAGTTAACAGGGCCATGTTTTTTTTTCTTCAAGATTAGCCAAACGTATAGTCTTTAATTACAACTTTTTTTAATCGTTTATATTACTTGATTTCTAATATTTTACCTCGATAGATAGGGACGACTATGAGTGAGTTTTTGTTAAATTTACACCACTCTACATGAATTCAAACTGTAGACTTGAGTTCTGTATATTTAGTGTACAAATTAGACATCATTTTAATGACCAATACCTTATAAAATATAAGTGAACGTTAAATTTTTGAGAAGTGAAAATTAATTATATATGCTTGTTTACATGTGAATGTTTATTTATACTTTAGTATATATATACTCTTTTTTGAGGAAGTATTTAAGGTTTATTAAATTTTATTCTACAAATTTATTACGTTTATTAAATTTTATTCTACGAATTTATTAAATAGAACAAGCATTTAAGGTTTACTCTTTTTTTTTTTTTTGGACAAATTAAGATTTACTCTTAGAATAAATGATTCCCTGTCTTACATATGGGATAATTCATCGACCAATATGAATAAAAGACCAAGACTAATAAGATTCTTGAAGTGGTAAATGCTCGATTTCTTTGATCAATGCTTTGTTTTAGAGTTAATAATATACACATTCTACATTGTAGTCCCATAACAAAAATATTTGGAACCTAATTTGATCTATAAAAATTGTGATTTTTAGTTCGTGAGAAAAATAAATTAGAACAAACTAGTCTCTCAAGCTGAACTTCCAAATAAACTTGGATTTTATGTTGATAGGTAATTTTCTAATCCAGCTCATCATTCTACCACATACATGTATGCTACTAAAAATGAGGGATAACATGGTTCTTGACAATACAATAGAAACTCTTTAATTTAATACTCGGTAAATTAATAAACTCTCTAAAATAATAAATTTGTCCGGTCCCGACTTGGGCCAATGTAAAAAATTGAAAAACTCGATAAAATAATAAGATAATAATTTTTCGGGAGATCCCCTTATAATTTTCGGTCCCAAGAAAATCATAAATTAATAATTCATAGAAACTGGAAAAAAAAATATTAAGAATACATTGAACACATTTGTTCCTCTTGTTTACATTTACTGTACTTCAAAAGTCATTATTGATTTCCAATGCCTAAGAACACAGTAGTTACTAATTTACGTTGAGTCTCAAGGTTCGCTGCAACGTAATTCTAAGAGGCATAGACTAATTTTCCTTTTTGTTTGGTATGCACAGTATAATTACTTAAAAACTCTTTAAATTAATAATTATTAATTTATCGATAAATTAATAACTCTCTAAATTAATAGATTTCTCCGGTCCTGACGTTATTAATTTATAGAGTTTTAACTGTAATTGTAAACGGATAGTTTAATACCTCGTTATGTTGGCTTCTCCATTGAAGAGATACAAAGTTTTATATTGCAATTTATTCTGTCACTCTCTAATTGCGATATGAGTTAGAGTGAGGGTGCTTCAAATTCTCCATGGGAAAGAGGCTACCGCACCTTGCAACTTTGAATAAAATTATATTTATACATTTCAAACTCCCACAAGAATTGTAATAAGGAACTCAATGTGAAATTTTGTTTTGAATATTGTGTTAATTTATTTATTAAAAAGTTAAAAATTAATTTTTAGTAATAAATACTTTTAATTTGTGGAAATGTTAGCATGACCCTTGTAAATCTTTCTTTGACCCCTATCTTTAGGGGTGCTCATGGATTGAGTCAACCCAGACAACCCGGTCAAACCTACCCAAACCCACCCACGAACACCCCTACCTATCTTATGTAATGTTTGTAAATGGTGGTCTCATATTTTACTTTGTTCATTGTGACATGTCTTGTGTTATTTGTGTTGTTGATGCTCAATTTTTGTGAAGAACCAAATCAGCATTTTTTTTTTTTAACATTTCTCATTGACTAAATTATATCTATATTTGTTTTATGGGTCTTGTTAACCAGTGCCCCGGGGGCACTGGTTAACATTTTCCTTGTTTTATAAACATGAGTTTAGGAGGAAATGGGAAATGTAGGTGGGGTACAGCACTTTAGATATTTTCCACTGCAAAGCGGTGCTCCTCTTTCACCAAAATCAGTTGATGAGGCTAGAAAATCTGGTAGCAAAATCAGGTACATAAATACTCCTTCTGCTTCGATTTGTGAGAATGTATTTTTCAATGTTGTCAATTTATGAAACATTATTGTTTCAGTCTCAGCATAAAATAGAATGGGGCATGTTTGCATATTATGGCAGTCTCATGTTGCTTAGTCCTCTCTGTTTTTACATTTATGTCGCAATCAACCCTCGTACGTATGTCAATTCATAATTTCAACCATTAATATCTTTAATCATTGATAATAAATAATTATAAAAATTTGATATTTTGAAAATATTTATTATGACAAAGCGAAGTCTTACATAATAGTAACATTTTATATATTAGTTAAAAAAATATTGAATATTGCACATTATAAAAATACGACGTGTATGTAAGAACGAAGGGAGTATTAATAACAATATTTTCTGTTTATTTTTTCTAATTGACTATCATCGTTTCCTATTTCTTACACACTGTAAATAAATAAATAAATAAAAAACACACTTAGTTAATAAATAACAAAAATAAGATTTTGTTTTTATAATTTTTTTTAATATAAAAACTGTCGGTAAAAACAAAAAATCTAACTAAACAGGAAACACCACCTTTGCCTAAGACTGAACAACATTTTAATAACTTGATGAATCTTAATTTGGTGATGGAAAATCATCAATATATATCTCATGATGAAAATCATAATGGTGTCAATTTCCTGTGAATGGTGATTTGGTAGCTCAGATTCATAATGAACCACTAAATCAAGTAGGAAAACTAAATTCTAGTTTCATATACAATTTCAGTAAAGGAAGAAGAACTGTATATTTTTATTCTTTCAAAGCTCTTCATAATGTGATACAGTGTCCCATTATATAAATATCGTTGACCTTTCCATACAAATTATTTAATTATTGATTTTTTTGAACAAATTTTAATTATTTATTGGTGCAAATAAAATGTTTATAACTTTATATGATGTCATAAATATCAATGTTCACTATGAGCTTTATAGTGGAGTTTTAGTGTATCACCTTTAAATCAAGGGAAAATTATAAAAACCTCCCCTGAGGTTTATCTAAATGCAACTAACACCCCCTCTATTTTTATAAACATCAGCAACCTCCCCTGGCGTTAAATCTACTAAACTGCCGTTGCATATTCTTTAATTTCTTTTTAGAATAATTTCCAGAGAAACCACACGAAACCTGTTATATGTTCTTGTGTTCACGGATTCTCGTCATTCTTCCTTTCTCATTGTCTAGTTATCTCTATATTGATGTGTGGTTTCTATCGATTCATCCATTACTATTATTTTATTCAGTCAGTATTCCATCTTTCCTTGCAATCTTATGGTTTCGGCGTAATTGTTTCGATAATTTATGGTTAAACCACTTCTTCTACTGTGACCGTGTCACTTATTCACAAGAAGGTTTTCTATAACTATGCAAAACATTAGTTTTCTCACATTACAATTAGATAAATAAATTAGATCTTATTCTTAGATAATTATCACTTTTTTTAAAGAAGATAATTATCAATTTTTTTCAAAGTTAAAATTTTGATCCGAATTATTTCTCATGACAAATCATTGTTTATTCCTTTATCTCATATTATGTTAAAGAATAAAGCTCAGAAATGTAGAACAATGGCTTTACTCAAATTCATGTGCTATGATGTTGGAAATGAGGTATGTGACATTTTAACGGACGACTGACGGTGTTAGATTGGAAGGGTGGTGTTTGTCACCCAAAATATAAAGTAGGGGAGGTTTGTGTTATGTTAAAAATTAGAGGGGGTATGAGTGACATTTTAGCAAACTTTAAGGGAGGTCTTTATAATTTTCCCTTAAATCAATGTATTGACAGATTATAAGTTAGTTGATAATTTTCATGACATCACCCAATTTCACATCAAATTATTGGAGGAACTTTCCAAATCTTTGAATATTTTACATCACATATTTTATAGCCAAGAAAATATTCATTTTTTCTTGGTTAATGCCTTGAGGGAGCAATGCATGTATTGGAAATTGGAGTTAGGTTAAGAGGTTTGATTATAATAATTCATCAAATAAGAGTAAAATAGGCCAAATATCTCTAGTACATTTTTCTCTTTTTATTTTTATCATTTTATTTACTTTCTTTAATTGGCCACTTTGGTTTGGCCTTAATGGTAATGTCCCTATCACTATTTTATACAACCTCCACTAAAAAGATTGAATAACTTTGGCCTTTGCTCATTAGTCAAAAACATTAAATTAAATTCAATGTTTCCCACCCAAATGAGAGCCCTTCAATAATAAATTATGCATTATTCAACTTGGTTGATTCCACCTTGATTCCAGAAATTAAAACCTATATATCAATGATGAAACCTTTAGTAACAAATATATACATGGTCCTGTAACAAACATAAAAAACATATGGTCCTCATCCATGGATGCTATGCAGCATATATTTTACAATTTTTATCCAATAATAAATGAGATCCATGTGAAGTATAAAAATCCACTATAGTTTGTTTTGGAAGTATATTTGTTCACCCTTGTCCACATACACATATTAGATAGGCCAAAAGATCTCCAAAAATATAGTTTAGTGGTACGAGTTGAGACGTTAAATGAGTATTACGAAAGAGTTTCAGAGTTCAATCTCTATTCCTAAAAAATCTCTCCTAAGGAATTCTCTCTCTAACCTAACAATTTAACAACTAACATTTATATTATTCAAACAAAAAAAAAACAACTAACATTTATAAAAAAGAAAAAAGATAAGCCTAAGATACTCTAGTTCTTATTTTATGTAACTTATCTTTATACTTTACAAAGTATATACCATTTATAAAAAATAAAAATAAAAGAAATGCAATCAAAAATAATTTAATTTGAATTGATGTAGAAAATTAGAACTACTTCTAATTGTAAAGCCTTTCAACACTAGAAATAAATGGCTAAAGTCTCAAATTTAAAGACAGCTAGATGACTTAAAAAATGAAGAGAAAAGTAACAGGCAAAGATCTTCATGTTAAAAGGATTAAAAGGAATCAAAGAGGTACATTCCATTGATATTGATTCCAACTATGTGCATTTGCTCCCATGTTGCTAGGACAAGTAGACTAAAAAGTGTGAAACTGATTATTTCTCTCAAGTTGGATTACTAAAATTGCCTATGAGGAATGTAATGGTGGAAAAATATAAAATGTCTTTTTCATTTGAAAAGTAGATAATTTTATGTGATGATAGTTATGAACACCTTAAGGACTTTAAGGGAAAGATATGGTTTTGTACTTATTATAGTCATATTCAGTCTTCAAACTATGCTCTTCAAGTACCAGCAGCCTCACTGAAGATGTGCTTGGTCTTAGGGTAAAAAGTGACATATGTCTTGTTTGATTGCTCTTTTCTTTTTCTATTTCTAACACTATGCTGATTTTGAGTAGAGGTGTTCGCGATGCGGTTTGGTTCGGTTTTGAGACTAAAAATCATCCGAACCACAAGATAAAAATGCATGCGGTTTGGTTTGGTTCGGTTGACTTTTAAAATACGATCCGAACCAAACCAAACCAAACCAATACGGTTTGGGTTGGATCGGTTTGTGCGTTTTTTTGAGACAATACAATTTTTTGTTTTCGATATTAAAATCAAGTTAAAAAGTTAAAACACAACATATTTTCACTAATGTTTCCAATAATGTTTTAAATTTCATCCAACATTACAATTTTATTTTTATCCAACAATGTTCGCAACTAGATAGATCAAATTAAAAATGTGGACAAAAAGTAATCTTATTTTGTAATAAGTGAAAAAAACTAAGATTTTATCATTTTCTAAAAGTTCAAGTAGCATATAAATACATTTTTGAAATAAAAAGCAAAGAAGAAACTCAACGAGAGAAATATATGTCATTTTATAAAATTTTCTACTGAGTTTATTTGCGTATTGGTGTAGATAACATATGTTTAATTTGTATTTTTCATATGTTGCTATTTGGTTTGGATTGGTTCGGTTGGTAAGATATAAACCGCAAACCGAACCAAACCATGCGGTTGAGTAAAAAATTGATCCGAATACATCCGAACCAAATGCGGTTTCGGTTTGGGTTGGTTCGGTTTGCGGTTTTTCTATTAGATTGGTTCGGTTTTGAACACCTCTAATTTTGAGTAAAGAGTCATTGTTTTTGTTATGATGATATTGTTACAAAGTTTCCACCGTCGCTTAGTTATGATTAATATTCGTCGGGAAATCTGAGACACACAAGATGAGTTCACCCCTTCTAACCAGGTTTTTTCCCATACACATTAGTCAAGGATCGGACCCTTGACCAAATGTTTAAGGGATCCAAGCTCCTTACCACTTGAATCAATCCATGTTTGTAGTAAAGAGTCATTTTAATCCCATCAAATTATATTAAAATTTATATATTAAAATTATAGCATCTGAATATTTGAAAATTTGCAAAAACATCCTCAAGTGTCTTTTTAGGTAATTATATAAACCAAATTGATTAATGAAGACACGTTTTAAGACCAAACTAGTTAATGAAAGACACGTTTAAGGATTAAACTTACTATTGAAAACCACATTTATGTACATTTTTTGACTTTGTAGTTTTGACACATTAAAAAAAAAACTATTGTGGCATACATTTAATAATCAAAATGAATATTTACTAGCTAATTTTGGGTGGGGTTGGCAAGCTCAAAATATCATTTCCTAGTGGTCTCATAAATAATTACTTGCTCAAGTTCTTACTATCCACGTAAGTATTATAAGAAAAAGACAAATAATTCTATCAAAAGTAATAAATCTCTATTGATTTTCTTATATGTATGTAAACAATTTTTTTTGTGTGAACCAAATATCTATGTGCATAACTATGAAGATTAATCTTTCTAGTCGAGTAAAATTATATTGGATGACAAAACTCTCCCTCAAATGACTGAATTTAAATCTAAAACCTCTTGTTAAACTAAATGATATTCCTTACCATCTCATTCAAGTGTTCTTGAATTATAGTAAAATAATTTTAAAATAACAACAAAAGAGAAGAGGATGACACATTTCTTGTTATATGATTAGCAAAATAATTGGTCGTCTAACTGCACATGCGAATATAATGAAATTAATTAAGCAAGTGCTTTGTTAATAATTTGAAATACATATGGATAGTAAGAACTTAGAGGTCAAACAAATAAAATACGAACTATTATCCATTCTTTTACAGCCAAGTTTTTGGGATATAGCCTTGCTGTCTCCACTCTCCAAACTTAATACAAGGCTGTAGGCTAAAGGACTTTTGGGTGGGTGGGTGTGTAACAAAGATATGAATCAAAATTTGATTGGAATCACTTATCCTATTATTTTCCTTGCCCTTTAAGTGAAAACCTAACATCTTTTAATAAAAAAGATAATAACTATGAGGAATTTTAAACGTAACATCCCTCTTTCCGTGATTCCACTGTGGTCTAAGTAGTCGTTAGAGAAGTGTCTTAAAACACCTAAAAATAAGTATCCTTGTTTATTAATTTTATTAGGTATGCAGCAACTTAACCTAATATTAGATTAGCAGTAATTTAACCTAACAAATTTCATCTAAAAAATGTTTCGCACCAATTTCATTCCTATCCTCTTGCCTTTTTCTTTTTGTCAATATTTTGTACACTTATTTAATACTAAAAAAATGCATCGCACAATTTCATGCTTTTTTTTTGACAATATTTTATACTCTTATTTAATACTAAAAAAAATCATCGCACCAATTTCTTTCCTTTTTTTTGACAATATTTTGTACACTTATTTAATACTAAAAAAATGCATCGCACCAATTTCATTCCTATTCTGTTGCCTTTTTTTTTTACAATATTTTTTACACTTATTTAATACGTTTACAAACAGAATACCCTAATTTCCACGCAAACTCGGCTACCCTAATCCTTATTTATTAATTTTATTAGGTCTGCAGCAACTTAACCTAATAATTTCCCTCTGAAATGCTGCATTAGGTTAGCAACAATTTAACCTAACAAATTCCATCTAAAATGCAGCTCACCAATTTAACCTAATAAATTCCCTCTAAAATGCAACAATCCTTAATATTTCTCCTCACTGATGAGTTTTTCATTCCTATCCTATTGTGTCATTGATGACATCCTGTCATTACGTAATATTAGGGACTTATTGTGACATTTTGATAGAGTTCTCATGCAATTTATACTGTTCTGGAGTGCAAAAAGCTTAAAATTTGAAGTCTGTTCGAAGGAAATCGCGCCACGCCAATTTCAAGCCGTGCTGCGATTTTTGAAGCAAAATTACACACTTCCTGTAAAGAGGAAATCGCGGCACGCCTATATACATGGCGCGGCGCGATTTTGATGGGTCAGGCCCATGACTTCTATAAATACTGCACTCAATCTGAAGAACAAGGGTTACGATTTTGGAGAGCAAAGTGCGATTTTGAGACATCAGAGACGGCTAGAAGGGCGATTTCTTCATCCTTTTACCAATTCATGTATGTTTTAATTATTTCATTGATTATGCTATTTGTAAACTCGATTATGAGTAGCTAAATCTCTCAGAGATTAGGTCAGAGATGAATCTATGTAACCCTAATTGATACATGTTGCTGTGAAACTCTATTACTTATTAATGATATTCTAGTTTTCATTCAATTCAATTGTTCTTAATGCTTTTTATATCCTGATCAAATATAAACATGATTTTGTGAGAACGAATGACTACTGACCATAGCTTTCGACTTAGACCTAATTGAATTGTTCTAATAAACATGGTTAGTCTAGGAATGGATAATCGTTTGTTAGTGATATTAGGTTAACGTGCTTAAACCTTTGATGATTATTAGACCACCTAAGGAATTAGGGGCTGTAGTTTAAAAAGAGGGTCCTAACTCAAGGGATTGATTAGGGCTAATTTGTTAACTATCGTGAAACTAGAGAATCATTAGTAATAATAGGTGCAGTAACCAATTAGGGGAAACATAGAGGATTCGAAGACCTGATCTCATCTCTCTCCATATTTTCTTAATCAAACCTATTTCTTTTATTTGATTTCTTAAAATCAAACCAAATCTATTGCCTAGTGGCAAACTAAAATAAACCTTTATACATCCTATTTTTATAACGCAATTGAATTATTGAAGTTAAAAACAGTCCTCGTGGGATCGATATTTTTACTACTTTGATAGTATTTGGTGCACTTGCCAGAACTCTATCAAGTTTTTGGCGCCGTTGCCGGGGACTGTTGAATTATTTCAACAAGGCAATTACGTTATAATTTAGGGTTTTTGCAATTTAATTTTCTGTTTTTAATTTTTATTTTTCTGTTTTCATATTCACTTGATTACTTTGCGTTGTGCAGTGCTACTAAGGTATTTTGCTGTTTATGCGAGGTAAACAGAGCTCAGACGACTTAGAGTACGATCCGGAAATTGAAAGGACTGCTAGAGCACTTCGGAAAGCTGTCCGATCGCAAAGGTTAGCTCAGTCCGTTCCACCGGGTGTTCGAGAACAAATACCGGAGCCATTCTCAGCTGAATCTGAAACGATCTCTTCTCCTAAATCTGCAACTATGGAAGGAGAAGGAGTTGTACCACCGAGACCTAAGCTAGGAGACTACGGGTTAGCCACTCATCGCGGTCAACTGACCCACACTTTTCAACCAGCTAACCCTGTAGCTTTCGACATCAAGACAACTGTCCTCAACGGTTTGAGGGACAAGCAATTCGATGGGACTGAAGCTATGAGTCCTCATGAACACTTGAGCCGCTTTGCTGAAACCTGCGAGTTTTGTGTGCAACCAGCCACCGTGACTGAAGCACAAAAGAAGCTAAGGCTGTTTCCTTTCACTTTGACGGGAAGAGCGAAAGATTGGTTGCTAACAATACCAAACGGGACTGTCCAAACATGGGAAGAGTTAGAGCTGAAGTTCTTGGAGAAATATTTCCCTATGTCTAAATATTGGGAAAAGAAGATGGAGATCTCTAACTTCAAGCAAGGAGAAGGTGAATCATTGTATGATGCTTGGGAGCGATTTAACTTACTTCTTAAGAGATGCCCAAATCATGAGTTCACCGAGAAACAATACCTCCAAATCTTCACTGAGGGGGTGACTCCAAACACTAGAATGTTCTTAGATGCTTCCGCGGGAGGTAGTCTCAAAAGCAAAACTGATCATGAAGTTCAAGCTCTAATTGAAAACATGGCTGGCAATGAGTATCGTGATCAAGCTAAAAAGAAAGAAAGAGGAGTGTTTGGGGTGAGTGAACAAACTGCTATCCTTGCTAACCAAGCAGCTATGAATAAACAAATCGAAGCTCTAACTAAGGAGTTTCAAGGCTTCACTTTGGCTCATAAGCAACAACAACAAGTGGCTGCAATCAAATGTGACTTATGTGGTGAACAACATCCCAACGGTGAGTGTGTTCCAGAAGGATCAAGTGAAGAAGCTAACTTCATGGGAGGTTATCAAAGGCAGAATCAATACTACAATTCAGGCATCAATAAGCATCCAAATCTAAGCTACTCAAATAACAATGCTTTGAACTCTCAGATGCTCACTCCTCCTCAACAACAACAAAGGAAGCCATCAGCTCTTGAGGAAACTATGATGAACTTCATGAAGATGACTCAAGACAACTTTGAAGAGATGAAGAAGAGTCAAGAAGCTGAAAGAAAGAACAATGAAGCTTCTAGGAAGATGCTTGAAACTCAACTGGGGCAATTGGCTAAGCAGTTGGCTGAACAAAACAAAGGCGGATTCTCAGGTAACACTAAAGATAACCCTAAGAATGAGTCTTGTAATGCTATTGAATTGAGGAGCAAAAAGGTTTTGACACCTTTAGTTCCTAAAGCTCCAAAGAAGGTTGATGATGTAGTTGAGGTGGAGAAGAACGATGTAGTTGAAAAAAATGATGAGGGTGTAGTTGAAAAAGAAAATGATCATGGAGTAGTTGAAAATGAAAGGAAGAAAAAAATAGAGGGAGAAAAAAGTGAGAAGTTAATTGATGAAGATTCAATCTTGAGGAAGTCGAAGAGTCAAATTTTGAAAGATGGAGACAAACCACAGGTTATTCCATCATATGTGAAGCTTCCATACCCTCACCTTTCAAAGAAGAAAGAAAAGGATGAAGGTCAATTCAAGAAGTTCATGCAACTTTTCTCACAACTTCAGGTGAACATTCCTTTCGGCGAAGCTCTTGATCAAATGCCGTTATATGCTAAGTTCATGAAAGACTTGTTGACTAAACGAAGGAAGCCTAAGGATGATGAGAACATAGCACTTTCTGAAAATTGTAGTGCTATTCTTCAAAAGAAGCTGCCACCTAAGCTGAAGGATCCTGGTGCATTTACTATCCCTTGTTCAATTGGACCGGTAGACATTGGAAGAGCTTTATGTGACTTGGGAGCAAGTATCAACCTGATGCCTCTTTCAATGATGAAGAAGCTTAAGTGTGGGGAACCAAAACCAACAAGAATGACCATTACTTTAGCTGATCGGTCAATCTCTTATCCTTTCGGTGTGCTTGAAGATGTGCTAGTCAAGGTTAATGACTTGGTGTTCACAGCAGATTTTGTGATCTTAGATATGGCTGAAGATGAGGATATGCCACTCATTCTAGGAAGACCTTTCCTTGCAACTGGCCGTGCTTTGATTGACATTGAGAAAGGAGAGCTAATGTTGAGATTCCATAAGGAGCAAGTAGTGTTTAATATATTTGAGGCCATGAAGCACAAAGATGAAAATCCCAAGTGTTACCGGATTGACATTGTTGAAGAAATAGTTAAAGATGACTCTTGTGAACATCAACCAACATACCCTCTTGAACGTGCAATTGTGAATTCTATAGAAAAAGGTGAAGATGATGAAGATCTTGAAGTAAGTGATTGTGTGAAGCAACTAGCAGCAAGCAAGCAAGAGTTGGGTCTGGTAAAAATAGAAGAATTAATGGGTAAGCACTCTATGGATGCTCCTATTTTGAGTGGAGAAGGAGAGAAAAATCCAGAATTAAAAGAACTCCCTTCTCACTTGAAATATGTTTTTCTCACTAAGGATGCCTCTAAACCAGTAATTATCAGCAATACCTTGACACCTTTAGAAGAAGAAAAATTAATGAGGGTGTTAAGAGACAATCAAGGAGCTTTGGGGTGGAACATTTCTGATCTGAAGGGTATTAGTCCAGCTTATTGCATGCATAAAATACACATGGAGGCTGAATACAAACCGGTGGTTCAACCTCAAAGGAGACTTAACCCAACAATGAAGGAAGTGGTAAAGAAAGAGGTGCTGAAGTTACTAGATGCAGGTATGATCTACCCTATCTCAGATAGCTCATGGGTAAGTCCAGTTCATGTGGTACCCAAGAAAGGAGGAATGACGGTGGTAGCAAATGAAAAAAATGAATTGATACCTACCCGCACCGTCACTGGTTGGAGAATGTGTATAGACTACCGGAGGTTGAAGACTGCAACAAGAAAGGACCACTTTCCATTACCATTCATGGATCAAATGATTGAGAGATTGGCTGGCCAAGCCTTCTATTGCTTCTTGGATGGGTATTCAGGGTATAAGCAAATTGCAGTAGCTCCGGAGGATCAAGAAAAGACTGCCTTCACTTGTCCATTTGGAGTGTTTGCTTATCGAAGGATGCCCTTTGGGCTGTGTAATGCGCCGGCAACCTTTCAAAGGTGCATGCTTTCCATCTTCTCTGATATGATAGAGAAGAACATTGAGGTATTTATGGACGACTTTTCTGTTTTTGGTAAGTCTTTTGATCAATGCTTGTTCCATTTAAATGTTGTACTTAAAAGATGCACCGAAACTAACCTTGTTTTGAATTGGGAAAAATGTCATTTTATGGTAACTGAAGGTATAGTTTTGGGACATAAAATAAGTGCTAAAGGCATTGAGGTGGACCAAGCCAAGATAGAGGTTATAGAGAAACTTCCTCCACCCGTCAACGTTAAAGGAGTGAGGAGTTTCTTGGGGCATGCCGGTTTCTATCGGCGGTTCATAAAAGACTTTTCTAAAATTTCCAAACCCCTCTGTAACCTCTTGGTCAAAGAAAACGAGTTTAATTTTGATTCTGAATGTCTAAATGCTTTTTCTTTGATTAAAAACAAGTTGGTAACTGCACCAATAATCATTGCACCCGATTGAGATTTACCTTTTGAACTTATGTGTGATGCAAGTGATTATGCTGTTGGTGCAGTCCTAGGCCAACGCAAGAACAAATTTTTTCATGCAATTTACTATGCAAGCAAGGTTTTAAATGAAAATCAAGTTAACTATTCCACAACTGAAAAGGAATTGCTTGCGGTAATCTTTGCATTGGAAAAATTTCGTTCTTATCTAATAGGCTCCAAAGTCATTGTTTTTGCAGATCATGCAGCTCTCAAATATCTCTTAACTAAAGGGGATTCAAAGCCTCGACTGTTGAGGTGGATCCTATTATTGCAAGAATTTGATCTTGAAATTCGTGACAAGAAGGGAGTCGAGAACGTGGTAGCTGACCACCTCTCAAGGCTGGAGAATGATGAGGTAACAAAGAAGGAGAAGGCCATCAAGGCCGAGTTCCCCGATGAACAGCTGTTTGCTATTGGAGAAAGACCTTGGTTTGCTGACATGGCAAACTTTAAGGCCGGCAACATAGTTCCTGATGATCTGACCTACCCTCAGAGGAAAAAGTTCTTCAAAGATGCAAACCACTACTTGTGGGATGACCCGTATCTGTTTAAGGTAGGTACTGACGGTTTGATTAGACGTTGTGTTGCAGGTGAGGAAGCACATAGTATCATGTGGCACTGCCATAGCTCAGCTTATGGAGGCCACCACAGTGGAGAAAGAACAGCTGCAAAAATTTTGCAAAGTGGATTCTGGTGGCCCACCCTTTTCAAAGATTGCCACGACTTCGTCACAAGATGTGACAAATGCCAAAGGACAGGTAACATATCAAAGAGGAATGAAATGCCCCTAAAAGGAATCATTGAAGTTGAACCATTTGATTGTTGGGGTATTGATTTTATGGGACCATTCCCTTCCTCTTACTCTTATCTCCATATTCTAGTCTGTGTTGATTATGTCACAAAGTGGGTTGAAGCGATACCATGTGTTGCTAATGATGCCAAAACGGTTGTCAACTTCCTTCAAAAGAATATTTTCACTAGGTTTGGAACCCCTAGAGTATTGATCAGTGATGGGGGGAAGCATTTTTGCAATAATTTTCTTGAAAATGTGCTCAAAAAGTATAACATTAAGCACAAAGTTGCAACTCCCTATCACCCACAAACTAGTGGTCAAGCAGAGGTTTCAAACCGACAGCTGAAACAGATTCTGGAGAAGACAGTTGCGTCAAATAGGAAAGATTGGTCTAGGAAATTAGATGACGCACTGTGGGCATATAGGACAGCCTTTAAGACCCATCTTGGGTTCTCACCCTATCAGTTAGTCTATGGGAAGGCATGTCATCTTCCAGTCGAGCTAGAACATAAAGCTTATTGGACCATTAAGGCCTTAAATTTTGATCAAATAGCCGCTGGTAAGAAAAGAATTTTGAAACTTAATGAACTTGAGGAGATGAGGCTTAGAGCGTATGAAAATGCACTCATCTATAAAGCCAGGACAAAAAGGTATCACGACAAAAACTTAGTGTCTAGGGATATTAACTGTGGACAACTAGTTTTGTTGTATAATTCCAGGTTGAAGCTGTTTCCTGGGAAGCTCAAGTCAAAATGGTCTGGACCATTCTTGGTCAAAAGTGTGTCACCATATGGAGCTGTTGAACTAGTGACACCTGAAGGAGATCGAAGTTTCAAAGTAAATGGACAAAGAGTTAAACCATACCTAGGTGGCGACCTACCAAAAGGAAGGGTGGCACTCATTCTGAATGACCTCTGAGAATCCTTAGCAGTCAAGCTAGTGACGATAAAGAAGCGCTGGGTGGGAGGCAACCCACTACATTTATTTTATTTTCAATTTATTTTCTTTATTTTCTTTTTAATGTCGAAGTCCATTGAACTTATTTCCCTATTGTAATTGCTCCTGCACTTGTTTATTATTAATGAATTTGTTTTGTTTCATGTGACCTATTCCAGTTTAGTAACAGTTGTTTGATGAAACGGTATTCCAAAAGTTCTAAAGGAGGGGTGACTTGATTCAAAGGCGAAGTGTACGGCGTTGCTAGGTAGTCACATACTCCCAGAAATCTCAGCCATAAGGTTCATTGCCAAATTTTTTTTTCAATTTACTTATATTTAGATTAGTTTTCCATGCAACTACATTTCTAGAACTTGCATTGTTTCTCTATTATTGATTGGTCTTTGTCAATTACACACTGAGGCAAAAGTGCTTGGTCCTGTGAGCCTTTTTGAAGCCTACCCTGTTTTAATTTGTTAAATTTATCCTTTCTTAACCAATTGTGAGCCGGTAGGATTAGAACTTTTTGTTCGGTGACAAACTACATTACAAGCCTAGAGACTTTTAGGATTTGTCCCTTAATGTATTTTCTGAGTTAAGGCATTGTAGTATGTTGCTAAAGATTAAGTTTGGGGTTGCTATTGGAATTTGCAACCAACTAAGTTTGGGGTGGGGGTACTAGAGAATTAGAGAACAAAAATGAAAAGAATTATGAAATTGTCATGCAAAATATACACAAAAATGGTGTATCAAAAAAAAAAGAGAAATTGAATGATGAAAAAGGGACAAAACATTGAAAATCCGAGTAACTTCAAACTCGAGAGTCCCTAAATGTTAAAAATATTCTCTAGTACCTTTGCATTGATTGTATTTCCACAAGGTGAATGAATGAAGGATTGAATTTTGTGCTTTAACTTCCGTAGGAATGCCTAACTCAAATTTTGTGTAGCCTACTTATCCAAATATATCCCACCTTTCACCTAAGCCCCGTTATAACCCTAAAGACCTCAAAAGTGTGTAATGATATTGACTTTGATTGATGTTTAGAAACTTTTCAAGCGTATGGTAATATGTAGACCTGCATGTCGACTGGTAGAACCCTATTTCATATTGATGCGTGGAGTTGTGAACTGGTGGATGCGAACAAGTCAAACTAGCTCATCTTTAGCTAGAAGGAGAATGAACTTTTGGGTACTATCGTTTTGTCAGGTAACTGTTATTTTACTGTCGTTTGTCACTGTTGCAAGCAAATTCCTTGAGGACAAGGAATGGTTTAAGTTTGGGTTTGTGATGACATCCTGTCATTACGTAATATTAGGGACTTATTGTGACATTTTGATAGAGTTCTCATGCAATTTATACTGTTCTGGAGTGCAAAAAGCTTAAAATTTGAAGTCTGTTCGAAGGAAATCGCGCCACGCCAATTTCAAGCCGTGCTGCGATTTTTGAAGCAAAATTACACACTTCCTGTAAAGAGGAAATCGCGGCACGCCTATATACATGGCGCGGCGCGATTTTGATGGGTCAGGCCCATGACTTCTATAAATACTGCACTCAATCTGAAGAACAAGGGTTACGATTTTGGAGAGCAAAGTGCGATTTTGAGACATCAGAGACGGCTAGAAGGGCGATTTCTTCATCCTTTTACCAATTCATGTATGTTTTAATTATTTCATTGATTATGCTATTTGTAAACTCGATTATGAGTAGCTAAATCTCTCAGAGATTAGGTCAGAGATGAATCTATGTAACCCTAATTGATACATGTTGCTGTGAAACTCTATTACTTATTAATGATATTCTAGTTTTCATTCAATTCAATTGTTCTTAATGCTTTTTATATCCTGATCAAATATAAACATGATTTTGTGAGAACGAATGACTACTGACCATAGCTTTCGACTTAGACCTAATTGAATTGTTCTAATAAACATGGTTAGTCTAGGAATGGATAATCGTTTGTTAGTGATATTAGGTTAACGTGCTTAAACCTTTGATGATTATTAGACCACCTAAGGAATTAGGGGCTGTAGTTTAAAAAGAGGGTCCTAACTCAAGCGATTGATTAGGGCTAATTTGTTAACTATCGTGAAACTAGAGAATCATTAGTAATAATAGGTGCAGTAACCAATTAGGGGAAACATAGAGGATTCGAAGACCTGATCTCATCTCTCTCCATATTTTCTTAATCAAACCTATTTCTTTTATTTGATTTCTTAAAATCAAACCAAATCTACTGCCTAGTGGCAAACTAAAATAAACCTTTATACATCCTATTTTTATAACGCAATTGAATTATTGAAGTTAAAAACAGTCCTCGTGGGATCGATATTTTTACTACTTCGATAGTATTTGGTGCACTTGCCAGAACTCTATCAGTCATCGTTTGTATATATCTATTATTTCTGTAGACTTTTTTTTTTACAAGTCGTTGTACACTTATTTAATACGTTTACAAACAGAATACCCTAATTTCCATGCAAACTCGGCTATATAAAATTGACAATGAAGAGAATCAAATAACTTAAATAATTTTTTTAACTATAAAAGTAATAAATAAAATTGACCCGTGCAACAATATAATATTGTATTCTTTTTATCTTTTTTCTTTATAATTTTTTTTAAAAAAATGAGAAGATAATCCCCCAATAATATATTATGATAAAATAAAATAACAGTCTTTAATTGATTAGTTTTTCAAAACTAAAATGTAAAATTTGATAAGATTCAAGTGTCATTGAATGACATAGTAATACAAATTTAATTGTATTATTGTATCTCTAATAATCTAATTTGTGTTTATTGATCGACCCATAATCTTACGGGTTAAAGATTATTCATTGGTCTCTATTATAATGAACAAGATCCGTGCGGCGCACGGGTCAAAAGTCTAGTTATTAATTTTTTTTTTTGAAGAGATCTAGTTATTAATCTTGTATGGGACATTTGAATGTTTTTTCCCACGCTTTTTGATTTCGTTAATGACCTATATGTGGTAGTCATATCATTTCTTGAGTTGTACTCATCCAATCAACTTGATTGTGGTATTTAGAAATCTTTCAATTAACTACAACTTTTATGCTTATCCCAAATTATAATTCATCCATCATCTATGCTTAAATTAGTGATCAATCAAAATATTCCGTGATGAATTTTCAGTTTTGGGGATGACGACTTTTTTCTGTTGTGGTGGTCGGAGTTTGAACTCCAAACCTTGCATATATTATGCATTGTCCCTACCAACTGAATTAAGCTCACGAGGATAGGAGATGTCGACTTTTAGTGAAGGGGAAGTCGCTTTGGAAAAGAATTTTGGAGCAAAAAAACTAATTGGTTTTAGATATGGAGATTAGAGTAGATAATTGTTGGGTTTGGAAGTTTATTTGAAGGAGGCCTTTCTTTGCTTGAGAGGAAGGAATCTATAAGGATTTTATGTATTTGATTAGTTCGGTTCAATTGTCGACAAGAGATAATGAGACGCTCATGGATCTTATTCGGTAAACTCCATTTACCTATATCTTTGCGATCAAAACTTTCCCTCCTCCTTTGATGATTCAAGAGGTAAGCTTCTTGTTAAGAATTATTAGGGTAGTTATGCTCCTTCAAAAGTCTCAGTGTAATATCCCGCCTGACAGTATCGGTATATTACCCGTTAATCGTGTCAGAGGAATTAAATTCATGGAAAAGTAAGTTAAAGGAAAATATTTTATGACATGTCAGCATAATACGGATAAAGTATCAGTGTTGGGTTTAAACACGTTCAAGGGCAAGGGCAGTTTGGTAATTGCGCGGGAAAAGATATTTATTTGGTAAAGGCACCAAAAATATCCCATTTCTTATCTTCTTTCTCTCTCTTGATTGGAAAACATTTTCTCTTCCTTCTCTCCTCTCTTCTTCATCGCCCTCTTCCTCTCCTCTCTCCACCAATCCCTTCCAAAATCTTCTTCCTCTCATGTTAAGCTTTAGATTATGTTTCCTTGTGAACCTCTAGACCTTAAGGAAGCTTGGGTTTTGTTTGATTTCTTCATTTCTCCTCTCAAAGATGGGTTCAAAGGTTAGGGTTTTGGGTTGGATAAGAGGTTAAAGCTTTTGGTTTATGACTTGGAGCTTATGTTGATCATGTAGCATGGAATTGGAGAGTTAAGTAAGGAATAACCTTGAGGTTATGTTGGAAACAAGAGCTAGGGTTTTGGAGATGAAAGTTGGAGTTGGGATATAAATTTCAAGATTGTTGAACAAACCAAGATTATGGTGTCTTAGGATTCAAGAAAACAACAAGATTGAATGGCTTAAGCTAAGATTGCAAGAGAAATCAAGCTAGGGTTTTGTTGTTTGAGCTTAGTGCTTGAAGGATTGTCAAGTTTATTATGAGGTGAGTTCCATAGCTAGTTTTCCTACCCTTTGGGATTATGAATATGCCATGTTAGATTATTATGATTATCATGAAGTTTTAGGGTTTTTCAAGTATATGTTAGTTGCCCTTTTCTTGCCAGTGCATACTAAACATGTTTATACTTGCCAAATGAATGTTTTACAAGTTTCCTGTGATCAAACATGTTCCTAAACACTTATATACACTTGGTTTGAGGTTTTTGGGTCAAAAATACCATTTTTAGGGGTTCTGGACTGTCACTACTCGCCACGGCGAGTTAATACTCGCCACAGCGAGCTAGAAGGCCGAACAGGGGGTTTTGCTCGCCTCCTACTCGCCATGGCGAGCAGTAGCTCGCCTCCCCAGTAACTTCACTCGCCTAGGCGAGTAAGTAGTGCCCTCTGGTGCTGCTTGCTCATTTCAGGCAGATTCGGTGATTTTCGTTCCGGATCTTTTGTGCAGTCTTTTATGAATGTAAACCCCTCAAACCAAGGTCCTAAATGATGATTAATGAAAGCAAGATTTTTATGAAATGAAGCAAGTATTAAGCATGTTAGTAAGGCATGGCATATGAGAGAAACATGTTAGGAATCAGGTAGCAAGTTATCCATAAGCAAGGGAAAACTAGAGCCTCGACATAGTTGTCGAGAACTAGCTAGTTAGCATAAATCTTTAGAATGATAAGACGCGAAGAATATTATCTTTGCACATGATTATGAATGTTTTAGCAAGCATGTTAAGTTGTGGTTTGATTAGTTAATCACTCCACCATGTTTAGGAATGTACAAGCATGAACAAGTATGTAATTACCGCTAATCGGATCGATCAAGGTTCCGAGGTAAACATGTATGTATGATTAAGTTTAGCTTATATACACGACAAAACCATGACTAATAATATGTAGGTGGCATGTCTCTTGCTATCCACATCAGGGGGATACAAGGGGTTCTCATGATGAGAACGATTCAAGCCGTAAGGGACCCGCATGTCACCGAGTAAGCAAGATGTAGGTGTTCGTGTCTCTTGTTATCCACGCCAGGGGGATACGGGAGGTTCTCGACCTAAGGGGAACGGTTCAATCCGCAAGGGACCCGCACGACACCGAGGGAGTCCGATGTACGTACATCGGTCATGTATGGGATTGATCTCGGGGTTACTCCACCCGGGACTATCCGTAAAATGAATTAAGATAACATTGTTTGTTCAACGCTAACCAATATGAATGAACTTAAGTACGTTTATGTATGTTATGTTTACGATTCCATGTACGATTATGTATGAGAATAAGAGCATTAGATGCTTTAAGACAAGTACAAGTTATGTATAGAGCAAGCTATGAACATGATACCGATGACGATCTTAGGTTTCCCCTAATCGTCCGGTTTAGAATCGTGCCATGATTATGTTATGTTTAGGCCTTGATACGTAGATCGTATTCTTGGCAATGCGGTTCTAGGTTCCCTTTCGACCGCCATGACACGTATAGGATGAGAAGCCTACAACAAGTGAGATAAGCCTATGTCGGGTCTAGCATGCACAACCGTCTAGGAAATATGACCACACACGTATAATCAACCATCAGGTTGTAATGTAGACACATGGTGACCGTAGGTTTCCCCTGAGGTTACCTATAGCCTAGGATTTAGGGGAACTCACTGAGACATTATGTCTCATCCTAATCCTTATTTGTTTCAGATATACAGGATGGATGGCAAGCTAGTAGCCGAATGGATTTTAGCAAGAGCTCGTTCGTACCCGAAGCATGAAGAATATGGATTTCAAGGATGTACTTATGTTATATAGATAAGATGTGATGTATTTGATATTGTACGAACGAGATTTGTTGTATATAAATTCATTCAAAATTTTATTGTTGTATATTTTAATGTATCCAGTACTAAATTCAACGCACGTGCTAGACTTTCTAGATACGTCTAGTATGGGTGTTACATTTGGTATCAGAGCAGGTCGATTCAGACCGTGCCTTGGGTCATTAAATTACAACAAAGGAAGTGGGACCATTGGGTTCCAGGTAAATGTTCTAGTTGTTGTTGTTAGTTGAGCCTGATCAACTCAATTTAGCATTCAACGATTAGAATGGATGCCTGAGAGCTGAATAGGACCCAGGAGGAACGAAGTATGTGATGAACAAGTTTAATCGTGCCAAAAGGTGGCCGGTGAACTAATCAATTAGAAGTGTGAGTCCTCCGGGAATATAAGGTCATGCTAAGAATGAACGTTCCAACCATGTCGGGTAAGATGTTAGCAATACTTCATGTACTCGTAAGTGACGAAGTTGGATATTTCTAAGTATGACCGAAAGTTTCGGTAAGAGTTGTTGTTGGAACGGGTTTATGATATTCTGGGATGTCAGAACAAGGCTACAAGATGGTGAGAAGTCGACGTATGTTGACAGAGTCAGCGGGCTATCAGGAATAGTATTATATGAATAAAGCTAAGGACATGTATGTTTGGAAAGTTGTGTAAGTGGCAATGTAATGAGGAAAACTATTCTTAGTGGAGGAAATTAAGGACTCAAGAGAAAGTTTTATGTTACTAGGATTAAGGCATTGATTTCCGACGTGCCAAGAATTGTATCGAAAAAGGTTGATGTTGCCGTGCATATGTCATAGAATATTTCACGCAGATAGGAATGAATGATGTGCATTGTATACTTGAGAATAAGAAATTTTATGCAAAGAATGTTTTATGAAAAATGGAGTTGGAGAAGCTCACCAATAGCAAGCCTGGGATGAAACTTTCTGTTTTTAGGAAACCTATTAGTTCGTTCCTATGGTTTGCAATGACTATTGGAGAGATGTCTTCATAATAACTTTTTTTTTTGAGATGAAAATCTTTTCTGACATCAAGTAATGAATGCATATCATATCCTAAGATTTCCAAGGAAAAAGGCATGGGCAATTATCAACGAAATCGATACGGTTTAAGGTAACTTTGGAAATTAATGTGTTAAGAATCAAGAACGAGTCAAGATCAAGAGTATAGATGTTCCGACATTTAGAAGGAAAATAACAGATGTTTATGCATGAGGTGTGAAGTAGGAAGTTAAAGTGGTGCAAAGTTATGAGAAATTACAAGGTTCACCGATTATGTGGAATTATGACGTATCACTCGAACCTATGTTTTGCTTAATTAACTTGCTAAGGCTCATTATGAAGTTGAACTATAAGGTTTAAAAGATTTACACGTATAGGTGATTGAGGTTGATATTTTGAAAATTCACGAGATTTTCTAGGAACCAGTTTGCTTCGACACTCGTAGAGCGGGCTAGACTCATTAGAGTCTAGGTTCGATGGCACGTATGTGTTATCAACTCGTTCTAGGATTTTAGAGCAAGGGTCGGGGCCTAAACTCAATATATATTTATAAAGTAGAAAAATTATCAACGTCAATGACCCGTGCGCTAATTTACGAAGTTTTCTTTAAAAGGAAAATCAACGAGCAAGCATTGGTAAGATTAAGCAAAGTATAGTATGCAAGAATGCTAAGGTACAAGGATTAGATGTTCAAGAAAGATATGTTCAGGTACAAGACGAGTTTGTCAAAGGAATTCAAGTTTCCTTGGAACCAAGTTCAAGTATGTTATGTACACCGCAGCAGGTAAATCCAACAAGCAAGAATGTAAGGTTTACCCCCAAGTTAAGTATTATGAGCATACGATAAGTTATCACAAGTTTTGTCTTACAAGACAAGTGTAAGGTTGTGATGTTGGTTGCAACATGGAAGATCTCAAGAAGTAAGTAATCAAGTGATAAGCATGAATTGAAGTCTCGATCGCTCTAACGGATTAGAGTGATGGTTTAAGCCAACCGGTGGGAATCAGAGTAGCGCCATGGAAGCTAATCGATTAATCATGAAATATGGAAGTTTAGTATGAAAGAATGTTCAGTTGGTAACACAAGTAAAGAATCGAAACATCAAGAATGAGGACCGGTATTCAGATAAGATAGTAATGTTCAAGTAATATTTGAGGAGATTATTTGAAGATTCAAGTTTAATGTCCTTAGATAAGGGGAACAAGTTAATGTCAAGTGCGTCAAGGATCTTTTTGGTTTATATCATGTATTAAAATGTGTATGAGGTATGTATATCAGTTAAGAAGGTAAAATTCCACCTTTGAAGTTTAAGTATGTTATTATGTAGGGAGATGCGACTCTCGAGATTTGTGCAATAAGAATCATACTGTCGTGTGCAACACTTGTTGAGTGACAACGATACTTGTTAAGACATGTCAAGTCATAATTTTATAACTTTCAAAAGCTAAGATTGGTATTAAGGAACTTGGAAACGATGCTTTTTTTTTTTTTTTAAACTCATGAAATTATACATTTTTGAGACTGGTGAGATACGTTTTAAGTAAACTCACTTAAGACGTACAAACTTCAGGACCAACTTGTTGCGGACAAGTTTGGGGTGAGTGGTTAAATCTTTTTCAAAAAAAAAAATAGAAACTCGTCCAGAGGGTCTGTGGTACCACTGCAAAATCAGTTTTGGAAATGATAAAATCTTTTTCAGTCATGTATCTATACGTTCCAAGAACCCTAATACCAGGACTTAAGAAAATTCCTTTAAGAAAGATTCTAGAACACGTATCGTTATCATTTAATAAGAGGCGATACTTGAAAGTATGCACATGTTATGGAAACGACAATGTTCGTATGAAGCCAATATCGTATGGGATGCACGGATTCGTGGTTAAGGATGCTCAATGTAAGTGGAATTACTAGAAAGTTTCAAGAGCATGTGAACCACAACGTTGGTTATTAGATTGTCAGATGAAGTGACAAGTTGATTTCACTCCTCTATGTCAAGTTATATGATTTACCCATTAGTTCGGGGGTGATAAGATCCATTGAGATTGTAATGAAATCGGAAGATTTCCTAAGGCTCTGAAAAGAGATAAGAGATTCGTGGAATCATTTGTATGAGTAATGCAAGTAAGAGGCATGTGTCTCAAGGTACAGAAAGTAGATTGATGTATGAAGTATAAGTTTACCCGATAAGATTATGTATGCATAAAAAAAAAATGTTTCAAAGTTACAAGTAAGCACTGCAGGGCAAACCTGGTTTCCGGCAGGATTCCAGTTAAAAGGCAAATCCTGAGTGTTCATGTTCATGACAAGATATCTTTAGGAATGGTTTATGTTAAACGGGTAAGATACGAGTCTAAAACAACAAGTCTGTGTGTAGCAAGGAATGTTCTAAATCATGATGTACTAAGATAACTTCAAGATTTAAGTGGTATTAAGATCAAGAAACTATATGCTTATGAGTATGAATCAAGGAACAAGATGAAACACAAGCAACGATGAACTTCTTGAGAATCTGTGTTTCGAATATGTAGGGCTTAGACCGAAGATGATAAGTTTATGTCTTGAGATTTGGTAGTCGATCTCTAAATTTCAAGGACGAAATTTTTTTAAAGGGGGGTAGAATGTAATATCCCGCCTGACAGTATCGGTATATTACCCGTTAATCGTGTCAGAGGAATTAAATTCATGGAAAAGTAAGTTAAAGGAAAATATTTTATGACATGTCAGCATAAT
Organism: Medicago sativa; assembly: GCF_051527215.1. Classification (NCBI taxonomy): domain Eukaryota; kingdom Viridiplantae; phylum Streptophyta; class Magnoliopsida; order Fabales; family Fabaceae; genus Medicago; species Medicago sativa. The sequence continues at coordinate 28,287,721 of NC_140749.1, read as the reverse complement.
ACGAATAAAGTATCAGTGTTGGGTTTAAACACGTTCAAGGGCAAGGGCGGTTTGGTAATTGCGCGGGAAAAGATATTTATTTGGTAAAGGCACCAAAAATATCCCATTTCTTATCTTCTTTCTCTCTCTTGATTGGAAAACATTTTCTCTTCCTTCTCTCCTCTCTTCTTCATCGCCCTCTTCCTCTCCTCTCTCCACCAATGCCTTCCAAAATCTTCTTCCTCTCATGTTAAGCTTTAGATTATGTTTCCTTGTGAACCTCTAGACCTTAAGGAAGCTTGGGTTTTGTTTGATTTCTTCATTTCTCCTCTCAAAGATGGGTTCAAAGGTTAGGGTTTTGGGTTGGATAAGAGGTTAAAGCTTTTGGTTTATGACTTGGAGCTTATGTTGATCATGTAGCATGGAATTGGAGAGTTAAGTAAGGAATAACCTTGAGGTTATGTTGGAAACAAGAGCTAGGGTTTTGGAGATGAAAGTTGGAGTTGGGATATAAATTTCAAGATTGTTGAACAAACCAAGATTATGGTGTCTTAGGATTCAAGAAAACAACAAGATTGAATGGCTTAAGCTAAGATTGCAAGAGAAATCAAGCTAGGGTTTTGTTGTTTGAGCTTAGTGCTTGAAGGATTGTCAAGTTTATTATGAGGTGAGTTCCATAGCTAGTTTTCCTACCCTTTGGGATTATGAATATGCCATGTTAGATTATTATGATTATCATGAAGTTTTAGGGTTTTTCAAGTATATGTTAGTTGCCCTTTTCTTGCCAATGCATACTAAACATGTTTATACTTGCCAAATGAATGTTTTACAAGTTTCCTGTGATCAAACATGTTCCAAAACACTTATATACACTTGGTTTGAGGTTTTTGGGTCAAAAATACCATTTTTAGGGGTTCTGGACTGTCACTACTCGCCACGGCGAGTTAATACTCGCCACAGCGAGCTAGAAGGCCGAACAGGGGGTTTTGCTCGCCTCCTACTCGCCATGGCGAGCAGTAGCTCGCCTCCCCAGTTACTTCACTCGCCTAGGCGAGTAAGTAGTGCCCTCTGGTGCTGCTTGCTCATTTCAGGCAGATTCGGTGATTTTCGTTCCGGATCTTTTGTGCAGTCTTTTATGAATGTAAACCCCTCAAACCAAGGTCCTAAATGATGATTAATGAAAGCAAGATTTTTATGAAATGAAGCAAGTATTAAGCATGTTAGTAAGGCATGGCATATGAGAGAAACATGTTAGGAATCAGGTAGCAAGTTATCCATAAGCAAGGGAAAACTAGAGCCTCGACATAGTTGTCGAGAACTAGCTAGTTAGCATAAATCTTTAGAATGATAAGACGCGAAGAATATTATCTTTGCACATGATTATGAATGTTTTAGCAAGCATGTTAAGTTGTGGTTTGATTAGTTAATCACTCCACCATGTTTAGGAATGTACAAGCATGAACAAGTATGTAATTACCGCTAATCGGATCGATCAAGGTTCCGAGGTAAACATGTATGTATGATTAAGTTTAGCTTATATACACGACAAAACCATGACTAATAATATGTAGGTGGCATGTCTCTTGCTATCCACATCAGGGGGATACAAGGGGTTCTCATGATGAGAACGATTCAAGCCGTAAGGGACCCGCATGTCACCGAGTAAGCAAGATGTAGGTGTTCGTGTCTCTTGTTATCCACGCCAGGGGGATACGGGAGGTTCTCGACCTAAGGGGAACGGTTCAAGCCGCAAGGGACCCGCACGACACCGAGGGAGTCCGATGTACGTACATCGGTCATGTATGGGATTGATCTCGGGGTTACTCCACCCGGGACTATCCGTAAAATGAATCAAGATAACATTGTTTGTTCAACGCTAACCAATATGAATGAACTTAAGTACGTTTATGTATGTTATGTTTACGATTCCATGTACGATTATGTATAAGAATAAGAGCATTAGATGCTTTAAGACAAGTACAAGTTATGTATAGAGCAAGCTATGAACATGATACCGATGACGATCTTAGGTTTCCCCTAATCGTCCGGTTTAGAATCGTGCCATGATTATGTTATGTTTAGGCCTTGATACGTAGATCGTATTCTTGGCAATGCGGTTCTAGGTTCCCTTTCGACCGCCATGACACGTATAGGATGAGAAGCCTACAACAAGTGAGATAAGCCTATGACGGGTCTATCATGCACAACCGTCTAGGAAATATGACCACACACGTATAATCAACCATCAGGTTGTAATGTAGACATGTGGTGACCGTAGGTTTCCCCTGAGGTTCCCTATAGCCTAGGATTTAGGGGAACTCACTGAGACATTATGTCTCATCCTAATCCTTATTTGTTTCAGATATACAGGATGGATGGCAAGCTAGTAGCCGAATGGATTTTAGCAAGAGCTCGTTCGTACCCGAAGCATGAAGAATATGGATTTCAAGGATGTACTTATGTTATATAGATAAGATGTGATGTATTTGATATTGTACGAACGAGATTTGTTGTATATAAATTCATTCAAAATTTTATTGTTGTATATTTTAATGTATCCAGTACTAAATTCAACGCACGTGCTAGACGTTCTAGATACGTCTAGTATGGGTGTTGCACTCAGTTTTTTTTTCTTCCGGCAATTGCTTCTTAACCGCCTTCCAACAAAAAGAAATCATTTGACGAGGCGTGTGATTCGAGATGTTTTGGAGTTATATTGGTCCCTATGGTATGAAATTTTCAAATGGATTGATGTGGTTATAGTGCTCCCAAGGAAAGTTTCAACATTGCTTGAGATTTTCTCTTACTTGAATTGAAAACGAAAAGGGGAGAAAAGGGTTTTGTTGGGTTGCCATACGACTTTTCGGTTAATTTGAAAGGCGCGAAATAAGAAATTTTACCGGAAAGACTTTAAATACTTTGGAGGTGGTTGATGATATGTTTTATAAATGGTTTTCTTTTCCTCTAGATTGTATGTTTTGATGATCTCTTAGTTATTATTATTATTATTTTTTTTACACTTTCTTTTTTGTTGGAAAATCCTATTTAAGATTGTATGTTTTGATGATTTCTTAGTTATTATTATTATTATTTTTTTTACACTTTCTTTTTTGTTGGAAAATCCTATTTATCTAGAAAAATAGCATCAAGAATTTTTCAAGACACAGTTGGCAAGTTTTAATTGCATGATTTATTTGTTCACTTCCTATTTTTCAGCCACACCTCCTTGAATTGTGGCAAATAGTGCATTGTGATTGGTTGCTCTTTATTCTTGAAGAATTCTTGATGTTATTTTTCTAGAGATATAACATTGTTTTTGTTTGTTATTTTGTATTCCTTGTTTTTCGGTTGTTTTAGGATGAGTGAGTACTATTTGTACTTTTTGTCGGTATCTGAATTTATTGCAGCTTGTAGCCTTGCACTTATATTTTCCTTCAGTCAAGATATTTTTTGCTGTTAAAAGAAACAATTGCACGCACTAAATTGGACAACGGAAAGTTGTGTCACATGCATGAGTAAATGTAGAGAATCCATTTCACACTAAAAACATGTTGTGGTTAAGAAATTTGATTTGAAGAAGTGGAGAAGTGTATCCTTCAAGAAAGAAAGACATACATTGTCCAAAATATTAAATTCCAAAAAAGTAAAGATTGCACTCAAATTCAGCAAAAGATTAACCCACATTTGAAATCATAACGTACTTAATTAATGTCTCATGTCCACCATTTTGTGATTTAGCATTTCCGTATTAATAATGACCACCATTTGTTTTCCCAAATCTAGCTAACATTGTTGTTTATCCAACACTTTTCTATTTCATCTTGAGCAATATTTCTTGTTACTCTTATGTAAATTATAAAATTAGTAGCGTGCTATTGTTATTAGATAATATTTTTGAGGCATTGTTTTTAAAAGTTAGACATGCTTCCTCAAAAAAAAAAAAAGTTAGACATGATAAAAAAAATTATCTTTTTATTGGTACAGATAAAATTCAAATTTTATAATGATCAAACATTATGATTAATCGACTGTAAAAATTATTTATATGTTAATGTATATGAATTAAATCATTGCTTTTTTTTTTTATACCGATACTAAATTATTTTTATTATGTATAAATAAATAAATAAACAATATATGTTTTTCCCTTTTTATGTAGACGAAATGACAAACACTAGTATAAATTCACACATACAAAGTGGAAGAATATGTGTTCGAATCCGAGACACCAGATAAGATAGCTGCTTAACAATGTTGGCATTACCGTTTGTGTAGACCCTACGGATACAATGTAAAGTTATTGTTATACGAACTTTAACACCATATAGAATCGTGTATTTAAAGATTATCATGTTGACAACTTCAACTACGAGAAGAAGAAGAAGAATTAAACTTTAAGCAACCACCGTAAAGAAATAAATATTATTGAGACGTCAATGGTTAGTTATCTCATCTTTAGATCAAAAGGAATCATACTAGGAATACACTATAAAGTGTGCGATAATCTATCATTAATAATGTATACTCTAAATCTAATGTAGATATTTGGTGAGAATGAATAAGCAGTCTCCCAATTTTGAACCTTAAGTCACTTTTACGGCTACATTTTACACATGTAGATTATGACAGTCTTGACTAATTTAGGAGCCAATTTTATTGTGCCATAGTAATGTAGGTTGTCTATGTACGGGTTAAAATGCTCTCCATTTCTTAAATAAAATGGAAATATTTATTACTATAGTTTTAGAATAAATAAATAATATAGATGGACATATTTCTAGAATTTAAAACATTAATTGAGTATTTATACATCAAAACTTTGGTAATGGAACAAATGGAGAGAGTAAAAACTAGAGAAGATTTTAACTCGTCTATGTACACCATTTTTGTTTACCATTAGATTGAGAGCACATCTCTACCTTTAACACATGTCCCTCACCCACTTCTCTCTCTTGTTAACATCTTCATTTAGATCATGAGGAGTGTTTGTACATTATCACATTGGACTAAAAGAAACCACTCTATTTGAAATGAGTATGGAGATTTCTCAGGGATAGTTGAAAGGGGGACATGTGTGAACTTTTGACGAGGGAGTATATTTGTTGGAAACTTAATTTATAATCTTCCTAGAAGATTATCCATATCACAAGTGTTTCAAGTCAAACATATGTAACTATGAAGTTTTGATAGCCTTGTGAAAAAATATATGGATCTTATCCAGATAAAGTAACTGTTGTAAATTCCATTAAAAATCAAATCAATACTTTTATGTGTGGAGCAAAATTAGCAACAACCAAAATCAAAAGGAACACGACAATATTTGTTCATCCCGTTTGGCCTAAATTTTCTACCATTTTTTCTGAATTTCTTCTCGTGGTAAAGAGACTTGATGATTTATCCCAACCCTAGTTTCTATCCTAAAAGAAACCAACTTTTAGTCTTTGATTTCCTAAGGATCCCCTCTTTTGGTAAACCCTAATTTGCCTCACTCTTAGCTCTTACTTAAAAATAAAAAAGCATTATATATATAGAATTAGCCTCCCTATTTATTTTAAATTATAAGCAATGTGGGATTTCTTAAATATGTTTATTTTCAACCAACACCAACACTAATATTAGTTAAATTTCCCTTCAACTTTACAACTTATACTCCTACACAATCTTGCATGTTCGGGGAGCCCGATAGATAATTATCGCATTGGACTTTGAGCAAACACAAACTAACTTGAAGCTCTCTCAATTATATGATATTCAATATTTACTTTTTATTCAACGAAAGACTTTTAATCATATTTGACACACCAACAATCTTCACCTCAAGGGCAAGTTCATCCGTTCATTTGAGATTGCTTCACCTTGAACAAAAGATTTTTCATCCATTGACTTACACCATCGTTGACACTCAACATAACGAGACACGAAGTCAAAAAAAAACTTTTAGTACAAGAAGTCAATCACATTTGGTCAAATCTTCACATTAGATATATTGATCCTTCCACTTATATGGTGTTCAATCTATTGTTTCATTCAATTTTTAACTCACACTTGAAACAACAGCATATTCATGTAAACTATTCATCAAAATAAAAATGCCAGCAATCGTTATTTGAACGTGCTTCCTGAACTCAAACCACTCTCCTTCTTCTTCAACCACGGGTCTTACATAGATGATGTAATCACGATTTAGTTTATATATATATGTATATATATGTGTATATATATATATATATATATATATATATATATATATATATATATATGTATATATATATATATATGTATGTGTATATATATATATATATGTATATATATATATATATATGTATATATATATATGTATATATATATATATATATATATATATATATATGTATGTGTATATATATATATATATATGTATATATATATATATATGTATATATATATATGGCTCATGATTAGCTAGCTGCTATATGTATTTACGTGTCTAATTTTACTAATATTGCAAGTAGGGATCTACATCAAATGCATGAATATATTGCGTGTACATTTAGAATAAAACACGTATTTGATTTATCATCTTTAATAATAAATAAACAAGTAGCAAAGAAGATATGAGAAAAAGAAGATTGTTATATAAGTAAAAAAATCAAATGCCATTTCATCTAACCCACTTCCTTAATTGTCCAATTTTAGTTGTATAGGATAGAATAATACCGTGCGATATATGTTAGCCAATAACCATGCAGATACGGATTAAACCTTTAGGTAACTTTGCTTTTTCATTCATGGGTTTATTAAAGTATCCAAGATAGAAGAAAATAAATTAAACATGTGCCAATGACAAAGTAACGTATATGATGGTATATATTAATTTGAGAGAAAAGAGGAACGAATTGAGTTGCTAAGTGGGAAATGCAATGTATTGTTTTGATTAATAATAAAGTATATATACTTGATTTAAAATGTGGCCTATAGAAATAGGACTTCTTCTTATATTGCTATACAGATTGACAATGATCTGCTCCAATGTTGAAAGTGAGCACTAATTATATACTTAGGATAATTTAAAGTAAACTTCTTATCTTATAAAATTAATTAAGTGAGACAATATTCGCTAACATGACTCTAATGAAAGGATAGAGCCATCTTGTCATGGATATATAGAAGGGGGAGAAAACAAGCCCAAGGGGTCAATTTTGTTGAAAAATATATAAAGTTTATTTGGTATACTCCACATCAGCTGTAGGTTTAAGATTTTGTTGCACTAGAAATTAAATAATGTTTTGAAGTGGAAAAGGACAAGAAAGGAATAAAAAATCACTTAAAAATGTGTTTTTCTATTAAAAAACAAAGAGAGTTAAAAATCAAGATTTTTTTTTTAATTTCTTAAACAATATCTTTAAAGCTTAGTTCACCACTTTTTTTAAGACATCGATCTAATTTTACTACAAGATGTTCAATATGATAGAGATTCAAATGCTTATATTAAATGTGGTGTGGTTGTTTGTTTGTGTTGTATCCATCTATTTGTTTGTTGCGTTGTGGTTGTGTGTTAGGGTTGTGTTCTGTCAAGGGATTCAGGTCGAGGTTGTTTAAGGTCTCCCTCAGCCCTTTCGTGGTTCACTGCTTTGCATTTTGGTCTGCATTTGTTTGTGGTTGTTTTTTTTGTGTTTGTGTTTTAGGTTTTGAGTTCTATCTCGGGTCTAGGGTCGAGACAGTTTAGATCTCCCTCAGCCTCTTGGTGGTTCTTTGCTTAGCTGTCTTCCTGGTCTGTCTGTGTTTGGTTTGTTGTGTTTGTGTTGTTGTGTTCTGTCTAGGGTCTAGGGTCGAGATTTTTAGATCTCCCTCAGCCTTTTGGTGGTTCGCTTTCTTGTGTTATGTCGGTGTTGTCGTTTTGTTCCTTCGGAGACTTGCCGCTGGAGGCCTCCTACTCTTGGATTAGGTTTTGGTTGCTTGGTTGTTGTTGCTCGAAAGGGCTAGGGGTGCAGATGCTTCGAGTTGATGGAGTAGTCGTTTGTTGCACCTTAAGCCTTCCTGACTGCTCGGTTGTAGGCGGGTGCAAGTCCTCCACGATTAATCCTCCTTCTTCGCAACTCCCGGATCGTTCGTCGTTGTAAGGATCGTGGCAGTTTGTGGTTATCTAGCCGAGGGTTAGGGTGTGCGTCGGTCTATTCAGGTGGCGGTGATGCAGGTTGATTTGGTGGCATGTTTTGATTCGTTTATGTTTTAGCTGGTTCGCTTTGCGCTACTGTTTCGCCTTTTCTTTGTCTTTGGATCTTGGCATTGGGTTATTGGTGGGTCGAGTTGCTGGTTAGGTTTAGGTGTCTGCTCTGGTGGTTCGTGAGTTGAGGGTTGCCTTTTTGAATTGTGTTGGGAGTCTTGTGGGCCGATCGCTTTTGATTCGAGGTCGGGAGCAAGTTTGTTACTCAGGTCCCTTTAGGCTGTTGTGATGTCTCCTCCGATAAACCGGAACTTGAGTGGTGGTCGAAGTTGTTCGTTTGAAGCATTATCACTATCGGGTGCCTTTTTGATCACTGTTGGCGGTGTTAGTTCTTTGAGAAGCTATTGTTAGGGGTTTCGGCATTTTAAGGGTGCTGGTGGGTTTTCTTTGGGGGGTTTTTGGTGTTTTATTTTCTTTTCTCGGTGTAATACTTGGGATTTAATCCCCTTATATATATAATATGTTTTGCCATTAAAAAAAATGCATATATTAAATAATATATGATTTTCATAGAATGTTGTTGTAGCCACTACTAGCCATCTATAATATATATATATATATATATATATATATATATATATATATATATATATATATAGGGTTATGATAGAAGACACCTTTTATGAAGGTGTCTTTTATCAAAGTTATAACTAAAAAGTGAAAATCACACCTTAAGGTGTGACTTGATAAAAGACACCACCAAAGGGTGGCTTGTAACATAACCCATATATATATATATATATATATATATATATATATATATATATATATATATATATATATATATATATATATATATATATATATATATATTTGGCCAAAACCGTACAAATATAAAGGGAATATTAAGATTCTCATTTCCTCATATCCTAGTAAGTTCACTAATTCCATATCTAAAGCTAGTAAGGGAAATGTAACCCTATTCATGAACCTTACCTATGTATGTGAGCATATAGGTCTTATCAATGATCATTATTCCAAAACAGAAGGACAATTTATATTGAAATTAGAATACAAAGAAGATTCTCCAAATACCACAATAGTAGTATATCAAAAGATTATCATTACTCTATGGTTTGTATCCATAAATACACTGACATTTCCATAAGGACATTGACCTTACTTATGTAAGTTAATGTTCTTGAACACACTGACATTTCCACAGTGCCCCCACCCACTAAGCAATTTTTCAGTCCCTAAGTAATGGGCAATTTTTGTCCTTAACTTTACCTTCACCAAAGGCCATTTCTACACAATCCCATTAACATAAAGAAATGTATCATTTTTTTGGGAAGATATGATATTGTCTTAGTGGAAACAAACATAATTTCAATCCAACGTCATCCACACTATAAATAAGAAGTGTTAAATAAATTGTATCCACAATTACAGTCCCACTAAGACATCCTTTGTCTCTTGCACTGTATAGAACAACTCTTCAATATTCTAAGACCCTCTTAAGTCTACTCTAAATTCTTATTTGTTGTTGGAAAATTTGGTGTATGAATGGTGAAGAATATGTACACGTTCATGGTTTCTATGCATTGAGAGCTTGGTACCACTACTTGTTAAATGGGTTGGGTGGATTGATCCTCCAAAAAAAGTTACATGATATTTTCAATCCATTCTATTTTAGAATGGATTAGAAAGAAAGAAAAAAAAAGAAGAAAAAAAAACTAGTTGGAAGAGATCGGTTAAGTAGAGAAAATCCACTAAAAAAAATAATTTTTAAAAAAACAATAATTAAATTTAACTTATTCTAGCAACATCATGCTAAATGAATCGATTCTTTTTGTAACCAAAAAAAAGAATAGATTCTTTGAGAAACCCTAACTCGAACACAATAAATGCAATCCGTTTTACCATCCCAATTTTGTGCCTTGCCATTTGTAGTTGTGAATTTTCAAAACGATTTAATCGATCATCACTTATAATTAATTTTTAGGTTGATCGTAGCTAGACTCCTACTAGTGGATATCTTTTATGTTGCAAGGTAGCTTGTCATTGATTTATTTTCTAGTATTGAGTCGGGTCTTTTAAAACTCATGATATGTTAGTCGTATTTCATATGAACATATTTAAATAAGTAATATGATATATTCTTAAATAAATTGACGGTTTAATAGATCAATGATATTTTTTTGACAACAACAAAATGATATTTATTCATTCAAATATCAAATACAACCACATATTCAACACTGCTATAAACATAAATGATGAATCTATGAACAAACTCATAACACCCAAGTTAATAGTATACAACGACAAAATGATCAAAATACTCATGACTTCAGATATGCAACGTTGACGTCCAAATAATTGATTGAACTTGTAATTGACAGAAGTCAATCTTCAATAAGGAACCAAACAAACTTCACAACAAGATGAAAAATTAAAAAATAGCGCACAAGACAACAAACAACACAACACTGCACATGGACGACAAAATCACGAAAAAACGCAAAAGAAAAAAAACTTAATGTAGACTTATGATTATTTTTTTACACAAATAAACAATATTCATTCATTCAAATTGATTGAGTCCATTGATACAAACTCTTTTTTCTATTTAAGGTGACATTTTAAATAATTTGAGCGTATATAATATCACATTTCAATATTAGTTTATAATAATACATTTAAATATACATAGAGTTAATGTAGATTAATAATCTTAAATTACTAAGAAAGATAACAAATTCATATTTTAATCCAAAGTACAAAATTTAAAATAATAATAATAATAATATATAATAAAAAAATATTATTCATATTAACTTAAATATATTGGTCTGATAAACCTTAAAAGTTTTTTACAACTCGTGGTCTAATTTTTTTTAGTTAAATACGATTCTAAAAAGGTTTTAGTTTTCTCTTTATAAAAACAAGTCTGGCATAAACATAACGTAGACTAGATCGTAGGTCGACCTGAGTTATTTTTACCCCAATCCACACACCAACAATGAGTCACGATATAGTAAAAATCATAATTCACTATAAATTTTATTATTAAATATAATATTATTTAAAAAGAATAATTCTTTTAGTAGTTTATATTAAAAAAAATGTATTTTTTATAGCTGTTTTTAAAAAGATTAATTTTCATGAAAAACAAAACAAATCAACTTTGTTATTTTTTTATAAATAGATAGATAAATCGCTAAAAAATAATGTCTAAATTATTGAATGTCAAAACCATTTTTTAATAATCCCTTTGTTTCATAGAAATAAAGTAAAGGTTGTATCTAAATTATTGGAAAGTTGTATGTAAATTTATTGATTAGGAATATAATCATCACGATTTCCATTGTGCCACCATTTTTTTATACTCAAAACTGGATGGAGTAACATCACAATAAAAAAGCCTATGTTAACTCAATAAAGTTAAATGCATTATACGAGTTTTGTCAAAAAAAAGCAATAAAAAAATACCACTCAATATAATATCAAGCAGATCATAAGTTGTGGCTCTTGTGCCTGGTGAAAGATGACCTAGGATGCAGAAGCAATAATTTGGGGTCCTTAGTTTACTCGTATAACAAACTTAATTGAGAATATTCTTAGTACATACTTCCCAAACTATAAAGGTATTAACCCTTTTATGATATATCCACTAAGGACATTAATAAAAGTAACAAAACCAAGTTGAATTGGACTTGAACTAGAAAACTTGTAATGTACATTTGGGACATGGCAAAAAGTTATAAAGCTTCCACATTTGGATCTTGACACAAAGTGTTTATAAATCTTTCAGATATAGATCTTGTTGAAGTTTTTGAGTTCATTTATTTAGTTTTAATGAATCATTGGAATCTTAGACATTGCAGAGGCGCCATTTACATGCTTTTAGATTGGAGTACTTTTCACTACCAAAAAAATAAAAATCACTACCAAAAAAATATTGGAGTACTTTTTTCTTTTTTACACAACACAAAATACTACGATTGGATGATTGCAGATAATTTGTAGAATTTGACATTAGCAAATAGGTTGAATTCTAATTATCAAAACATCTTCAATTTGATTGATAATAATTTGATAATTTTAATCAATATCCTCTTTGAGTAATATGTGAAACAGAAATTTACGGTAATGAGATCTTATCTCAGTCCAAGGTAGAAAAGATCTTGCTACTCTTATAAATAGATTTACATTTATCCCCCTTCATGGGCATTAGCGAAGCTCAAACTCATAATTACCTCTGAATCAAAGAGTTGTCTTTTTACCACTAGATCAAACCTTTATAGTCTATTCGAGTGTTGTGATAGGATATGGAAATAGATAGAGACATGATAATTACTCATCTTATCATGTGTTTAATGTGCACATGATAAAAAAAAAAAATCATATCTATTGTTTGATACACACGTGATAATGGCTATATATATATATATATATATATATATATATATATATATATATATATATATATATATATATATATATATCATAATTAAATGATAAAATTACCCTTGTAATCAATTAAATATTGTTTTAACATATGTTTTCAATTAAATATAATTAAGTGATACATTTGTCCTTGTAATGATAAAATGTTAACTTTATCGTCTTGGATGTTTCATCAAACTATCCCAAAAATTAACCAACAAAGTATAATATATTATATCTTGTAAAAAAAAGTATAATCTATTATATCTAAGTAAATAAAGTCAAGTACGTAAAAATAATTAATTTATCAATCAATGACTTAACAAATGCAAGTCCGTCAATAAGGTATGGCAACAAAATATGTACGTACGGTTATCCGTCCGAACCAAACTCAATTTAACAGTTTTTTTTTCCCGTTTTGAATAGGTTTAGGTTTTTCCTGATTTCAAAACACGTATCTAAATTCATTCCGAAAATAGAAAATCAATTGATTACCCCTTTGAAATAAATATAAACTTAAACCTTAAATCATTTCACTCATATAGTCAGAGTCTTAGTTTGTCAGCCGACACTCACTTATCTGATTTCTCTCTCTTCTCCATCACCATAGCTATTGATCGTTAGCATCGCTTTATTGGATAATATATTACAACATTGCTCCCGGTGCTGAAAAATACTTCTATTTTATTAAAAAAATTATATAATGCGGGGATGGGGCGGGGATACCCAAACCCGTCGGGGATGAGATTTGATTTCCCATCCCTATTGGGTGTGGGTAGGGTAATAGGTAGGAGTGGGCAAAAAAAACCAAAATCTGAACCGAATCGAAAAACCGAACTGCTAATCCGAACCAAACCAAAAAATATATATTGAACCATTACTAACAAATCTAGAATTGAACTGAAACAGTTCGGTTCAGTTCATGATTTATCAATTTGGTTTCGAACAGTTCTGTTTGGTTTTAAAAATTTCTAAAATTCGATTTTGTTTGGTTTATTATATTTTTTTCAACGATATTAATAATAACAATTCAATTAAAAATAATTGTTCGGTTTGGAATAATAGATTTTGAATTTTAAAAAAATTAGTTATGTTTCCGTTCTAAACTATATAATCGAACCATTATAACAGTTCGGTTCGGTTTAGTTATTTTAAATTTAGTAAATAGTTCAGTTCAGTTTAGTTTTCACCCCGAACCGAACCAACCAAACCCACCATAGTAACAGGTTAGTATATGAGAGTAGGGTATGAGGGGGGAGGTAAAACTCGTCCCCACCCCACCCCATAGCAATGTCTACACTACAAGAATGTATGGAGTTTGCGTAGGGAAAATTTCCACGCAAAACGCAAAAAAAGCCTATGCAAAGTGAATTTTGATGTGAAATTAGGCCCACGCAAAAAAAAAAACCTTGCAAACGGTTACTGCTAAATTATCCGCAACAAACTCCTATATGCTTTTGTGTGGGACAAACATCTGCCGCAAAACTCATTCTTCTTGCTGACTTTAACTGGCACTTGTGTGGGACTGCAAGTCCGTAACAAATGTCGTTGCCCAAAAGTGTGTATTTGCGTGAGATTATGTCCACAACAAATGGCAGACTGCATGCTGACATAAAGTGGTATTTGTGTGCTATTATGTCCGCAACAAATGCCATTCGAATTTTAAACATGTTTGTGTGTGTGAGCGCGCGGGTCTTTTTCTGCCGCAAAAGCATACATAAAAATTAAAGAAATATGAGTTTTAATAATAAAAATCAGACATATATATTTATTTTTATATTAATAAAAAAGAATTTTAAAAAGGAAAGTTTAAATATAATAATTCCAACATAATATATATATATATATATATAATAATTTCAAATCAATGTCATCAAATAAAATATTACAAAATGATTTCAAAAAGTACAATTACAAATTAAAATGTCATTAATAACTTTTTTTTGTGGCGGCCGGGGTTTGAACTCCGAACCTTGCATATATTATGCATTGTCCCTACCAACTGAGCTAAACTCACAAGTACAAAATGTCATTAATAACTAACACTATAAAATAATATGTTAAAGTTGATTCAACAATTTTATAGTAAAGTAAATATTAAATAAACACATAAACTTCTATTTTATAGGTATAGAAGTTGAAGAGAGAAGGTAGAGACTTGTAGAGAGAAGTAGGGTAAGAATGAATGAAAGATGAATAAGTGAAGGAATATTTGGGGAAAAAAATGAATGTTGCACATTTGAGGCGGCCTAAGATCCGACACAAATACCAACCCATAAATTAAAAAAAAAATCGTTGGCCATTTGCGGCGGTCTTTAGGCCGACGCAAAATACAACCGGAAAAAAAAAACGTGATGTTGGGTCTTAGCAGCGGCCTCTCTTTACCGCAAAATTCAAATCTCAAACTTGGCGCCCAGAATTTATGTGGGTCTGATTCCAAGACAAAAGCCTTTTTTCTTGTTAGATTCGCGGTGGATTTTGTCCGCCGCAAAATTTAAAATGTAAAATTGGAGCCTAGAATTTGCGTGGGCCTGAATCCGCTGTAAATGCCTTTTTTTTAGGTTTGCGGTCGTTTCCGCCGCAAATTTCAAATTTTTTCCGCTTTAGAATAGCGTCGGCTTTTCTTTCCGCTGCAAAAGCTAAAATTCCGTCGCAACTGTTTTTTTATTTATTTTAAATAGAAAAACATTTGCGTGGGGTTTTTCTGCCGCAAATGCATATATTGCCTCAATAGATTTGTGTGGGACTCAAATCAGCAGTAAATGGTTACTGCTAAAACAATGAATTTTTGTAGGGCTAGTTAACATCATCAAAACACCAAAATAATATTTTGGGTTAAATAGTGTTTGCTCCCTGACATTTGAGCAAGTTTGGTTTATCCCCAAGAGAAAGAAAAAAACATTGGATACCAACCTTGTGATTTGAAGATTATTTGGTTTTACACCTTCGTAAATTTTGATTGTACAAAATAGATGATGTATCAGGAGATAAACCGAATTTGCTCAAATTATAGAAGCCAGAAGACGAGAGTACCTTAAGTTTTGAAATTTGATGTCACGAAGATTCAAAATCAAAGAATCTTCAAATTACAACGTTGGAATCCAAAGTTTTTTTTCATGGGGGTAAACCAAAATCCGTTCAAATGGAGGGGTATAAACACCATTTAACATAATATTTTATTTGTTGAAGCAAAACATTTTTGTTATGTTAGATCAATTTTCTTTAAATCATTGAACATATTTTCACCAAGTGTTAGACGGCTTATAACTTCACACATTCTTTCTGAGATTTTTTTATCTTACTTCAAGAAGTCTTTCATAACTTAGTTAAATTGTGAGCAGGGGCGGACCTGCTTGAGGCTGGGCGTGTAAATAGTCACACCAACCTAACCAAATTTTAATTTTTTTTATCTAAAACACACCCAACCAAGCCAAATACAATATTAATACCCTAACTTTCACTTACCGATTTCAAAACACACTACATGTTTTCTTTCTTTGTTTCCTTTCCTCTCCTCACGGCCTCACCTCTCCCTCTCTGATTTCTTTCTGTTTCCCCTTTCTTTTTCCCATTTTTCCCTCACTTTCCTCAAAACATCTTCATGTTGGTTGTTTCTTGTTTCCCCAATCCAGTACCACCACCAGCCACCACCAAAAGGTAATTTCATTAAAATATTGATTTTTGGTTTTAGATTTTGGTACACGACTATCGAAACATTGATTTATGGTTTTAGGTTTTGGTACATTATTATTATTGAAACTTTGTAAAATTTATGTGGCTTTAGGTTTGAAATATTGAATCAGTATACTTTGAAATTGATACATTGATTTTGCGGTTTTATGTTCATCCATTGTCATTAGGCCTTAGTTTCATTTCACCAGGCATTAGGCTATGAGACGTAACTTTACCGTCTTATGAAAACTACAAACTAGCACGCATAGTCAAGTTGAGCTAAGACAGTAGAATAGAGGACAATAAATGATCGATAAAAAGGAAAAAAAATTGGGACATATATTGGGTTTTGTTTAGATAGGTTGGTTTCATTTTCCAAAAATCCAGTATATACCCAAACACTCACTGCAGTTGGGTTTGGTTCATATTTCTTACTTACTCTTCAAAATAAATTTAACTGATATATTGTTTGTTGTTTAACTGAATCAGAATGAAGAACTTTTTTCCAGTAGTGGTAATGAGTGTAACAAAGTCATTGAATTTGAAATATTGGAAACAGATCCTTCCAGCAAAAAAATAATAATAATTGGTTATTGAACAAATAAAAATTAGCCTCGCTGATATTTTATGTTTGAGTCTGCCCCGGACTATGAGCAAGTATGTTCACTCATATATTTATTTTCTTTGGTTAAATTTCCATATGGTCATTCTTTATTATTGCTTGTGATTGTTTAAGAGAAGGTGACTGGCTAATTTCTACTTCAATCTCCTCATCATTATTTTGCTCTTCCCATTCTTTTTCTATCTCTCCAACATTACCAGCAGGGGGAACAACTCTTTTACCAGTAGCACAATCATTTCCAAAAGAATGAGCAAGATAATCAACAAATGGAATTGAGCATACCTAAAATCTTGTGTTTGGATGACTCTACACACACATGCACACAATCAACACATCAAACTAAAAGAATAAGCAAAAATAGAAAGCAGAAACAACTATAATTGTAAACTAAATAAACTATCTAGAAAATAAGATTATTGAACACTAACATTTGCATAATCCTTCCACACTTCATAATTTTCAATCTAAATCATTTCTCTCTCTTCATCCCAACCAAATACACTTCGATCAACAATATCATAAATTATTGAATAAATTAATCTTAGGATCTTCGTTTCAAATTCGATTTATGAATTCACCTTATTTCCACATCTAGGAAACTTTTTCTCCAAATTTGTCTTGGTCATTTTTAAAGTGTGTGCTTTGAATTATCCATTGTCGCATTTTTTACCTTTGTTCAAAACTTCAGTCAGTATATCATATCATCTTCATTATCATATCACTGTCTAGGATCATTTTTTCTTTTGTTACTTCTTGCATGTCAATATCATATTCCATTCCAATTGTATAACCAAACTTACAGTTTATTTCAACAAAAACAACATACATTCAAAAGTTCCAAAACATAAAGCAACAACAACAAATAATATATTATATAAAATGAGCAAAGATTCCGTAAAATTAGCCTAACTCCTAGTGAAAAACACAAAACGCAGATGTTTCAATTTCCAAAGAAAATCAAAAAACATAATGCAACACCAAAAAATAAATAGTGTAATTCCTTTTGAAGTTACATCAAGTGAGAAAATGTTCCAATAAAAAATAAAAGTAACTCAATTAATAATAAAACAATCAATCCATATACTTATCAAGCCATTCATTCATTGTCCCTGTTTCTAAGCTTTCCCTTTAAGCAATAAGCACACCATGAGTCACTTCCCTCAATCATATTAAAAGGAGCATCATTTGTGATATCTTTGCTATGTAGTAGGGCTTTTATATCTACGTTTAATTGTATAAAAAATAGATAAAAACAATATTTTATTAAATTAATTTATAAATATTATGGTTTACCAATAGGTTGAGTTCATATTAGACAATCCCATAAAACAAAGTCTAAGTTATAAAAATATTAACAAAATATTTTTCAAAATAGGCACTTTTTAGATAAAACCATATTTAAATTTCAAAATGTTGTTGTGAGCAAGTTTTGAGAAGAGAAATAATATTTGCATAACAATAACAATTTTGTGACAACTTTCTTTTTCATGCTCACATTATACTTTTACTCTCTTTCTTCATTTTCCCTCTCTATAGTTTTTGACCAATAAAAAAGAGAAAATATGTTGTCTTAAAAATTGTCACAAATGTTTTTTACAACTATCATTACTATTTTGAGAAGACAGCCAGGAAAGTATTGAAGTCCAATTTTTTGGTGAGATATTTTGGTTAGAAAAGATTAGAAGCTGCAGACAAAAAGGACTTGATCTTAATTATAGGATCAAAAAAGATACACATATAACGTCAAAAAGATTGTTGCGAAGATTACCGTACAATATGTCTATCACACATTGGGCACTTGGCAGAACATCACAGCTATAGTCTATAGAGTAGCATAAACAGATTGATTGAGTGTGTGTATGTTATGTTCAACGGTGTCATGGTGACATAATTTTATTTGTTTTTTTCACCAATTTTTTTTCTAAACGTAATAAATATTTTTTTTGTTAAAAGACATATTGTTTACGTATAGTAGGATGTACTACACTAACAAGATTATTTATGCTAATGAAAAGTTATGTATTAGCATTGGCTTAGCAATAATATACAAGTTGTACAAGGATCATTCTTCAAAAACAAGTTGTACAGGGATCAATACTTTAAAATATGTTGGGTCTTAGCAGCGGCCTCTCTCTACCGCAAAATTCAAAATTCAAAATTGGCGCCCAGAATTTGTGTGGGACTGAATCCGCCGTAAATGCCTTTTTTGTCAGGGTTTGCGGCGTTTTCCCACCGCAAAATTCAAATTTCAAATTTTCCCCCTTTAGATAAGCGTCGGCTTTTCTTTCCGCTGCAAAAGCTAAAATTCCGCCGCAACTGTTTTTTTTATTTATTTTAAATAGATAAACATTATTTGGTTTTACAACTTTGCGAATTTTGATTGTACAAAATAGATGATGTGTCAGGAGGAAAACCAAATTTGCTCAAATTATAGACGCCAGAAGGCGAGAGTACCTAAAGTTTTGATATTTGATGTCATGAAGGTTCAAAATCAAAGAATCTTCAAATAACTAAGTTGGAATCCAAAGTTTTTTTTACATGGCGGTAAACCAAAATCCGTTCAAATGGTGGGGTATAAACACCATTTAACCTAATATTTTATTTGTTAATGCAAAACATTTTTGTTATGTTAGATCAATTTTCTTTAAATCATTGAACATATTTTCACCAAGTGTTAGACGGTTTACAACTTCACCCATTCTTTTTGAGAATATTTCGATCTTACTCCCAGAAGTCTTTCATAACTTAGTTAAATTGTGAGCAGGGGCGGACCTGCTTGAGGCTGGGCGTGGCAATAGTCACACCACCTAGCCAAATTTTAATTTTTTTTTATCTAAAACACACCCAACCTAGCCAAATACAATATTAATACCCTAACTTTCCCTTACCAATTCCAAAACACACTACACGTTTTCTTTCTTTGTTTCCTTTCCTCTCCTCACGGCCTCACCTCTCCCTCTCAGATTTCTTTCTGTTTCCTCTTTCTTTTTCCCATTTTTCCCTCACTTTCCTCAGAGCATCTCCTTCATGTTGGTTGTTTCTTGTTTCCCCAGTCCAGTACCACCACCAGCCACCACCAAAAGGTAATTTCATTAAAATATTGATTTGTGGTTTTAGGTTTTGGTACACTACTATTGAAACATTGATTTGTGGTTTTAGGTTTTGGTACATTATTATTGAAACTTTGTAAAATTTATGTGGCTTTAGGTTTGAAATATTGAATTAGGATACTTTGAAATTGATACATTGATTTTGTGGTTTTATGTTCATCCATTGTCATTAGGCCTTAGTTTCATTTCACCGGGCATTAGGCTAAGAGACGTAACTTTACCGTCTTATGTAAACTACAAACTAGCACGCATAGTCAAGTTGAGCTAAGACAATAGAATAGAGGAGAACAAATGATCGATAAAAAGGAGAAAAAAAAATGTGTGACATATATTGAGTTTTGTTCAGATAGGTTGATTTCATTTTACAAAAATCCAGTATATACCAAACACTCACTACAATTGGGTTTAGTTCATATTTCTTACTTACTTTTCAAAATAAATTTGACTGATATATTGTTTGTTGTTTAATTGAATCAGAATGAAGAATTTTTTTCAGTAGTGGTAATGAGTGTAACAAAGCCATTGACTTTGAAATATTGGAAACTGATCCTTCCCACAAAAAAATAATTGGTTATTGAACAAATAAAAATTAGCCTCACAGATATTTTATGTTTAAGTCTGCCCCAGACTATGAGCAAGTATATTCACTCATATATTTATTTTCTTTGGTTAAATTTCCATAGGGTCATGCTTTCTTATTGCTTGTGATATTTTAAGAGAAGGTGATTGGGTAATTTCTACTTCAATCTCCTCATCATTGTTTTGCTCTTCCCATTCTTTATCTATCTCTTCAACATTATCAGCAGAGGGAACAACTCTTTTACTAGTAGCACAATCATTTCCAAAAGAATGAGCAAGATAATCAACAAATGGAATTGGAGCATACCTAAAATCTTGTGTTTGGATGACTCTACACACACACATGCACACAATCAACACATCAAACTAAAAGAATAAGCAAAAATAGAAAGCAGAAACAACTATAATTGAAAACTAAATAAACTATCAAGAAAATAAAATTATTAACACTAACCTTTGCATAATCCTTTCACATTTCATAATTTTCAATCTAAATCATTTTTCTCTCTTCATCCCAACCAAATCCAATTTATGAATTCACCTTATTTCCACATCTAGGAAACTTTTTCTCCAAATTTGTCTTGGTCATTTTTAAAGTGTGTGCTTTGAATTATCATTGTTGCATTTTTTACCTTTGTTCAAAGCTTTAATCAGTATAACATATCATCTTCATTATCATATCATTGTCTAGGATCTTTTTTTCTTTTGTTACTTATTGCATGTCAATATCATATTCCATTCCAATTGTATAACCAAACTTACAATTTATTTCAACAAAAACAGCAAACATTCAAAAGTTCCAAACATAAAGCAAAAACAACAAATAATAGATTATATAAAATGTGCAAATATTCCGTAAAATTAGCCTAACTCCTAGTGAAAATCACAAAACACAGATGTTTCAATTTTCAAAGAAAATCAAAAAAGCATAATGCAACACCAAAAAATAAATAGTGTAATTCCTTTTGAAGTTACATCAAGTGAGAAAATGTTCCAATAAAAAATAAAGTAACTCAATAAATAATAAAACAATCAATCCATATGTCTATCAAACCATTCATTCATTGTCCCTGTTTCTAAGCTTTCCCTTTAAGCAATAAGCACACCATGAGTCACTCCCCTCAAACATATTAATAGGAGCATCATCTGTGATGTCTTTGATATGTACTAGGGCTTTCATATCTACGTTTAATTGTTATTTCATTAGGTTAGTATACATTTTTATTTGAATAAAATTGTATAAAAAACAAAAAACATATAATGTGAATTTGAAGTTTGATTGAGCAGAAAGATTGACCCCTAAGTATAGCCCAACACAGTTTTAGCAAACTAAATCTCTTTATCATATTTCTTGCCAAAGAGTGGATCATATTAAAGAGTTCTTGCTTATTATATGAATTGTACTTACGTTTCCATTCACTCTAATGATAACGGTACTAAATAAAGGAGCAATAAATTCTTCGCTATTTGCATACCGAACATACACAAGGTAATAGTGACCTATGATAAACATAGTTGTAAAATAAATAATATAGTTATTACATATTATCATTATTAAATATAACATGATTATCTAATATATTGAAACATGTAAATCATTCATCCTATAAATGGCATAATACAATACCCTCAAGTCTGACGTTGGTCCTCCCCTTTCAGGAAACTCATAAATGAACTTCATATCCCTAGAACATATATACTTGGACATTGGTGTGTGTGTGTGTGTGTGTGTCTGTGTGTGTCCCTTTCTGTTACATCTATAGAAGACGATAAATATGACGTGGAGTCTGGGTCCCTTAGGATTTGTTGAGTCTGGGGGTCTTCCAAGTCCGATGAGGTCTTCTGAGTCTGATGATCTTCACATAGTATGATGAGGTTAATCTTCATCTTCTGAGAGGCGTCCTTTTCTTCTGATCCAAGATGATGACTTCTGGTTGACCTTTCTTCATATCTTCTACCATAATCTTTTAAGTTTCTCTTGTGCTTCTGATGCTCTTATATATGTTCAATACTTTGATGAATATATTCTATGATCCTGCACACTTGAACAAATATTAGCATATGCAATTGTTCTTCAATACTTTGTTATCATCAAAACCTTAGAGGAATTGTACAAACCAATTTTGTTCAAACACTTTGAACCTTGATAGACTTGTGTGTTATACATAAATATAAGGCTCTATATAGAAGTCAATGTTGTGGTTCAGCCTCTAGACCGAGATCCTCTGTACCAACATTGAGTCAAGGATTCGTTAATGATGCATGCAACGACTCTTTGCTTAGAGAGGAAAGTTTATTTTGACTTATGCAAAGGAGTAATATTCATTAATAGCATCATTGATGGAAAT
Organism: Medicago sativa; assembly: GCF_051527215.1. Taxonomy (NCBI): domain Eukaryota; kingdom Viridiplantae; phylum Streptophyta; class Magnoliopsida; order Fabales; family Fabaceae; genus Medicago; species Medicago sativa. The sequence continues at coordinate 28,264,816 of NC_140749.1, read as the reverse complement.
GAATGACTAGTACGCTGCCTACTTTTAATCAAGGATATCTCAACATTCAATTAGGAATTCAAAGACAAGCGATTATCAAGCAACGTTCATCAAGCTTCAACTATATATAAAGGACCAAGTTTGTTTGAAGAAGGTTATGACACTTGAGCAAAATCACATACATACGTACATAGTCTAACTTATTCATATACTATTGTAATTGTATACATACTTGTTCATAGTATATACCTTGTCTAGAAACATTCAAAGAAAAATCTTAAGAGATATACTTTAAGTGTATTGTGTTGCATATATAGTTAAAGAAATTACTTGAAAATGCAACGGAACTAGACATAATCTCGCGTTGTAGGGTGAACCAAGATAAATACTTTGTGTCATCTCTTATCCCTTCTATTTATTTTCCGTTGCTATATGTTTTCCATTATTCCATAAAGTGTTTTAAAAGAGACCAAAACAATTCAACTCTCTCCCCTCCTTCTTGTATTTTTATCACCTTTAGAGGATTGTTTGGTTGATGAACTTTGACTTTTTTGACGTTGACCACCAGATTATCATCATGTCTAGATGATGGTATGTACCTTTAGCACAAATGATGGTTTGCGTTTATAAAGCCGTTGACTAAAGACTTTGCTTCTTGATCAACTTGTCTTATGTTTGATGACCACTTGTTATTTCCTTCTTAGTTGTTTCTCAATATCTTTTGTCTTCTAGACGATCGACCTTTGGTTCATGTCATAATTAATACACTTTTATAACTATGTCATAATTATTTTCCTTTATACTAACCTACACACATGGGCATACGATTAGGAGACAAATTATTCCTATACTAGACCCCGACTCGTGCAATGCACGGGTTTATTTTGATTTTCATATGTAAGCATCAGATTGACTATATTATTAGTTGTCAACATGTTTAAATGTATTATGTATGACATTTCAATAAAGACTACAATGAGCAAAGTGCACAAAAGTTGGAACTCATCATACAAAATTTAAACAATGAGCAAAATTTAAACAATGAGCTAATTAAATAGTTCAAAATACACATCAAAATGAAAAAAGTTACTCTATCAAGAGGAAGAAATAGATGAAAACTGCAGACTTTTGGGTTTAGATTGCGAAGGATGAAAAAGGGTTCAAAACCGTTTGGAAAGAAAGGAAAAGGGATTAATTGGTTTTTTGAAAAGGGAGTTTAATATTGGATATCATGTAGTGGAAGTCAAATGATATCACAGAAACAGCAAGTGGCTTGGTGGTCAAAATACTTTGAAGTAACCAACATGGCATGGGTTCGAATCTCCCTAAAAAAAGGTGGGATTAGGGTTAATCAGAACTGTTTAACATTAAGATTAAGATATTAAGATTATTAGTGATGTAATCATCAAAACATATAAGATTAAGATATTAAGATTATTAGTGATGTAATCATCAAAACATAATTCAGAGGCTGTTTAACAAACATAACATGATTTGTATCTTCCATCTTGTTGAATGAATTGATCTTTGTGTTTGAATCTCAACAAGGTGTAGTTACCGTTTAACAAGTTGATTAGTTTATAGGTAAACTTGCCATAACTAATTAACAGAACTCTAAGACAAGTTGATTAGTTTATAGGTAAACTTGCCATAACTAATTAACAGAACTCTAAGATTAATTGGTAATTAGATGTTGGACTGACAACAATATTCCTATAAGACTGTTTCATTTTTTCTTACTAGTCCCCTACTATAAGACATCTTTCATTTCAAAATTCCACAAGCATTAATGATTTATTTAGAAAAATATTTCTATTTAATTTACCAATGAGAAACTTGAATTTTTTTTATCATCAATAATTATAAGGATAAATATACAAAAAAAAAGTACTCTCTCCGTTTCAAAATACATGTCGCAATTTTACAATGTGCACCATTTACATAGCTTACTTTGACCATATTTTTTAACTAATATATAAACACAAATGTTAACAGGTAAGATGATGTTTGATTTGACTCGATAAATATTTTTAAAATATCAAATTTTTGTAATTTTTTATTATATATAATTAAAGATATTAATGGTCAAAGTTGTGTATCGGCATGTGATCAGTAGTTGACTGCAAGTTTGTAACATGTATTTTGGAACGGATGAAGTAACACTTATTTAACAATTTTTTATTACAACTATTTTTCTTTTAAGAAATTACAACTATTGTTTTTCATAGGAGCCCGTAATATGGACCTCTTTTATTAAAGTCCACTCATGATCCTTGTGTGATCAATCATTACATTAAGCAATAGGAAATTCATTCCAAATTCTTAATTTGATCAAATATTAATAAATGAGATGAAGGTAACATCCTAGGAAGCAAAGGACTCCAAGCCCCTAATTTGAAATTTCTATACTCTGCTTTGACATTTTGATATACTCCCTCCGTCCCTATATGTAAACCCCCATTGCCTTTTTCACATTTCTTAAGAAAAGTTGTTAGTGTAATTAATGTCTATTTTGTGTGTTAATATTACCAAATTGTCATTTGTTTGTATGTGTATTAAATTTGACTTTACATATTTCAAGTCAAGTTAGTAGTATTAATTAGGGCCATGTTTAGGAAAAAATAATAAATGCATCTAGTAATTTGAAAATGAGTTTACATTTAGGGACAAATATAAAATCAAATGGGTTGTTACATATAGGGACGGAGGGAGTAACTCGGTACTCTTTTTTTTTACTACCTACTATTGGAGGTTAATTAGTATGGACCATAATAAAAGAGGTCCATCTTATAATAAAAAATGGAGGGAGTAATATTTCAATGCTTCATTTATTGCATCCTTCTCAAAAGGGTACAGTGAATTAAAGCATGCAATATGTAAAGCAAGCACCTGTAAATGTTGTCTATACGACTCATTCTCTTATAAAATCCCTTCATCACAATCTCACAACCTTGCAATCCTATAATATATTCCTCTTTACATTCTTCTATCCGCACCCCCCCTACTTCACCTACTTTCTCTCAAACATAGAGAAATATGGTGAAATTCTCAAAGGAACTTGAAGCTCAACTAATACCAGAATGGAAAGATGCATTTGTAAACTACAAGATGCTAAAGAAACACATAAAGAAGATCAAACTCTCAAGAGTTCCTAAAGAAGAACAAGCTCCCAAAGGAGACTTTGGCTACTCCATTTTCGATTCGATTCGGTTTGTGACTAATAAGTTGTTTTGTTCTTCAGACAATAACAAACCAAATATCATTCAGGTATGAAGTTTATTAGTTTTTGGGATCATTTCTTTTGTTGTTCTGTAACATGTTAGGGACATGTCTTAAGCTTTTGCATGCCATTATGATTTTTCTTTTGTTTTTGTATTGTAGTGTGTTTTTTCTTCTCTTTTTTTGTGTTTTAACCTTATTGCAACAAAAACAAAAATGTGAAAAGTGACATCATTTTCAGGACAATGAAATGATAATGGTTTCCAACACTTTTCTTCCATCTTTTGTATGATAGATAAATGGCTGTTTGTACCAAATAATAGTATAAAGTTTCGGTTTCATTTTGTCAAAAAAAAAAAAATAAGCATATGGTTTTTTGTAATTTTATTGCTATGTTCATATTATAACACAACCCTCTCTTTCATTCATGGCTTCAATAGCTGGCTAGTAATGTGCGATTTAGACACGTAACATATATTTCTTACAAAGGATTTTATTTGAAATTACTGTTTATATATCATATATGTTTTTTTTTAAGGAAGATTAGATACATCACTTGTACAATGAACAAAAAAAGTCAATTGTTTCTTATAATAAGGATCGGAGGGAGTATGTTAGCAACAATATACATCCGGTAGTTGTGCGCAAAATGTGTGAATGTTGTAAATTTCGAGACACCTTGATTTGTATAGATTAAAAATATAAGTTATTTACAATAACACAATCAGATGGTACAAAATTCACGGTGAAATGACATTTAAAATGTGAGGAAATGAGACGCCTAGTGTATGCGATGGCACAAAATCGATGGTCAAATGATATTTAGAATGTGAGGAAATGAGACGTTAAGAGAATCCAAACTATATAGTTCAATAAAAAAACATATAAAAAATATTGTACCGTAAAGATTAATCGTTCAAGTTAATTGATACTCATAAAAAGTTGACATTTGACATAATTGATCAAGATCAAATCCTTGACCCAAATGATTAAGAAAGTTAAATACCTATTACTTATGTTACACTATTTTGTTACTAACTCCTTTTTTTCTACCAATGAAAAAACACTCATTCATTTTCCTCTAGTGAATAAAATATAAGAGAAATGATATCTTGACAACCACTTTTTGACAACTTTTGAACAACTTTCTCTCTCATACTCACATGATGTTGTTATCTTCTCTCTTCCTTTTTCTCTCTCCATTGTTTTTGACCAATAAGAAGTGAGAAAAACAAGGTTGTCAACAAAGTTGTCATCAAATGGATGTCAAAATATCATTACTCAAAATATAATTCAAAAAGGAGTGGAGAGAGCAAGAACAGCAATAAGTACCATTAAAGTTAGTTTAGTGGCCTCCTTTTCTAAAACCTCTTTTTCTACTTTTCTTTTTTGGGAGTTTCTCATTCTCTCACGAAAGCTAGTGAAAACGAGTTTGGCATTATTGGGACTAAGGGGAACATATTTTCACGCATACCATACCATATCACACGAAACTATTGTGCACCCTAACAAAAAAAAAATTAAGAAACATATGAAACATGCACAATAATTAATCATGTTACCATAGACAATAAAATTCAATCAACATATATGTATTATAAATATGAAAGTTAATTATGTCGTGTTATGCTAGGTGAGGAGGAAAATGATGGAGGATAGTGAAGAAGAGGTGTATGAAACAGAACTTGCACAATTATTTTCAGAAGAGGATGAAGTGCATGTGTTTTTTGCAAGGCTAGATGAAGAGCTTAATAAGGTGAACCAATTTTATAGGAAACAAGAGAGTGAGTTTCTTGAGAGGGGTGATATGCTTAGCAAACAACTTCAGATCTTGCTTGATCTTAAACAACTTCTCACTGACCGGCGCCGAAAAAATAATCTGCCGCCGAGAAATTCCAACGCCGAGATTTTCTCTCGTTCTCCCGATCAAAGCTCAAATTATTCAGGTTAGTTCTCTTTTCTTTTTAAATACCTCTTTGTAATTTTTTATGAACTCATTCTGCATATTTCACATATATTAAAAAAAAATTGTTTATAGAAATATGTTACGAAAAATAAGTAATGTGATTTAACGTGTGCATGTATGTTTCATGTATCAATATTTTTAAATTATCCTTTATGTAAATATATATGTCTAAACCTCTAGTAGAAGAGGCTAGACTCCTCCAACGAAGCAAATCAAAATTTTAATTTTAGTTAGAGATGTATCCATATTTAATGTCTAACTGCGTCAACAATCAAATGAATTTCTAATAAATTATGTATTACGTTTTCTTTTCCTTTGTCCAAGTTTAAATCGGAGTCCTTAAACTCAGGGGCATAGCCCTTCATTAGTATGAGGTAGCCAAGGCTACCCCAAAAAAATTATTATTCATGAATGAGTCGGTATGTTTTTATATTTAGCTACCCCAAATAAAAAATATTTAGCTACCCCAAACAAATTTATTTGTTGAAAATTAGCATAAATAAGAAAATTACTACATGATTGATAAATTTACTTGTATTAATTTGACAATTTCGGTCTCAACAACAAATATAGAGAACTTTTTTAAGAATAAAAATTTGCTAAACAATAGTCAGAAACAAATTAAACATATAATGAGTTTCTAAATAACTTATTTGTTTACATTGGAAAAGATATTATTAGTCTATTTAATATATAATCAATTATGAATAAAATTCATTTTTGAAACACGTTGTGCCCAACTTTTCTAAATAGCGTGTCAATTTTTATTTTCTTTGTTATTGCTTTAATTTACATTTCATGTATGTAGAAATTATTTTGGTTTTTTTTTGTTAACATATCGGTTAAATTTAGGATTAAATTTAGATTTAGTCTCTAAAACACTCGAAATTTTTAAGTTAAGTGCCTAAGGTTTTGTTTAATTTTAGTCCTTAAGTTGTTGTTATCGAAATTAAATGCATGACTAAAAACACTCCTTTTTTATTGTAAAAATTTGCAAAAAATAAAGTTAAATAATTTTTTTGTAGTGACTAAACCTAAAAAGTTATAATTTATTGGACTAAAATTATACTTTATCTTTAAATTTAATATGTTGGTTTTACAAATATTTTATTTTTTTCTTTAAATTTGGCCCCCTCGTAAAATATTTGCTGGCTTTGCCGCTGCTTAAACTCATTTAACACTTAACTCAAATAAGATGATTATGTGACAACTTATCATTGAGTGTGTGTGTCTAAAAGATTGTTACACCAACTAACTAATCATTTGTTTTTTTCCATTAGTGTTTATTTTTTTCATAAGTGTTGGTAAAACTATACAAATTTGTGGTGTGTGTGTATTTATGTATGTATGTATGTGTGGGTAAAGGATAGTTACACCAAATAATTAATCATTTGTTTTTTTTCCATTAGTGTTTATTTTTTTCATAAGTGTTAGTAAAACTATACAAAATTGGATCTTTGGCATGCGCACAATAAATATTTGGGGTCAATTCATATGTCACCTTTCTCCAAGTGCCTTTTGATTTAGTGCGACGTATGGAAATTGTATTTCTAAGGTCATGACAACAATCAACAATGTCAACATCAAACTAGCTTGCAATAATATTCAATAATATCATTATATCTATAAAGAGAAAAAATGAAATTTTGTTCACGTGATATGGTTAATGTTTTTTTCTCCATATATGATTAACATGCAAAATAAAACCGTTATGGATTTTTCTTATTACAGAAAGTTGTGAAGAATCAGATGAAACAAATTCAGAAACATCACAAATGGATGAAGTAATATCAACTTTAGCAAAAAATGGTGTGAATTTTGTTAATTCAGCAACAAGGGTAAAGACAAAAAAAGGAAAACCTAAAATGGCAATGAGAATTGATATTCCAGCCACCACACCAACAAAGGCTATAACGGCTGTTACTTCCATTTTGTGGGAGGATTTGGTGAATAGTCCTATAAAAGAAGGGTATGGAGATTTCATTAACAAGAGAAAAATTCAATATGCTGAAAAGATGATTAGAAGTGCTTTTGTTGAACTCTATAAAGGCCTTGGCCTTCTCAAAACTTACAGGTCATTATTTATTTAATTTAACTACATATATTTATTTTTGTTATTTAATTAAGAGTCGTATTATTTGAACATTAAAATACATATATGCATGTAACACCGTATATTTTTATCTCTATCACTCTTCGCTTTTTATCTCTTGTAACTTACACACGTTTAAAAAAAATACATAAAATTAAAGGATGTTGTATTTGACATTAAAATTTTGATGTCACTTGACCAAAAAAAGAAAATTTATTTGATGTCAAATTATTATTTCTTTTTAATTAATGAGGCTAATCATATGTGGAGATTCAGTAGAGCACGTAAAATGTTGGATAATTGGTGACTTGGTGGGATATTAGCTGGGTATTAGTGGGTCAAGACATTTCTATTTTTAGGGATCTTTAGCAAATGTGAACTGCCAATTTAATTGATCCAATCATGAGTATGTCACAAAATATTAGTGTGAATGAATCCAAATCAGGGTATTTCTCATTTGGTTTAATCTTTTCTAATTTGAACTCTCTTCTAAATTAGAAATATTTCTCATGTACTCATTTGTATGATAATATATAATTGGATGACTATGGGAAAGAATTGATATTGTCAATATGTAGTCATTACTTTGAAAAATGTACTCTGAATTTATTTTTCTAATCTAATTTGATAAGGTAGAATAAAAATGGACTAATCCAGCACACCTGTTCTAACCGAAACCACTTCAATATTATGGATGAAAAATTTCCATTAAATTGATTAAAAAAATTGGTGTTAATCCTCTGGTTCCCAGGGAAAAGGGGTCTTGGTTATCCGATGTTCGGTTAGGAGTAAAATCTAACCAATATTTGTTCTACTCATAAATCAAACTCAAATTTTACTTAACAATTTGTCAGATGTTGGAGCTCATTGACCATTTCAACACAATTGTTTGGTTTAAAATTGATAAATGTTAACGGATAACTCTACTCTTTTTAGAATAAAATGCAAAAAAGTTATAACTTCAAAATATCATTTTAGTTACTATTTTATAATTAAAAAACAAACTTTGGGAACTAATTTCCAAAAATAAGAAGAGGAGAAAATAGTATTGAGGTGTATAAGTAAAAAGGATGTTGTCCCTGTGAGCTTAACTCGGTTGGTAGGAATGAATAACACATAATATATGTAGGAGTCATGGTTCGAACTCTGGACACCTCACTTTTTCACATTTAAAATGTGTGAACTCCAACCACCAAACTACTTTATAGACTCCTCAGATTGTTCAATATCTAAAATAAATCGATCAAAAGTTACGCTCCGATGAAAATAATTTATTAGATCAGGATTTACAATTCGATAAATCCGATGAGCTTTTTAGCAATGTGATGGACCCATACCATAATGCAGCATTCTAACAAGACTAACAGTGTCGATGCCTGAAAAGGACCAGTGGGACTGTGGGAGCAGCAGTCTTCATAGCGTATTAATAACAAATTTCTATGTCACTGAATTTTTTTCATTCCTTTACGTATTTGTAATTCCTTTACCCAAATTACCATAAGTACTTTTTTTCATAAGTGAGCAAATTCTAACAACATTCTATTGTTTTTGGCAGCTCACTAAATATAGTGGCATTTTCAAAGATCCTCAAAAAGTTTGACAAGGTATGGCTGCTAATATATACACCTTATTACACGTGCACTATACATACATATGTACAAATATATGAATATGTAAGAAAGAGTACATGAATTAAGTTTGCATGTCACGTTCTTTTGTGTTTCTTGGTCAGTTGCATTTTGGGTATTTACACCTACATCTTGCTTTGCCCAATATAGTTTGCATGAATAAAGACCAAATGAAAGTAAAGTAAACTTCTTGCTTTTTTTCAACATAATAATTCATCATGTTTCAAACTAACTCGCAATTGCATGTTATGTCCCTCACGTGAAGATGTTTCATTTGTCTTCAACTAACACAAAGATTTTTTTTAATGAAAAATATTAATTATTATTTTTGCTAGTTGATAAGTTGAATTCATATATATAACCTAATGAGATCACTTTAACCCTATTGATCAATCAGGTGGCTTGCCAAACAGCTTCTGCAAGTTATTTGAAAACAGTGAAAAGATCACATTTCATTAGTTCAGACAAGGTATGCTTGTATTTCATTTTATTTACCAAAAAAATAAATTAAAGGAAGGGAAATAAGTATTCAAAATTTTAGTGTACCATAAGATTTGGTTATTTTAAAATTCATAAGAGAGTGTATAATGATTATGTGGTTTTGCAATAATTGGTGATTAATTGCAATATAATATTTTGATTATGAAAGGTTGTTAGACTAATGGATGAAGTGGAATCCATATTCACAAAGCACTTTGCTAGCAATGATAGAAAAAAGGCAATGAAGTTTTTAAAACCTCAAGTGCAGAAAGGTTCTCATATGGTCACCTTCTTTGTCGGTAATAACTTCCACTATATCAAATCTATGTCTATATTAGTGAATTGGAATTAATTATTATATCAATAAAAAAGTTTATATATTCGTTTTATTGTCCTACTTGTATAAAAAAGTATTATTGTCCCAAATCAAAATATTATTCTTCATCAGGTTATATTTACCTAACAACCGAACTCTAAATTATCAGGGTCGCCTTCTTTTGAGAATCAGACGATTAACACCAAATTATATTATCTGATTATAGTAATTAAATCTGAAACAAATGTGTTAAAATATATTAAAGCATTTAATTTTCTATCTGATGTGATTGTCACATAGTGGCCACTAAGTGTGATAAACATAGTTTATTATTCCGAGAAAGACTTGTGTGGACCAGGACCACACAATTGGGTTTGGTCACACACATAGTTTTTTCTTTCTTTCTTTACTTTTTCCATTTTCTCTCTCTTCTCTCTTCTCTCTCTTCTCTCTCATTTCTTTGGTTGTGACCACACAATGGGGTTTGGTCCCTGGTCCACACAAGTATTTTCCTATTATTCCATACATTAAACCTTAGTTGATTTTATAATTTTATTTTCTCTACAGGGTTATGTACAGGTTGTTTTGTATCTTTGTTTTGTGTATATGCAATCTTGGCCCACTTGTGTGGTATTTTCTCTCCTAACACTGAGCCAGCTTATATGGAAGCAGTCTACCCTGTCTTCAGGTACAACTTCTCATGGTCCTAGTTCTTCATATGACCAAAAATAAGATATGACATTTTCCATTTTTCAACAAAAAAATAAAAAATATGTATTGCAAGTGTAAAATTGTTTTACATTAACAACCGATTACAGCTCGCGAACTAAATAAAGTGTAGAATTGTTTTACATTAACAACTTATCACAGCTGGCGAACAGAATAAAGAATCATCTAACTCTTTTATTTAAAAACCGTCAAACATGATGTTTCAAATTGAAAAGTTATGATTGGATGCAAGTGTAAAATAATTTTACACTATCATTACATATCCCTTAATTTTTTTTATTTTCAGCTAAATTTATATCTTATTTGTAAGTATAACCATTAAAATGTACTAACTAACAGTTACTATGATATTATTATGCAGTGTATTTGCATTGTTAAGTCTACACTTGTTCATGTATGGATGCAACCTATACATGTGGAAGGCTACAAGAATCAATCACAATTTCATCTTTGAATTCTCACCAAGCACAGCATTAAAGCATAGAGATGCATTTCTTATGTGCACTGTATTCATGACTGCTGTGGTTGGGTCAATGGTTGTGCATCTTCTTCTTAGGGCTGCAGGATTTTTTCCGGGCAATGTTGATGCCATCCCTGGAATTCTTCTTCTGGTTAGTCTCGAAAATAGAACGAAACTAAAAATGGAACGAAAAAATATTATTTAATAAAGAGACGAACGCTACTAGTCGTTATTCAAGAATTTTGAACTTCTTCCTTTGAGATTATAATGTCAAACTTTTATCACTGGACCGACATTTCATGGACTATTATGGTAAACCTTTGTGCTGCTGATTTTGAACTGCCGTTTATTTTTGCAGTTTTTCATAGCTCTGCTCATTTGCCCGTTAGATATATTCTATCGCCCAACTCGTTTCTGCTTCATCCGTGTTATTCGTAACATAGTCTGCTCTCCATTTTATAAGGTAAATTTCATACATTTTTTGAAGCAATTGGATACATTGATAATTATATGTCATAATTCATGTGTATAAAATTAAATTTTCATTGTTTGATTTAATATCATTACTACAGGTTCTTCTAGTGGACTTTTTTATGGCTGATCAACTTACTAGCCAGGTAAAATCTTATTTTATATCTTCAACAAGTTTATTATATAATTTTATTTTGTTTATCATTATGCATTCTAATCAACATTTTTACTATTTCATGGTATACAGATACCATTGCTAAGGCATTTGGAGACAACAGGTTGTCACATTTTATCTAGAGTATTCAAAACACACCACCCTGAAACTTGTCATTCAGGAAGATTATACATGGAAATAACTTACATTATCTCATTTTTGCCATATTTTTGGCGTGCTCTCCAGGTATGCTTTTAACGTTGAATGCTAATCTGCATTACTAAATTATCAATTAACATTAATTAAATTTTGTTAATACAACTAACACATTTTATTTGAATGTCATTACTAGTGTATAAGACGATGGTTTGATGACTCTGATGTTGCACATTTGGCTAACATGGGGAAGTATGTGTCTGCAATGGTTGCAGCCGGGGCTAGAGTAACATATGGCAGGCAAGATAACAATATAATGTTTGTTATTGTGATAATCACTTCTGTGATGGCTACATTGTATCAATTGTATTGGGATTTTGTCAAGGATTGGGGGTTTCTTAATCCTAACTCCAGAAATGCATGGCTTAGAGATGATCTTGTCCTGAAAAATAAGAGCATATACTACATGTCTATGGTAATTTCTATTTGCCTCTCTCTAATCTAAGTATTGAAATTATTGTTAGAATTTGGCTTCGGTTAAATTGGCCACCCGATTGAACGTATTTTAGAATGGATTTAGCCACAAAAAAGCGGTAACTTCTTTATTCTCCCAACATTTGTCAAAACATTTGATTTGTCTGGATTATACAATCTAGACGTGTTTTTGCATTGCCTGATTGTGTAACCGGGCAAAATCAAATGTTTTAGAAAATGTGCAGATGGGATAAGAAACGCCTAAAAAATCACGCAAAAAATATTAGGGTTGTGTCGGACGGGTCAAGTGTCTCTTTTTTTGGGTACAAAGTCAAGTGTCACTTTAATTAATCAAAAATGGACATTGGATTGCAGGCACTAAATGTTGTTTTAAGAGTGACTTGGACAGAGACTGTCATGCACTTCAAAGTGGGGCCTGTTCAAACACGGTTGTTAGAATTTCTGTTAGCTTCATTGGAGGTTATTAGAAGAGGGCATTGGAATTTCTACAGGTACTTTCCTAAACAACTTAGAACAGCTAACAATAACCTTTTTTTTCAGTTTTAAGAAAACATTAACATCATGATGATAAGAATCATAGAATATTTTTATAAACTTAACTTGTTTGTGAACAGGTTGGAGAACGAGCATCTAAACAATGTTGGTCATTACAGAGCAGTGAAGACAGTTCCATTACCCTTTCGTGATGCAGATTCGGATAATTGAGGTGTTTGTCTCATACATGTAAATATAGTCCTATAGACATGTTGAGAAAAAATGACTATCAAATATCAATAGCTGAAAGTGATTACTGATTCGAAGTATAACCAATTGTGATGTAAAAGATGCGCATTGCAAATGGCTTTTGTCCTAGAAATTATGACTTTGTATACAACTTTTGGTCTTGGATTTCATGTTCTAGATAAACCTTGTTGAAATGATTTTAAAAACTTATTAGAAGTTTGTATAAGTAATGAAGATTGTAAATGTCAATTTGGTTGACTAAAATAAGTCGAAAATGGTCATTTGGTTATTTATCAATAACGATAAATTATAGTAAATATAATTTTTGTTCTGAAACATATGAAATATTTATTTGGTACAATAGTGTAATATATTGAGATTAAAAGACTGTTTAGAAAACTTTTATCATTGAGTTTTATATTTTGACTTATATCATCAAAAAAATTAAAATAAATATAAACCTCACTAAGGTGTACACCAATAGAATTCCCAAACGTTCAAGTTTCACTATTGGATTGAAGATAAGGCCAAGAAAGAAGTGATTAAGAGTACTTTCGAAGTCAGTATCCGCTTTACTTTATAGTCAATATCATATCCAGATCCACCTCAGAGTTGCATCAACTAATACGGAATATCCAGTGTTACAACCTATTCTCCGAATAGTTACCTTAGGTTAAACGACTTCTTGGACAGAGCAAGTGAGGTGTAGCGTTAGGTGACCGAGAAGCCACGCGCGGCGAGGTTGGGTCTGGACTTCCCCTCATCATATTAAAAGGGCACAGGTGTGGATGAGTCTCCTTGAAAAGAGGAGCTCTAAACCCCCTGTTAGCTCACTTGGTCGTGTCCTGTGGAGACAGCTCCCAACCAGGACCAGGAGACATTCTCAAGGTGCGGAAGGCTTTGGTTCGTAAGTCAGGTTATCTTTCTCCTGACGCTTTCATGCTTTCACCTTCGATTCCGAAAGAATTTAAATCCCTTTATATATATCCTTCAGGAATTTAAAAACAATAGCAAATAGGGTTTACTGAGCCCCCCTTGAACTCTAGTTTATAGGCTTTCGGGGAATGTTATTATTCTTCCTTACCTTTTCAAAGCATCTCTTGCCATGCTTTTAAGACCATTCATTTTAGCAATGTTTGAAAAATAATACAAACATTACTCATCACAAGAGTTGACTTCACTTCTAGACTTCAGTTACCAAATTGTGCACTACAGAGGGTGGAGGAGAGAAAGTGTAGGCATATAATCAACAAGTCTCTGAGTATTAAACAAACATTCACACCAAACACACTTTTCTATCATTAAACAAAATATATAATCCTTAAACAGCATTGCAAGGAAGTGGTAAAGCATAAACTAACCCTTAACCATTAAAAACCAAATTCCTGCTTTGCAATTGCAGAAAACTACTGCACTTAATTACTAGAAATACAATAATTACTAAAAATACATTAATTAATTTCAAACTATTAGATGCCTCCACATAGCTGGTCGATCTCTTGATATCAAAAGAGAACGAGATCCCATATAATCAAAGGAAGGCCAATATAAGTCATCAGGACCAACAACTTCCCTAAGATTCTGACCATTATTATTATTATCATAAACCCTTAATGCATCATCATCTTTCATTGCGTCAAACACATATAGTCCTAAACCGCACACACCCATGACAAAGTCAGAATTACCCCAAACTTGTGAAACTGCTGCATAATGTGCGTGTGCATTGGATTCTGGAAAAGTATAGGTGTTGAATAGTTCTTGTTTCCGCAATGAAAATTGTTGTATCAGCGATGATGACTGTCTTTTGCCCATTGAAGTGGAAGCGGTGCATCCAAGGAAGACAGAATCGCCGCGAGAGAAAATAGATTGTACATTGACACCACCATGTTTTGGTATCTTAAGACCAATGCCGGATGGTTGGCGAAAGTCCAATATGTTGATAGAATCTGTGGTGCAGAACACACCATCGTTTCCTTCAGCTTCTGAGGAGCTTACTCTGCATCATCATAATCCAAAGGTTGGTTAAAATGTATGAAAATGGAGCACTTGTGAAAATAGAAATTCATTTGTTTAATATATGCATGATAATTGAAGGTTTGGCTTGGTGGTTTTCTTAGTGAATGATGACTACAATAAGAATAATGCAAAACAGCAACAGATATATAGTTTTACTGAGTAAAATTAAGTTGTTTGAATCAAAATATAAGATTCAACTTAGTATGTTGTCAAAAAAAAAAAAAAAGATTCAACTTAGTATGAACAAATGTTCTGTTTTTAGTTCTTATCTTTAATTCTAATCGAGCAAGTGTCACTTTAATTAATTATGTAATGGCAAGTTCTAGTTGTCCAGTGTGAATCACAACTTAAATACTGTCCAAAACACTGATGACGACAAATGTCACCATTCAAAAGTAGAAGCTCAAGGTCATCTTCTTCCTTACTACAGAAACAGTGATCTGAAGTCAGTTTGAGAGAAACAAGAGAAAACAAATGAGTTGAGTTTTGAGAGGCATATATATATCAGCTTTCTCTTATTTTTGTCAAACTGAGTCGTCAACAAACAAGCAAGAAGGATTGTAAACTTCTATTTCCAAAGGCCGATGTTGGAATTATGAGTGATTTTCAAATAGTATTATAGATCAACTATCAACATGGTCCACAACAGAACTTGTGTATTATGAACCAAAGTTGCTTTTACACAACTATATACAGGTTTAAAAAGACAGGAAAATTATTTTCTAATTTGAAATGACAGCAGACAAGAATACACTAAAATAGTGAATATAAGTAAAGCCAATGTTAAATCAAACTAACCTCTTCCGAACCCCTCCACCGAGCTCAGCATCAGTATTACTCACATGGAAAGCTGAAATTTTCTTACCACCAAAAGGAACAGAAACCAAAGCTTGAGGACTAAGTGAATTTACATCCCACAAAGTAATGGATTCAGCTTCAGCTACAACTACTTTTCCTCGATTTCTCCACTGCAAAGGACTAGAGTATTCCATAGCAACAACAGGCTTCTGAACCTCCCAACTCATGACTTGCTCACCATCGCGAACATCGAAAACTTTCATACCTCTCTGTGAGCTACATGTAGAAATAATGAGAGGTCCACATGGTTTATACCACCATTGTCTAGAATCTGCTGATAATAGGGTGGAACTGGTAGAATTTCTTCTGATGTTATTTGGTAAAGGTCGAAGTGCTGTTCTAGAGGAAGCTGTTCCATTGTCGAATTGGAAAGCTTTCACTTCTTTTGTGTAAAAATCCCAAGAACAAAAGCCGGATTCCATTGTGTTGCCTGCGGATGCAGCAACGACATATCTTCCGGAGCAACCATCTGAACCTTGAGCGCGAATTAGCCAGCAATCTCTCCATATGCTAGGTGAAGCTCCTGGAGGGGGAATATATAAAGATTTTTCCTGAAAGCATGACGAATTTTTAGTTGGAAAATGCATATTTATTATTTCATCAAGTATGAATATATTAATAAACTATCGTGGAAAACACATAAATCATATCGAAAAGCGGTTTAAGAAGAAAAAACCAAATTAAAATCTAAATGGGCAGCCTGGCATATAATTGTACAGAGATGATAATCAAACTTGAGTAAATTCCAAGTTCATGCCCTTATAATCTTGATGAAGAGACATTAGATTAAGGGAATATAAAAATTCCATATTTCATATTACATCCTGACATCCTCAAATGTCCATTTATATTATTAATTAATATTAATCATTGAACATTGAACAATCAATTCTTTATAAGGGTCAATTGAATCACTCGTCTCAATATTAATTTGGATGAAGTTCATATGCATCCTCAAGATGAGGCAAGCTGGTATGAAACTCAACAGAGACGAATTATTTCTCTCTTCTTGCAGACTTAAAATGGCTGGTTTCCCTTGCCTCAATATTTAGCATGCAAATCAAAAGATCAACAGGATGACACCGAACTTAATAACAGGGGTTGACAATTTAAAGATAATATAACTAATCATCCCGAAACTCCTAACTCATTTCAGAAAAAAAAAAAATTAGAGCTAAACACATAGCCTTTTAAAATACATAAATTGTTTTTTTTCTACAAATATGCATAAATTTTGTTAATGGTTCCTAAACTCTTCAAATATAAGCCATGCCATATTCTCTAAACATATTAATCTCGGTATGATCAATGATACTTAGGAGCCAGGAAAAGATTTACCTACTATCAAGGATTAAAGGCAATAACATGTTCTTCTGGAAAATTTAGGCAATTTTAACCATTGGATAAAGATTGAATTTTGTAACACCAATTTTAAGTGAATGTTGATGAAAAATCAAATTATGCACAGTCCAATTTTTATGCAGTGTCAAGAATCACTTAAATACGTGAATGCAAAGAATTCAAGTCCAAAATTTGGTCCTTTATTCTTAAAGATCACAAAATTAATTACCAAGATCAACAATAATCATCATCATTTACAACAAAATCAAGGCATGACCAAAATTAAATAAAAAGATATCAAAATTTCAAAACAAGCATGCAATACCTCAGAATTGGCAATATCATAATAAGAACAAGTAGCATCATCATTAGCAAGCAGCACAGCTTCCCCTTCAGAAACAAACCAACCAGCCGCAGCAATCCTGTTCCCTATCCCATTCAGCTTAAAGTTAAAAGCTTCATCAGTTTCATCAGCAATAAACCCTTCTTCCTCTTGTGTATTATTATTGTTCTCTTTCCCTTGATCATCAAACTCCTCAAGTTTCTCATCCGCCTCAAGCACCATATCAATATCACACTTTTGATTACTCGATGAACCACTCTTCCCTCTCTCAACCCCATCACAAGGATCACCATGATTCGAAACTTTCCCACTCCCTTCTCCAAGCTTCGCCAAAAACTCCAAAGCTATCGAATTTTCATCAACACAATTTGATACATTCTCTTCGATCTCCACTTTTCCCTTCACCGTCGAATCCTTAACCATTATCCTATCTCTGATCAACTTATGATGAGGAAACAACCTATCTTCAAGCTCATCACTGTTCAAACCTTTAACCAAACTACTCGCATTGATCGGCTTAATTTGCTTCAAATCTTCAACCCCATTAACACCAACTTGCTTGTTATCATCTTCGGAAACAACAACACGAACCATAGCTTTCTCAATCCCAGAAATCTTATCTTGAATATCAGAAAGTATAACTTTTGATTCATCAGGGTTATTCAAATCAAGCATCTCCTTAGTTTTCTTAATATCTGAAGCTATTCTCTTGACTTTTCCCTCCAAAAAAGCAAGCTTTTCATGAAGCTTACTCTGATTCTTATTACTACTATTACCATTACAATTACTATTACTATTGCTATTCTCTTCAACCCTAACCCTAACCCTAGCACTAGCCCCATTAGCAGTATTTGATAAAGTTCTAACCTTTTCAGCACTTTTGGGTTTCTCAGTTGATTTTCTGATGGGGTTAGTGATTGATTTGGAATCTTTTCGATCAACGGAGACGCGGCGGGTTTGATTGAGATCTGAGGGGCTAGGACTTCTGCCTCTAGGGAGAGATGAGAAAGAAGAAGATGATCTACGATCAGTACGAGGAATGGATCGGGTTAAGGGCTTTTGGGTAGGGTGAGTGGGTCCACGAGAAGTGGATCTACGAGGGTTATTGTTTTCTTTTAATGAAGAAGATGATGAAGTGTTGAGAGAAGGGAGTTTGCGTGAGGTGGTTAGAGGAGTGATGGATCTGGTGGTGGGTTTGGTGGCGCCGTCGATGACGGCGGCACCGGAGCGACGAGTGGACATGATGAGTGAGAAAAAAAGAGGTTTTTTTTAGGATTTGGAGTGAAGAAAAGGGTGTGATATTGTTTATGTGAGAAAGGGAAAGTAGAAGAAGAAGGGACACGTGTGGGTTGTTTTGTGTGAGCGGGAAAGAATGAAAATTTGAGTTTTGAAATTTTTCATCTAACCGGGAATTCTAACGTTGTTTCTTTTTTTGTTAAATTAATAATGTTGTTATTAAATATATTAATGTAGTAATGTACATTGTCATATGTTTATGTTGACCACTAAAAACTTTCTAAAAAAAAATGTTGACCACTAATTGAATGATGTAGGAAATTATTACCTTCTCATATGCAGTATGAATCGGATTTAGATCCTCCCCTTCTCTTATTATCCGATCCAAAATTAAAATTGTATGGAGTTCGGTTCGGTTAGTATGACTAATAAAAATTAATTTGAATCGATCTAAATATATGTGTTTGAATTTGGTTAGGTTTTTGGATATTCAAAATGCAACATTTAAACTTTTTATTAATATTACGCATACACAATAAAATAATAGATTTGATGAAAACAAATAGTAACATAAAATATACTAAAATAGGTTTGATTCGATGTATAAGATTAAAAACCAACAAGCAATAGAATAATGCAATATAATACTAACAAAAGAATGAATAAAGTATAAAAAATTTACATTTGTGATCTGGTTCAATTTTAAAATAGTGATCCCAAATCCGACCAATTTGCTTAGTTTTTACAAACAAACAAACATCCAAATATATCCAAAAATATTCGTTTTATTTTGGATTTAAACAACCCTACCCTCATGACAATCTTTATGGATTCTAAATTAATTACTCCCTCTGTCCCATAATACATGACATTGTTGACTATATTACGCATGTCAATGCATAATTTTGAGCTTAAATATCTTGAATAATATATTAGAAAAAATTATGAAAATTTGATATTTTGAAAATACTCGTCGAGACGAATCTAACGACATCTTATATGATATTATTGATCTTTGTATATTAGTATAAAAATATGGTCAAAGTAAGTTAGATCAAAATTGTACATTTTCAAATGGGTCATCTATTACGAGATGGAGGGAGTAGTTTTTTAATAACGGATGTATTCGATCTATATTATAAACTAGATCATGAATTATTCAATTAATCTAAGAAATATACATTTATTTATATATGAAACTCGATGGAGTACTCCTTCTGTTATTAAATATAAACATTCATCGTAAATTTTATGTATATTTTACGTGAGAATATTGCTAAATTTTATTTGGGTATAGTGTATTTAATATTAATTTTCGTGTTTCAAAATAAATCAGTACTTGAAAACGAGGCTACTTGACAAAAAACAATAACAAATGCATCTGGAAAGTTAAAAGATCGTTAATCTTTCGAGGTT
This sequence comes from Medicago sativa, assembly GCF_051527215.1. NCBI lineage: Eukaryota > Viridiplantae > Streptophyta > Magnoliopsida > Fabales > Fabaceae > Medicago > Medicago sativa. The sequence goes on along the minus strand of NC_140749.1, from coordinate 28,244,735 downwards.
ATTTGCACCCATGTCATAGAGAATAAAAGGGGTAGTTAACTCCGGAGTTGGCTCCTCCTTGATAGAATAGCAAAGTTGTCTCAAGCCCAAAACATGGTTGTAATCTATGCACCCCCGAGTGCCCATAAGTGGTACGTTGGAGAAGGTCCCACATCGGTAAATCACTTCATTTATTCAATTATGTTTTGATATCGAGGGTACCACCAGACGATCTTTTCATTAAGGTTCACCAACTTTTTAGCCCATTTTTAACTATCTTTCTTTTTCACATCATAATTCTTGAAATCAGTTATAGGACAAGGCATTGAACAACTACTATGAAACATGTGATTCACAAGCCAGATATACAAAACAGGCAGACAACAATATAACATCTTGCCTTGCTTCTCATGGCAACAGTTGAGTGAGTAATAGACATCAACATGCATAACATGTGTTGGATCTTTCCGTCTATTCTTGTAAGCTAGAAAGACATCAATTGTTGGGATATCTATGATTTTTTTCATCGCCATGGAATAGAATAAACCCGAAGATGATAAGAGCTAACACCTCCATAAAAGCATCGCAATCGTTGAGGGAAGCTAAATCACGTGCGCACTTCTCAAAGAAACTTCTTAGGAATCCCGAACTTTCCTTTTTCATGTTATTATGGCTCTGTCTCATTAGTTCTTAAGATCTGAGCCATTCTTTCAGTGTTAGGGTAATTTCCCAAAAATCGGTAGGGGTTATCCTCTTCGAAAGGATAACCTAGGATTTGCCAAATTCCTCCAAAGTAGGCACTAGCTGAAAATCTTGAAAGATGAAACACCTCAGTGGAGGGTCATAGAACTGAATTAACGATGCGATAACGTCTACTTGCACATCTATATTAACCAATTAAGAATCTTCCCATATTTACCACTAAAAGCTAAACATTTGTGAAGTTCTAACAAGTCATAAAACTTATTTAAACTTTCAACTTCGGGCATTTTTTCTTTAACAATCACAGTTTTCTTCAAAATGGTTGGTGTCATGTCAGCACTTGATCCCATTTTCAAAAAATATACTAAGGTGCTTCAGATTTGATGGTTCTTTAGCAAACCTACATAAGAATGAATGAATTAATATGGATGATGTATGACAAACAAACACATAGATAGGATAAACAGATGATATATGACGTCATGTATGACATATGATATGGATGAATGAATTTTATGGTTCAACCTCATGCAATTTATGTTGAATGCCTAAAATGTAAAAATCAACAAGCCAAGGTGAAAACAAGTGCAGACATATTGAAAAATGGTGGCATAGTTTAATCATTAAAACTTGTATCTTAGTTTATTGTGTTTAAAGTTTCACCATTGCTACCTTTTTTGTTTTAATTAAGGGTGTTATTGTGTTAAGGGACAAGGTCACAATTGTATCTAATTGCAACATTGATAAAACTACATGAACTAAATTGCATCTACCTATAGACATGCATACTCTTCCTTTCCATAATATTTTGAACTATCACATGAATATTTACTTAATGGATCCTATGATATAGATATGGTTCAAGCTCAAATGCTCAACTACATAACGGTATATTGAATTTGGTTTTAATCTTTTAGACGTTTTTACCATTTATTTGTATAGTTTATTGAAATAGTATGACTTTATTTTCTTGGTTTTTAAGTGGAACAAATATTTTGATAAATTGTTTGTTATGTTTTTACTTAAAGTCGAATGTTACATTATTATATATAAATCCCCTATGACATGTGCATGTACTAATATCGATGAAAGATTAAGATTATCCTTGTTTATGTCATGGAACAAATATATAGTCATGCAATTTTTGTTTTATATATATATATATATATATGCTCTGTTTTGAAGAAATAATTGATAGAAAAATGGTGGTGGATATCTAACGGTGCCAATGTGCTTAATTTTTCAATACCAAATGAAAGTATTTTTCAATTTATACACGTAACATTTTAGATTATACATTATTTTTGGATTGAACTAGATATACTTATATTCTTGTAAACTTTCTCAGTTTGTTGAAAGTATAAGGTGTATTTTTATCTCCCGGCTAATTTTTTGTTTTACACGAGTGCTTATATTCTTAGTTATTGGTCTCCAAAGTCAAATACCCATATCAAAATATCTCCACTAGTAGGAAGTATATCCAACTAGTGGGGTATTTACGAAAGAGTAACTATAGACGAGATCTTCGTGATAACCATATAGGATGTACATCTAAAACGACTAAGACTAGACCTCAAACTAACCTAAAGTTTCACACATGCCCGAGTATATGGTCTCACTCATAAGTGTGCGCAAAAGTTTAATTATAACAAGAACATAATAAAGTGCTTAAACATTTAAGCTAAACGTGAAAACAGAAAACATAAGTGTTAACTTATATTGCTATAACAAAAACATGTTAACTTCTTTACGAGACGTAAAAATATCAAATTTTGTTGATAGATTAAAAATTGTATTATCTTAGTGTTCTTGTATGGCAACAAACACGAGTCTCCTAAATCTACCTACACTTTAACAAATATTTGTAACCTCAAATATTATTAAGGAACAAGGCATTTTCTCTACAACAGAAAACATGGAGAAAACATCTTTACAAAACGTGTTGATTCCTCCCTCTATGCTAAAATTAGTCAGGATCAAATATGTTGATTCTCCGAGCAAAAGCTTCAGCGAAATACGAAGCAACATTACTCATCACTCGAGTTTGCAACGAAGTTAACAATGCAATGCGTCTCACGAGCATGTTTGCGAGCATAATATTCTCTCACTGGATAGCTTCATCACACGCCATCAAAATGTGAACAAGTTCAACCCCTATCGCCTCTGGGTCCATGGAAACCAGTGTTAAAAGAATATCATTCCACATGTTTAAGTTTGAAGTTCACTCTGACTCTAAATATGAAGTTGAACTTTATAGTAAGAGGGGTTCAAATAAATAAAAATTCTCACAACAACAAAACAAATTGTTTTTATTGTACCCCACATATATTATTCTGCAGGTAGTTATTTCAACTTTAGTTAGGATAAAAGAAACAATTTCAACTTTCTTAAAAAAAATAACATGTTTCCTTTTTTGTCTTACAAAAAGAAAAACTTAACTTGATTTTATTTTTTGTTTTTTTATCAAATAGTCTGGTGGCTAATCAGAAAAACATAATTCAACTTTAGTTAGGATAAAAGAAACAATATGCTATTTCAACTTTCTTAATAAAAATAACATGTTTCCTTTATTGTCAACAAAAAGAAAAACTTGATAAATAAAAACTTCATTTTATTTTTTGTTTTTTTGTCAAATAGTCTAGTGACTAATAATAACATAATCGAATAGTTTTGGATCTTATTGCAGATACTAATCATATACCAAATGAAGGTATTTTTCAATTTATACACCAAGTAATATTTTAGATTATCCATTATTTTTGGATTGAACTAAATATAATTATATTCTTGTAAACTTTCTCAATTTATTGAAAATATAAGGTGGATTTTTCTCTCCCGTCTAGTTTTTTGTTTTACGCGAGTGTCTTATATTTCTAGTTATTGGTCTATAGAGTCAAATACCCATATCAAAATATCTCCACAGTAGGAAGTACATGTGGTATTTACGATATAGTAACTAGACGATATCTTCGTGATAACCATATAGGATGTACATCCAAAACGACTATCGACCACGGATCAAAAGGAAGTCGTTCCATAAAATTTGTTAAATTTTTTTTGTGATTAGGCTTCAAATTGACTGACTCAGCAAATATTTGTGAAAGAATGCACAATTAAGATTTATAGAGAAGCTCACAAGAACCCTTGATCTCATTCAATGTGAGAGACAAAATCTCATGAATAAAGATTACACCAACACTTGTCCAAAGTAATAGAAATTTAGAAATCTAGTTAACTTACCTTCAATGATCATGTCATATGCTGTAACAGCCCAGGCGGGTCCCGGCTAGGTACTGTACCCCCCGGCACTGTTACTCACAAGCTTAATCACTACCCCCCTATAGTAGTGTTTTTGCCTTCCGTGGGAATCGAACCTAGTACCTGGGGTTAAGTACTAGCTCAATTGAAGTAGTACTTAACCCCAGATACTATGTTCGATTTCCACGGGAGGCAAAAACACTACTATAGGGGGGGGTAGTGATTAAGCTTGTGAGTAACAGTGCTGGGGGGAACAGTGCCTAGCCGGGACCCGCCTGGGTTGTTACATATGCAGCAAGAAAAAGATCAATATCTGTTAAAAAATAAAATATTGTGATTAGGCTTAAAATTGACTGACTCATCTAATATTTGTGAAAGAATGCACTAAACCTCAAACTAACCTAAAGTTTCACACATGCCCGAGTATATAGTCTCACTCATAAATGTGTGCAAAAGTGTAATTATAACAAGAAAATAATAAAGTGCTTAAACATTTAAGTTAAACGTGAAAAACATAAAACATGAGTGTTAACTTATATTGCTATAACAAAAATGTGTTAACTTATTTACAAAACGTGAAAACAACAAATTTTCTCGACAGATTAAAAATTTGTGTTCTCTTAGTGTTCTTATATGACAACAAACATGAGTGTCCTAGATCTACCTACACCTTAACAGTTATTTTTAACATCAAATATTATTAAGGAGCAAGACATGTTAAATTGAGTCTGTTTATATTTCATTGACAATTAAATAGATTAAATAGTACCTCCGTCCCTAAATATAAGACTCTTTTGAGAAATGTTTTTGTCTTTTTTTATAAGACTCCTTTGGTATTTCCAAGTTCGTTAATTAATTCTTTACCAACATACCACTATTTATTTTATATCTTTTTCTTCAATCAACATTAAATACTATATTGGCAACATACACTAACTCTCTCTTAAAGGAATAAATTGTAAAAACAATAGTAATTACAAACAAAATTATTACCACTTTCAATTTTATTAATTCCCGTTATTTTTCCAAAAGAGCCATATAATTAGGGACTGAGGTAGTATGTTTTGGAAAATGGAATGTCAATTTAATAAACGGTATTTTTGAAAATAATGCAAAAACTAAGAAAAAAAAACTAGGAATCGCTCAAATGGATGAAATCCAAATAACGTCTAAGGGTATTGTTTAAGGAAGCCATAAAAAGAAATTTTGTCTTGAAAATACAAGTCAAACACACGTAAAAGTCATAACTATAAAATTTCTAAAGTAATAGTTACTACTTTTGTGTTAAAGTATAAATTTATAATTATAGACACATGTATAAATTAAAAAAAAAAAGTTTATTGCCTTAATATGAGTAAAAATATAAACACATGCATAAATTACAAAAAGATAGGTCCCTATATTAATACGAGTAAAAGTATAGACACACATATAAATTAAAAAAAACTAGGTACACATATTAATATATGAGTAAAAATAAAGACACATGTATAAATTATAAAAAAGATACATGTGTTGATATATGAGTAAAAATATATTCACATGTATAACTTGTTGTGGGAGAATTTTGTAGACATTTTAAAATATTCTTAAGTGAATTGAAGATATTTGAATTTCAGATTATTTGTTTCTTGGTCGGAGAGAATTGAAGACATCTAAGTACCACAAAGACATGATTCACAATGAAAAGTTATGAACGATGTTTTTCTTATAAAATTTTGATTTTGATTAAAAGTAAAAATATTAATGTTTTTTGTTTTCAAATTATAACAAATCAAACTAATCATGATTATCTATTTCAATGACACTAACAATATAACAAAAAATGTAGTCTAATTTTTTTTAATGACAACAACTACAATCTTTATTATAGAAAAAGTTGTTTAAGAGTATAATTGAGATAACGAAAAAGTAAGTATAGATATACTCACTTAGTTTGTTATACTTTTTAAAGGACAAAGGGAAAAAACTAGACACACACACACACATACATATATATATATATATATATATATATATATATATATATATATATATATATATTCATATCGTGTTTGTTACACTTACTCTTGTCTATTTGTTGTATGTGTTATTTGTATTGAAAGTTGATGGTAATTTTAGAAAGAGAAAAAATCAGCCCAAAAGAGGCAAAACCATTTTTTTTTTGAAACAAAACTATTTTCTTTATATATAGTATAAATATTAATAAAAAAAAATTAAATTTTATGCATGCAGTTTGGTTCAATTTTGAAAAATCAATCCAAAATCAAATCTGAGCAGTTTTCACTAAAGAACACCCAAATACATCTTATAATTTTCGAATTTGTGTAGTTTTTTTTTTATCGATTTGCGATTTTGTTTTGGATCAATTTAAATTTGAACACGCCTAATTCCTTCCATTACTCAAAAGTAACGAAGTTGACCATCTCGGATTGAATGTAGACCTCCAAAATAATAGAGTTACCTTATTTTTATATATTCATGTTATTTTCTTATTAGCATGGGTGGAAACGAGTTAGGTTGGGTCACACTTTGTAAGACCTAAGTCTGACCTACTTCAAAATTTATAGGCATGAGTTTGACCTATTACCCGTCATAGACTCATTTTTAAGGTTTTGCCTGACCTCTTTAATGGTCCGATGAAGTCTGAAAGCCTATTTTACACTAAAGCCTAGCCACACCTATAAGCCTACCACTAAATAGGCTAAATCTTATGAAGGCCTAAAACACACAAATATGTCTGCTACTAAATAATGAAAACTTATGAAGGTTTAATCACATCAATATACCTGCTACTAAATAACCAAATCATATGAATGATTGAGTTTATAAAAAAAAAAAATCAGCGATATTAAAAATCGAAGAGATATTATATATAAAAAGCTTAATATGTCGGCATGATATGTTTAATAGTTTTTTTTTGTAAGTCTAAACATAACCTATTTGATTAAATAGGTTTTATAAAAAGTTTGAGTTTAGCCTTCTTATTAAACCAGTTTGACCGAGCTAAACTTTAAATAGGCCAGACCGTAGGTCTATGTCGGACGATCTGACATATTCTCACCCCTACTTACAAGTTATCACTCATAAGTATGTAAGGTAAACACATACAAATATTTATAAATTTTATTTTATTATTTTGATTGATAAAAAAATATATTTGATTGTTATGAAATATACTTTAAAAAATTTTGTAATTTCCATCGATTTTAATTAAATATTCATTTAAATTTTATCTTATCAAATTTTTATTTATGTCTTTTTTTTTTTTGCAATCAATTTATGTCATTTTATAAATACACATAGTTTTTAGTAACCAACTAGGGATGATTTTTTAGAGACCGTTTTGGTTTGTCGAATTTTCTCTTTCCTTAGTTTGCTTATCTTTTTCTTTCGCCATCCTTTTGAGAGTTTTAGTTTGGTATCTCCTCTTGTATATTGTTTTCCTCTAGTGTATAGTTTTCCTCTTAATCGAAGATGTGTTTCCTTTTTATGCTTTCCCTCCCTCCTAGCTTATCGAAAAAAATATTTCTTTTCTATTATAATTTCCTATCAATGTCTCTCGTATCAATCCAAAACGTCTATCATAATCTTTATCATAAATAATCACTTCTTTTCACTTTCTACGTAAAGAGGACAAGGACTATTTTGTTCCGGTCTATTTTTCTCAAGACTAAAAATTACATTTATTTTTATCAAAGATTAAATCGGATCTTGTGAATTTTCTCAAGGACTAAAATAAATCTTCACTAAAAAAAGTAAAATGAAGTAAATGCTACCAGATAGAATAAAAATAGAGCAGCAACTCAGCCAAAAGCAGATGTAATGTTAATCTTTAAGCCAAGATTAGAATCATCTCTACCTTTGACTGTGATGCAGATGTACATGTTTTTGTAGGTTCTATGGAACTGCCACTGTCATATGGCAGCCATATTGCAATACTTGTGATTTGTTCTGCACCTTTCTGTTTCTCGTGTGCTGATTTCTTCATTGCATGGTTGAATAACACTAATGACATTGCTGAAACTAGAATGGTTGCATATGTAGCTCGGCTGTTAAGAGCTAGGGACACCTTTAGTGAATGTGGCGGTTCAAACCCGCTATGCGCTGCATTCATGATCCCCATTTCCCAATAGGCCATAAGTTACCATGGAGACAACCCTTTGAAAAGAAAAAACACAGTAGTAGACTGACCCTGAAAGCCATTTTCAATAATGGATGAATGATCGAAGGCAGATAGAACCATAGATTATAAGCTATAAAACAATATTATAAATGATGAATCTTATAGTAAGGGTGGCAATATGATGCATGAGATCTATATCCATCCACTATAAAATCCATCCAATCCATTCATCAAACAAAAAAATTTGTTAATGGATTGGTTTGGATCAATCCATTAAAATCTATGGATGGATTTGATCCATCCACCTTATTTTAAAAATCCAATGGATCACCTCTTTAAAATAAAAAAGTCCAATGGATAACTTCAAAAAATATTAATCTTTTTTATTTAAATAATTTTATTTTTTATTATCACCTTATTTTTTTAACTAAACCATTTTTTTAATTAAATCATCTCTCTCCCACTTTTTTTAATTTCATAAATAAAATACCAAAACGAATAATTTCAAAAACAACTTATTAAAAACAACTTATTTATACAAAACAGCTTATTTATGCAAAACAACTTATTACAATCTCATTCTCAAAAACAACTTATTCTAAACAGCTTAATTATGCAAAACAGCTTATTACGATCTCATTTTCAAAAATAACTTATTCAAAAGAGCTTAGTTATGCAAACCAACTTATTTATCCAAAACAGCTTATTACGATCTCATTTTCAAAAACAACTTATTCAAAACAGCTTATTTATGCAAAAACAACTTATTCAAAACGACTTATTTATGCAAAACAGCTTATTACGATCTCATTTTCAAAAACAACTTATTCAAAACAGCTTATTTATACAAAACAGCTTATTACGATCTCATTTTCAAAAACAACTTTTTCAAAACAGCTTAATTATCCAAAACAACTTATTATGATCTCATTTTCAAAAACAACTTATTCAAAACAGCTTAATTATCCAAAACAGCTTATTACGATCTCATTTTCAAAAACAACTTATTCAAAACACCTTATTTATACAAAACAGCTTATTACGATCTCATTTTCAAAAACAACTTTTTCAAAACAGCTTAATTATCCAAAACAGCTTATTACGATCTCATTTTCAAAAACAACAACTTATTTATACAAAACAACTTATTACGATCTCATTTTCAAAAACAACTTTTTCAAAACAGCTTAATTATCCAAAACAGCTTATTACGATCTCATTTTCAAAAACAACTTATTCAAAACACCTTATTTATACAAAACAGCTTATTACGATCTCATTTTCAAAAACAACTTTTTCAAAACAGCTTAATTATACAAAACAGCTTATTACAATCTCATTTTCAAAAACAACTTATTCAAAACAGCTTAATTATGCAAAACAGCTTATTACGATCTCATTTTCAAAAATAACTTTTTCTATATGGTTCATGAATTTACCTATGTATGTTGGTTCATGAACAGATGAATGTTTATACTCTATAGTTTATTCACAAATTTGAAATATATCAGAAAATTCCTCATCCGCTTTGTTGCTAGATGACAATGGTCTTTCAGGGATATATTCAATAGTTCATTCTGCATGATTGTTATATGTTGAAGTTCACTGACTTGGGCAATAACCAACTTTCCCACACATTATACCAGCTTGGATTTGGGAAATGCTGATATACAATGGTTCTTTGTCTAAAATTCAAAACTTATCTCGTCCTTTCTCAGTTTTCTATGTCAATCATACAATAACTTTTTACGAAGATTTCCTAAAACCAACTGCAGTGCCTTGTAAGATCTGATATACACATGCAACCATTCTAGTATGTGATATTAGTCATACAGGTAAGACTTATAATAACTAACTGCTATAAAACCAAATAGACAACTCATAAGTTGACAACAAGGCCTATCCACAAAGTCTAAATTGAGATTCACATGAATGCTTTGAAAGACAACACTGAAGAAGTGATAAGGTTAGTACGCAAGTTGGAACGACAACAAGTAGACAACTCTGATTGACACACCAATAAATGCGACAAACGAAGGCAAAGTTAGCTGAGGCAAATGATATGAAAACGTATACACGTGTCGCAAAATTCTGATGAAGAACAAAACTGAGATGTCTGAGGAAGAACGCCAAGATCATGAAACACATTGTGTCGTTACTAGAGGAAAACTAGCTGATATATTGAACAAAACTAGCACTCGAAAATGCTAAACTAGGTTACTATGATGTTTTATGTACTATCAAATCAAATTATTGATGCATACATTTGGAATAAAATTGCATAAATAAAAAAATCACAATCCTCCATGCTCAGATCAGACGCGGCTGTAACTCAATCCCACAAAACTGACCGGTAAGGTAAGGGTCACTCGAGATTTATAATATCTATGTAGGCCATATCTCTAGACAATGAAGAACTGAACACATCCGCTCACACCTAGCATGATGAAGGTGATGAATGATATAGAGGAAGTCTAAAGTTGACGCAAGACATCTATAACACAAGACATATATAGCACATAAATTCACAAGCAATACCAGGGAAGATCCTTGTAAGAATCAACAAAGTCAATTAAAATTACGGCAGACAGATGGTTGGCTGCAATAACAAGACTCATAAGTCAATTAGATAATTGTGATATCAGCAGCAATGAGGCCATTACATAGCTCAATTCTTCGGATATCAATACACAATTTCATAACCAGTCAGAAATTCAACAACAGTAAAAATGAAATTGATATGGAACTATGATGTTTGGTGAGGGAAGGAGTTAGGTATTAAACCAATAATTGATCATAATTCACAATAAACTAAATGACAAAATTTGAGCCTTTTCATTAGATTGACAAAGCATCAGACCATACAATTGAGGCAGTAGGTTCTGGGACATTTCCCACCCAACTTTTGGAGCCAATACTCTTAGCTAATCCTAAAAAACTATGAGCTGCAACATTTTTAGCTCTACAAATAAAAAACAATCTAACATTTATCGTTGATGACAGTAAGTTCATACAATCTGAGATCACATTATCTATTTCAACTAACTTTAAAGCACACCGTTCAGGCACTGCACAACTGTCTCAGCATCAAACAAGTTTCCATACCTCGTTTCCTTTGCCAAATTGAAGCTCCATCTAAGGCCTGTTGCTTCAGCTAGTGTGGTAGAGATTCAGACATCCTCAAGTTTTGTTGCAGCATAGATGCCATTGCCTTGGTGGTCACGGATCAGCATGCCTTAGCTTGTTGTGCCATCTTCAAAGCAGACAGCATCAACATTCAGCTTTAAAGAGTCAAGATTGGGAGGCTCCTGTTTATCAAGTTGAATTCTGGAGTTTTGCCTAGACCTCTTCGGATTGGCCTTGTTAAATTCATCTACAAAGTCCACAGCACTTGTAGCCACTACAACGGGATCAAACTTATCTTTATTGAAGATCATATTGTTACTGGCTTTCCGCGTCTTCCACATTAGTTATATTTACTTTATTCATTATTTTATAAAGCAATATGATCACTAAGATTTCATGACAGAATCACCATTAACATAAACCATAGCCAAAGGAAAGTTTCAAATTCATTGAGCAACATTTACCAGACAAAATCAGAGCTGAAGTTATAGTGAGCCCACTACATGATATATCTTCTTTATGTGTAATTATCAAAAGGAACAGAGACGAGTGTTGAAAGTATATCATATTTTACACATTTTTTCAAATAAATTCACGACTTCATTTACCGTTTTAATCTTACATAATTCATAAATCACAATATTATAGGTGTGTCCATCAATGAACATTATTAGGTTCCATAAATTTGTTAACCATCATTCCATTCAACTAAACAATTGTTTATTTTAAATTGATTGAAAACAATTGCTTTTAATTGAATCACAATACAAACTCCACATGCTAGAGCAATTTCACTTGACAACCAATTCAGAATATATCTTACAAACATGGATTACAAAAATATTGACGCAATTTTATTAAGCAGTATCAATAACAACGATTGTGTTATACATTACCAAACAATAATAGAACCATTGGTCAATCTTCAATCTTAAAAACAATATGGATGCAATTGAAAGAAAAAACATATAAAGGGAGTACTCTTTTCTCTGATGTGCGTTCTATTATTGCCGATGATTTGGGTTAAGCTGCGTGGCGATACCCGCGAAAAACGAAAGACTTTTTTTCCCTTAGAGCTACCCACATCTATAAATAGAAGCTGCTTTCTCTATTTGGCAAAGCAGGAAATAAATATGGATCAACCAGTTAACTCTTTAACCATTTTTCAAATTGAGCAAGAAATTGTGAATGTAGAGAATGAAAAACTCTGGTCTGAACAAGGTTTCTGAGCCTGATTCTGAGGGATAAATTGCTGAGGAACCTGTTGTCGAGGCCGTTGTAACTTCTGATTTGATTAGTTTACATAACTCGTTGATCAAATGAGCATGTTATCGCAACACTGCGTAAACATCACCGTTAAGACAAATACCTTTGAAAAGTATAGTCGAGGTTATCACATCAGGTTTACGATAACCCAAAATGTCTGATAACCCATCTTCAGAATCTTGATATAAAGAACGGTGAATGGTGTGGCATTGAGAGAATGGTACACACTTCTGAGATTTGCAACAAGAAGAGTGTGTGGACTGTGTTGGAAGGGGATTAGGGTTTTGATGAGTGAGAGGTACTTCGGGTTCTATATATAGCGGCTCATTACAGTGTAAAATGGGTAAATATGGAAATTTACGTGGCTATGTCTTATGTGGACATGAGGTAGCAGATTTTGACCAATATGTGAATGCCACGTTGGTACAGTTTGTCATTGCCATTTTGTGTCAAAAATCAAAATCTTTACACGGTTATTTAGCTCGTGCAATTTGTTTTTTTTTCTTTTATGGTGGTCAAGGTTCGAACCCGACCTTGCATATTTTTTGTTATAGTAATAAATAAAAGGGTAAAATATGTGTTTGATCAATATAAATATATTTGTTTTTAATTTTAGTTCTTCGATTTTTTTTAAAGGAATTAAGATGTAGAATTAGTATATTTATAGGGATAAAAACATATTTATCTCTAAATAAAATGATTCATGAATTTTTACACCCTTATTTTGTTTAAATTAAAGTTGTAGTTATTTAACTCGTAAGCATATCTCAATTACAGGGACAACGTATTGTAATATACTTGAGCATGATTCAAATCCCAAACATCCATTTATTCACCTTAGAGGTGGATTTTAACTATCAAGTTACTTGATAAAAAAAAAGTTGTAGTCATCTGATTTTTAAATTCAACTTTTTGTTTCCTTGAAATAAAAATTTACTTTTGAAAGTTGTGAAAAAATAAATTTTATAAATGATTATGTTGTCGAAATTGAAAGTTAGCATAACACTCGATAGAGAGCTTTCTGCTGTTGTTTTTTTTGTGCTTCAAATGACTATTGGAGCAAACTATGTCCCTCAACTATGAATTTCTTAACTCATCTAAAGTTTGTTAAGTATGGAGTTATTTATTTTATGCTACACAAATCATTGATAAATAGATATAAACGTTACAGACTTTCAAGGTTTTCTACAAAAATTTTACCAAAATATATTCTCCTCAAATATCTTACGTAAAGTAATATAAACGTTACAGACTTAAAAACAGTACTATGAAGGTAACTATGAATCTTACATGTCCCCGTCTACGAATCTTACATATTCCCGTGATTTTAACTCAGTTAGCATGGATAAGTGGCCGGAGTTCGAACCATGAATACCCTTCTTATTCACCTTTAAAGTAAATTTCTAGCCATTCGATTACTTAAAAAAAACTACAAATCTTACATGTATCTTACATGTATCTTCTACATTCATATCTCTAAATGTTTCATCTTTGGACACTCCTTTTACCCTTTGAGAAGTTTGTGTTTAACATGTTTCGTAACTTGCACCACTCCCTTTAATAATATTGAATTAGACAGTGTTGATGGTTTGGAATTTTGCTTTATCAATGATGCCAGCCAAGCCTTTTACAAAATAGTATTGTTCTTCATTAAAATTGAATTGGACTTTGAATACGTACATGATGAAGTAAAGGTTATTGGGACTTGATTAAAACGAGTTCAAATTGCAGGGAATTACAAATCAATTGAACCTTAAATTAACAAATTCCAACTTGTGCATTCATCTGAACCAATTAATGTAATGGCTGAAATAAAATTCTTGCTGGAATCCCCTAACCAAATGCAACCATCAATCTAGGATTATTCACCTTCTTTGATCAACAATGTGGTTAAAAAATTGATGTGGAGACTTCTTAAAGTTAAACACAAGCTTCTTCTGAGTTAAATACAAGCAATCCAAGAGCACTAAAAATCTGATACCTTAATGACAACAAATAGTGAGTAATCAAAATGAAATGAAAGCACACAAACAATCTATGAAGATTTTCAATGACACCAAATTAGACGAAAAATGTAACACAGAAAAATCACTGTTTCCTTTGGATACACAGAAGATATACAATACACAATACGTACACAATTTAATACCACACCGTTGTAACTTATTGGAGTAAATGCCTGATTTGGTCTCTCACATTAGGCACTTCAATCAATTTAGTCCCTCATGTTATCGATATTCTAAAATAGTCACTGACTTATTCAAATATTGATTAAGTTAGTCGTCTCTGCCTTTGTTTTATCGAACATGTTGTTCTTGACTGCTTGCACGAGACCGCTGCAACAATCTGGTCTAGGTTCTACGGCACTGCCGCTGACATATATGGCAGACATATTGCAATATGTTTTGCACCTACCTGTGTTCTCTTGTGCTGATTCCCCCTTTGGAAGGGTGAATAACATCAACGACGTTGCTAACACTAGCACGTGTAGCTCGGCTGTTAGGAGCTAGTGATACCTAGAGTCAATGTGCTGGTTCGAACACGCGATGTGCTGCATTCTGATCCCCATTTCCCGATATCTGGTGGTTAGTGATAAAAACAAAACAATAACATATATAGTAGAATGGCTTTGTGGCCTGGAAGCAATTTTCAATGATGGAAATGAACGAATGCAGACAGAATCATAGATTATAAGCTATAAAACAATATTAATGATGAATCTTATACAAAGAATGAGTGTAGTGAGAAGAAATCAATAATCAGATCATCTAATGACCTGGCTTCCTCATTTATGCAATTACAAAGTAAAAAAAAGCAAGTTTTGAGAAGTTAGTAACCTACATATTCGATCGCTAAACCAAAGAACTCGTACGAGCTGCAGAGACTTTGGTTCTTCCCTAATGGCGATATAAATCTAATGAACATGTGAAAAAGAGATGCAAACTGTCTACATACCCATGATACAATATCCTTTCATGGTTTTCAATCTCAGTACAACTTTTTTTCAGAGCATAAAACTCTAGACCTAAAGGTAAACCGACTCAGCAAGGCGTTTTGTGATTCATTAGGGTAGCTTACACAAATTCTTGATCTCTGTAAGGACACCTTTACTTGTCCAATTCTCTCATCATCAGCAGCCTGTCAAGGTAGATTCAAAATTGTCGGATCAGATGAAAACAATGGCTGGTGAAGATGACTTCTCTACCAATGTTGTAAGTATCCCATGGCTTTGGCTTCATATATGACAACTACACAGAAGATCTGATATGTTAAGTCAAATTATAGTGTCAGCTGAATAGAAAATATATAAGTCGTGCTACTTTAATTTTACTTCGCTTATTCTTTGTTATCAAACATGTTGTTCTTGATGGCTTGCACGAGACCGCTGCAACAATCTGGTCTAGGTGCTACGGCACTGCCACTGACATATATGACAGACATATTGCAATATGTTTTGCACCTACCTGTGTTCTCTTGTGCTGATTCCCCCTTTGCAAGGGTGAATAACATCAATGACGTTGCTAACACTAGCACGTGCAGCTCGGCTGTTAGGAGCTACTGACACCTAGAGTCAATGCGACGGTTTAAACTCGCAATATGCAGCATTCCTGATCCCCATTTCCCGATATCTGGTGGTTATTGATAAAACAATACATTAGCATATATAGTAGAATGGCCTTGTGGCTTGAAAGCCATTTTCAATGATGGAAATGAACGAATGCAGACATAATCATAGATTATAAGCTATAAAACAATATTAATGATGAATCTTATACAAAGAATGAGTGTAGTGAGAAGAAATCAATAATCAGATCATCTAATGACCTGGCTTCCTCATTTATGCAATTACAAAGTAAAAAAAAGCAAGTTTTGAGAAGTTAGTAACCTACATATTCGATCGCTAAACCAAAGAACTCGTACGAGCTGCAGAGACTTTGGTTCTTCCCTAATGGCGATATAAATCTAATGAACATGTGAACAAGAGATGCAAACTGTCTACATACCCATGATACAATATCCTTTCATGGTTTTCAATCTCAGTACAACTTTTTTTCAGAGCAGAAAACTCTAGATCTAAAGGTAAACCGACTCAGCAAGGCGTTTTGCGATTCATTAGGGTAGCTTACACAAATTCTTGATCTCTGTAAGAACACCTTTACTTGTCCAATTCTCTCATCATCAGCAGCCTGTCAAGGTAGAACACCTTTCCAGGCTATCTGCTACACACATTTTCATGTTGTCAAGAAACCATACGTCTACATAGATACCGAAAGACTATCTGCTAAACTCGTAAGTCAACCGTTGGATGTCGTCAGATTAAGAAATTATATTAGAGAACTGTGACATCAGCTCCTTGGACGTCAATACACTTTTGAGGCATTAAGCAATATACATTTCCATTTCCTTCAAGCAACCATATACCATAAAATTTTCTGCTTAAAAATTGTGAATTCTGTAGCAAAAAACATGTTATTTTGAACACCCTCAATCTTAATGCTGAACAAAGATATAAGTTTGATACAATCATTGAAGCCCGTGACAACATAATAAGCCATCGAAACTGTAAGATTATGTCACTAAGGCCTGTTTCTGTTTTCCACAATAATTTTCTCCTTATTATCTTATATAACTTATTCTGTCTCATTGTCAGCACTCAGCACAGTTGTCAAATTAATACAAAATCACGCTTAATACATTTAAACAATAAATTCAGAAAGGAGATGACAGATGAATGTAATCTCCTTTGTTATGTTTAACTATCAAAAGGAAAAGAGACCTTGTCGTTAAAATTTTAACTAGTTTTAGTCTTAAGTAGACTTGAAGAGTGTTGTAAGTTATATCATATTTTACACAGTTATTCAAATAAATTCACAACTACATTCACCATTTTAATCTTACATAATTCATTAATCAGGGTATTATGGGTGTGTCCATCAATGAACAATATTAGGTTTCATAAATTTGTTAATCATCATACCATTCAACAAAACAATTGTTTCTTTTAATTGAGTCACAATACAAATGCCATATGTTAGAGCAATTTCATGTACAAACAATACAAGCATGGCTGCCAAGAATAGACAAAATTTTATTAAGCAGTATCAATAACCGATTATGTTATACATTACCAAACAAAATACCTAAACTATTAATTTTAAAAAACAATATGGATGCAATTGAAAGAAGAAGCATATATAAAATTGAAACAACCACAATGACAAGTTTACATAACCCGTTGATCAACCATCATTGAAAGTGCAGGGCTTCGTAAACATCACCGTTAAGACAAAGACCTTTGAAAGTATAGTCAAGGTTATCTCATTGGTTGATGATAACCCATCTTCAGAATCTTGATGTAAAGAACAGTGAATGGTGTGGCATTGAGAGAATGGTACACGCTTCTGAGATTTGCAACAAGAAGAGTGTGTGGACTGTGTTGGAAGGGGATTAGGGTTTTGATGAGTGAGAGGTACTTCAGGTTCTATATATAGCGGCTCATTACAGTGTAAAATGGGTAAATATGGAAATTTACGTGGCTATGTCTTATGTGGACATGAGGTGGCAGATTTTGACCAATATGTGAATGCCACGTTGGTGCAATTTGTCATTACTATTGTGTGTCAAAAATCAAAATCTTTTTACACGGTTATTTTGCTCGTGACAAATTCATTTGAAAGAGTAATAAATAAAAGGGTAAAATATTTTTTTATCCCTACAAATATATATGTTTTTTTGTGTCGGTCTTTTTAAAAAATTTCTTCAACTTGTAGTCTTTCAGAAGTTTTTCATCTTCTCTTTTAGTCAATTATTTTTTTAAGGGTAAAATACACATTTCAACCCTGCAATTATAGGTCATTTGATTTTTCATTCATGAGCTTACTAATCCTCCCATTTTGCCCCTGTAAAAATTAATCATTTGAAAATTCGTCCCACATCAGAGTTAATCACTGCCACTTCACTGATTTGATGACGTGGCACTGCTAATTGAATCATATTCACGTGAAATGACCAAAATGCCCTTAGTTGATGAAGGAGGGTATTTTGGTCCTTTTTTGTTTAACTGGAGCAACTAAGGGCATTTTGGTCATTTCGCGTGCATATGATTCAATTAGCAGTGCCACGTCATCAAATCAATGACGTGGCAATGATTAACTCTGATGAGGGACGAATTTTCAAATGATTAATTTTTACAGAAGCAAAATGGGAGGATTAGTAAGCTCAGGAATAAAAAATCAAATGGCCTATAATTGCAGGGATGAAATGCATATTTAAGCCTTTTTTAAATAAGGTTTTGCAAAGAAGTTTACAATATTATAAGAATTTCTCCCAAAAAAATTAGAATTTTTCAACAAACTATGAATTAAATGTGAATTTTTATATTTTTCGATTAAAAATTCATATTTTGTTAAAAAAATCAAAAAAAAATTAAAGCAGTTTTTACAATATTCTACACATTTCTGCACAATTTCCTTGAAACATACAGAAGCTACACATGATTTGACTTTAAAATAGGGACCAAAAGTGGTTATTGAAAATTTTATACGGACTAAAAGTCAAAGAAATTTTTTAAAGAGACTAAAATAAAAAGTTAGTATATTTATAGGGACCGAAAATATATTTATCCCTAAATAAAATGATTCATCATTTTTACACCCTTATTTTGTTTAAAATAAAGTTGTAGTTATCTAACCCGTGAGTATGTCTCAATTTTAAGGATTCAAATCATAAACATCTAATTATTTACCTTAGAGGTGAATTCTAACTACGAAGTTATTTAAAAAAAAAAGAGTTGTAGTCATCCGAAATAAAAATTCGACTTTTGTTTCCTTGAAATAAAAATTTACTTTTGAAAGTTGTGAAAAAACAAATTTTATAAATGATTATGTTGTCGAAATTGAAAGTTAGCAGAGCACTCGACTAAGAACTTTCCACTGTTTTTTTTATACTTCAAATGAATATGTCAAGGAGCAAATTATGTCCCTCAACTATGAATTCCTTAACCTATCTAAGGTGTGTTAAGCATGAAGTTTTATTTTTATGCTACACAAATCATTGATAAATAGATATAAGAACTCGTAGTTTAATTTTTGTTGATTTCAGAATTCGTTTGAAAATTAAACAAGAAAATTTCGAATATTATAATTTACTTTTGAGGTTTTCTACAAAAATTTCACCAAAATATATTCTCCTCAAATAACTTACACAAAGTAATATAAATGTTACATATATAAAAAAAATAGTATTACTAAGGTAACTACGAATCTTATATGTTCCCCTGAGTTTAACTTAGTTGGCAGAGACAATGTATAATATATGTACGGGCCGGAGTTCAACCTGAAGTAGATAAAATAGTCACAAGAAAGGGGAGGTTTGAATTGCGACCCTTTAAAAATTATCCTGAAACTTTAAAAGTGATTCTCAAGTAGTTTACTTGGAATAGTTAGTTTAGAACTTTCTGAAGTTCATACACATAAACAGTTTAATAATTTAAGTGTGCAAGTGTGTGTTGTGTATACTGTAATTAAAAGAGTATAAGGAAGAGAGAAAGAACACACAAAGAGTTATAGTGGTTCACCCAATGTGGGCTAGTCCACTCCTCACAATCTTGTGAGAGTTTCCACTATGATGCTCGAGATAACCTCTCAAGTCCTGCACCTTACAATCTTTGTTCACATGAACAATTACAACCCTGTATTCTCTAAGCCTCAGCAGGCTTGCACCTTCTTGCTAAGTTAACCACTTAGAATTTTACAACCCTTGCTCAAACTAACACTTTAGTACCCCTAAAGCTAGATGAGACTTTGTTACAATTTGTATGGAGGTTGAATGTTTGTGAATCAAACAGAAGAGAAGGAAGAAGAAGTTATCTATAAAAGAGATAACAGAGAAAATTGATTTACACTACAAAGAAGGTAGAAAAGAGCCTTCAGTGATGATCAATTGAATTGCAAGAGCTTCAAACAAATTCAAGTTGTTTTCTTGTATGCTTTGCAATTGTGCAAGTAATGCTGAGCCTTTGATCTGTATTTATAGAGTCTTTGGGCTCAAATAGCCGTTGTAGGGTGTCCAATGGTGTTATGCCATGTGTCCTGGGTCCCACAAGCTTTTGCTTGAAATTCTGGGCAAACATTCTGATCTCTGATGAACATCAGAATGTTGTTGCGTTCATGATGATCTTCATTTGGGTTCATCATGATATTCATCTGGGTTCATCATGTATGAATGAACACATGAATTTCTGGGCGTGTCATATGCTTTTCATATGAATTTATGGGCAATAACCAAAGTATGGGCTTTTCCACATACATCAGAATGTTACTTTTCCAGATTTGCCTAGGGACTGGTGCAGGAAAGATATAGTGGGATTCTGCATCTTCAAGCACATGCTTTGAGGGATTGTGTGGTCCTTGTACTGTACCAACTCCCATGTGTGTCTGTCTCTGATTGAGCAAGACAGATTTGCTTTGCTTTGCCTTTTTGCTTTTCACCTACTGTACTGTTCATAAAGTAAGCATGTGCAGAGCTGAACATTCTGACCATCAGAATGTTCCATTTTGTTTCACTTAGGATGATTTGTAAGACTACCATTTGATGTAATCAAATCCTAATAGTGAAACATAATGAAAAGCAGTGTTATTAACATTGATATTCCCTTGTGGAATATTCCTTGTACATCAATGTTCATAGTCTTAAATGAACATTAAATATCCTTTTTGACATAATCCTTGTACTGTATATGCCTTTATTGGTTGATTGATCCATGCAAATGTACTTTCCTGGACATATATCCATGTCACATGTGCCTTGCATGACCTTGATCAATATTCTTGAGATTCTTGGCTTGTGTAAGAACAACCTTCTGATCTCTACTTGAACATTCTGATCTTCGAGCAACATTCTGATCTAACTTTCTGACCTCAGTGTTAGATCATGAATTCAAATGTCCTTTGATTTCTTGATTCTTGGTATGAATTAAACCTTGTTCCTGTCTTAGTTATAACAGTCAAGAGCACAAGTTAAATACCAAGGAATTAATCAAAGTTCATTAATTCTTTAATCATATTGGTTTATTATCTTTAAAATTAATTAGGGATTTTGCCTCAACACAACCCTGATCCACTTATTCATCTTAAAAGTAAATTTCTAACCGCTAGACTACTCGACAAAAAAAAACTATGAATCTTCTGCATTCATATCTCTAAGGCTTTATTTGGTGAAAATAGCGGATAACTAAAAAGTTAGCTGATAACTTATAGATGATAGCTGATAGTTGGTAGCTTATAGCTGATAGCTTCGAGCTGATGACCGATGACTGATATCTTATAAACTAATTGAAATGTTTGGTAAAATTAGCGGTTCAATTAGCTGATAAATGTAAAATAACATAAAAGGGCATTTTTAATTCATAATAAAATTTATATCAAATAATATTAAAATATTTATAATTTGGTAATTTAATTTTTTTAATTAATTATATCTTTGATATTAAACTATCAAATCAAATTTTATTAGTAACATTTATTTTATAGTTATTTTCATTTAAGTGTTTATAGTTTTTGTTTGAGGAATGTATTATTATTATTATTATTATTATTATTATTATTATTATTATTATTATTATTATTATTATTATTATTATTATTATTATTATTATTATTGTCGGATTATATTTACGTTGAATACTTACTTCACTGAATTACATTTACGTATTTAAAAAAAAAAGAATTATTTTACCTAACATTAAGAGCATGCATGACCCTTTCTAAAAAAAATAACAGTATGTACACCAAAATAAAAATAGTACGTGGCTTTTCGTAACAAAAACAATATGTACATTTTTTTAAAGAAAAGAAATGTACATGTCCAACACCTAACGTTTATTAAAAAAAAAAATTGTCCAACAACTAACGTAACTATATATATTAGTTTAAATTACAATAAATTATAAATGGTAAAAAAGAATTTTAAATAAAACAATAAGGGTAAAATTGGAAGAAAAAAATGATAAGCTATAAGTTATAAGTTCAAACTCGTGGTGAAATAGCTTATAAGCGTCTGAAAAATAGCTTATAAGCTCGTGAAATAAGCTATAAACTCGTGGTGAAAAAACATTACCAAACTCGTTTTTTTTTGTCTTACCAAACAGACCTAAATGTTTCATCTTTGGACACTCTCCTTTTACCCTTTGAGAAAGACAGTGTTGATGGTTTGGAATTTTGCTTTATCAATGATGCCAGCCAAGCCTTTTACTTGTTCTTCATTAAAATTGAATTGGACTTTGAATACATACATGAAGTAAAGGTTATTGGGACTTGATTAAAACGAGTTCAAATTGCAGGGAATTACAAATCAATTGAACCTTAAATTAACAAATTCCAACTTGTGCATTCATTTGAACCAATTAATGTAATGGCTGAAATAAATTTCTTGCTGGAATCCCCTAACCAAATGTAACCATCAATCTAGGATGATTCACTTTCTTTAATCAACAATGTGGTTAAAAAATTGATGAGTAGACTTCTCAAAGTTAAACACAAGCTTCTTCAGCTGAATACTCCAAGGCATAAAAAATTATAGTGGTTTTATTTCACTGATTACATTGCTACCTAGTTATGTGTACTAACTTACAATCAGCAAGGCATAACAGGTTGTGTTTAATATTTCTAGAGGTAGCTTAAGACATTATATTAAAAATGTTTTAAGGAAAAAAAATAATAATATGCACTTAATCCCATTACACAAACTTATGAAGATGACTTCTCTACCAATCTTGTAAGTACTCTATGGCTTTGGCTTCATATATGACAACTTGTCTTGGTTCCCAAAGGATGAATTATATCTCTAGATTATATCTCTAGATACAACCTGACAATGGTAACAAGGCCAATGATGTCTCATCAAACAAGCCTCTCCACAATGTCTAAGTTTAGATTGGGATGATTTCGATAAAGTCTACATTTAGATTCATGTGAATGCTTTGAAGACAACACTGAAGAAGTGATAAGGTTAGCATGCAAGTGGGAACGACAACAAGTAGACAACTCCGATTGACACACCATTAAACGCCGCAGACAAAAAAAACAGTGACAACAAATCAAAGTCATGAACAAGAACAAGCAATGGCAAAGAACTCTGGTGTGGCAAAGTTAGCTGAGGCAAATGATATGAAAACATACACAAGTGTTGTGAAATTCTGATGAAGAACAAATCTGAGATGTCTGAGGAAGAACGCCAAGATCATGAAACGCATCGTGACATTATTAGAGGAAAACTAGTAGATATGTTAAACAAAACTAGCAGTCGAAATGCTAAACTAGGTTACTATGATGTTCTATGTACTATCAAATCAAATTATCAATGCATAGATGAAAAAAATTACAATCTTCCATGCTCAGATCAAATGTGGCTGTCTCTCACTGTCATATCCATAGCTGTGTCTCCCTTCCACCTCTGATTTCCCCAGCTGCTTGTGCAGCTCCCTGCAGTCTCTAGGTTACACCAATCAATTATCATAGAATTTGGACATAAATTGATTAGTAAGGGTAAGGGCTACTCAAGCCTTATAATATCTATTTAGGCAACAAAGAACTGAACACATCCGCTCACACCTAGCATGATGAAGGTGATGAACGATACAGAGGAAGTCCAAAGTTGCCGCAAAACATCCATAACACAAGACATATATAACACATAATTCATAAGCAATAACAGCGAAGATCCTTGTAAGAATCAACAAAGTTGATTAAAATTACTGCAGACAGATGGTTGGCTGCAATAACAAGACTCATAAGTCAACATTTGGATATCAGCACATGAAGAAATTACATTAGATAATTGTGATATCAGCAGCAATGAGGCCATTACATAGCTCAATTCTTCGGATATCAATACACAATTTCATAACCAGTCATAGAAATTCAACAATAGTAAAAAGGAAATTGATATGGAACTATGATGTTTCATCCTTTTCTATTCTTTCAAAAAGCAAATATGCGATGAAGAAGTATCTCAACCTGATTTTTCTCATATTTTTCAAAACTAGCACACATAATTATCTCAAGAGTTGCATCTTTAGGAACAAGACTTATAACAAAACTCTGGTGAGGGAAGGAGTTAGGTATTAAACCAATAATTGATCATATTTCACAATAAACTAAACAACAAAATTTGAGCCTTTTATACAATCTCCTCATTTGTTATTTTATATATATATATATATATATATATATATATATATATATATATATTTTGACAGAAACCTCGTTTCATTAGATTGACAAAGCATCAGACCATACAATTGAGGCAGTAGGTTCTGGGACATTTCCCACCCAACTTTTGGAGCCAATACTCTTAGCTATTCCTACAAGACTATGCTCTACAAATAAAAAACAATCTAAAATTCATCATTGATGACATTAAGTTCATACAATCTGAGATCACATTATCTATTTCAACTGACTTTAAAGCACCGTTCAGGCACTGCACAACTGTCTCAGCATCAAACAAGTTTCCATACCTCGTTTCCTTTGCCAAATTGAAGCTCCATCTAAGGCCTGTTGCTTCAACTAGCGTGGGAGAGATTCGAACATCCTCAACTTTTGTTGCAGCATTGATGCCATTGCCTTGGTGGTCACGGACGAGCATCCCTCAGCTTGTGGTGCCATCTTCAAAGCAACCGGCATCAACATTCAGCTTTGAAGAGTCAAGATTGGGAGGCTCCTGTTTATCAAGTTGAATTCTGGAGTTTTGCCTAGACCTCTTCGGATTGGCCTTGTTAAATTCATCTACGAAGTCCACAGCACTTGTAGCCACTACAACGGGATCAAACTTTTCTTTATTGAAGATCTGGCTTTCGGCGTCTTCCACATTAGTTATATTTACTTTATTCATTATTTTATAAAGCAATATGATCACTAAGATTTCATGACAGAATCAACATTAACATAAACCATAGCCAAAGGAAAGGTTCAAATTCATTGAGCAACAATTACCAGACAAAAGAGATTAGCCACTTTTATAGTTACAATATCAAATTAAACCTAACACAAAATGACTTTAATCAGAGCTGAAGTTATAGTGAGCCCACTACATGATACATCTTCTTTGTTATGTGTAATTATCAAAAGGAACAGAGACGAGTGTTGAAAGTATATCATATTTTACACATTTCTTCAAATAAATTCACGACTTCATTTACCGTTTTAATCTTACAAAGTTCATAAATCACAATATTATAGGTGTGTCCATCAATGAACAACATTAGGTTCCATAAATTTGTTAACCATCATTCCATTCAACAAAACAATTGTTTATTTTAAATTGATTAAACACAATCGTTTCTTTTAATTGAATCACAATACAAATCCCACATGCTAGAGCAATTTCACTTGACAACCAATTCAGAATATATTTTACAAACATCGATTACAAAAATATAGACGAAATTTTATTAAGTAGTATGAATAACGATTGTGTTATACATTACCAAACAATAATAGATCCAATAGTCAATCTTAAAAACAATATGGATGCAATTGAAAGAAAAAACATATAAAGGGAGTACTCTCTTCTCTGATGTGCGTTCTATTATTGCCGATGATCAGGATTAAGCTGCGTGGAGATACCCGCGAAAAACGAAAGACTCTTTTTTTCCGCTTAGAGCTGCCCACGTCTATAGAAGTTGCTTCCTCTATTTGGCAAAGCAAGGGGAGATAGATATGGATCCACCAGTTACCACTTTAACCATTTTTCAAATTGAGCAAGAAATTGTGAATGTAGAGAATGAAAAGCTCTGGTCTGAACAAGCCTGATTCTGAGGGATAAACCGCTGAGGAACTTATTGTTGAGTCTGGTTTGATTAGTTTACATAACTCGTTGATCAAATGAGCATGTTATCGCAATTCTTCGTAAACATCACCGTTAAGACAAAGACCTTTGAAAAGTATAGTCGAGGTTATCACATCAGGTTTATGATAACCCAATGTCTGATAACCCATCTTCAGAATCTTGATATAAAAAACAGCGAATAGTGTGGCATTGAGAGAATGGTACACGCTTCTGAGATTTGCAACAAGAAGAGTGTGTGGACTGTGTTGGAAGGGGATTAGGGTTTTGATGAGTGAGAGGTACTTCAGGTTCTATATATAGCGGCTCATTACAATGTAAAATGGGTAAATATGGAAATTTACGTGGCTATGTCTTATGTGGACATGAAGTAATGTAACCATACAACGTAGAAGTTAATCGAATCAATGAAAATAATGTAACCATACATTGGCGATAGAAGTTTTATATCATACATAGCACAAAATTATTATGGTCGATTAATCATATGGTCGATTATTAGTTAGGATTCAACTGATATGCGAATAGTATGGATATTATAATTGCCATTAAATGTAATTATTAGTGCATTTAATAGTAAATGAATTACATATAGGTATATTCACTAGCGTGTTTTTAATGTGAATGGGTATAGTCTTCTATTGGTAGTAATTCCTATTTATTGCAGACATAAAAGCAGTTAGTGCAAATTAAATGTATTTGTTTAAGAAAGTTTTTTTTGTTAATATATCATCATTGCAGTCATGAATGCTTTCAATAGGTAGTAATTGGCAGAGCAATTAGTGCATACTGCATAAAAGCAATTAAAAGCAATTCTTATTCGAAGAAAGTTTTTCTATTAAAAGTAACTCTTATTAAATGCAATTACTACCTATTTATTGCAGCCATAAAAGCAATTAGTGCAAATTAAATGCATTTTCTAAGAAAGTTTTTTGTTAATATCATCATTACAGTCATGAATGCTTTCAATACGTAGTAATTGGCAGAGCAATTAGTGCATACTACATAAAAGCTATTAAAAGTAATTCTTATTCGAAAATATGCAAGTTAAAAGTTTTCAATTGTAATCAACT
Organism: Medicago sativa; assembly: GCF_051527215.1. Lineage (NCBI taxonomy): Eukaryota > Viridiplantae > Streptophyta > Magnoliopsida > Fabales > Fabaceae > Medicago > Medicago sativa. Next base: position 28,217,360 of record NC_140749.1, on the reverse strand, counting down.
GCGATTTCATCAATTTTTTTCGTGATGCAATATATTTTTTTCCATTAAACAGAAAATTAAAGATGCTACGACACGAAAAAGAGAGCAAACTATGCAAAGAAAAACTTAAACTATTACTAATAAAAAACAATAACTAAATTATTCTTTCTTTCAAAGAAAACTTAAACTATTACTAATAAAAAACTCCAGTCATGTGTTTATCAACGCTTGGATACGATAACATATTTTTTGTCCATGACGCACTTGCACTTGAAAATCAACACGTCTCCGCCCTCAATACCATTGGTAGCACAAAAACTCGTCCAACCTTTTCCGAACATCACATTTGGTATGGGGTCGTCTATATATTTGACCCTCACAAGAATGATATTGTCATAAGGTTCGCACAACATTACGTAATCGTGATGTTTCACTCTAAGGAATTTGCCAAAAGTATGAGGTAGTCCCTAAAAAAAAGAAAAAAAACTGTTAATGACAGACAAAAATCCTTTATTATAGCATATATCTAATTGAATAGCAACAAAAAAACAATAAACAACCTTCGGTGATTTCGTCGATCCATATCGAACGATAAGAACTTCAAAGGTACAATAACACGATGCTGCCGCACTCATGGAATGATAGGGTGGATAATCAGCTAGAGTAATGTTATGAGCAAAAACAAAGATTTGAAATCTACTTCCACCAAGGTACTGGAAAAGTAATAATCTTACTTCCACTAAACTCGTAGAACAATCGCAATGCACTCCAACCATCTGTCAACAACGACCGACTAACTGATTTGTTGAACATGACGTTATAAGTATTCCCATCACCATCTAGCAAGTGCCATTGCTCCGGTAGCTCGTAGAAATATTCAGCAACGAAGAATGGTTGCCGTTCTCCGACATCCTAGAAGTTAGGCAGAAAAAGCTTACGGAATAAGTTTACGGAATCCGTTCACCTTATTTAAATAGAAAAAGATTAAATCATCAAATGAAACAAACCTGATTTTGTACATGCACTGTGAAGAACGAACATTTAACTTTTGTGGTAAAATTTGGGGGAAACTTTACCTTAAAACGCATATCTTTCTACCACTCTATTTCGGATATCATTAAGAGTTAGGAGACGATAAAATTTGGTAAACGCATATCTTCCTATAACTTTAGTGGTAAAATTTGGGGGAAACTTCACCTTTAGCAATCGTTAAGACATAGCCAATCACAAAATGAAGAATCAATTACATCTAACAACAGGTATAATCTATGTTTGTTGACTTTATTGGTCATTTATTAATTTTCAACTAATGAATTCAAAAACAAAACTCACGCTTCACTATTTTTTTTGGCACAAATCAAGTTTCATTATTAAAATCAAAACAATTCACCAATCACACAATTGAAACGAATTATATAACACAACAATAAAAATCATTGTTTTTCTAATTTATAAAATGAAATGTTATTACGTCTTCTGTTTCGTTTCAAGTGTTGTTATACATTTTTTTTCCTATTTAACTATCATTTTGATAATTTAAGAGTACAATTTGTCAATTATATCATTTCTCAATTAATCCTACTTACTCATTTTCAATTAAACTAAAAATAGTTTTTTTTTAAACAAAGTTTGTTTTCTGTTATGTGCAAATCTTAACTACCTTGAAATTATATTTGGTTTCATGTAATAGTTGTTCCATGATAGTACGATCAAATTTGCTGAAAAGAAAGAGAATGTATGCAAAAAAAATATATTGGTGGATTAAAACGGGAGTATAATAAGAGAATAAAAAACTCTACTTCTTTAATTTTAGAGTACTATTCTAAAAAGACACTTCAAAAAACAAAAAAAAAGTATTATTTTTTAGGAAATTTTTTATTTTTATTTGGGAAACACGAAATGTTATAATTTAGATGCAAAATAAATGTATGTTCTTAGTACAAACGAAGCATATGAAACCAAAAAAAAAAAATGAAATTATTCAAAAAAAATATGCAAACAAGGTTACACAATCTTAAAAATATCTAATTTTATAAGTGAATAAAAATACGAGTGATGTATATTCGATGACAATTTTTTTCGAATGGTGTTTATGATCAGGAATGAAGAAGTAAAACAAATAGTCAAATGCTTTTACCCTTTGAGAAAGACACTGTTGATGGTTTGGAATTTTGCTTTATCAACGATGCCAAGCCCTTTACTTGTTCTTCATTAAAATTGAATTGGACTAAGTAAAGGTTATTGCGACTTGATTAAAAAGAGTTCAAATTGCAGGGAATTACAAATCAATTGAATCTTAAATTAACAAACTCCAACTTGTACATTCATTTGAATCAATTAATGTAATGGCTGAAATAAAATTCTTGCTGGAATCCCCTAACCAAATGTAACCATCAATCTAGGATTATTCACCTTCTTTGATCAACAATGTGGTTAAAAAATAGATGTGGAGACTTCAAGTTTAAAGACAAGCTTCTTCTGAGTTAAATACAAGCAATCCAAGAGCACAAAAAATCTGATACCTTAATGACAACAAATAGTGAGTAATCAAAATGAAATGAAAGCACACAAACAATCTATGAAGATTTTCAATGACACCAAATTAGACGAAAAATATAACACAGAAAAATCACTGTTTCCTTTGGATACATAGAAGATATACAATACACAATACGTACACAATTTAACACCACACCGTTGTAACTTATTGGAGTAAATGCCTGATTTGGTTTCTCACATTAGGCACTTCAATCAATTTAGTCCCTCATGTTATCGATATTCTAAAGTAGTCGCTGACTTATTCACATATTGATTAAGTTAGTCATTTCTGCCTTTGTTATCGAAAATGTTGTTCTAGACGGCTTGCACGAGACCGCTGCAACAATCTGGTCTGGTTGCTACGGCACTGCCGCTGACATATATGGCAGACATATTGTAATATGTTTGCACCTATCTGTGTTCTCTTGTGCTGATTCCCTCTTTGCAAGGGTGAATAACATAAATGACGTTGCTTACACTAGCACGTGTAGCTCGGCTGTTAGGAGCTAGTGATACCTAGAGTCAATGAGCTGGTTCGAACACGCGATGGGCTGCATTCCTGATCCCCATTTCCCATATCTGGTGGTTATTGATAAAACAAAACAATAGCATATATAGTAGAATGGCCTTGTGGCCTGAAAGCCATTTTCAATGATGAAAATGAACAAATGCAGACAGAATCATAGATTATAAGCTATAAAACAATATTAATGATGAATCTTATACAAAGAATGGTAGTAGTGAGAGGAAACCAATAATCAAATCATCTAATGACTTGGCTTCCTCATTTATGCAATTACAAAGTAAAAAACCAAGTTTTGAGAAGTTAGTAACCTACATATTCAATTGCTAATCCAAATAACTCGTACGAGCTGCAAAGACTTTGGTTCTTCCCTAATGGAAATGTAAATCTAATGAACATGTGAACAAGAGATGCAACTGTCTACAATATCCTTTCATGGTTTTCAATCTCGGTACAACTTTTTTCAGAGCAGAAAACTGAATAACTTGATCCTCCAAACGAAAATAACGTGCAGAACGCATAGCTTCACATCTGCATTGATGAATGCAAGTACATAGAGGCATAGGTCTATGAGAATTAAGCTCTTCCCATAGAGTTTTCATCTCTGTGAAGTAATCAAGAACAGATTTGGAACCTTGTTTGAGATTGTTGATAGATGAACGCAACATAGAAACACGAATTCTATCTGCTTTGGAGAATCTATCCTTGAGTTCTTCCCAAACATCAATAGCACGCACATGAAACATGATGGTTTGAGCAATTTGTGGAGAAACGGAATTGAGGATCCAAGAATGGATCAAATGATTGCATCTTTCCCACGCGGTTCTGTTCAAATCATCTTCATCAGGTTCTGGAGTAGATCCATTGATGAAAGCAAGCTTATTTTTGGCGCCAAGTGCTCGTTGCATGGATCTGCTCCAAGCTAGATAATTGGAACCGGTGAGAAGAGGCGTAACCGTCACAGTGTTGGGACCTTCGCTAGGATGAACGTAGAAAATGGAGTCAGTATCAGCATGAGATTGTTGACGAACCATAGTGAATCAATGAAGAACGAGAAAACAGAGATATTTGAGAATCTGGAAAATTTCCAGAAAAATTGAACAAAACCGAACAAAAAACAACGAATTCACAACGAATTCAAAGAAAAGATGATGAATTCACAACGAATTCAACGAAGAAACTATGAATTCACAACGAATTCAACAAGAAGGAGAAGAAAATTGCGCGAGAAACTCAAGAAAACGCGCGAAAAATGCAGCGGAAAAGGTAGTTATGGATCGTAACAAACTCTCTCTTCAAAGAGAGCTCTTGATACCATATTATGAAACTGAGAAATAAACCTGTTTTCATTAGATTCTGATCAATAGAGTACAATCACTATATATACACATTGTATTGTACTATCAACTAGCTAAGATTGTACTACATTACACTTGCTTGTACTACAAGTTATTGGTGACTGTACTACACTACAGTTACTTCTATTGCAAGTAACAACTGTCTCCTCCTTATTGGTTGGAGAACTCTCATGGTGTAATAAAACCAACTCAGCAAGGCGTTTTCTGATTCATTAGGCTCGCTTACGCAAATTGTTGATCTCAGTAAGAACACCTTTACTTGTCCAATTCTCTCGTCATCAACAGCCTGACAAAGTAGATTCAAAATTGTTTCCAGGCTATCTGCTACACATATTTTCATGTTGTCAAAAAAACCATATGTCTACATAGATACCGAAAGACTATCTGCTAATGCATGTCTAGATTGAACTTACCAAAGGAAGATTGTTGGCTGCAATGACAAGACTCGTAAGTCAACCGTTGGATGTCGACAAATCAAGAAATTACATTAGATAACTGTGAGATCAGCTCCTTGGATGTCAATACACTTTTGAAGCATTAAGCAATATACCATTTCCATTTCCTTCAAGCAAAACCATATACCATAAAATTTGCTGCTAAAAAATTGTGAATGCTGTAGCAAAAAACATGTTATTTTGAACACGCTCAATCTTTATGCTGAACAAAGATATAAGTTTGATACAGTCACTGAAGCCTGTGCCAACATAATAAGCCATTGAAACTGCAAGATTATGTCACTAAGGCATGTTTCTGTTTTCCACAATAATTTTCTCCATATATATGGCTTATCATATACAAACAGTTGTCAAATTAATACAAAATCACTCTTATTACATTTAAACAATAAATTCATGTTACCTATATAGAGCATTATGTAAATCCACTGATAACTCTAAAACAGACTAAGATGTCAATGAAATTATCTCCAAAATTCTCATTTCAGCACACACAAAGCAATCATACCTGAATGTCAAATTTAAACAATGAGGTTTAAAAGATGGCAGTTAAAACTGCACATCGATTTTGTCATATGCTTACTTGCCAACCACTTTTCCATACTATCTATCAGATGCAATAGCTACAACTTGAGTCGATTTCTCTTCAGGTTTTTACTATGTTGGGATCAAATAAAGAGTACACTTAAAATTCTGATTAGGGGAAAAAGCAAGGATTTCAAAATATTGTTACACAAAAAGGAGCTAAACATCATTCCGAAAATAATTCAGTTGTCAATAATCAGAAACAACAGGCACAATCACTGTACTTGCATCCTACTGGCTACTACTGCTGAAATTCATTTTCACAAAGGAAAAAAAATTCTGATTTCTGAACAACCAATTAAAGAATCAAGTTATCGTCATTTTGACACAGTAAAAGAAACATTTCAAAACATTCACTGTAGCAACAAACCAAACCATATCAAAAGATCACAAATTGTCTAAATCATAAACAAATGAACCAGGACGAAATATTATGAATTTATGACCACAAGTTCGATCAAGTACTAGGACAATGTCAGAAGACTTCATCAACTCCCCTGGACCTAAAGTGAGAAAAAAATCTATGGTTCAGTGTTGACATATGAAGGGAAATAGCTTCAGAAGATGTAGGTTTTGCACGGTTAATCTCGATGAAACAGTGCAGTAGTACTATAGTAGTACTTTCTTGGAATTGAAATACACATGGAAGGTGGTAAAAATTGACACTTATTCAATGATTGTTAATCATTAACTTATCTATCCTAGTTTAGGGAATAGTTTCACTTGGAAACTTTTCTTTTATGCATCTGTCTTAAGTAGACCTCTAGCAATCATTTTGCGAATAATTTTCTCAGCTTTTATCATTATCATCTCTTTCAAAGAGAGTGTGTAAATTATTCATTCATAAGTTACAACATCAAGGAAGCATTTGCAGACACCATCTACAAGTATATTATGTGTACGAATTCAGGTGCCTTGTCAAGATGAATAGATGATCATTTTTGCAAAAACATGTAATAAGTAAATTGTAAGTGATGACATTGGCTGGTTAAAATCTATTATGCATCTCATTAACAACCTTCCAATCATAAGAGATTCTCTCTAATTTGCACAAATTATAAATAAGAGTGATAGGAATCACATTTTTTTAATATATTTCTTCAAAGAGATTCATGGTTTCATCTACCATTTTAATCTTACATAATCCATTTTTCTTCAAAAAAAAGAAATCTTACATAATCCATTGATCATAAACAAAAGACTCGGTGGAACAGAGGAAGTAATAAATATGAATATAGATTAAATATTACAAATCTAATAATTTTTAATAAAACCAAACACTACTTCTTCGATTCACACATCAACAAGCAGACACTCCTTCAATTCACACAAGTCTGATCCATATATAGCGGTCTCAAAATTGAAAGATTATGAAATTAAGTGCACTCCCTTTCTTATAGTTACAAATAGATCATGATTGTGTTCATTTTGACTTTCCTCAATCACATCTTTGTTGTTCAACTTTGTAGAAGCTTCAATGGTCCTTCGAAATCAGGTGCACTCCCATTCTTATAGTAACAAATAGATCATGATTGTGTTCATTTTGACTTTCCTCAATCAGATCTTTGTTGTTCAACTCTGTAAAATCTTCGATGATCTTTCGATCCACACAACAACATTTATTGTCAGATATATACATAGCAGGTTCAAAATTGAAAGATTTTGAAATCAGGTAAAGTAATTCAGACTTGCTACGAGACATGGGATAGTAGAAAATCTGTTAGACTCTACACTCTTAAATTGGTATAAACAACAGAAATGTGCAAGAGAAACACAAATTGTATTTGATTTGATGCCCCATTCAGCAGCTGTGTCTTGAAATACAATTTCAATTGCCCATTTCTCAAATAAAAAATGGGAGAAGCATCTTACCATTCTCACCGCCTCGTTTGAAGAAGCAGGATGTTAAGTTGAGGGTTTTACGAACATCACCGTTAAGACAAAGACCTTAAAAAGGTTGCCAGAGACCTTGAGGGATAGAGAAAAGGAAAAATCATTTGCTCCAAGTGACAGAAACAAATTATTAGCGTGCTTAATGTAGAGATGTCTGACCTAATTCTGCGGACTCTCATTTGATGTGGATACTAAAGTTGGATCAGCTTTGTGAAATTATGTGGCGGAAGTTAGGGTGGGTGAGAGGTAGTTGTTAACTTGACTGAGCTTCTGGTTCTTATAGAGCGGCTCTTTCGGTGTATTGTAGGGTTTAGAAATTTACGTGGCTATGTCTTATGTGGACATGAGGTGGCAGAATTTAACCAATGTGTGAATACCACGTTGGGATTATGTGGCAAACTATTATTGGTAATTACTGTGCTGTGACCGTAAAAATCCTACACACGTGAGGAATTATTCTATATTTATGATACTAGTTTTTCATTGCACGGGAAGAAAATTGTTTAAAAACTTGATATTAGAACATTTATTCAAACCAGTGTCTTAACATTTGGGTTGGTGATTGTTTAGAACAAATGCAACTGTAGACAAATATAAATATGAATACATAAATAAAAATATCAATCCACCACATCGGTTAATACAAATACCACAAATTGCCATGTACCATAACTTTTCGAGGGTAAATCCAATGCCTATTTAAATACACTGCAATAAAAAATACCAATTAATAGACCATACATAGTAATGGAAAGTAGTTGACATATCCAAAATACCTGCCAAACATATAAGAATTTGTCATTGACATAAAAATTTCTAAATTATAAAGACATATATAAAGAGATAAATTGATGACATACCTTTGAATAACTTCCTAAAGATTGTCAAACACTTCAGGATATACAACATTATTTGTAGAAGTGCAAACTTCGCCATCTTCATCTAAAATCAACATTTTCAATCCATTTTTTGATGTTACTCTGGATACAACAATATATAGTTGACCATGAGTAAAAACAGGTCTTGGTATATACAATCATACCTTAGAAAGTGATTGACCTTGACTCTTGTTGATGGTCATAGCAAAACAAAGACTTATTCGGAATCGCCTTCTTTCAAATTTAAATGGCAATCCTGAATCGGTATGAACCAAATCCATTCTTGTGAATGCTCTAATACTTCAACCGAGCAAAAATCAAAACCCCACCACCACAATGCATTATTACAAAAAGTGAAAGACAAAGCTTACTGAATATGTCTTTTGCATTTTATTATATACTTGAATCAAGGAAGATACAATATACTAAAGTTTATATATAACTGAAGTATAACAAACTGAACAGTTGTAAATGAAATGTACAGCAAAATTGACTAAACTAATTTAATACTAATTAACCAAATACATGACTAATATTATCCTAGCTTGATTAAAAGAATAACTTTGGAGTAGTCCAAGCTTGAATTCTAAACATATCACATTAATTTTGTCACACATAGCCATCAAATATAGTCTTTATCAACAAGTGATCAGTGTGTCAAAAACTTTTTTGACACATTCAAAAGTAGTTACTTGATGCATAATATAGTCTTAAAATTTGATGATAAATGTGTTGAATTTTCTTCACATGTTTCATCACAGATACAGAGATGGTAGGTATAAATGTGATGAGATAATTAAATTACCTATTAATTAAAAACAGAGAGAGCACATGGTACAAAAAAAATCGATTTAGTGCTTATTAGTATCTTGGGAAAACATTACCATGCCTATGATAGACATGTTAAATATATCATAAGTTATGACAAATTAATAAATAAGTTCAATCTTAATTTTGATGTACAAAAAGGTTTAAAACAAAATATGACAACGCATCATTCGATACATGTGTAAAATAACTTTACACTGACAAGATCCAAAGCAATTTCCATGCCAGAATTCCCAGATCCAACAAAAAGAACATGTTAATTCATCTTTAAACTCTTTCTCATTCTTAAATCCAGTTGAATGAATCACTTTCACATTGAATCTCTTCAGCCCTTCAATTTCAGGTTGAAAAGGTCACTAGTTTCACCACTAGCCATTACCAAAAACCTTCTATCATATTCCTCAACATCACTAGAATCCTTATTCATAGCCTTCACTTTCCATTTCTACAAGTTCTTAGCTGCATTTCAATTCCCACATGTATATACCCAACTCAATTCATTCATCAACTGGATATAGGTTCTGCATCATTCCTAATGCAACTGAATCCTTGTTCTTAATCATCGGTTTCGACAAGTTCAATATCCATCCATTCTGCCATTGAACAAGATGCTTTAGGGAATTGGATGAATTAACAAAAACAACCATAGACTTGTTTCAATATGAAAAATTAATTGCTTGCACATAAACAAAATTTACCATATTTGATCCGGTCAGCACATGAAATTAAACCATAGATGCATAATAACTCCAAAACTACCAAAGATCAATGTCAGAATGGTTATTAAACTTGTTGAAGCAGTTGATTAAGGAAAATCCTTATAAACCCAAATGTCAAGGAACATGGATACAATTGCATTAGGTCCAAAATAGAGTTCATTCCTAAAACAGACTGAGATGACAGTGAAATTATCTCCAAATTTCTCATTCCTGCACAGACAAAGCAATTATACATGAAAGTCCCCTGACAAGAGAAAAAGGTTACTGAGAATGAAAAATGTCAAATTGAAACCATGAGGTTTAAAACTGCACATCGATTTTCTGAGAAGCTACCTGCCAACCACTTTTTGATACTTCCTCTAAGATGCAATAACTATAATTTGAATGGACTATTAACAGTGATCAATTATGCAATGATATAGTTTCTCTTCAGTTTTTGACTATGTTAGGATCAAATAAAGAGTACATCGTTTAAAATTCTGATTAGGGGCAAAAGCAACCATTCAGAAAAAGAAATCAGTTGTCAAAAATCAGAAACAACAGCCACAATCATTGTACTTGCATCCTACTACTGATGAAATTCTGAATAACCAATTAAAGGATCAAGTTATCTCCATTTTCACACCCTAAAATTACAAATACATATAGCAATGAAAAATACATTTCAATCATTCAACATAGCAACAGAACCAATCCATATCATAGATCACCTAATCCTAAACAAAACAAATGAAACCCTTTTCAATTTCTTTGCAGTGGTTTAGAGAAACCCAAAATGCGAAAATACAGAATTTCATCACAGAAACCAAAGAACCAGCATATCAACACACATATTATGAAGCTTTTTCAAAGCACATGTTCAATCTAGAACTAGGCCAATGTTAGAAGACTTCATCAATTCCCCTGGACCTAAACAGTAAGAAAGAAAATCCATAACAAGCAAAATTCAAATCAGTTGCTCAGTTCATTATAAGAAACAAAACAGATTATGATAAGCATCAGTTATATACATGTTCGATCTAGTACTAGGCCAATGTCAGAAGACTTCGTCAATTCCCTTGGACCTAAACAGTAAGAAAAAAATCTATTAACAAGAAAAATTTAAATCAGTTGCTCAATTCAACAACAACAACCAAGCTTTATCCCACTAAGTGGAGTCGGCTACATGGTAGTTGCTCCGTTCATTATAAGAAATAAAACAGATTATGATAAGCATGAATAGACACAAAAAAGCAATCACATTGAACAGATAATTGATTCATTCACGAACTTTTAAATCTATGTCCCCAATTCAAGATCAGTTACACCAGAGCCTGTAAATCCTAACATACTGAACAACCGAGCTAAATATTGAGTTTTATCTGGTAGTTGTTTATAAGAATAATGAGAATCTTTTATTTAATACTTGATTTAAATTATTAAAATGCTATCAGGTCAAATCTTCAACAATCTACTACTTCAAGTTAAATACAAGCTTCACCAGAGTTTACTAAAGTCTAATTTTATAGTTGCATTGTTCTCATCAACAAAATCTCCTTTGTTCAACATATCAGCTATTGTTCTGCTATATGTTATTTAGTACAAAATGTTGTCAAATAACAGCTACAGCGGTAGCACTGATGCGTAATGAAATTTGAACAAACCGCTATATTTGATTGGTCCATTATTTCACTTGTTACATAGCCACCTACCAATGAGTACTAACATACAATCACCAAGGCACATACACAAAATATGTAACATTTTCAGGAAAAATTAGTATTCACGGGATCACTGAAAATTTCCCTAAAACATTTCAAGTCAATAAACCAATGAGAACAAATAAGAAGAAAAATACCAAAGAGAAAACTCACCGAGTCACCGTTTCCTTTGGATCATCCCATGTCAATCCAGAATAATATGAATCAAAGAACCAATCCAGCAGCAAGACATCATGCTCCATCAGTTTGACATCCTCGATCACTTTGAAAGTATGGGTGCCATGCCAACCAAAAAAAATATAGAAATTAGAAGCCCTGCTACTACACTTTGCACCATTCTTTGATATATGACAATTTCATCTGTTCCCTGGAACTTCCATCAGCTGAGCAATGCTTTTAAAGGATGAAGCCCAAAAATCCGCCTTATAAACACGACATTGCGGCCTATAGTGCCGCCATGGCGGGAATTCTAATAGAAACTAGTACCAATAGTATATAATCTTAATAAAAACTGCACTTTAATGACTATTCCCTGGAGAGTTGCTCTCAATCAGATTTGAACATGTACATACACAGAAGAGAAAGTACAAGGCTACCGTTCCTACCAAGTTTCGATAGTTTGGTTCTCTTTCCACCCAAATAACAACTCAATAACTCTGCAATAACCAACTATACCTTGCCTTTTCTTATTTATTCTTACACAAACACAGAATTGAGCATATAATTAATTAATAAAAACACAACTGCAGCTATCTGAAATATAACTTCCAAAAACTAACCAAAGTCGGTGTTGATGTTTTCAGCCTCTCCTCCTATAATGTTCCTTAATGACAGGTCTAACACCTTCCTTCACAAATTGCCTATGGTGGTTGTCCAAAAATCCGCCACACCATACTTAAAATAAAAATTCTTAAAATAAAATAGGAACTCAAGTATTTCTGAACTTTCGTGCTTTGAAAGAAGAGATAGCCTCAGAAATAGACCAACATTGGAAGGCTAAAGATACTCTATTTTTCAAAGCATGTTACTATAACAAGTTATGAATGATAAATTGTAGACCATGGCAACATTCATCGATAAAAATGGGGCTGATAAAATTCACAAGGGCACTGGGAGAAATCATCAGGGGCTGATAAAACTCACAAGGGCACCGGGAGAGAGAAATCATCAGGGGATTTGCAAAGAGAAGGAACGCCAAAAGCACTTGCGATGTTAATCTTTAGGTCAAGATCAGAGGGATCTCTGTCTTTGATACTAATGCAGATGCACATGTAACAAATTGGTGTAGGTGCTATGGAACTTCCACCAACATATGGAAGATATGTCGCAATACTTGTGATTTGTTCTGCACCTTTCTGTTTCTCTTGTGCTGATTCCCCCTTTGCATAGGTGAATAACATTAATAACATTGCTAACACTGTAGCTCAAACAAGCATTGCGCTGCATTCCTGACCCCCATTTCCCCATGTGTGGCCTTTGAATTATAGTAGACTGGCTTGGTCTGCGGCCAGAAAGCCATTTTTAATGATGCATATGAATGAATGCAGATAGAATCATAGATTATAAGCTATAAAACAGTATTAATTAATGATGACAGTATTAATCAATGATGAATCTTATACAAAGAATTGTAGTAGGGAGAAGAAACTAATAAACAGATCCAATGACTTTGCTTCCTGATTTATACAACTACACAATGAAAATGGCTTTCCATAACAGTCAAAAATCAAGTTTTGAGAAATTAGTCATCTACATATTCGATTGCTAAACCAAAGAACTAATGAGTTGCAAACACCTTAGGAGTCAAATTTATAATGCAGCTTTAGTGAAGAAATGAGTTAGGTATTAAACCAATAAATGATCATAGTTAACAATAAACTAAATAGCAAAATCTGACCCTTTTCTAAAATTATATGATCACCGATAACAAACTGAAAAGAAAAAAAAATCTACTAGCTATAAAAGGTAAAATTATACAGCAACAACAATAGGGAAGAAAGAGGGATTTTTTTTTCAAGGCTTGAAAAACCAACACATTCCAAGTACAATATCAAATTGAACCTTACAATAACTACAATATCAAATTGAAACTTACAGTAAATAAATTTAATCAAAACAAAAGTCGTAGTGACCCAACTACATAGTACATCCTTAGATCGTAGCGAGAGTGCGGCAAGTATCTTCCATTTTTGACCGGAGCTGCACGGCAAATCGATTCATCAAACTAACCCTCTTTACAAAGCACATTGATCATAACATAAGTTGCGACATTGTTGAATCCTTTACCATAAACTTCTCCAAAAACTTGCTCAGCATCCTTAAGTCAGTAAATCTTTCACATTAGCACAAACCGTCAATAAGCACATGATATGGATACAACTTCGATTGAATGCCTTTGGTCTTTAACTTTCTTGACTAACACAAATGCCATGAGTTTTGCAGAAAAAATGTAACAGAATTGTAAATGATGACATTGGCTGGTTGACCTCCATTATGCAACTTACTAATAATAAGCATAACAGATTTTCCCTAATTTGCAAGCCATCTTGTAAGCTATCTTATTAGAAATCATTTTCCAAATACATGTTACTCCAAAGAGATTCAATTCCACTCCATACACTATTTTAATCTTACAAAATCCATTAATCACGATGTATAGCCGATCGTTGTTCAATTTATTACTCCCTAGATATTATGCATCTAATAGAACACAATACAACATTACTGCTAGATATTATGCATCTAATAGAACACAATACAACATTAATCGTATAAGGAAGTTTTAGCTTCTTTCACCTTTCCTTCCTTACAAAAGTTGGGGATGTTTTTCAACACCATTCCACCCAACAAAACCAACAATACCAAAATCATAGATTAAAGTATTGTAAGTGACAACTGCTTGGGTACTCACAAATTTATCTTTACACAAACTATCAATGATTGTGTTATACATTACCGCATCAAGTCAGATGAGTTACAGAGCAGTTGTCATTCGTCCAGTTTACATAACCCATTGATCAATCGTCATGAAAGTCAAGGGTTTTCTGGACATCACCGTTAAGACAAAGACCTTTTGAAAGTGTGGCCATGATTACCGCATCAAGCTGATAACTGATCTGAAGGATCTTGAGGAACAGAGGAAAGGAAACATTGAATTGACCTAATTGACAGTAACAATTGATGATTTTGTGGGAGGCAGGATGAAAAGAGGTATGATGCAATTGAGGAAGCGGTGAATGAGTGAACAAAATCAACATCATCAAAATTGTGTGAGAATGAGAGGATGAGATTGAATTGAAATTAGGGTTTTGAGATTAGGTTGAGTGGATGAGATACTGTGTAACTTCACTGAGGGTAAGGATCTATATAGCAGTTTCTTACAGTGTGTGTAGTGGCTAAATTTGGAAATTTACGTGGCCATGTCTTACGTGGATACGGTTATACCAATGTATGAATGCCACGTCGACACGTCTTGTCATTGCTATTGTGTGGCGTACTATAATTGGTAGGATGCGTGACGTTTGTGTATGTAATTTCTGTTTGACAGATTTCTTTTTCTACTTTCAGTTAAATAATAAAATATTTATTTAATAAGAGAATATTAAGGTCTTTTTTTTGACAAAAGAGAATATTAAGGTCTTGTCTTGTTTTATATCTTGTAAGTTTATTTGATTTAAAAAATTTATTTGATAATCGTTATTTTTCACACCAGTTTGTAACTTTTTTTAATTAATTTATAGCGGTTTTTTATGAATTAGGCTCCATTTGAATTGAACTTATTTTGAGCTTATGAAAAATAGCTTATGCAAATAAATAAGTTTTTATATTTATTCATAAGTTCTCGCTAATGAAAATTGTATCTTCATAAGTTGTTTTTTCAAAAACTACCTTAACAAGCTTATGAATAATAAATAAAAGTTTATTTATTTGCATAAGATCAATCCAAACGAACCCTTAATTAAGTAACTTATAGCTTAAAATTTATAGTTTATCGTTTTATCTCAATTTTATCCCTACAATCTTAAGTGGGAAAAAAATTAAATATTAATTCAATATATCATTTTTATGTCATTTCATATTTATACTAGTTCAACCACTAATTTCATCAAACACAATAAATTCAATCAATTATTCGCTATAAATTCATTCGTTATAAACTAACTTATCAATTATTTTCTCTGGTTACATTTATAAACAAAAAATAATTTTTTTATAATTCTGCAATATAAAAATATCTTTATTATGAACAATAATTTTCATTTATTCAACATCAAATCAAAAGTTCTTTATTGATAGGTAACAATTTTATCACTATGTGTTTTAATAAATAATACTCCCTCCGTTTCAAAATGAGTGTCGTTTTAGGTGTTTACACACATATTAAGAAATGCAATGATTAAGAGAAAGAGAATGATTATTTTACCAAATTATCCTTATTAACTATTGGTTAGTTTTAAAAGTAATGCTTTGGAAGTAGTGTGCATATTATTAATTGGAGGGTACAATTGAAAAGAAAAAGTTATTATTGCATTGGAAACTGAAAGCGACACTCATTTTGAAACAAATTTTTTTGGCTAAAGCGACACTCATTTTGAAACGGAGGGAGTACTAATTTTATCAATAAAATTAATCTAGATAATCATTTACTCCCTCCGTTTCAAAATGAGTGTCGCTTTAGGCTTTGGCACACAGATTAAGAAATGGAATGAAATAATCATTGGATACAGTGTTTTTACTAAACTGTCCTTACTTTATTAGAAAAAGACATACTTAAAGTTGCATTGAAAATTGTGTGAGAGAAAAGTTTGAGAGGGTATAGTTGGAAGAAAAAAAATTAAAGTTGTATTGGAAATGTAAAGCGACATTCATTTTGAAACAATTTTTTTTTGCTAAAGTGACACTCATTTTGAAACGGAGGGAGTACTATATATAAGAAAATCTAAATTTCACATTTAATATGAGATAGACAAAATATAAATGGTACTCTCTAGAATTTCCGCCGACAAGACCATCTTTGCAAACTCAAGGAAAGAAAGATTTTGAAAGATATACCCTTTGGGTAGGCAGTCCAGTATATTTCCATATAGTCTAAACTTAAGGGTTAAATATGTTTTGTCCCTATAAATACACATACATACATATGTATGTGTGTGTTTATATATATATGTATAATTTTCGTATTAATCCATCTTAAATTTTTCTTAACTTTTAGTCCTTTAAAAATTTTCCATTTTTACTTTTGGTCTCTCCTTTAAAGTAAACTTATATGTAGAATTCATATTTTTGAATAAAATTTCACTGTAAAATTTATAATATTATAAGAATATCTCTCAATAAAAATTAGAACTTTTTAACAAAACATGAATTAAATATGAATTTTTATATTTTTTGTGGTTAAAAATTCATATTTAATTTATGTTTTGTTAAAAAATTCTAAGTTTTTTTGGAGATATTTTTACAATATTCTACACATTTCTGCACAATTTTATTAAAAAAAAAAATACAAAACTTGACTTAAAAATAAGGATCAAAAGTAGTGATTGAAAATTTTACAGGGACTAAAAGTTGAAGAAATTTTTTAGAGGGACTAAAAGAAAAAGTTATTATTATTATTATTATTATTATTATTATTATTATTATTATTATTATTATTATTATTATTATTATTATTATTATTATTATTATTATTATTTTGAACAAGCAAAAATATATTATATTAACACCAACTGAAAGTCCTTACTAGCACAAGGTGTGTCAGAAAGAACCTCAAAAGTTTACAGTCAACACGAAACCAAAAACAAAAGAAATAAGAAAACTTAGCCGATGCCCATACAAACAAAAGGGCTCGACCACCACATATATGAGTTTAAACTAAGATTGACATTATAAGCTTTCAACCACCAAAACGAATTTAATTTGACTTTATCTAACTTCTGGTGAATTGTATTTTCCTTTGCCTTGAAAACTCTGTTGTTCCGCTCAGTCCACATAACTCAAACACAACATAACCAAATAAGCTGCAAGAATGAACGGCGAGCTCGCAACCCTCCAGAAGAATGAATAAACTGAACACGTTGATCTTGTAACAAATCCGGACCAGCTGAAGATATATCAATCCAAGACCTAACCATACGCCACAAAGGGGCGAAAACGGGACAAGAAAGGACAAGTGATGTGTTGTTTCCAATCCACCGCAACCAATCACACAAAATTGAGAGTCATGAGCAATGATGCTACGCGTCACCAAATTGTCCTTAGTCGGTAACCTGTTACGAAAAAACCTCCAAGCCAAAATAAAGACATTCAAGGGAACCTATTTGTACCAATTATACAAGAGTCATGAATAGTGAGCAAATTATATGCATCCGTCATGGAGTAACCACCATATTTATAAGAATAAAAACATATTTAACCCAAATATTAATGCTAGTTTATCTTTACATTCCCTTGCAATTTTGAGGTCAAAGTTAAGCGAGAAACAAATATGATTGTCATACCATCAAAATGACAGCTATTTTAGACTAGATCCTTATCGTTTGAGTTTGCTACTCTTGTATTGAATTATTATTGATTAATAATACAAGTTAAGTTTGTTTTGTTAAAAATAAAGACAAATAATTTCTAACGGAACACAATTTAAACAACTTATAATCTTATCTTATAATTCTATAAAAAAAAAAAAAAACTTATAATCTTATACTCAACTACTCCCATTTTTACAACATAGATAGATTAATTTCTCCAAACAAAAAAATTAAATAGAAAAAGAAGAGGGTGGGCCAGCTATATATAAAACACGTTTCAATGGAACACAAATATAACAATAAACTTAATTCTTCATCCTTAGCTAATATAGGAGCCACGGGAGAGAACATTACAGAGTTAAGTACAAGGTAGTGCTCACTTCCATCAAAATGTCATGAATCATTTTTGTTTGCCATGTGAAAGGCTCTCAACATCCCCTTTTGAAGCATTAAGCAACATGCCAGTTCCATTCCCTTAAAGACTACGTCACTAATAAGGCATGTTTCTGTTTCCATTATAATTTTATCATATGTACATCCTATTTTGTCTCCCTTTCACTACACTTGTCAAGTTAAAATACAAAACCACGCTTAACATAATTAGACAATAAATTCATGTTATTGTATGGACATCCGTTTCTCAAAGAATGAAAGTTTGGTTCTATTATGTAAAAATTGATTCCGACAAGAAGTGAGTTGAAGTTAAGTGATTTGTGTTTGTATATATTCACGTCAAAGTCAATAGAAATATAAATTTGGGCGTAAAAATCAATTTTATAATTAAAAGTTACAAATATTAATTTCAAATAGAATCAATTCTAAAGACAAAATCGATTATAGTCATAAGCAACCAAACATGTCATAATCAATCAATTTTGACCCTTTTAAAATTGGAATTAAACATAAGTGAATATGATCTCAAAGTTTGTCTGACCGCACAATTCAACCAGTTCATTAGATTCACATCAACATTTATATACTTTTAATTTATAGCTGACAACAAACCTACAACTTCACTAATACTTCAAGCATAATAAAACTCACTAATTTCAAATTTTCAATGAGATTACTTCCACCCTAGAGGAACATTTAGGAACTTACGTGAGCAAAATGATTGCAGTTTGCATTGCACAACATCAACATGGAAAAAGAATATTACGTTACATACTTAATGCTACTTTTTGTTTTTTTCTTTAGTATTAAGTATGTAACGGAATATTCTTTTTCGGATGTTCATGTATACCTTGGTTTAAAATATGGTAGCTAAAGCTGCACATGGATTTTGTCGGATGCTACCTGCCAAACACTTTTCCATGCTTCCTCTCAGATGCAACAACAATAATTTGAATCGATTATTAACAGAGTTTGAGTATGAAATTACAGTTTCTCTTCAGTTAAAATTCTGATTAGGGGCAAAGGGAAGGACTTGAAGATATTGTTACACATTCTCAGTCTTTCAAATGTACAACATATAGCATAATCAATATTGGAAACAACTAACACTTTCTTCTAAATCTTCATGCTTGTTTATATTTTGCTTAATTAAAAGACTTCTGTAGGGCCTTTTTTCATGGTAAACAACATGAATTTCATTAAGTCATTGTACAAAGGGATTCTCTCGTTGCAATTAAAATGATTAAAGATGGCTAGTGTTTTACGTGTTTTTCATAATCTGTTGTCTCATATTAAGGTGTTTTGTCCTTTGCCGTCTAATTTTCATTGTCAACATGTTTTTTGTTATTTAGTCAAGTGACTGATCATGTAACCAATCTAGTCCTTTAAAGTTGTTTAATTTATTATTGGAATTTCTATCTTTGCTGATCTTGCGATTAAGCTTGTATTTAGTTATCATATATAGAAATAAGATAGATCTTATAATACGATTAACATATTCACCTAGTTATCTTATATAGAAATAAGATACATCTTATAACATGAGAGATACGAGAACCAACTAAATAACATATACAAAATAAAAATCTCTTAATTATAGGCCTCTAACTTTAACTTGAAAGTCTAATTATCTTTTCATATTTTTTGGATGCATACTCGAGAGCTTTTCCGTTAGACACTACCTCAGCTTTGCTGTTAGGTGCTACCTCAGGTTTGTTGTCAAGTAGCTATCACGAAAATATTTACGTTTCTTCAAAGAGATTCATGGCTGCGTCATCCTAATCTTATAGAATCCATTAATCATGATATTGTGGTTACAAATTTGAAAGGAGCAAACACTCCTACAAATCTCTACACAACACCATTTCATGTCCAACCCATATCATCGTTGTTAACCCCGCCTCGATTGAAGAAACGAAATTAGATGTTGGAGGTTTTATGAAAATCACCGTTAAGACAAAGACCTTTGTTGATTCGTTGATAAAGGGAAAAATAACAAATGAGTAGTGGTTGTTGGTAATAATAACAGAACCTAACCCTAACATTTTGTTAAATTGGAGAATGAGAGGGTTTGTAGCAAGTGGTTCAAGGAGTGAACAAAATCACCATGATCATCAGAATCAGCGGAAGAAGAAAATAGGGTTTTTACTAGTGGCACTGTGCCTCGGGGGTTCTATTCTATATAGCGGCTGCTTATAGTGTATTGAGTAAATGGACATGAGCTGGCAGATGTTAACCAATATGTGAATGCCAAGTCGGTACAGTTTGTCATTGCTATTTTGTGGCGTATTTTCATTGGTTGGTAATTATAGGAGTCTTATAGGAATTATTCCTTACTTACGGTATTTTTTTTGTGGTGGTCAGGGTTTGAACCCCGGATCTTGCATATATTATACATTGTCCTTATCAACTAATCTAAGCTCACGAGGACCTTACGGTATTTCAATTGTGATGTTAAATTTACATTTTCCTTCTGATAAATAAAATTTTAAATTCTTTCCCTAAAAAAAATAATAATTAAATTCTTGTCAAAAAAATAAAATTTTAAATTAAATGTGTAGTCCTATAAATTAGTCTCGGTAAACGTAACTCATTTTATTAAAGATATTGCATAATATATGTATGATTGACATTAGAACCTCATACATACCACTTAAATTGCTAGCCAATAAATACTTGATAGAAAAAAATCATCATTTCGTCTTTTATTTCACTATTTTTTTGGATTTGATTTTTTATAATGTTTTAAACACGTTTGCATCGGTCAAAGATTTAAAATGTGAAGCAATATTGATCTAAAATAAGGATGATTTGTGTATATGAAAATGTTTTGGAGGATTAATAGATATGATTTTTTATGGAGATGAAAAACAAAATTTTGTATTCATGTAAAACATATTAAATCTTACTCTTTTATATATCTTTTAGACTAAATTGGAAATACAATAATACTTTAGGATCAATTTAATGGTTTATTAACGATTACTTATTCTTACCAATGGTTGAGATCTTGTTATTTTTTTGAACTAGAGAAAAGTTGGGCACTAACGTTTATATATATTTTTTGCTGCGTTTAATTATATAGAAAAAAAAGACATCAATTTTGGTATATACTATGATCGAACATTTTTGACAAATAAGATTAAAATAAATAAGATTCAACAAGATAACGATTTTTTAATTTATAATATAAACAATATTATAAAAATAATAAAATAGTAAATTAAATAGTTTAAATGAAGGATAAAAAAAAAAAAAAAAAAAGAAACACCAAAACTATGAATCCCATTTATATATAGGTCATACACATATTAACTTTTAAGTTAATATGTATATTACACTCTTAAACTAGGGGACCAAAATTATATTTCATTCGATATCTTTTTAGTCTTTATAAAATACTAAGCTTTTACTTTTAGTTCTTATAAATTTTTTAGCCTCTATCCCTATAAAGGTACAAACCAAATTGTGAAATTTTTTATATGGACCAACTTTGAAACATCTATAATAGTCGGAGAAAATAGATAAATTCCACATGTGTCTTTTCGCGCCAGACTCCAAACACCTCTTTAATAAGAAGGGTCGGTGCTACATAGGTCTTGATTCAACCATTTTTCATATCAATGTGGCAGACTTTAAGTTCTCAATTGCAGATGAGTAACTCAAGAGCCTTTAGACACAAACAGGCTCATCTAATTATAAACGAAAATGTTTAACTGCAAAAGAAACAAAGAAAACAAACAGCAGACACAAATTTAGAATTGAACTTCCAAAAAAATTCCCTATATTCTGGAACAAGAATGAAGGAAGATCTCATGAGAAATATTAAGCTTGACATTCAAATATATATACAAAATATCTAACATATAAATAAAATAATTAATGTTTTTAAATTAATATTTATTTATCATTATCATTAATATTTATTTATTATTATTTGTATTTAATTTTACAAAAAATATATTATGCCAAAAAAGAGGAAAAACGGAAAAAAAAAACCATTACGGCCAAACCAAATGGCGGTAATGAATAAAAAAATTTAAAAAAAAAGACAAAGAAGTGATGGCTCTGACGCGCGCAGAAAAAGCAGCCCATTACCGCCAAATGAAACGGCGGTAATGGGGAAAACGACAAAACAAATTTTTTTTTCCCAAAGTGGGTCATTTTGGTATTTTATTTTGAAAGGGGGTCAAATGTTTCATTTTTTTTGGCAATAGGGTCGGAAAAAAAAAATTCAGGATATTACTCATTTTTAACAAGCAGTTGAATGATTGAATAGAAAGATCATTATCAAGGTGCCGTTTAATTTGGGAAAGGCTAGTTTTTCCCCATCATGGAAAAGTTAGTTTTTAACCATTAGATTAAATAGGGTACACAATTTTATCATGGTCTCTCAACATCAAATTTTTCCCATATCATCTTCCACCACCGCCCTTCTCCCCTACCTTTGTGTCTTTTCCACAAACAAACATAGATTGAAATTGAAATTAAAATCAAATTTGAAACCAAAGTTAATAATCTACTAAAAATACCAATATATTTATAACAAAAAAAAAAATCAAACAAAAGTACATTTGCTTGTTTATCATTACAAAATCCGCATAATCAAAAAATTATAAAAATAATAAATGAATTAATCCTACGTAATTTCTTATTTGTACAACAACAGTGGAAGAGTAACTAAGTTATTTCAATTGCAATGTTCTTCAAACAAGGGTTGAGCAAGATAATGCAGAAGGATCATACAAAGCAGGAAGAATATACTTCCTTCCATTATCACCATGAGCATTGAAACTAGCACCAGTAGTATAATAAACAAAAGGGTTTGTTGCAGTTCCGGCTAAAGGAGATAGAAAGGAGAGATCTAGGTGTTAAACATGATGGTGGTGGTGGTTATGATGGTCTTGTACGGAGAGAGAAAGGAGAGAGGAGGAGGTAGAGAGAGAAAGTGAGAAATCTAGTATTGAGGGAGTATGATAAAAGTGTATTCTTCATTGAATCTAATGGTTAAAACTTACTTTCCCATGATGGGAAAGAAGTTTGCTTTCCCAAATTAAACGGCACCCATTATCAAAGTTGTGAGTTTATGTGAGTGAGAGAAGGGCCTTGAGATTGAAGTTGACGAAAGAAAGAAGAAGATAAGGCTTTGGAAAAAGGCGTGATTGTGTGGTACGCTTTGAGATTTACAACACGAAAGACTGTGGGTTACTCCCTCCGTCCCGGTATAATTGACCTACTTTGGTTTTTCACACAGATTAAGAAAAGTGTATAAATGAAGGGGAAAGTGGAATATATTATATTGGGAATGATAAAAGTAGTATTATTTAGTGTTATATTGTATTGGGAATGATGAAAGTTGTATTGAAAATTGAAATGAGTCAGTTATTTTGGGACACTTTTTTTTAGAAAATGGGTCAGTTATTCCGGGACGGAGGGAGTACTATTTTTTTTGGCAGTGGCCGGGTTTGAACCCCGACCTTACATATTTTATACATTGTCACAACTGAGCTAAACTCACGAGAACGACTGTGGGTTAGTATTAAGTGTGGCTTTGAGTAGATTGATTAACTAAGCTTAAAGCTTAAATATGTTTTAATTTTTTCTAAAATTATTTATTTCTTAATTTGAATCCTATATTATTTATTTTTTAATTTGAATCCTATAAAATGTTATTTCTTTAATCATTTTTTTATACAAACAAGTTTGTTTTGAGAAAATACAAGTGTTTATTAGAGAAAATATAAAAAAAGACAAGTGTATTTTCTCGATGTTGTTCAAACTATATAACTAAAGATATAGACCGTGTTATGCATAATTTATATCAATATATATTTTTTAAGTAAATGAGGTGTAGATAGATCTGCAACACTTTAAATAGATTAAATAAAAAGGAATGGTAGAAAATGTAACACCAGTTTTTCCAACATAAAAATTTCATAATAAAAATCAGAGTTTCTCAATCATAACGGAATGTCACATTCTTTTCTTAAAATCATAAACTGAATAAATAAATATTTATCCTTCATAATCCAACAACGTAATTATTTTAAACTTCGCAGCGGAATAGTTTCAACAACTTAAACATAATCTTTGGCACAAGAGCCTCAACATAAAATCTCATAATATCTTGGTTCAACAATAGCTCTTGGAAAATTCATAAGGTAATACGTAAGGAACAGAAAACAATGACAAAATTCTCATCCCGTTACGTATCAGAGCACCTAAGACACACACTTATGAGGAGTCCACTCACGACCGCAACTAGTCTTTGTTACCTGCAAGTTACCCATACGAAGAGCAACATTTTCAAGCAGAAGGGGTGAGATTTCACAAACAACAATATTAAGCATATAATTCATCAATTACATTTAACAACATAAACATCATCAACATATCATAATAATAATCATGTAACATCATATCATCATCATAAACAACTTCATATTAATCATCGACATCAACTTCATAATCAATCATCAACATCAACTTCATAAATTAATCTTTAACAACTTGACGACTTTGACTCGACTATGAAACTTGAACTCGACTATGAAACTCTTAACATCTTAAATCATCTTGACAATGCAAATGCATGTGGTACCAATCAGGGCATCAAGCCCCCAACATATTTGAGCGTAAAAAGGCTCCAGGGCATCAAACCCCCAACATATTTGAGCAAAAGCTCCAGGGCATCAAGCCCTCAACTTTGAATGAGTATGCATGGACTCAACATCTTACATCTTAAACATCTTGAACATCATGAACATCTTATATGACTCCAATAATTTGGACGACATCTTACAACTTTACAACTTAGACCGACATTTACAACTTTATGACATTAATGGTCAACAACAGCAAAACAACAACATATGCAGCAAATAATAGCTCTTATACATCATATAATCATTAAAGAATGAATCGCATCAACATGATCATCATAAGTAATACTTAAGGTGCATATTTAACAACATCATATTACTATTAATATTAATCATCTTAATTCAGGTCTTCTGGACAACTTCTAACATCATCAATAACTTTCATTCCTACCCCCAAGGTCGTCTCATGACTACACGCGCGAAAGGTTCGCAAGGCAACAATTCAAGGCAGCCTACCACTAGTTAGACTCATCACAGCATAGGTTAAATACTCTTAAACACCTTAATTGAACTCATAGTACACAAGCTTTGAAGTTTGGAGACAATCCATAAGTTTTGGTTTAACTTGAAAATAGTTATGCCGAATTTTCATAAAGTTTTACTAAGACCCACTTGGATTATTTTCATCATAAATCAAAATCTTAAAATCATTTTTGAGCCAAACCAAGACCATTAGAAAGCTAACACAATTATCTAAAACTTTCATGTTTACACCTAAGGCCAATTCAAAACAGAAATGTGTGAAAAGACAAAAAAAACGCAAAAATCGAAATCCTGACAGCACGCAAACGAAGGCACAACAAAGCAGTCACCCATGAGGGGCTGCCTTGATGCGCTCAGGCGCTGACAAGCTGCACCCAGGCGTGGGCAGGCAGTAGCCAGTGACCTGCGCTGCAGCTCTGTGCAGTCCTGGTTTTTCCCCGATTTTACCGTTTCGTCCGTAAAAACCTAACCGTTACCCTGATTCCAATTCCGTTTTCGCCTACGCGTTCTATTCGACAAATCCTATCATATTTTACTGAAAAATCATATTTTCAAATCTCCAAAACAGCTTATCCCAGAATCACTTATTCCCCCAAAACACTTAAAATCACTTTTTCTCAAAATCTCAATTTTCATCAACCTAACCCAAAAACTGGTTCTAATCATTGTACTAAGAAAGTTCTAAGGTCTGAACACTGTTTTCCTACATCAATTCAACAGGTTTCCATCATCTAATCAACAATTTAAAACTTCTAACCTTAATTCCCAAATTCTCACAACTAAACCTACAACATGTTAGATGCAATTTCAGAATCACAAACTTAATATTACTGAAAGATCGTC
The DNA here is from genome assembly GCF_051527215.1 of Medicago sativa. Classification (NCBI taxonomy): domain Eukaryota; kingdom Viridiplantae; phylum Streptophyta; class Magnoliopsida; order Fabales; family Fabaceae; genus Medicago; species Medicago sativa. Next base: position 28,190,999 of record NC_140749.1, on the reverse strand, counting down.
TCACCCTTACCTTAGATTGATTAGCAGCAAGGTCTACAGTCCTTCTCTGACTCTTCTCTTCTCTTCTCTTCTCTCTAAACCTTGTTTTCTCCAAATCCTTGTTTTTGCATATGTTCATCTTTCAACCTAATCTCTCCTCTATTTATATTACTACTTACTCTTCTTAAATCTGATTAGGCCCAATAACTCTCCTCTTTCTATTTCAGCCCCCAAATCTGCTTATTCTAATAATTATATTTCTCCACTAAATATATTCTCGCACTAAATATATTCTCCCACTAATTATATTTTTTTTTGACGTTTCCACTAATTATATTATCCCACTATATATTCTTCCACTAAATATATTCTAATAAATAATAAAATAAAGCCACGCAATAAAATATCAACATATCACATAATTAAATAAATTATATAATTCGACTCTATCTCAAGAAAAATAATTAAATAACAAGGAGGGTGTTACACAAAAGACTAAGAACCCGTTTGTTATAGCTTTTTTAAGAAGAAAAAAATCACTTTTTTAACAAAATAAACACTTTTAAGAATGTTGCACTCGTTTGTTACAGCTTTTTAAAAAAAATAGAATCTAAAAAAAATCTAAAAATAGCTTCAAATGAGAAGCGGTTAAGAGCACCTTCTAAAAAAATAGATTTTTTTAGAGGAGAGAGAAAATATGGTTTAAAAGATTGAACTAATTTTGTAACAAAAAATCACTTTTATATAGTTGTATCCAAACAAACTAAATTATTTGCTTAAAAAAAATATTTTTTATCACGGTAAACAAACGCAAAATAGATTCTAATTTTTCATAAAATCTCTAAATTATTAGATTCTAATTTTTCATAAAATCTCTAAATTATTTTATGTCAAAATCACTTTTATTTTAATCCATAATAAACGGGCCCATCTCTAAATTATTTTATGTCAAAATCACTTTTATTTTAATCCATAATAAACGGGCCCTAAGATGACAAGCATCATAACCTAGTGAAAACAAAAAGCAATCAACACAAATTGGTAATATAGTACAACCCCTACTGGGTGTCAAAATCAAATAAACAAGTCTAAATTAAGAGCTAACTATCACCACAACACGTGCACAATTCAGCGAACCTACGTATATATGTGAAATCAAATTGCAAAAATTATAATGTGTGAACATAAGAGCATCAAATCCAAACTTTAACTATAGCAAAAGAACTCGACCTCCAACACAGTTTACAAATTCACTATCCAAAAACTCCCTGACAAACACAAGCAAGCACTCACAACCATTTCTAGCCATACAGTCCAACACACCGAGTCTGAGGATTACAAACAAACACTACTAAGAAAACCAACATTATATAAACAACGCCAAGTTTTGTTACATATACAATGCTCTTTAACATTCAAATGTCGTATGCCCTATTTGTTACAGATTATATTTTGGCATGCAATAATTTACGATTCTATAAAAAAAATCAAAAGCATAAATATTTTGTTTTTGTTTATCATAATAAAATCATTTTATAAAAAATAATTTAGTTTGTTTAAATACCACAACATAAAATGATTTTTTTGTTACAAAATCATATCAATCTTTTGAGAGTTAGTTTCTCTCTCTGTCTAAAAAGGATTTTCTGTTAAAAAAAACAGTAAATATATATACTAAGGTGTCAAAACATTAAGTATTTGACCTAATATTTCCAACGCAAGTTTCAGATACACACTTACCGTCACGCTCAAGTATTGTTCTTGCATAATCGCTACAGGTATCAGGTATGTGTGCCTTCAAATTTCCAAACAATCACTAGAATTTTAGTTTTCAAAAACAGAAATACATTGTTTCAAAATTTGGTATCCTACATATTTATGCTTTGATCAAAACCTAAAGGTTCTGCTTCTTCCTAATCTTTTGACTTGAGTTTTTTTTCTCTTTCAGTTTCTTTTTGTTTACTTGAAAGATCATGGCAAAAAATGCTATTGGAATAGACCTTGGAACAACATATTCTTGTGTTGCTGTATGGCTTGATGAACAGAATAGAGTCGAGATTATCCACAATGACCAAGGAAACAGAATTACACCTTCTTTTGTTTCTTTCACTAGTGATCGAAGGTTGATTGGTGATGCTGCTAAGAGTCAAGCTGCCTCCGACCCCGACAACACTGTCTTTGGTAAATTTCTACTCTCTTTATGCATTCAATATTGTTTTCACGGTTTTAAACAGCAGATTACAGTTGTGCAGCAATTTTTTATACATTGTGAGGTGTTCGCGTTTCGAATCCTGACCCCTGCATATATTATGTAATGTCCCCTAAGCTCACGGGGACAAAACCTTGGTTATTATATATAGGATTGCTATCTATTTTATTTAGCTGGACAAAATGTGTGACAAGAAATAAGTATTTATGTTATTTTTTCAGATGCTAAGAGGTTAATCGGTAGGAAGTTCAGTGATTCTGTTGTTCAAAATGATATAAAGTTGTGGCCATTCAAGGTCATTGGTGTGAATGACAAACCCATGATTATTGTTAAATACAAGGGTCAAGAAAAGCGCTTTTGTGCCGAGGAAATATCATCTATGATTCTCACAAAGATGCGAGAGGTTGCAGAGAAATTTTTAGAGTCTCCTGTAAACAATGCAGTTGTTACCGTCCCTGCTTATTTCAATGATTCTCAACGAAAAGCCACTATAGATGCAGGTGCCATTGCTGGCCTTAATGTTATACGGGTAATCAATGAACCAACAGCTGCAGCTATTGCATATGGCCTTGACAAGAGGATTAACTGTGTTGGAGAAAGAAATATTTTTGTCTTTGATCTTGGTGGTGGCACTTTTGATGTGTCTATCCTAACAATTAAGGACAAGGTCTTCCAAGTTAAGGCCACAGGCGGAAACACTCACCTTGGAGGAGAGGACTTTGATAACAGCATGGTCAAATACTTTGTGCAGGAATTCAAGAGGAAGAACAAAGTGGATATTACTGGGAACCCAAGAGCCTTGAGAAGATTGAGAACTGCGTGCGAAAGGGCAAAAAGGGTACTCTCTTTTACTACTGTAACTACCATTGAGGTAGATTGTTTATTTAACGGTATTGACTTCTTTTCATCGGTTACTCGTTCCAAGTTTGAAGAAATCAACATGGATTATTTTAAGGATTGTATGAAGATAGTTAAGAGTTGTCTTGATGATGCTAAGATGAATGAGAGTAGTGTAAATGATATTGTCATTGTTGGTGGGTCTTCTAGGATTCCGAAAGTGCAACAACTATTGAAGGATTTTTTCAAGGGAAAGGAATTGTGTATGAGCATCAACCCTGATGAGGCTGTTGCTTATGGTGCAGCTGTCCAGGCGGCTTTGTTGAGTGAAGGTTTTAAAAATGTTCCAAACTTGGTGTTACAAGATGTTGCACCTTTGTCTCTTGGTGTCTCACTTAAAGGAGATATCATGGATGTTGTGATTAATAGGAACACTAGCATTCCTGTCAAGAAAACAAAATTTTATAGAAAAGTTGTGGATAACCAAGCCTCTGTGGCAATTAAGGTTTATGAGGGTGAGAGAGCAAGAGCTAGTGACAATAATTTGCTTGGTATGTTTACTCTTTCTTGCATTCCGGGTCCCCGTGACCAGACCGTTGAAGGATGCTTTGCTATCGATGAAAATGGTATCCTTACTGTTTCTGTGACATCCACTGGCAATACAAAGGAGATCACAATAACCAATGACAAAGAAAGATTATCAGCATATGAAATTAAAAAAATGATTCAAGAAGCTGAGGAATATCGCGCTGAAGATGAGAAATTCCTAAGGAAGGCGAAGGTAATGAATGCATTAGATGAATGTGTTTACAAGTTGAGGAATGCTCTGAAGAATAAGGATGTCAAATCAAAACTCTCTTCTAAAGAAGTTACAAAGATCAATGGTGCAATTACAGTGGCTACAAATTTGCTTGATACGAAGAATAACCAGCACAATGAAGTAGATGTTCTTGAGGGTCATCTGAAGGAGCTCGAGAGCATGTTCGAAAAGCTTGTAGTCAAGACTGACTAGTTTTATTCTTCTTTGTTCAGCATAACAAACATTTAGATTGATTATCATTATCTAAAAGTATTGATGTTTATGATGAAATCTGCATGGAACATGTTACTTAAATTGTTTGTGTTTTCTGTCTTGTTTTCTAGTTTTAGTAGCATATTTGAGACATTGCTTCCAAATCAAGATCCCTATCAGGCTCTTGTGCTTTAGTTAATAATCTTTTTTGGTTTATTTGAGCTTTCTTTGCACCTTGTCTCCCAAAATTTACAGAAGTATAATGGGTAAAACTGTAAGAGGATTTACACTAGTGGCTTGAGGTTCTTCCAATGAGAGCTATTGAGAGATGTTGAACCCAAGAACTCAAAGCATTGTTATAAATTATGATTAAACTACAAATGTTGTTGAGCCTATGACTAGTATTAATCTATAATTTTGTTCTTACTAATCTTGTTCTTTAGATATAAATTAAGATTTCATTAATAGAATATATATATATATATATATATATATATATATATATATATATATATATATATATATATATATATATATATCAACTCTTCGTATCATAATTACATACCAACTCTATCATCCATGAACTTTTGAATACAGTACTATGTAACAGGATTGGTCTTGATCTATAAAGCTTGATCTATATACCTATGTTGATCATTTTTGTTCATGTATATACAATAGAGCTGTATAAAGATTGAATAAAATGAATAGCAAGATTGAAAGATCAGAGAAAATACGTGGTAAAATTCTGCCATGCGTCCAATTCAAAAAAATAAATAAATGAATAGATAGTATTGATACAAGGAACATTTTTTTAATAGAAGGGAAGGGAAAAAAAACTCCGGAAGAGACGTTTTCAAGTTAAATACAAGTTTCTTCTGAGTTTCTTAATGTCTGATTCTACGACTGCATTGTTCGGATCAACAAAATCTCTTTTCACTTAAGTTGGTCAAATTCCGCAAACGGGAAAGGGACTTGACAACATGAGTCTGCTACATTGAAACTGGTTATCACATTTCCACAGGGTCATGCTTTCTTACTTGTGTACTTCTTCAACCTGCACAAGAACATTTTTACTTTTTAATCACCACTGAAAACAGTTTTCCAACTCATGATGTGACAAAGCAATACAAGAACACAAAAAACCCGGTGTGTTAAGCAATGTTGTTGAATAGTGGTTATAGCGTAGAGGAATTTAAACAAATCACTCATGTTTCATAAATCATATCTCTAGAGGTAACTTAATTAAACATACAAACAAAATATGCAACTTTTTCAGGAAAAAATAGTATGCACCGGATCAGTGAATACTTCCCCTATAGATACCATTTAGCAAACTTATTTCCTTTTTTTCGGAATCAGCTAAATTTATTAAAAACGAGCGTGTACAAGACGCACAGCAAACTCGGGGGCAGAAAAACAAAATACAACAGTCTCTGACATACCGGAAAACTCCACACAATTTAACCCCTCTAGACCCCAAAAACAACCCGCAGCTAAGGCAGTAACAGGCCAGCCGAAGCTCCCTGCTGCAGAAAAACAAAGCTGATGTTGCTATATGCGGACTGACAGCCTCTGAAATGCCGACGCCGCATACCTCAGCCTCAGCCTCCCAACACAAACAGCAGCCTAAACACTAACGCAATAAAGACTCCTTTGGATTCCAATGCCATTCGTAGAACATACAAGCTGGAGTGTTGGATGGATTCAACCGCCATCTCGAAGACAAAACCTTTACATCCTCCACTTAAAACATTTCAAATCAATAAACCTGACCCAGTATCCAAAATCTGTCGATAGAAGCAAACTTCCCATCTTTCTTTCACCAATGAGACCAAATAAGCAGAAAAATACCAAAAAGAAAACTCACTCTTTTCCCTGGGATCCTCCCCTGTAAGTCCTCAATATAAACATGGCATTGTGGCCTATGGCACCGCCATGACAGAGATTATTGTTTAAGGACAATGCTAAAGTTGGAGTTGCTAGTGAATTCTTTGCAGTCGTTGGACAAAACGAAATGAAGCATATCTTTTTGCTAGCTCTAATAGTTTGCAACAGTTTAAAAACATAAAGCACAATAACCGTGACTTTACTTGTTTCTAAGGGTCCAATTCACAATGGAATTATCTCCTTTGTTCTCATTATTCCCATCTCCATTTACAGTTCCTTCTGTAGCCTCTTTGCCATGCTTATTCTCTTTTTATGGTTAACCCTATGTTTGTCTTTACGCTTTGCATCGGTATCATCCAATACACGAAATATTTCTACCATCTTTCCCGCAACATGACAAGCTAGCAGATTACCAGATTCATTAAACTGGACCGTGGCAATCTATCTTTACTTAGCCGCTGAATCTAACCAAAATGCGTCAAAACATCCCATTTGTTAGAAACGGAAGAATCTCCACCATCATTTACAGACTCTCCATCCACAGAATCTTGCTTAATTGAATAAAAACGAAGCTCCTTGTCTGCAGAACCAGTAACAAGAAACCTCTCACCAGGATCAACATCCAATGTCCAAATTTCATTATGATGCCCCCCAACAATTTGCATACAATGCTGGATATCAATATCCATCTTTCTCAAAAACTTGTCTTTGGATGAACAAACTAGTTTTTTCCCAGAACCCAAGAAAACAACATCAGTCACCTGCCACAAATGAACAAAAACTCATTTAACAAAAAATCTGAACCAAACCTCTTTTTGAATTGAGTTACTTGAGCTTAGCTGCTTTTGAGACTATTTGAGCAATCTAACAGAAACAGCGTATGACATAAGCTCTCAAGGATATCTTATGAAACAACTTATAGCTTATATAGAAATTCTGATAGAAACTAGTACCAAGTTTATTCAAGATTCCGATAGAAACTAGTACCAAGTGAACAACAGCTGAATTTTATTGAATATTCTCTGGAGAGTTGCTCTCAATCAGAGAGAGAATATACATACACAGAATAGTAAGTACAAGTTCCCTGTTTCTACCAAGTTTCAAGAGCTTGGTTCCCTCCACCAAGTGAACAACAGCTGAATTTTATTGAATATTCTCTGGAGAGTTGCTCTCAATCAGAGAGAGAATATACATACACAGAATAGTAAGTACAAGTTCCCTGTTTCTACCAAGTTTCAAGAGCTTGGTTCCCTCCCACCCAAATAACCACTTAATAACTCTATAACCAACCATGCCTTGCCTTTTCTTATTTATTCTTACACATACATAACATAACTGACAAACTTAATTAATTAATATAAACACAACTGCAACTATCTGACTTATGAAATACAACTGTCACAAACTAACCGAAGTTAGTTTTCCGCCTCTCCGCCTATAGTGTTCCTTAATGAGAGGTATAACACATTCCCTCACAAATTGCCTATGGTGATTGTCCAAAAATCCACCACGACATTGCCACCATTTAACAAAACTACGACCCGTACTATAGTTCCCTATATGTGGCCACTGAGACAACCTTTGAAATAAAAAAAAACACTTGCATGTATAGTAGACTATGAAACAAGGAATGCAGATAGAATCATAGAGTCATATGTGGACCTGAATCCTGAAATCCATTTTAGATGATGGATATGAAATAACGAAAGCCGCTAGAATCATAGATTATAAGCTATGGAACAATTCTAATGATGAATCCCATGTAAAGAATGATAGAAGTGAGAAGAATCTAATTAGAAGATCCAATGACTTTGCTTCTTGATTTATACAATTACACAAGAAAAATCGCTTTCCTGAACAAATTCAAAAAGCAAGTTTTGAGAAGTTAGTCACACCTACATATTCAATTGCTAAACCAAAGAACTATAGTACAAGTTTCAAAGACTATAGTTCTTCCGGCAATGCAAATCTAATGAACATGTGAACAAGAGATGCCCCTGTCCAACTTTATTTGTTCAGTAACTTTCTTCACAGCATAAAACTCTAGACCTAAAGGAGAAACCAACTCAAAAGCATTTCCTGATTCATTAGGCTAGCTTAATCAAATTATTGATCTCAATAACACTCCTTTACTTGTCCAATTCTCTCATCACCAACCAGTTTGTCAAGATAGATTCAATATTGTTTGGATCACAAGAAGACAGTTGCTGGTGAAGATGACTTCTCTACCAATCCGTTCAAGTATTCATATGGCTTTGGTTTTATATCTTATGTCTAGCTTAAGCAGCACATAAGTTGCAAACTTAATTATAGCATACCATTTGAAACAACCCCTTGGATGTAAACAGTAAATAAAAATTTCATAACAACAATTAAGTCACCTATAAGAGGTAAAGTATTCTAGAGTCCAGACAATAAGGCCAATTTCAATATGGTTTGTTATTTGAAACACTAAAAATGGTCATTGCATGATAAAATCTCTTAAAAGTTGATGAAACATCAACAATACAATGGACAAAAAATTGTTACTAGACTTAAAAATCAACCACTTTTATAGTTACAATATCAAGTTGAACATAATAGTAAATAATAAAAACTAATTCATCTCACAGATGATTTACAAATTTATCTTTGCATAGACTATCACCGACAGCGATGTGCGTTACCACATCAACTTTGACGATCTTTTGTTTGATTCGTACCAGACCATAGCTGACAGAGATGGAATCGCTTTGCCAGTCATCATGAAAGTGCAGGGTATTCTGATAATCACCGTTAAGACAAAGACCTATAAAAAATGCAGTGGCATTTGAAAGACAACGATCAAGGTGGAGACGGTAAGGTGGTAAAGCTGATGGATAAGGCCCAAAGTTTTCTCAAAGGAGTTGTTGATCTGGCTCAGATTTTGCATAGAATCATCATCAGCTCCTTGTAGAAACTGATGTATCATTTAGTGTGAGAGATCAACGCCCTCTTCTCTACAACTGGGCTCTCTGATGAATTTCTCGGCATCAGGAATCATATTTTTGGAATACATTTCTTCCTCAAATTCATAACTTCATCCACCATTTCAATCTTACATAATCCATTAATCATGGTATTATTAAGCGTTACTCCCTTTAAACCACCTGATTCCACACAATTCCAATTAACGAGAAAAACCACCTTGAAGAGACTTGTGCAAAATGCAACGGATTTAAAGCACCTACTTTTTCATTGACACAGATATGTCTTCAATAAGACCAAAACCCATCAATTTGATCTCCAATCAATCTTCCTCTTTGATTTAATGGTTGGACACCATTTCAGGTTAGATTTGAGTGTTAACAAAATTGAAGGTGAACTGCCAACATCACTTTTAAGTGAAGTGTTTTATGAATATCACCGTTAAGACAAAGACCTTTGAAAAGTGTAGTCAAGATTATGGTATCAGGAGGATGATAACCCCCCATCTTAAGGACCTTGAGGAATGGAGGAAAGGCAAAACTGATGACAATGGTCATGGTAGAAATGACTGACCTAATATCAGAATTGTGTGAATTGGAGAATGGTACTTCTTCTTACTCAGCTTAAGGGAAATTCATGTGCTTATGTCTTACGTGGACATGAGGTGGCTGATTACTACCAATATACGAATGCCACGTTGGTACATATTGTCATTGATATTGTGTGGCATACTATCATTGGTTAGTAAATTACTCTCACTTCCTTTAGAAAATAAATACACACAACTTTTTTTTTTTTTGACAAATACACATAACTCTCTCTTCAAACATGAATTATATATTTTTGTCTAAATCTATAATTATCTATTAGCTTTTTTAACTTTGTTATAAGGTGTCCAAGTATCATTACCCCTTACATTTAAGAGTTTTTGTGGTACACTTAAATTTGACATGTACAATAGATCTTAAAATGATATTTAGTTGTTTTTTTTTACAAGAAAATGATATTTAGTTGTTGTAATTTTAAATAATATGAAATAATTTTTTCTAAAAAAAAAAACTCATTTAACTATTAGTTTAAAAATCAATTGTACTGATGCATGTCAAATTGTTTAGTGTACGTAAAAATTGTATTTACATTTTTTGTTCAGATAAATAAAATGTTTAATGCATTTTTTATCACCTTATTTTGGTTAAACTAAATTAGCAGTCATCAATTGAAATACTTTGATCTATATGAAACTTGTTGAAGCAGCTGATTAAGAATTAAGAAAAATCATTATAAATCCACTAGTTGTGTGTGAGTCTGTGGTCTCAAACCATGGGAGGCTATGCACATTGAAGATAGGAAAAATATCTAATTCATATAGTCAGAACAACATGATTCCTCGCGCCTCAGAAAATGAAAGAGGGGCCAGGCATCAAATTTCGTGGGCCTACAATCCGATCACGTTCCCATGAATATGACACAAACTTCGAATTATTTTTTTGAAGAAGCTAAATTAGCTAAATTAGCCCACCTAAATTGATACTAGAGAGAATCGAATCTGAGACCTCGAGGAGGAGCACACTCCCATATCTCAAGCCAATACCTCCAGACCAACCCAAGTGGGTTCACAAACTTGAATTATTAGTATAACATCAATCAAGTTGATTCCTTATAATTTTGTACAATTCAAGACAAAAATAAGAGTTTATTTATGAGTAAATACATAGGTAAAAACTTTCTCGAAATTGTAACAATCGTCAAAAACCTCGACATTTAAGAAATTTTAAAAATAGGAATATGGCACGACTAATTTGCTACTGCATCCAACTCATTAATCAAATTCATTTTTGGTGGTAAGTGGTAACCTTGATGAAGATTTGATTTTCATTTCACAACAAAAAGTTTCTGGCTTGCTTTCTTGTTGCATTCAGAGAGGTAGACTTCCATCATTAAGTGACAGTGATTCATCAATTAATGGCTTACCAAAAAACACGAAAGGAATTATTGTTCTTGCAAGATCAAACCTTTCACTACCAACACATTGAGAAACAAGCTTCCACGTAAATTCTCTCTTTGTTTGCCTTCTTCAAACAAACAAGGATTCACTAACTTACTTGTTGGATCAGTTGGTGGAGACCCTTTTCATGAATTGTTCAACGGGATATACACATAAGTTTAAATTTGAGGGAATATTTGCACATAAGTTTTAAATTTGAGAGAGATTTTTGACGAATGTTGCAATTTTGGGAGGAGGTGGTGGGGTGGGTGGGTTTGCCCATTCACTCGTATATTTACATTCAAATAAAGAGTACATCATTTAAAATTATGATTAGGGGTAAAGAGAAAGGACTTCAATATATTGTTAGTTACATATGCTCAACCTTACAAATGTACAAACATAAAGAGTTACACACCAATAAAAATAATAATTCAGTTGTCAATAATAAAAAAAATTCACAATCGCTTAAGTTATTCAATCCCAACACGTGTAAAATGAGAGGTGTCACTATTTATAAACTCATTTTAGACTTGTCTTTATTCTATATGGAACTTTAGTTTTTCCTAATAGAACAAGCCCCCTTGATGAGTCAATAATTTAGTGTTTTAAATATATTATTTGAGTCTATTTTATTTAGATTTTATTTGCTTTTATTTCCTTTTTTAAAACTATTTTACTTCAATTGCAAGTTATTTAATTTCATGAACAAATATTTGGAGCAAAAGAAAGGAGATTTGGAGATTATACACGCCAAAAATATGAAGATCTTATACAAAAATATGCTGTGCAAAAAGTTTGAAGATCCTTCACCAAGAATAAAAGTCATATTGCCTTTTGCTGCTCTTGCTTCTTCGACAAGCTGCCTATTTTAGTTATTTCTCACCTAAAGCCCATGGTTTCTTGTGCAACACTTTAGTGATTTATTTCTTAGGGCTTAAGTCATTGTTAGACTATAAATAGAGCAACCAACAAGCTTGTATAATCATCTTTTGTTCTTGGAAATAATAAGTGACAATTGTTTCTTTGAATAAAAGTTCATCTTTATTTTCTTGTTATTTACTTTTATGTTCTTCTTCTTCTTCTTCTCTTCTATGTGTTCTTGGAAATAATAAGTGACAATTGTTTCTTTGAATAAAAGTTCATCTTTATTTTCTTGTTATTTACTTTTATGTTCTTCTTCTTCTTCTCTTCTATGTCTACAATGAACATAAGTGAGTAGACTCTTCTTGTCTTGGGATTGTTGGATGAGTCTAATGACATAATCCTAATCAAACCAAGCCTTGAACCCTAATTTTATGTAAATCTACTTTCTAATCTAATTTCACCGTTTTTATAATGAATTAACAAGTATCAAACTCATAATGCGACAACGGAGGGTTAGTACTTGTTAATTCATTATCATAAATATCAAAGCGAAGCATCGAAAGAAGAAGTTTTGATATTGGAACAAGTGAAATTAGACAAGGATTGCGAAACATATGAGAATAGTCTAGCAAACCTTGAGACAATAAAGTTTCGTTCTTCAAGGATTCTAATAGGAATCAACCATGAGAATAGGCGTGGTTTCTAGAGGAACACACTCACTGAAACCGAAAGGAGATGTGATAGGTCCAACATAAAGTTATAGGTTTAGGGTTTGGTTTGTGAAGGGTTTGTCACCAAGATGAACCAATAATCCCAAGACACTTTTTATTATTGTTATTTTAAACCTCTAAAAATCCCAACTTTTCAACTAAACTCTTTTCTAATCATTGTTGAAAGTTAATTGAATTCATAACTCCCTGTCAGAACGATACTCTTTTATTACTACATCGGTAAACCGTGCACTTGCGGATTTACTACATCACCCCCACGTCATTCTCATAAGTTCCATTCCACTACATATTAACAAACAAAAAACACTCTAGTACATACCGATCGATGTGTTGATCGTTTCGGAACCATATTGGTTCTTAGAACAATTCCTTTTCATTAATTGATGTTTTCATCATAACAAAGCAACAGAATAATTTATCTACTAACTGTGTGTCTGAGTGTGCAGGATATGTTAATAAGCTCTAATTGACTAAGTGTGATTGGAATCAACAAGAAGCATCTATGCATCATGACTCAAAAAGTATATCTGTGTCTGGTGGAACACAAATTGACCTCACTTTACACCTTAAGTAACTATGGTGTATAGGATAAATCGAGCTATCCACAAGAGTCTGGTACATGCGTTTGATATGACAAAGAATGTTATTAAGGAAGTAATATTGTCCAATAATCACAATCATGCAGGTGATCCTCTAATGGAACAGGCTACTCTTGATCAACGACAAAGTGAAAACTAAGGCTCCTCTACTGCAACATTGGATCAACCAACCCAAGCCATGAATCTGTAACAAATATGTTCACGGAATCCAAGACAAATCATGTTACTGATGTTGAAGCATCTAGTACAAAGGCCAGATTTCATATTTTGAACATATCCATAATTTTCTTAGTGGGATATAATTTCACGTAATGAAATTGACAAGATAGAGAATACTAGCCTTTTCTTGATCAGCAAGCAACCTCTATTTGGGGACCTTTCGAAGCTCAAATGAAAAACTTTCCAACACAGAAAAAGTCCATCGGCATGAGAACTATCGAGTCGTGAAAGATTGAAACATTGAAACCCAACACATGTTGAGATATCTAAAAACCGGGATGTTATATTGTCACATTCCTACATACGTGACACACAGTCCAAGTTCAACGATGATTGCCTTCCCTCCACCATCCACCGTCCACTCTTCGTGTACGTTCACCGAAAACCGCTCCCACAACATCTAAGACCATCATTATAATTTTTTTCTTATATAGTTAAAGTTCATATCTAACATTAGTGCCGTTTTCTGTAATTGTTAACTTTGTATCCTTTAGATGATAGCAATCCCTGTGCTTTGGTCATCTGTTTTTAATATACTATCTTTTTTCTTCAAAAAACATTATTAATATTTCAATAGGAAAAAAAAAGACATGAATGGAAAGAATGAAAATGATCGGATTTTTTCGCTTATAATAAAACAAGAATATCTAGTTACACCCAAATGTATTCAAAAATTAATTATAATATCAAAATTCATAGATATGTGACCAAACTTAATGAAAGATAGACTGAAACACCATATCTTCCATTAATAATATAATGTATAGATAAGTGATTTCATGCGTTTAAGTGATTTTCTGCTTTTGTCAATCTAACAACAAAAACTCAAAATTAACAAGTCTAAAGTAAATTAAAATCACATAAAATTCATTGTTGTATTGTTTCACAATGTTCATACGTTAACTAAGTTCATCAGTGTTGATTTCTTGCGATAAATTAATGGTTTTGTTGTCCAAAGGATACTTTATTTGTCATTGAAGCTAAGGGGGTTTATTGCAATTGAGAAGATGGAGTAGAATGAAGGAAGAAGATCAAGAAAGGGGAATGGAAGAGATAAAGGAAATGACAGAATATAAAGAGTTATGGAAATTCAATTTGAAAATAGGAATATTTTGATCTTTTTTAGAAAGAAAAAAAATCAAAGGATTGAAGTGAGACACCACACCCCACTACAAGACATCAAAATTTGTAATTTACACTTGCAAAACAAAGCAAGCAACAATTACTTTCCATTCTTCTCTCCCTAAAATTTGTGATTAATTATTGTATTACATAATAACAATAGCATTACTTTCTCTCTCACCCACTCCAATTTAATTTAAATTTTAAACTCAAACTCTATTAATTAGGTCCATTCTCAGTTTCTGCCAAGGACCCAGATCCGAAATCCGAAAGAGAAATATCGGTTAACGAATCCCCTTTAGAAGATCTCCTTGAATTGGGTTTCCGCACTGAACCACCATCTTCAGAAGTCTTTGGTTTTCTCCTATGGGTTTTGGTTCCTGGTTGTGGAGCATCGGGCGGCACTGAATCAGAGCCACGACGGTGTCGCCTGTGTCGTGAACCGGCTGATGAATCGTGGGTTGAGGAGTCTGCAGATGGGTCTGATGATCGGTGTTGGCGGCGTGTGCTCTTCTTAGTTGTTGTGTTGGATTCATTGTCGATCGATTCATGCCTTGATTTTGGTATTAGATGTCGGATCTTGGACGATTTTTCTTTTGGTTTTGATGGTTTGCTTTTACGCTCTGCAAAAACAAAAAGAGCGAAAGTAAAAATATAATGTGAGTATGAGAGAGAAAGTTGTCACAAAAGTTGTTAGAAAATGGTTGTACAAATATCATTTCTCAAACAAAAAATAGTTTTTAAGAAGAGACAATGTTGGTGTTGTGTTGTGTTGATGTCTCACACATGCTACATGCTTTCTATAAGAAATGACGATACTACATATAGATATTTAAGGCGTAATGTTTATTTTTTCTGTTCTATTAAATGGTGTAAGGTCACCACATTTTATTGTTTCATAAAATTTATCCAACTAAACTCCTAAACAAACCCTAAGAGAAATATATACAAACCTTCTGGTGGCTGAGTAGGTTTTTCTGCTCCAGATGGGTTTGTTGATTTATATTCATTCATCTGCATAAAATTTAAAATTCCACACATAATAATGCTTTATGAGAAAGAATTAAAAACTAATTAAATGATAATATATGAGAAATTAACGAAAATAGTACCCAGCTTGGTGCATTTGCTGATGGATCATCTGATCCAATATGTGCCACATGCTTTACATCTGTTGGGAACCCAATTTGAATTTCATCTTCTTTCTCATCTGCAGAATAATTATCATTTATTCACCACCTCACAATTCATAACTAAAATGACAATAAGAAAAAAAAATCAGCTTCTTTATTGTTTATGATTAAGGATTTGTTTGACAAACAACATAATTAAGCACTTCTTTAATAAAAACATAATTAACCATTATGTTTAATTTCACAAAACAATCTAGGCATCAATAATAAAAATTGAAAACTCTTAACAACTAAATTTCAACATTAAGCAAAAGAAGCTGAATTACAATAAAATTACAAAAGTTTGCTTATAATAACAATATTTTATATATACCTGAATCCAAATCAAATTCTAAATAAATTTAAGCTCTTCCTTTATCAGCTTTCTCCAATTCTTTTCCCCTTTCTTATACACACACAAATAAATAAAGAAAACAAACATGGAGATGTTCAATAAAATCCATGACTTGCATGGAGGAAAGAAAATTGTATTTAAATTCCATTTCCAAATTCTTTATAAGAAAGGAAATTATGGTACTTACCAAATATTTGAGAAATGTATCTAAGTCCTTTGAGGAGGCCTTTCACCGACGACATTGATGTTTATAATGAATTGCACGAAAAGCCTTCAACACAAAGGAAAAATCCTTCAATCTTCAATCAAACCAGCTAAAATTATCTTCCTGAAATAAAATTTAAATCAAATGATCACATGAGAAATCCTCTTTGAAACATTCAATAAATTAGTAGTTTATTACCACATTGCTAGAAAAATTTGAATTAACAACAAATAATTAAAAAAATAACAAATGTGAAATTTTTCTCTAATTAATGACACATAATAAATTGTTTCATATAATGGATGAAAATGAGTTGGAAAATTAAACTATGGTACACAAATAATAAAACAAAAAAAAAAATACTACCTTGATATACGTTTGAGAAGAAATGTATATAAACTTAGAAATGAATCACAACATGACTTTTTAGGCTTGTTGAAACAAGAACAAAATCTTAAGCACGTGTAGCTGAGTGAAGAAAACAACATAAATAAAAAAAGGTGGCAATGAGAGAGAAGTCATGCAAAAAGGGAGATGTACGTATGCTTCTTGGTTGGTTGGTTTTTTTTTTTTTTTTTGTGAGGAAGAAACCAACCAAGAAGAGGGAGACTTGAGGATGCAATCAAAAATCTCAAAAGTGAAAAATTGGAGAGAAGTGGTTTTTGAGCATCCACAATTGAGAAACAAATTAAAACCAATAGCTCAACGTTTTTTTAGGTGAAAGTCCAGATAAACAAACACTACAAATTTTCATGCTATATTTGGGTACAATGTTTTTTGGAATAGCTTTTTACTAATGAAAGCACGAGAAAAAAGGTTGAGGTGAAGATAATTGGTGAACCATAAAAAACCTAAAATTAATTTATTCTATTAATTATTGTAAGAGAATGAATAGTTAGGCTTTGTGTTTTGTAGTTAAAATTTTTCTTTTTTAACTTAATTAGGATAATTTTTTTTAGAGGAGTCTAATTCCCTCCCAACTCGGGTTATGAATTTTGCAATATGTGTTTAATTGGATTTATGGTAAGTTTCTCGTTTTATTATGTCATATATGCTAATTCCCTCCCAACTCGGGTTATGAATTTTGCAATATGTGTTTAATTGGATTTATGGTAAGTTTCTCGTTTTATTATGTCATATATGTTATGTCAATGTTTATAATGCCCCAATAATTGAAATTTCTATACTAGCTTGTAGTTAGAAACATTGGTTGTTGCATTGCATGGTGTTAATATAGGATTGAAGTGGTTTTCTCAAAACAATTATGGCCTTCGTGTGGTGGTTGTAATCAGTGTGGGAAGTTGTTTCCTTTGGACATTGGGAGACCAGTCTTGAGGGTGAAATTTTTCAGAGGGGTGGTTGGTCGAGATAAATGTTTTATCAAGTGGTTGTTGGGGTTGTTGAGTTAACGAATCTTCTTCCACAATTAAGATACCCACAAATTGAGCTTATTATACTTCGATCATGCATGGGTATCACAAAATATTTTTTGGCCTTAGGACCGACCAACCGATTTACATGAAGGAGGCAACTTTTTTGTTTGATAAAGGGTTGCGAGGGGAGTGGTAAAGGTCTGTTTCTTTGGGGATCCTGAATGGAGGGTGGCTTCTTTATCTATCGAGGTTGATGGGTGTCTTTGTAGTCGGTAGTAGATGTTTCCTTTTACGCTTTGGTTGCTTCTAGGGCCCAATCTAGGGTATTACAAGATTATTTATTAAGAGATAGTGGCATATGCTGCATTCAACCTAGTTTTTACAGTCCTTATATAGTCTTCATGGTATGATTCAACTTTTAATTTTAGCAATTTTACTAGTAAAGACATTGTCCTTTCCTAAAGCTCGACATGTTTTGACGAGTGCCATTTTTAGTAAAAGTGTTCGGTACATGGAAATACAGTTTGACATGGACGCAAAATTGAATGCAGTTTTTGGGTGTTTGCAAGCAACACATGCTCAAGATTTACTTTTAGCTATCCCTATTGATGGGTTAGGCCAAAATATGTCACCAGTAGAGTATTGTACTATTATCAAGTATCGCCTCATGATTCCTTTATTTCTCATTGATGAGGTTTGCCCTGTTTGTCGTAAGGCATACTTCGATACTGTAGGGAGCTTCTTGACTACAAATACGGGCATGACTTTGTCAGGGGTGTCCTTTTGGCTATATTGAGGTGGACATGTGTATCTGTGAAGAAAAAGGCTCCCGTTAATTTCTTTGCCGATCCACATGAGGAAAGATCGTTACTTGGACCAACAAATGTTATGGTGTAGGAATGAGTAAGAGGGAAACATGCATGGGTAGAGTTGAGTGAGGTTTCCCCACTTGTGGAATTGACGACCGAGGTTTTTATTATGGGACAAGTGGCTTCAAGCAAAGTGGTCAAACATTGAAAAACGTGTTTTGACAATCAACATGTTTCATACCATTTGCGTTTGACATTTTTGCTTCCAGCACTAGAGGCTCTGGATCTTCTACAAAGAGTTCAAAGTATCATGCATAGTAATATTGTTTTTCATAGGTCTAAGGATGCAATTTTTAAGAGGATTTGATTTGCTGCCCATAAAGAGTTAGTGGTACAACTTGTTGTCTGCTGACCTATGAAGCCCGGATACGTAGTGCGATATGGGTACGATACGATACGGGTACGCGAATACGCGAAATTTTTAAAATTTAGGATACGATACGGCTAAGATACGTTAACAAAATATTTATATTAAAATTTATATGAGTGTAAAATACTTAAAAAACATTGATTACTCATACTATATAATCATAAAAGTCACAATTTACAAAAAAATAAAATACATATGATCAAAATAAAAAATGTAAAGTTTTTGTATAAATCATATTCTATTTTCATTCATATGTTAGGATATCAACAAATGTATCAATAAAAGAACTCAAAACAAAGTTTGTCTAATGTTGACTGATTAAATCTCCCCTCTCTCGTTACTTTCATCCACCAAAATCATAATATTTAATTTGTTAATCAAAAAATAATTATAGTAATTCGTATCTTAAATTTTCACAACACAATCTCATTTGTATACACTTCATTTTTTTTTGGATACGTCTCTGTGAAGTATCTTATAAGTATCTGTGTGTATCCGTCGAGTATCTTATAAGTATCCGATAAAATATATATTTTAAATTAAAATAATTAATTCCGATACTTCTGGGATACGGTATCCGGAGTATCCGCGGAGTATCGGTATCCGATACGTATCCGACACGGGTACGGCACCATTTTGAAGTATCCGGGCTTCATAGCTGCTGACATTTCATTCGTATGTAATTTGTTAATTATACATGATATAAAATTTCATAACGTATTTAGATAAGTTCTGTATCAATATCTGATGATTTTTTTAAATAGTTTATGTCAAATAAATTTGTAAACAGATTGTTATATTATTACGTCTTATTATGTTTATCTTAAAAAGAAGTTTTGTTTTTTTTTTTCAGTATAAAAAAAGTCTTATTATGTTTATAAAGATGTGTTACTATTTTTTTTTTTAAAGGATAAAGATGTGTTACTATAGGTGACTTGAGATCAACCGAATCTTATATTTTATGGACCGTCTTTATTGAGCGTGTACTTCTCCGGCTTTTATCAAATTTGGTCCTGAAACTTGGTTTGTCAGATGTCAGGACCGAGTAAACAATTGACACAAACAATCCGGTTTAAGTATAAAATTATGAATGAAATTCTATAACAGAGTATTCTTTATTTTAATTTTAATTACTATATTTTTAATTTATATTTGAATTAAGATTAATTTAGATCATAGTTGTTAATATTGATTTAAAGGCTAGATTAGATTGACTTAAAATTTAATTGAAGTAAAGCATAAAATTAGAAATAAAAAGTACACCAAAATTTTATATTCTCCCATACACAAGTCATGCCATCAAAATAGAATGGATATGGCAGCACAACTTGGCACAAGTGATTAAGTATTTAGGATTAAGCTCAACTCTAGAATACATGTTATGGTTCCTCATAAAGCCTTGTGATGGACAATCTTCTTCAAGGGTTAATTGAATTGGGCAAAATAGCTTGTCAATGGCTCTATACTTTAGTCCTTTAGCTAGACTTGGTTAAAAAAAAAAAAAAAATTAATTATTTATTTAAAAAAAAAAAATCATATTCTGATACACAAGACAAGCACAAAACACAAGTAATTTACTATATCTTAGGAAAGAACAACAATATTATGATCAAATAGACATACAATGAGACAAAGTTGAACCAGTGTCACTCTAGCAGGATTAAACTATTCCAATTACCAAGATTTTAAGGTATAGCAGAAAACAGATTAATGGAACTTCTGGCAGCCTTAGCTTCACAGTAAACTACTTGATAGTAACAAATATGACAGAATAAAGTTGTAAAGAGTAAAATTAGTGGCACATTGAAGATAATCCTTATTTATCATGCAAGTTGATCTGGATGCCAAAGGTGAAAACATGGATACAATAGACTCAATCAGAGATAAGAGTGAGCATTCAAGAGCCTCTCATCGGGAACTTCTGACCATGATTCCATGCAAGAGTCACTCATTAGGTCTTTTCGACCATGCATGAATCTGTGATTCATGATGCCTTCATATCATCCAACTTGAAACGCGCCTGCGCCAAAAGAGTAAGTTTAGTCAGCTTGCAAGAAAAAACTGCTATTTGGTCCCCCTAAGAATAAGATTGCCCGCCTCAAACCTCTTTCTGCGATACAACCAACATCTTTCTGTTAACGTGTTTATTGATTTGACGTCATTGTCACATATTAAGGGCCCGTTTAGTTCTAACATTCGGGAAGGTATTATGAAAACCCTAAACAATTTGAAAATGCATATTAAACATAGATTGAAAATTTTCAAAATATTGTTTTTGGGGTTTCCAGAAATGCATTCTCTTCGGTTAGCTGCCATCTTCTTTCTATCATAATAAAAAACAAAAATTCAAAAGCAATTGTCGTTCCAGTCACCCACATACAAAGTAAAAATTGAAAATGCCATTAGAAAGTAAACGGGCCCTAACTTTGTGTATATAGGATTTAGTAACCTGTATATTTTTTGAAATGTTAAGAGTAATTTTATTGGATAATTTGTGTATTGATTTGATGTCACATGTTAACATTGTCCATATCATTAACCATCATTCACATACATGCCATTGGTGAGCATCAATAAGACCCGAAATTACTAGAGATATCTTACCAGAAATTTGTGATTCTGTTCAAGGAGGGGAGAGAAGATTGTACAAAATTTCTCTATGTCAGCATTGATATTACCGGTGCCTCCTATCACCTCCATGAACTTCTTCCTGTCTGGAGCAAGCTTCATGACTACCTGTAAGTTAAACATTCAACACATCCCAAATGCATATTCAGTTCCATACACTCTTAACCATCCTTGGAGAAACAAATAACTGAAAAGCACAAAAAAAGGGAACATTGACTGCGACCGTGCGACAAAGGGAAAACTACATGGTATTTGAGCGTTTGATCTAAATTGAATAGACTACTGTGTAGAAACTACACGATAAATATGTCGCTTTATTTTAGTCAATACTTAAATGTTTTCTAACTCAAATCTATTTTGGAACTCTGATATGCTATAAGTCTAAATTATAGCAAATTACGATGTTCTACTTGAAATAGCTTAGGGAAACAACTTATGGCATGTATATAAGCTGTTTTTAGCCTATTTCTACAAGCTCTCTAGCGTACCCTATGTAAACAGCCTATAGCTCATATGAAAACAGTTCAACTTTATTGTATCTTTTGTTACATAAGCACGAATAAGATAAGTGTTTATGCTCACAGTGCTTAATTAAGTTGTTTATTCAAACAGGACCAAATAATGTAAGAGTCTGAATACTTATATGCATATTTCATAGAAAAGTGTAGCATTCATACAATAACTAACAAGGGGGAAAGATTGTAGAAAAATGGCAGCAACACACTATGCAATTCAATGCATTTCCTAGGAACATTCAAGAGATCTAGGCCAATGTGAAACAAGATTAAACAGTAGGGCACAAATAAATTCTGTTTTTATCAAGTTTGAGAATTACAAGAGCAAAGTATGAAAAGAACATTACAGTGAAGCTTGAACTAGCAAGCCAGCCATGCCACTTCTTCAGAGTCTTGTTGTATGCATCTGTACAGGCTTGTGACATTGGCCAATCCTCATGCTCAATCAAATTTTGAAATAAAGCCACCAAGAAATCCATTGCTCTGAAGATTTTCAGGTTGGGAAAATTAAATTACCATAAATAATATAGCGTGAACGATTAATAGAACCTAATAATAAGCTAAGGTCTTGTCAATAATAATAATAACAACAACGACGACAACACCAACAACACTAAATGTAACAATAACAATAACAATAACAATAACAATAACAATAATATAAGAATATGATATGAATGCCTCAACTCAACACCTTGAGGAAGATAAGTTGAGTATTAGAAGCGTGACAAGTTCAAACATCATTGTATTGTGTCAAGAGTCAAAAGTCAAGTTCTCAATAAGTTTATTTACTAGCTTGAATCCAGCAATTTGCATCTCCCTCAATTTTTTGTCACTTTTATGATAAATTCAAAATACTTAAATCATGTGACTTGTTGTATGATATGATCTCCAATTTTGACCACAAGCTAGTGTTTACATGTGTCTTTTCCGTCTAATTGAATTTGCATTCCATATATTGTATTTTACGTGAAATCATGCAATGTGAAAGCTTCTGTCCATAACACTAGCAAACCATTTGTTCGACATAAACACGAAACAAGTTCAGGCTTTGTCTTTCCGGTTTCACACTTGAGTTAATATTTTTAATTTCTTATTGAAAAATGTTCTCTACATAACAGATTTGATAATGTCATACAAACATGAAACAAAAGTTAAATGAAAATTGCATGGTATTTATTAATTACCTTGTTAGCCAAAGAAGTCCATTGGTACAACTTGATGATGATTTAGCAGTTTTACTTTCAATCTCTACTTGTACCAAACTGTACAGGATATTAAATCTTGATGGATTGGATGAATACAAAGTTTCCAATCTCTGCCATGAAAATCAATATGGGTATAGAGTGAGAACGTATACATAGGATACAGATATACTTTTGATACATGTACATACCAATAATTGTATGAAAAGTTAAATCATTAGAAGGGCCTCTTTAGTTTGACTTATTTGAGTTTATCTTCTAGCATAAGAACTTGCAAGACTGTTTGGGAGAGCTTATGGAAACAAATTATGACATGTTTATAAGTTGTTCTTAGCTTATTTCCATAAACTCAACACGATAGCTTATATGAACAACTTATAGCTAATATGAAAACATTTGACTTTATTTGAACATTAGTTAAAGAAATAGCTTATACATAAGCACTTATATGAATAAGCACTCATATTAAGCTGTTCATCCAAACAGAGCTTTTATGAAAACCAGATAAAAACTCAAACAGAACACAGTGAATCGCTGCTCAATAGCACGATACAGAAAAAGAGGAATACATCCAAAGCTGCTAGATAGCATATGATATGATGATACATACATCCAAATATGAGTCAGAAAGAACAACTGACAGAAACATACCGTTATATTACCACCTATGTCAGATTTAACAAGGGTCATAGCAGCTCCAAATTTATCTGTCATAAAAAAATACATTAGTTCTTCACTTCTTCTGACCATAGGGCAAGTATTCATATTATACATTTGAAACAAATGAACAATTAATCATGGTTACTAATAGAGTACTATAAGGCATAGACAAGTTTCTGCTCTAAAACTAATACCAGTCATCCTGTTCTGTACATCTTTTCTCCTGATAATGAACTATATCCTTATAAGTGGAAGATAGAGATACCTAAGTGACCACGATATATACATTAAGAGTAATTGCAATATTTTCTACATTTATGTGACAAAATATATATCCTAGTGATGATGAATACTATGACACAATACAGACACATCGACACTACTGATATCAAAAACATAAGACACTGACACCAATACATATATATATATATATATATATATATATATATATATATATATATATATATCTATTTATTATACTTAAATAAAATATGAATGTTATTATAAAATATTTAAATTGATAATCAAAATATATGTGCATATCTAAATTGAGCAATCTGTCCAAAGAGTGTCTAAGGTGTGTCCACACAGATTTTTGTTTTCTGGGACACATATTTGAGTTTTAAGACATGTGTCGTACGGGGTGTCAAACATTGACGTGTGCCAGACGTGGAGACACACCTAATTCATGAAGTGTCCACGCTTCATAGATGAGTAGGCGATCAAGAATGAACAATTCATTAAGATATTTAACAAATAGAATATCACTAAACACAAGAATAATTTGAATTTTCCCTTTGTGAAACAAAAAAGAGGAACACACTAAAAAATGTCTAATAAGGGACCATGAGAATGCACCTATAACAGGTAATATGTGTCTGCACGAATCCAAGAAATGTTTGGTCAGAATTTCTCCTTGCTCAGACTTTACATGTTGGAGTTCTTCCAGTGCAGGACCGAAGACAGTCCCCTCCATTTTTACACTTTAGCTAAAAATAACAATGTCAAAACCAAACAAATATATCAGCAATCCCTTAGCAAAGATCAAATCTGTACAAAGCACTGACACAAACAAGGACACCAGACATGATACTGACCCTAACACAATGCATCGTAACAATTTAAAAATATAGAATTGAATATAATCACATGTGTCGGTAGTGTGGCCACTGGCCACTGACACACTTTTAATCCTAGATGTCGGTGCTACATACGATATGGGCTGTTAAAATTCAAGTATCCAAATATTACTTTTCTTGCTCCTTATGACATACAAATTTAAGAATTTGAAATTATTGAACATAAATTAACTAAAGGCAATGATTTTATAACTAATAAAGGCATGAGTCATTGAAGGCAATGTGAGATAGAATCCAAGAATAATAATATCATACAAAGACAACAACAACCACCAAGCCTTATCCCATTGATTGAGGTTGGCTGGCTACATGGATCAAACGGCACCATAATGTTCTATCAAATACCATATCTCTATCCAACTCATTAATCTATATATCCTTCTTGATAGTTTCTCTTATTGTTTTGATGTGACTATCTTTCATCTGATCTACTCTCCTTACTATAGAATCCCCGCATGTCTTTTCTATACAAGCTCAAACAACCTAATCCCAGTTTCCACCATCTTTTCTACTATAAGTGATATCCGAACTCTCTAATATTGTCATTTATAATCATATCCCGTCTAGTCTTACCACAAATCCAACACAACATGATCATCTCTGCTAAACTTAATTTATTTTCGTGTTGGTTCTTTACAGCCCAATTTAAAAGCTGATTGTATTTATTAACACCTAAAAGCTTAAAAATAATTGTCTTACAACCTATGAAGCACGGATACAGACACGAACACTCTGACACGCCAACACAGCTAATAATTTGAAAAAAAATCACATAATTCAGTGTAATTACTAAGTGTCGTGTCGGTGTCGTGTCAGTGTCGGACACGACACGTGTCCGTGCTTCATAGCTTACAACTATGCAGAGTTAAAAATTCTATGAGATCATCACAACTTCCTATCCTAAAAAACAAAACTCCAACTGACAGAAACATGAAACAGATCAGATGACACACATAAACAATATTTTGAGGTTACCAATTTCACTTTTTAGGACCAACCCAGTAACTGAAATTGAGAAATAAGAAAAACCCATTTCATAAATTTTCCAAAAGATTCAAAATTTAACAAAATTTTTTTAAAAAACATTGATCCATGAAAAGGAAGAAGAATTAGAAGAGAGATGATGTGTACATACATAGTATATGGAATGGCGAGAATGGAGGGAGAGAAGTGTGATCTGATGTGATGAGATCAGAATCGGATATCAAAATTTCTCTGTTTTCTTCTTTCTTTGTCCGTTTGCCTTTGGTTACGCGGTTCCAGAAGTTGATGCATATGTTCATCAAAAATATATTATTTTTATCATAAACAATATATGCTTGCTTTTTCTCCTTATCATATTTTAAAAAATATTTTTTGTAATTAACTAACTTTTTTTTTAATTATTGTAATTAACTAACATGTTTTTTTGTTCTTCCATTAAATAACTTATTTTTGTTTTTTTTATTAACTATAAATAATATTCATTTCAGTGTGTGTTTGATTTGGTGGTGATGAAAATTAATTTTGATTGAATTGAGTTTAAGAGAATTGATTTTAGTTAAAAGTGAGTTGGATGTGAATTGGTGTACGCATGAATATACAAAACTAAAAGGGATTTTTATCAATTTATATTGTTTGGATAGCATGTGTCAAAATTGATTCTAGATATGTATGTAATTATCAAAATGGGTTTTAACTTATTTAAAATTAGATTTCATTTATATTCAACAAAATTTTTGTTAAAAAATATTTACTAGGCTAATAATTATTTCACATATATAATGAGTATTTATTTTAAGATTTATATCTTTTTGGTAGTATTTGATTTATTTTAATTTTTTTTTAAAGAATTTGATTTATTTTAATGTTGTCTTATTAAATAAAACATTGCCAAATTTAAGTACAAGTAAAAGATAATCAAATGGTTTTGTCACAAACAATAAATAAAAAATTGAATGGGTCTTGTTCGGATCTCTTTCTTTTCTGAAGCAACAACATAAGAAGCCTGATCTTGCTTCCCTAACCTCTAGAACGTACTGTAGTGAGCAACAGTGAAGAAAACGCAACAGAAAACCAAGGGTAAAGCTGGAAAGAATTTGGGGTTTCACCAGGATTGATTTTAACAGACGCGGAAGCTTGGAATTGTAGCTTCTTGTAAACTCGTGTTTGGGACTAGAATCATATTTTAGGGATTCGATTTTGCTAGTTATTTTTCTAAACATCCAAAAGTTTACTCAAATCGTGTTTTATAGCTGAAACTCGTGCTTGGGGCTGCAAAACGCAGATCCAAACAGACACTCATTCTAATAGATAGAGTACTTGATGCAATATAAAAAAAACTAAAAAAAAGGGTTAATTTAGAAACAAACTCACAACATTCGTGTTAATAGCATAAAATAACAAAATACATAACTCTACAAATATGATTATATTCAATTTTTTGGAATGTTCATGTATTTGTATCTATAATGTTGACGACACCAAATTTATAGATCGAATCTAGAGTAGATTAAGTTGATCTAACAATTTTAGTAGAACAAATACCAAAACAAAACGGAAAAACAAAACAACGTCGCACAACGACAATGAACAAAACATCGTCACATTAATACGAGGAAATCATGAAAGAAAACACTAAAATATGTAAAAGTACTTATACAGCCTTCAGTTAAATAATTAGTATAATCAACAAAATAAATATTGTTTTGAGAAAATGGAAGACCCAATGCTATTGTATTAATAACTCAATTAGTTTTTCGGACAAATTTAATAAATTAAAAAAATATTTATTTAATAAATTAGTTTTTTGGATGAACTTTATGAGTTTTAAAAAAAATTTCATTAATTTCTAATTTATTTAATTATGTTAATTATTATGTGGTTTTTTAATTTATAATTAAAAAATTACACACTTGGCATCCTACTCATTTAATTGTGGTGCCACGTTTGCGTTGACTGGGTCGAAACCAGACCAAAATTGCAAAAGGGGGTAAGCTTCAGGGGCAAAATAGTTATTGTTTTTTATAGGCGACCAAAATCGCAAAATTGTGAAACTTAGGGGGTCAAAAATGTATTTAAGCCTTAAATATGAAGCAAGAGAAAAATGAGAAATCATATGTGTTATGGAATAAGAGACAAAACACATACTTTCAAGCTATTTCACGTAAGAGTTGTGCTAGCAACACTCTCTTCAACGATTACTTTCTTATTGGCTAAAATTAATGTTAGTCTCATACTTTAGAAATAAGTTATACATACATTGTTTTCATCTAATAAGAGAATGAGTGTTGAAGAAGATGTTAAAAAGAGAGTGTCATTAACATTTCTCTTTTACGTAATATATTATGATCAACAATAGAAAAACTTATAATATATTTTTATTTTATTTTTATTCTTTAATCTTACATAAATTCCAGAGGAAAATATATCATGTTACACATTAGGAGTATGACTAAGTATCCTCTCACCAATAACAACATCAGGACCCCATGGAAAACACTTAACACCATCACTAACATCACATGGACCTGATTCGTTTACTATCCAACGACAATCATTTCCGCAGTCATGCACATCTCGTTTTTGAACATAAATGTCAAAATGGTGTCGTATATTGCTCCAAGTAAATCCGCAAAAATATAAGGATCTAGGAAATGGGAATTCAGGATAAAAAGCAAAGGTGTATGTTTCTCCAAATTTCAGAGATTTAAATCCCTTATCATGATTTTTGTCTTTACAATGAACACCAAGCTGGTAGTTGGTTATGTTGTTGGTAACATACACATTTACCAAGTCAAAGTTAAAACTTTTACCTTCTTCGAACTGCAAAACAACGAGAATTGTTAGTAACATAGATATTAAAGACACAACTTTAGAGATTGTAACCATTTTGTTTTCGCAATTTGTTAATTGATGTAATGATATTGAAACCTCTGATCAGTTTCTTGTTATATATATATATATACACTGCTGAGTCAAATGAATATGGCCATATAAGGGATATAATAAGTGCAAAGACCTAGCAGTCAAACATTAATAAATATATTGCATCACTATTCATTACTTTGTATAGTCAATGGTAGAGGTGTACATGAATTGGGTCAATTCAGAAAATCTGGTCAAAACCACACAAAAATCCCAAAAAAAAATGGGTTTGAATGGATAATTGGGTGAGTATAGTTTTAAAAATTAAAAATCCATAAAAAATAACGGATTTCGAGTAAAAACCAGACTCAAATCAAATAAACCCACTTACCTAATAGTTCCAACATTTTTATTTTTATCTTCATTGGGAAGAAGGAGAATACATAAGATTTTGGTCATAAATCAAGTCTAATTTTCAAAGTTGACATAAGACATTCTTGTATTGAAAATCAAAATATGCTAGAGTTACAAATTCAGATGTTTCACTTTTGGTTATTTCAATGCTACGCAGTTTTATATCCTGCAACTTTAGTTTGTTGCAAATATTTTAAGATGAAATTTATTATTTTTTTACGCTAAAATATAGTAAAAATAAGTTACACAAATTTTTTAGAAAATAAAAAAGTTGAGTATTTTTTATGAAAAAAAATATACGACTCATCATTTAGTCATTTAATATTAACAAAAAAAATAATTTGGGTAACCCACTAGTCCCAACTCAAAGGAAGTTATACCCCACACCCCTACATTTATACCTTCACCCCAACATTTGACACAAACTACCAAATTTACCCTTTATATTAGAAAGAAAGAAAAATAAAAAACACCTGCACTTTTCACCCCCACCTTTTTTTTCCGGAAACAACGTGGCTACGTTTTTTGAAAACGCTTCCGGGAAAAAAACCTTAGAAGTTCAACCCACCTTTCCTATGAAATCGCGTGCTTCTGCTCTCAACAATCACCAGTCCTTTTTCCTGTGTTCACGTAATGGTTGTTGTGTTCTTTCTCTTAATCTTTTCTTGCGTTTGTTCTCTTAATCGTTTACCACCGGAATCATTGATTGATTTTTGAGGTTTTCTAGGTTTGCCAAGTTTTATGGGTTAGTGGATTATTGGAATCTTTCACGAAATTGTGTTCTATGTTATCGGAATTGATCTCTGAAACATTGATTCCCGAAAATCCATGCAAAACGTTACAGTTGCAATCCAGTAAAAGAGATGAATCGGCTCAGACACAAATTTTGTTGAGTTCTTAATTATTATTATTTCTTTTTTAACTCAAACATTTTCAATAAAATCCAAAATTAAGAGATGAATTTTTGTTGTTCTTTATTCAGATGGGAATCCCCTTGAATAAAAGAAACTGAGATGAATTACGAGAGGAATTCCCATCTCTTCCGAAATCCCATAATTTTGTTAATTTTTGTTGTTCTTTATTCAGATGAGAATTTCCTTCAATAAAACATGTCCCTTAAATAAAAGAAACTGAGATAGGAATTATTGCAATGTTAAAACTGAGATGAGAATTGGGAATTATTGTTGTTCTTTATTCAAATTCATAAGACTTACTATTTGTTTGTTAATTTGTTACATATATAAGCTCTTGCGTCTCATTTTATTATGAGAGGAATGCTTTTAAATATATTAGTTCATATGGACAATAAAATCTGATACAAATATTAGTTCTTTTAAATATCAGACTTAAATATCAGTGTGTGTATAAAAAGAGTGCTTTGTGTGTTTGAGAAGGAACAATGTTCTAAAAGTCAACAACGAAAAAAAACTACACCGGAACACCAGTATATATCTCTTCCGGTTTACTATTTAGAAAAGGATTGAATGACCATTCTGGTGGTATATGTCCCGGAAACCTACACATGAGTATTCCGAAAATATTTCGGAAACGTGCACATGAGAGTTCCGGAAAAAAATTCAAAAACATTTTATATTAAATATAAAAATCTGAAATACTCTTGTTCAAAAAAAAAAAAATCTGAAATACATATCTCGAACAATATCATGTTGGGGTGAACTCATACTGGATTGGAATTGAAAAATTTGAAAGTGAGAGTGAAAAATTAATATGTTAATGTTCAAATAGAAAAAAGGGTAAAATTGGAATTTATGAAAATGTGTAGGGGTGAAAGTGCATGTGTCGGGGTATAGGGTAAAATTTCCCAACTCAAATCAAACCAAAAATTAGTGGGTTTGTCCAACCCGGTCCAACAGTGTAACATGTGGTTATTTCACCTCACCTAAACCATAGTACTCTATATGGTTCGGATCTTGGGTTTGACCAAAACGGCCCACGTACACCCATAGTCAACGGAATATAATTATGTTTTAATTATCAATGATTATTGATTTTATATTTTTGTTATCAAACAATTTTATTTTTCCATTATAACTAGATATTATCAGTAATAAAGTGATAAGTATAGTATCGTATCCACAGAGATTGTTGTTTCATCCAAACAATTCGCGTTACTTATTTTAAGTTGACGATATAAAATAAAAGAGTTAAGGATTAGAGATTGCAATTTTCATCTGTTTGCAACAGAGCAAGTTACCTGATTTGGATGCAGAAAAGTAAGCAGCGGTTAGTACTCTTTGAATCCCGACTATTTATTTTGTTGGATATTAAATAACATTCATGTCGCGTTTAGTTATCTTAAGTAGACTATACAAGTGATGAGTCTGTTGGGACATTCTAACCTAGTCAGTTGTCAAGTTGCACCTGCTAATCGCACGGTGATCCTTACATGCAGGGTCTATACTATCTTGGTTGATTTAGGTATATCCCTCCGATGGCTAATTGCACCTGCTAAACGCATGGTGATTCTTATGTGCGAGGTCTTGCTAATTCAAAGGTAATTGAAACATAAACTTAAATTGGCGTTCCTAAATTTCCAAAGGTATGATGGTCACACGGTTATACGCATGCTACGGTATAGGGTTATTAATCCTATATGATTTCGCCACCTTCATAAGGATTATTAGTATGAGTACTGGCCAATGTTCCTAAAGGTCTTCCCATCTATGAATCTTAGGATACTCATAACACACTCTCTTTCTCCCCATGGTAGTTCTACAAACGAGCAGGCCTATCAATGTCTACCTTACCAAGAGGTCGAGGAGAATGGTCTCACTAGGATCGGTTCACTCCCCTTGATACTTGTTTCCCTAATTAATAACGAGTTACATTCTAGGTTCAACAAATTTTACTCAGTATTAGTAATGTCACCTCCTAAGTGCTTACTACTAGGGTCAACTCGCTTTCGGTATCTTTCATCTAATTACTAATCACTTACTTCCTAGATAGATAGATATTAGTATACAAGATATAAGTATTAGGATAGTAATATCAATATTGAGCCTTGTCACGACCTAAGTACCTAATCTAGGGTTACACTTCGCCGGAATAAATTAATCCTAATGAAACTTAATAACGAACATAAAATATACTAAAATAAACGAGATTAAATTAAATAATTATTCAACAAAACAAATAGAGGTTCATCTTAGAACTCTAGCCTATAAATATCTAGTTACACATGATAATTAAGACAAAATACAAAAAGATAAAAACATACCCTAAAAAAGATAGGAGAAGATAGAACTCCTCCTTGGCTCCTAGAATCACCTTCCTCTTGAACTGCTCCAGTTCTAAACGAAAAATTGTGAATGAGGAAGGCGGTATTTATAGGGAAAGATTCCACCTAACTTGGGCTAAAAACATGGACTTTCAGGGGCAGAAATGAGGCGCCTAACGCCTAGGGGCATGCGGCTGGCGCATGTGCCTGCCAGGCAGAGGCACCTAGCGCCCCCTGGCATGTGCCAGACACTTTAGTGAAATAGATTTGGGGCACCTAACGCCCCATGTGGTGTTCATGGGCACTTCAGTGTGTTTTCAATGTTGTTTTGCCTGTTTTCTTCAATGTAAGATGTCTTCAAACTTGGGAACATAATTCATCCCTTTGTAAACTCTTTTAAGGCCTCTTGAATCTTCATTCTTCGTCTTCTCAAGGTCCATATAAATCTTCAGATGTCTTGTTTTGCCTGATTTTCTTGATTTCTTCGTGAATTACTTCAAGAACACCCTAAAATTGTTATGTTTCGGGAAGAATAGAATTACATACTTAAATATAGAAAACATTACAAACGTCCTGAAATCATAGGTAATTGATCTAATACTCCTCTGCTTTGCTAGTAAAACATACTAAAATTGACTGAAAAACATGCTAAGAGTAACGTAAGATGATCTGTCATCATTAGTTCCAACAAAGAAGGTAAAGGGGATTCAAGGATACCCTAATCGTTGTTAAACATCTGAATCAAACAACTTAATCATGCATTGTGCAGGACAATTAAAAAACCTGCAACCATTTAATCTATTTTACTGTTTTTACTCTAATAAATTCCATTAATTGCTAAGTTCAACGACAATCCACGTGGAGACGATAACTTATTACTTTATTACTTGTTACGATTTGGCGTACTTGCCAATTCGTCCATCACATCTCTTATATGTTAATAATATACTTTGCGAATCATTAACGTAAAAATCAATGTGTGTGTTCTGACGACAGAGCGTCTATGTTTTCTTATCTGGTTCTAAACCATCTTGGTAATCAAAGCTCAGGTTCAATGACTTGTGCGTGACTAAAAAGTAAGGAAATGTCAAACTCAAAACCTTCATTTTTAAACTGAATTCACAAAAATAGACAGTGGCATAGAGTTCAAGCAGTCCAAAAACCTCAAATTACGAAAATTTGCCGGTCAAAGTCCATCGCACACGTCTGAAGGTGAGAAAAGTAGAAGAATGGGGAGGGGGGGGGGGGGGTTTAATTGTGTTGTCTTTTTCTGAAAAATCTTTTGTTAAGAGTTTAAATCAAAACAAAACAGTTAAGATAATAATAGAGAGTTAGAGAGACAGAGATATATAAAACACAAGCAATTATCATGGTTCACCCCACAATCCGAGGTCAGTCCAATCCCCTTGCACTTCCAAGAAATTTTTCACTATAATCACACAAGTCTAAGATACCATTGCCTCATACAAGACGACTTATACAATCGAATTTATCAAATAAATTTGTATGTGTTTACACATACAAATTTCATACACGGATCGGAACAAGGGATAACTTTAAGCCATATATAATATTTGGGTAATGTTAACCGGTGCCCCCGGGGCACTGGTTAAGAAAACAAATGTAGTAAGTATTGCATTGGAGCTTGTATTGTCAACTCCTCAAAAGCATAAAAAGTGTTATTCTTCATTTTAAAATTTTCTTTTTTAGGTTCCTTAACCAGTGCCCCGGGGGCACCGGTTAACATGACCCATAATATTTCTTGGATTTGTTAGCTGAGACTTGTGACTTGGGATGCAAGCCATCTAGAATACTAATGGATCGAAGCCACAAGTTGCATCATGATGATAGTTTCCCATATCCAGATGAATATATAACCTTGGTAGAAAACAACTGTATTTAACTACAACAAGGCCAAGCATTGATTATCCAGTCTAATAATTGAGCATTACACATTAAACATTGACTACAACAAGTTCCAGCTTTGTTTTGTGACAATCAAAGTGCATTACACATTGTTTCAAATCTTGTATTACATTAAAGAACTAAGCATTTGGCCGTTGATTGTTATGTTGTCGGAAAAAAACTCCAAACAATGCTTATGAAACTTTCTCTAATCTCAGGATACAACCAAGTCACTGACATTCTCACAAAGGCACTACATCTTGCAAATTTCCATCAATCGATTGCCAAATTACGCCTTCTAGACATTTTTAGGCCTTTACTTGATGGGTTGTGTTGAAATATCAGTTGTCAATTAGCAGCATTGCAGTGTAAAAGTCAGTTAGTACATGTTGCTTATCTTGCAAGTAATTGAAGTAGATTCTAATTAGCTAACTAGCAACTTGAAGTTAAGTAAGCGAAATTGTAGTTAGTTAGGGGGTTACAACTTAATTAAAGGATGGTTGGTGTAAATTAGAAGCTATTACTCAACTTGTACTTTATAAGAATGTATTGTACCAAATTGAGTTGAATTGAATAAGAGATTCATAAAAAAAAATAAAAAAAAATATCAATTTCCCTTTCTTTCTTTGCATTCTATTCCAAATTCAATTGATTTGTTAGTGACAACTTTTCCTTTTAATTTTTCCAATGCAATGTTTCTATATGTCTAAATGGCTTTGTTAAGTTGTTAAATACTTAAATATCTTAGCGGCATGACACACTGATTTAAGTACATTCGTCAAATGGTTGATTAATCTGCTGAACGTGAGATATATTCTAAAAATAAAATAAAAAACCCTCAAAGAAAAATAATTTGATTGTTTACATTAATTTTGAATTAAGTTTTTTAAGTAGTTTTTGTCTTTATTTATTAGATACAATGTAAATATTTTTTGGGAGTGGATACAAAAAATCAAATGATGTTCCTTCAAAAAAAAATGTCTAATTGCATTTTTCTTTATGATGTAAGATTTTTCCTACATGTCATATAACTATGTACACGTGAGTATATATAGGATCGTTTCCACAGGGAGTTACGTTTATTTATAAGCATTTTCACAATCGTTCAAGTTAAGGGTTTGGATATAATTTGTTTGTTTGTAACACTATATCCATATTTGACACTAAAGTAAAAACGAGAGGGGATCGAACTATTTCGCTTGCGGTATAAGATAACGAGCAAGCATAACAGCAGCAATCTCTCGATCAATTAACAGACTCTAGCTTTATAACCAATATTATTACAATCATTTCTACAATATCCTTCGTGTCCAAAGCGATATCGTTATTTCCAAGTTAGCGTTTAAACATTCGTGTCCAAATTCCTTAAACGATAACAAAGTCGATCGGATGACTTAATCGACCGTGTCCAGCCTGATTAAGTATCCGAAAGCATTAAAAGCTTGATTAAAAGTAATTATCAAAGGTTTACAAACTTGTCAAGAGTGATATAACATAAGATAGATTGTTATTCTAGTTCTAGATTCAAGGGTTTGTGTCCAAATCATCTTGAATCTCTTTGAAAGCATTAAAAGCAAGAATAACAACAATATTGAATCATTAAGCTAGAACCTTATATATTAAAAGATCAAAAGATTACATAATAGCTTGATTGTTACCTCAATACTACATAGAAGGTGATAGTTACATATAGACATGTAAACTAATGCAAGGAAGGAAGGAAAGAT
Organism: Medicago sativa; assembly: GCF_051527215.1. NCBI lineage: Eukaryota > Viridiplantae > Streptophyta > Magnoliopsida > Fabales > Fabaceae > Medicago > Medicago sativa. The sequence goes on along the minus strand of NC_140749.1, from coordinate 28,154,983 downwards.
GAAGATTCCATGCCAAGATCCTTGATGTCTCAATGAATCTAGGGTTGAATCTACTCCTTAATCACTTGCTTTGTGTTTCTCTCTTTGAAATAGCTCTAACCTCTCTCTAGAAATGTATAAAATGTTTCAATGGAATAGTGAATAGTGCTAGAGAGAGGGAAAACTTGTATTTAAATGGGCTGAAAACGTGTAATCTCGCTTAAGCGAGATACATCTCGCTCAAGCAAGAATCCTAAATATCCAACCATGGCCAATGAGATCCTGCCACGTAGCCCTGCTCCTTGATGAAGTTGCATCTCGCTCAAGCGAATTATACCTCGCATAAGCGAGGTTGCTTGAAACTTAAACCGCCTTGGAATCCTGCTTGAGCGACTTGGAAGCGAGATGGGAGCGAGATTTACAATTGTTCCCTGGAGAAATCTCGCGTAAGCGAGATGATCTCGCGTAAGCGAGATGCCAAAATCCACAAGCGACCCTGGAAGCGAGATGCAAGCGAAGGTTGAGCTTCTCCCTGGAGGAATCTCGCTTAAGCGAGATGACCTCGCGTAAGCGAGATTTGCTTGGTTCACACAACTTAAGTTTTGGTCCTTGCTTGTCATTTCCTGCATAAATTGGGTAGAATTAGGCATATAAAGCATAAATGGTATAATTACAACAATTGGTTGCTTTTCCGTAGATAACTTGCATAACAAGTCACTAAAAATGCCTCTTTTAACACATGAAATATATTACTTTTGAGCACTTATCAAACTCTCCCCAACTTAGCTTTTTGTTTGTCCTCAAACAAAAGAATCAAAAGGAAACTAACAAGGCTTTGGACAAGCTTTCTAGCACAATACCAAACAATTCAAATCAAATAAAAATTTTCAAGTGGTGATTCAAATGTGAAAGCACCGGCAAGCATGAAGTTCTCCATTATTCCTAGCACAGCTATAAATGTGAAACAAGTCCTAAGCACAAAATACACATCATAAACTTCAAAGTATAAACATATCTATCTATGAACCACACCTAACACACTTCTTTGAAAGTAAATGCAATATAATGATAACAATGATTGAGGTAATGAACACATCCAACAATCATGCTAACATCCTATTTAAGTTAGGTGTCCATCCAAATATCGTCTCAAAAAGCATAAAAGCATGGATCAAAAGGTCTTGTAAGGGTTATAACTTGGCCGGGCTACAAAAGAAATGTCATATGTGGGGCAATTGATCAGAAAGCCTATCAAAGAGGAACATTTTTTGTATCACAACTTGAAATCCATATACTTCCCTACCAAGAATTAAAACCTTTGGTGATTAACAATCAAACTTATAACCTTGACAACTTATTCTATTTTTGATTTTTCTCTTTCTTTTTCTTTTCTTTTCTTTTCTTTTCTTTTTCAAATGTACAATTTTTTTCTTTGATTCAATGTTGTCAGGTTATTTTACAACTTCACCATAACTTAACATATAATGCCTCCTTTTCCTCCCCAACTTGAATACAACAAAACTCTAATTGAATGTTCCCCTATCCTAAGGCAAGGGACAAAGTACAAAAAGGTTAAGGGTTCAACAAAGTAAAATTATCAAAGTCCTATAAGATTCAACCATGAACTGGATTTTTGAAAAATTTCAGGCAAATTCAACAAGCATTGTGCTTATGAATATTGACAGTTCATGTTTGAGGACTTGATTCATTTGGCTCAGATTGGGATATCAGATACTCACTCTTCTCACAGGTAGGCTTTATGTGGTCAAGTAGGTTACTCTCGATTCAAAAAGTGCCTTGATCCTTTCCATGCTTTCAAACAGTTCAAAATAATTATCAGATTTAACATAACTAAAACAAGTTAGACGATGATTATCGGTCTCCAGCATATATACAACAGATTGAAGCTACCTCACATTTAGGTTAAGTACTAAGTGGTTCAAAGATATTTATGTTTATGAAAAGACTTAAATGATATATATTTTGTGCACAGTACAAATTTCAAATTCATAGTAACATCTAGAATAACAGGAAACCAATACCTTGGCATTGCGCTTTATCACAATTCATATCATTATCACTCACCTGCTTTTGCTCAATAATTGGCTCCTTAGAGCACTTTAAACTTTGATGTTCATGAGCAATTTTTCTTTTGACTAAACACAAGCAAGATTAATCAAAAATTTCATCCAAAGCAATAAGTTAAAAACCAAACAACAAGCTAAGCTATTTAACTCAAAACGAAATTAAAATTAAACCAAAGTATTGAACACCCAAAACCGTGCTCAAAAAGTAAAAGTTCAAAAGCAATAAATTGTTCCAACATAAAAATAAAAACATAATCTAAAGAGTCAAAACAAGAGTCGAAGCAAACTAAACATCTCTAAAAATCCAAAAGATGCGGTCAGTGTGCCGCATCATCATCACCCATGTCATCAGATGGATGGAAAGTGGTTGTCCTCTCTGTATCATCATCTACACCATGATCAGCACCAACACCATGATCAGCACCTGCTCCACTGCCCCCTCCTGGGTAAATTGGCCTGTCCCCAGGCCACATGCAAGAGTCAGTGAACTGTGTAGGTGTGAATGCAAAACATCTCGGGTCCATATGAGCATCGTAGAGATGCGAGTAGATCCCCTGGTTGCTGCGAAAAACAGCTGCCATCTGGCTCATCATGTGCATATCTCTCTGCTCCTGTGCTTGAGCTAACTGAAAGGCTTGCTGCTGCTGTGCCTGAGCTCTCTCAACTGCTCGCTGCTCATACTGAGCCATATATGCCTGAAAAGATGAAAAATCAAAAGCACCAAACTGCTGAGGTGCATCCTGCTGTGGCATGCTCTGATAAGGATCATCCTGCTCCGGATCGTCCTGGTGAGGATCATCCTCAGGTGGAGGTATAGGTGGAGGAACAGTAGAGGAGGAGGGTAATGGCTTAATGGCGGCTTTCTTGATGTAGCCCCTAATGTATCGATCATCAATAGGAGAAACCAGCTGTTCTAAAAAAGGTTCGGTGACTGGCACCTCATGATGCTTCAGCAATCCCATAATAAAATCGGGGAAAGCAAGTCTAGTCTCTGGTCCCGCTACACCACCGAGAGCTACATGCTTCAGCTCTCTTGAAATAATCGAAGCCAGATCCACCGGCCTTCCTTTGCAAATATGCCAAATCAGAGGAGGCATTATTTTCTTAGGAGTTGTGGTGACATGACTCTTCGGCCAGACATTATGAACTAAGAACTTAAACAGAATCCCAGCTTTTGGCCTCATATCAGTGAAGGCCGCCAAATTTCGGTTACCCGCTTTGGACTCTATATATGTCCTACCCGGTAGCAAAATTTCCCTCTCAATCTTACCAAGATTCCAATCAGCAGCTCTCTCTCTTTCCCCATAAGGACACAAGGCAGGTGTGTCAGGGTCATCAGACTCAGGTAGGGTGTAAGGGTTGCCTAGATACTCATTAATCGCATCCCTATCGAAGCGGATGGTTTTTCCTCTCACCATTGTGGTGTAAGAAAATGCAGCATGCATTTCCTTAGCATCACAATCTGGTAAAGAATTGGCATAAAACTCTCTCAAGAGATTCAGGTTGATTTTTGGGTAGGGGTTAATGAGTTTCTCCCACTTTCTCTCAGTGAACACAGCGGCAATGTCCGCATACTCACCCTCAGGGTCAATCCGGAAAATTTTGTCATGCCAAGTTTTCTCTTTTTTCAGCTCGAGAAACCTGGCATAGGTTTTGTTTGACGTGTAAATGGTACGGTCCGGGTTTCTGGGTAAGGGTGCAGGACGGTCTACAACACCGGATGAGGAAGCAGTGGTTTTTCGTTTCTTGGTTGGTTGATTTTTGGGTGCCATCTGCAAAACAACCAGGAAAAACCATATACAGTATAGAAAAATGATTAACACATGTATGGAATCAAAATGGGTTAAGGCAAATAGACTTCAAAGGCCTAGGTACAGACAATCTCGCTTGGGACTCGCTTGAGCGAGTGGCAAGCGAGAATTTTCCAGAATTTTACATGAGTACTCGCTTACGCGAGATTTTTGGTAAAGGATCTCGCTTGAGCGAGATTGTTCTGCACCTGTGAAAAATGACCCATTTCCAGCATAACACAACCAAAAACACAAAATTTTCAACATGATTCAACTTCAACCTTCTACTAACCAAACCAATTCATGAAAAGGAACCAAAATCAAGACTTGTGTTCAACATTCAATCAAAACCCTTATTTTTCAAAGATTTCAAAATGGGTTAAAATATACAAAATTGAATGTTGAAATAAATCAGTGATGATTTTGATTCATTTGCATTGTTATGAACCTAAGGGAACAGTCTCTAAACACACCAAAGTCACTAACCCTAACCCTAGCCAATTCTACACATGTTCAAAAACATGAAATTTTTAAAATAAAAACAGAGTAAAGGCATGGGTTCAAACCTGTTAGTGATGATGAATGCTGTAAGATGAATGGAATGGATGCAATGAAATGCTTGAATTGAAGTTTGTGTTTATGTGTGTGAGAAGAGAGAAAAAGAAATTTTTATGGGAAGAAAGAAAGAAAACGTAACAAAGGAAAAATGAGTGGGTGTGTGGTTAAGGGAAGTTATTGCTAATGTTGGGAACCGTTTTAAACCATCTCGCTTGCGCGAGATTAACTCGCTTGCGCGAGATTTCTCCAGAACCAACAATTCAAAAATGTAACAATCTCGCTTAAGCGAGATTAACTTCGCTTGAGCGAGATTTCTCCAGATATGCTTCTATTTTGCTTTGCTCATGAAATTATTCCTAAATGCATTAAAACATGAAAATACTTACAAAACTGGGTGTGACTCCCAGCAAGAGCTTGTTTTACGTCCTTAGCTTGACGCATTTTGAAGAAATCATGGCTCGATTAGTGAAATCGTCGTCAAACACCGATCAATTTCACCACCGAAGTAGGGCTTAAGCCTTTGCCCATTAACAGTCCAGTTGGCTTTGGTGACTGGGTCCTCAAGTTCAACAGCTCCATACGGTTTGACCTCTTTAACCATGAAAGGTCCGGACCACTTAGACTTCAATTTGCCCGGAAACAACCTCAGTCTTGAATTGAAAAGTAATACCATTTGTCCCGGCATGAATTGTCTCAGAATGATCTTCTTGTCATGATACTTCTTGGTCCTTTCTTTGTAGAGCTTTGAAGATTCATAAGCTTGATTTCGCAATTCTTCAAGCTCATGCATTTGAACTTTTCTTCTTTCACCGGCCTTCTCTTGATCAAAGTTTAGGAACTTCAACGCCCAAAAGGCTTTATGTTCGAGCTCGACCGGAAAATGACAAGATTTGCCATAGACCATTTGGAAAGGAGTGAGGCCTATAGGAGACTTGTATGCAGTCCTATATGCCCACAAAGCTTCATCAAGTTTAGCCGACCAATCCTTCCGAGATGTAGAGACCGTCTTCTCAAGTATGCGTTTGACCTCCCGGTTAGAAACTTCGGCTTGTCCATTCGTTTGCGGATGATACAGTGATGCTACTTTGTGCTTGACTCCATAATGATCTAGGGCCTTGGCAAGTTGTGTGTTGCAAAAGTGTGACCCTCCATCACTAATGAGAACTCTTGGTGTACCAAACCGGGTGAAAATATTCTTTTTTAGGAACTTCACTACCGTCTTGCTATCGGCTTTAGGCGATGCTACGGCTTCCACCCACTTTGAAACATAATCAACAGCTACCAAGATGTACTCATTTGAATATGATGAAGGAAAAGGGCCAACAAAATCTATACCCCAACAATCAAACACTTCCACTTCAAGGATGAGTTGTAGAGGCATCTCATTTCTTTTTGACATTGATCCGGTTCTTTGGCATTCATCACAATACTTGCAATGTAAATTGGCATCTTTGAATAAAGTTGGCCAATAGAACCCGGATTGAAGTACCTTTGCGGCTGTTCTCTCCCCGTTGAAGTGACCTCCATAGGGCGAATTGTGACATTGCCATAGGATCTTCTTTGCCTCTTCATCATCCACACACCTACGCAAGAGATTGTCCGCTCCAATTTTGAACAAATAAGGCTCATCCCACACAAAGTGGTTAGCATCATGAAGGAACTTCTTGCGTTGTTGCCATTCAAAATCTTCCGGAATGAACCCGGTTGCTTTGTAGTTCACCATGTCGGCAAACCACGGTCTCAGTTTGATAGCTAGCAACCGTTCATCTGGAAATTCTTCACGAACCTCCGGTTCATTCTTGGTTACCTCATTGTTTGTCAACCTTGAAAGGTGATCAGCTACAAGATTTTCCGTGCCTTTCTTATCCTTTATCTCTAAGTCAAACTCTTGAAGCAACAACATCCACCGGATGAGTCTAGGCTTTGAGTCGGACTTAGTAAGGAGATACTTGATAGCTGCATGGTCAGTGTAAACAACAATTTTGGAACCTACAAAGTAAGAACGAAATTTCTCCATTGCATATACTATTGCAAGTAACTCTTTTTCAGTTGTGGCATAATTAATTTGTGCCTCATTTAAAACCTTACTTGCATAGTGAATAGCATGAAAAATTTTGTCCTTACGTTGACCCAAGACCGCACCAACAGCATGATCACTTGCATCACACATTAATTCAAAATTTAAATCTCAATTAGGAGCAATGATTATTGGTGCGGTGGTCAACTTTTCTTTTAAAGATTCAAATGCATCAAGACATTCATTATCAAAAACAAAAGACTTATCTTTGTTGAGCAAGTTGCTCATAGGCTTTGCAATCTTTGAGAAGTCTTTGATGAACCTCCGGTAGAACCCGGCATGACCAAGAAAACTCCGCACACCTTTGACATTTACCGGTGGAGGAAGCTTTCATATGACATCGACCTTTGCTTGGTCTACCTCAATACCCTTAGCAGAAATCTTATGACCAAGGACAATACCCTCGGTAACCATGAAGTGACATTTCTCCCAATTGAGCACCAAGCTAGTTTCAATACACCGTTTCAGCACGGTATCCAAGCTATTCAAACATATATCAAATGACGAACCGAAAACCGAGAAATCATCCATGAACACCTCCATGCATTTTCCAATAAGTTTGGAGAAGATTGCTTGAACACACCGTTGAAAAGTTGCGGGTGCATTACACAAGCCAAATGGCATTCTTCGATAAGCAAAAATACCAAACAGACAAGTGAAAGCCGTCTTCTCGTGATCATCTGGGTTCATGGCAATTTGATTGTAACCGGAGTAACCATCTAGGAAGCAATAAAAGGATTGACCGGAGAGTCTTTCAAGCATTTGATCCATGAAGGGCAAGGGGAAGTGATCCTTCCTTGTTGCTTGATTGAGTCTTCTATAATCTATACACATCCTCCATCCGGTGACGGTTCTAGTTGGGATCAACTCATCTTTATCATTAGTGATCACCGTCATTCCTCCTTTCTTGGGAACTACTTGAACCGGGCTTACCCAAGCACTATCCGAGATAGGATAGATCATGCCGGCTTCAAGCAACTTCACTACTTCCTTTCGCACCACCTCTTTCATGTTTGGATTTAAGCGGCGTTGTGGTTGTGCTACCGGCTTGAAGTTTTCCTCCATCATAATCTTGTGCATACAATAAGATGGACTTATCCCTTTTAAGTCGGATAACTTCCACCCTATCGCTTCCTTGTTGGCCTTGAGAACCTCTACCAACTTTGTTTCTTCATCGATGGACAAGGAGCTACTAATGATCACCGGTTTTGTACCATCTTTCTCAAGAAAAACATATTTCAAATTAGATGGTAAAACATTTAATTCTACCTTGGTGTCATCAACTTTTGCTTCTTCCTTGGATTCTTCTTTCAAATCTTCAAGTATGGCTTGATTAGGAAGAACCTCCTTCAAGGAATCTAGCTCCTTCAAACACTCTTCAATGGCACTTGCTTCGTCTTCATCAATAGCATTGAGTGCGTCCACCAAAGCACTCTCAAGGGGTGTTCTATTGTGCATTTGCTTCCGAGTAGTCAAGATGACTTCTTCGGTTGCATCCATTTTGAAACACACACCCTTGTCTTTCGAGTACTTCAAAGCTTCTCGGATGTTGAAGGTAACCTCTTCATCATTTACCTTAACCTTCATGATATTATCATCAAGATCAATCATCATCCGAGCCGTTTGCATGAAATTCCTTCCCATTAAGATAGGCACATCCTCATCTTCTTCGACATCCATAACCACAAAATCAGCCGGAAAAATAAATTTGTCCACTTTTACAAGAACATCTTCGGCCATACCTAATGGTTTTGCAAAGGATTTGTCGGCCAATTGCAACATCATCCTAGTCCGCTTTATACAAAGGTCACCAACTCTTTTGGCAACGGACAAAGGCATGAGATTGATGCTTGATCCAAGATCAAGTAGTGCTTTACCTACATGTGTTGTGCCAATAGCTACCGGTAGAGTGACTCTTCCCGGATCTTGCTCTTTCTTAGGCAACGTTCTTTGAATAATAGCACTACAATTGGCATCGATTTGGATCGTCTCTTCATCGTTGATTCTTCTTTTCTTGGAAAGGATATCTTTCATGAACTTCGCATAGACCGGCATTTGCTCCAAGGCTTCTGAGAATGGTATATCAATTTGCAACTTCTTGAAGAGTTCAAGAAACCTTGCGTATTGCCGCTCTTTGTCTTTCTTCGATGGAGCATGTGGGTATGGTAAGCGTTGAACCACCACTTGCTTCTCAACTACTTGTTTCTTCCCTTTATCTTCCCCCACATCTTTATTCTTCCTCTCCATCTCCACTTGTACCTCAAGATCTCTTTTTTGATTTTTTTCTTTTTCAACTAATGCTTCTTTATTCTTTATATACACTTCCTCCTCTATCTCTACACTATCCTCCTCGAACTTCTCTATATCCTCCTCGTTAACAACTTCATCTTCCTTCTCTTCAACAACAATATCATCACCTACCCCTTTACCTACTACTCTCCCACTCCTTGTAGCTATAGCTTTTGACTGCTATGCCTTGTGGTGCTCCTTAGGATTTGGTTGAGTGTTAGCGATGAAAGCTCCCAATTGCGGAGGACCTTGAGCCATTTGTTGTGCTAACTGACCAACTTGTGTCTCAAGGCCTTTGATCGACGCGTCGGTGTTTTTCTGGTTAGCCATGGACACTTGCATGAATTGTTTCAAGACCTCCTCGGTGCTTTGGGAATTGTTAGGTTGTTGGGGGTTATTTGGTGGTGGGAATTGGTATTGATTATTGAAGGGTTGTTGGAATTGGGGGAAAGGTTGTTGGTAGAAATTTGATTGAGGATATTGGTAGTTATTGTTGTACGGTGTTCTCCAAGGTCTTTGTTGGTTTTGGTTGGCCGGATACCTTCCTTGGAAGTTGGAAGTACCCGGATTTTGTTGTGAGGTTCCGGCTTGTTGTGGTTGGTTAGGCCTTTGTTGGTTTCCCACATAGTTGACCTCTTCCTCTTCAAAAGAACCGGGTTCGGGACAATAGCCGGTTGGATGATCCCCCGTACAAAGTCCACAAGTATTGACTTGAGCGGTTCCTCCTTCTTGCTTGAGAGATTCAAGAATTTGTTTAGGCATAGCTCTCATCTCCTTTTGCATAGCTTCTATTTGTTGAGTGAGGAGCTTATTTTGAGCTAAGACCGCATCATTTGCTTCTAGTTCCAGAATGCCGACTTTCCTTTGATTAGGATTCCGGTTGTGAGAGGATTTTCTTGTGTTGAGAGCCATTTGGTTAATGATTTTGACAGCTTCAGCTGGGTTTTTCAAAGCAATAGAACCTCCAGCACTTGCATCTAGCATCGTCTTGGACATGTCTTGTAGCCCTTGACGAAAAAGATATAGCTGCATTTGGCTATCAAAACCATGCTTTGGACAATTCCTTAGCAATGATTTATAACGCTCCCAAGCTTCACAAAGAGTCTCACTTTGGCCTTGAGCAAAAGTTGTAATTGAAGTTTTAGCCTCAAGATGCCTATCTTCCGGAAAGAACCTTTCTTGAAATGCTTTATCTAGCTCACCCCAATTTTCCATCAAAGAAGTTGGTTGATCAAGATACCACTCCTTAGCCTTCCCGATCAAAGAATGAGGAAACAATTGCACAAACACACCCTCTTCCTCATCTTCCTTCATACCAAGTGTACCGGCGGTAACATAGAAGTTGGTTAGATGTTTATATGGATCCTCATGATCCATACCGGTAAACTGGTTATGAGTTATCAAGTTTATCAACCCCGACTTCAGCTCAATTGATTTGGCATTACGATTGCCAAGATTAGCTAGCCTCCTCGGACTAATCCACATAGGTAGAGCATCATTATCATTTTCTTGAGCCATGACTATTTCTGGTTCACTCTTCGGAGATGAATGTGGTGAAGAATGTGAAGAATCACCAAGTGAAATAGTATGCACCGAACCTGACGGAGAAGGAATAAAAAGTAAAGATTCCGGCTGAGCCAGCCTGGCTAATCTCCTAGCTTCCTTTGCTTGCTTTCTAAGTAACCTAGCAGTTTTCTCAATCTCTGGATCAAATTGTAGGTCTTCGTGAGCAACGGTACCTCGCATAAACAAAGTTCACCAAGACTATACCAAGTGGTTAGCATAAAAATAATGAATGATATATGTGTATAAGTATATGCATGAAAGAATTTTGTGCAAAATTGACTTAACATGACAAAATTGTTTCCATACTTATAATAAAATTTCCGTTACTCCCCGGCAACGGCGCCATTTTGATGTAAGATTTTTCCTACATGTCATATAACTATGTACACGTGAGTATATATAGGATCGTTTCCACAGGGAGTTACGTTTATTTATAAGCATTTTCACAATCGTTCAAGTTAAGGGTTTGGATATAATTTGTTTGTTTGTAACACTATATCCATATTTGACACTAAAGTAAAAACGAGAGGGGATCGAACTATTTCGCTTGCGGTATAAGATAACGAGCAAGCATAACAGCAGCAATCTCTCGATCAATTAACAGACTCTAGCTTTATAACCAATATTATTACAATCATTTCTACAATATCCTTCGTGTCCAAAGCGATATCGTTATTTCCAAGTTAGCGTTTAAACATTCGTGTCCAAATTCCTTAAACGATAACAAAGTCGATCGGATGACTTAATCGACCGTGTCCAGCCTGATTAAGTATCCGAAAGCATTAAAAGCTTGATTAAAAGTAATTATCAAAGGTTTACAAACTTGTCAAGAGTGATATAACATAAGATAGATTGTTATTCTAGTTCTAGATTCAAGGGTTTGTGTCCAAATCATCTTGAATCTCTTTGAAAGCATTAAAAGCAAGAATAACAACAATATTGAATCATTAAGCTAGAACCTTATATATTAAAAGATCAAAAGATTACATAATAGCTTGATTGTTACCTCAATACTACATAGAAGGTGATAGTTACATATAGACATGTAAACTAATGCAAGGAAGGAAGGAAAGATGAAGATTTCATGCCAAGATCCTTGATGTCTCAATGAATCTAGGGTTGAATCTACTCCTTAATCACTTGCTTTGTGTTTCTCTCTTTGAAATAGCTCTAACCTCTCTCTAGAAATGTATAAAATGTTTCAATGGAATAGTGAATAGTGCTAGAGAGAGGGAAAACTTGTATTTAAATGGGCTGAAAACGTGTAATCTCGCTTAAGCGAGATACATCTCGCTCAAGCGAGAATCCTAAATATCCAACCATGGCCAATGAGATCCTGCCACGTAGCCCTGCTCCTTGATGAAGTTGCATCTCGCTCAAGCGAATTATACCTCGCGTAAGCGAGGTTGCTTGAAACTTAAACCGCCTTGGAATCCTGCTTGAGCGACTTGGAAGCGAGATGGGAGCGAGATTTACAATTGTTCCCTGGAGAAATCTCGCGTAAGCGAGATGATCTCGCGTAAGCGAGATGCCAAAATCCACAAGCGACCCTGGAAGCGAGATGCAAGCGAAGGTTGAGCTTCTCCCTGGAGGAATCTCGCTTAAGCGAGATGACCTCGCGTAAGCGAGATTTGCTTGGTTCACACAACTTAAGTTTTGGTCCTTGCTTGTCATTTCCTTCATAAATTGGGTAGAATTAGGCATATAAAGCATAAATGGTATAATTACAACAATTGGTTGCTTTTCCGTAGATAACTTGCATAACAAGTCACTAAAAATGCCTCTTTTAACACATGAAATATATTACTTTTGAGCACTTATCACTTTATTACAACTTGTAAAAGAGAGAAGAAAAAAAAACATATGTGTTACATTGTGGTTGGACAATGTCATGTGATACTCCCACCACAATGTCACATAAATGGAATCATCAATGAGATACCTAATAGATATTGGATCTTAAACGTTTGAGACCTCTATTGGGGATGGTCTTATACATTTTTTTAATATGTGTGAAATGAACAAAATATTCAATTATAATGTAACGGAGGGAGTATTTATTTGGATCAAAACTAGATGTGTTCTATAATAAAGAAGAAAAAGAAACTAGACGTGGGATAGACTGTAATAAGTGAGGATGATCTCACTATGTGGATAAACATTCAATTACAAACTTCTCAAGTATAGCATTATAAATCAAGACAAGTTTGACTAAAAAGTTGCAGTCATCATTTATTAAAAAGTAACAAATGAAGACCAAATCCTAATGGATATTGAATGGTTGCATAAACTTGAGGTCGTTGGTATTGCTTTATGTTTCAACTCCACTTATAAAAAAGAATTTTTAATCGGGATAAGAGTCACTTTCATATTTGAAATTGTAATAAGTAGTTACAACTAGGGGTGGGAATAGGCCAGGCCGTCCGACAGGGGCCTATGGCCTAGCCTATTTAAAGCCTAACTCGGCCCAGCTCATTTAATAAAAAGGCCAGGCTCAAGCTTTTTATAAAGCATATTTACTTAAATAGGCTAGGCTAAGGCTTACAAAAAAGTCTATTAAGCTCGTCGGGCCGGCCTATTAAGCTTTTAATATATAATATGCATTTCATTATTGATAATGTTGATGCTTTATTTTTATAAACTCAAGCTTTCATATGATTTGGCTATTTAGTAGCAGATATATTGGTGTGATTAGCCCTTCGTAAGTATTTGTTATTTAGTAGAAGTCATATTTGTGTGTTTTAGGCCTTCATAAGTTTTGGCCTATTTAGTGGTAGGCTTATAGATGTTCCTAGGCCTTAGTGTAAAATAGGCTTTTAAATAGGCTTTCAGGCTTCATCAGGCCTTTAAAAAGGCCAGGCCAGGCCTCGAAAATAAGCCTATGACGGGTAATAGGCCAGGCTCAGGCCTATAATTTTTGAAGTAGGCCAGGCTTAGGCCTTACAAAGCCCGGCTCGGCCTAGCCCATTTCCACCCCTAGTTACAACAGTCACTTTGATATTTGATTGTGTTCTATGGTTTTGTCACATGATGAAACATATAATTGAGAAATTTTTGACAAAGACAGAGATTATATTTTGAAATATTGTCAAAAGTTTTTCAATTAAATCTCTCTTTGTTTTTGTTCCATGACAAGCGACTTAATTGAGAAACCTTTAATAAAGACAATGACTATTTTAAAATATTAATAGAGTCAACGACTAATTTGAGAATCACTTACAAAGACATGTACCAATTTAGTAGTTTACTTCTGAAATATTGTTGCGGGGGATAGGACTATTGCCTTGAGCAAAAGTCTAGACCCAACAAAATCAAATTTTACCATTAAAAGGGAGTAAAACAAACATGTAAATAAAATATTTAAAATAAGGGTTTGTACCAAAAACAAATTGTTAAAATAAAGGGTAATATTGAAGATTTTTTTGTTTTTTATTTAAAAAAAATTGGTATCTACTTTATATATGGAGAGAATAGATATAAATCCATGCTCACAAAATCAAACTTGGTCATTTAGCACCGACAATGTCTTCAATAGTTTTATCTATAAAATTACTCACCTAAGTTAGTCTAGTGGTATTGACTTGAGACTTGGAAGTGTGCTCTTCCTTAAGGTTTCAGGTTCGATTCTTCTGATGTCATGTCAATTTAAGTGGGCTAATAATTTAACTTCTTCAAAAAAGTTTTATCTAAAAAGTTTTATCTATAAAATTTAATTTTGATACATTGATAGTATTATAAAGTTATTTTTGTCAGATAGTCTAATGACTAAAATTTACTTTTTAATATGAAGAAGTGGGGTGTCCGGAGTTCGAATCTCGGCCCTACCAACTAAGCTAAGCTCATGGGGACGATATAAAGTTATTTTCACATATACATAATGATGTGCTTCCATATTAATTAATGAATATGACAACTAATATATATTCAACCACAATAAATTACGTGACAACAAAAGAAAACAAATTAAATTATGTGACAACATATCTTTAGATACATTTTGATACATGTGTAAAATAATTTTACATTGACAATGAATATTAATTAAATCCTTATCTTTTTTTTGGTAGAAAAAGATGGCTAACGCCCAAGAGCCAAAAAAAAACTACATTGTTACGTGAATAATTATAGGCACACAAACCCGAAAATTGTCATAAAAACAAAAAGAGACTTGAGGCATCACTAGGCGAAGTCTCCATAACCTGAATGTTAAAATAATCCAAAAAAAAAAAACTAAAATTAGCTATGCAATCAACACTTTTATTTCTCTTCCACCATGTATGATTGAAATGCACCTACCAATATTACTTTAAAAACTCTTGTATATGTGCATCAAGGTTGGCGGATTGCCATTGACTTTAAATTTCCATATGATCATGCCAATTAGAGTTTTTGATTTGTTTTCCACTTGAAGATGGTGGAAATTGTGTATTCAAGCGCATTGTGAAGTACATTCCCCATATTTTATCACCGAGAGCGTCATAAATTCCAATTTCCTATGTCTATCCTTTAATCCATATGTCATATGAGTTTTGAAAGAATTCACCACAACCAGCTAAACGTAAAGAATCTCTATAGGCAGGCACGGATCTAGTGTGGGGGCAATGGGGTCAAGCGACCCCACTTGCTTCCACACGTGTATTGTATTTTTAACCCAAAATTAGATATATATCTAGTTTGATCTCTGTTTATATAGTATTATTGTCTTCACATAATCTATTTATTACACTATAAAAATTACAAAACTAAGAAGGATCCTAATGAGTGTTTTAAGAGCACTAGTTAATAAATCAAAAGAAATAGTTTTTTTTTTATATAAAAAGTTATAATTATTATATCGATACAAATAATGCTTATTTTTACGATAAATTTTTCTTTTATGAAATCTGTAACCAATTATCACAGAGCATATCGTTGGCAAGACCATACAACTACTATTATACTCCCTCCGTTTCAAAATGAGTGTCGTTTTAGCCAAAAAAAATTGTTTCAAAATGAATGTCACTTTCAGTTTCCAATGCAATAATAACTTTTTCTTTTCAATTATACCCTTCAATTAATACTATGTTACACTACCTCCAAAGTATTATTTTTTCTTTAATGAAAAACAAACCAATAGTTGATTAGGATAATTTGGTAAAATTGCTATGACATTTGACTACTTTATTCCATTCCTTAATCTGTGTGCAATTGGCTAAAGCGACACTCATTTTAAAACAGAGGGAGTGATATAAACTATTATATTTGTTGAAAAATGTTGTGACTGACGCTACGCGTAATAAAGTTTTATATAATTTTCGCACGCTTACGCATTTATAAAGTTTTATATAAATTTTTATGATATAACTTGACCCCACTTATTAAAATTTCTGGATCCGTCACTGCCTATAGATTCCGTCACAATTAAGCTTGATCACACTACGTGATGAATTTTCCATCCAATAAAAATAATGTCCCATTAATGAATATTTAGAAGATGCTGTGTACTTCTATCACAAAAAAGGAGATGTTGTGTACTTTGTCTATTCAACGGGTAGCACTTTGGTGCCAATAATGTCACCGTGCCATTAAATCTGGGTCATTAATGGCACCAAGATAGATGTGTTGTGTGGCCCAAATGCAATGAGAATGTGTTTGTATAGCCCAGATTTAATGGCACGGTGCCATTAATGGCACCAAAGTGCTACCCTATTCAACGGTTTTGAAAATCTTAAAGCATGGGTCAGCAGGAAGTTCAAAGTTATCCTAAAATAATTAAATCCTTAACTATATAGAAGAGAACCTATGATATTTTTATTTATTTCCTATGAGATGTTGACAATTTATATCATAAATTATTGTTTTAAGGAGTAAAAGAAATTATTGTTTTTGAAAAAAAAAAAAAACATCAAATTCAAAGAAACGTTATTATCCACTAGAGACTAAATATAAATAACCCAATAAAAGTCGAAAGAAAATTCAGTGATCCGTTACCCGTTTTTTTTGGTACAAACCCGTTTTATTTGACTCAACCCTTTTTCTTAGGTTGTTTCTTATTTCTTATTTCATGCCAAGAAAAAAGGACAACTTTTTTTGGAAAATAATTAATATTTGATTATTTTTCTTGAATTAGAAATTTCAAGTATAACTTGAATGGTTTGGTATAACTTATAAATACAGTTTGCCTTGGGAGACCATTGGTTCGTGCCCATTAGTGTCCGTTGAAACCGACTAGTATCCATCGAAGAGAGATAAGTGTAAATACCTTTATAAGCATGTTCGAGTTTTAAAGTTTTCTCTGATTTAGACTCGATCAACTCTAACCCTAATTTCCTTTATCAAGAGATTCCAAGAATATTAGGTTTATTCAAAACATCAAAGGTAGATGCTGACAGTTACTGATTATTCAAACTAGTCTCCTAACGGATAATTAAAGTCAATTAATTCATTCAATTGAGCAGCTACTTCCACACCTTATTCAACACCTTTGTTGAACATATCATCACCTCAAACCAATAAGATCAAAAGACCTATTATTTTTTTTTATAAACTTTGATTTTCTATTCATCTTCTCAAATTCTCAAATTTATTCAGGTTCTGATCATATAATAAGAGGGAAAAAAATGGGAATGAGAGATTTTCACTTCAAAGTCAAGGTTAGTCAATTTTATTTTATTTTCCTTATTCCATTGTTACATGAAGGCTCTTTGAAATTCATAAGAAAAAAAATATTTAAGGGAAAAATAATATATGGTCTTGACCCTTATGAGATTATGTTCTTTATGATATTGTTAAATGCAAAAGTTGAATTTCTATTGATTTGCACAGGCACTTAGGGTGAAACTCTCATGTTTAGGAAATAGAAAGGTAAGAAGAAATCATGGAGTTGGAAGCAAGCCATCATGGATGATGCCAATATCACATGGTCATCATGTAGTGGAGCATGATTGGATTAATGGTGATTCTGATGACTCTGAGTTTGATTCAGTTGTGATACAAAGAGAGCAAATTGGTGAGACAGAATTGTGGTACTTAGGAATCTTTGATACTTTGGTTGGAGATTGTGTTACCAAATATTTGCAAGCCAATTATTTTGACAAGAATCTCAAAGAGGTAATCAATTAATTATTCTATTGATTTTTATGCAGTGTTCTCTTTAAATTTCTGAACCAAATCAATGATGCTTTTGAGCTTGGGAGACTCTTGACTGGAAGAACAAAATATTATAATTAAGAGCTTATAGCATAAGAACTTATCATATAAGTGTTTATGTATTTATTTCTATAACGACAGATAAAATAAAGGCAAACTCTTCTCATTTAAGTTATAATATATTTTCATAAGCTATCATGGAAAGTTTATGGATATAAGATGGAAAAACTATAGACATTTCATAAGCTGTTTCTATAAGCTCTCTCAAATAGTCTGACAAGTACTTATGTCGGTAGATAAGCTAAAATAAGTCAATTCAAACATACTCATATATACTAGTCTTTGCTTGTTTACTTATTGGAGTACTTTAATGAAAAGTAAAAGGGACCAAATGCATTGTTATTTATTGCTTCTTAATCTATATACCCATATAATTTCCTATTTTCTCATATACTTCTGGTCTCTTTTCTGTTTCTGATGTTTCAATTATCAATTATGTTAGTCTCATTTGAGGAGAAAAGCCAAAGAAACACTCAAGAGAGCATACCTAGGTGCAAAAACAAAGATCAGAGAGACACAGAAATCAGATGAAACATGCATCATAGGTTCAACATCTGTGATGATAATAAATGGAGAAAAACTCGTGCTAGCCAACATCGGAGATTACAGAACTGTTTTGTGTAGAGATGGTGTAGCTTATCAGACAATTGGAAAGCACAATCAATCATCCAAGAAACATTGGTATCACAGACTTTTTTCAGGTATCAAATTAAATGCTCGAAACTTTTTGAAATGTTTAGAATGACTATGTCGATTCATTTGGGAGATGGAAAGCAATATTAGGTCATGTTTGGATAAACAACTAAATTAAGTGTTCGTAGCATAATCGTTTATCATACAAGATTTATGTATTTACTATTTCTAAAGCAAAGCAAATTATTTTTGTAGAAACTGTAAGCTGTTTTCATAAGCTATGTAGCTTATGGACATATTATAAGTTGTTTCCATAAGTTCTTCTAAACCATCTTAAATGCTTATGACATGAGACAAGCTCAAATAAATGTCAGTCCAAACAAACCCTAAGTAGGAAACAAATCAGTTTTGTAATCCAGAATGCAGCACCGAATTAGCTCCATCTTTTGCATTCAATTGGGATCTGATCTATTTAAGGGATAGTTCATCCTCTCTCAATATAACAATATTAGATAATCAGCATGTTGTTTAATTTGTTCATCTATAAGTGAGTATATGTTTTGGTTGTCACATTTAATAATGGATGATATGCATGAACACAAAATAAAGTAACAGCATGTGAATCAGGTAATGCAACAGGTACAAAGGCTTCTAAAGCTTTAGAACTTGTGGTTGGAAGTTATTGGATTGACTCTAGTACTGAATTTGTGATCTTGGCAAGCAATGGCATATGGGAGGTAAGCCCCATGATATTTATCCATTACAAAAAATTCTGAGTAAAACATTTTCGAGGATTTCAAATTTCAAAGATTATTTTGAAATTTCGTAATAAATCGGTGATTCACTCGTTTTTTTTAAAAAATAAATAGGAAAAACAAAAAAAGAAGTTGATGAGTCTCCTATGTATTTGTAGGTGATGAAGAACCAAGAAGCAGTGAATCTTATCAGGCACATAGAGGATCCACAAGAAGCAGCAGAGTGTTTGGCTAAGGAAGCATTGGTTAGGATGAGCAGAAGCCATATTTCATGTTTAATCATTCGATTTGATTGATTCTTCACCATATTAGTATATCTTAAGGCTAGTAGTTGAGTAGTTGAATAGTTGAATGCCAGAACAGGTAGCAGAATCTATGTATACCAAAGTTTCTTATAGCAGTTGTAGCCAGAAAACTTACTGATACAGCCTTGAAAATTTTGCTTCTAACTCAAGTAGATTCGTGGGAATATAATGATGGCACATAAGGTTTTTTAAAATTTTTGGATGTAATATGTTTAGAAATACTCTTCTCCACCCGTCTGTGAAGCATGCTTGCAACTTCTATAGGGAGAAATGCAGCAACCTCGTCGTGATAATACTAGAGCTCGATATAGCTCGACTTCCTATGTAAAATATAGACTAATTCAATCAATTAAGTCGCTGGTTTTACTGAAAACAAACCAATACATGTTGATATTATATTCCACTTGAAATTACTTCATTGGGGTCACTAGTTCACCGGTTAAACAGAACTAATCTGTCTGGTCTAAGTTTTTCAACCAATATACGTTGGTACATTGTAGTTTATGATGAGGACTTTAGGAATTTCATTAGAATTTTTTTTTTTAACAAAGGAATTTCATTAGATTGAATGACCTAATCAACCAGATAATCTAAATGAAAAAATAATAATAATTTTGATTTGGTTTTAATAATAATTAGTTTATTTCAATTCAAAGCTCAACTCAAACCAAGTATAACTGGTTTAGTTCGAATTCAGGTTTTCTAACCCAAATCAACACAATCACCTAAATATTTTAGATTTTGGAAGACAAACTCTTCTCAATTTTTTTCACTCATTCATTTAGATTTTTAAATATAGTGTTACCTACAGTATTTGGTCTTGTTCGGCATTCAGTTTCATTATCTTATTTAGATAGATACTAATGGATATATAATGTTATAACTATTAACAAAGCTAATTTAAAAGTAAAATTATTGTTTCGGATTGATTTAAATATTGTTCAGAATCATTGAAGAATAAGAACGTGACACTTATAAAGTAAAGGAATGCACTATATACGATAAAATGCAAGAATGATCATTGATAAAAAAAGGCATCAGCAATATATTTACTCTGATGTTTTCAGCTAGACAAAGGGCCATTGGAGCTCAGGAAAAGAGGAAGAAAAAAAATGAAAATTTGTGAATGGTCACGGCATCAACCTCAAATAGCAGAATCACTTCTATCAAGTTGTCATTATCTTTTTTTCTCGGCTGTTGCTTCGAAACGGCGATAACAAGGAGAAAGAGCGAGTAGCTGTAAAAGAAAAAGACATTTATCATGTCCATATTCAGATGTCAAGATCAAGTAAGAGTTGATTCAATTTTCTCTCAAATGAATTGAATTGCTTACGCTTTTGAGGAGTTGCGTTGGTTGAGAGAGTTTCATCTCGAGAAAGTAAATTCCTCAAAGTGGGAGCTAAGAAAACATAACAAATCAAAATATGATGGTGTTAGGTTGAGTAATATTAGTCACATGACAAATGAAAGTGCCATAAAAATTATTATTTTTCTAAACTTTTGTATAACCTATTTTAGAAAGTGCCATAAAAATTGAATATCTATATATTGCGATCAGAAAGAATCACACTACCTTCATTGGTGGAACCATTCACTCCAATTTCATTGGCATGATCTGATTCCATATTGTGCCCAGTAGCTGAGTTGTGATTCTTTTTTCCAAACTTTAACAGCCGCCTTAACCCTTTCGGTGAGTCCTTCACCTGAGGATTCTCATTTACCTCAGGAATTTTCTCAAGTGTAGAGTTCCTGGTGTCAGACACGTGTGCTCTGAAAGTCTCCATACCGATTGATGTAATTTCCAAGCTCGTGGGAGGTGCTTTACCATACTCAGAATTTCGTGCACGGCCATCTTCCAAAGTAGAACCTTGAGAATATGGGGTGCGGGATGTTTCCTCGGCAGTGTGACTGCTAGATGATGATTTTGAAGGTTCATTCTTTGTATTATTCATTTTAACCTGAATTTGGAAGATAATATATTCCAAATTAACTGAAGTACTAAGAATTGTTCCCATACACAGAATTCAAATAAACAACACAAGCATGTAGTCAACAATAAATCAATTTACAATTTTCTTGCCAATACTGTTAAACTTAAAGGTCTAAAAATAACATATCTGAAATTAAAATTAAATATCAGCTAATTTCTTCTAATCAAAGAATTGAACATAGACATCACGTCTCCATATCATATCCAAATTCTATATATAAGCATTGGTGGAAGAGAAAAAATCTATGAAAGTGGACTAATGTTTAAGGTCCTGATGCAATTTTAACAATTTACAATGAGAATGTAGATTTGAGAAATTTGCAGTACTATGCTTGTGCTTAGCCAAGCATAAACTATAGAAAACATATCAAGTAACGTAACTCTTGCAGGCTAAGTTGACTGCAATACTCAAAAAGATCACATGCTGTTAGGCAGACAAGACATTTATAACCATACTCACGGTCATGTTTATGAAGTTTATTTTTTAAGAAAAAAATACACATAAAAGAGTATAAACTATGAAAATAATTAACCAATGATAAATCTACTCTAGTTATGAAGACACACCTTCGAGGATACGTGCTTCACTTGTGATTGGTTCTCCAAGGTTCCTATGGGTACCATATTTGTTCTTAAGGATGAAGCCAGTGCACAGACAGCAGTACAACTTGATACTTTCTCAGTTTTCTCCATTTCTTTATCTTTGTCATCTTGTCTCTTTGCTATCGTTGTTTTCCCTCTTGGTTTCTCATCGTTGATATCAAGGGCACAGGGTTTTTTTTCACCCTCAAGCATCACAACAGTCTTATCAATCATAGGAATTTCATCTCTATCATCAGTGGTTGAAATTTCAATTTCACTTTTCTTCAGCAAGGCACCTTCTGAATTCATAGAAGGCTTGTCATCATTAAGCTTTTGTGTCTTCTCTTTAGATATTCTGATTTTCAGTTCTGGAAGGGTTGCAATCTTGTCTTTATCATAATTCACAATAGCAGAAATCTTTCTTCTCTCGGTCTCATCAACTGCTTTTGTCCTTGAAATTGTCCTAGAGCTCCGTGGTTTAACTAAGGAAGTCGGACGAATGGTACTCATTTTAGGTTCTGAGAATCTTCTACTGATTGTTATTGATGCCTTAGGATTGTTTGCAGCACCACCCTTCTCTTGCTTAGGTTCATGCAGAAGAGGCACTGATCGCCTTAATTTGCTTGAAACTGAGTGGCTACTGCCAGTACTCAGTCTGCTGGTTTTTGAGGGTTTTAAAGAATCATTGGATCCACCAGAAACAGTTCTGATAGGGAATCTTTGGAAGGGTAAGGATGATCTTGGCTCTGAATCACTAAACTTTGATCCTTTATGCACGGTTGACAAAAATTTTGTTTGAAACTGTTTCTTTGTTTGCAGTGATGGCATGGTTGACTTGATGGTTGGTTTGGTGACTGAGCTACTCCTAGCAGCGATTCTCTTTTGTCTCTCCTTCTTTAAAGCCTCTATACGTTTTATATCTTCCTCTTCCTGATTATTAGAAATAATAGAAAATAAATAAGTATATCTGTTAATCTAATTGTAAACATAATTGAAACAATGTTAATTTAATTTCCAATTACTTCAACTTGAGTGAGTACCTTCTCTTTCTTCAGTTTTTGGAGATCTGCTTTGTAGTTACGCAGTCTTTCAGCACGTGCTCGTGCTTCATCCAATGGACTAGGTTTATTCGGTTTACCCCTTCTTATTGGCCCAACGGTCTTTTTTCTATCAGAACTACTTGGTGTAGGTTTTGATTTCTGCTCCTTATCCAACATCTTAGATCTTGGTTTGGTGTGATGAGCCAATGCCCCTTTGTTCTTTTTATCCTGTGAAGAACCGCCTACATTTTGGGCCTGCATTTTGTAGTCTAGTGCACAGTCATAACGCATTGACCCTTTATCAGCTCCTCTTTCAGGCAACAAGCTCAATTCAGCTGGTTGATAATTGGAGATTTTCCGTTTTCCTTCATTCGGGAACTCGGAGTCCATGTCAATAGCATTTCCCTCAATATTTACTGGATCATTGACTCTGTGTTCAACCATGATTGAGTCATCATTCACATTATGAAACAACTTCTTTTCCAAATCAGTGTTTGAATAACATTGTCCATTGACAGCAGCCACATCTGATGAAGGATGTGACTTACCAGTCAAATCTAAAGGATCTTTGGCTGCAACATGTTTTTTTCTTCTTACGTGATCACCTTTTTCCATTTCAAACTGGTTTTGGTTAATGGCATGTCTATCTTCATCTACACCTTTCAATAAATAATTTTGGAATGCTTGCCAATGTCCTCCGTCTGTTTCTTCCTTATCAGTTGAATTCAACCTCTTCAAAGATGCCTTACCCGATCCTCTTCTTTTTGAGGTCTTCACAGATTTGTGAACTTCTTCGGTTTCAGTGGCAGAATCAGAATATGATTCACTGCCAGAAGAATGTTCAGTCTTTGCTATGTAATTGATATTTCGGACGACCACCGTGCTAGATTTACGTCTGTCTGATCGACTGGTCTTCTTCCTTCGGTCTCCAGTCTGTAAACCTTCCCTCTCTATATCCATTTCATCCTTAAAACTTGTTTTTGAAGTTTCAATGTCCCAATTTTCGGAATCAGTATTGCCGTGTCTATTATCCATGGAATGTCTTCTGTGTCGAATACTTTGATCAGCATGTAGTCGGGGATCCTCCATAGGCGGACAACCTGGCTGCATAAATGCACTGTTTCCTGGATAAGTCGGATAGTAGGGTATGCCTTCGACTGCATAAGGATGGAACACTGGCAAAGCACCTGGGAGAGAATGAACAGGCCAAGGGGAGAATCCATGATGAGAAAATTGACCTTGAATATTAGCTTGGTTTCCTGCAGTTGGTTTTTAGTCCATATGAAACATATCTTTAAATGTGAAAAATAATCTACGTACATTAAGGGGGAGAAAAAAATAAACATCTGAAATTTTCTTGCCCAGATATATTATTCTTGGCAGGAAGCATTAAAATTTTCTTTCAACAAAACTCCAGTTAAATCTTCCTTCCACTAACCACGGAAACCTATCAAATTGACAAACTTTTAAAACCAAAATTTGCAGAAATTTCGGAGCAGCTAAAAACCATTATAAGATTATGTGGCTTCAAAACCACCCTTGCTCTTATATATTATATATACTTTTTTTTTAGGGATATATTATATATACTTAATACATCTTCCTCAAACAAGTTTCTACGCTTAGTCCATTTATGAAAGTAAGAAAACCTTAATAATTCTTTCGCATAGTCCCACGTAGGTAGCTTGGTTGGTGAGCTAAGGGAAACCGAAGGAATTTTAAGAAGGAGACCCAGGGCACAAACCCTAGAAACTAACATGACCACTAATTTATCCAAAAACAAAAAACAAAAAACCTTTACATGGCTCTAGATTCTTTGAAGTATAGGCTAATAACAGGAAAAGAAAAACAGCTTCTCTAAATGTGAAAATTAAGTTTGATCCAAGCATGTATATGTAAGGGTTTAATCATGTAAGAAAGAGTAACAACCAGTGAGTAATGAGTAATGACTAACGAATTTTCAAAGATATGCTTTAGGTCATGAAGACTTCACGAATTTACAAGATCAGAATTTGCTGGAGTTGCCATGTACCTGAATTTGTTTTCCCACCGTTACTTTCTGAGTCCATTTCAGTGTGGGATGTATTTATTGTAGAGAAGTCTGCACGATTAGGTGTCACTTCAGAAGCTTCGATTTCAAGCCATAGGCCACTCTCATGCTTTCTTTTCCATAGAGACATGAATTTTCTACACGCATCCCTGAAATGTGAAAAAATTTAGAATCTGCAACATTGTTCAGAAATAATATGCATTTAATGGCCAGATGGTGAAGAATCCAGCATCTCACTAAGGCACTAACCAATGATTAAGTAAAAAATGGTTGAGAACGAAGAATATTCTTACATCAAGCGTGACGCTTCAAAGCATTCAGCAAATGACATCAAAGCCGGTATGGAGTCGATGTCGAAACCTGCAGCAACAGCACGTGCAAATGCCATTCCTTGCTCTTTCTGCAGAACCGACTTACGTGTCTCCAGGACTCTCAAAAGCTGGACTCTAAAACAGTACGTAAAGAAAGTGAATACGACACAGATGTTAACAACCTGTTTTGCATTGTCAAAAGTAGCTCAATGAATACAACACAAAAAATAAACCACTTTTACATTTGTAGAAAATAAGATCTTTAGCTTAACTACGCTTAAATACAAAAATTCTGCCAATGTCACTTTATTCATCATAAAGCAGTTGGGCATGTTGGTGACATCTTAGCTTTTGTTGCTCCAACCATATCAATAATAGTTTCTCGAGTGATATCCATGTCTGCCATTGGCACTTAATGAATTTCATATAAATTATGCAAACCATCAACTAAAATTCTATACTCATTCTGTATAAAAGAAGAACTTTGAGATTTAGAATTTACTTTGATTTTCCTTGTGACAAGGTGCTTCCATTTGCTTCAGGCGGCTGTGTATCAGACTGAGACATATCCACACAGACTGATTATGATTAGAAAATGATAAATCAATATAAGTTTAGGAATTCAAGACCTCCAACCTTGTAAGGAACAACTGCTTTCTCCACATTACTATCCTCCTTAATCTTCCTTCCTGAGAAAAGCAACAAGTTCTCTTAGGGCCTGTTGTGATTGAGTTATTTGAGCTTATCGACTGGCTTAAGCACTTGTGAGACTTTAGGAGTACTTACGAAAACAACTTACAACATGCTCATAAGTTGTTTTCAGCTTATTTCTATAGGTTCTCCTGGATGACTTATGAAAACAGCTTATACTCCCTCCGTCCCGGAATAACTGACCCATTTTCTAAAAAAAAGTGTCCCAAAATAACTGACTCATTTCAATTTTCAATACAACTTTCATCATTCCCAATACAATATAACACTAAATAATACTACTTTTATCATTCCCAATACAATATATTCGACTTTCCCCTTTATTTATACACTTTTCTTAATCTGTGTGAAAAACCAAAGTAGGTCAATTAAACCGGGACGGAGGGAGTAGCTTGTATGAAAATAGATTGATTTTGTTTTATCTTTTATTTATTATAGAAATATCTTATGCAAAACCACTTATATGATAAGTGCTTATTCTAAAAGCCCTTAATTAAGTTGTTAATCCAATCAGATTATGAATTTCAGCAAAGCTTTTAATATACATGTATACTGTTTTTTGTTTAATACAAGTTGGTTGGTACAGTTGTACACAATAATAACTTGTTGTACACAACAATAACTTGCATAAGACGCACCTGTCCTTTCAAAAGTCCCTTCATTGCTTTCCACTTGTTTTATTTGGTTTTCTTCCACCTACAGGCACAGAAGATAATAATATGAACAATTTAATTGTTGTGGTTGAATTTAAAAATGCTGTTAGATATTTACTTACAGTGCCAATCCCTATGGAATTATTTCCTTGAATTGCAATTGCCTCTTCAATTTGTAAGATTTCAGATTCTATAGTATATACACGTTCCAGTATCTCAGGTGTGCTAACGAACCGAACAAACCTATAGAAGCATAGAAAATTAATTCAGCATGCTCATTTATACGAAACATTTGTAAGAGAACAATCAACAAACTTTAAGTTTCCAATCTTAGAGTTATAAGTGATTAATCTATGTTTTAGCTTTCAAATGCAATGCTTCACTGCCATTTCCCCAGTAAATCCCTCTGCTTTGGAAAAAGCTAGAACAAAATTGGCTTAAAGGGAACTTTCTCACAGATGTTTCGACAAATGAAAAAGGGCTTCTAAAATAGCATTGGACATAAGAAAGAATACCAACCAATAAGCTCAAACCTCTAAACCGCTCAAAAAAATAACTCTATCAATTCAAATTCCAAGCAATGTTGTCAATCACAGATTGCAAAAATGGATGTTATGTCAAATTCTGCTATGCTACAATGTTATAGCACTGCTACAGCCTCTATCTGACAACACTTTGTACTAAATAGCGTAATGGAAAACAATAGTGATTTGATAAAATTCCACTACGCTATAGTCGCTAATTGACAACATTGATTCCAATATATGCCAACAAGAATTATCAACAAATAAAAAAATATGATAGCAAGCCACACCTTTCGATAGTTCCCCTGGTAAACCACGTGACATCGCATCCATTCTCAGGCACAAGAACAATTGAATAACCACCCTTATCCATTTGATCTTGAGCAGCCTTCAAGTGGCATAGAAATGGGCTGAGCAACCCTGAGGCAATTTTCTCCTTCTTTCCATTCACAGTTATGACCAAATCAAACCTAATTTACACAAAAGGGAGAAATATCAAAGCAACAAATCAGGTAGCAAATACTATACATCCAATGTTTTCAGTGAACTATCACACTGATCAATCATCAATCAGTGACATAAAAATCATATGATCATATGTATAAACACAACACACCCCTCAGTAAATTTGCTTATTTCTTAAACTCGGTTTCTATCACCGATTACTGAAGGATATATAACCAATACAGTTGCTATGCTAATTATATCCAAAGAACTTAAATCAATTTAAAGCACATTAAAAAAACTAAGTACCAAATTTAAACTAATGAAAATGCTTACATCAACCACTAGTTACAAAAACAAAAATCATGTTGGCATAATGTCATCAATGAAAATAAACTTGAAAACAAAACTCAACCAATGCACTTGACAATTAAATAAAAGAAACAAAAATAAATAGCAACTTTACCATAAATTAATCACTCCCCAAAATAGCAACCATCCCAATTTGAATTTGTTGCATGACAATCAAATATCTCAAATGCTAGATATCAGTCATTTTATAATATCAAATGAAATATTAATTTGTTTTTCTATTAAAACTCTACTGTTTATCAATCTCTCATTTTCAAATCCGGACCGAAACAATTATTGGTAAGACTTTACTTACCTCCGAATCGAACAATCATTGAGACCAAAAAATATATATCTTGCAATCTCTCTTTGTAAAGTAGTATTTATAAATAAAGTTAATGGAAGAAGTAAAAATTGATTGATGAATGTTACCTAGTTCTAGTTGGTGTGAGCTGAAACAAAGCTGAATCCAACCTTGTTGAAGAGTTCATTGCTGATAGGGATCACTCATGAATCTATAAAGTAAATATATACAATTCCAAAATGGGTTTAGATTTTGGTGACTTACTTTACAGGCTTTAGAGAGAGAGAGAGAGAGAGAGAGAGAGAGAGAGAAAAGGGAAGTTTCTATGACTAAAAGTAGAAATGAAGAGAAGAAAGTAAGTAATAAATGATAGAGTAATGTGTTGAGAAGAACAACCTTAATGGGTGCAGAGGACAGACAGGAAAATGAGGTGTTAAAAAGGATCAAAAAGCTGTTCTTCTTTTGCTCATAACTCACTCACTAGGGAAGGGGACCATCAGTCTTTTGCTACTTCTCAAATATAATTTTAATAATTCACTTTTTGACCCATTTTTTCAACTCTGTTACTGTATTTCATTGATTTGATTTGATAAACAAAAATTGTGTTAAGAAGACTACGTTGGAAGGGGAGAAGGTGTTTCTTAATTAAAAAATTCAGTTGAGTTGGACCAGTCGGAGGGTCTCAAATTTTAAGACTTGATATATTGGAGAGAATTTTTTGAGGTCTTATAAGACACAATATATATCTCTCATGTAAATTGTTACGGCATTTGATTGATTTGATTCGATAAACAAAAATTGTGTTAAGAAGACTATGTTCGATAGTTTGTTTTTTAATTACTCCTCTCCCTTAAAATATACTCCATCCGGTCCTAAATATAAGCAAATTTGACTTTTCATATTCATTCAATTAATGATGTATGTGGTCCATAATATAAACCACATACATCATTAATTGAATGAACCTAAAAAGTTAAATTTGCTTATATTTAGGACCGGAGGGAGTATGCAATATTTTCTAATATGAGCAGTGCTAGCAACACTCTATTTTCAATACACCCCTAAACACTCATTTTATTATTGGTTTAAATCAAAGTGGGTCTCACATATTGGAAATGGGTTCCATTAAAGGTAGTAGGACATACACCCTCCGGTTACAAATATAAGCAAAAGTCCATATTTTAGATACATTCAATAAATGATGTATGTTGTCTACAATAAAGACCACATACATCATTTATTGAATGAATATAAAACATGAATTTTTGCTTATATTTGTGACCGAATGATGTACTCCCTCCGGTCACTATTATAAGCAAATTTTGACTTTTTAGGTTCATTCAATAAATGATGTATGTGGTCTATATTGTAGACCACATACATCATTTATTGAATGAATCTAAAAAGTAGAAATTTGCTTATAATACTGAACAGAGGGAGTACATTAGTTTCTTCCGATGAGAGAGTGAGTGTTAAAGAGAGTGTTCTTAGCATCACTCTTTCTAATATTTTGTTTCAAATTATCTATTTTTTTTTTGTGAAATGATATTTGTACATCTACTTTTTGACAACTTCGAAACAACCCTCTCTCTCATACTCACATGTGTTTTTATTCGCTCTCCTTTTATTTTTCTCTCCATTGTTTTTGTCCAATAAAAGAGGAGAAAAGTAGTTGCCACAAGAGTTGTACAAAATTGGTTGTATAAATATCACTCCTCTTTTTTTTTTTTTTTTTTTATAATACCAATAGAAAATTTATTATTTTTTCCACAAACATATCATTATTTATTGTATTTCAGTGATATATAACTACTCCACTAACTATAATTAGTAAGGTATTTTAGTATATAATACATATTTTACTATTAAAATCAACATTATTAATCATTTCTTTAATATCTGTGTAAAACTCAAATAGAACATCTAATGTGAGTAAAAAATTTAGATGAGTTAAAATCACGAAAACATACAAAGAAATCTAACTTAATGAATTAAAATGCCGACAAACTTAATTATTTATGAGAAATGATATTTGTACAATTCTTTTGGTACAATTCTTTTTTACTTTCATTAGGTTCTAATTATCTCTCTTCATATTTCTCTCTATTATTTTGGTACAATTCTTTTTTACTTTCATTGTGTTCTTATTATCTCTCTTTATCTTTCTCTCCATTGTTTTTTACCAATAAAAAGTTAGTAGTTTGTGCTTGGACACACGTTAAAAGAATTTTGGTTGCGTCTCTAATCACACTATTGGCCTCTGTTTGGTTCCGTGTTTGAAGCAGTCATGATTGATTATGGGGTAAAATTGGTTTTGATGTGTTTGGTTGCTTTTAAGTAAAATTGATTTCAACTTGAAGTTAGAACCTATATCTTTTGAGTCTAAACATGATTTTTACATTTGATTTATATCCAAACTTAGACCGCTTGACATTCAACTCACAATTAAGTAAAATCAATTCATTCAAAAAAAAATTGTCAGCCCAAAACAAAACATGCAGTTAATATATGTAAGAAAAATGTGAGAAAAACTTATAATTAAATACGGAGGATGTACCACATCGCAAATATCAGATAATTCGTATCATTTGCAGGTTAGATACTTCTTTTTTTCATAATAATTGTTATATGAGTAATACTATTGATCTATTCGGTGAAGATCAGAAAGATAAAGTGGTAGTTCTTTGAGAACTGTGGTTGCTATCGCGGTGGTTCACATGGTTCCGGTGTAGAGGAGAGCAACTTCGTAGCTGGAGGAGAATGATGTTTGCATGCACATTAGTACTCCAACACTCAAGTATGTGAAAGAGGTGGATTGTATGCGAAAATTGGGTGAATAAAAGTGCACATGTAGTGTAACGCGGAGTCACGTGAACATGTAGCATTAACCGTCTCCGGGTTTTACGGCGTCAATATCGAAGACCGTTAGAGATGATCTAAATGACCATAATTGGTCCTGACGTGCTCTTGTGCGGTGACGCTCACAGAGCTTTCGTGCACCCTCGCGATGCTTTCTAAGGAATATGAGCCTTGACTTTATTGGACCTCTCTTGTTCGGCTTATTCGCCTTGAGTTTTATGCCGACCTGGAACAACCATAATCCTTCTTTTTCTAACATTCGCTCTTTTATTTGATAAAATTAATGTAGATTCCAAAATTTTATATCCAAAATATGAAATTAACATTGATTCCATTTAATAGAAGAATGAATGTTAGAGTGTGACTTGAAAAATATTGTTAGTGCTTCTTGAACATTGAGGAGTGTTATTTGAACAACTATTTAGTTGACAACTTATGAGACAACCATAACTTACAAAGAAAAAATATGTATTTGTACGAAAATCAAAGCAATAAAGAGATAAAGTAAAAAAATAATGTGAGTATGAGAGAGAAAATTATCACAAAAGTTGTCAAAAAAAATATGCTCAAATATCATTTCTCTTGAACATTAGTCAAAAGAGTCAAAATTCCGGTCACATTTATAAACAAAAAACAAATTTTTAGATTCATTGAATAATTAATGTATCTGGTCATAATTATAGGTCAGATACATTAATTATTCAATGTATCTAAAAAGTTGTTTTTTCTTATGAGTCATGCTAACCGGTGCCCCTGGGGCACTGGTTAAGCATACCATAAAAGGGAATTATTACCATAAAAGGAAACTATTTTTGACTTTATTATAAATTAATTATACAATTTCACTGCATTAACTACCATATAATTTCCTTTTTCATATCTTTAATCAGTGCCCCGGGGGCACCGGTTAACATTTCCCTTTTCTTATAAATGTGACCGAATGGAGTATCTAAAATATCACTCCCTCCGTCCCAAAATATCTGGCCCAATTTGGTTTTTCACACAGATTAAGAAAAATGTATAAAAGTGGAATATATTGTATTGAGAATGATGAAAGTAATATTAATTAGAGTTATATTGTATTGGAAATGATGAAAGTTGTATTGAAAATTGAAATGTGTCAGTTATTTTGGGACACTTTTTTTAGTAAATGAGTCAGATATTCCGGGACGGATGGAGTAAATACGAGTGGTTCACTAGCACAAATATCAAAGGTTGTCCATGGCATTCTCCAAGAATAATGAGGGTATAACAGGTATTTCATGTATGACCGAGTGATTATTCAATCAGTGTCAAACAGATACGTGTCTTAAGAACGTCACTTTACTGAAACTATTATGTTGCCCTCAACTAAATTTTCTCTGTTTATTGTGCCGTTGGGGATTCTTATTTAGCTTTTTTAATTGTATGCATCATAATCAATCACCATCACTTAAAAGCACTTTTGGTCTTTGGTTGAGTGAAAATGTTACTTGAGCAATTTCGGTGTTCAACTTTATGCAGTGTGGTAGATATAATTTTGTTCTTTTATTAATTTCGTCTTCCTTTTGTGAATCAATAGTTACAATTGATTTTGGCTAATTGTGAATTGAAAATGAATTTATTTATGCCTAGATACATAAGAGTTAAAAAGATTTGAACAATAAATTTTGATGTAAACATTAATTCTAAAATTTAAAGTTAAAATTTCTAATTTCAACATTAGATTCAATTTTAAAGGTATAATCAATTTTAACCGACAACAATCAAACATGTTAAAATCAATTTTACATATATCATGCCACTTAAACATGTCTGAATTCACTTTGAATTCTATAAGTTTTGACAAGATCCCAAAAATGTTGATAAACCTCTTGATTAAATCCATCTAGATCAAGACATTTTCATCATCCTACATAAAGAACATCGTCTCTTTGTACTCTTCAAACATTTTTTTTGAAAGATTGTACTCTTCAAACATAAAAGGAGTTGTTAAGACATCATTATCATCACTTGTTACCGATCTAGTAATAGCATTAAGGACTATACCACATGAGCTTGTTTACTTTTAGAACAGCTCAATAAAATATTCTCCAGCAATGACATTTAGTTCATCTGAATTACTACAAAAACCCATTTGCAATGAAATATTCTCTAGAGAAATAATTTTGTTCACCTTCTTTTGAGCGGTTGCAAATGCATGAAAGTATTTAGTGTTTCAAATCACCGTCTTTGTACCAAAAGGTTTTACTCGTCTCCAAAAAAATATCATCTTTTACTAGAATGCATTTAAATAAGGGGAAATTACACTCACCTCCCCTAAGGTTATTCTAAATGTATCCAACACCCCCTCTATTTTCTTAATTAGCACTAACCTCCCTTGCCCTTGACACCGTTAAACTTCTGTCAAATTAATTTCCTGAAACATATAACACCGCCTAATTCTGAATTTTGTCATTGCCTTTTCATTTCCTCCATTCAATGAGCGGCCACATTTTCCCTTACTCTAAGGAAGCAACAGAAAAGACATGAAGCACAAAGTGTCTCTTTTGTTATTGCTTGTTGGATTAATTCCGTTTGCGTTGTTTGCTTGGGTTGATCTTGCAACATCTCTTTTGTTCTAGTTAGCTGGATTATTTTTCATTCTCCAAGTGAGACCGTTCATCAATGGTTTTGAAGGAGCGGAAAACCTTGAAGTATTTTTTGGGAATCAATTGTTGGGGATATTCTAATTTTTCAACTTTTGGGATATGGTTTATCTGCCGAATGTCATCTCCAAGTTGGAATCGCCGATTTTGATACATATTTGGGTTTATTTTTGTTCACTGGGTAGTGCCTTTGGATTCTATTTTATATGAAAAATTGTTATTGCCAATTTCAATTCCCAATTCATTTTCGTACTTACAAAGACATTGTATGCTACAAAACAATAAAGATTTCACATTTCATACAGAAAGAACAAAGACCTTGTTGGCATAAATGCTCAAAAGGATAAAAAAGTATTCATTTTTTTATGCAGTATGTGTTATTAGAAACATGAGAATAAGAGGTCTGTTTATTGAGAAGGATAAAGTAGCAGTTTAGTTTTAACAAACTGAGTAATTAACGGTGTTAATCGAGAAGGGATTTGTTTATCTATTTTAAGAGACCTTAAGGGAGGTTATTGTCTATTATAAAACTTGAGGGGGTGTTTGTGTTGTTTAAAGAAATCTCAGGGGAGGTCACTATAATTTTCCCTTTAAATAATTAACACTAAAAAAATCAACCTGAGTCCATACTCTTTCTAATCTTTTGTGACATATATCAACCTCTCTACGAAGATTTTGCATCACATCATGGACACTGGTTATCTTTTATATCTAATCCTAGCAGTCATCCTAACCCTAATCCCACTTACTTAACCTAATTTTTTGGCTCCAAATCATTCCAGCCGTTAGATTAATCTCTGTTGCTTAATTAAATTGGCTCCTAAATTTGAAATTTGAATTCCACATTTTCATTATGAGAAAAATCATGACAATTACTTAGCACACTGCTCAATACTTAAAAAAATGTGTGCCTCTTTCTTTTCCCTTCTAACGTGTTTTTTCCAAGGCTTTCTCTCTCCCTCTCCCCCTCTGTATTCAGCACCACTTTCTCTCTTCCTGAAGCTCCACCACCGCCTAAAATATCTATCCCCTTACCAATGACACAAAACATTGCATTTTTCCAATACACACATATTCACATCCATCTCCATTCCCATTTCCTTTCCTTTTTTCTCTCACACCTATCCGCCACCACCATCGATTCCCGCCGCCATAACCCTAGCGGAGCTCTGCAGTATCACCACCGCCAGCCGTTGCAGCACCATCTCTAATCATTTCCTCTCACCCTCAAGCGTTTCAACTCCGCCGCAGTCATCTTTGATTCCGATCAAATCAGAATCGCTGCACAAAGGGTTTTCTCACTCCTCTTCATACCTTCTTTAGTTCATCTCTCATTCTCTGTATTCAACACTGATTATGATAGGTTGGTTTTGTTCTTCCTTAATTTCTAATTTTCAGGGTTTTTCGTTTTGTTCTTCCCGGTTGTTGTGTTGTGTTTCGCCATTAAATTTTAATTTTGCATGTGTTGGGAGAATCAGAGAAAAAAAGGGTTATAACCTTAGCAGTATATCAGAAACCAACACCCCTTATCAGTTTTAGTTTTTATCTGATCTGATTTTGTTGAATTTATAGACCAAACAAAAATGTATTGGCATTATGTGATAGTCCAGATTGTTTAAAAAAATTAGAAAATTTTTGAATGTTGGTGTTGGGTTTTAAACTCTCTATTATCTGATTGTGGGTTTTAAAATAACTATATATTAAATTTTTTAAAATTTTTGTACTAACATATTATATATTCTCTCAATAACAACGAGAACTTGAGGGATTCTTAGTTCTGGCAGTCTTACTTTTTAAAATTCATTAGACTAATATTTGTAGCTGATGCTTACACATTCAGAATTTTCATTTTGTTTTGTTTATTTGTTTCTTGAATTTAATGTAGATTGTATGGTTCATTTGTTTTGACAGCAAAGAGCAAACAAATTCTAATATTTGTTTCTACGTCATCATTTTCAACTCCGCTGGCTTTTGATCTCGGTGGCTGATCTATAACTCAAAGTTGCAGTGGCGACCCATTTCGGTGACGATTTGATTTCGACTACTAAGGTAATGCTTATATATGCTTCTCTTATGGTATTAGATGATTTGTTGTAAAATTGTGAGTAACTGAATCATTTGGCTTAAATTATTATTATTAAGGTAGTAATTTGGCTTTTGTTGCATCTTATACAGGAAAACAATGATTTCTTTGAGTTAGTATCTTTGAAGTTTCTATCGGAAAATAGATACTAGACTTCGGTTCAAGCCTAATTGTTTGGAATGCACACATAATGCTACCTGATATTGTAAGCCAACTGACATTTTCTTGCGGTCATACTCTCCCTACTCATTGTTAGTTGTGCCAAAAAACTTTTCTGGTGTATGTTTATGTTTTAAAACATTATCACTTTGAGCCACAAACTAAATAATGTTTTGTTTCCTTTGTGTTGATTGAGTCCAAGACATGACTACATTACAGGTTGCTTCAATAAATGTGATTCATGAAATGCTTCAATATTTCATTTTATGATATTAATTTACTGATTAATCTTTTACATTATTGAAGCTATAACTATATATTGAGATGTGTATTTGTTGTTTAATTTGCATTTATTGCTTTAAGTATTCTGTATGAAGATCAAACAAGAAGTTATTCACTTATATTATCGTCTTTATGTCTTAATATACTTTTCCTCTTTAATTATGTTTGAAGATAAGTTGTGTTTACCAGGAAAGTCTTTTAATGACATAAGAACCTTAAAAGAATAGTCTGTTACTGCATCTCTTTATTAAATGCACATCTTTTTTGAAATACTAGAGACATAATATTATTCTGATTGTGTTTTGTTTTAGTTAGTTTAGTTGGTCTACCAATTGTGCTATGTTTTCTCATGGTTTTGATACTGTTTTTAGTTTTAATAATACTATTTATGATTGATTTTTTTTGAAGTACCGTTAATGATTGATGACTATTGACTATTAAAATCCAAAAAGAATGCAGATTTTGGTAAGCTTAATTTGGTGAACATAGGAGCTTTTTGGATTTCTGTCCATTCATCCAAATGCCATATCTTTGATCATTTTTGAATTAGTCATTTGTTTCTATAGGTTCATAAATATTTCTCATTTTTTTTGTTAATTAGTAGTTGGAAGATGTCTTGGTCTAAAACATAGAAAGAGGTTAGACTTGAAGTATCCAATGATAGGTGTGGTAATTATAAAATTATGGACCAGGTAACTTTTATCTTCCATATTTTTTCAATCTTTGAAATGGTTTGAATGTGAGTTGTATACTATCCTGTTAGTAAAAATTGGTCCCTCAAGCTTGCAAGTATTTGAACTTTTTATTCAATATATCTCTTGACTCTTAGATAGGTAATATAGTTTTTTGATATATTCAAAACCAAGTGTTGAAGAAGCTACATTGCACTTATTCATGTGACTGCTTCTGTCAGTTTTTTTGTAACAAAGTGAGCTTAAAAATCTATTGAAAGATGATAAAGGAACATTGAATTCACTTGCTTTTTGATTTTTTTCTTTGAAGTTTCATGTTTTATGTTAAAAAACTTTAAAACATCTACCATAGGATGAAGCATGAGTTTTAGAATCAACTGTAATTTGTAAGTAAGATATCTCTGTGTACGATTCTATTAAGTTTTATTATATTTCACTATGAGATTTTTTATTATATTATTTTACTTTTGAATTAAAATAGGTGATTCAGTCCCAGTTGTATAAGTATGCTCCGGCATATGTAAGGATATGATTCATGGATGTTCCGATGGTAGCAGAACCGGGACTGATCCCCGACATAATGGGCTTGGCTGTAGCCAAAAGGCGTATTCTTTGAAATCCAACGTTTTCTTGCGGGTCTGTCCATTTTTCCAGTTTGAATATGTACATGCATGTAAGAAGATTTAACATTCTTATGGTTTTGCATTTTTGTTCTTTCTTAGTTGCATAAAAACTTAAATCTACAATGTAATCTTGCGATTTTTTTTTCCATTTTTTTAGTTTGAATCTGTACATGTGTGAACAAGGACTACTGTTTATCGATTTTGAGCTTCAATTTGTGCAGCAAACTTATTTATGGTTCAACATTTTTTGAACTCTGACTTGGCATATTTCCTATTATCACACAGAAAGATGTCACGGTCAGTTGATGCTATCAAAAATGTCAATGACTCTTAAGGAAACATGGAAACTTGCTGTTCGTATTCTTGATATAGTGTTGGGGCAATGAGCATCTTGAAATGGTTATGATGGATTCGAAGGTAACAATTTCTTTGCTTATTTTTATATTCAATGTTATTATTTTTTTCAACAAAACTGAAATTTTCTCAACTCTTTTTTTCAATTTAGGGTGATATGATTCTGGCTTTGATCCGTGGTGATCACACACCTGAATGGAAGGGAAAGATCAAAGGAGATATGACGTGTATCATCAACAATGGTGTTGTGTATGACAATGATTTTTAATGAAAACTTTGTGATCACTCAAAAAAAATTGTGTTTCTTGGTGGCACAACTGTCAAAGTCCAAGAGATGAAAGACATACCACCAAAGCGATACTTTTTTAAGCATTTTGCTGAGATCCTTAAAGGGAACTGCAAATTAGAAAGGCTTGAAGGTCATAACTCAATCATTAATATTTGTTTTCTATTTCTTATTGACCATATTTTTTATTTCATTAATTGTTAGGTATTCATCTATGTGTCATTATATTGTAGATATAATCGGTGTTGTCCATGAAATTGCGAGTGTGCAACCAAACTTTGGTGCAAATAAACTTTATTTTGAATTATTTGCCCACTTAGACAAGCAGGTGATTTGAAATACATTTAGTATCACCTTGCTTCTCTCATATCTACTCTAAATTAGTTCTGCCATTCCGTGACAGATTTTTTTATCTGCTGAAAACGCATACACCTTAGACCAATTTATATGTATATTAGTATTTGGACAATTTTTTTTGAAGAAGCTAAAATGTAATATATTACCACAACAAAAATGTTCTTCCTAGCACAAGTTATGCTCAAGAAGAAACATCAAGTTACAAACAGTCTACGATACAATAATTACAAGGCAAAGCCAACCACCAAAAAACCAGAAAAGAAATACAATTAGCCTATTCCGAGAATTGAAAACGGACTTAGCCACCAACCATGATAATTGAGGGGAAGACTGACGTGTTTTCCCTTCAACCACATGTAAGTTAGTGACTTAATTTTGTCCACCACCTGTGAAATAGAGCAGATTTTATTGTTAAAGATCCGATTATTTCTTTCTTTCCATATTTCCCACACCGTTGCAAACCAAATGACCTGTAAGATGGAACGCCTTGACAAAGCCACCCCACTAATATGACTGAACTGAAAATAGTGACTTTGAGCGTCCCATGGCAATACCGCGGAAAACCCCAACCACCTAAGTATGTGATTCCAAACTGAACCAAATACCGTACAATGAAACAGTAGGTGAGAAGATGTTTCCACCTCCCCACACCCTCCAATACACAATTGATCATCAAAGTTAATAACACGTCGACGGAAGAGATTAACTTTAGTAGGTAACCTGTCACGAAACATGCGCCAAACAAATAAAACAACCTTCAAAGGCACGTCCTTAAGCCACAAAGATGAAGCAGGAACCTCAGTATCATCATGAATATTAGCATTAATAAAGTTGTAAGCACTCCGGACAGTATAAATCGAAGAAGGTTCCAAACGCCACGTCCACCTATCACTCATATCCACCTGCAAAGTTACATTAAGAAGCAAGAGCCTAAGTTCCACCAGTAACTCCTCCTCCCACGCAAAGAGTCTACGACGCCACCTCCAAGCCGCCCCCTCCACCCCCCACCCTAACAAATGCATATTAAAAACAGATTCTCCCTTCAATTCTGACAATTCATATAATCTAGTAAATCTATCTCTAAAACTCCCTCCACCTACCCAATTATCCGACCAAAAGAAAGAATTTTTACCGTCACCCACCAACTGACCAATATTCCTTTGGAACCACTCCTCAGACCGCAAGGTTGAAATACCTCGCCACCAAGCTGAACCCTCCCGGCCCCCCTCCCTCACTCTACCATCCTCCACACCGTATCTAGACGACAACACCCTAAACCACAACCTATCTCTATCCACCAGCAATCTCCAACACCACTTCCCTAAAAGAGCTAAATTAAAATCTCTAATTCTCCTTACCCCCAAACCACCAACCTCCTGACTCCGACATATAGATTTCCAATCAATCCAAGAAATTTTCCTGTGGTCTACACTCCCCCCCCCCCCCCCCCCAAAAAAAATTATTAAAAATAGATTCGATAGAGGAGACAATACCTGACGGAGCTTTGAAGAAGGAAAGGGCATAAACAGGCAACGATGACAGGACAGACTTCAACAGGACCAGCCGGCCTCCCAAGGACAAAAATTTCGAATCCCACACTGACAGTCTATTTTTAATGCTCTTAACAAGTGGCTCCCAAAAAGCTAAACGTCGCGCATCACCACCTATAGGCAAGCCACGATACACAAAAGGAAAAGAACCCACCTTACAATTCAAAACCATAGCCGCTTCAGCTAACCAAGATCGAGGAATATTCACAACAACAAGAAGGCTCTTAGCAAAATTCACCTTTAACCCTGACATATCCTGAAAAAGAATGAGAACTGCCCGCATTGCACGAATATTTGCCCAAGATTTCTCACCCACTATAATTGTGTCATCTGCGAATTGTAGATGCGACACCAACATAGAATCCGTCCTACCAACCTTATAACCAGTGAATAAATTGTTATCAGTCAACGATTGCATTAAAACATTAAAACCCTCCGCGGCCAGAAGAAAAAGAAAAGGGGAAAGAGGATCGCCCTGTCTCAATCCCCTTTGTAAAGTGAACTCATCTGTTGGAGACCCGTTCACCAAAACTGAAGCAGTGGCTGTCCCGATACATTCTTTTATCCACTTACGCCACAATGTTGGAAACCCCATTTTAACCATCACCTCATCTAAATAATTCCAATCTATAGAATCATATGCCTTTTCAAAATCCACCTTAAACAAAATCAGGTCCTTCTTACATTTACGTGCTTCATCGACAACCTCATTAACAACCAAAATGCCATCAAGAATCTGACGACCTTTGATAAAAGCCGATTGAGTATCCGATATAACCGACCCAATCACCAAACTAAGTCTATTCGCCAATATCTTCGCCAAAATTTTATACAAGCTACCCACCAAGGATATAGGACGAAAATCGTTCAAACGTTGAGGATTAGATACCTTAGGAATAAGAGCAATGAAGGTACTATTTATCCCTTTGGTCAATTTACCGTTCCTATGAAATTCCACTAGGAACCGCAACACATCATCTTTCAAGATATCCCAAAATTCTTTAATGAAACCGAAAGAAATACCATCTGGTCCCGGACACTTGTAACTATCACAACCCCATACTGCCGCCTTGACCTCATCCACCGAAAAAGGCCTAATCAGACTAGCCCCTTGTCGAGAAGATAAAGACCGAAACTGAAGTCCAATCAAAGACGGCCTACTCTCACTGCTCGCCTGGAAATGAGTAGCAAAATGAGAGAAAACAGCCGCGCGAACCCTTGAAACTCCTTCAACCAACTCCCCATCAACCATAAAAAACTGAATAGCATTTCTACGCCTTCTACTAGACATGATATTGTGAAAGAACTTTGAGTTTGCGTCCCCTTCACGCAGCCACTGCATCCTTGACTGTTGCCAACTTATACTTGAATTAATGCGAGATAGAGCAAACAATTCCTCAGTATACCCATGAAGTTCTTATATTTCCTCGTCCAACAACACCTCTGATTCGGCCTTCAATTCAATATCTGAAATACGGTCCTTCAAATTAGTGATCTTTGCCGGTAAATTTTGTGTGTGACACTGATGCCACTCTTTTAATGCTATTTTGATAAATTTGAGCTTCTCTTTTAAAACATACCCACCCCATCCATCCACCTGATAACCATTCCATTTTTCACGTACAAACTCATGGTAACCTTGAAAGTTCTCCCAACATTTCAACATCCGCACCGGGCGGGGACCCCAATTCTCTTCATCAATACTAAGATGAATTGGACAATGATCAGAAAGTCCTCTCGAAGAAGTAAATTGTAAACAATTAGGCCACGATATACCCCAATCTTCTGACAACAAAAAACGATCAAGACGGCTCATCGACTTACCATCTCCTCGAAACCAGGTAAAACAACGACCTTGTAACGGTAAATCAATCAAATGATTCATGTCAATAAACGTATTAAAGTATTCAGAACCTGCATGATTGGCGACATTCCCCACACTTCTACGTTCCTCCATATTACGAACCGTGTTAAAGTCCCCACACACACAACAATTATTACCAGTTAAAACTGATAACCGAGATGAAATATTTTGCCAAAGATTCTGCTGTCCCCTACTATCGCATGGAGCGTAGACATTCAGCACCGTAAAATTCTCCCCAGACTTCACAAACCGACCTTGGATCCCTAACACATGATCAAACTGAAAAGATGCCCAAACCTCAACCTGTGAAGAATCCCAAAGCGTAACCAATCCACCAGAGGCACCCCTCGACGGTTGAAAAGAAAAAGCAACATTTGTATCACTCCAAATAGATTTACACACTGACACATCAAACACAGCTAACTTTGATTCTTGTAAACAAAGAATGAAAGGACAATACTTCTTCACCAATTGACTTACCTCTCTTCTTTTTTCAACTCCGCCTAATCCCCGAACATTCCAAGAAATAATCTTCATTAGTAACACCCACACCTCCACACCCACCCCCACCACCTACCACACGGCCTATCACTCTTCCCCACCTCCCTTCGGATTTTTTCTTCCCACCCCTGACAACACATCAAACCTGTTATTTTTATCTCCTTTGTACTGCAACCCCAACGTTGTACCAATTCCCCTAACATCATCGGACTTCACTTTATCACTACCATGCAACACTAACCAGGGTGCCCAATCATTGGTGACCGATGCTTGAGAACCACTATGAGAAGAATTTTCAGCACCTTTAGTGTTATTCTTTGATACATCTGAACTCCGTTTACGTCGAATATGAGTCTTACGTAAAGCTCGGAGAACCTCTTTACGGTCCTTTTCTGATAATCTTGCAATTCGCTTCAAATTTCGAGCACAATGTTGAATGTAACCATTACCTTTCTTCTTACGAAAATGTGGCGCTGCTGATGTTGTTGGATGTTGAGTCTGTGCTTTGAATTTGCGTACATCAACATTTGCCGTGTTCTTGAACCTATTAACCCACTCAAAACTCCACGGACCAGCATTAGAGGAATGAGCACGACCTGGAGGGCATGAATTTGTTCTCTTGATAGGACTTTTAGCACGCTGAAGCTGACCAGACCTGCTGCCTCTTCGTTGAAACTCAGTCTGTTTAATATCCCGAGCATCAATAGACTGAACTGGAACATTCTCACCTGACTGTACCGAACCAGAATGCTGTTCAGCATCAGTGGGTGACTGATCCTGCACCGAAATACTATTCTTCTCAGCCTGAGTTACTTCCAATCTGTCATTAGAGTGCTGAACGGGAACAAAACCAGCAGCTGCTATGTCTTCCTCCTTCTGCCATTCTTCAGACAAATGGTTCAGCAACACTTCCACTTCCCCACTAACAGCCGCATCCTCATGTGCAACATCCAGATGATCAGCATTATCAACCTCCGACTCGACATCATTTCCCAAACAAGCATCCTCTCCTAGTGCAAAGCCCCACTCCTCGATGATTGTAAATTCAAGAAGTTCCCCATCCACCAAAACCTTAGCTTCTGCCCGTAAAATATCAAGTGACGACGTTGAAATTAAAACCCGAGCATAATCAAAACGAGTTTTATCCAACGTAAAGTCGTCCACTTTCAAAAGACGTCCACAATCAAAGACACACAACTTGAAAAAATCTATGTTCCAAGCATGCAACGGAATGCCGTAAATCCTCACCCAAGCACCTCTTTCGCGAAACACCAATTCTTTCTTCCATTTTATGGGATTTACAAAAAAAATCTCAAAGAATTCTGATGCTCCATTAAAGACACTTCTGACATCACCATCATCTTCCATTCTCAAGAGGACCTTATCTGCCCCCAAGGGAATGATATCTAACTTTTCGAATCCAGCGTCAAAAATCTTGCGTTGAATCACGGGAATTTCCTCTCCATTTAAAACAGTAGCCACCAGACCATTTTTTGCCCACAAAACATCCTTCTCCGACGAAGTATACTTAGGAACATACATTTGTTCTTCAACCACCTCCTCCACCCTCTCAATACCCCTAACATCTCTACTAACCCCCTTCACCACACCATCTTCATTCCCACGCACAGCCCTAGCATAACCTCCATCCTTTCTATTCCTTCCCTCAAGACCAGACCTCCTGCCCTCATAATTTTTTTCTCCCTCATCTCCTACATCCTTTCTTTTTTCTTCCTCAATTTTTTTTTCTCCATTAAAACTTTTTTCTCCCTCTCCCCTCTCTCCACCCTCGTCCCTTTTATTGCCAAACCGATCAAAAGTGGAAACTTTAGCTACCACCCTCCAGTCTCCAAACCACACGTTATTCACTGCTTTTAAAAGCTTATCAACATCTTTAACATTACCGTACCGGACAAAACCAAAAGCAGCACCGTTTACATTACGTTTCCGTGCCAAATAGACATCCTCCATAACCCCACATACCTCAAAGCCTCTTCTCAAATCTATATAGGAAATATTGTGTGGAACATTTGTAAAATAAAAAGAGACAAATTTAGGGTTCACCGTAACTGGATGATCACATCGCACCACATCTGTCTGTTGAGGTACTGACTGCTTGCTTTTCTGATGAGTGCTCTTACTACCCTCTGCTAGACTTCTATTCTCCACATTATCAGGATGCTTCGAACGCGATCGCCGCTCCAAAACGTGCCTGTCTTCGTACGTCAAACTGTCACGCACACGAGCCCTACCTGGACGTTCATAATGGATGATTACCCTACCATCCTGCATCAGTTCCTGATTACCGCAATCAAAATCATCCTCTGAATCATAATGTGATGCTGAAGTATACCGAGCCCTAAC
The DNA here is from genome assembly GCF_051527215.1 of Medicago sativa. Classification (NCBI taxonomy): domain Eukaryota; kingdom Viridiplantae; phylum Streptophyta; class Magnoliopsida; order Fabales; family Fabaceae; genus Medicago; species Medicago sativa. Next base: position 28,110,195 of record NC_140749.1, on the reverse strand, counting down.
CCTAGACTGCCATTGCCGACGACCCCTCGAACCTCCATGCCGTTGATCCTCCCGAAGCCTGTCCCGTTGTCTGTCCACCTGTTCCTGCACTTTCCCCTTTCGCGGTCTCACGTCGGACCACTCTCCCCTACCCCCCCCCCATATACTGGCACCCTGCTTGGACCCCTTCCCCCCCTATGGTACCTTGCTTCCGGCGAAGGTGACTGCCGACGCGGTTGTCCCCGGTGGAAACGGGGATAGCCGCCTCTCTCTCTCTCTCTAGACCACGCTCTCTCTCTCTCTCTCTAAACATTTTAACTTAATTTTTGGACAATTAATTGGCAGCTTTATAATATAACAATTTGACAGATATGCTGGTGTTATCCTTTATATTCCAAGTATGTACTAATTGGCAGCTTTCTAATCTAAAGCATGTTGAGACCTACACTGATGTAATCATTTATATTCCAAGTATGTATTATATCTCAATTGCAATCTAACTTTCGGACTCATTAACTTTCCGACTCATATATGCTTATTTCAAACAAAACATACTGACAGTGAAAAGCTTATTTCTACCAAACAAATTAACATACATACGTATAACATGAGTTATTTTAACAGACGTTATAATATATCGCACCTACATTTTTTAATAAAAAGTGCAGGTAATGTTTTGAACTATATATGACCCGTGCGGCAGCACGGGTGAAAAGTCTAGTAACACCCTAAACTCAGTTGAATTACATGGGTAAGTTAAAACTTGCCATAATCATAAGGACAAGATATATAATCTAAGAAATTAAATAAATGAAATTAATTTATATGTGTGTACATGAATAAGAAAAAACAATCTAAAGACCTAATCTTCATTAGCTAAGCATTGCATCCTCGTCTTGCCGCTTGTTTATCTCAAAATATAAAACTAAATGGAATAGCTATATTATCTAAGTGAATTCTTCAACTGATCCACAAGAACTCTCTCCCTCTTTTTTTTTTTTTTTTTTTTTTTTTTTTTTTTTTTGAAGAAAACTCTCCTTTCTTAACATCTATGATATTCGGCTTCTATATAAACACCAACATAATTAAACAATAGTATAATAAATCCAATTAAAGATTGAACATACAATTTCTTACCAAGTTAATCGTTTAAATTGACCTTGTAATATATGTAAGGTTTGAAAAATGACATTGTAAAAATAAAAAAAAACATATTCTACCACTATAATTTGAGATTCTTCATACTTTTGAGTTTTGACCTTATAATAGACGCGAAGTTTAGAAAAATAACTTAGAAACTGAATTTTTTCATGATTATTTTTAGGCATATTTAGAATTTTCCGACAAGATTTAACTAAAAAAAAAAAGAATTTTCCAACAAGAGAATGATTAATTATGAATTTATGTTCCCATAATTATGAATTTCTTAAACAGTTTATAATTAATTTGTTCCTTATTTAAAAATACCAAAATTTTATGGTGAAGGTAATTATGATGTTCTAACCATACTGATCGTACCTGATCAGAAGGTGGTTGTCGGTGCTTGTATAATGTGGTGGTTCATGGTGGTGAAAGTATTCCGGTGAGCGTTGGACCGAATGGGGGGTGTGTACCTGCAGACACTCCGACGCTCAAGTAAGTAGAGGTTCAGAATGAGGGGTTTGAGAGCAGTGGCGGAGCCCTTCATGGGCTGAGGTGGGTCACGGCCCACCCCCAAAAATTAAAAAATCAACGATTATAGGTCTATTTTGCGAGATTTTATACAAGTTTGTGTCGGTTTTAGGTTTTGGTTGATCCAAATTCCCGTAAAGTGGTGTAGTGGCTCACCCAAAAAATTTAAATAATTCAATTATAGGTCTATTTTGCGATATTTTATACAATTTTATGTCAGATTTAGGTTTCGGTTGATCCAAATTCCCGTAAAGTGGTGTAGTGGTGTCATACCCTAATTTTGGACCTAAAAATACTGACTCAATTCTCCTTTTCTTGCATTTCAAGCCATTTGAACTATCTCTGAGCAATTACATCTTTCTTTGCATTTTATTTCAATATTATTTGCAAAATTCATGAAAAATGGTATTTTAGTCATTTCCTATGTCAAAATTTCTTTCAGTCTTTGAGAAATTGTTTGAGTCCTTTCAAATAGTTTGATAAGTCTTCATTTCAATTCTATGTCAAAATCCATTTCAAAAATATCATTTGAGTCATTTTGAGTCAGTTTTGCCCCTAGGGGCATTTTAGTCTTTTCATGTGTCAAAACTCTGTTCAAACCTTAAAAAATGTCCCTGAGTCTTTCAAGTTGGTTTAAATAAACTTTTGTTTCAATTCTCTTTTAAAAATCCATTTTAAAATTCGCATCTGAGTCATTTTTAGTCGTTTTAGCCCCAGGGGCATTTTGGTCATTTCACACGAAATTTCGGCAGAGAGAGGTTACTTTAAAGTACCTCATTTAGGCCATTGGTTCATTTTAGTCCGTTTTGTCAATTTTAGTCGTTTCACTTTACGTTTATTTCAAATTACGTTTTTTAATTCAATTTTATTATTTTTGTCCTAAAATTTCCAAAATTTGCATTCAAGTCCTTCTCCTAAGTTTTAAACGTTACTTTTAAGTCCTTTTTTCATTATTTTCGAATTTTAAGTCTTTTTTTGTAAAAAAGTCCTTTTGAGTCAATTGCAATTAAGTCCTTTTTGTCCCAAATATTGCAAAATGGTCCTTTTTTTGTCCAGGTCTTTTTTTTAGTTTTTTTTATTTTGCAGGTCAGTCCCCAAAGTTCCAAATATTGCAAAAAGGTCCCAAAATTCAGAAATTGCCCAAGGCCGAGCCATTTCCAGTCCAGTCCAGGTGTCAACTTTCCATTGGATTACAAGTACACATGTCAGCTATAAATACGACACATCATCAATACACAGAAAGGGAAGCCATTCATTCAGTGCCAACTCAACAAACACATTTTCATCCATTCTCTCTCCTCTAACAGAATCAAAACCGTTTCACCAAGAAAAAGATGAACATTCATCTTCATCATGCGTAAACCCTAATTTCCCAGCAATCAAAATTCAACAAAATTCAACGAATTCAAAGTGGTTCTCAGTAATCCATTGAAGGATCATCATCATCGAACCTTCAACTTCCACAATTCAAGCATAGACTCGTCACCGAAGCAACAAAGCTATACGATCATGGAGTTTGAGCGAGAGAAGAAGAAGGATTGAAGCTAGGGTTTAACCAGAGAAGAAGAAGAAACTCACCGATCTATTCTTCGGCTTCAGAAACAACAAATCAAATACCAAAAGAATCAGAAGCAATTACAAAGCTCATCAGTGGAATTTCCGTTCGAATCACCGAATAAAACAGGTAACACCACATACCTTTCTCAGTTTTTCTTTCAAGACATCAACGAAGGTGCGTGAGTGTGTTTAATCAACGGAACGATGTAGATCGGTGAATTTCAAGAAAGTTTTCAACGAAAAGTTTTAAGATCTAAAAGAAGTTCAAAAACCGTAAAGTTTTCTTCGATCTACAACGTTTCAGTGCTCATATGTGATTTCTGGCCTTAGATTTGTGTTTAGAAGGAAAAATAGAATAGATTAGGGTTTCGTTGCGTTTAAATCAGTGAAGTGTTAGCCTCGTCGGAATCTGGAGGTCACGGCGGTTGGGATGAAGATCACGGCGGAATCATGAAGATTCCGGCCGATCTTCATCTTCTCCGGCCAGTTTCATCCATAAACCGGTGAGGAGAATAGGGCGTTGTTTGAGAGAAGAGTGAGAGAGAGAAGACCTAGAGAGAGAAACGCAAGAGTGAAATGAATAAACCGGTCCTCAAAACCTTTTATAAGCAGACTGAACCGGTCTGGTTCAGCCTTGGACCACTGGTTTTACGTCCTGGCCATTAGATCTAGGGATTGATCCAGTTGGATCAATCCAACGGCCTTCTGTGATTCCTGAAGGATCCAGGATCCATTTCTCCCTTGGGCTTGGGTTTGGGCTTGGTTTTCCTGCGAAGTTCCCCTGTTTTTGCTATGTTTGTCACTACTTCTTGCTATTTGCACACCTTCATGCTCAAAAACTTTGTTAAAAATTCCAATTAATTTTTTCATGTGTTCTTGATTATGTTCTTGACTTTCTTGTGATGTTGTTATGTGTTGAATTTGGATTAAAAAATAAGTGGCATTTTTTTTAGTCAATTGTTCATTATATTTGTTAAATCTTGTGAAATTTTACATGTTTTTGTGGTTAAAAATTCTCTAAAAACTCCAAAAATTTTCATACATATTCCTTGATATTTTTATGGTATTTTTGTAATGATTCTAGCCTAGTGAAAATTGATAAAAATATATGTGGAGTTTTCTTGTGATTTTATGTTACTTTTTGTTAATTTCTTGTGAAATCCTTGCATGTTCTTGATCCCAAAATCTTGCTATGGTATATTGACCCTTGATATGAGAATTTACAATGTGTATACCTCTGATTTGGTGCTATTCTTTACTATTTGGGAGCTTGATTTGTTAATTTCTTGTTTTACAAGTCATGTAAATAATAGTTTGTGGAAATAAAGTGTGAAACATGCTTAAAAGGTGTCATAATTCTTGGTTTAATATTGTCTTATAATTTTCATGGCATAGCTGAAATGAAATTCTTTGAAGATTGTCATGGCATGAAAATTATAGGCCTTATGTTTGTGGGAGTTTTATGACAAAGTTTAGGCATATTTCACCACTTTTGTGTGCTAAGAGTTTGTTACTTTTTGTCAAGTTTCATTACTTTCCTATGCTATTTTACTTGCATCCATTTCAATCCTTATTATTCCTTGTGCCACTAACCATTTTGTTTCATGTTTCATGCATCTCCACAAGCATACTTCATTCTTCCATTATAGTTTCATTTCTTGCACTTTAAATCCCATATTAATACTTAGAATGTAACACCTAGGAAATCTTGTACCTTACTTTTATGCCATTTCTGATTCTTGCAAGACCATAGAATGTATCTAGGGTATGATGTAAAGGACAATGGACTCTAATGATGTACACTGACACAAGCACCGACACATGCACACACTTCACTTTAGATATATAGTTAGAATATGCATGTTTAGATGTATGTTTAGGATTGTATGTTTAGATGAATGTTTAGGCTTTATACTTAGAAAAATCATTTTCCAAAAAATATGAACAAATTTCACTCAAACCCTTTTTCATAATAAACCTTGGGATCAAAATCCCATTGAATTTTCCTTTTGTTTTCTTAATCAAATCCCAATGAACCTTAATCATACTTAGACCATATTTTGCAAATAACTAACTCCACCTCACATTTTTTCAATCTCATGCCTTTGAGGCCTCTTTCTATTCTTCAAAATCCCATTTTCAAACTTAAAATCAACCAACAAAAACAAAAACATTTTTGGAAGAGAACTACGGTGGATTTGATCCCTTAAATGGGTACGTAGGCAAGGAATCAAAATTCCTTCAATTCAACTAAAATAAAAATCCAAAAACATTCTTCCCCCTCCAATTCTTCACTTAGAAATTCTTAGATTTAAATAAATACCTTTAAAATAGCATTTAAAAATAAAGCGCGCGCGTAGAAATTAAAGACGGTTCCTATAGGATACTATAGTCGTTATGGGTGCCTAACACCTTCCCGTAGCGAAAACAACTCCCGAACCTCGATTCTCAAGGGTTTTGCTTACTTTTTCCCTTCCCAAGAAAAAATAAGATATCACCGGTTAAAAAGGTTCAAACGTAATCAATGTTTGACACCCGAAAACCAAGATAAAACAAGTGGTTCACCCAAAAAATTTAAATAATTCATTTATAGGTCTATTTTGCGAGATTTTATACAATTTTATGTCGTTTTTAGGTTTCGGTTGATCCAACACTAAAACTCCTTTACGCGGTAAATTTGCACATGAAATAATTGGTCACTTGAATGGATAAAAAATAATTTGCACATGAAATAATTGTGAAAATTCTTTCTATGTGTTTTTTATAAATGTCTCTGCAAACAGTTAGATCAGAATTTGATTTCTAGGTTGAAATCATTTTTTTTTTAGTTTTTGATGATTTGAAAAATTCATAATTAATTCTTCAATTGTTGAAAAAATTTAATTTTTTGGCTATATTTTAACATTATAAACATGTCTGCAAAAAATCATGAAAAAATTCAACCTCTAAGTCACTTTTTCGAACTTCGCCTATATTAGAGAGTAAAAAATAGGAAGAATCTTAAATTACAGGGGTAGAATACGTGTTTTTTTTTACAGGGTCGTTTTTCACACTTCACATAGATTACAAGATCAATTTAAACAATTAACCCCTTATCAATTTTTAAATCCATATTCCCTTGAGTTTGCGTATTCTCAGGAGTCTCTGTTCCATCAGAAGGAATCAAACCCACATCCGATGTGTATTTCCCACAGGGTGAAATCAAACCCTAACAGGTACATCACCCTTACAAGTTAATATTGACCATTTTACTTTACTAGTACATAATGCAACACATGACATTTTAGTACATTTATCTCAATAGATAACTGATGACAGATCATCTAGCTATTTTCAATATATTTTTCTGTCATTTTAGTAGTGATTTGACCCAAATAAGAGGAGTTTTAGAACAATTGCTTATGGTTTAATGGACATTTTATAATGTTTTCATATCAATTCATATAATTCTAGTTTTTCTCTAAACCAAACAATTCTTAGGTGTTTTTGATGTATTTCATTGAAAAATCATGTAATTTGGCAAAACAAGACACCACATGAAGAATTGGAAAAACGTGGAATGAAGATTCAAGAGGCCTCTAAAAACATTACAAGTTGGGTAAATTCTATCACAAGTTCCAAGACAAGTTTGAAGGAAGAAAGCACTAAAATAGACACGAAGAAAAAGGCAAAAACGCACTTGAAGCATGTGCCACACGCCCCCAGGTGTGCAACACAGTATTGAAGAGCGTTGTTTTTAATCACCACACGAAAGCGCGTACACCCACGTGGGAGGTGAGTACGGCTCTGTGAAAACTCAGCTTTCAGCTATGCTTTGACTACGGGTTTGGGGAAAAAGCCTAGTTTTTCAGCCCAAACTCATTTGGAATATGCCTATAAATACAAGGGCCTTCATTCACAAATTCTCATTTAGAACTTGGCGGTTCAATAGGAAGGAAAGCATTAGGCACATCAAAGGAGGAGTTTCTCCTAACCCTTCGTTATTAGAGTGTGTTTTATTTCTTTTATAAGTTGTTTTTAGTTACCATGAGTAACTAAACCCTAATTGGTTATGGTTCTAAGATGAACCTACATTTATTTGTTGGATCAATTTAATTCAAATCTTTTATTCAGTTATGTTATGAGATCTATTTAAATTTTATATGCGAAGATCTTAATGCTTTTACGAATTTTAGGGAGTGTGGCATACCTAGAGTTTCATACTAATCATAAAAATAGGAGGTTGCAGAAGATATTTCAGGTCGACTTTTCCAAATGTTTTTTTAAGAAGATAAATTAGCCCACCCAAATTGGCACCGGAGAGAATCGAACCTGAGACCTCAAGGAGGAGCAGACTTTTCCGAATGTTGCATTATAAACTTGATTAAGTCTCGTGGTCGACTTTTCCGAATGTTGCATTATATACTTGATTAAGTCCCCTTAGTAAGATTGGGTTAAGCCTATCCATTTAATCTACTAAGGACAAGTCAGAATGTGTGGTGAACGTCTAAGATTCATAGGCGAAGATGGATCCTTTAGATGACAATTTAGGAATAACAACTTTGTTTATGTTTCAATTACCTATGAGAACGTAAGTCCTCACCTTAATAACCTTACGAAGGCATACGAGACCATGTAGGATTGACGACCCTATACTATGTAACACTCGTATAACCTTATGATATTTAGCATGAGCAACTTGACATCCGGAGGGACGTTAAAATTGGACAAACTCATCACTTAAATAGAAATCTTGTCTCATAACTAATAATTTTTTGTTCTTAATCCAACAAGGAAATATCGGGTATTCGAAGAATCCTAACCACCGTTAAACTCTGCAATCAAAACCCATTTAATTTTCTACAATAAACATATAATTGCTCTGCGTAATCAAATCAAACTTGCAAACACTCCCCATTTATTTTCTTTTTAATTTACTGTTTTAATAAGTTTAGCTAGCTGCGTAGTTGAAACGACAATCCTTGTGGAGACGATTTTCCTTACTACTTTATTACTTAAAACGGTTTGGCACATCTGTTAAATTTAGTCAACAATATCTTTCTTTGATTAATCATAATCATCATAATGTATAACTTGTCCATTAATCAATAGATAACTCATTGGTTAATTATTACTCTTCATCAGGGTCGTTCCTATGAAATAGGAAGCCCGACTTTCATAATAAAAAAAGACCCCAATAAAATAAAAAATATATTTTTTAAGAGTGATCTTCTATTTAAATTGAAAATAACATTCGTAATCATAAAAAAATGTTTATCGTTGTAATTAACACAAAAAAATTCATATTTGTTCAACAAAAAAGATCCATATTCTAATCAATACTATAAAAATAGAACTTCAAATGATTATCTTTTTTATCAACCATTTTAGGTTGATCTATTAAAATACAACTTCAAATGATTACTTTTTTTTATCAACCCTTCTAGGTTGATGAAAGTTGATAAGACGAGTATGGGCAAAAAAAGTTTATAATGAGTTTTTTTTCCTAAGGAATAATTATAATGTTTGTTGTTAGAGCTTCGCAATTTTATACAACAAGTGTGAGCCAAAAATTACGAGAAGTGTTCTAATTAAAATAAGACAAAAATTATATTGTGTTTTTTATTTGTAAATATATAATTTAATAGGTTGGAGGTAGAAAGACCACCTCAAATCCATAATAAATTAGGTCCCCAAGGGCCAAGGGTGTTGAACTGAGGGCAATGGGATTATAAAAGGCAGCCTTCTATATATAAAAAAAAAAAAAAAAATTTGGGTCCCTAAATTTTTGAGGCCCAACTCGGTAGAGCTGTTTGCACCTCCAAAGGTCGGCCCTGCTATTCATATTTAACATATAGAATTGTTGGAACAAAATTATCACCTTCAAGAACTAAGCCTATTTGCTAAACAATCATGTTGCCATTTTTATCAAAGACCAAGCAATGTCAACCATCATTCTCTTAGAGCATAAATATCGGTTTAGAAATACAGTGTCTTTACTGAGGCAAAAAACAGTGTGTCAGAAAGATGGGGTTATTTGGGTGTGAAAGTGAACCAAAAATTTGCCACTGTTCCATTGCGATACTATGGTGGTTTAAGAATAAAAAAATATATAAAGTACAAATAACACATATTTATCACATTATGATTGGTTATTGTGGTTTTAATGGGACACATTTTAGAGTTTTAGAGGTGTGGTATGAATATTTAAAAAATGTAGATGAATGGTTTAAATAATTGGGATGGTATGGACCCATTTATACCACCCAAATGGGTGGTATGGATGTGGATGCTCTTAGGGTTTAACCTAAGTACTTATTGTCTTATTCTAATTCAGTCTCTTACATTCTTCATGACCTAAGAGCACATACTCAAACAAGAACAATGACACGATAACACTGATGATAATATGAGAAAATAAAATAATTTAATGTAATTATATATGACGGTGTCGAAAACCGACGCTTGTCCAACACCAAAGTATATACACAAACAAGGATTGTACGTGCTTCGTAGTTTATGACCAAAGGTTAGGTTATGACATGCTACTTTATTCTCTTATCTTATCCTAAGGCAATAATCATCATCTACCCATTACTATCATTAGGTCTCTTAAAGTATTCTTACACTTGATTACCAAGTCTTACCTAATTACGATGTTAAGAATTGGAATGTTTTTCCCTCAAAAAAAAAAAAAAAAGAATTGGAAGCATAAAACATACAAATTCTTATCCAAAATGATAGCAATTAGTTTCAACTACAACTGCAGATTTTTTTACTCAATTTTCTGCTTAAACGTGTATGAAAACTCAACCAAAATGTTCATAATTAGTCCCAAACATTGTCCTCGTGAGTTTAACTCAGTTGAAATGAACAATGCATAAAATATGCAAGGTCCGGGGTTCAAACCCTGACCACCACAAAAAAAAAAGTCCCAAACATTCACATTCAATTCCAATTCAATTACCCTCAATAATAAAAAAAATCAAGAGGAGTACTTAAAGTTATTGAGCATAGTTTATCATTCAATATAATGGATTGCTAAAATCTTCACTTGAACAACTCAAAATTTAGGGATTTCCACACTACAAGGCTCTAACTATATGAAAACTGCAAAAACTAGCATATACTCACAAACTTCTATTCACATAAAATCCCTAATAACAAGTAAAAACTATCTAATTTCAGCCCCCCAACTTATTTCCCCTTAATAATCTACAATTTCCCCAATTTTAACATTTATTTCTCATTTCCAAAACCAAGCCACAAGGGATAATGGTCTGTCGTGATAGTAGAATATTGAATAAACACACTTTATGTATAATTAAATATTTTATTACATGATGAAAAATTGTAATATGAGTAAAAGAATTCTACCGACACAAATAATGTGTATATTTGAAACAAGTATATTTATGTCATTGCTTCTAATTTGCCTAAGACATTTCAATTTAAAATTCAAATTGAGACATCAACAAATGCAATTAAGTGAAGACATTTAAGTTCAATAAAATTTCCTACACTGAGACAATATAATTGATGGATCGCAATGCTTTAAACCAATTTCATTCTCACCCTACAATTTCATTTTCAGCACTTTCCCATTTTCACAATTCCACTTTATCCCTCCATTTTTTTTTACATCTTGATGTATTTGCAAGTTCTTATTCGATATGAACAACAAACGAAAACGAAAGAAAAATGATGGTAATGAAAGATCAAATGATTCCGTCACATCTCCACTATCCAAACAAAATGATAATAACTAACAAGCCTTTAGATGAAAGGGAAAAATGTAATAGTGATATCCGATAGGTATACAATTGGTTTAGTTTCCTTTCAAAAAAAAAAAAAAATTGGTTTAGTTAATTTTTTTTTATTAAATTGTTTGATAATGTGATTATATCTTTTTTTATGTAACAAAGAAGCGGAACATCCATCTAAAGCTATGAAACACGGACACTCCACGGATATGCGTGTCCTCGTGTCGGACATGTGTCATGTGTCGTGTCCGACACCGACACGACACCAACACTTATAATTACACTGAATTATGTGATTTTTTTTTTCAAATTATTAGCTGTGTCGACGTTTCAGTGTCTTTATCGTGTCCGGTGTCCATATCCGTATCTGTGCTTCATAAATCTAAAGTGAAAAATGAATATAAGCACTTTATCAAACGATTTGATGAAAAAATCAAATAAATAAACAAATTTTGTGTCTATCTAATAGCATTATCACATATATACTTTTTTCCTTCATCTGAAGATTTGTTATGATCACTTTGTTTCGACAATGGAGATGTAACTGAATCATTTGATCTTTCATCACTGTCATCTGAATAAGTACTCACAAATACATTAATGGACTAAGATGTAAAATAATTAAAGACAAAAATGGGAATTATGGGAATGGGAGTGATGATATGCTGAGAATGAAGTTAAGAGAGTGAGAGGGAATGAAATTAGTTTAAAGTATTAAGATCCACCAATTATGCAATAGTGTAGGGATTTTTTAACTCTAATACCTCCACTTAATTGCATTTGTCGATGTCCCAATTTGAATTTCAAATTAAAATGCATTAGGCAAGATCAATATATATATATATATATATATATATATATACACGTATATTTGTCGGTTAAATTCTTATGGGAAATGCTAACAAGTGCCCCGGGCACTGGTTAAGAATACTAAAAAAGGAAGTTATATAGTATTTAATGCTTTGAAATTGTGTAATTAATATACAACAAGTCAAAAAAGGTTTCCTTTTATGGTCATAAATTACCTTTTTGTATCCTTAACCAGTACCCCGGAGCACCGGTTAGCAAGATCCAATTCTTATAGACTTATTTTAGTTACACCCCATGAAATTTAAGTTACACCCCTATTTGACAAAAATACCCTTCAATCCTTTTTAAATTTTCAGCAATTACCCTCTTCCTTTTCATCTTCTACTGCATTCAATAAAAACAATTGCACTCAATTTTCACTGTTGAACATAATTAAACTTTTACAATTCATCTTGGTTTTACCTAAATTTGGTAGTGTACGTGAAACATAATCACTGCAACACATTCAATACTTAGGGCAATTAAAAACATGAAAAGAAATTGAAAAGTGTTACTTAATTCACATGAATTAGTTACTTAAGTGATTTTTCTTCTGCACCTTGGTTGCACTTAGACTTAGAATGGATCAGTCCGAAATATAGGAACATATCGAAGAGCAATTTAGACAAATTCACCGATTCATAGCATACATGAATTCAAGGTAGTTTATTGAAGTTAAAAAAAAGATTGCAATTGAAAAATTTACTACGTGAACTAAATTCACTTAAGTGAAACAAACTTAAAGTTTTGAGTGAAACAAATCAGAACATGTATGTTACAAACTTAAAAAAAAAAAAGTTTGCATTAAAAAATATCCAAATAATTGTTTCAAAATAAAACATGTATGTTACAAACTTAAAAAAAAAAAGTTATAGAGAAAACGTGAAACAAATACTCCCTCCGTTTCACAATATTTGTCCATTTTGAAGAAATTACACATACCAAGGAATCAAATAAATGTCATTTTTGATGAAATTCTGTCTTATTTCTATAAGAGTGATGCTAATTAGTACGAGAGCCTCAAACGCACGAAGCCGCACGACGAGCTAAACTACAGGCAATTTACTTTATTTTTAGACTTATTGGTAGCTTATTGGTGCTTTTGTGTTCTTATATATAACATATAGCAAAAAAAATGTTACCAAAGATCTATATCATATACATCTAAGGATATCCACCTTTCCACATGTCAATGGTGAGATGAGACAAAGACATGCATGATTTGGAAAATACACAACATGAAAACGTGTTTTTGCACTTCAGAGACATATTTAGCCACTTTGACTCAAATTAAAATTAAGATAAAATACCAAACTACAATTATATATTAATTCGTGCAAATTTAACGAAGAAATTTCTCGTGCACTGTAGCATTTTCCTTTCTATAATACCCTTACTCATTTATTATTTCATTCTATTATTTTTCTTTCTACAATAAATAGGTAAGGGTAATATTGATAAACCAATAATTAATGCTGCATTGAAACTTGAAAGTGACAAGTAAGTGAAACAAAATTATTCTCCAAAATAGAAAGTATTGCGAAACGGAGGGAGTCGCTAACTCCTACTTAAATGAGAATAGCATCAAAATCATTAGGAAGTCAAAAATTAATGATCAACATATATAAGGAACCCCTTAAAAAACATAGATATGGAATCAAGGTAGTTCGGTTGGTAAAGACATTGCCATCAAATAGGTAAGAGCTAGGATTCAAACTCAGACTCTTGAAATTCTATCAATTATGATACTTGACCATAGCATATGGAATGTTAGCTAGCATGAGTTTTTTTTCATGGGATATTCGGTCACATCTCACCGGAAAAAAACTATTTTACTAGATAACTATTTTAGACATTGAATTTGTCCAATCAAGTAAATAGATAATTATTTTATTTTAATTACCTTCTTTGTTTGAGTCCCATAACTCTTGGCCCATTTTGGGATTCTTTCCATTAGTAATTGATTTCTTAATAAATTCAATTAATTGATATCTTAATTTATTTATCTTTTTATCAACACGGAATGTATGACAAAAAGGACATATTGTTGGCTGTTTTTGCACTGCTAACTCAAACTCAACACATAAAAAGGATCGGTAAACAAGGAAAAAAAAACATTGACTTATAGCCATTCAATATTACAAAAAAAAAAAAGAAAAAAAGAGAGAAACTAATGTTTCATATTTTTTTCTTCTATCTCTAGAGCTTAAGTGCTAAATCCAATGTTTGAGCACCCGAGTTGTCATCATCATTACCAACCAAATCAATGAAATCAATTTTCTTGATAGGTTTCTCAAGCTGCATGATATATGCCTTAGTACCATCATTTGAAGATTCTTCTTGTAGATGCTTCCATTGGTAAACATGTGAATTTGGCAAACCATGTTGTGTACGTTGCATAGAACCAACATTTAGAAAGTGGTTTCTTCTTGCTTGTGGTTGGAAAATCCTACCATCATTGATGTTTTGAGTGTCAATTGGAACATGAAAACCTGGTCGGGTACCATGAGAAGGAAATTGCACTTGAGGGTTGATATGGTCCGTCGAATAGAGTCTTCTTATTGCAGCCCCTTCGTTCTCCATGTGAGACTCAATGTGAGTTACGAGTGCTTGGGTGCTTATGAAAACTCCGTTGCATAATCTACATGCAACCGAGTTTAACACATCATGCCTCGTGTTACTAAAGCCATTGGTCATGGTGGTGGTAAATTTTTTTGGGGAAAATTACAGCAAAGGGTTCTGTGAAACTAATTAGTGAGCACTTTGGAAATTTCATGTGGGGCTTTTATAGATGACAAATGTATATTTTACATTTACTTTGCATGTGAGTATATATGGTATGTAGCATATATATGGTTACTTACCAGCTAATTAGAGAATTTTTTGCAAAACGTTTATGGTATTCTTAAAATGAAAAAAAGGTTCGATTCATTTAATCGTGTTATAAAATTAATTAAAATGGTATATAAATTGTAGAAGCTACTATTGGAAAATGATATAAATTAAGCATTTATCATATTTAAGAGGTTCTTTTAAAAAAATCATGTTAAAGGGGTAAGTAATAATATTTTGACCATATAACATGACCAAAAAAAAAAATGCATTACATAATTGCATAGAGAACTACGGAAATTTCATCAAAGTCTATATCAGAAACTTCTAAAAATATAATCTCAAGATTGGAAATAAGTCCTTGCACGCAGGGGTGAAAACATGTCAGACCGTCAGGGACCTACGACCTAGCATATTTTTTTTGAGGAAATACGACCTAGCATATTTAAAATTTAACTTGGCCCAATTTGTTTAATAAAAATGTCAGGCTTAAATTTTTTATAAAGCCTATTTACTTAGATAGGTCGGTCATGCTAAAGCTTACAAAAAGACCTATTCAGCCCGACCTATTAAGTTTTTTTATATATAATATATCTTCCATTATTGATATTTTTAAAGTTTTATTTTTATAAAGTCAATTCTTCATATGATTTGGTTAATTAGTAGCAGGTATATTGGTGTGATTATTGTTGGTCAATATGGCAAGGTAATGCACGCTGGGGGGGGGGGGGGTGAATAGCGTTTAAAAAATCTTATTTGAGTTTTTAGTGAAAGCGTTTTTAATCAAGGCGAATTACGACTTGTTGGATTATGCAAAGTTTAATGACTATGACAAAAATAATAAGTCTATGCACAAGGATAAGATTAACTTTGAATTGAGAGATTCTAAGTAATCTTAACACAATCTAATATTAATGAAATTCACCCTAGTTACAAAACAAGTACAATCTCAAACCAAACCTAAGAGCAATTAATCAATTATACTAATGAACACAATTGTGTAAGTGTTTGATAAATTGACAATGAATTAAGACTAAGTGTGATCTTATAGTAAAGTAAGATAGAGCAAATTCAAAGAAAAAAAATCAAGTGTAATGGCTTATACCTTGATCACACTCAATTAAAGAGGATATAGAAGAGAGAAGATACCGAGATTTTTAGTGGTTCACTCTTTCGTCCTCGCTTCGAGCTACATCCACTCTTCTTGATGGAAAACGTCTCCACCAAAGACTTCCACTAGAATAATGAATGTTTGATTACAAGAATTCCTTGAAACTACTTGCTCTTCAATTCCTATGCAATCACTCCCCAAGCTTCAAATAACCTTTGAAATTGGTGCTTCTTGATGTCTTCAAATCTTAAATCACCCGTGCAAACCTTGAAGTTCTTCACTCAAACTCTTCGATGCTCCGCCGGCAATTAGATCCCCTTGAACACAAGAACTTTAGAAAGAACTCCCAAGACCTTTGGAGGTGGAATGAGATTATTCACTTCACTTTAGAACCTTGATTTATCCAATCAATTTCCTTGAATGAACCAACTTACAATCTCTATAACACTTTAGCAATCTATGACTCAAAGAACAAAGTGATTCTAAGAAAAAGTGTTTAATCTTGAAGAATGTATGAACAACGAGGTCTGGAGACTCTAGAGAGAATAGATGCAAATGATTCAATATTTTGGGAGTTATGAGGAAATGACAATATATAGAAAAGGAGAGCAAGTGCAAATTTTCACCCAAAAACAACATAGTGAATCTGTAACACCCTAATTTTCTATTTTTAATTAATTTTATGAAGTTGGATAAGTGAAGTTTTGGTTAATATTATTATTGATGTTGCTTTTGATTTAGTGTTATTTTGTTGTTGAGAAAATAAAGTATTGATGATGACCGAGAAGTAGTATGAGAAATTAAATAAAATGAAAAGATGAATCAACATATGAATAATAAAGTCGAGAGGTGTAGAATATAAGTTTTAAATAAGTGGGGGAGAGATGGAGTAAAAGAATAGAGGGATGAGGAGAGAAAGGATCACAACAAGTGACCGATCCACATATAAATAGAAAAACATAGAGGTTAGGGAGTCAGTATTGCCGAACATGGAAAAGAAATAAGAAAGGAGCAGAGGAAGAGGAAAACCCTAGCTGCAACAAGGTTAAGCCAGAAACTGAAGATATTTGACGGATTCGAGGTAAGGGGAAGAATCTTTGCACTTTAGGGTATCTTAATATATAACGGGGGGTTGTTTAATTCTTAAGATTATGTTGTTGTTATGATGTGAGATGGTGATGAGAGATTGATGATGAACTAATTAAAGATGAAGTTGAAAGATGAGAATTGAGAAAAACTAGTTTATATTTTTTAATTGAATTTTTTAGCCTTAAAAAGAGTGGATAATCCGGTAGGTTAACAAAGAATTAGTGTTTGATTGATAGGGTAATCATGGGGTGAAGATTATGGTCGTGTTTGGAGAGTATAGGATCGAAAACAGAGTCGTAAAGGGTTCCCCTGGCGAAATTTGATGGTTAAATATGGCAAGTGTATCAAGTCGTTTACTAAGTAATAAAGTTATAGGTAGAGTATCGTATCCACAGGGATTGTCGTTTTGCCCAAAAAATTCGTGTTACTTATTTTTTTAAGTTGGCGATATAAAACATAAGGGTTAAAAGAGTTGCAATTTTTATCTGTTTGCAACAGAGCAAGTTTACCTGTTTTTGGTTGCAGAAAAGTAAGCAGCGATTAGGATTCCTCGAATCCCCCCTGTTTATATTGTTGGATATCAAGTAACAATCATGTCGCGTTTATTTATCTTTGGTAGACTATACAAGTGATGAGGCCGT
Source organism: Medicago sativa (assembly GCF_051527215.1). Classification (NCBI taxonomy): domain Eukaryota; kingdom Viridiplantae; phylum Streptophyta; class Magnoliopsida; order Fabales; family Fabaceae; genus Medicago; species Medicago sativa. The sequence goes on along the minus strand of NC_140749.1, from coordinate 28,092,724 downwards.
TGGTACGTTACTAACCTAATTTGGTCTATCCCTCCAATGGCTAACTGCACCTATTGATCGCACAGTGATCCTTACGTGCGGGGTCTTGCTAATTCAAAGGTAATTGAAACATAAACTTAAATTGGCTTTCTAGTGTTTCCCAAGGAAATGAAGGCCACGGTTCCCATAGGTCTTACCATCTATGAATCTTAGGACACTCATAACACACCCTTTCTCACTTACTTAATAGTTTTACAAACAAGCAGCCATTATCTACGTCTACTTTACTAAGGGTTTAAGAGAATGGTTTTATTAGGTTACATCTTATTTCCTTTATCTAGGCACTTGTTTCCATAATTACTAACCAGTTAAATCCTAGGTTCGGTAGAGCATCACTCAGTCTTAGTAATGTGACCTCCTAAGTACCTACAACTAGGGTCAACTCTCTTTCGATATCTTTCGCTAGTTAATAATCACTTACTTCCTAGACATATAATTATCAGTAAAAGGATATAAATATCAAGATATAAGCATCCAGTTAGTGATAGCAACATAAGGCCCTGTCACAACCTAAGTACCTAATCTAGGGTTGCACCTATCACAAAAATAAACTAAGGAATTTCCTAATAAAACTTAATAGCTAACAAAAGATAAATAAAATAAAAACGACATTATATTAAATAAATATCCAACAATTAAATAGAGGTTCATCTTAGAACTTTAACCTAAAAAGAATTAATTACACATGGTAACTAAAAACAAATTACTAAAGATAAAAACATACCCTAGAAAATCAAGGAGAAGATAGATTCTCCCCCGAAGCTCCAAAGTAGCCTTCCTCTTGAACTACCACAGTTCTGAACGAGAAATTCTGAATGAGGAAGGCTGGTATTTATAGTGGAGATTTCTAACTGGGTTCGGACTAAAAACACGGGCTAAACCCACAATGCGGGCTAGTATTTTTGTCGTTTTTAGGTCTTCCTCTTCAAATGACTTGCCTCGGAACTTGGGAACAGAATTCCTCCCTATGTAAAGTCTCCTGAGGCCTCTTGAATCTTCATTCTTGGTCTTCCCAAAGTCTTGACAATTCTTCAAATGTTCTTGATTTGCCGATTTGCATGATTTCTTCGTGAATTACTTCTAAAACCCCCTAATATTGCTATGTTTCGGGAAAATTAGAATTACATACTCAAATATAGAAAACATTACAAAAGTCCCGAAGTCATAGGCAATCGTTCTAATACTCCTCCTTTTTGCTGTTAAAATCTACTGAAAATGACTTAAAAACATGCTAAGTGTAACACCCCAAATTCCAAATTCTTAAAAAAATGAATAATATTATGATTAATTATCATTATAATGTATATCTCTGATAGGATGTGATAATTTTCTACTTGTTTGATTTGAGTGTTTGCATAGTAATTTACCGAAGTTTAATGATAGTAAAGCTATTTAAATTTTTTTTATTGATTTATTATTCTAATCATTATAGAAAAATGATAGTAGTTTACTAGGAGTATTTTTGGGACGATATTTGTTATGAGTGAGTAAAATATAATTAGTTTATATTATTCATGGGTGAAGAGAATAAATGAGTGGGTGTATATAATTGAGTGGGCCTAACTAGTAGAAAAATATATAAAACCAATGAGTGTTGGAATAGATTGGTCGATGTGCAATGTATCATACTTATATCTAATCTTTGTTAACATTGCTAATGACTTTGCAAACCCTAACCCTAATGTTTTTGGCTCCAATTCATTCTGGCCATTGGATGAATCTTTAACCTTGAGATACACTTCCAATGCAAAAAGTCTGTCTCATTATTCCAAAGCTTTATCACCTCTCCCTCTTTTTCCTCACCTACTCTCTCTCTCTCTCTCTCCCACTCACGTAATAACACACAGACGCTTTTCTTTCTCATCTTCAAAAACACACAAAAACCTTTCTTCTTCTTCTGCCTTCATTTCGATCCTCTAAAGTAAATGCATCATCATTGACTGCCGCGTCGGAATATGCTCTTCACCGTGCCGGAGTTGCACCACCGTTGTTAATCACCGCGTCGGATTCGCTCTTCATCGCGCCAGTGTCGCTGTCAGAAGCTTCTCCACCGTTCAATTTTTAATTCCGCCACTTCACCCGAAATCGCTGCGATAAAGATTGAGAGCGAAAAAAGAATCCTGCATCAAACAAAGTTAAGGTAATGATTAATGATTCGTTATACTTTGCTTGCTATAGATACATAGATGAATAAATTTGGTGGCTTGCCTTCATTTGATTTTGCTTGCTATTGAAATTTTGGATGAAGAATTTGAAAATTGTCTTCATATATTTTTATTGAATTGCACATGCAGGAGTGACAGATTCAAGCCTATTGTAGTTGATCCAGGAACATATTTAGCAAGGAGAAGTCAAATTTTTCAAGCTACAGAGAAGAGAGCAACACCTGATGCATTCAAACTCTTCATTGGTAAATATGTTTTCATTTGTTTCAATAGAGTGTGTTTCTTTTCTTTTTTTGTGTCTGCTCATTGATAAAAATTATAAAATAAAACAATGTAACGAGGCAGTAGCTATTCCTATTTATAAACCTGATAAATAGGACCAACTTAATCCATTGTGATGCACTTTGATTCCGCTTTGTTTCTCTCTGAAAAATTGTCATTTTTTATTTCTTAATTTTGTTACGGCAATTACTCATGTGAAGGAATCTTCGGATATTGCTGTTTGATTGGAAAAATAAATAAATAGGGTATTATAGTTTGGCTTTGTAGTCCTTTTTCCACGCAACATCTGTTTTAATTTTCTTGTGGCAGGGTGTTATTTATCATGCTCTTAATGTTGGTCAATGTTTATTCAAAAGAATGGTAGTGTAAACAAATATCTAATCATTCTCCACCTCTCTTTTTCTTCAATTTCATTCATTATTGGTAATAAATTTGCAATTAGGTTCACAACACAATCAGATTTCGGTCTCTGATGAGAATATATAGGGTCATAGTTGACGATTCAGTTTCATCTCAGTTTCACCCCACTTTCATCTTCTCTGTTTTGGCGACAATTCAATTTCGACCGTTGAGGTAAGAAGTATGGGATGAAATGGAACTAGATTGTAGCAGAAACATGGAATGGAACATGGTGTATCAGTTGTAGGTACTCCCTCTCTCACTATGTTTCCTCTCATTTAAAATTCTCTACTACCACCTTATATTTTTGAAAGATTTTGTTTTTAACTCAATTGAATTTTGAATTCCTCTTCTATTAGGTCATAATTTTTCTTACTCAATGTTTCATTCAAATTGGATTCTAAATCTGGGTTTTTCTTTGGCAATAAATGCTACTATTTGGTGAAGAATCAAAATATAGCAATTGGGTTTTCAGCTTTAGTTCAAAATAGTTGAAGAACTTAACGGGGTTGTGAGTTTTTGTTTTATATAATTTCTAATATGCGATTATGTCTTTTTTGCATGTTTGTCCATGATGTTTAACTCTGTATTTCCCTTTTTTTGTTACTTATGTAGGTTGTTTTGGTTTTTGTTCTAATCATGGAAAATCATTTGTGTAGCTAAAAGATAATTAGTATATGTCACTTTGTGTAGCTAAAACCATTTTCATTATATATGACCATGCTTTGCTGTCAAAGTTTATAAATGAAACCTATATGTGGTCATATTAAGCCTAATGCTATATCAATGTCACTTAAGTGAAGGAGGTGTGCACTGCTACCGTAATGCTTATCTTTTCCATCTGATGAATTCTAATGATCAAATTTAGTATATGCAAGGCTATATTACTCTGCATGATCATATTAGCAAAATGCTTGATAGAAAAGACTAAAGATAAATATTTTGAAATAGTCTTGGTATATGTAGCATAGTGATTGTTTTAATTATGCTTGAAAACTGCAGGACTTAACACTTGGAAAATAGGCAACCAAGATCCTATCTTCAAGCAATACAGCTTGCCAAAGGGTGAGGTTGGTTACCCCAGTGGAATTTTTCACCCTTTGAACTTTACACCAACTTTGGAGGCTAAAGAGAAGGAAATTTCTAACGGTAGATTGGCAATGTTTGCATTCTTGGGATTTATCAGTCAGCACAATGTCACAGGAAAAGAACGATTTGATAACCTCTTGCAGCACCTTTCAGACCCATGGCGGCAACTAAAATGTTTGTTGTATCCAATGACATGAAAGCCATCCAATTAATATATGATAATTCCCGTTCTTGGAGTGAAATCAGATCCTACATATATTTGAGTTTTACATGCATGTAGTCTTGGTTTAATTTTGATGTCTTAACTTTACTATATAGACAATTTATGTGATCTTTTGGATTATGCCAATTTGAGTTTTAAATTTATTACTAACAAGATTCATAAATTGACAAAAAAGTAATTGTTTACCTCTTATAAATAGAACCAAAAAAATATAACGAGAAAGATTAATCGTTAAAAACAATAGCGCTTCAACTCTAATAGACATGTGCGATAGAACGGATGACAATGGAGATTATATCAACACCACTTCAAATGTAGTGTATAAAGAGATATTCCAAAATGTGTGAATAACTGTTGTATGTCCTAAAATATTGATTATGTTGAATTGTTTTCGTTATCTATATAATAGATCATATTGCAATATATTAGCTTTTCCATTGTTTATGACCCGGGCGGTAGCACGGGTAAAAGTTCTAGTTTAGAATAAGAGAGACATAAAACCCTAGTAACCTAAAATCAGAGACGAGAGAAACAGAAGAACATGTACAGCAGCAGCTGTGCTATGTTAACTGAAAAGGGATAAACGAAAGCATGGACCGGGACCTGCGGTGAACATGAGAAAAATAAGAAATTAGCGCCGCCACCTACAATTGCTAGAGAAACAAGAGTGTTTGTTGTTGAAACCAAAAATCCTCTTCCATAGGTGAGCATATTTCACGATTTAGTTTTATATACTATATTATAAACGTTTTTTTGTTTGTTTTTGTTTATAGAAGATAATTAGAATCTTTTCGTAGTCATATTTTGGGATTATTATTTACTACGAGGATAACACTAGTGTAACATGATAAATAGGTATGAATTTGACAGTTTGATAATATTTATTTTGGTTGACAATGAATTATCATTGTTTCTTCATGTAAAAAGTGCTAAAGTGAAAATAGGTTGATTTTGTTTACAACAATTGATATTGGTGAATAGATAATTGGACATTGATTTAAATACCGGATGGTCTTCTGCCTTTTTAGAAAATAAAATCATGAGTACGATAGCCAATTTAATTTATTTTAGCATGTTCAGGTAAATGTATTTTAGCCAATTAAACCACTGTTGTAAAAATTAGGAATAAATTATCTCTATAAAAGTAAGCATCATATAAATAAAAGTGTCAATTAAATATTAAAAAGAATAATCAAGGGAGATTTCAAGGAAACTTATCTGTTCTTGAAATTGCGGTGATTTGCAGTCGACAGAATCGAAGTAAACAAACACAAAACCATGGAAGGAGATAACCTGCCAAACAGTAATCCATTATATAACATGAGGCGTGACAAAGTCACTGTCTTAAGGATTTATCCGCCTCATAAGCGCATATCCTCCCAGGATACAACATGTTCTTCCTTGATATGAATCACATCAGAGGCGACAGAACAGTTTGAATCTGATAAACAAAGGAGGATGCAACCCAGAATTAAAATAGTTGGGAGAAGAGAAAACTATAGTTTGGCAGGAAAGGAATATATTGTTCCACCGTATTCTTTCTATATAGATATGTATAGATCCCTTTTTTCTTGTTCAAAGCAATGGAAAAATGCACTAATAAAGAATGACCGTTTCTTCATTAAAAATAAGTAACGTGTGCAAATTAAATCATCATAAGGCCTTTGACCAAGCCAAGATAATAGGGAGGTAGTAAGACTAAATGAGTCATGGAGAGGTTTAAGGAATTTTGGTTAGCAAGATGGGAGAATAACAAACCGTCACATATTTATTTAATAATAATAATAAGAATAAAATAAATATTTATCTACTAAAATATTTTTCATATTTCTCATTTAAAGAAAAAGTAATTAAACTTTTGAAATATCTTCAAAATTTACAACAATCCCCCACATATTTATCTTCAAAATTTACAACAATCCCCCACATATTTCAAAAGTTAAAAAAATAAATTGAAAACGGACAAAATGAAATTTTCTGGGTAAACATCGTAGATGTAATGCATCGGAACGGTGTAGCAAGCTATGGAACCCGTCCTAGACTAATGAGACTTAACACACAGTGAATTGGTTTAGCAAGCTATGGAACCCAAGACACTTGTTGTATGCAAGAGGTCTCACAATCACATTACCCCCCCCCCCCCCCCCCCCCCCCCCCCCCCCCACAATTCTTGCTGTTACGCGGTTGTGCGCTAATATCCCGTGCGCGTGCCTGGTATTCATGAGTGCTCTAGAGACCCGCCAGGTCTCATGCAAGCGGCCCCACTTGACACTCATATAGGTGATTCCATCTAGTGCATGCTACAACCAAACACCACCCATAAGGGCTTATGGTAATCATTAAAAGCCTTTAAAGCTTATCCATCAATTTTATATTATTTAGCACATCTCATCCATTATCGTACATTATAGGAAAGAGACAACATTATTTTAGTGCTAACAGAACTAACAAGTAACTTGTTTTTACCCATTGAACCTTCTTCATGGGATCTCCAATCACAAAGGTTGGGTTCCCATTACTTGTCGTTTCGAGTGGCAAAGTCTCATTTCCCTAAATTTCTTCCCAAGGGGTTTTATATACGGATCCGCTAAATTCACAAATATTGACTAAGACGTCTCTAAGTCAATTAACCACATATTTCATCAAGTTTATAAAAATAAACTCGGATTACACAATAAATCAATACAGGTCGTTGTCTATTAAGCGACAACATGTTCATCAATAAGATAAAATCTACTTGTGATTTATTCTCATTGGATTCATATCTATTTGACATCTTTGTATTATTTTAATACAAAGGTTTATTCATACTGTAAACAATATCTCATATATTATCAAACTAATTTCCATAATATACTTCATCAGGTCTACTTAGATAAATACTAAGCGACAACATCTTTACAAAGGGGGAAAATAAATTTATGATTAGTTTTATTATACATGTATACTTGAAAAATTTTCAAGCTGCAATACCCCCACAATACGTAAAATAGGTAGATTTCTATTCAGGTCTACTTGAATTATTTTCAAGTGACAACATATCTACTGTGCTTATGCTTCGTGATTTTTTTACAGCTTTGCAATTAAACAGATAATAAAATACTCAAAATTTTGTAAACAATATCTCCTGTGTTTATTTTACTCATGTATATCATAAATTCTCTCCACAAATTTCTCAATATCATATACTTATCAAAACATTATACCATCACACTTCCTTATAATCTTACATCTAGTACGATGCAGACAAGAACAATTCAATCCAGATAAACAATTTGATTAATACAAAAATAATTAGATCATCCATGCCATGCTCAAAGTTAAAAATCACACAAGCGCATAAACTAGCAAATTAAGCCTCATAAAGCCTATAATTGTCTAACTGAGTTAACATCAAGAAATAAATATTGTGGTAATAGAGTGGGATAAAGAAATATAAGGATAAAAGCATGGTATCTACTATCAGGAAATAAGATGAACCAGGACTTACAACAAATCCAAAGATTATTCCCAAATTTTTCTTTTAAAAGAAACTATTCAAAACTGACTTGAAAATTCGATAAAATATAAACATGACATATTCACAAAGTTTCACTAATTTAGTCATTGATGTCTTTGTGGTATATTGATAGAGCCAAACCGCAAGTGCACGGTCTATCGAAGTAATAGTAGTAAAAGAGTATCGTTCCGCTAGGGAGTTATGAATTCGATTAACTTTTAGAGAATGATTAGAAGAGAAGAAAGATTATAAAATAGGGGGTTTTAAATAAGAGAAAATAACAATAATAAAATAAAAGGAGCCTTGGGACCATTGGTTCGTCATAACAACAAGTCCTTCACTAGCCAAGACTTTAACTTCTAATTTCATGTTTTACACCTTAATTTCTAAAGACCTGTTTCCCTTTAGCCCCTCACCTTTCCGATGAAAGTCCGGTGAGAGTTTACTCCTAGCAACCAAGCCTATTTCGCTGACTTGGCTGACTTGATTACTAGAAGATGCTTATAAGGATTGAAACTACTTGTGTCTCAATAATTGCAAAGACTATTTCGCTGCCTTTGCAATTATTGTTTAGATTCACTTGTTCCAACATCAAAGCTCCGCTTTCGCTTTATGAATTGATGTTTGGGATGATGGATTAACAATTATCAAACCCTTCACTTTCGCTTCTACAGTTTGATAATGGTTAATTCATGTTAAAACAATGAATCTAAATTAGAAATCAGAATTACATGAAATTAGGATTAAAGCATGGTTCGATTAGGATTACGTCATTAAACTTATCCAACAATCCCAAGACAAGAATAGTCTACTCACTAACGTTCATTGTCGACATAGAGAAGAAGGAGAAGAAGAAGAATATAAAATAACAATTAAAGTAAAAGTGAACTTTTATTCCAAGAACAAAAGATGAATGTTTATGATGGAGTGCTACTCTATTTATAGCTTTACAATTAACTTAAAATCTAAGCAAATATAAGGGCTAATTAGTAAAACTACAACAGAGTAACTTGGGCACGAAGAAAAAGCAGCAAAAGAGATTCTGGGAGGTGGCACGGCCGTGCCACATGTTGGCACGGGCCGTGCCAAGCTTCTGACTTTGTGGAGGCATATTTTTGTCTCGTATCTTCGTATTTTCGCACTGTATTTGCTCCAGTCCTCTTTCTTTTGCTCCAAGACACCTTCCACCATATATTCGTTCCTAAAATATAAAAATAGGAAATTGAAGTAAACTAGCTCAAAAAGGAAATAATATTTAAATAAAATAAATTCAAATCTAAATAAAACGAAACTAAATAATGCATTAAAATAGACTAAATATAGACTCATCATATATACAATTTTCTTGATCACTGTACTATTATGATAATGAGAGTGAGGATGTTTATATATGATGATCATGATGAATTTTAGTGATGATGAGAATGACGATAACTATACTATTATGATGATGTAAGTGAGGAGGTTTATATATGATGATGATGATGATGATGATGATGATGATGATGAGAGTGGTGATGATGATTTGTGTGCTTGCCTTAGAGTCATGCATTTTAGGGGGAGTCTTCAATTAATATGTGGATTATGTGACTGTATACATGTATTACTTGTCGAATTTAATTCTTTGTGTTCATATAGAGTCTAGAGCATGGTGTCGTGCATTAATGACGAGAAAAGTCCAGTAAAGAGTGCCAACAGAAACTTCATGGTTGGTTGGTGCTTAATGTAACACCCTCAAACCCCACTAACAATATTTAAAAATAAATCATAGTAAATACAAGGTTTAAGGTGTTATTTCTTCAAAATAAATCAAATAAAACATGCTTAGTTCGGCTTTCATAAAAAATTTCGCAACGGAATAATTACAAACTTTCCAAATATTCTCAAGGTCTCAACAACATAAATCAATCTCAGAATACATCAAATAAAACTCCATATTCATAACATAGTAGAACAAATAACAAAAATAAAAACTTCCGACGAAAGTCCTAATCAGAGCCTATAACTAGACTCCAAAAGCAATAAGAATATGAGGAAGCGTCAAGCTAGTCCTCGGTGCTCACGCCGTCTCAAGTGAACTCAATCATGCACGTCTACACCACCCAATAGAATGGCATAGTCGGAAGCCCGGAAAAGGGAGGTGAGATAAATATTCAACATAAAGAATATGAATAAACACAAGATTTCAGTTTCGTTCCAACCTAGTTGGAATGTTTCTGTCTCTCCCTAATGCCTAACCTAACTCAAGATTTATAATTAAAAAAATTAATTAGACAATTTCAATGAACCTAAAAAGTGAGTTTTTTTTTACTTATAATAAGGACCGGAGGAAATATTTTAAAAAACCAACAAATACTAGATTAATTCAGTATATTATACTAATTAAAACTGTGTGATTTTTAAGTCAAAAAATATGAGAAACGGGCCAATATTGAAGATCTCATTGTCTCTGGTTCAACTCCTAGTTTTTCATTATTTTCATTATTTCATTTTTAAATAGCGAGAGAGTACCTTGGTTTTGGCCTAATTTATCATTTATTTAAGGCTCATATGTCTTCAATACAATCTTTTTTACCTCCAATTCAGTCCAACTCTCTTTAATTCATTATTTTCATTATTTCATTTTTAAATAGCGAGAGAGTACCTTGGTTTTGGCCTAATTTATCATTTATTTAAGGCTCATATGTCTTCAATACAATCTTTTTTACCTCCAATTCAGTCCAACTCTCTTTAACATATTTGTATAAAATTGTAAAACTCTAACAGTAAACATTTTATTATTCTCTCATAAAAAAAACTTTAAAAACTTATTTTCCCATATTGTTTAGAAGATATTCGTTTGAAGTTTTTTTTTTAGGAATATTCATTTGAAGTTGTATTTTAATATTATTGATTAGAATATGACTTTTTTTTTGAGTTAGTTACAATATTGATGTTATTTTCAATTTAATTAGAAAATTGCTCTTTAAAAAAAATGACGTTTTTTATTTTATTAGGGGTGTATTTTTACTATGAGAGTCGGACATCCAATTTCATAGGAACGACCCTGAATATTATATTGGGTAATGTTAACACAAAAAAATAAGACTCCTTAGAAATTAAACTTCAGTTTTTTGAAAATGTCACTTGGTTGATAGATAAACAGATCGAGACTTGGCTTCCAAAAAAATAAAAATTAGACTTAAAAATCATTAAAAAATAAACAAATTTAAAACACACTAAGATATTCAATAATTCCATTAAGAAGTATTACGATAGGTAAAATATTGGGTTCTCAATCCCTCTGGTATTATTAAAATTGTGTATTACAACAAAAATTCAGCATCCCAATTATAGCTAAGAGGATCCCTTGGAGATTGAATCCTACATGTCCCTAATATCACCATTCCAATTATAGCAAAGAGGATGGTCTGGTTGAGTCAAACATGGCCCTGCTTTCACTATATAATAATTAAGAGTATCATCTTTTTCATCATCTCTAGATTGTACGAAAACATTAAACTTACGTTCCTCTTGATTACCATTCCAATTAAAAATACACCAGAATTATGTGCCGCCAAAAAAGTTATGATCAAATTTCCAACCAAAACTCTCACCATGGTGAAGAGTATGTTCTCCAAGATCATCATCTCCAGATCTGCAATGAAGGTACATATCCAAATTGTCTTCTAAAGAGTTAGCAACATTCACATGTTTATGGGCAACTACATGAACATTGTGCATTGATAGCAACATCAACGCACATAGCAGGAGCAATTTTTTGGTTAATAGAGACATTGCACTTTCAATAACTCTTTATTTTTTAAGTGAATAACTTTTGTTATATGAAGGTTACACTAATTGTTAATAGAGAAACATCTATTTATAGGCATCTTGGAAAGAAAACAAATATATTAAAAAAAGTTGAGATATGTATTTTAAGGTACTAAATTTAAATCCCCTCGAAATATTACTTTAAATTAAAAAAAAATGGTCAACAATGTCACTTTATTATTTTGGAAAGAAAACAATTTTTTGGTCCGTAGAGATATTACACTTTCAATAAATCTTTTTTCTTTTGGAAGTGAATCACTTTTGTTATATGAAGGTTACACTAATTGTTAAGAGAGAAAATGTATTTATAGGCGTTTTGGAAAGAAAACAAATATAAAAAAAGTTTAAATATGTATTTCAAGATACTAAATTTAAATCTCCCTCGAAATGTCACTCAAAATTAAAAAATGGTCAACAAAGTCACTTTATTGTTTTGGAAGAAAATAATTTTTTGGCCAATTTAGACATTACACTTTCAATAAATCTTTTTTTTGGAAGTGAATCACTTTTGTTATATGAAGATTACACTAAATGTTACGAGAGAAACATGTATTTGCATTTTGGAATGAAAACAAATATAAAAAAAAAAATATTGAATATGTATTTCAAGGTACTAAATTTAAATCTCCTCGAAATGTCACTTTAAATTAAAAAATGGTCAACAAAGTCACTTTATTATTTCGGAAAGAAAACAATTTTTTGGCCAATAGAGACACTACACGTACTTTCAATAAATCTTTTTGTTTTGGAAGTGAAACAGTTTTGTTATATGAAGTTTAGACTAATTGTTAAGAGAGAACATGTATTTATATGCGTTTTGGAAAGAAAACAAATATATAAAGTCTTCACTGTCTTCGGCAAATCGAGCATTGGCGAGAATGCATGGTATTCCTTCGACTAAAAAGTTTAAATATGTATTTTAAGGTACTAAATTTAAATCCCCTCGAAATGGTTTGCTTAATGAGGAAGTTTATGTCTCGCAACCATCCGGTTTTGAGGACCATGAGTACCCCGATCATGTTTTCAAATTAAAGAAAGCTCTTTATGGTCTCAAACAAGCTCCTAGAACTTTGTATGAGATATTGAACAAGTTTCTATTAGAAAAGGGTTTTACTCATAAAAAAGTGGACAACACCTTGTATGAGATATTGATGATATCATATTTGTGTCCACTCGTGAAAGTTTGCGTGGAGAGTTCTCAAAGCTTATGCAGGGTGAGTTTACCTTCTTTTTTGGATTGCAAATAAAACAAGTCAAGGAAGAAACTTTTATTATCCAAACAAAGTATTCATTGGAACTTCTCAAGAAGTTTGACATGCAAGGTTGCAAGTCCATCTTTACACCTATGGCCTCGGATCTTTCAATCGACAAGGATGAACATGCTATCAATTTAATGCCAAGAGGTGTGTGATCATCCAATTGGTTGTACATGATTGCTTTCATCTCCAACTGATATATAGGAAAAAAAAATGCATTGATCATACATTGCTTTGGTCCATTCACATTATTAGCTTATTCAAAGTCAATCACGCTTTTTGGCTTGTGTTCCTGATAAGCCATGTACCGTTTGATAAGCCATGTTGCTTTGGTCCATGGAAAACCTTTTTTGGCTTTGAATTCAATTTGGGTCAACATTGAATTCGGCGGTGAATACACATTCGTCTTACTTTCAATTGGTGTTGACTTGCTGATAAGCCATGTACCGTCTGTCACGTAGTATTTTGTGTAAGCAGGAGTGAATTCTGATGTTGGCAAGAATGAATTATTGCCTATTCCAGCGGCCAAAGGTGATTCTATTTGTATCATGAATATGAGAGAAACTTGTAGGAGTGCTGATGACAAGTCATCTTACGTTATTCTTAGCATGTTTTTTAGTAATTTTAAGTAGGTTTTAGCAACAAAAAAGAGAAGTATTAGAACAATTTCCTATGATTAATCAAACCTTTCTTATAAGCGATATTGACACCCAGCATGATTGCAACATTGCAAGCAATATTTTAATCAAACTCGTGCAACGCACGGGTTATATACCTAGTTATTGGAATTTGATGCTTACTAGCTCTTCAAAGGTTTTGAGTAGTAATTGGCAAGATTTTAACTCACATTTAATTGATGTAGAATTTTGATAAAAAAAAAAATACATTTATGTGTTGTGAGAGTTTTGTCTCTTTTTTGGTTCTGGATTGAACCAAGTTTATCGAAACTTATCAATGGCTTCCTTACCGTTGTGAAATTTGATGCTTACTAGCTCTTCAAAGGTTTCGAGTAGTAATTGGCAAGATTTTAACTCCCATTTAATTGATGTAGAATTTTGATAAAAAAATACATTTATGTGTTGTGAGAGTTTTGTCTCTTTTTTGGTTCTGGATTGAACCAAGTTTATCGAAACTTATCAATGGCTTCCTTACCATTGTGGTGATTCTTCATAGCTTAGCATTCCTTCTTGGATTGAAAGTGAGTGGGACACGTTCTTTTACCATTCCTTTCCCTAAAACCATCTTTTTATTTTACTTTTATTCCTATACGATTTGAGTTGTTCATCAAGTGGTATCAGAGCACGGTTTCGTTTGGGACAATTTTTGTTTCAAATTCGAAGTCTCTTCATTTCCATTGTTATCATTGCAATTAATTCCTTCACTTCACTTTGTTTTTAAAGTATTAGAAAGAAAAATGTTTCAAGAAATACCTTGTGGAGGGCTTCTCATGGTAAGGAGAATGTTGGGAAATCAAGTTATGGAAGAAGATACAAGTCAAAGAGAAAATATTGTCCCTGGATATTGTAGATCCCATTGTCTTTGGTTAAACTCCTAGTTTTTCATTATTTCAGTTTTAAATTAATTTTTTTTTCTAGCATGAGAGGGCCTTGGTTTTGGCCTAATTTATCATTTATTTAAGGCTCATATGTCTTAGATTCAATCTTTTTTTACCTCTAATTCAGTCCAACTCTCTTTAAAATTGTAAAACTCTAACAACAAACATTAATATTATTCTCTCATAAAAAATAAAACTTTATAAACATTTTTTTTCCATATTCGTCTTAGAAGATATTCATTTGAAGTTGTATTTTAATATTATTGATTAGAATATGATTTTTTTTTTTGTGTTAGTTACAATATTGATGTTATTTTTAATTTAATTAGAAGATTGCTCCTTAAAATAATGACGTTTTTATTTCATAGGAACGACTTTTAATATTATAATGGGTAATGTTAACACACAAAAAAATTAGACTCTTTAGAAACTAAATTTCAGTTTTTTGAAAGGTCACTTGGTTGACAGATAAACAGATCGAGACTTGCATCCAAAAAATAAAAACTAGACTTCAAAATCGTTAAAAAAAATAACAAAAATTTAAAACACACTAAGATATTAACTAATTCCATTAAGAAGTATTAAGATAGGTAAAACATTGGGTTCTCAATCCCTCTCGTATTATTAAAATCGTGTATTACATTAATAATTCAGCATCCCAACTATAGCAAAGAGGATCTCATGGAGATTGAATCCTACACGTCCCTAATATCACCATTCAAATTATAGCAAAGAGGATGGTCTGGTTGAGTCTGTAACACCCATACCAGACGTATCTAGAAAGTCTAGCACGTGTGTTTAATTTAGTACTGGATACATTAAAATTTACAACATTAAAACTGCCAGATGAATAATCTTATACAACAAATGTGTTTGTACAACATAAATACAACTCAGCTTTTCATAAATATACTATATGCAACCTTGTTTGTCCATACATCCTACAGCAATACAAACAAACACTTGTCGCATCATCCATTCGGCTACTAGCTTGCTAATCCAACCTGTTTATCTGAAACAAATAAGGATTGGGATGAGACATAATGTCTCAGTGAGTTCCCCTAAATCCTAGGCTATAGGCAACCTCAAGGGGAAACCTACGGTCACCACGTGTCTACATTACAACCTGGCGGTTGATTATACGTGTGTGAGGACTTGCATATTTAGACGGTAGTGCATACTAGTGCCGTCATAATCATATCTTAACTTTTTATAGGCTTACTATCATACGTGTCATGGCGGTCAAGGGATCCTAGGACCGCTATCTCAAGATATGTTAAACGCATCAAGACTTATCTTAACATATTCATGACACCATCCTAAACCGGACGATTAGGGGAACCTAAGGTCGTCATCGGCATAACATTCTTTACTTGATCTATTCCATATCTTATACTTATCTAATAGCATCTCATGCTATTGCTAGTAAACATAATCTTACATAAATTCATTCTTGCATATACATAACATAGTCAGGGTCATACTTGGTTAGCGTTGAACAAACATTAATTATCTTGATTCATTTTACGGATAGTCCCGGGTGGAGTAACCCCGAGAACAATCCCATACATGACCGATGTACGTACATCGGACTCCCTCGGTGTCGTGCGGGTCCCTTGCGGCTTAAACCGTTCCCCTTAGGTCGAGAACCTCCCGTATCCCCCTGGCGTGGATAACAAGAGACACGAGCACCTACGTCTTGTTTACTCGGTGACATGCGGGTCCCTTACGGCTTGAATCGTTCTCATCATGAGAACCCCTTGTATCCCCCTGATGTGGATAGCAAGAGACATGCCACCTACACTTATTCATTTTAATCATAACATAACATATCATGATAGGTTAAACCTATTTATGCTTACATGTTTACCTCGGAACCTTGATCGATCCGATTAATGGTAAAGTCTTATACATACTTGTTCATGCTTGTACGTTCTTAATCATGGTGGAGTGATTAACTAATCAAACCACATCTTAACATACATGTTATCTTATTCTTGTTCATGTGTGAAGATAATAAACTCCGCGTCTTATCATTCTAGGGATTCTTTCTAAACATGCTAGTTCTCGACTAACTATGTCGAGGCTCTAGTTATTTCCCTTGCTTAAAGAATATCTTGCTACCCCATTTCATATTGCTTAACATTCGCTCTTGCGTATCATCTATAAACAATCATTGTTAATGATTTGCCATGCCTTAATCTTGTTTAAAACCTTGTTTGGAATTGTACATTAAACACTTGGAATTGAGGGGTTCATTTTTCAATAAAAGTTTGCAAGAAACGAAGCTCAAAATACATTTCGGGACCTCCGGAACGTTTTAGAACATTTTCACAAAGTGCTGTCTAAAGCTGTGAACATTTCAGAACGTTTTCATAAAAGTGCTGTCAAAAGCTGCCTGGACGCTTTGAGGACGCTTTTGAGGACGCTTTAGCGTGCTGAGGACGCTTTTGGGACGCTTTAGCGTCCTCCAAGCGTGCAGGTCCAGTAGTTACGACATTTTGGACGCTTTAGCGTGCTGTGGACGCTTTAGCGTCCTGCCATCAGTCCAGAAGTGCAGAAATCGTATTTTGGCTTAAAATCTCAAGTTCCAAGTGATCTAATGCAACCCAATCATCCAATACATCATAAAAACGTTATATAACATGTGTATGGCAACAATTAACAATAATTGCTCATAATTAACACAAAGGGGCACTAAAACCCTAGTTTTAAAAACTAACATAATTCATGTTTTCATCACAAGATTATACAACCCAAAGGTGGGTAATCTAACTATGGAACTCACCTTAACATAATTTACACATGATTCCCAAGCTTTAAGCATTATCTTCACTTCACATGACCAAACCCTATCTTCTTGCCCCTTTTTGCTTTCTTTGCTCAAACCAAGCCAATCTTATTGTTTTCTTGCAATCCATAGCATCATGATCTTTGCTTGATCATCTTTACTCCAACCCAAAGCTTTCTAACCAAAACCCTAGTCTCAAAGGAATCTCTATGTGAGGAAATAGAGATATTAATCCAAAGCTTCTTGTTGTTCTTAAGAGAGGTGGAGAAGGAAACCATGTTGTTGTTTGATCCATGGGGGAGAAGATTTGATAACATGGTGAGGTAAGGAGAGAAGAGAGGGAACCGATGGAGAAGAGGGAAAGAAGAGAAAAGCCTTGCCAACATCTTAGGAGAGAGAATGGAGAAGAGGAAATGAGATATTTTTGGTGTCTCAACCAATTAAATATCCTTTCCCTCGCAATTACCATATTACCCTTGGCTTAAACGTATTTAATACGGCTATGATACTCTATCCGTATTAAGCTGACATAACATAAAATATTTCCAATAACTTACTTTTCATGAATTAAATTCATCTGACATAGTCAACAGGTAATATACCGATACTGTCAGGCGGGATATTACATTCTACCCCCCTTAAAGAAATTTCGTCCTCGAAATTTAGAGATCGACTACCAATCATCATGGCAAAAACTTACCATTCATGATCTGAGCCATACATCTTCTATTCATACATATTCAAAGGGTTCGTCGTATCATGTCCTCATCTTGTTTCTTAACCCACATGCAACTGAACATAACCTTCTGGATCTTAATATCCCTCAAAATGGAGAGTTAACTTGTTACATCAGGATTTAGAACATTCCTTGCTACATATAGACTTATCTTTTCGGACTCGTATCTTACCCGCTTAACATAAATCATTCATAAAAGTATCTTATCATAAACATGAACACTCAGGATTTGCCTTTTGACTGGAGTCCTACCGGAAACCAGGTTTGCCCTGCAGTGCTTACTTGTAACTTTAAAACATCATTTCATGCATACATAATTTTATCGGGTAAACATATAATTCATACCTCAGTTTTCTCGCTGAGTCTTGAGACACACGCCTCTTACTTGCATTACTCATATAAATCATTCCATAAATCTTGTATCTCTTTTCAGAGCCTTAGGAAATCTTCCAATTTCATTGCAATCTAATTGCATCTTATTGCACCCGAACTAATGGATAACTCACATATCTTGACATGAGAAAGTGGAATTAACAATACCATTCATCTGACAATTAATCACCAACGTTGTGGTTCACATGCTCTTGAAACTTTCTAGCCAATTTACTTGCACATACATCATACATTCTTAACACATCTCCGTGTATCTCGTAGGATATTGGCTTCATACAACATTGTCGTTTCCATAACATGTGCATACTTTCAAGTGCCGCCTCTTGTTAAATGATAACGATATATGTTCTAAAATCTTTCTTAAAGAATTTTTTTTTTCCTTAAACTTTGGTACTCGGGTTCTTGGAACGAATATATACATGACTAAAAAGATTTTATCATTTCCAAAACTGAATTTGTAACGGTACCACAGAACCACCGGACGAGTTTCTATATTTTGAAAAAGATTTAACAACTCGCCCCAAACTTGTACATGATAAGTTGGTCCTGAAGCTTGTACGTCTTAAGTGAATTTACTTACGACGTATCTCATCAGTTTCGAAAATATATAATTCCATGAGTTTAAAATAAGCAACGTTCCCAAGTTCTTTAATACCAATATTAGCTTTTAAAAGTTATAAAATCATGGTTTGACATGTCTTAACAAGTATCGTTGTCACTCAACAAGTATTGCATACAAAAGTATGAATCTCATAACGCATCACTCAAAAGTTGCTTCTCTCCCATGATAACATGCTTAACTTCGAAGATAATTCTTCCCTTGTTTAACCGATATACATACTTGCCATACCGCTTACATATCCATAGGAAATCCTTGGACCTCTTAACATTAACTTGTTCCTCTTCATCTTACTTAGGTGACGACACATACTTAAAACTTTTACTTTAGCCATCAAGGCTTGAATACAAATTCATCCTTACTTATCACATCGAGAACTCCTCGCTTGTCTTACGATGCATTCTTGTTAAACTTGTGTTACCAACCGAATATTCTTTCACACTAAAATTCCATGTTTCATGATTAACGATTAGCTTCCATAGCGCTACTCTGATTCCCACCGGTTGGCTTAAATTAATACTCTAATCCGTTAGAGCAATTGAGACTTCAATTCATGCTTATCACTTGAATACTTACTTCTTGAATTGTTCTCAAAATCCTCCATGTTGCAACCAACAACACAACCTTATACTTGTCTTGTAAATTCAAAACTCGTGATAACTTATCTTATACTCATAATTCTTGACTTGGGGGTAAACCTTACGTTCTTGCTAGTTGCATTCATCATACATATCATACTTGAACTTGTTTTCGAGAAATCTCGAATTCCTCTAACCAACTAATCTAACACTTGAACATATCTTGCTTGACATTTAACCTTGTACCTTCACATCCTCGTATACTATATTTTGCTTAATCATATCAATGCTTGCTCGTTAATTTTTCTTTTAAAGAAAACTTCGTACACTAACGTATGGGCCATTGACGTTGATGATTTTCTACTTTATAAATATATTCTGAGTTTAGGCCCCGGTCGTTGCTTTAAATTCATAGAACGAGTTGTTAACACATACGCGCCATCAAATCTAGACTCTAATAAGTCTAACCCGCTCTACGAGTGTAATAGTAAACCGGTTCCTAGAAAATCTCGTGAATTTTTTTTCAAAATATCAACCTCAATCACCCATACGTGTGGATATTTTTAAAATTCTTTAAACTTTATAACTCAACATCATATCGAGCCTTAGCAAGTCTATTAAGCAAAACATAGAATCGATAAATACGCTACAATTCCTCAAAATCCGAGAACCTTCAAACTCTTAATCTGAGATCTTTCTTGACTCTTGACACATTAACCTCCAAAGCTACCTTAAATCGTATCGATTTCGTCGATGGTTGCCCATGTCTTTTCCTTGAAAAAAAAATCTTAGGATATGATATGCATTCGTTACTTGAGGTCACAAAATATTTTCGTCACACATAAAAGATTATTGCGAAGACATCTCCCCAATAGTCATTGCAAACCATAGGAACGAATTGGTAGAAAACAAAAAGTTTCGTCCCAGGCTTGCTATTGGTGAGCTTCTCCAACTCTATTTTCCAGAAACATTCTTTGTATGAACTTTTATTCTCAAGTAACCAATGCACATCATTCATTCCTATCATCGTGAAACATTCTATAACATATTCATGGCAACATCAACCTTTTTGATACAATTCTTGGCACGTCAGAAATCAATGCCTTAATCCGGATAACACAAAACTTTCTCTTGAATCCTTATCTTCCTCCACTACGATTAACTTACCTCTTTACGTTGTCAATTACGCAACTTTCCGCACATACATGTCCTTAACTTCATTCACATATTGCTATTCCTGAGAGCCTGCCGACTCCGTCAACATATGTCGACTCCTATCTATCTTGTAACCTTGCACTGACATTCCAGAATGTCATAAACCCGTTCCAACAACTACTCTTACCGAAACTTTCGGTCATGGTTAAATACATATATTCAACTTCTTCACTTACGGATACATGGAGTATCACTATCATCTTACCCGACATTGTCGGAACGTTCATTCTTAACATACCTTATATATATTCCCGGAGGATTCCCACTTTTACTTGCTTTGTTCACCGGCCACCTTTTGGCACGGTCAAACTTCTTCATCACATACTTCGTTCCTCCTGGGTCCTATTCAGCTCTCAGGCATCCATTCTAATCGTTGAATGCTAAATTGAGTTGATCAGGCTCAACTAACAACAACAACTAGAACATTTACCCGGAACCCAATGGTCCCACTCCCTTAGTTGTAATTTAATGACCCAAGGCACGGTCTGAATCGACCTGCTCTGATACCAAATGTAACACCCATACCAGACGTATCTAGAAAGTCTAGCACGTGTGTTTAATTTAGTACTGGATACATTAAAATTTACAACATTAAAACTGCCAGATGAATAATCTTATACAACAAATGTGTTTGTACAACATAAATACAACTCAGCTTTTCATAAATATACTATATGCAACCTTGTTTGTCCATACATCCTACAGCAATACAAACAAACACTTGTCGCATCATCCATTCGGCTACTAGCTTGCTAATCCAACCTGTTTATCTGAAACAAATAAGGATTGGGATGAGACATAATGTCTCAGTGAGTTCCCCTAAATCCTAGGCTATAGGCAACCTCAAGGGGAAACCTACGGTCACCACGTGTCTACATTACAACCTGGCGGTTGATTATACGTGTGTGAGGACTTGCATATTTAGACGGTAGTGCATACTAGTGCCGTCATAATCATATCTTAACTTTTTATAGGCTTACTATCATACGTGTCATGGCGGTCAAGGGATCCTAGGACCGCTATCTCAAGATATGTTAAACGCATCAAGACTTATCTTAACATATTCATGACACCATCCTAAACCGGACGATTAGGGGAACCTAAGGTCGTCATCGGCATAACATTCTTTACTTGATCTATTCCATATCTTATACTTATCTAATAGCATCTCATGCTATTGCTAGTAAACATAATCTTACATAAATTCATTCTTGCATATACATAACATAGTCAGGGTCATACTTGGTTAGCGTTGAACAAACATTAATTATCTTGATTCATTTTACGGATAGTCCCGGGTGGAGTAACCCCGAGAACAATCCCATACATGACCGATGTACGTACATCGGACTCCCTCGGTGTCGTGCGGGTCCCTTGCGGCTTAAACCGTTCCCCTTAGGTCGAGAACCTCCCGTATCCCCCTGGCGTGGATAACAAGAGACACGAGCACCTACGTCTTGTTTACTCGGTGACATGCGGGTCCCTTACGGCTTGAATCGTTCTCATCATGAGAACCCCTTGTATCCCCCTGATGTGGATAGCAAGAGACATGCCACCTACACTTATTCATTTTAATCATAACATAACATATCATGATAGGTTAAACCTATTTATGCTTACATGTTTACCTCGGAACCTTGATCGATCCGATTAATGGTAAAGTCTTATACATACTTGTTCATGCTTGTACGTTCTTAATCATGGTGGAGTGATTAACTAATCAAACCACATCTTAACATACATGTTATCTTATTCTTGTTCATGTGTGAAGATAATAAACTCCGCGTCTTATCATTCTAGGGATTCTTTCTAAACATGCTAGTTCTCGACTAACTATGTCGAGGCTCTAGTTATTTCCCTTGCTTAAAGAATATCTTGCTACCCCATTTCATATTGCTTAACATTCGCTCTTGCGTATCATCTATAAACAATCATTGTTAATGATTTGCCATGCCTTAATCTTGTTTAAAACCTTGTTTGGAATTGTACATTAAACACTTGGAATTGAGGGGTTCATTTTTCAATAAAAGTTTGCAAGAAACGAAGCTCAAAATACATTTCGGGACCTCCGGAACGTTTTAGAACATTTTCACAAAGTGCTGTCTAAAGCTGTGAACATTTCAGAACGTTTTCATAAAAGTGCTGTCAAAAGCTGCCTGGACGCTTTGAGGACGCTTTTGAGGACGCTTTAGCGTGCTGAGGACGCTTTTGGGACGCTTTAGCGTCCTCCAAGCGTGCAGGTCCAGTAGTTACGACATTTTGGACGCTTTAGCGTGCTGTGGACGCTTTAGCGTCCTGCCATCAGTCCAGAAGTGCAGAAATCGTATTTTGGCTTAAAATCTCAAGTTCCAAGTGATCTAATGCAACCCAATCATCCAATACATCATAAAAACGTTATATAACATGTGTATGGCAACAATTAACAATAATTGCTCATAATTAACACAAAGGGGCACTAAAACCCTAGTTTTAAAAACTAACATAATTCATGTTTTCATCACAAGATTATACAACCCAAAGGTGGGTAATCTAACTATGGAACTCACCTTAACATAATTTACACATGATTCCCAAGCTTTAAGCATTATCTTCACTTCACATGACCAAACCCTATCTTCTTGCCCCTTTTTGCTTTCTTTGCTCAAACCAAGCCAATCTTATTGTTTTCTTGCAATCCATAGCATCATGATCTTTGCTTGATCATCTTTACTCCAACCCAAAGCTTTCTAACCAAAACCCTAGTCTCAAAGGAATCTCTATGTGAGGAAATAGAGATATTAATCCAAAGCTTCTTGTTGTTCTTAAGAGAGGTGGAGAAGGAAACCATGTTGTTGTTTGATCCATGGGGGAGAAGATTTGATAACATGGTGAGGTAAGGAGAGAAGAGAGGGAACCGATGGAGAAGAGGGAAAGAAGAGAAAAGCCTTGCCAACATCTTAGGAGAGAGAATGGAGAAGAGGAAATGAGATATTTTTGGTGTCTCAACCAATTAAATATCCTTTCCCTCGCAATTACCATATTACCCTTGGCTTAAACGTATTTAATACGGCTATGATACTCTATCCGTATTAAGCTGACATAACATAAAATATTTCCAATAACTTACTTTTCATGAATTAAATTCATCTGACATAGTCAACAGGTAATATACCGATACTGTCAGGCGGGATATTACAGAGTCAAACATGGTCCTGCTTTTACTATATAATAATTAAGAATATCATCTTTTTCATCATCTCTAGATTGTACAAAAACATCAACTTACGCTCCTCTTGATTACCATTCCAATTAAAAATACACCAGAATTTTGTGCCGCCAAAAAAGTTATGATCAAATTTCCAACCAAAACTCTCACCATGATGAAGAGTATGTTCTCCAAGATCATCATCTCCAGATCTGCAATGAAGGTACATATCCAAATTGTCTTCTAAAGAGTTAGCAACATTCACATGTTTATGGGCAACTACATGAACATTGTGCGTTGATAGCAATGTCAACGCACATAGCAGGAGCAATTTTTTGGTTAATAGAGACATTGCACTTTCAATAAATCTTTATTTTTTAATTGAATAACTTTTGTTATATGAAGGTTACACTAATTGTTAATAGAGAAACATCTATTTATAGGCATTTTGGAAAGAAAACAAATATATTAAAAAAAAGTACTAAATTTAAATCCCCTCGAAAAATCACTTTATATTATAAAAAAAACTTGTCAACAATGTCACTTTATTATTTTGGAAAGAAATTAATTTTTTCGTCCGTAGAGATATTACACTTTCAAATTAAAAAAAAAACTGGTCAACAATGTCACTTTATTATTTTGGAAAGAAAATAATTTTTTGGTCCGTAGAGATATGAACGCATGACCAGTGGTTGTGGTAGAAACCTGGATATATTTTTTTTGAGAAATAGAAACCTGGATATTGCAGATCCCATTGTCTCTGGTTCAACTCCTAGTTTTTCATTATTTCAGTTTTGGAAGTTATACCCCACACCCCTACTGTTATACATAAACTACCAAATTTACCCTTTATATAAAATAAGACACAATTCACCCTTTAACTTGTTCACTTCGCTCTCACCCCCACATTTTCTGGAAAAAAAAAATGGTCGTCGGGAAAAGAAAACTCCCACTCCTAACAAACAATAAGCTTTCTTTGATGAAATCATCAATTATTGATTATTCTTCAAATTGTTTCCAAAAAAATTAATATAATTTTTTGAATAAGAAACTATTACTAAAATTAACAATTATTAAAGTTGTCCATGATTGTATTCTTTTCAAAGAGGCATTCAAAAGACACTTACAAATTCAACCACTACTCTCGTTGAAGAAGAAGAAGCATAGACCTTAATCTCATGCTTTATTCTTGTGTTTTTTTTTTTTTTATAGAAAAATGAAGAAATTTTTTTTTTATAGTAATGTATTAACATTCTATAGGAGGATTTTAGTAACTAGATCAAACTTGGATTATATATATGTAGCTAGCTGCTATAAAGTGTTGTGAGGATTTCACAAAAATCTTGAACCGGAAAGGATTTATTGTGATTTCCGGTATGCATACTGAAAATGTTAAACATGAGTCTTCCGAATAATTTTTGGAAATGTAACAATGTGTATTCCGAAATTTTTTCGGAAAAGTTTCATAGTGGAAAAAAAATATTCATAAATACATACCTAATAGAATATTATGTAGGGGGTGAACTCATACTTAATTGAGAAATGTTAAAAATAAAGATGAAAAATTAATGTATAGAAGGTTAAATAGGAAAAGGGTTAAAATTGGAACGTTAAAAGATTTGTCGGGGTGAAAGTACATATGTAGAGGTATAGGGTAAAATTTCCTTCAGTTTTAAATTAATTTTTTTCTAGTAGAGGACCTTGATTTTGGCCTAATTTATCATTAATTTAAGGCTCATATGTCTTAGATTGTTATGGGGTTTAAGTTTTGTACCCCCCCCCCCCCCCCCCCCCCCCCCGCTATCTTGTTTTTTCGCTCTCTATATATACATTTTGGTAGTCTAGCACTTTGTTAGATACTCTTTGGTAAAAATAAAAAAGATTCAATCTTCTTTTACCTCCAATTCAGTCCAACTCTCTTTAAAATTGTAAAACTCTAACAACAAACATTAATATTATTCTCTCATAAAAAATAAAACTTTATAAACTTTTTTTTCCATATTCGTCTTACAAGATATTCATTTGAAGTTGTATTTTAATATTATTGATTAGAACATGATTTTTTTTTTTTGTGTTAGTTACAGTATTGATGTTATTTTTAATTTAATTAGAAGATTGCTCCTTAAAATAATGACGTTTTTATTTCATAGGAACGACTTTTAATATTATAATGGGTAATGTTAACACACAAAAAAATTAGACTCTTTAGAAACTAAATTTCAGTTTTTTGAAAGGTCACTTGGTTGACAGATAAACAGATCGAGACTTGCATCCAAAAAATAAAAACTAGACTTCAAAATCATTAAAAAAAAATAACAAAAATTTAAAACACACTAAGATATTAACTAATTCCATTAAGAAGTATTAAGATAGGTAAAACATTGGGTTCTCAATCCCTCTCGTATTATTAAAATCGTGTATTACATTAATAATTCAGCATCCCAACTATAGCAAAGAGGATCTCATGGAGATTGAATCCTACACGTCCCTAATATCACCATTCAAATTATAGCAAAGAGGATGGTCTGGTTGAGTCAAACATGGTCCTGCTTTTACTATATAATAATTAAGAATATCATCTTTTTCATCATCTCTAGATTGTACAAAAACATCAACTTACGCTCCTCTTGATTACCATTCCAATTAAAAATACACCAGAATTTTGTGCCGCCAAAAAAGTTATGATCAAATTTCCAACCAAAACTCTCACCATGATGAAGAGTATGTTCTCCAAGATCATCATCTCCAGATCTGCAATGAAGGTACATATCCAAATTGTCTTCTAAAGAGTCAGCAACATTCACATGTTTATGGGCAACTACATGAACATTGTGCGTTGATAGCAATGTCAACGCACATAGCAGGAGCAATTTTTTGGTTAATAGAGACATTGCACTTTCAATAAATCTTTATTTTTTAATTGAATAACTTTTGTTATATGAAGGTTACACTAATTGTTAATAGAGAAACATCTATTTATAGGCATTTTGGAAAGAAAACAAATATATTAAAAAAAAGTACTAAATTTAAATCCCCTCGAAAAATCACTTTAAATTATAAAAAAAAACTTGTCAACAATGTCACTTTATTATTTTGGAAAGAAATTAATTTTTTCGTCCGTAGAGATATTACACTTTCAAATTAAAAAAAAAACTGGTCAACAATGTCACTTTATTATTTTGGAAAGAAAATAATTTTTTGGTCCGTAGAGATATGAACGCATGACCAGTGGTTGTGGTAGAAACCTGGATATATTTTTTTTTGAGAAATAGAAACCTGGATATTGGAGATCCCATTGTCTCTGGTTCAACTCCTAGTTTTTCATTATTTCAGTTTTGGAAGTTATACCCCACACCCCTACTGTTATACTTTGACCCCAACATTTTACATAAACTACCAAATTTACCCTTTATATAAAATAAGACACAATTCACCCTTTAACTTGTTCACTTCGCTCTCACCCCCACATTTTCTGGAAAAAAAAAATGGTCGTCGGGAAAAGAAAACTCCCACTCCTAACAAACAATAAGCTTTCTTTCATGAAATCATCAATTATTGATTATTCTTCAAATTGTTTCCAAAAAAATTAATATAATTTTTTGAATAAGAAACTATTACTAAAATTAACAATTATTAAAGTTGTCCATGATTGTATTCTTTTCAAAGAGGCATTCAAAAGACACTTACAAATTCAACCACTACTCTCGTTGAAGAAGAAGAAGCATAGACCTTAATCTCATGCTTTATTCTTGTGTTTTTTTTTATAGAAAAATGAAGAAATTTTTTTTTTATAGTAATGTATTAACATTCTATAGGAGGATTTTAGTAACTAGATCAAACTTGGATTATATATATGTAGCTAGCTGCTATAAAGTGTTGTGAGGATTTCACAAAAATCTTGAACCGGAAAGGATTTATTGTGATTTCCGGCATGCATACTGAAAATGTTAAACATGAGTCTTCCGAATAATTTTTGGAAATGTAACAATGTGTATTCCGAAATTTTTTCGGAAAAGTTTCATAGTGGAAAAAAAATATTCATAAATACATACCTAATAGAATATTATGTAGGGGGTGAACTCATACTTAATTGAGAAATGTTAAAAATAAAGATGAAAAATTAATGTATAGAAGGTTAAATAGGAAAAGGGTTAAAATTGGAACTTTAAAAGATTTGTCGGGGTGAAAGTACATATGTAGGGGTATAGGGTAAAATTTCCTTCAGTTTTAAATTAATTTTTTTCTATGGTTTTGGCTTAATTTATCATTTATTTAAGGCTCATATGTCTTAGATTGTTATGGGGTTTAAGTTTTGCCCCCCCCCCCCCCCCCCCCCCTCTATATATATACATCTTGGTAGTCTAGCACTTTGCTAACTACTCTTTGGTAAAAATAAAAAAAACAAGATTCAATCTTTTTTTACCTCCAATTCAGTCCAACTCTCTTTAAAATTGTAAAACTCTAACAACAAACATTAATATTATTCTCTCATAAAAAATAAAACTTTATAAACTTTTTTTTTCCATATTCGTCTTAGAAGATATTCAGTTGAAGTTGTATTTTAATATTATTGATTAGAACATGATTTTTTTTTTGTGTTAGTTACAGTATTGATGTTATTTTTAATTTAATTAGAAGATTGCTCTTTTAAAAAAAATGACGTTTTTATTTCATAGGAACGACTTTTAATATTATAATTGGTAATGTTAACACACAAAAAAATTAGACTCTTTAGAAACTAAATTTCAGTTTTTTGAAAGGTCACATGGTTGACAGATAAACAGATCGAGACTTGCATCCAAAAAATAAAAACTAGACTTCAAAATCATTAAAAAAAATAACAAAAATTTTAAACACACTAAGATATTAAATAATTCCATTAAGAAGTATTAAGATAGGTAAAACATTGGGTTCTCAATCCCTCTCGTATTATTAAAATCGTGTATTACATTAATAATTCAGCATCGCAACTATAGCAAAGAGGATCTCATGGAGATTGAATCCTACATGTCCCTAATATCACCATTCCAATTATAGCAAAGAGGATGGTCTGGTTGAGTCAAACATGGTCCTGCTTTTACTATATAATAATTAAGAGTATCACCTTTTTCAACATCTCTAGATTGTACAAAAACATCAAACTTACGCTCCTCTTGATTACCATTCCAATTAAAAATACACCAGAATTTTGTGCCGCCAAAAAAGTTATGATCAAATTTCCAACCAAAACTCTCACCATGATGAAGAGTATGTTCTCCAAGATCATCATCTCCAGATCTGCAATGAAGGTACATATCCAAATTGTCTTCTAAAGAGTTAGCAACATTCACATGTTTATGGGCAACTACATGAACATTGTGCGTTGATAGCAATGTCAACGCACATAGCAGAAGCAATTTTTTGGTTAATAGAGACATTGCACTTTCAATAAATCTTTATTTTTTAATTGAATAACTTTTGTTATATGAAGGTTACACTAATTGTTAATAGAGAAACATCTATTTATAGGCATTTTGGAAAGAAAACAAATATATTAAAAAAAAGTACTAAATTCAAATCCCCTCGAAAAATCACTTTAAATTATAAAAAAAAACTGGTCAACAATGTCACTTTATTATTTTGGAAAGAAATTAATTTTTTGGTCCGTAGAGATATTACACTTTCAAATTAAAAAAAAAACTGGTCAACAATGTCACTTTATTATTTTGGAAAGAAAATAATTTTTTGGTCCGTAGAGATATGAACGCATGACCAGTGGTTGTGGTAGAAACCTGGATATATTTTTTTTAAGAAATAGAAACCTGGATATTGCAGATCCCATTGTCTCTGGTTTAACTCCTAGTTTTTCATTTTTTCAGTTTTGGAAGTTATACCTGTAACACCCATACTAAACGTATCTAGAAAGTTTAGCATGTGCGTTATCTTTAGTACTGGATACATTAAAATTTACAACATAAAAACTTCGAATGAATATATTAGACAACAATACGCGTTCGTACAAAACAATACTACACCTCTTGTCTAAAATATAATAAATGCATCCTTGAATCCATAATCATTCTGCAGCGGGTACGAACGAGCACTTGCTAAAATATCCATCCGGCTACTAACTTGTAATCCAACCTGTTTATCTGAAACAAATAAGGATTGGAATGAGACTTAATGTCTCAGTGAGTTCCCCTAAATCCTAGGCTATAGGTAACCTCAGGGGAAACCTACGGTCACCACGTGTCTACTTTACAACCTGACGGTTGATTATACGTGTGTGAGGACTTGCATACTTAGACGGTTGTGCATACTAGGGCCGTCATAATTCATCTTACTTGTTATAGGCTTACTATCATACGTGTCATGGCGGTCGTGGGGGACCTAAAACCGCATTGCCAAAGATACGCTCTACGTATCGAGGCCTAAACATATCATAATCATGGCACGATGCTAAACCGGACGATTAGGGGAAACCTAAGATCGTCATCGGTCTCCTGTTCATAACTTGTTCTATACATAACTTATACTTGTCTTAGCATCTAATGCTCTTAACTTGATCATACATGTAATCATTCTTGCATAAACATAACATAATCATAATCATGAGAAACATAATCGTGTCTAAGTTCATTCATTAGGTTAGCGTTGAACAAACAATTATTATCTTGATTCATTTTACGGATAGTCCCGGGTGGAGTAACCCCGAGATCAATCCCATACATGACCGATGTACGTACATCGGACTCCCTCGGTGTCGTGCGGGTCCCTTGCGGCTTAAATCGTTCCCCTTAGGTCGAGAACCTCCCGTATCCCCCTGGCGTGGATAACAAGAGACACGAGCACCTACGTCTTGCTTACTCAGTGACATGCGGGTCCCTTACGGCTTGAATCGTTCTCATTATGAGAACCCCTTGTATCCCCCTGATATGGATAGCAAGAGACATGTCACCTACACATATTAATCATGGTCTTGTCGTGCATATAAGTTAAACATATACATACTTGCTTGTTTACCTCGGAACCTTGACCGATCCGATTAATGGTAACTTATACTTGTTCATGCTTGTACATACTTAAACATGGTGGAGAGATTAACTAATCAAACCACAACTTATCATGCTTGCTATCTTATTCTTATTCATGTGCGAAGATAATATACTTCGTGTCTTATCATCTAGGGTTCTTACTAACATGCTAGTTCTCGACTACTATGTCGAGGCTCTAGTTCTTTCCCTTGCTTAATGAATAATTTGCTACCCACTCGTAAAGTCATTAGTTCACTCATATGCCATGCTACATTACACAAAGAAAAATACTTGCTTTACCTTCAAGAAAATCTTCTTACAACCTATGCCTTGGAATCATGATTGAGGGATTATAGTTTAAAAATATTGCTTGAAAAGAACCGCTCGCGAAACGCCAGACCCACCCGGAAGCGAACAAACAATGAGTTGCCCCACTGTTTGCTCGCCTTGGCGAGTGATTGTGTGTGGGAGGCGAGCACCTGCTCGCCATTGCGAGTAGGAGGCGAGTGGACACTGTTATACCCTAATTTTGGACCTAAAAATACTTATTCAATTCTTCTTTTCTTGCATTATAAGTCATTTGAACTGTCTCTGATCAATTGCATCTTTCTCTGCATTTTATTTCAATTTTATTTCCAAAATTCACATAGAAAGGCATTTTAGTCATTTCCTGCATTCAATTCATTTTAATCTTTGAAAATTGTTTTAGTCTTTTAAATTGGTTTGCATAAGTCCCTGTTTCAATCTCATGTCAAAATTCATTTCAAAAAATATCAGTTGAGTCATTTTTTAGTCAGTTTAGCCCCTAGGGGCATTTTAGTCATTTCCCATGATAAAATTTCTTTCAGTCTTTTAAAAATTTTGTTTGAGTCCTTTCAAATAGTTTGAATAAGTCTTCATTTCAATTCTATGTCAAAATCCATTTTAAAGTTGCATTTGAAGTCATTTTGAGTCAGTTTAGCCCCCAGGGGTATTTTAGTCTTTTCGTGTGTTAAAGTCCTGATTAAATTCTAAAAATTGTCTCTGAGTCCTTCAAATTGGTTTAAATAAACTTTTGTTTCAAATCCCTGTTAAAAATCCATTTTAAAATTTGCATCTGAGTCGTTTTTAGTCGTTTTGGTCCCAGGGGCATTTTGGTCATTTCACACGAAATTTCGGCAGAGAGAGGTTACTTTAAAGTACCTCATTTAAGCCATTGGTTCGTTTTAGTCCGTTTGGTGTTTTTTATTGGTTTCACTTTACGTTTATTCCAAATTACGTTTTTTATTCAATTTTATTAACTTTTCTTTATTTTAGTCCTAAGGTTCCAAAAATTGCACTTTAAGTCCCTTGAGTCATTTTATTTTCCTTTAGGTCCTTTTTTGATTCGTTTTTTTAGTCAAAACTTCTTGAGTCTTTTTGGTCAAATTACAGTCCACTTAAGTCTTAAAAATTGCATATTAGTCCAGTCCTTTTTATTGCAGATTGGTCCCCAAGGTCTTCAAATTTGCAGGAAGGCCCTCAGGCCCAAACTGGCCCAAGGTCGAGCCAAACAAGGTCCAGAACAGGTGTCAGTGAGATATTGGTCCAGTCATTACACTTGGCACCTATAAATGAGGGCCAACTCATCATTGCACAGCAGAATCACCATTCCAAAGAAGCCACATCATCATCAAACTCTAACAGATTCTCTCTCTCTTCCAAACCCTAACCACCGCAACAGAATCAATCACCACCACAAAAAACCACCGTAACCGAATTGAACCACCGTAACAAACACCAAATCACAACAATTTTTCACAAATTCGAACCAATTCATCACAAGTTCATAAGAGCTTCATCACAGAAAACTAAAATCCAGGATTTGACAACAAGAACAATTGGAATTGAAGTGTTTTGTTTCGAAGAAGTTCTCAGAGATTCGCAACGAATCTTCATCATCGAACGAAGAAAGCTCTGCAATTCCAACGCCGAATCGTCCAAAGGACGAAACAACGTGATCACAGAGAGTTTGAAGAAGAGGAGAAGAAGGATCAAAGGGAATCTGAACCAGCGAAGAAGAAGAAGATGAAGAACTGATTTATTTTCAGTTTCTGCGTAAAACTTACCACAAACATCAAAAGAAGATTCAGAATCCAAGTTTTCCGAAGAATCCAGTTCAAATCTCCAATCAAGCTCAAGTAAGTCCACAAAACCTTCTCGTTTTTTTCATATAATCATCATCGAAGGTTTGAATGTGAAAGTAAACGGTGAATCAAAGAAAAGATTTCGAAAGGATTCCAAAAAATTTCGAAACGAAACCCTAGAGCATAAAATCTCAAGGATTCACCGTTTGTTTCACGAAACAAAGCCCAAATTCGTAATCAGCGAAGAAAACGAGCTAGATCAGGGTTTAGTTTTAAGAAATTTTGAAAAAGTTCGAAACCCTAAAAACGAAGAATAAAAAGTCCGATCTACTTCGTTTTCTCCATGTTTTCCCAAAAATAACCTTGGATTCGTAAAGAGGGAAGGAAGACGGACGTTTCCATGTAAAAAATTCTTTCAGATCATCGGAGAAGACGAATATTCATCTTCCTCTGCCGTTCGTCCGCCGTCCTTCCCAGTTTCCGGCCAGGGTTAGGTTGCAGAGGTTTTAGAGAGAGAGAAGAGAGCGTTTAAGTTAGAGAGAGAGTGAAAAGGAAGGAATGAGGTGAACCGGCCTCAATCTCCCTTTATAAACGTATTTGAACCGGCCGGTTCACCCAAACCTTGCTGGTTCACTTGGTTCAGTTTTCCCTTTCAAACTGGATCATTCGTTTTGTATGATGAGGACGTGTACAACTATGATGTCTTGTTTCTGTGCGCCTGCGTGATATTACGGTGTGCTGCGTGTTTACGAGCGTTGGATCTAGGGTTTGTGGATCCTGGATCAATCTAACGTCCCTGGCACGTTTGGATAGTCCAGGATCCATGTTCCCTTGGGCCTGGGCTTGACTTCTGCGCAGAGTGTCCTCTGGTTTGTTTTTTTTGCTATTTCATGCGTGGTTCTTGCTTCTTGCACCCCTTTCAACTCAAAAATCTTTTGTAAAAACATCTAAAAAAAAATTCTTGAGTATTTTAATGCGTTTCTTGATACTTTTATGAGTGTTTTACATGTTAAAATGGGTAAAAATTTGTATGTGATGTGTCTTGTAGATAGCTTGTCCTCTTATTCAATCCTTGCAAGTTTTTACTATGTCTTGGTGTGATTTCTTTGTCCAATTGATGCATATGCTTATTGTGTGATCTTGTGATGTGTTGGTAACCAATTTGCATCTTTGCATTTACTGTTTGTAAGTAGAATTTGTCAATTTCTTGTCTTGCAAGTAATTGGGGGTTTTCTTGTGAAAATAAAGTATAAAATGTGCTTAAAGTGTGCTACGAGGCTTGGCATGGCATTGTTTCATAATTCTTGTGTTAGGACTGAATTGAAATACTTTGTGGAGTGTCAAAATGGGAGGGTTATGGGTCATATGTTTGCCTTGTTACTGTGATGAACTTTTAAGCATATTTAGATACTTGTTTTGTTAAGTTTTTGTGTCATTTTGTTAAGTGCTATCTTGCTTACTTATAGTTATTACCCTATTATGCCTCACCTTCACTAACACTTTCATCTCATGTTTCATTCATAAGCATTCCACACTTCATCTTCCTCTCCATCTTATCTCTTGCACTTTAAGTTTCAATTTCATGCAAAAATTAGAATGTAATAATTAGGGGGCCTTTGTAATATTTTACTTTCATGTCATTTAAATTCTTGCAAGACCATAGAATGTATCTAGGCCAATGATGTAATAAGGACAATGGACTCTAATGATGTACACCGACACAAGCACCGACACATGCACACACCTCACTTTAGGTATATAGCTAGAATATGCGTGTTTAGATGTATGTTTAGGATTGTATGTTTAGATGAATGTTTAGGCTTGATACTTAGAAAAACCAATTTTCCAAAAAAATGTGAACAATACCACTCAAATCATTTTCTAAATAAACCTTGGGATCAAAATCCCATTGTATTTTCCTTTTTCATTTTCTTAATCAAATTTCAATGAACTTTAATCATACTTGGACTCCTTTTGCAAAATAACTAATCAAACCCCACTTTTTCTTAATTCTCATGCCCTTGAGGCCTCTCAATCTCTATTCTTCAAAATCCATTTTCAAACTTAAAATCAACCAACAAAAACGAAAACATTTTTGGAAGAGAACTACGGTGGATTTGATCCCTTAAACGGGTACGTAGGCAAGGAACAAAATTCCTTCAATTCAATTAAAATAAAAAATCCAAAAACATTCTTCTCCCTCCAATTCTTCACTTAGAAAACTCTTAGGCTTAAATAAACACTTTCAAATAGCATTTAAAAATAAAGCGCGCGCGTAGAAATTAAAGACGGTTCCTATAGGATACTATAGTCGTTATGGGTGCCTAACACCTTCCCGTAGCGAAAACGACTCCCGGACCTCGATTCTCAAGGGTTTTGCTTACTTTTTCCCTTCCCAAGAAAAAATAAGATATCACCGGTTTGAAAGGTTCAAACGTAATCAATGTTTGACACCCGAAAACCAAGATAAAACAGCTGGCGACTTCACTGGGGAGATTCGAGAGTTACGCCTAGTCTTTATTTCCACGCTTGCGCTTTCGTTTTTACTTGCCTCTTTTACATGCTTTCCTATGTGAATAAATGTTTAATTTCTTGCAAACGTGTGGGGTGAGAATATCAAAAGTCCTGCACCCGGGCTGAGTGAACTTAGGATTTAGGAGGGATATAATCGACAATTCATTCCGGGGGTTGCCTCGTGTTTTGGATTATGCGATCAATCCCACATAGCTGAGGCATTTTGGGGGTGATGTTGTCGGCGCGTGTTGTCGCGTTTAGGCACTTTACTTCTAATTTTTCTATGACGCTATGAACCGTAGATAACCAAACCCATCCATGGCCATTTTCTAGGATGTAGTGCGGAGGCTAAACCGAGTGTTGTCTCGAGTTTTAGTCGTCACACGATACTACACTCAAGTTAGACCTTCCGCGGATAATCATGGAGCGAGTGTTGTCTCGTGACACCGTGATATACGTCGGAGAGGTTGCAACTTGGAAACCTTTTTAGAACCCGGTTACTATTATCCTAAAGCCCTAGATTCACCGGACACCGTGTCCACCCATGACTCCTCGACTTTGAACTTCAAACCCACCATGTTTTCTCCGAACTTGAACATAATCATGCATTCATGCATTCATGCATACATGCATAAACTTTTTTCCATGCATTTATCGGAAGACTTAGACAAGTCATCTTTTGAACATCACGGATGTGAACACCAAATGATACCATCTCAACTAAACTTCTAGTTTTGCTCAAGATCTTCAAATAAAACCGTGTTTCTCCGTGATGTTCACAACCACTTTGACAAGTCTTCTGACAAAAAAAAAGAGAGTCTTTTTACATTTGCATATCATGCATCATATGCATCATTCATCGGTCACAAATGGCTTCCCGTGCTCATTGTCTCCTGGTTTTGTCCGCCGCAGTCTGAAAAGTGGCTCGTGCTCGCAAGGTTTACCAACCAGATAGAGTTCATCAAACAAGATTTCACAAGAGAAGAAACATGGCTAACCTTGAGGAAGAGAATGCCAGCCCCTCGGGCCAGCCCATTGAAGAGTCTAATCTGGACGAGATTTTGAGGCTCATCAAAAAGAGTGACTATAAGATTGTTGACCAGCTGCTGCAAACCCCGTCAAAGATATCCATCCTGTCTCTGCTCATGAGCTCAGAGGCTCACAGGAAGGTGTTGATGAAGATACTTGAGCAAGCTTATGTTGATCACGAAGTCTCTGTGGATCAGTTTGATGGGATAGTGAGTAATATTACTGCCTGCAACAACTTGGGGTTTGGTGACGATGAACTCCCCGAGGCAGGGAAGCACCACAACTTGGCTCTGCATATATCAGTGCATTGTAAGTCTGACATGATATCCAATGTGTTGGTGGACACTGGATCCTCCCTGAATGTAATGCCTGAATCCACACTAAGGCAATTGAGCCATCATGGAATTTCTCTGAGGGGAAGCAGCTACTTGGTCAAAGCGTTTGACGGGTCTCGCAAAGATGTTCTGGGAGAAGTAGACTTGCCAATCACCATTGGTCCTGAGACATTTCAGATTACTTTCCAAGTCATGGACATCAATGCTTCTTACAGTTGTCTCCTCGGAAGGCCGTGGATTCACGACGCTGGAGCGGTAACTTCTACTTTGCATCAGAAACTCAAGTTTATGAGGAATGGTAAGATTGTCACTGTACATGGTGAAGAAGCATATCTGGTTAGCCAAGTGTCATCTTTCTCTTGTGTTGAAGCAGGGTCCGCTGAAGGGACGTCATTTCATGGCTTGACCGTTGAAGGTGCAGAGCCCCGGAGAGCGGGTACTAGCATAGCTTCATTGAAAGATGCCCAGAAAGCTGTTCAAGAAGGGCAAGTTGCCGGCTGGGGCAAAGTGATTCAGATTTTGGAAAACAAGCGTAAAGAGGGCCTTGGATTCTCCCCAATCTCTGGTGTTTCAACAGGAACTTTCTACAGTGCTGGGTTCATCAATGCTATTGCTGAAGATACTGCTGAGAGTAGTCACGTGCCTACATTTGTTGTACCTGGAGGCACTGTGAGAAATTGGGAGGCCATTGATGTTCCTTTAGTCATGCATGCTTCCATGCAATGTGTCTTGTTGTTCATGCTTTTCTTTGTTTTCAAAATAACAATCCTTTCGCTCTGCCCAAGGCGAAAGTGATATCATTGTAAGGGCATGTTTGTTTCGGCATTGCCGTTATCAATAAAAGTTGTCGTCTTTTCCGCGACTCTTTGTTTTTTTTACTTTTTAGTGCCTTTTTCTTGGAAATAATGGTAATGCCAGAAAAAACCAAAACATCTGTATTTTCTTATTAATTTCAAAAATCTGCATAAAAAAACACTTTTTCTAAAATCATCCCAATCATATTATGCAGATTGAACCACAATAAACCCGTTGAACACAGTGACCCTATGGTTCCTCCAAATTTTGAATTCCCTGTATATGAAGCTGAAGATGAGGATGATGATGAAGAGATACCGTATGAGATCACTTAACTGCTTGAGCAAGAAAGAAGAGCCATTCAGCCTCACCAGGAAGAGATTGAGCTTATCAACCTGGGTACTGAAGAGAACAAGCGAGAGATCAAGATCGGTGCTGCACTTGAGCCAGAAGTGAAAAGGAAGATTACTCAGCTTCTCCATGATTATCCAGATGTCTTTGCATGGTCCTATGAAGATATGCCGGGTCTAGATCCCAAGATTGTGGAACACCGAATACCGACAAAACCTGAATGTCCTCCTGTCAAGCAGAAATTGAGAAGGTCTCGTCCAGACATGGCTCTTAAGATCAAGGCTGAAGTACAAAAGCAAATTGATGCGGGTTTCCTCATGACGGCTGAATATCCTGAGTGGATTACCAACATCGTACCGGTGCCAAAGAAAGATGGGAAAGTTCGAATGTGTGTTGATTACAGAGATTTGAATAAAGCCAGTCCGAAAGATAACTTCCCATTGCCTCATATTGATGTTCTTGTTGACAGTACTGCTCAGTCCAAGGTGTTCTCCTTCATGGATGGTTTCTCTGGCTATAACCAAATACGAACGTCACCTGAAGATAGAGAAAAGACGTCCTTCATTACTCCGTGGGGAACATTCTGTTATAAAGTGATGCCGTTTGGCTTGATAAATGCTGGTGTAACCTATCAAAGGGGTATGACAACTCTGTTTCATGATATGATTCACAAAGAGATTGAAGTATATGTTGATGATATGATTGTGAAATCAAGTGATGAAGAGCAGCATGTTGTATATTTGCAAAAGATGTTTGAAAGATTAAGAAAGTACAAGCTGCGGTTGAATCCTAACAAGTGTACATTTGGTGTAAGATCGGGAAAGTTGCTAGGCTTCATTGTCAACCAAAGAGGCATTGAAGTTGATCCTGACAAAGTCCGAGCCATCAGAGAGATGCCGGCCCCTCAAACTGAGAAGCAAGTCAGAGGTTTCCTCGGACGTCTGAATTACATTTCAAGATTTATATCTCACATGACCACTACCTGCGGTCCAATTTTCAAATTACTCAGAAAGAATCAGCCTGTTGTATGGAATGATGAATGCCAGGAAGCTTTTGATAGCATTAAAGAATACCTGTTGGAACCACCTATCCTTGCCCCGCCAGTGGAAGGAAGGCCTTTGATAATGTATCTCTCAATGTTAGATGATTCTGTGGGTTGTGTCCTCGGTCAACAAGACGAGACTGGAAAGAAAGAGCATGCTATCTACTATCTGAGCAAGAAA
The DNA here is from genome assembly GCF_051527215.1 of Medicago sativa. Taxonomy (NCBI): domain Eukaryota; kingdom Viridiplantae; phylum Streptophyta; class Magnoliopsida; order Fabales; family Fabaceae; genus Medicago; species Medicago sativa. Next base: position 28,053,523 of record NC_140749.1, on the reverse strand, counting down.
TTCACCGACTGTGAGACTCGCTATACAATGCTTGAAAAGACTTGTTGTGCTTTAGCTTGGGCTGCCAAACGCCTGCGTCATTATATGGTGAATCATACAACTTGGTTGATATCCCGAATGGATCCAATCAAGTACATCTTTGAAAAGCCTGCTGTTACGGGAAAGATTGCGCGTTGGCAAATGTTGTTGTCTGAATATGATATTGTGTACAAAGCTCAGAAAGCAATCAAAGGAAGTGTCCTTGCAGAGCATCTTGCTTGTCAACCTCTTGATGATTACCAGCCGATTAAGTTCGATTTCCCTGATGAAGAGATTATGTATTTGAAAGCGAAAGACTGTGAAGAACCACTGATCAACGAAGGGCCGGACCCCAACAGCAAATGGGGGTTGGTATTTGATGGTGCTGTTAATGCTTATGGTAAAGGGATTGGAGCCATCATTGTAACTCCACAGGGGCACCACATTCCTTTCACCGCTCGAATAACTTTTGAATGCACAAACAATATAGCTGAATATGAAGCATGCATCTTGGGCATTGAAGAAGCCCTGGATCTGAGAATTAAGCACCTTGACATCTATGGAGATTCTGCACTTGTTATTAATCAGATAAAAGGTGAATGGGAGACTCATCATGAGAAGCTGATCCCGTACCGTGACTATGCAAGACGTCTGTTGACATATTTTACCAAGGTTGAGCTGCACCATATCCCTCGGGATGAAAATCAGATGGCTGATGCTCTTGCTACTTTATCTTCCATGTTTCGTGTCAATCACTGGAATGACGTGCCCGTAATCAAAGTGCAGCGTCTCGATAGACCCGCACATGTGTTTACTATTGAAAATGTACCAGATCGGGCCGATGAAGATGTGAATGATGAAAAGCCTTGGTATTACAACATCAAACAATTCTTGCGGAATCATGAATATCCACCTGGTGCTTCCAACAGAGATAAAAAGACTTTGAGACGATGGGCTAGTAAGTTCCTTCTGGACGGAGAAATCCTATACAAGAGGAACTATGACATGGTCTTATTGAGATGTGTTGACAAGCAAGAAGCTGAGAAATTGATGCATGATGTACATGACGGTACCTTTGGGACCCATGCTTCGGGTCATACCATGTCAAGAAAGCTGTTAAGAGCCGGCTATTACTGGATAACTATGGAGCGTGACTGCCACAAACATGCTAAGAGATGCCACAAGTGTCAAATTTATGCTGACAAGATTCATGTGCCTCCACATGCTCTCAATGTTATGACTTCCCCGTGGCCTTTCTCCATGTGGGGCATCGACATGATCGGAAGAATTGAACCAAAAGCTTCCAACGGACATCGTTTCATTCTAGTGGCAATTGACTATTTCACCAAGTGGGTCGAAGCTGCCTCCTATGCAAATGTGACCAAGCAAGTGGTTGTCAAGTTTATCAAGAATAACATCATCTGTCGATATGGTGTTCCCAACAAGATCATCACTGACAATGGTTCCAATCTGAACAATAGCATGATGCAAGCTTTATGTGAAGAATTCAAGATTGAACATCACAACTCTTCTCCTTATAGACCTCAGATGAATGGTGCAGTCGAGGCCGCTAACAAGAACATCAAGAAGATTGTTCAGAAGATGGTCACAACTTACAAAGACTGGCATGAGATGCTACCGGTTGCCTTGCATGGTTACCGTACCACGGTGCGCAGTTCAACCGGGGAAACTCCTTTCTCTCTTGTGTATGGTATGGAAGCAGTTCTCCCTCTAGAAGTGGAGATTCCATCTCTTCGAGTAATCATGGAAGCAAAGTTAACCGAGGCTGAATGGTGTCAAAGTCGGTATGACCAATTGAATTTGATTGAAGAGAAACGTATGGATGCTATGGCTCATGGACAGTTGTATCAAGTGCGAATGAAGAATGCTTTTGACAAGAAAGTCCGACCTCGAGAATTCAAGGAAGGCGAACTTGTATTGAAAAGAAGGATAAGTCAACAACCCGACCCAAGGGGCAAGTGGTCCTTATGCTGTCAAGAAGGCTTTCTCTGGTGGTGCTTTGATTCTTACACACATGGATGGTGTTGAACTCCCAAATCCTGTTAATGCCGATATAGTCAAGAAATACTTTGTCTAGGAAGAAAAGAACAGCGTGGTAGGTCGAAAACCCGAAAGGGCGGCCTAGGCAAAAATGCGCTTCCCGGTGGATCGAAAACCCGAAAGGGCGATCCAGGCAAAAGTTAGGGAAAAAAAATGAATATGAAAAGGCTCGCTGAGATTGTACGCAACTCAGGCAAGAATGAGCGCCTCGATGAGCCGAAAACCCGAAAGGGCGGTTCATGCAAAAATGAGGTTGATAATAAAAGACAAGTGACTATATCTGGCAAATCACCATCACCCCTTGGGGCATCTGCAACTGTCAATGATCATCTTCATCAGAGGCTTATGTACTTGTGAATTCAAAATTTCTATGAAATGTAGCGGTCATCGTGTTCAATGTATCACCAACCAATAAAATTACCATTTTCCAAGCTTTGCAAATCCGTGAAGTCATGCCTTTGGCTGACTCTCACTCTTCTACATCAATTTGAGCCTGTGCTATTGTTTGAAACTCTATTTTTCTTTCTACTTTCAATGCTATATACAAAATATTTCCTTTCTATTGATAATGTCAATGTCTGAAACAAACATTTTTGAAGATTGAAAACTCTTTTCCTGTCTATTTTGAAAACAAACCTGAGCAATAGGGTACATTTCAATGAAACATGCATGAATAAATGAATGTCAATGTCTATTTCAATACATGTTACAAGCAGGTTACTCCCCAGGATGATCTGTGGTCAATGACAAGAATGAAAAACAGAATGAAAATGAAAAATGGAAAAAACAAATTAGAAGCTCGCTAAGTTGAAAACCCGAAAGGGCGGCTTAGGCAAAAATGAGCACCCCGCTGATTGACAACCTGTGAAGGCAAATCAGGCAAAAATGGGGCAATGAAAAGAATTTACTCCCCGGTGAATCGAAAACCCGAAAGGGCGGTTCAGGCAAAAATGGGGTTTGAAAATGAAAAATGAAAAATTAAAAAGCATTGGCCACAGATGCGAACATCCAATGTTTACCCAGCACTGACACGCCTAGCAACGGCGACCTGTATCCAAGGATCTTCCAAAGGTTCCCTCCTCTACAAGTTTTATTGCCCTCAGCCATGGTTTCGATACGTCTCTCAACGACGGTCTCTCCAAAGAGGTTTTCCCCTGTGAATATGTTGCAGCACGAGCCACTACGTGCCCAATCTTCCAATGTTTTGTCTGCCTTTGTGAAACTTCTCTGTCAAGTTACAAACCAATCATGCATTTCAAGCATTCATACATGCATAATCATGCATTTTATGTGCTCATACATTCAATAATCTTGTTATGCCATACATACATGCTGCATTTCCAATTTCAATTTCCAATCTAAATCAGTTTCCGCTTCCAATTCCAACTTCAAAACAATTCCAATTTCAATTCCAACTGTCAAACTCAACTTCAATTTCAATTTCAATTCCAACTGTCAAATTCAATTCAATTTCAACTGTCAAATTCGATGCAATCTCAACTCTCCAATCTCAATTTCTAATCATTTCAACTGTCAAATTCGATGCAATCTCAACTCTCAATTCCAATGTCAATTCAATGTCAAATTCGAAGCAATCTCAAATTCGAAGCAATCTCAATTTCAATTTCAAATCAATCTCTAATTTTCAATCCAATCTCAATGTCAATGTCAATTTCAATTTTCAATTCAATTCCAATCCAATCTCAATGTCAATTGCAACTCTCCAATTCAATGTCTATGCCTATGTCTCTGCTCAATCTCAATTCTCAATCTCTCTTTCAATGTCAACTTTCAATTCAAACCAATGTCAATTCACTCTCAACTCGCTCTTGGGCCAACAAAAATGGTCATGTCTATTTTCAAATCAAGTCAATGACAATTTACCCTCAATTGGTATCTTGTTAAACCAGACTTCCAACATATCTTGTTACTGGTCAAGTGCCAGGTTCAATCTAAAAAGAACCACTTGTACCTGCTTATATGCCTATACTTCCGGACAAACGACAAGTTCGATCTGAAGAACAGTTTGTACCCAGTTTATGCTTTGTTATCGGTCAAACGGCAAGTTCAATCTAAAAGAACAGTTTGCACCTACCCACATGACGTAGTGATAATCCAACGGCAAGTTCGATCCAAAAACAGTTTGTATCTACCCCTTTGTCTATATTTCCAGCCAAACGGCCAGTTCGATCCCAAAGAACAGTTTGTGTCTGCCTATCTGTTTGTATCTTCAATCAAGTGTCAAGTTCGATCCAAAGAACCGCTTGTATCTGCCTATATGTCTAGGTTTCCGGCCAAGTGCCAAGTTCGATCCCAAGAACAGCTTGCACCTATCTCTTGTTTTGTATTCCTTGGTCAAGTGGCTAGTTCGATCCAAAGAACAGCTTGTACCTTATTTTCTATCCCCTGGTTTGTCTACCCTGTCAATGTCCACCTGAATCCCCAGTGACATGACATGCTCCATAGACTCCAGTTGTTTGTCTTGCATTCATAATCAAAATATTGCATGGCATTCATGTTCTGAAAATCTGAAAACGTATTTTTATGTCCAAAAGCAGTGCAAATGTTAATATTTAAGTATCTTCGTCCCGTCAAATCAAAGACTTCGTCTCTTGACTCTCCGGACAAAGAAACTTAAATAGGGGCAGCTGTTATACCCTAATTTTGGACCTAAAAATACTTATTCAATTCTTCTTTTCTTGCATTATAAGTCATTTGAACTGTCTCTGATCAATTGCATCTTTCTCTGCATTTTATTTCAATTTTATTTGCAAAATTCACATAGAAGGGCATTTTAGTCATTTCCTGCATTCAATTCATTTTAATCTTTGAAAATTATTTTAGTCTTTTAAATTGGTTTGCATAAGTCCCTGTTTCAATCTCATGTCAAAATTCATTTCAAAAATATCAGTTGAGTCATTTTTTAGTCAGTTTAGCCCCTAGGGGCATTTTAGTCATTTCCCATGATAAAATTTCTTTCAGTCTTTTAAAAATTTTGTTTGAGTCCTTTCAAATAGTTTGAATAAGTCTTCATTTCAATTCTATGTCAAAATCCATTTTAAAGTTGCATTTGAAGTCATTTTGAGTCAGTTTAGCCCCAGGGGTATTTTAGTCTTTTCGTGTGTTAAAGTCCTGATTAAATTCTAAAAATTGTCTCTGAGTCCTTCAAATTGGTTTAAATAAACTTTTGTTTCAAATCCCTGTTAAAAATCCATTTTAAAATTTGCATCTGAGTCGTTTTTAGTCGTTTTGGTCCCAGGGGCATTTTGGTCATTTCACACGAAATTTCGGCAGAGAGAGGTTACTTTAAAGTACCTCATTTAAGCCATTGGTTCGTTTTAGTCCGTTTGGTGTTTTTTATTGGTTTCACTTTACGTTTATTCCAAATTACGTTTTTTATTCAATTTTATTAACTTTTCTTTATTTTAGTCCTAAGGTTCCAAAAATTGCACTTTAAGTCCCTTGAGTCATTTTATTTTCCTTTAGGTCCTTTTTTTGATTCGTTTTTTTAGTCAAAACTTCTTGAGTCTTTTTGGTCAAATTACAGTCCACTTAAGTCTTAAAAATTGCATATTAGTCCAGTCCTTTTTATTGCAGATTGGTCCCCAAGGTCTTCAAATTTGCAGGAAGGCCCTCAGGCCCAAACTGGCCCAAGGTCGAGCCAAACAAGGTCCAGAACAGGTGTCAGTGAGATATTGGTCCAGTCATTACACTTGGCACCTATAAATGAGGGCCAACTCATCATTGCACAGCAGAATCACCATTCCAAAGAAGCCAGATCATCATCAAACTCTAACAGATTCTCTCTCTCTTCCAAACCCTAACCACCGCAACAGAATCAATCACCACCACAAAAAACCACCGTAACCGAATTGAACCACCGTAACAAACACCAAATCACAACAATTTTTCACAAATTCGAACCAATTCATCACAAGTTCATAAGAGCTTCATCACAGAAAACTAAAATCCAGGATTTGACAACAAGAACAATTGGAATTGAAGTGTTTTGTTTCGAAGAAGTTCTCAGAGATTCGCAACGAATCTTCATCATCGAACGAAGAAAGCTCTGCAATTCCAACGCCGAATCGTCCAAAGGACGAAACAACGTGATCACATAGAGTTCGAAGAAGAGGAGAAGAAGGATCAAAGGGAATCTGAACCAGCGAAGAAGAAGTAGATGAAGAACTGATTTATTTTCAGTTTCTGCGTAAAACTTACCACAAACATCAAAAGAAGATTCAGAATCCAAGTTCTCCGAAGAATCCAGTTCAAATCTCCAATCAAGCTCAAGTAAGTCCACAAAACCTTCTCGTTTTTTTCATATAATCATCATCGAAGGTTTGAATGTGAAAGTAAACGGTGAATCAAAGAAAAGATTTCGAAAGGATTCCAAAAAATTTCGAAACGAAACCCTAGAGCATAAAATCTCAAGGATTCACCGTTTGTTTCACGAAACAAAGCCCAAATTCGTAATCAGCGAAGAAAACGAGCTAGATCAGGGTTTAGTTTTAAGAAATTTTGAAAAAGTTCGAAACCCTAAAAACGAAGAATAAAAAGTCCGATCTACTTCGTTTTCTCCATGTTTTCACAAAAATAACCTTGGATTCGTAAAGAGGGAAGGAAGACGGACGTTTCCATGTAAAAAATTCTTTCAGATCATCGGAGAAGACGAATATTCATCTTCCTCCGCCGTTCCTCCGCCGTCCTTCCCAGTTTCCGGCCAGGGTTAGGTTGCAGAGGTTTTAGAGAGAGAGAAGAGAGCGTTTAAGTTAGAGAGAGAGTGAAAAGGAAGGAATGAGGTGAACCGGCCTCAATCTCCCTTTATAAACGTATTTGAACCGGCCGGTTCACCCAAACCTTGCTGGTTCACTTGGTTCAGTTTTCCCTTTCAAACTGGATCATTCGTTTTGTATGATGAGGACGTGTACGGCTATGATGTCTTGTTTCTGTGCGCCTGCGTGATATTACGGTGTGCTGCGTGTTTACGAGCGTTGGATCTAGGGTTTGTGGATCCTGGATCAATCTAACGTCCCTGGCACGTTTGGATAGTCCAGGATCCATGTTCCCTTGGGCCTGGGCTTGACTTCTGCGCAGAGTGTCCTCTGGTTTGTTTTTTTTGCTATTTCATGCGTGGTTCTTGCTTCTTGCACCCCTTTCAACTCAAAAATCTTTTGTAAAAACATCTAAAAAAAATTTCTTGAGTATTTTAATGCGTTTCTTGATACTTTTATGAGTGTTATACATGTTAAAATGGGTAAAAATTTGTATGTGATGTGTCTTGTAGATAGCTTGTCCTCTTATTCAATCCTTGCAAGTTTTTACTATGTCTTGGTGTGATTTCTTTGTCCAATTGATGCATATGCTTATTGTGTGATCTTGTGATGTGTTGGTAACCAATTTGCATCTTTGCATTTACTGTTTGTAAGTAGAATTTGTCAATTTCTTGTCTTGCAAGTAATGGGGGGTTTTCTTGTGAAAATAAAGTATAAAATGTGCTTAAAGTGTGCTACGAGGCTTGGCATGGCATTGTTTCATAATTCTTGTGTTAGGACTGAATTGAAATACTTTGTGGAGTGTCAAAATGGGAGGGTTATGGGTCATATGTTTGCCTTGTTATTGTGATGAACTTTTAAGCATATTTAGATACTTGTTTTGTTAAGTTTTTGTGTCATTTTGTTAAGTGCTATCTTGCTTACTTATAGTTATTACCCTATTATGCCTCACCTTCACTAACACTTTCATCTCATGTTTCATTCATAAGCATTCCACACTTCATCTTCCTCTCCATCTTATCTCTTGCACTTTAAGTTTCAATTTCATGCAAAAATTAGAATGTAATAATTAGGGGGCCTTTGTAATATTTTACTTTCATGTCATTTAAATTCTTGCAAGACCATAGAATGTATCTAGGCCAATGATGTAATAAGGACAATGGACTCTAATGATGTACACCGACACAAGCACCGACACATGCACACACCTCACTTTAGGTATATAGCTAGAATATGCGTGTTTAGATGTATGTTTAGGATTGTATGTTTAGATGAATGTTTAGGCTTGATACTTAGAAAAACCAATTTTCCAAAAAAATGTGAACAATACCACTCAAATCATTTTCTAAATAAACCTTGGGATCAAAATCCCATTGTATTTTCCTTTTTTATTTTCTTAATCAAATTTCAATGAACTTTAATCATACTTGGACTCCTTTTGCAAAATAACTAATCAAACCCCACTTTTTCTTAATTCTCATGCCCTTGAGGCCTCTCAATCTCTATTCTTCAAAATCCATTTTCAAACTTAAAATCAACCAACAAAAACGAAAACATTTTTGGAAGAGAACTACGGTGGATTTGATCCCTTAAACGGGTACGTAGGCAAGGAACAAAATTCCTTCAATTCAATTAAAATAAAAAATCCAAAAACATTCTTCTCCCTCCAATTCTTCACTTAGAAAACTCTTAGGCTTAAATAAACACTTTCAAATAGCATTTAAAAATAAAGCGTGCGCGTAGAAATTAAAGACGGTTCCTATAGGATACTATAGTCGTTATGGGTGCCTAACACCTTCCCGTAGCGAAAACGACTCCCGGACCTCGATTCTCAAGGGTTTTGCTTACTTTTTCCCTTCCCAAGAAAAAATAAGATATCACCGGTTTGAAAGGTTCAAACGTAATCAATGTTTGACACCCGAAAACCAAGATAAAACAGACACCCCCATTCGACCTTCAAGCTCGCCTCACGAGCCATTTGCTCGCCGTGGCGAGCTGTGACAGTCCAGAACTGTCAAAAATGATATTTTTCACTCAAAAACCTCAATTCCAATCATTCCAAGACATATCATGGCACTAGAGATCATATACAACTTGTAAAACAATCATTGAGCAAGTATTCACATGTGTAAAGTTACATGACATGAAAGGGGCAACTTTTCTATGTGTAAACCCTAGAAAATGCATAGTTATCTTACAAAAGAAAACACATAAACCAAGGGTGATAATCTAACTAAGGAACTCACCTAATCAAGGCTGCAAAAGATCCCAAGCTTTCCAAGCAACCAAAACCCTAACTCGTACCACTTGCTTCTTTTGATCATAACCTTTCCATCATGATGTTTTCTTGCAATCTAAGGCTTCATGATCCTTGCTTGATCATCTTTGATCCCACCCAAAGCTTCTTCATCAAAACCCTAACCTTGAATCTTTTCTAAAGAGAAGGAAGGATTGGAAATAAGCTCAAACCAAGCCACCAATCTCTTGTAGAAAGATAGAGACACTAAAATTTGTTCTTGAATCTATGAAGAAGAAGATTTGATGCATGGTGTGGTGTGAAGAGGGAAAGGATCGATGGAAGAAGAGAGAAGGAGAAGGAAGCTCTTGCCATCAACTTAGAGAGAGAAAGACAAGAAGAGAATGAGATATTTTGCCCCATAATCAATTAAATACTCCCTTGACGTGCAATTACCAAAATACCCCTGCGTTAAGCGTGTTTAAAACGCCTCTGATGCTTTAATCGTGTTAAGCTGACACCTTATAAAATATTTCCTTTAACTTACTTTTCCCTGAATTTATTTCCTCTGGCACGATCACGGGTAATATACCGATAATGACAGGCGGGATATTACATTCTACTCCCCTTAAAAAAAATTTCGTCCTCGAAATTTAGAGATCGACTACCAATCATCATGACAAGACTTACTATCTATGGTCTGAGTCAAACTTTTTCCATTCATACATATCCCAAAAGGTTCATTGTATCATGTCCTCATCTTGTTTCTTAAGCCACATGCAATTGAACATAGCCTTCTTGATCTCAATATCACTCAAACTTAGAGTCATCTTAATATATCATGACTTGGAACTTACCTTGCTACACTTAAACTTCTTGTCTCAGACTCGCACCTTACCCACTTAGCATAAACCATTCATAAAGGTATCTTATCATAAACTTGAACACTCAGGATTTGCCTTTTAACTGGAATCCTACCAGAAACCAAGTTTGCCCTGCAGTGCTTACTTGTAACTTTAAAACATCTTTTCATACATACATAATCTTATCGGGTAAACATATAATTCACACCTCAGTTTACTTATTATACCTTGAGACATGCGTCTCTTTCTGACATTACTTATCTTGACGATTCTGCGGATCTCTTATCTCTTTTCAGAGTCTTAAGAAATCTTTCGATCTCATTACCATTCTTATTGCACCCAAATTCATGGATGACTCATATAATTTGTCGTAGAGAGGTGAAATTAATTACGCCTACACATATAACATTCATCAACCCATCTTGTAACTTACATGCTCTTAAACTTCCAACTTAAACCTCTTGCATTCGAATACTCTTAACATATACTTGTGCGTCTCATAAGACTTTTCGAAAATCCTTGTTGTTCACTTCAACACATTTGCTCTCCATAGCATTCGCTTACTTCCAAATGTCACTTCTTTTTAAATAATAACGATACCCGTTCTAATATATTGTTTCAAAAGTTTTCTAAACATGAGTATTCGGATCCTTGGAACGAATAGAGACATAACCTTTTAAAAGAATTTTATGAAAATATCATGTTAAAAACAATTTCGTTTCCAAGTCTCTCAATACCCATTTTAAATTTAAGAGTTTCTAAATCATAGTTCGAAATCTTCATAGCAAGTATCGTGATCATTTAACAAGTTTGACATAAGAGGGCGTGCACTTCATCATGCATAACTCATGATTCATATCTCCATTCATAATGAAATTCTTGAACTTCAAAAGTAACTTCTTTCTTATTCTTTCTCGACTTACATACATATCTTGGAGGCTCACATAATTGCATAACATAAATCGTATAGGATCCTTAACCCTCATAAAATTATCTCATTTCCTCGTTCTAAGAACAATAAACTTGAATCTTCAAAACATCATATCCGGTTACGATCACATATTATTATCTTATCCTGCATAACACTTCTTCTTTTAATACCGGTTCTACACTTGATAATTCAATCATTACTATAAGTCACAAAAGGAATCCTTCAACTCTTACATGTATTTCTCTTGTCATAGCACATACTCTTATATGCATCTTCCTTATCATAGTACATATTCTTCACTGACCGCATCAGTCTCATTACTTATTCAATATCTCAAAAACTCCTCGCTTGTTCCATAATGCTTCTTAAGAAGACTCTTACTATCAAGTTCCCGGTTCCATACTGTTAACTTTCGTTGCGCCACTCTGATTCCCACCAGTTGGCCTTAACCAATACTCCAATCCTTTAAGACGACTAAATTCCACATTCTCTTTCCCTATGAACATCATCTTCTTGAACCTTTCTCAAAACCTTTCATGTGGCAACCATTGCCATAAACATGCACTTCCCAATACCTTGCAAGATTGGATCTCACGGTAGACTTGTCGAACTACCATATTATTTTACTTGGGAATAAACCTTGCTTTCTCACTGGTTGAGTTCACCTCATGACACACACTTATCATACATATACTTGTCTCTGAGAAATCTTGAATCCTCATTGTAGATCCATCATAAATTATACATGCCTTTCATGATCTTGCTTCATTGCATCCATGTATTCCCACATACTATGTTTTGCGTAATCAACTAATGCTTGCTTGTTAACTTCTTTCTTAAAAAAAAACATTATATCATAACACACGGGTCATTGGTGTCGACGATTTCTCATCACATAAAATAAACATATTGAATTCTGGGTCCTAGTCGTTACCTTAGTTTTCACGGAACGAGTTGACAACATAACTATGCCATCAAACCTTGTTCCAGGTGAATTTAACTTACTCTATGCGAGTCATGACCGACCGGAACCTACAGAATTCCATTTTAAAATTTATAATCATCAACTCCAATCACCCATATGCGTCAACCTTTCTAAAATCTTGTAAACTTTTTGATTCATCATCATAACGAGCTTTAATAATTCAATTAAGCAAAACATAGGTCCGGGGGAATACTCATAACTTCCTTAAATCTAAAAATCTTGTGCCTATGCATAATTCTTTACCACTTACCTTTCATTTCATGCCTTCGCATCCGCTTTATCCACTCACATATCATAACCTTAACACTCTCAACCCAAGCTCTTCATCAGCTCTTGCCATGTTAACTTCTAAGGTTACCTTAAACCGGATTAATTCCGTTAATACTTGTCCATGCCTTTTCTTCCTTAAAAATCATAGGATGTGATGTGCATTCGATACTTGATGTTATATAGAATATTTGTTGCATAAAAGATTATGAAAACAGCTCCCAATAGCTACTGAAGGCCCTAGAGACGAAATGACAGGTTTCGGAAAAACTGAAAATTTTCGCTCCAGGTTCGCTATTAGCGAAATCCTCTGGGGTAATTTCACTATTAGCGAAATTTTCACTATTGGCGTGTTTTCCAAAAGTCATATTTTACATAAAAAATCCTATTTCCCCAAGTATTCCAATGCATATCATTCCTTCCAAACATCTTAAAACAATTCTATAACCTTTGCATGGCAAGCATTAACATCAATCGATTCAATTCACGGCACATTAGAAACTAATATCTTGTTCATCATAACACACTACATAAAGCTTCCACATAAAACCTTAACTTCGGCCGCTATGAACGGCATAACTTATTTCTCAATCCCTGAGAGCTTACTAATTCCATCAACACCTGACGACTTCTCCTTAACTTTTAGCCTTATACTTACGTTCCAGAATATATTTCCTTTGCGTACAATAAACCCGTTCCAACAACAACTCTTACCGAAGCTTCCGGTCATAGTTAAATATTCCAAACTCTGTACTTACTGGCATACGAAATATTACTAGCATCTTACCCAACGTTGCCAGAACATCCTGTCTTAATATTACTTTACATTCCCGGAAGATTCATACTTCTACTTGCTTAGTTCACTGGCCACCTACTTACACGATCAACCTCTTACTAATACTCAATCCAAGTTCTTACTTATGAGTTCACACTTTCCAGTGCATCTTCATCACATACTTCGTTCCTCCTGGGTCCTATTCAGCTCTAAGGCATCTGTCCTACTCGTTGAATGTTAATTCGAGTTGATCAGGCTCAATTAACATCTATTAATAGAACATTTACCCGGAACCCAATGGTCTCACTACCTTAGTTGTAATTTAATGACCCAAGGCACAGTCTGAATCGACCTGCTCTGATACCAATTGTAACACCCATACTAAACGTATCTAGAAAGTTTAGCATGTGCGTTATCTTTAGTACTGGATACATTAAAATTTACAACATAAAAACTTCGAATGAATATATTAGACAACAATACGCGTTCGTACAAAACAATACTACACCTCTTGTCTAAAATATAATAAATGCATCCTTGAATCCATAATCATTCTGCAGCGGGTACGAACGAGCACTTGCTAAAATATCCATCCGGCTACTAACTTGTAATCCAACCTGTTTATCCGAAACAAATAAGGATTGGAATGAGACTTAATGTCTCAGTGAGTTCCCCTAAATCCTAGGCTATAGGTAACCTCAGGGGAAACCTACGGTCACCACGTGTCTACTTTACAACCTGACGGTTGATTATACGTGTGTGAGGACTTGCATACTTAGACGGTTGTGCATACTAGGGCCGTCATAATTCATCTTACTTGTTATAGGCTTACTATCATACGTGTCATGGCGGTCATGGGGAACCTAAAACCGCATTGCCAAAGATACGCTCTACGTATCGAGGCCTAAACATATCATAATCATGGCACGATGCTAAACCGGACGATTAGGGGAAACCTAAGATCGTCATCGGTCTCCTGTTCATAACTTGTTCTATACATAACTTATACTTGTCTTAGCATCTAATGCTCTTAACTTGATCATACATGTAATCATTCTTGCATAAACATAACATAATCATAATCATAAGAAACATAATCGTGTCTAAGTTCATTCATTAGGTTAGCGTTGAACAAACAATTATTATCTTGATTCATTTTACGGATAGTCCCGGGTGGAGTAACCCCGAGATCAATCATGTACATGACCGATGTACGTACATCGGACTCCCTCGGTGTCGTGCGGGTCCCTTGCGGCTTAAACCATTCCCCTTAGGTCGAGAACCTCCCGTATCCCCCTGGCGTGGATAACAAGAGACACGAGCACCTACGTCTTGCTTACTCAGTGACATGCGGGTCCCTTACGGCTTGAATCGTTCTCATTATGAGAACCTCTTGTATCCCCCTGATGTGGATAGCAAGAGACATGTCACCTACACATATTAATCATGGTCTTGTCGTGCATATAAGTTAAACATATACATACTTGCTTGTTTACCTCGGAACCTTGATCGATCCGATTAATGGTAACTTATACTTGTTCATGCTTGTACATACTTAAACATGGTGGAGAGATTAACTAATCAAACCACAACTTATCATGCTTGCTATCTTATTCTTATTCATGTGCGAAGATAATATACTTCGCGTCTTATCATCTAGGGTTCTTACTAACATGCTAGTTCTCGACTACTATGTCGAGGCTCTAGTTCTTTCCCTTGCTTAATGAATAATTTGCTACCCACTCGTAAAGTCATTAGTTCACTCATATGCCATGCTACATTACACAAAGAAAAATACTTGCTTTACCTTCAAGAAAATCTTCTTACAACCTATGCCTTGGAATCATGATTGAGGGATTATAGTTTAAAAAGATTACTTGAAAAGAACCGCTCGCGAAATGCCAGAACCACCCGGAAGCGAACAAACAATGAGTTGCCCCACTGTTTGCTCGCCTTGGCGAGTGATTGTGTGTGGGAGGCGAGCACCTGCTCGCCATTGCGAGTAGGAGGCGAGTGGACACCCCCATTCGACCTTCAAGCTCGCCTCACGAGCCATTTGCTCGCCGTGGCGAGCTGTGACAGTCCAGAACTGTCAAAAATGATATTTTTCACTCAAAAACCTCAATTCCAATCATTCCAAGACATATCATGGCACTAGAGATCATATACAACTTGTAAAACAATCATTGAGCAAGTATTCACATGTGTAAAGTTACATGACATGAAAGGGGCAACTTGTTTATGTGTAAACCCTAGAAAATGCATAGTTATCTTACAAAAGAAAACACATAAACCAAGGGTGATAATCTAACTAAGGAACTCACCTAATCAAGGCTGCAAAAGATCCCAAGCTTTCCAAGCAACCAAAACCCTAACTCGTACCACTTGCTTCTTTTGATCATAACCTTTCCATCATGATGTTTTCTTGCAATCTAAGGCTTCATGATCCTTGCTTGATCATCTTTGATCCCACCCAAAGCTTCTTCATCAAAACCCTAACCTTGAATCTTTTCTAAAGAGAAGGAAGGATTGGAAATAAGCTCAAACCAAGCCACCAATCTCTTGTAGAAAGATAGAGACACTAAAATTTGTTCTTGAATCTATGAAGAAGAAGATTTGATGCATGGTGTGGTGTGAAGAGGGAAAGGATCGATGGAAGAAGAGAGAAGGAGAAGGAAGCTCTTGCCATCAACTTAGAGAGAGAAAGACAAGAATAGAATGAGATATTTTGCCCCATAATCAATTAAATACTCCCTTGACGTGCAATTACCAAAATACCCCTGCGTTAAGTGCGTTTAAAACGCCTCTGATGCTTTAATCGTGTTAAGATGACACCTTATAAAATATTTCCTTTAACTTACTTTTCCCTGAATTTATTTCCTCTGGCACGATCACAGGTAATATACAGATAATGACAGGCGGGATATTACATTCTACCCCCCTTAAAAAAAAATCGTCCTCGAAATTTAGAGATCGACTACCAATCATCATGACAAGACTTACTATCTATGGTCTAAGTCAAACTTTTTCCATTCATACATATCCCAAAAGGTTCATTGTATCATGTCCTCATCTTGTTTCTTAAGCCGCATGCAATTGAACATAGCCTTCTTGATCTCAATATCACT
Organism: Medicago sativa; assembly: GCF_051527215.1. Taxonomy (NCBI): domain Eukaryota; kingdom Viridiplantae; phylum Streptophyta; class Magnoliopsida; order Fabales; family Fabaceae; genus Medicago; species Medicago sativa. Next base: position 28,037,484 of record NC_140749.1, on the reverse strand, counting down.
CAAACTTAGAGTCATCTTAATATATCATGACTTGGAACTTACCTTGCTACACTTAAACTTCTTGTCTCAGACTCGCACCTTACCCACTTAGCATAAACCATTCATAAAGGTATCTTATCATAAACTTGAACACTCAGGATTTGCCTTTTAACTGGAATCCTACCAGAAACCAAGTTTGCCCTGCAGTGCTTACTTGTAACTTTAAAACATCTTTTCATACATACATAATCTTATCGGGTAAACATATAATTCACACCTCAGTTTACTTATTATACCTTGAGACATGCGTCTCTTTCTGACATTACTTATCTTGACGATTCTGCGGATCTCTTATCTCTTTTCAGAGTCTTAAGAAATCTTTCGATCTCATTACCATTCTTATTGCACCCAAATTCATGGATGACTCATATAATTTGTCGTAGAGAGGTGAAATTAATTACGCCTACACATATAACATTCATCAACCCATCTTGTAACTTACATGCTCTTAAACTTCCAACTTAAACCTCTTGCATTCGAATACTCTTAACATATACTTGTGCGTCTCATAAGACTTTTCGAAAATCCTTGTTGTTCACTTCAACACATTTGCTCTCCATAGCATTCGCTTACTTCCAAATGTCACTTCTTTTTAAATAATAACGATACCCGTTCTAATATATTGTTTCAAAAGTTTTCTAAACATGAGTATTCGGATCCTTGGAACGAATAGAGACATAACCTTTTAAAAGAATTTTATGAAAATATCATGTTAAAAACAATTTCGTTTCCAAGTCTCTCAATACCCATTTTAAATTTAAGAGTTTCTAAATCATAGTTTGAAATCTTCATAGCAAGTATCGTGATCATTTAACAAGTTTGACATAAGAGGGCGTGCACTTCATCATGCATAACTCATGATTCATATCTCCATTCATAATGAAATTCTTGAACTTCAAAAGTAACTTCTTTCTTATTCTTTCTCGACTTACATACATATCTTGGAGGCTCACATAATTGCATAACATAAATCGTATAGGATCCTTAACCCTCATAAAATTATCTCATTTCCTCGTTCTAAGAACAATAAACTTGAATCTTCAAAACATCATATCCGGTTACGATCACATATTATTATCTTATCCTGCATAACACTTCTTCTTTTAATACCGGTTCTACACTTGATAATTCAATCATTACTATAAGTCACAAAAGGAATCCTTCAACTCTTACATGTATTTCTCTTGTCATAGCACATACTCTTATATGCATCTTCCTTATCATAGTACATATTCTTCACTGACCGCATCAGTCTCATTACTTATTCAATATCTCAAAAACTCCTCGCTTGTTCCATAATGCTTCTTAAGAAGACTCTTACTATCAAGTTCCCGGTTCCATACTGTTAACTTTTGTTGCGCCACTCTGATTCCCACCAGTTGGCCTTAACCAATACGGAATACTCCAATCCTTTAAGACGACTAAATTCCACATTCTCTTTCCCTATGAACATCATCTTCTTGAACCTTTCTCAAAACCTTTCATGTGGCAACCATTGCCATAAACATGCACTTCCCAATACCTTGCAAGATTGGATCTCACGGTAGACTTGTCGAACTACCATATTATTTTACTTGGGAATAAACCTTGCTTTCTCACTGGTTGAGTTCACCTCATGACACACACTTATCATACATATACTTGTCTCTGAGAAATCTTGAATCCTCATTGTAGATCCATCATAAACTATACATGCCTTTCATGATCTTGCTTCATTGCATCCATGTATTCCCACATACTATGTTTTGCGTAATCAACTAATGCTTGCTTGTTAACTTCTTTCTTAAAAAAAACATTATATCATAACACACGGGTCATTGGTGTCGACGATTTCTCATCACATAAAATAAACATATTGAATTCTGGGTCCTAGTCGTTACCATAGTTTTCACGGAACGAGTTGACAACATAACTATGCCATCAAACCTTGTTCCAGGTGAATTTAACTTACTCTATGCGAGTCATGACCGACCGGAACCTACAGAATTCCATTTTAAAATTTATAATCATCAACTCCAATCACCCATATGCGTCAACCTTTCTAAAATCTTGTAAACTTTTTGATTCATCATCATAACGAGCTTTAATAATTCAATTAAGCAAAACATAGGTCCGGGGGAATACTCATAACTTCCTTAAATCTAAAAATCTTGTGCCTTTGCATAATTCTTTACCACTTACCTTTCATCTCATGCCTTCGCATCCGCTTTATCCACTCACATGTCAGAACCTTAACACTCTCAACCCAAGCTCTTCATCAGCTCTTGCCATGTTAACTTCTAAGGTTACCTTAAACCGGATTAATTCCGTTAATACTTGTCCATGCCTTTTCTTCCTTAAAAATCATAGGATGTGATGTGCATTCGATACTTGATGTTATATAGAATATTTATTGCATAAAAGATTATGAAAACAGCTCCCAATAGCTACTGAAGGCCCTAGAGACGAAATGACAGGTTTCGGAAAAACTGAAAATTTTCGCTCCAGGTTCGCTATTAGCGAAATCCTCTGGAGTAATTTCGCTATTAGCGAAATTTTCACTATTGGCGTGTTTTCCAAAAGTCATATTTTACATAAAAAATCCTATTTCCCCAAGTATTCCAATGCATATCATTCCTTCCAAACATCTTAAAACAATTCTATAACCTTTGCATGGCAAGCATTAACATCAATCGATTCAATTCACGGCACATTAGAAACTAATATCTTGTTCATCATAACACACTACATAAAGCTTCCACATAAAACCTTAACTTCGGCCGCTATGAACGGCATAACTTATTTCTCAATCCCTGAGAGCTTACTAATTCCATCAACACCTGACGACTTCTCCTTAACTTTTAGCCTTATACTTACGTTCCAGAATATATTTCCTTTGCGTACAATAAACCCGTTCCAACAACAACTCTTACCGAAGCTTCCGGTCATAGTTAAATATTCCAAACTCTGTACTTACTGGCATACGAAATATTACTAGCATCTTACCCAACGTTGCCAGAACATCCTGTCTTAATATTACTTTACATTCCCGGAGGATTCATACTTCTACTTGCTTAGTTCACTGGCCACCTACTTACACGATCAACCTCTTACTAATACTCAATCCAAGTTCTTACTTATGAGTTCACACTTTCCAGTGCATCTTCATCACATACTTCGTTCCTCCTGGGTCCTATTCAGCTCTCAGGCATCCGTCCTACTCATTGAATGTTAATTCGAGTTGATCAGGCTCAATTAACATCTATTAATAGAACATTTACCCGGAACCCAATGGTCCCACTACCTTAGTTGTAATTTAATGACCCAAGGCACAGTCTGAATCGACCTGCTCTGATACCAATTGTAACACCCATACTAAACGTATCTAGAAAGTTTAGCATGTGCGTTATCTTTAGTACTGGATACATTAAAATTTACAACATAAAAACTTCGAATGAATATATTAGACAACAATACGCGTTCGTACAAAACAATACTACACCTCTTGTCTAAAATATAATAAATGCATCCTTGAATCCATAATCATTCTGCAGCGGGTACGAACGAGCACTTGCTAAAATATCCATCCGGCTACTAACTTGTAATCCAACCTGTTTATCTGAAACAAATAAGGATTGGAATGAGACTTAATGTCTCAGTGAGTTCCCCTAAATCCTAGTCTATAGGTAACCTCAGGGGAAACCTACGGTCACCACGTGTCTACTTTACAACCTGACGGTTGATTATACGTGTGTGAGGACTTGCATACTTAGACGGTTGTGCATACTAGGGCCGTCATAATTCATCTTACTTGTTATAGGCTTACTATCATACGTGTCATGCCGGTCGTGGGGGACCTAAAACCGCATTGCCAAAGATACGCTCTACGTATCGAGGCCTAAACATATCATAATCATGGCACGATGCTAAACCAGACTATTAGGGGAAACCTAAGATCGTCATCGGTCTCCTGTTCATAACTTGTTCTATACATAACTTATACTTGTCTTAGCATCTAATGCTCTTAACTTGATCATACATGTAATCATTCTTGCATAAACATAACATAATCATAATCATGAGAAACATAATCGTGTCTAAGTTCATTAATTAGGTTAGCGTTGAACAAACACTTATTATCTTGATTCATTTTAGGGATAGTCCCGGGTGGAGTAACCCCGAGATCAATCCCATACATGACCGATGTACGTACATCGAACTCCCTCGGTGTCGTGCGCGTCCCTTGCGGCTTAAACTGTTCCCCTTAGGTCGAGAACCTCCCGTATCCCCCTGGCGTGGATAACAAGAGACACGAGCACCTACGTCTTGCTTACTCAGTGACATGCGGGTCCCTTACGGCTTGAATCGTTCTCATTATGAGAACCTCTTGTATCCCCCTGATGTGGATAGCAAGAGACATGTCACCTACACATATTAATCATGGTCTTGTCGTGCATATAAGTTAAACATATACATACTTGCTTGTTTACCTCGGAACCTTGACCGATCCGATTAATGGTAACTTATACTTGTTCATGCTTGTACATACTTAAACATGGTGGAGAGATTAACTAATCAAACCACAACATATCATGCTTGCTATCTTATTCTTATTCATGTGCGAAGATAATATACTTCGCGTCTTATCATCTAGGGTTCTTACTAACATGCTAGTTCTCGACTACTATGTCGAGGCTCTAGTTCTTTCCCTTGCTTAATGAATAATTTGCTACCCACTCGTAAAGTCATTAGTTCACTCATATGCCATGCTACATTATACAAAGAAAAATACTTGCTTTACCTTCAAGAAAATCTTCTTACAACCTATGCCTTGGAATCATGATTGAGGGATTATAGTTTAAAAAGATTACTTGAAAAGAACCGCTCGCGAAACGCCAGAACCACCCGGAAGCGAACAAACAATGAATTGCCCCACTGTTTGCTCGCCTTGGCGAGTGATTGTGTGCGGGAGGCGAGCACCTGCTCGCCATTGCAAGTAGGAGGCGAGTGGACACCCCCATTTGACCTTCAAGCTCGCCTCACGAGCCATTTGCTCGCCGTGGCGAGCTGTGACAGTCCAGAACTGTCAAAAATGATATTTTTCACTCAAAAACCTCAATTCCAATCATTCCAAGACATATCATGGCACTAGAGATCATATACAACTTGTAAAACAATCATTGAGCAAGTATTCACATGTGTAAAGTTACATGACATGAAAGGGGCAACTTTTCTATGTGTAAACCCTAGAAAATGCATAGTTATCTTACAAAAGAAAACACATAAACCAAGGGTGATAATCTAACTAAGGAACTCACCTAATCAAGGCTGCAAAAGATCCCAAGCTTTCCAAGCAACCAAAACCCTAACTTGTACCACTTGCTTCTTTTGATCATAACCTTTCCATCATGATGTTTTCTTGCAATCTAAGGCTTCATGATCCTTGCTTGATCATCTTTGATCCCACCCAAAGCTTCTTCATCAAAACCCTAACCTTGAATCTTTTCTAAAGAGAAGGAAGGATTGGAAATAAGCTCAAACCAAGCCACCAATCTCTTGTAGAAAAATAGAGACACTAAAATTTGTTCTTGAATCTATGAAGAAGAAGATTTGATGCATGATGTGGTGTGAAGAGGGAAAGGATCGATGGAAGAAGAGAGAAGGAGAAGGAAGCTCTTGCCATCAACTTAGAGAGAGAAAGACAAGAAGAGAATGAGATATTTTGCCCCATAATCAATTAAATACTCCCTTGACATGCAATTACCAAAATACCCCTGCGTTAAGCATGTTTAAAACGCCTCTGATGCTTTAATCGTGTTAAGTTGACACCTTATAAAATATTTCCTTTAACTTACTTTTCCCTGAATTTATTTCCTCTGGCACGATCACGGGTAATATACCGATAATGACAGGCGGGATTTTACAATACCCCACAACCCTACTGTTATACTTTGACCCCAACATTTTACATAAACTACCAAATTTACCCTTTATATAAAATAAGACACAATTCACCCTTTAACTTGTTCACTCCGCTCTCACCCCCACATTTTCTGGAAAAACGGAAAAGAAAACTCCCACTCCTAACAAACAATAAGCTTTCTTTGACGAAATCATCAATTATTGATTATTCTTCAAATTGTTTCCAAAAAAATTAATATAATTTTTTGAATAAGAAACTATTACTAAAATTAACAATTATTAAAGTTGTCCATGATTGTATTCTTTTCAAAGAGGCATTCAAAAGACACTTACAAATTCAACCACTACTCTCGTTGAAGAAGAAGAAGCATAGACCTTAATCTCATGCTTTATTCTTGTGTTTTTTTTTATAGAAAAATGAAGAAATTTTTTTTTATAGTAATGTATTAACATTCTACAGGAGGATTTTAGGAACTAGATCAAACTTGGATTATATATATGTAGCTAGCTGCTATAAAGTGTTGTGAGGATTTCACGAAAATCTTGAACCGGAAAGGATTTATTGTGATTTCCGGTATGCATACTGGAAATGTTAAACATGAGTCTTCCGAATAATTTTCGGAAATGTAACAATGTGTATTCCGAAATTTTTCCGGAAAAGTTTCATAGTGGAAAAAAAATATTCATAAATACATACCTAAAAGAATATTATGTAGGGGGTGAACTCATACTTAATTGAGAAATGTTAAAAATAAAGATGAAAAATTAATGTATAGAAGGTTAAATAGAAAAAGGGGTAAAATTGGAACTTTAAAAGATTTATCGGGGTGAAAGTACATATGTAGGGGTATAGGGTAAAATTTCCTTCAGTTTTAAATTAATTTTTTTCTATGGTTTTGGCCTAATTTATCATTTATTTAAGTCTCATATGTCTTAGATTGTTATGGGGTTTAAGTTTTGCCCCCACCCCCCCCGCTATCTTGTTTTTTCGCTCTATATATATACATTTTGGTAGTCTAGCACTTTGCTAACTACTCTTTGGTAAAAAAAAAAAAAAAACAAGATTCAATCTTTTTTTACCTCCAATTCAGTCCAACTCTCTTTAAAATTGTAAAACTCTAACAACAAACATTAATATTATTCTCTCATAAAAAATAAAACTTTATAAACGTTTTTTTTCCATATTCGTCTTAGAAGATATTCATTTGAAGTTGTATTTTAATATTATTGATTAGAACATGATTTTTTTTTTGTGTTAGTTACAGTATTGATGTTATTTTTAATTTAATTAGAAGATTGCTCTTTTAAAAAAAATGACGTTTTTATTTCATAGGAACGACTTTTAATATTATAATGGGTATGTTAACACACAAAAAAATTAGACTCTTTAGAAACTAAATTTCAGTTTTTTGAAAGGTCACTTGGTTGACAGATAAACAGATCGAGACTTGGCATCCAAAAAATAAAAACTAGACTTCAAAATCATTAAAAAAAATAACAAAAATTTTAAACACACTAAGATATTAAATAATTCCATTAAGAAGTATTAAGATAGGTAAAACATTGGGTTCTCAATCCCTCTCGTATTATTAAAATCGTGTATTACATTAATAATTCAGCATCGCAACTATAGCAAAGAGGATCTCATGGAGATTGAATCCTACATGTCCCTAATATCACCATTCCAATTATAGCAAAGAGGATGGTCTGGTTGAGTCAAACATGGTCCTGCTTTTACTATATAATAATTAAGAGTATCACCTTTTTCATCATCTCTAGATTGTACAAAAACATCAAACTTACGCTCCTCTTGATTACCATTCCAATTAAAAATACACCAGAATTTTGTGCCGCCAAAAAAGTTATGATCAAATTTCCAACCAAAACTCTCACCATGATGAAGAGTATGTTCTCCAAGATCTTCATCTCCAGATCTGCAATGAAGGTACATATCCAAATTGTCTTCTAAAGAGTTAGCAACATTCACATGTTTATGGGCAACTACATGAACATTGTGCGTTGATAGCAATGTCAACGCACATAGCAGAAGCAATTTTTTGGTTAATAGAGACATTGCACTTTCAATAAATCTTTATTTTTTAATTGAATAACTTTTGTTATATGAAGGTTACACTAATTGTTAATAGAGAAACATCTATTTATAGGCATTTTGGAAAGAAAACAAATATATTAAAAAAAGTACTAAATTCAAATCCCCTCGAAAAATCACTTTAAATTATAAAAAAAAACTGGTCAACAATGTCACTTTATTATTTTGGAAAGAAATTAATTTTTTAGTCCGTAGAGATATTACACTTTCAAATTAAAAAAAAAACTGGTCAACAATGTCACTTTATTATTTTGGAAAGAAAATAATTTTTTGGTCCGTAGAGATATGAACGCATGACCAGTGGTTGTGGTAGAAACCTGGATATATTTTTTTAAAGAAATAGAAACCTGGATATTGCAGATCCCATTGTCTCTGGTTTAACTCCTAGTTTTTCATTTTTTCAGTTTTGGAAGTTATACCCCACAACCCTACTGTTATACTTTGACCCCAACATTTTACATAAACTACCAAATTTACCCTTTATATAAAATAAGACACAATTCACCCTTTAACTTGTTCACTCCGCTCTCACCCCCACATTTTCTGGAAAAACGGAAAAGAAAACTCCCACTCCTAACAAACAATAAGCTTTCTTTGACGAAATCATCAATTATTGATTATTCTTCAAATTGTTTCCAAAAAAATTAATATAATTTTTTGAATAAGAAACTATTACTAAAATTAACAATTATTAAAGTTGTCCATGATTGTATTCTTTTCAAAGAGGCATTCAAAAGACACTTACAAATTCAACCACTACTCTCGTTGAAGAAGAAGAAGCATAGACCTTAATCTCATGCTTTATTCTTGTGTTTTTTTTTATAGAAAAATGAAGAAATTTTTTTTTATAGTAATGTATTAACATTCTACAGGAGGATTTTAGGAACTAGATCAAACTTGGATTATATATATGTAGCTAGCTGCTATAAAGTGTTGTGAGGATTTCACGAAAATCTTGAACCGGAAAGGATTTATTGTGATTTCCGGTATGCATACTGGAAATGTTAAACATGAGTCTTCCGAATAATTTTCGGAAATGTAACAATGTGTATTCCGAAATTTTTCCGGAAAAGTTTCATAGTGGATAAAAAATATTCATAAATACATACCTAAAAGAATATTATGTAGGGGGTGAACTCATACTTAATTGAGAAATGTTAAAAATAAAGATGAAAAATTAATGTATAGAAGGTTAAATAGAAAAAGGGGTAAAATTGGAACTTTAAAAGATTTATCGGGGTGAAAGTACATATGTAGGGGTATAGGGTAAAATTTCCTTCAGTTTTAAATTAATTTTTTTCTATGGTTTTGGCCTAATTTATCATTTATTTAAGTCTCGTATGTCTTAGATTGTTATGGGGTTTAAGTTTTGCCCCCACCCCCCCGCTATCTTGTTTTTTCGCTCTATATATATACATTTTGGTAGTCTAGCACTTTGCTAACTACTCTTTGGTATAAAAAAAAAACAAGATTCAATCTTTTTTTACCTCCAATTCAGTCCAACTCTCTTTAAAATTGTAAAACTCTAACAACAAACATTAATATTATTCTCTCATAAAAAATAAAACTTTATAAACTTTTTTTTTCCATATTCGTCTTAGAAGATATTCATTTGAAGTTGTATTTTAATATTATTGATTAGAACATGATTTTTTTTTTGTGTTAGTTACAGTATTGATGTTATTTTTAATTTAATTAGAAGATTGCTCTTTTAAAAAAAATGACGTTTTTATTTCATAGGAACGACTTTTAATATTATAATGGGTATGTTAACACACAAAAAAATTAGACTCTTTAGAAACTAAATTTCAGTTTTTTGAAAGGTCACTTGGTTGACAGATAAACAGATCGAGACTTGGCATCCAAAAAATAAAAACTAGACTTCAAAATCATTAAAAAAAATAACAAAAATTTTAAACACACTAAGATATTAAATAATTCCATTAAGAAGTATTAAGATAGGTAAAACATTGGGTTCTCAATCCCTCTCGTATTATTAAAATCGTGTATTACATTAATAATTCAGCATCGCAACTATAGCAAAGAGGATCTCATGGAGATTGAATCCTACATGTCCCTAATATCACCATTCCAATTATAGCAAAGAGGATGGTCTGGTTGAGTCAAACATGGTCCTGCTTTTACTATATAATAATTAAGAGTATCACCTTTTTCATCATCTCTAGATTGTACAAAAACATCAAACTTACGCTCCTCTTGATTACCATTCCAATTAAAAATACACCAGAATTTTGTGCCGCCAAAAAAGTTATGATCAAATTTCCAACCAAAACTCTCACCATGATGAAGAGTATGTTCTCCAAGATCATCATCTCCAGATCTGCAATGAAGGTACATATCCAAATTGTCTTCTAAAGAGTTAGCAACATTCACATGTTTATGGGCAACTACATGAACATTGTGCGTTGATAGCAATGTCAACGCACATAGCAGAAGCAATTTTTTGGTTAATAGAGACATTGCACTTTCAATAAATCTTTATTTTTTAATTGAATAACTTTTGTTATATGAAGGTTACACTAATTGTTAATAGAGAAACATCTATTTATAGGCATTTTGGAAAGAAAACAAATATATTAAAAAAAAGTACTAAATTCAAATCCCCTCGAAAAATCACTTTAAATTATAAAAAAAAACTGGTCAACAATGTCACTTTATTATTTTGGAAAGAAATTAATTTTTTGGTCCGTAGAGATATTACACTTTCAAATTAAAAAAAAACTGGTCAACAATGTCACTTTATTATTTTGGAAAGAAAATAATTTTTTGGTCCGTAGAGATATGAACGCATGACCAGTGGTTGTGGTAGAAACCTGGATATATTTTTTTTAAGAAATAGAAACCTGGATATTGCAGATCCCATTGTCTCTGGTTTAACTCCTAGTTTTTCATTTTTTTCAGTTTTGGAAGTTATACCCCACAACCCTACTGTTATACTTTGACCCCAACATTTTACATAAACTACCAAATTTACCCTTTATATAAAATAAGACACAATTCACCCTTTAACTTGTTCACTCCGCTCTCACCCCCACATTTTCTGGAAAAAAATGGTCGTCGGGAAAAGAAAACTCCCACTCCTAACAAACAATAAGCTTTCTTTGACGAAATCATCAATTATTGATTATTCTTCAAATTGTTTCCAAAAAAATTAATATAATTTTTTGAATAAGAAACTATTACTAAAATTAACAATTATTAAAGTTGTCCATGATTGTATTCTTTTCAAAGAGGCATTCAAAAGACACTTACAAATTCAACCACTACTCTCGTTGAAGAAGAAGAAGCATAGACCTTAATCTCATGCTTTATTCTTGTGTTTTTTTTTATAGAAAAATGAAGAAATTTTTTTTTATAGTAATGTATTAACATTCTACAGGAGGATTTTAGGAACTAGATCAAACTTGGATTATATATATGTAGCTAGCTGCTATAAAGTGTTGTGAGGATTTCAGGAAAATCTTGAACCGGAAAGGATTTATTGTGATTTCCGGTATGCATACTGGAAATGTTAAACATGAGTCTTCCGAATAATTTTCGGAAATGTAACAATGTGTATTCCGAAATTTTTCCGGAAAAGTTTCATAGTGGAAAAAAAATATTCATAAATACATACCTAAAAGAATATTATGTAGGGGGTGAACTCATACTTAATTGAGAAATGTTAAAAATAAAGATGAAAAATTAATGTATAGAAGGTTAAATAGAAAAAGGGGTAAAATTGGAACTTTAAAAGATTTATCGGGGTGAAAGTACATATGTAGGGGTATAGGGTAAAATTTCCTTCAGTTTTAAATTAATTTTTTTCTATGGTTTTGGCCTAATTTATCATTTATTTAAGTCTCATATGTCTTAGATTGTTATGGGGTTTAAGTTTTGCCCCCACCCCCCCGCTATCTTGTTTTTTCGCTCTATATATATACATTTTGGTAGTCTAGCACTTTGCTAACTACTCTTTGGTAAAAAAAAAAAAAAAACAAGATTCAATCTTTTTTTACCTCCAATTCAGTCCAACTCTCTTTAAAATTGTAAAACTCTAACAACAAACATTAATATTATTCTCTCATAAAAAATAAAACTTTATAAACGTTTTTTTTCCATATTCGTCTTAGAAGATATTCATTTGAAGTTGTATTTTAATATTATTGATTAGAACATGATTTTTTTTTTTGTGTTAGTTACAGTATTGATGTTATTTTTAATTTAATTAGAAGATTGCTCTTTTAAAAAAAATGACGTTTTTATTTCATAGGAACGACTTTTAATATTATAATGGGTATGTTAACACACAAAAAAATTAGACTCTTTAGAAACTAAATTTCAGTTTTTTGAAAGGTCACTTGGTTGACAGATAAACAGATCGAGACTTGGCATCCAAAAAATAAAAACTAGACTTCAAAATCATTAAAAAAAATAACAAAAATTTTAAACACACTAAGATATTAAATAATTCCATTAAGAAGTATTAAGATAGGTAAAACATTGGGTTCTCAATCCCTCTCGTATTATTAAAATCGTGTATTACATTAATAATTCAGCATCGCAACTATAGCAAAGAGGATCTCATGGAGATTGAATCCTACATGTCCCTAATATCACCATTCCAATTATAGCAAAGAGGATGGTCTGGTTGAGTCAAACATGGTCCTGCTTTTACTATATAATAATTAAGAGTATCACCTTTTTCATCATCTCTAGATTGTACAAAAACATCAAACTTACGCTCCTCTTGATTACCATTCCAATTAAAAATACACCAGAATTTTGTGCCGCCAAAAAAGTTATGATCAAATTTCCAACCAAAACTCTCACCATGATGAAGAGTATGTTCTCCAAGATCATCATCTCCAGATCTGCAATGAAGGTACATATCCAAATTGTCTTCTAAAGAGTTAGCAACATTCACATGTTTATGGGCAACTACATGAACATTGTGCGTTGATAGCAATGTCAACGCACATAGCAGAAGCAATTTTTTGGTTAATAGAGACATTGCACTTTCAATAAATCTTTATTTTTTAATTGAATAACTTTTGTTATATGAAGGTTACACTAATTGTTAATAGAGAAACATCTATTTATAGGCATTTTGGAAAGAAAACAAATATATTAAAAAAAAAGTACTAAATTCAAATCCCCTCGAAAAATCACTTTAAATTATAAAAAAAAACTGGTCAACAATGTCACTTTATTATTTTGGAAAGAAATTAATTTTTTGGTCCGTAGAGATATTACACTTTCAAATTAAAAAAAAACTGGTCAACAATGTCACTTTATTATTTTGGAAAGAAAATAATTTTTTGGTCCGTAGAGATATGAACGCATGACCAGTGGTTGTGGTAGAAACCTGGATATATTTTTTTTAAGAAATAGAAACCTGGATATTGCAGATCCCATTGTCTCTGGTTTAACTCCTAGTTTTTCATTTTTTCTGTTTTGGAAGTTATACCCCACAACCCTACTGTTATACTTTGACCCCAACATTTTACATAAACTACCAAATTTACCCTTTATATAAAATAAGACACAATTCACCCTTTAACTTGTTCACTCCGCTCTCACCCCCACATTTTCTGGAAAAAAATGGTCGTCGGGAAAAGAAAACTCCCACTCCTAACAAACAATAAGCTTTCTTTGACGAAATCATCAATTATTGATTATTCTTCAAATTGTTTCCAAAAAAATTAATATAATTTTTTGAATAAGAAACTATTACTAAAATTAACAATTATTAAAGTTGTCCATGATTGTATTCTTTTCAAAGAGGCATTCAAAAGACACTTACAAATTCAACCACTACTCTCGTTGAAGAAGAAGAAGCATAGACCTTAATCTCATGCTTTATTCTTGTGTTTTTTTTTATAGAAAAATGAAGAAATTTTTTTTTATAGTAATGTATTAACATTCTACAGGAGGATTTTAGGAACTAGATCAAACTTGGATTATATATATGTAGCTAGCTGCTATAAAGTGTTGTGAGGATTTCAGGAAAATCTTGAACCGGAAAGGATTTATTGTGATTTCCGGTATGCATACTGGAAATGTTAAACATGAGTCTTCCGAATAATTTTCGGAAATGTAACAATGTGTATTCCGAAATTTTTCCGGAAAAGTTTCATAGTGGAAAAAAAATATTCATAAATACATACCTAAAAGAATATTATGTAGGGGGTGAACTCATACTTAATTGAGAAATGTTAAAAATAAAGATGAAAAATTAATGTATAGAAGGTTAAATAGAAAAAGGGGTAAAATTGGAACTTTAAAAGATTTATCGGGGTGAAAGTACATATGTAGGGGTATAGGGTAAAATTTCCTTCAGTTTTAAATTAATTTTTTTCTATGGTTTTGGCCTAATTTATCATTTATTTAAGTCTCATATGTCTTAGATTGTTATGGGGTTTAAGTTTTGCCCCCACCCCCCCGCTATCTTGTTTTTTCGCTCTATATATATACATTTTGGTAGTCTAGCACTTTGCTAACTACTCTTTGGTAAAAAAAAAAAAAAAAAACAAGATTCAATCTTTTTTTACCTCCAATTCAGTCCAACTCTCTTTAAAATTGTAAAACTCTAACAACAAACATTAATATTATTCTCTCATAAAAAATAAAACTTTATAAACGTTTTTTTTCCATATTCGTCTTAGAAGATATTCATTTGAAGTTGTATTTTAATATTATTGATTAGAACATGATTTTTTTTTTTTGTGTTAGTTACAGTATTGATGTTATTTTTAATTTAATTAGAAGATTGCTCTTTTAAAAAAAATGACGTTTTTATTTCATAGGAACGACTTTTAATATTATAATGGGTATGTTAACACACAAAAAAATTAGACTCTTTAGAAACTAAATTTCAGTTTTTTGAAAGGTCACTTGGTTGACAGATAAACAGATCGAGACTTGGCATCCAAAAAATAAAAACTAGACTTCAAAATCATTAAAAAAAATAACAAAAATTTTAAACACACTAAGATATTAAATAATTCCATTAAGAAGTATTAAGATAGGTAAAACATTGGGTTCTCAATCCCTCTCGTATTATTAAAATCGTGTATTACATTAATAATTCAGCATCGCAACTATAGCAAAGAGGATCTCATGGAGATTGAATCCTACATGTCCCTAATATCACCATTCCAATTATAGCAAAGAGGATGGTCTGGTTGAGTCAAACATGGTCCTGCTTTTACTATATAATAATTAAGAGTATCACCTTTTTCATCATCTCTAGATTGTACAAAAACATCAAACTTACGCTCCTCTTGATTACCATTCCAATTAAAAATACACCAGAATTTTGTGCCGCCAAAAAAGTTATGATCAAATTTCCAACCAAAACTCTCACCATGATGAAGAGTATGTTCTCCAAGATCATCATCTCCAGATCTGCAATGAAGGTACATATCCAAATTGTCTTCTAAAGAGTTAGCAACATTCACATGTTTATGGGCAACTACATGAACATTGTGCGTTGATAGCAATGTCAACGCACATAGCAGAAGCAATTTTTTGGTTAATAGAGACATTGCACTTTCAATAAATCTTTATTTTTTAATTGAATAACTTTTGTTATATGAAGGTTACACTAATTGTTAATAGAGAAACATCTATTTATAGGCATTTTGGAAAGAAAACAAATATATTAAAAAAAAAGTACTAAATTCAAATCCCCTCGAAAAATCACTTTAAATTATAAAAAAAAACTGGTCAACAATGTCACTTTATTATTTTGGAAAGAAATTAATTTTTTGGTCCGTAGAGATATTACACTTTCAAATTAAAAAAAAACTGGTCAACAATGTCACTTTATTATTTTGGAAAGAAAATAATTTTTTGGTCCGTAGAGATATGAACGCATGACCAGTGGTTGTGGTAGAAACCTGGATATATTTTTTTTAAGAAATAGAAACCTGGATATTGCAGATCCCATTGTCTCTGGTTTAACTCCTAGTTTTTCATTTTTTTCAGTTTTGGAAGTTATACCCCACAACCCTACTGTTATACTTTGACCCCAACATTTTACATAAACTACCAAATTTACCCTTTATATAAAATAAGACACAATTCACCCTTTAACTTGTTCACTCCGCTCTCACCCCCACATTTTCTGGAAAAAAATGGTCGTCGGGAAAAGAAAACTCCCACTCCTAACAAACAATAAGCTTTCTTTGACGAAATCATCAATTATTGATTATTCTTCAAATTGTTTCCAAAAAAATTAATATAATTTTTTGAATAAGAAACTATTACTAAAATTAACAATTATTAAAGTTGTCCATGATTGTATTCTTTTCAAAGAGGCATTCAAAAGACACTTACAAATTCAACCACTACTCTCGTTGAAGAAGAAGAAGCATAGACCTTAATCTCATGCTTTATTCTTGTGTTTTTTTTTATAGAAAAATGAAGAAATTTTTTTTTATAGTAATGTATTAACATTCTACAGGAGGATTTTAGGAACTAGATCAAACTTGGATTATATATATGTAGCTAGCTGCTATAAAGTGTTGTGAGGATTTCAGGAAAATCTTGAACCGGAAAGGATTTATTGTGATTTCCGGTATGCATACTGGAAATGTTAAACATGAGTCTTCCGAATAATTTTCGGAAATGTAACAATGTGTATTCCGAAATTTTTCCGGAAAAGTTTCATAGTGGAAAAAAAATATTCATAAATACATACCTAAAAGAATATTATGTAGGGGGTGAACTCATACTTAATTGAGAAATGTTAAAAATAAAGATGAAAAATTAATGTATAGAAGGTTAAATAGAAAAAGGGGTAAAATTGGAACTTTAAAAGATTTATCGGGGTGAAAGTACATATGTAGGGGTATAGGGTAAAATTTCCTTCAGTTTTAAATTAATTTTTTTCTATGGTTTTGGCCTAATTTATCATTTATTTAAGTCTCATATGTCTTAGATTGTTATGGGGTTTAAGTTTTGCCCCCACCCCCCCGCTATCTTGTTTTTTCGCTCTATATATATACATTTTGGTAGTCTAGCACTTTGCTAACTACTCTTTGGTAAAAAAAAAAAAAAAAACAAGATTCAATCTTTTTTTACCTCCAATTCAGTCCAACTCTCTTTAAAATTGTAAAACTCTAACAACAAACATTAATATTATTCTCTCATAAAAAATAAAACTTTATAAACGTTTTTTTTCCATATTCGTCTTAGAAGATATTCATTTGAAGTTGTATTTTAATATTATTGATTAGAACATGATTTTTTTTTTTTGTGTTAGTTACAGTATTGATGTTATTTTTAATTTAATTAGAAGATTGCTCTTTTAAAAAAAATGACGTTTTTATTTCATAGGAACGACTTTTAATATTATAATGGGTATGTTAACACACAAAAAAATTAGACTCTTTAGAAACTAAATTTCAGTTTTTTGAAAGGTCACTTGGTTGACAGATAAACAGATCGAGACTTGGCATCCAAAAAATAAAAACTAGACTTCAAAATCATTAAAAAAAATAACAAAAATTTTAAACACACTAAGATATTAAATAATTCCATTAAGAAGTATTAAGATAGGTAAAACATTGGGTTCTCAATCCCTCTCGTATTATTAAAATCGTGTATTACATTAATAATTCAGCATCGCAACTATAGCAAAGAGGATCTCATGGAGATTGAATCCTACATGTCCCTAATATCACCATTCCAATTATAGCAAAGAGGATGGTCTGGTTGAGTCAAACATGGTCCTGCTTTTACTATATAATAATTAAGAGTATCACCTTTTTCATCATCTCTAGATTGTACAAAAACATCAAACTTACGCTCCTCTTGATTACCATTCCAATTAAAAATACACCAGAATTTTGTGCCGCCAAAAAAGTTATGATCAAATTTCCAACCAAAACTCTCACCATGATGAAGAGTATGTTCTCCAAGATCATCATCTCCAGATCTGCAATGAAGGTACATATCCAAATTGTCTTCTAAAGAGTTAGCAACATTCACATGTTTATGGGCAACTACATGAACATTGTGCGTTGATAGCAATGTCAACGCACATAGCAGAAGCAATTTTTTGGTTAATAGAGACATTGCACTTTCAATAAATCTTTATTTTTTAATTCAATAACTTTTGTTATATGAAGGTTACACTAATTGTTAATAGAGAAACATCTATTTATAGGCATTTTGGAAAGAAAACAAATATATTAAAAAAAAGTACTAAATTCAAATCCCCTCGAAAAATCACTTTAAATTATAAAAAAAAACTGGTCAACAATGTCACTTTATTATTTTGGAAAGAAATTAATTTTTTGGTCCGTAGAGATATTACACTTTCAAATTAAAAAAAAACTGGTCAACAATGTCACTTTATTATTTTGGAAAGAAAATAATTTTTTGGTCCGTAGAGATATGAACGCATGACCAGTGGTTGTGGTAGAAATCTGGATATATTTTTTTTAAGAAATAGAAACCTGGATATTGCAGATCCCATTGTCTCTGGTTTAACTCCTAGTTTTTCATTTTTTCAGTTTTGGAAGTTATACCCCACAACCCTACTGTTATACTTTGACCCCAACATTTTACATAAACTACCAAATTTACCCTTTATATAAAATAAGACACAATTCACCCTTTAACTTGTTCACTCCGCTCTCACCCCCACATTTTCTGGAAAAAAATGGTCGTCGGGAAAAGAAAACTCCCACTCCTAACAAACAATAAGCTTTCTTTGACGAAATCATCAATTATTGATTATTCTTCAAATTGTTTCCAAAAAAATTAATATAATTTTTTGAATAAGAAACTATTACTAAAATTAACAATTATTAAAGTTGTCCATGATTGTATTCTTTTCAAAGAGGCATTCAAAAGACACTTACAAATTCAACCACTACTCTCGTTGAAGAAGAAGAAGCATAGACCTTAATCTCATGCTTTATTCTTGTGTTTTTTTTTTATAGAAAAATGAGGAAAATTTTTTTTATAGTAATGTATTAACATTCTACAGGAGGATTTTAGGAACTAGATCAAACTTGGATTATATATATGTAGCTAGCTGCTATAAAATGTTGTGAGGATTTCACGAAAATCTTGAACCGGAAAGGATTTATTGTGATTTCCGGTATGCATACTGGAAATGTTAAACATGAGTCTTCCGAATAATTTTCGGAAATGTAACAATGTGTATTCCGAAATTTTTCCGGAAAAGTTTCATAGTGGAAAAAAAATATTCATAAATACATACCTAAAAGAATATTATGTAGGGGGTGAACTCATACTTAATTGAGAAATGTTAAAAATAAAGATGAAAAATTAATGTATAGAAGGTTAAATAGAAAAAGGGGTAAAATTGGAACTTTAAAAGATTTATCGGAGTGAAAGTACATATGTAGGGGTATAGGGTAAAATTTCCTTCAGTTTTAAATTAATTTTTTTCTATGGTTTTGGCCTAATTTATCATTTATTTAAGTCTCATATGTCTTAGATTGTTATGGGGTTTAAGTTTTGCCCCCACCCCCCCGCTATCTTGTTTTTTCGCTCTATATATATACATTTTGGTAGTCTAGCACTTTGCTAACTACTCTTTGGTAAAAAAAAAAAAAACAAGATTCAATCTTTTTTTACCTCCAATTCAGTCCAACTCTCTTTAAAATTGTAAAACTCTAACAACAAACATTAATATTATTCTCTCATAAAAAATAAAACTTTATAAACTTTTTTTTTCCATATTCGTCTTAGAAGATATTCATTTGAAGTTGTATTTTAATATTATTGATTAGAACATGATTTTTTTTTTTTTGTGTTAGTTACAGTATTGATGTTATTTTTAATTTAATTAGAAGATTGCTCTTTTAAAAAAAATGACGTTTTTATTTCATAGGAACGACTTTTAATATTATAATGGGTATGTTAACACACAAAAAAATTAGACTCTTTAGAAACTAAATTTCAGTTTTTTGAAAGGTCACTTGGTTGACAGATAAACAGATCGAGACTTGGCATCCAAAAAATAAAAACTAGACTTCAAAATCATTAAAAAAAATAACAAAAATTTTAAACACACTAAGATATTAAATAATTCCATTAAGAAGTATTAAGATAGGTAAAACATTGGGTTCTCAATCCCTCTCGTATTATTAAAATCGTGTATTACATTAATAATTCAGCATCGCAACTATAGCAAAGAGGATCTCATGGAGATTGAATCCTACATGTCCCTAATATCACCATTCCAATTATAGCAAAGAGGATGGTCTGGTTGAGTCAAACATGGTCCTGCTTTTACTATATAATAATTAAGAGTATCACCTTTTTCATCATCTCTAGATTGTACAAAAACATCAAACTTACGCTCCTCTTGATTACCATTCCAATTAAAAATACACCAGAATTTTGTGCCGCCAAAAAAGTTATGATCAAATTTCCAACCAAAACTCTCACCGTGATGAAGAGTATGTTCTCCAAGATCATCATCTCCAGATCTGCAATGAAGGTACATATCCAAATTGTCTTCTAAAGAGTTAGCAACATTCACATGTTTATGGGCAACTACATGAACATTGTGCGTTGATAGCAATGTCAACGCACATAGCAGAAGCAATTTTTTGGTTAATAGAGACATTGCACTTTCAATAAATCTTTATTTTTTAATTGAATAACTTTTGTTATATGAAGGTTACACTAATTGTTAATAGAGAAACATCTATTTATAGGCATTTTGGAAAGAAAACAAATATATTAAAAAAAAGTACTAAATTCAAATCCCCTCGAAAAATCACTTTAAATTATAAAAAAAAAACTGGTCAACAATGTCACTTTATTATTTTGGAAAGAAATTAATTTTTTGGTCCGTAGAGATATTACACTTTCAAATTAAAAAAAAAACTGGTCAACAATGTCACTTTATTATTTTGGAAAGAAAATAATTTTTTGGTCCGTAGAGATATGAACGCATGACCAGTGGTTGTGGTAGAAACCTGGATATTGCAGATCCCATTGTCTCTGGTTTAACTCCTAGTTTTTCATTTTTTCAGTTTTGGAAGTTATACCCCACAACCCTACTGTTATACTTTGACCCCAACATTTTACATAAACTACCAAATTTACCCTTTATATAAAATAAGACACAATTCACCCTTTAACTTGTTCACTCCGCTCTCACCCCCACATTTTCTGGAAAAAAATGGTCGTCGGGAAAAGAAAACTCCCACTCCTAACAAACAATAAGCTTTCTTTGACGAAATCATCAATTATTGATTATTCTTCAAATTGTTTCCAAAAAAATTA
The DNA here is from genome assembly GCF_051527215.1 of Medicago sativa. NCBI lineage: Eukaryota > Viridiplantae > Streptophyta > Magnoliopsida > Fabales > Fabaceae > Medicago > Medicago sativa. The sequence continues at coordinate 28,016,150 of NC_140749.1, read as the reverse complement.
ATATAATTTTTTGAATAAAAAACTATTACTAAAATTAACAATTATTAAAGTTGTCAATGATTGTATTCTTTTCAAAGAGGCATTCAAAAGACACTTACAAATTCAACCACTACTCTCGTTGAAGAAGAAGAAGCATAGACCTTAATCTCATGCTTTATTCTTGTGTTTTTTTTTTTATAGAAAAATGAAGAAATTTTTTTTTATAGTAATGTATTAACATTCTACAGGAGGATTTTAGGAACTAGATCAAACTTGGATTATATATATGTAGCTAGCTGCTATAAAGTGTTGTGAGGATTTCACGAAAATCTTGAACCGGAAAGGATTTATTGTGATTTCCGGTATGCATACTGGAAATGTTAAACATGAGTCTTCCGAATAATTTTCGGAAATGTAACAATGTGTATTCCGAAATTTTTCCGGAAAAGTTTCATAGTGGAAAAAAAATATTCATAAATACCTACCTAAAAGAATATTATGTAGGGGGTGAATTCATACTTAATTGAGAAATGTTAAAAATAAAGATGAAAAATTAATGTATAGAAGGTTAAATAGAAAAAGGGGTAAAATTGGAACTTTAAAAGATTTATCGGGGTGAAAGTACATATGTAGGGGTATAGGGTAAAATTTCCTTCAGTTTTAAATTAATTTTTTTCTATGGTTTTGGCCTAATTTATCATTTATTTAAGTCTCATATGTCTTAGATTGTTATGGGGTTTAAGTTTTGCCCCCACCCCCCCGCTATCTTGTTTTTTCGCTCTATATATATACATTTTGGTAGTCTAGCACTTTGCTAACTACTCTTTGGTAAAAAAAAAAAAAAACAAGATTCAATCTTTTTTTACCTCCAATTCAGTCCAACTCTCTTTAAAATTGTAAAACTCTAACAACAAACATTAATATTATTCTCTCATAAAAAATAAAACTTTATAAACTTTTTTTTCCATATTCGTCTTAGAAGATATTCATTTGAAGTTGTATTTTAATATTATTGATTAGAACATGATTTTTTTTTTTGTGTTAGTTACAGTATTGATGTTATTTTTAATTTAATTAGAAGATTGCTCTTTTAAAAAAAATGACGTTTTTATTTCATAGGAACGACTTTTAATATTATAATGGGTATGTTAACACACACAAAAATTAGACTCTTTAGAAACTAAATTTCAGTTTTTTGAACGGTCACTTGGTTGACAGATAAACAGATCGAGACTTGGCATCCAAAAAATAAAAACTAGACTTCAAAATCATTAAAAAAAACAAAAATTTTAAACACACTAAGATATTAAATAATTCCATTAAAAAGTATTAAGATAGGTAAAACATTGGGTTCTCAATCCCTCTCGTATTATTAAAATCGTGTATTACATTAATAATTCAGCATCGCAACTATAGCAAAGAGGATCTCATGGAGATTGAATCCTACATGTCCCTAATATCACCATTCCAATTATAGCAAAGAGGATGGTCTGGTTGAGTCAAACATGGTCCTGCTTTTACTATATAATAATTAAGAGTATCACCTTTTTCATCATCTCTAGATTGTACAAAAACATCAAACTTACGCTCCTCTTGATTACCATTCCAATTAAAAATACACCAGAATTTTGTGCCGCCAAAAAAGTTATGATCAAATTTCCAACCAAAACTCTCACCATGATGAAGAGTATGTTCTCCAAGATCATCATCTCCAGATCTGCAATGAAGGTACATATCCAAATTGTCTTCTAAAGAGTTAGCAACATTCACATGTTTATGGGCAACTACATGAACATTGTGCGTTGATAGCAATGTCAACGCACATAGCAGAAGCAATTTTTTGGTTAATAGAGACATTGCACTTTCAATAAATCTTTATTTTTTAATTCAATAACTTTTGTTATATGAAGGTTACACTAATTGTTAATAGAGAAACATCTATTTATAGGCATTTTGGAAAGAAAACAAATATATTAAAAAAAAGTACTAAATTCAAATCCCCTCGAAAAATCACTTTAAATTATAAAAAAAAAACTGGTCAACAATGTCACTTTATTATTTTGGAAAGAAATTAATTTTTTGGTCCGTAGAGATATTACACTTTCAAATTAAAAAAAAACTGGTCAACAATGTCACTTTATTATTTTGGAAAGAAAATAATTTTTTGGTCCGTAGAGATATGAACGCATGACCAGTGGTTGTGGTAGAAACCTGGATATATTTTTTTTAAGAAATAGAAACCTGGATATTGCAGATCCCATTGTCTCTGGTTTAACTCCTAGTTTTTCATTTTTTCAGTTTTGGAAGTTATACCCCACAACCCTACTGTTATACTTTGACCCCAACATTTTACATAAACTACCAAATTTACCCTTTATATAAAATAAGACACAATTCACCCTTTAACTTGTTCACTCCGCTCTCACCCCCACATTTTCTGGAAAAAAATGGTCGTCGGGAAAAGAAAACTCCCACTCCTAACAAACAATAAGCTTTCTTTGACGAAATCATCAATTATTGATTATTCTTCAAATTGTTTCCAAAAAAATTAATATAATTTTTTGAATAAGAAACTATTACTAAAATTAACAATTATTAAAGTTGTCCATGATTGTATTCTTTTCAAAGAGGCATTCAAAAGACACTTACAAATTCAACCACTACTCTCGTTGAAGAAGAAGAAGCATAGACCTTAATCTCATGCTTTATTCTTGTGTTTTTTTTTATAGAAAAATGAAGAAATTTTTTTTTATAGTAATGTATTAACATTCTACAGGAGGATTTTAGGAACTAGATCAAACTTGGATTATATATATGTAGCTAGCTGCTATAAAGTGTTGTGAGGATTTCACGAAAATCTTGAACCGGAAAGGATTTATTGTGATTTCCGGTATGCATACTGGAAATGTTAAACATGAGTCTTCCGAATAATTTTCGGAAATGTAACAATGTGTATTCCGAAATTTTTCCGGAAAAGTTTCATAGAGGAAAAAAAATATTCATAAATACATACCTAAAAGAATATTATGTAGGGGGTGAACTCATACTTAATTGAGAAATGTTAAAAATAAAGATGAAAAATTAATGTATAGAAGGTTAAATAGAAAAAGGGGTAAAATTGGAACTTTAAAAGATTTATCGGGGTGAAAGTACATATGTAGGGATATAGGGTAAAATTTCCTTCAGTTTTAAATTAATTTTTTTCTATGGTTTTGGCCTAATTTATCATTTATTTAAGTCTCGTATGTCTTAGATTGTTATGGGGTTTAAGTTTTGCCCCCACCCCCCCCGCTATCTTGTTTTTTCGCTCTATATATATACATTTTGGTAGTCTAGCACTTTGCTAACTACTCTTTGGTAAAAAAAAAAAAAAAACAAGATTCAATCTTTTTTTACCTCCAATTCAGTCCAACTCTCTTTAAAATTGTAAAACTCTAACAACAAACATTAATATTATTCTCTCATAAAAAATAAAACTTTATAAACTTTTTTTTTCCATATTCGTCTTAGAAGATATTCATTTGAAGTTGTATTTTAATATTATTGATTAGAACATGATTTTTTTTTTTTTTGTGTTAGTTACAGTATTGATGTTATTTTTAATTTAATTAGAAGATTGCTCTTTTAAAAAAAATGACATTTTTATTTCATTGGAACGACTTTTAATATTATAATGGGTATGTTAACACACAAAAAAATTAGACTCTTTAGAAACTAAATTTCAGTTTTTTGAAAGGTCACTTGGTTGACAGATAAACAGATGGAGACTTGGCATCCAAAAAATAAAAACTAGACTTCAAAATCATTAAAAAAAATGACAAAAATTTAAAACACACTAAGATATTAACTAATTCCATTAAGAAGTATTAAGATAGGTAAAATATCGGGTTCTCAATCCCTCTCATATTATTAAAATCGTGTATTACATTAATAATTCAACATCCCAATTATAGCAAAGAGGATCTCATGGAGATTGAATCCTACATGTCCCTAATATCACCATTCCAATTATAGCAAAGAGGATGGTCTGGTTGAGTCAAACATGGCCCTGCTTTCACTATATAATAATTAAGAGTATCATCTTTTTCATCATCTCTAGATTGTACAAAAACATCAAACTTACGTTCCTCTTGATTACCATTCCAATTAAAAATACACCAGAATTTTGTGCCGCCAAAAAAGTTATGATCAAATTTCCAACCAAAACTCTCACCATGATGAAGGGTATGTTCTCCAAGATCATCATCTCCAGATCTGCAATGAAGGTACATATCCAAATTGTCTTCTAAAGAGTTAGCAACATTCACATGTTTATGCGCAACTACATGAACATTGTGCGTTGATAGCAACGTCAACGCACATAGCAGGAGCAATTTTTTGGTTAATAGAGACATTGCACTTTCAATAAATCTTTATTTTTTAAGTGAATAACTTTTGTTATATGAAGGTTACACTAATTGTTAGTAGAGAAACATCTATTTATAGGCATTTTGTAAAGAAAACAAATATATTAAAAAAAAGGTACTAAATTTAAATCCCCTCAAAATATCACTTTAAATTAAAAAAAAAAAAAAACTGGTCAACAATGTTACTTTATTATTTTGGAAAGAAATTAATTTTTTGGTCCTTAGAGATATTACACTTTCAAATTAAAAAAACTGGTCAACAATGTCACTTTATTATTTTGGAAAGAAAATAATTTTTTGGTCCGTAGAGATTTTTAAATACTTTATTATTTTGGAAAGAAATTAATTTTTTGGTCCTTAGAGATATTACACTTTCAAATTAAAAAAACTGGTCAACAATGTCACTTTATTATTTTGGAAAGAAAATAATTTTTTGGTCCGCAGAGATTTTTAAATCAGGAAAAACATTCAGATTTTTATTTGTGTTTAATTAATTTATTAAAAAAATAAAATTATTTTAAAAAAAATCTAATTTTTATTAAAATTTGATAAATCGAAAAAAATCAGATTTTTTTTTCAAAAATTAAAATAATTTAGATTCTTTTCTAAAATCCAGTATTATTTTTAAAATTCTTCCTAATTACAGAAAAAAATATGAAGTTTTTATTTTTTTAATTTGGAAAAAGAATTCATAAAAATTCGGGAATAAAATTTTCAAATTCTTTTCTAAATTCTAACTTAATATATTTCCCATCAATGACAGGAAAACCCATATGGTATTACCATTTCTATTCTTGAACTTAATAAATTTCGAAATTTCCGAAAAAATTATACAAAAATATCAAAAAAAATTGAATTAAATTAAAATTATAAATTTGAAAAAAATAATATTATCTAATTTTTTATGAATTTGTAAAAAATATTTGAATTTTTTTCTAATTCTTTAATCATGAAAAAGAATGAATTTTTTTTCTAATTCATGTTTTATTCCGAACTTAGGAAGATTTTTTAAAAAAATTCTGGAACTTAATTTTCAAAATAAAAATTTGAATTTTTTTAATTTAAAAAAAATAGAATTTTTTTCTTTTGATTTTTTTTTTAAAAAAATCTGACTTTTTAAAAATTTTCAGTTTTTTTTCTTAATTTTGATTTTTTAAAAAAAAACGGAATTAATGATGTGCTAAAGAATTACACACATGTCAGGTTAAAAAAAAATCTAAATTAACTACACAATGGTGTGCCACGTCAGCAAGTGGAGTGTGTCAAATGGGGTCTGGGGCGTTTTCGAAAGAATCTTCATATTTTAGGGACGAAATCTAAACTTTTTTTTTACAGGGGGTAAACCGAAACTCGCCCAAATTACAGAGGGTAAAGACATAATAACCCAATTAAAAAATGATCAACAATGTCACTTTATTATTTCGGAAAGAAAACAATTTTTTGACCAATAGAGACACTACACGTACTTTCAATAAATCTTTTTTTTTTAAGTGAAACAGTTTTGTTATATGAAGTTTAAACTAATTGTTAAGAGAGAACATGCATTTATATGCGTTTTGGAAAGAAAACAAATTTATAAGGTCTTCGGCAAATCGAGCATTGGCGAGATTGCATGGTATTCTTTCGACTAAAAAGTTTAAATATGTATTTTAAGGTACTAAATTTAAATCCCCTCGAAATGGTTTGCTTAATGAGGAAGTTTATGTCTCTCAACCATCCGGTTTTGAGGACCATGAGTACCCCGATCTTGTTTTCAAATTAAAGAAAGCTCTTTATGGTCTCAAACAAGCTCCTAGAACTTTGTATGAGATATTGAACAAGTTTCTATTAGAAAAGGGTTTTACTCATAAAAAAGTGGACAACACCTTGTATGAGATATTGATGATATCATATTTGTGTCCACTCGTGAAAGTTTGCGTGGAGAGTTCTCAAAGCTTATGCAGGGTGAGTTTACCTTCTTTTTTGGATTGCAAATAAAACAAGTCAAGGAAGAAACTTTTATTATCCAAACAAAGTATTCATTGGAACTTCTCAAGAAGTTTGACATGCAAGGTTGCAAGTCCATCTCTACACCTATGGCCTCGGATCTTTCAATCGACAAGGATGAACATGCTATCAATTTAATGCCAAGAGGTGTGTGATCATCCAATTGGTTGTACATGATTGCTTTCATCTCCAACTGATATATAGGAAAAAAACGCATTGATCATACATTGCTTTGGTACATTCACGTTATTAGCTTATTCAAAGTCAATCACGCTTTTTGGCTTGTGTTCCTGATAAGCCATGTACTGTCTGATAAGCCATGTTGCTTTGGTCCATGGAAAACCTTTTTTGGCTTTGAATTCAATTTGGGTCACAATTGAATTCGGCGGTGAATACACATATTCTTCTTACTTGAAATACCTCTTGGCATTAAAATGATAACATGTTCATCCCTGTCACGTAGTATTTTGTGTAGGCAGGAGTGAATTATGATGTTGGCAAATACGAATCATTGCCTATTTCGGAGGTCAAAGGTGATTCTATTTGTATCAAAATCAATCAACATGAATATGAGAGAAACTTGTAGAGATCTTACGTTATTCTTAACATGTTTTTCATTCATTTTCAGTAGTTTTTAGCAACAAAAAGTAGAAGTATTAGAACGATTTCCTATGATTTCAGGACTTTTGTAATGTTTTCTATATTTGAGTCTGTAATTCTAGTTTTCCCGAAACATTACAATTTTAGGAGGGTTTTGAAGTAATTCACGAAGAAATCATGCAAATCGGCAAATCAAGAACGTCTGAAGAATTGTCAAGACTTTGGGAAGACCAAGAATGAAGATTCAAGAGGTCTCAGGAGACTTTACAATGGGAGGAATTATGTTCCCAAGTTCCGAGGCAAGTTATTAGAAGACGAAGACCTAAAAACGACTAAAATCGGAGAAACTGGGCCCAAGTGGAGCAGCCATGCGCCTAGGGCATGGCAAACTTGCTATATGCTCCCCGAGCATTTCAAATGTGAGGGGTGCAGGCGTAATTTTATTCGTTTTTGTGGGTTTAGCCCGCGTTTTTAGCCCAAACCCAGTTAAAAATCTCCACTATAAATACCAGTCTTCCTTATTCAGAATTTTTCGTTCAGAACTGTGGCAATTCGAGAGGAAGGCTACTTTGGAGCTTCGGGAGGATTTCTATCTTCTCCTTGATTTTTTAGGGTATGTTTTTATCTTTAATAATTTGTTTTTAGTTACCATGTGTAACTAAATCTTTTTAGGTTAGAGTTCTAAGATGAACCTCTGTTTATTTTTGTTGGATATCTATTTAATTTAATGTCACTTATATTTTATTTATTTTTTGTTCATTAGGAAATTCCATAGTTTATTTTTGTGATAGGTGCAACCCTATATTAGATACTTAGGTTAGGTTGTGACAGAACCTAATATTGCTATCACTAGCTGGATGCTTATATCTTGATATTCATATCCTTATACTGGTAGTAACTCTGTTGAACCTAGGATGTAACTGGTTAGTAATTAGGGAAACAAGTGCCTAGCTAAAGGAAATAAGCCGTAGCCTAATAGAAATATTCCCTTAAACCCTTAGTAAGGTAGACGTAGATTAGGGATGCCCGTTTGTATAACTACTAAGTAAGTGAGAGAGGGTGTGCTATAAGTGTCCTAAGATTCATAGATGAGCAGACCTAATGGAACCTTGGCCTTCATTGCCTTGGGAAAAACCGGAACGCCAATTTAAGTTTATGTTTCAATTACCTTTGAATTAGCAAGACCCCGCACGTAAGGATCACTGTGCGATCAGCATGTGCAGTTAGCCATCGAAGGGATATGCCAAATTAGGTTAGTAACGTCTCAACGACCTCATCACTTGTATAGTCTACCTAAGATAAATAAACGCGACATTACTGTAATTTAATATCCAACAATATAGACATGGGGGATTCGAAGAATCCTAACCGCTGCTTACTTTTCTGCAACCAAAAACAGATAAACTTGTTCTGTTGCAAACAAATAAAAATTGCAACGTATCTTTTATACCGTCAAACTTACAAAAATAAGTAACGCGGATTGTTTGGACGAAACGACAATCTCTGTGGATACGATACTCTACTTATCACTTTATTACTTGGTAAACGATTTGGTACACTTGCCATATCCGACCGGGGATTGTTGATATTTTCGACTAAGAAATTTAAAGTACTTATTTTTATCTATCTTTATTTTTCAGTCATTTATTTTTCATTCATTTATTTTTCAGTCATTTATTTTTCTGCATTTTATTTTTCTGTTTTAAAAAAAATCAAAAATACCAAAAAAATCAAAAATTTAAAAATACCAAAATTATTTAGTCCTAGTTGAGTCATTTTATTTTTTTAAGTCTAGTTATCATTTAGGGTCCGTTTGGTTCGAGAATTAGGAGGGGAGAGGAGGGGAGGGGAGAAATTTTAACGGAGGGGAGATATTTTAATTAAAAGTGTGTTTGGTTCACAAGGGGAGGGGAGAGATTTTAAAATTATTTTACTGTTTTACCCTTAAACTTAATTAAATAAGGATAATAAAGTAACGAAACAATAACGATGCTATCGATAACAACACGATGTGGACGATGGAATAATGGATTAGTAATAGGGTTGTTACAATTACAAGTAGTAATAAAAGTTGTTACAAGAAAAAATAGAAAAAATTGTTAATGATATGGAATAAAAGTTGTTACGACAAAATATAACATATAACCTAATAATAGTAAAAGTTGTTTCAAAATAATATAACCTAATAATAATAAATGTTGTTACAAGGACAATATTGATATTTTAAATTAATATAAGGATAATTTTGGCAGTGCAATAAAATTTGCTCCCCTCCCCACCCCTCCCCTCCCCTTCTAAAAATTGAACCAAACACTTCAAATTAAAAATCTCCCCTCCCCTCCCCTCCCCTCCCCTCCAAAACTCTCGAACCAAACAGACCCTTAGTTTATTTATTTTAGTCGTTACTAACATAGTTTATTTTTTTTCGGTTTTGCATTTAGTTACTCATTTTGATTTAGTACTAACCATTTTTATTTTTATTTTTGTTTTCCCATTTAGGAACTAACCCCATTCATTTATTTTGTTTTTTTGGATCTTAGTTTAGGTTTAATTAATTTGCATTGCATTTTAGGGAGTTGTAGTAAAAATAACGATTGTTATAATATCTACATTAGATCGAGTCTAGTTTAATTAGGTTAATTATTTATTTAGAAGTCAGTCATTTAATATTGCATTTAGAATTAGGATCAACATTTAGTCATAGAATCTTAGGTTTAATTAGTAATAAAATTAGGCATTAATCTTAATAGTTAATTTATCGAGTCTGCATTTAGGAAATAATAGAGTTAAGTAACCGCATAAGAACTAACCCTGAACCTAATTTAACTTTAAAATCAAGCGCAAAATTATTCTTGTTAGGAATTTTTCTCGAATTTGCAATTATTGTGTGAAATAGGTAACCATGGAATCAACCAAAAGCACACAATCAATGGCAGCTAAAGAGGAGACGGAAGAACATGATTTGGAGCAGTTGATTAATTTACTAAAGAAGGTTAAGGTTACTAGTTCTTTTGTGGAGAAGCTTGAGAAAGAGCCGGGATACATTGAATTTCATAAAGAAGTAGATCTAAGGCGACAGGAGTTGCTGAAGTCAAAAAAAGCTGGAAAGGATGAGCAGATTCATTCGGTGGAAGTAGAAAGAGAGACACCTCAGACGGAAGACAAGCAAAAGGACGAGGACGTGCCGCCGGAATACAATGCTTTGCATTAAATTCTCAAGAAGTACATAGTTTTCATGCCGATTAAGGAAATGGCCGAACAAAGTCCATGTTGCATCAAGTTTCTTCAAGAATTATTAAAGACCAATGCCGATCTATCTGAGGAATAACTCATATCACTAACTAGCGAATTTCATGACACATACGAGGTACTGGCTGAAGTCAGGTTCGATGGTGAAGGATGTTTTACTTTACCCATTTATGTGAAAGGAGAATATATTGGACAAGGATTGTGTGATTCGGAAGCTAATGCAAACTTAATGAACTTGACCAAGGCAAGGGAGTTAGGAATTGTGAAGATATCTCCAAATCCTTATATAATAGGATATGCTAATGGCAAAGAAGTTGTTGGCATGCTAAAGAATTTTCCAATTAACATTGGGGGCATCGATTATTGTTTAGACATCGTGATTGCAAACACCCGAGGGAGATACGATTTTGCGCTTATTCTTGGCAGGAAATTCTTCGCCCAAGGAGGTCTAATATTAGATGGAGAACAAGGGCAAACTACCATCTAAACTTCAAGGCTATACGATGTGTTTGCTGTGACATACCCAGAAAATGATCCAAGTCAAACACCTGCATGGAAAATTTTCAAGAAAGTGGTAGACAACTATGCCCAAAGAAAAATCGAAGAAGAGGAAGCTAGAGGATACCCATCAGATGAAGACTATGACTTCAAAAGGAGGAAGAAATCAAGGAGCCTGAAGGACAGGGGCTCCCAAACACAAGTTAGACTTAGACATATCCATCAGGCTTGGGACGTTAAACATGCGCTGAATAGGAGGCAACCTATTTCGTCAAGCTAATGACTCAAAAGAAACGCTGAATAGGATGCAACCTATTGACCGTCGGGACTTAGACGTTAAAACAAGCGCTGAATGGGAGACAACCCATTATTTTTATTTCCTGCATTTTTATTTTTGTTAAGCTGAGGTGATCTGACTAATCAATTTCTTTTCTTTTTCTGTTGCTTTTCTTTCAAGAATTATCTGATAAAATTTTATTTCTTTTGCATTACATTTACAACCTTTCCTTTTATGCTTAAATTTTTTTTAGTCTTAGTTATTCATTTCAAAGCATTTAAGACAGAGGCTAGTTTATTCATACATTCAAGAGCACAATTTCCTTCTTCCGCCAAAGGATGTAGATTTCTGGGGCTTGCTAGTAAAGGTACTTATAGGATCACCAACTCTTTTCTAAATAGCATAACAAATGAGTTTCAGAGCCAAATATTTCCATATCCATTCTAGGTGTAGATACTTAAATACTTTTTTTTTAGAAAAAAAAAAGTATTGCTTAAATACTTAAATACTTCAAATATATATTATAAGTGTTCCATATGAATGCTATTATTGCTTGAATTTGCGGCCGTTCTGGACGATCAGTTAGGTTATTATACACACGAGGCAATTTTCTTTGGTACCTTGAGCCTTTCAAGCCACCCTTTTATTATTCTTATTATCCTTTTTGAAACCACTTTGAGCCTCCATACGAAAATATTTCTTTCTTTATTAGTGACGAATCATGTCACAGTCCTATACTTACACAATCCTTGTTTGATTTAACTTAGAGTTAGAAAAGTATTATTATGACTGTACATATTTTGAAACTAAGTTCGGGGTTGCTCTTTGGAATTAGCAACATTTTAAGTTTGGGGTGTGTAACGCCCTCCTTTTTATTTAATTATTTTTATTAAGTTAGAGTTTATTTATGTGATTTATTTAAATATGTTATTTGGTGTAGAAATATATTTGTTAAATTGGTGTAGAAATATATTTAATTTAGAAATAAAATAAGATTCGAAAATAAAATAAATATACGAGGTGTTAATATTTTATTATGTGGCATTATTCTATTATTTATTAGAATATGAGAATTATTTGTGTAAGTAGAATTGGAGGTTAGAATAGAAAGAAGAATAAGTTATTGGGCCTAAATAGATTTAGGAAGAGTGATTAGTATTATAAATAAGAAAGTTTAGGTTAGACAGAGTTTTTACGTTAAACCGCTTTTTTTGGAGAAAGAGGAGAACTCAGAGAGAGAACCCTAGGAACGAAGAACGCTGCTTTTGATTTCAGAAAAACAATCTAAGGTAAGGGTGAGACTATCTTTCACTAATATTAAGTATGTAGATCATTAGATTGCATCTAACATGTTTTAGGATGAGTTTGTGAGATTATGAGAAATTAGGGTTTGAGTGAAAATTGATGATTAGATGATGGAAAACTGCTGAATTGACGTAAGGGGGAGTCTCTAATTTGTTGTTGTGCACATATCCTATATATGCTGAATCGCTTCTTTCTTTCTAATTTCAATTGGATTGTAGTTGTACACATGTCCTATATGCTCCTGTTCAAATTATCTTCTATGAATTTTAGCAAGAAAATATATTGCTTTTCCAAAAAAAAAATCGTACTGTATCAAATGCCCGAAATGCTATACTTATGGGCATCAAAATTACTTTGAATTGATGAACTCAATAGCTACACGTGATTGTAGACTTTGAAATCTAATTTGAATTTGATTCACCAATTTTCTACATACATGAACTAATAGTTAGTTTATGTACTCATCCAATTGGCTTGACTTTTCTATGATGAATTATTTTTGTTCCTGCCGTTTTTATTTATTAAGAAATCTATGTTTTTGTCTTACTCCTAAAGGGTTAGAAATTTTATAAGGAATCATTTAATTAGTCTTACAAGTGGCCGGTTGTCTTCTTTATTGGCTATGAATTAATTACGTACATATACTGTTTGAGCTCCTTACTTTTGTTTTGAGTTGATCCTAGGAGTGATGAATGAAGATTGTTTAGAATATTAGAAGCTGTCCAGAAAGTCTGAACTAAGATGATATAGATTGTGAATAATGTGATAATGATAAATATGCTTTATGTGCTTCTTTTGATGATTAAGTTGATGTGAATATCCCTATTAATGATATGATATTCAAGCACTGTTATATGCTGCATTTGTTGTTGATTGTTGCTGTTGAACCTTGATTAATGTATAAGTAAAGTGACGTTGTTATAAATACATTAAGTAAATACTTGTGATGTTTAAAGTTAGTGTAATGCATTCAATGATGATAATATGTTGTGTGCTGTCGATACGCTATCTTTGTTGCTGTTGAGTTTTAGTGAAGATGTATAAGTCAGTCTAAGTTATCATGATTTAAGAAGTTGTCCATTTTAATGGAATTGTATAAGATGTTCACGCTGTTGTCCAAGTTGTAGGAAGATTATGTCGTTGCATAGTCAGTGATGGGGGCTTAATGCCCGACATGTTCTTTATGACCTTAGCGATGGGGGCTTAATGCCCGACAGGTTCTTTATGACCTTAGCGATGGGGGATTAATGCCCGACAGGTCCAAATATGACCTTAGCAAAGGGGGCTTAATGCCCTGGTGGTACCACATGCATGTTGAAGTCGTCTAAGTTGTTGTTGAAGTTGTCTAAGTTGTTGTTGAAGTTGTTGTTGCATTGTAGAGTCGTCATAATTAATATTTGATGATGTATGCTGATGTTTATGATTAGTAATTGATGTTATATGATGATGTTTATGTCTATAATTAAGATGATATAAGATGAAGTATATGACTAATGTAGGAGATTAATGATGCTAGTTAATGGAGTTTAAGATATGTTAATGATGTTTAAGTTGTTGAATGTGCTTTATATGATTTATATGTTTAATATTATTGTTTGAGAAATCTCACCCCTTCTGTTGTAATGTTGCCCTTACGTTGGTAATGCCCAGGTAACCAGGACTAGCTGTGTTCGTGAGTAGACTCCTCACATTGTGTCTAGGTGCTCTGAAACATAACGGGATGGGAACCTGCTTTTACTTCTATTCCTTACGTATTGTTTATGAACTTTTATGAATAAATATTGAACTAAGACTTATGAGATTTTCTGATGAGGCCTGCGTGCCAAAGACTTTTTATGTTGAATGAACTAATTCCGCTGCGAAGTTTTGAATTACTTATGTTAAATGATTTTGAAGAATAAATTGTTATTTATCCAGTTTATGAATCCCTCTTAATATAAGAAAACAACATGTTGTGGAAAACCAAATTATACCCTATCCTTATTGGTTGCCACATAAACAAATTAAGGGTAAAACCTGTCTTAAATTTACTTTATGTGACTAATTTACCTCATCCAACTATTATGATGTCATCTAATGATCAGTTATATGCAGTTCAGTTTCTTTCCTCTTGACTTATTTTACACAATTAGATGTAGACTAATTGTTCCAACTAAAATTTCAAATTTCCCCCTTCACACGAGGTAAAGAGTCCTTTTGCTGAAAAGGTCTGGTTTGGGAGGAAGCTATATTCATAGGTACCCAATCAATCACAAACATCACACTTCTCAATATTTTTACTCATATATCTCCAAACTTATACCAAAGTCTAACACTACATCACACTTATCACTCTCACCTCATTTCCACCTCTCTCACAAACACTCAACCGAAGTTGCTTTCTGGTAAATGCATCTCAACCCATTTTGATCTTTGTTTTTCATCTATTGTACCGTTTGTTTCTTTCTTTTCAGTTACTTTCTTTTTTAACCTCTTAATTTATTTTTTCTCTGTTTATTTTCGAAATGTTTCTATGTCCTTCAATGTTTTGCTGAAAGGTACTTATATCATATTTAATATAAACTTCTTCAACTAAATAGTTACTTCTTAAATAGTTACTTCTTCAACTAAGTTAATATAAACTTCATCACATAGTTGTTTCATGGCTTTAAAATTTCCAGATCTATGTTGTTTTTTCTTTTTTTGTATGTTTGATGCTCTGTATTATTGTTTTTCAGTGTTTAAAATTGCTGCATAGTTTCAACTTATCCAGATCTCTTTATATTCACTTCATATTTCATGTTTGTGTGTTATAGGCTACAATGGAAAGACCATTCGAATACGTTGCTGATATTAATGACAAAAAAGATCTCTGGAAACTAGCTGTCAAAGTGAAAGACAAATGGATTATGGTGAAAGATGGGAGGGAGCATTTGGAGTTGGTCATTGCTGATGCCAAGGTGGTCAAATCGTTTTACTAAATGTATATGTTTGCATTATACGATTCAAACTAATGTTTTTCATGTTTTGCTGAATAGGGAAACGATATTCAGGTCATTATGCCTACTGCATACAAAGCTATTTATGACAAAATCCTTCTGGAAAACTCAACCTACACGCTATCTAACTTTCAAGTGTCAAGCAATGATTTGGTGTTCAAAGCTACTGACCATAAATTTGTGTTGAAATGGACTGGTGGTACTACTGCTGTTGATGTCAATGCCCATGACATTCCTGACCACCTCTTGAAATTTAAGCCTTTTGCTGAAATTGTTGCTGGAAAGTGGAGGCCAGATCTCTTATATAGTAAGTGTTTCCTATTAATTATAATTTAAATACTTACATTATAGAACTGTATAGAGTTTAAATCACTCATATTTGTGGTTTTTTATCCGTCATTAGATGTTATTGGAGTTGTTCAAGACATGGGATACTGTCAACTTAATGAGGGTGCCAGGAAAAAACTACAAGTGAACTTTACTATGAAAGATTTAAGGTCTAAAGCATATCATATAATATTTTCATTTACTTTCTGCATTTTTTTAATGTTACATATCTCATTTCTTTATTAACATGGTCCACTTATGTAGTGACATATCTCTGAACTGCACTCTTTGGGAGGAATATGCTGGGAAGTTTATTGAATTTAACACTCAGAGGAAAGGAACTGGACCGGTTGTTGTTTTGTTGAAGTATGGAAAGGTCAAGGAAGAGGGTAATTTCGACAAATCTATATGTTACATATTGTTCGTATGATGTATTTAGTGTATTTATCTGTTTGTTCAATCAGTATTATTATTGCTGTATGTAGGGCGTTTCCCGCTAAGTGTATCCAACACTTACTTTTTTACCAAATTGTTTATCAATGATGACATTCCTGAAATCAAAAAGTTTATGATGAGGTTGGTGTTTTTCATGTCAGTTTTTATTGTTTCTTTTATGTTTCAACTAAGATTACCATCAAGTTTATTTCACGTTCTTCGTTGTATGTAGTCTGCCAAAGGAAGATCAGGTTTACTCCAACTCTCAGTTGGTCTGTACACAGTCACAAGGTAGTTCTCAGTTCAACTCAATAGAGGACCTGCTATGTACTCCTCTAATATTGCCTCTGTCGCTTATCGTCGCACTTGACCAGGTTTGCCCTTACATTATGTTTGATTTTATTCAGTTGCTTAATCATACCATTTGTTCGTAAATACTGTGTTCAGTCAAAGGTTTTAACTTTTCCTATTTCTTTATATATAGATTTCCTACTGTCTTACTGTTGCGACAATTGAAAAGGTTAACTCAACCAAGCATGGTTGGTACTACCTTGCTTGCCACAAATGTCCCAAAATTGCCAAAGGTGACAAACCTCCATACAGTTGTGACTCTGGCCATAACATCGAAACTGCGATTGTCAGGTATATCTCATTGCAATCCAGCCCTCTTAAATACACTATTACACCGTCAAAATTGCATATCTCTTTGTTTGGATTTTCAGGTACAAGCTGGAGGTGGAAGCCTCTTATCAGTTTACCAAAACCACTTTTGTGCTTTGGGATGCTAAAGTTAGTCAGTTGCTGGGAATTTCTGCTTCTCAGCTTCGTCTGAACATGATTTTTGTAATTATCTAACTATATGATGTCTTCATACAGTCTTAACCTAACCACAACTTTTTCGTTAACGCTACATTGTAATCTAAATTTCACAGGCTGGTATTACAAACCGTTTGGAATATCCTCTTGTGATGGATTCTATTGCTGAAAAGAATGTGGTTGCTAAGGTTAAATGGCAGCCTAAGTGGAAGACATGTTCTGTTGTATGTCTTAAAGAAGGACCATCCTTTGTTCAACAAGTTGAGTCAAAGTTTCCCAATTGGCAGGTATACTACCTATCATACTTTGTCTACTCATTACACCATCAATATGATTTATAATAATTATGTACCTTTATGTAATGCAAACAACCAGGTTGATGAACCCATTCATGTTGAAGAAGTTATTGATCACGATGTTCCCAGCGAAGATCCCACAAACTCTGTTGTAAGATATTACTCAATGTTGTTATCAGCATAATCATAAAACAATCACTTAAGCTATTTATTAACTTTGTGTGTGGTGTTACCTCTAGGTTGATGTCTCTGCCACTTCTGAGTATGATCCTGAAGCTAGCAGCCAAGTCACACCAGTTAGCACCTTTAAGTCTGCAGACTTCTTAAAGGATGTTGACACCCTATCCCAGATGACTCCTTTCAGCAACAACTCCCTCTCTGTTGATGCAGACAAGCATGTCTCTGGTTGTTCAACTCCTGCTGCGACCAACGCAGGCTATGCTGCAGCTCATCCAGCTCCTCCCAAAGATGATACCACTCCTACTAGGCACTCTTCATCAAAGAGGGTGAAACTTATCAAACAGGAGAAGAAGTGAGTTGTGACGTGGATCAAACCATTTTTTGGTGGATCATATGAGAGTGTTATTGTAGTATCATATCTACTAAGATATGGGGCACTACTCCTCTATGATCAGTTTTTAAGTACTATCTTGGTTTGTAATATATTTCCGAATGTATGCCAACCCCTTCCTATGAATTTCTTCTGCACATAATCACCAGGTTCAACATCAATATCACACCAGATCGCATCAACTGCATCTTCTTCATAATCAACCAATGTCAATGTCAGAGTCTCTTTCCCAGGTTCACGAAAACATCCATTGATGTGGAATGGAATTCGCTACATCATATCAATTACAAATATGTCAATTCAAAAACATTCTTTGTTTACTTATAAAACTAACATAAAGTAAGGGAATATCTTTAGATTACCAGCTTATGAGTTGGACGTAAATGACCATAATGAATCAGCACCTCCCATGAATTTGTTCGAACATTCAGACATGGAGGAACCGGTATTGGCTCACGGTAATCATCTGCAGGTTCTACATCAATTTGAGGTCCTGCAGAACTTCCTCCTTCTTCATTCGAATATTGCATCTTCTCTGCATCAACCTTACTGGACTCACTGCAGTAATTAAATCATAATATCAAGTCAACATAAAATGGTTCAATCAACGATTTCTTAACTTCATACCATAAAGTTTATTACCTCTTCAATGTTGCCATTCTCATAACAGAGTTACAAGCTGTGGATAACACCTAATACATAGCAACTTATATATATATATATATATATATATATATATATATATATATATATATATATATATATAAGCTAACCCGATTTGAAACTTAAGGCTTGCTGGGGCCGACCCGTCTTTGTTATGGCCCAACTCATATATTACTATTTTCACACCACTTTTGCTATATTATTCAACCCCCACCTCCTTATTTTTCGCTTTTTACCTTTCTTTAACAATTTTAACTGATTATTCCCTCTTTCCCTTTCAATAATTTTATTATTATGTACTCATTAAACGGAAAAGATTGAATGGAAAGTGGCTCTGCTAGGGTTTCCCCTACCATGAGCGCCGTTCCATTATGAGTGGCTCCATAGTATCTTGTTTGCTTCCAAATTCCAAATTCCATTCAGCTAATATATTACGTTTCAATTTATTACAAGCAAATTGGTGTATATTGGAACAAAAGGAATACGTAACAACGTTTAACCTTTTTTTATTGCTACTTCTTTTTCATAATTGGTGTTTCGAGCTGAATCAACAACGTTTGCTTCCGTTGAGGGTTTCTCCGGTGTGGTTCTCCTGCCCCAGTCATGTTTGACGGGCAGGCGGAGCTTGCGCCTTCGCCCATCAAACTTGGAATATCTGAAATTCCCGTGCCCCCACCTGTGATGCTCCCCGCCGCTCCTACTGCTCAGATGACAACAGCTGCACCGAAACCTTCCTTTGCCCAGGCCCTACGGGGTAAGTCAGCTCTCTCGAACCCACTCCCGGTGCCCTCCATTCGTGGTGATATGCTATCTGTTAAAATCACCGATGATGTCTATGTTCGTGGACTGGATTTTTGCAAAACCAACCTTAGAGGTAGGTTAGTTTTGAACAAGGGAGATAAGCCTTTCTCCTCCAAGGATCTTGCTGCCAAATTGCAGAAATTGTGGAAAGTGAAAGGGCCATGGCATCTAACATCCCTTGGCCGAGGGTTTTATGAATTTTTCTTTAACTCACAAGATGATATGAAAACCGTTTGGGCAGCCGGCACGGTTAGCTTGAAGCCGGGGTTACTAAGATTATTCGAATGGAAAAAAGACTTTAACATGCACACGCATCGACAAACTCACACCCAGGTTTGGGTTCGATTATGGGAATTACCACAAGAATATTGGATGGAGAGGACTTTGTATGAGATCGCCGGGGCGGTTGGAACTCCGTTACTCATTGATAATGTGACTCGTAACAGACTTTATGGTCATTATGCCCGCATTCTTGTCGACCTGGATCTCTCGAAGGATCTATTTTATGAGATAATGGTGGAACGTGAAGGCTTTGCGTTTCCATTGGCGATAGAGTATGAGGGACTGCCCGATTTTTGCAAACATTGTACAAGCATTGGTCATGATGTCTCTAAGTGCCGTTGGTTGTACCCTATAAAGGATGATTCTAACAATAAAGGTAAAGATAAAGATGCTGATGGCAAAGGGAAAGAGAAACTTCCGATGAAAAAATCTGCGTGGATGCCGTTGAAGGACAACCCCTCGGGAACTGGTTCCTCCAAGGCCTTTGAAGCCCCACATTCAGAGCAGCAGTTGGTGACTAAGAATTTAGCTGAAAATTCTTTCAGTTTTGCTTTGCAAAACGTTACAGACGAGGTACCACAACGTTTGCCTACAATGGAGCCTTTATTGACGTTGGTGACAGTTGAATCACAGGATGCCGAGATGTCTCCTGAAGGGAACAACACTGCTTCGGTTGGTGATGTTACTAAATCTCCGGTTGCTACTGGTTCCCCTTTGCACCTGGAGCATGTTGATGTGGAGGAGGTGCCTTTTGATGATCGAGGTGACACTATCGCAGCAAATGACACACAAGCTACTCAAGCTATCATTGAAGGTACATATACTGATGTCGACAATGTTGATAAGGAGGTCTCACCAACTATTCAATTTGTTGACGACGACGATGCAGAGATGGAGGATACAAACAGGCCCGTAATTGTCCGAGAGGAAAGAATGACACACACTAATCCTCGTATTCAACATGATCTAGATCTTTAGCAGAAAATTAAGGAGTATGATAAACGCTCGGCAGAGAATCCTTTCGTGCCCGTGTTATCCAAAAAGCAGCAGCAAATGTTAAAGAAACACCAGTTTGATGGCAAAGCACCTTACAAAACCCGCTCCACGGGGCCGATCTCACCACCTTCTCAATGAACACTACAGAAGTTTTGAATCTCTATAAGGCTCCACTATCTGTTGAAGGATGGGATGAAGCGGCTCTGAAACCAACCTTGCAGCAAAAAAATGCAGAATCATTGCTGCAAGATGTAGAAGACATTTCAGTGTTGGTTAAAGCTATGGCCTCAAAACTAAAATTCTAAACTGGTTGCAATATCTGGATGTGGCCCCATGAAGAGTTTGCTTGCAGTATATAGTGTATCATACACTCCATGCATGCATCAGTTATCATATATAGCTTGTGTAATGCGAATTTCAAGTCTGAAGTGGTCAATGACCAGGAATGGATGTTATAAGCTTAGTCCATTGTTTTTCTTTCCTTTCTTTCTTGTTTCGAGGGTTTTGGTATAGTCCCCCCTCTTGTATATATTTTTCCCCCTTTTTTAATAAAATTTTGAGATTGACGGCATAGGATGGAGGTTCTTCGGGATGTCAACTTAGTTGGGATGTCGTTGCTTCCTCTTGATGCTCGTCTGTTCTCCTGGCTTATCCAAAAAAAATGTACTCATTAAACGAATCAAATTATATTTATTACCTTTTTAATTATACCATAAAGTTTATTACCTCTTTAATTATTACCCATTTTTTTATTTCTTTTATTATTTTTAAAATTACATTTTATGCATCATTACATCTGCATTTTATTCCTACATAGAACCAATATATTAATTGTCAAGTTTCAACTACGAAAATAATCCACCCCCAACCGGTACCCGTGCGGATGCACGGGTATGTTACTAGTTTTTAAGAAGTGTAGCATTCCGTTTAAAGTTGAATTACTCTGATTTTTAATTATGAAATTTTTATGTTGGGAAAGCGGGGTGTTACAGGGTGGGGTAACACTAGAACACATTTGTCAGAAAAAGAAAAAAATGAAAAAATGTAGATGACCATGGATCTACGCAAAAAAAAAATAGAAAAAAAGATAAAAATCAAAAGCCAAAAAAAAGGTCTCTTCAAAAAAAAATATCTTTCTCTCAAAATGAATAGATCTACTGTTTTACCCATCTTGTTTGAATCAAGGAAGGAAGGATGGCAGTGCACTAATGTTTAGCAGGAATTCCTAGGTTAGTGAACTAACTCCAAGTTCTTTTATTAGCTTACTTTCCCAAAATATATCCACCCTTAACCTAAGCTAAGTTATAACCCTCAAAGTCCTCTTAAGTGTGTTAATAATCTGATTTTGACTGTCTATTTAGAATTGTCTCAAATTTATAGTAAGGTACATTCATGTGACGACTGTAGTGGACAAATGTCTTGACCAACCCTACTAGCTTTAGGAGATACATACGTGTATCATGGAAAAGAGTATGGCTGAGAATATATGTTACTTTTACCAAGCCAGACCCACTTGAATGTACTGCGGTAAGTTAGCTGCTGCTCTACTATAAATGCGATGAATGATGTACTAAGCACAACTCCCGGAAATGTATGCTTTTCCTGAAAAAATGCAAAGAATAAAATAGCTTTTTCTATCGTTACTTGAGGACAAACAACAGTTTAAGTTTTGGGTTGTGATTACAGGTTGTCTTACGTTATTCTTAACATGTTTTTCAGTCATTTTCAGTAGGTTTTAGCAGCAAAAAGGAGGAGTATTAAAACGACTGCCTATGATTTCGAGACTTTTGTAATGTTTTCTATATTTGAGTATGTAATTCTAGTTTTCCCGAAACATAGCAATTTTAGAAGGCTTTTGAAGTAATTCACGAAGAAATCATGCAAATCGGCAAATCAAAAAATATAAAGAATTGTCAAGACTTTGTGAAGACCAATAATGAAGATTCAAGAGGCCTCAAGAGCATTTACAAAAGGAGGAATTATGTTCCCAAGTTCCGATGCAAGTTATTTGAAGACGAAGACCTAAAAACGACGAAAATCGGAGAAACTAAGCCCACAAGGAGCAACCATGCGCGGCATGGCAAAATTGTTATATGCGCCCTGAGCATTTCAAATGTGAGGAGCGCATGTGTAATTTTATTCGTTTTTGTGGGTTTAGCCTGTGTTTTTAGCCTAAAGCCATTTAAAAATCTCCACTATAAATATCAGCATTCCTTATTCAAAATTTCTCGTTCAAAATTATGGCAGTTCAAGAGGAAGGCTACTTTGGAGCTTCGAGAGAATTTCTATATTTTCCTTGATTTTCTAGGGTATGTTTTATGTAATTTGTTTTTAGTTACCATGTGTAACTAAATCTTTTTAGATTAGAGTTCTAAAATAAACCTCTGTTTATTTTTGTCGGATATCTATTTAATTTAATGTGATTTATATTTTATTTATTTTTTGTTCACTATAAAGTTTTATTAGGAAATTCTTTTGGAACAAAATGTGTTTAACATTTCCACTCCCATCTTAAGTTTTGATGATAAGAAGTTATTAAAAATTCAATTAAATATACTACTCCCTCCGTTTCAAAATGAGTGTCGTTTTAGCCAAAAAAAATTGTTTCAAAATGAATGTCACTTTCGGTTTTCAATGCAATAATAACTTTTTTTTTTCAATTGTACCCTTTAATTAATATTATATTACACTACTTCCAAAATATTATTTTTTCTTTAATGAAAAACAAATCAATAGTTGATTAGGATAATTTGGTAAAATTGCTATGACATTTGACTACTTTATTCCCTTCTTTAATCGTGTGCAATTGGCTAAAGCGACACTCATTTTGATACGGAGGAAGTAATATTTGTCGAATCATCCAATCTCAATCTAACAACTCAAAATATGCCAAAAGAAAACAAAGGGAAGGTTTAAGAAAGACCTACCCAAAACTTAGTAAACCCTACAAAACATTTGTAACCGAATCACAAACATTAACCTTAAAAAACAAAAAAAACAAAAAAACAAAAGAAAGATCATCGATGGCAGAAACAAAAGAAGTAACAAGCTCTGAGATGTCTTTGAAGGATCAAGGTAACGAGTTTTTCAAGTCAGGAAAGTATCTCAAAGCTGCTGCACTCTATACTCAAGCCATCAAAAAGGACCCTTCAAATCCCACACTTTTTAGGTAGGTACCCTTTTCTTTTTTCTTTCAAATTTTGAATCTTTTTTCATTTGGGTATCGTTTTTCACTTGATTCAGTTGTTGGGTTTGTGTTTTTTATGTTGTTTTGTCACTGCAGTGGTTTTCTTGATCTGGATTTTGTTGAATTTTTCAGATGTTGTTATTGTAGATTGTGAAGTGTTAAGTTTTATTGCTAGTTTATGATTAGTGTTTTTATTATAGTTTCGGCTAATTCATGTTATAGATTGACTTATTTGAGCTTTATCTACTGACATAAACACTTGTGAGACTCTGTGTGCGAGAGAGCTTATGAAAACAACTTATTACATGTCAATACGCTGTTTTCAATTTGTTTCCATAAGCTATCTATGATAACTTATGAAAACAACTTATAGCTTATACGAAAACATTTTTATTTTATTCTATCTTTTCTTATGGAAATAGCTTATAATAAGCATTTATATGATAAACACTTGGGGCACGTATCGATCGACTTATTTTTGAGCTTATGCTAATAAATAAGCTTTTATGTATTATTGATAAGCTTGTCAAGGTAGTTTTGAAAACAGAGCTTATGAAGATACAATTTTCGTTAGTGAGAACTTATGAATTAAGATGAAAGCATATTTATTTGCTTGCTTAAGCTATTTTTCATAAGCTCATAAATAAGCCAATCCAAACATGCCCTTAGTGTATGTTTGGTTTCAATTTTGGTGGGGTTAAAATTGATTCTAGAGATGTAGAGTTGATTTTGACATGTTTGGATGTGTTAACGTAGAATTGATTTTACTTGTTGTAGCATTGATTCTACATGAAGTTAGAATTTGTAGATTTTGGCTTCTACAATTAATTTTAGCCTTGAGTTTTATTGTTCAATCCACTTTTACATGAATTTATCCAATCATAAATCACTTTACCTTCAACTCCCTTTTAGCCAGACTCAATTTTACAAGATCAATTAATTCAAAATCAATTTGTGTCACCGCAAAACCAAACATTCACTTATGCTATAAGCGATTAATTAAGTTGTTTATCCAAATAGAGCCTTCGATCACTTATGCTAAAGCGCTTAATTAAGTAGGAAAAGTGGATTCACTTTTTTACTAAATTTCTTTGCAATAAATTGTAAAGCCTTGCAGATTAGTAGATTTTGTAGCCTATTTTGAATTAGCTTCTAGCTCATGAGATCTTCACAATTAAATAAGTTTTTCTTTACATACAGAAAATTCATTTTATGTACTGGGTTGTACTGTGCTCTTTGAAGCTTGAATGCCGATTATTGGGGAATATACTGGATTGTGATGAAATATGACGGTGCGGATAGCCCCTAATCTAAGTGACTGGCCCTGTAAATAACGATGTGGGTCATATCGTGTATAGAAAGAAAAAAAGTAATTACTATGATAGATAAAAAGTACAAGAAAAATAGCCCGGAGCGTATCCCGTGTACACCCTTTCGAAACCAAATAGCTCTTTGCTTTGCAGTTCTTGATCTCCTACTGCTAAACAATGGCATTGTCATCTTATTTTCGGAGATGCTTTCTTAACCCAAAGCCTTTGACTGAGTTGAGACTTACGGCTTGAATGTACATGAATGCTATTCCATAAAAATCACTGTCACGGTAGTAGAGAATCAGCATAACCGGAGTTTAAAGAGAGAATTCCAGCAAGTACCTTTCATTTCCTTTACAAGTTATATAGGAGTGAGTGTGCTGTTTCAAAATTCTGCTTCATGATTCTACATGTCATTGAAGTTAAACCATGTCAATATTGATTAACCACTTTCATGTTGATTTGACTTTTAATATGAAGACCACTATTATTATAATTGTCAATGCTATTTTTTTAGCAAATTGAGTGGTTTCGGAGTTACGTATTTAAACTGTGGAATATCTCACACTAACGACTAACCCAATTCATAAATATCTTATGCTGATGTATTTTCTGTGCATACGTTGTGTTCCAGTAATCGTGCTGCAGCATTGCTACAATTGGACAAGCTTAACAAAGCTCTTGATGATGCTGAAATGACAATTAAATTAAAACCCGAATGGGAAAAGGTAAGATCTTCTTCAACTTTTCTTAATGTTAACAGTGTTTGAACCCTTAAAAATACATTTTTCAATGATTCTGCTTGAATACATTTCCAGGGACATTTCCGGAAGGGATGCATATTGGAGGCCATGAAACGATATGATGATGTATGTATTTTATGTAACTGACAACTGCCTTTTCTCTTAACTTTTGATCAGTGTTGTCAAAATAGCGAATATAGCGGCACTATAGTGCTATAGAATAGCGGAATTTGAACAAATCACTATTGCCGAGATATGTATTTAGTACAAAGTGTTTTCAAATAGCGCGCTAGAGCACGGTAGTGTAGTGGAATTCAAACAAAACTGCTATTTTATGCTACTCGTGATTGACAACACTGCTTTTGATTGGAAGTTGGGTAACCTGCTAAATTTTTTAGTTATTGATCCTGATACATTTGCTTGTGTGAATATTTGTAGGCCTTAGCTTCCTTTCAGATAGCTTCGCAGTATAACCCACAAAGTCAAGAAGTATTGAAAAAGATAAAGAAGATAAACCAACTAGTTAAAGATAGCAAGCGAGCTCAAGAAGTGGAGAATATGAGATCGAATGTTGACATGGCCAAACATTTAGATACACTGAAGCCTGAATTGGTTAGTACAATTGTTCTGGTTATTTTCCTAATAGTGCTCAACTAGCATGCGCTCTGTTAGACTTTATTTTGTATTAGTTATATTTACTATTATATATATCCGACACATATGAAATTTTGTGAAGCACGGATACGCCAATTTCCTCGCCGTATCGTGTCTGGTAAGTATCTGACACGTATCATAACAGATACGTTGGGATGCACCAATGGCTTGTGCTCTGTTTTGTCTTCAGCCGAAACCTCTAGTTTTTGAATAATTTTTTAAGTGCAAACCT
The DNA here is from genome assembly GCF_051527215.1 of Medicago sativa. NCBI lineage: Eukaryota > Viridiplantae > Streptophyta > Magnoliopsida > Fabales > Fabaceae > Medicago > Medicago sativa. Next base: position 27,989,559 of record NC_140749.1, on the reverse strand, counting down.
CTTCAACTACTCTATTGATAGTAACACACATACCCTATTCAATAGTCTAAAATAAAACGGTCCTATCAATGTCTTCTTTTTCTTAAGTTTTACTTCCTTCTATGTTAATTTCTTTAATTTCAATAACTATTTTATATGCATGTTCTTTGCTGGTTATTTTCTGATTTGAAATTTCTATTTCTATATTGTATTTGCTAATATTTTGTGAATTATTTATTATTATGTATACAGTATATGTATCCTAAACATATCATATCCTATATTTTCTAAGAAATGACGTATCGGATATGTATCGTATCCGATACTCGTATCAAATAAATAACCCAAATTATATAAAGATTACCACTATGTGGGATTGGTTAGATGGAACCTTCTTACCGCTCCATCATTCGTAGCAACAAGTTGCTGTCCTGGTGATCTACCGAGTATAAAACCAAATTGATTATCCGTAGTTTTGGTTTCTTTTTCATAGTCTCCGCTCAATCACCTTTTAAAGAAACATTCTAATTAAGATAAATATATCCATTCCAATTCCTAATCCACACTATAATACAATTTATTTTTTCTCCGCCATTCTTTCATGGGTTGTTAAAACTCATTCTCTAGTTTTTAAGTGTCGCAACAGCAGAAAACTCACATTGAAAGCTTCCGGGTGGCCAAGTGGTGGCAAAAAGTAACCACTTTTGGATTTTAAACTCCCCGGAGAGTATCAAAATCAACGTCAATGTCTAGAATAATGTTGGAAACATAGCAAAAACACAAAAAGCAAGGTTGTTTAAGGACATGCGAGTGGCGTTAAATTGGGTTTCTTTTACTCACTTAACAAAGTAACGGCCACAATCTAAAGCCACCACGTCAAATCATTATGTGGCTTTTGTCAGAGGGCATGCTAATTGACATTGCAGTGCGATTAACTACCCTGCACCTTTTTAATAAAACCCGTATCCCGGCTCCTTTTATGAATTTTGTACTTGGTCTTCTTTCTGCCTCCCATAAATTCAAATCAAGCACCTCACTTTAAGAGTTCTCAAGTGAAGAGTTGGTAGTACTAAATTACCAAACAAATAGCTTAGGAACTCTTAAAATAAGGTTCTGTCTGGGGGTTCACAGAAATGAGTGATATTAAGAAATAGACAAACACGCGCCAAAAATCACACACAAAAGTTAGCTTCTTCTGTCTCATGTTTTGATCTCACTTTATTCTTCAATGCTCTTAATCTAATCCAAGGTTCGACGAATGGACTTACAATTTTGACAATCTTCATATTGTGAGTTATTTGTATGACAAAAAGGCATATTATATCAACACATTCAAAACTGAACAGGGCATTCATTCACCCCAAATTCAACAATTAATGCTCTTCTCAAGCACAGTATAAGACCTGAAAAACAAAATGTCAGAAATACATCTCATTACTTTCTGTATTTTGGTTTCTGAGATTTTCTGTTTATTTGTTTCTTTAACTTTTTGTTTATCTCATCTTAAAGAATTGACCTATCTGTCTACTCATATCATTTTTAAAAATTTCAAAGTGATGATTGAAATGTTTTCCTCTTGCAGTCTGAAAAGTATGGATCTGAAGAAAGCTGGAAAGACATGTTCTCATTCCTCGTCGAGACCATGGAGACTGCTGTAAAATCATGGCATGAAACTTCTTCAGTGGATGCTAGAGTTTACTTTCTTCCTGATAAGGAAAAGACGCAGACTGATAAGTATCCCCCAATTGTGAATATTGATAAGGTATATATTTTCCTATTAATTTTTCAAATTCCTTTCTTTATCTTCTTCAATATGTCTAATTTATAAACTTCAATCTAAATATACTTGCACATTTGGGATAATCTTTCTCGTTGGCTTATGGTTATCAAGAGAAACTCAATAAAGTTCCCTGTATGGTATTATGATTTTAATCTTGTGTCTCATTCCATTTTCCAGGCCTTTGAGTCACCAGAAACACACAGCAGCTGTTTTCCATTTCTTAGGCAGTATGCTGAGGAGTCTTTCTCAAGAGCAGCCTGCTTAGTGGCTGCCAAAAACATCATTGCTTATCCACAGGTAACTTTTGATTTCTTAGTTCATTAATTATGAAGGTGAGTCTGTTAGGTTATAGGATAAAGAGTTAGTTAGGGAAAATATTAGTTAATGGGATAATTAAAGATATGTATAAATAGGAGGTTACTGAGATAGAGTAGTTATTCAGATTGTGCGAGAGGAGAGTTTTCTCTCATATTCTTTCTATTCAATACAATTTATCAGTTCCTAATAGTGCCTTCTACAGAAGACAATATAGGTTGTTAAAGTTCCTTTTGATTTATACTTTCTTTTCCATGGATGCTAGCTTTATGCTTTGCCTTCCTTCTCTTTTATCCCTCTGATTCTCACTATTTTTTTTTTTTTGTGTCTATCTCTCTCCAAATTGTATACTCCATTTACTTTGACAAATGGAGAGGATCTTTACTCTAGCTACATGGACTAAATAATGCCATTATTTCCATTCAAAATACAAGTTCTGTGAAGGCTATTTATGTGCATGTCTTTTTTTAGTGGCTTGTCTTTAGAATTTTCGTTAGGGCTATTTCTCCATCCGATCAATTCTTATTGGTTCCTCTAAGGTTCTCTACTATGCCTGGGATGGGTCATGTATTTTTAGTGAATTGTGCGAAGTCTTAATCATCATACACTCGTTCAGTTAGAATTGTGAAGTCTTAATCATCGTGAATCTCTTAAACAACATTCTGTGTCTGCCAGGTCTGGAAAGGCCAAGGATCAAGGAAATGGAAGCATGCACAGAATGATGGTTTCTTTGTTCAATTTGAGTCTCCTTCCGTGCGAAAATTGTGGTTTATTCCCAGTTCAAATGAAAAGGGACAGATACTGTGCAGGTTTCTCTCCCACCCTTTTTTGGATGCACTTATTTACTATACTTCATGTGATTAGCATTCGCTGTACTCAACTTTTAATTATATAAACTTAGTTTGAGATTGTATACCTTGCTATGTTCAGGGATCCAGAAATTTTGGACGTTGGCGCTCATGAAGTTGTTCCTCGCTTGTTCAAAGAAAAGACCTCCCAATCTTAATGTACTTGACTGATATTTGGCGAATATTTATAAAAATGATAGGATCACAGAAAATTTCAGTTCCTATGTTTTGTTGTCTCTTTGGAATGTAAAATAATGCTGGAAAGATGTGCTTCACATTTTTGTTTTATTTTTTAGAAATTATCCAAGCTTTCAAGGAGTTGCATTTTTTGGCAATTATTTTCATGGTTTGATTGCTCTTGATCTATTCTGGAAACTGGCCATTAGTTTGTTTATCACTGTTGAGGCAAGTTTGTAGACAGTAGGTATAGATGTTGTATCTGTATTTTGTGGTTGAGTGATTGATATTAAATCTTCTGGTTAGATCAATTTATTCATTTGTTTGCTTTTTTTTCAAGTTAATCTCATGATATAGACACACTTATGTGTTATTAGTGTTGGGTTACTATGAGACCACTCTGGTCATGTTTTAGATTGTCTTGTTCTAGGTGAGAGTCGTGTGAATGTGTGTTAAGAATCTCATATTGGATGAGATACGATATGGAAAGGTCTTTATAAGTGAGAGATATATCTCACCTTACACGTCAATTTTATAGAGTCGAGTCAAGTCAAATCCAAATTTTAAGATGGTATAAGACAACCCTAAGAATTATGCTCACCCAGTCGACCCACAGTCCTATCCTATGGTAAGACTTTGTTTTTCTCGCAAACTGTCTTCCAACTCTAGTTTGTATCCCTTCTGCTATTATGTCTTCTTTCCGGCGTCCATTTTGGCCACTTTTCCGATCTCACCACTGACGCTATTAGCTGCAACCTTCTCTAACAGCGTGCTCTAACTGCTTGTTTTTTTAATTATGTAATAAAACTTGTATTTTGCGGTTCGAATAAATCATTTTTAAGATCAAATGCTGAAACTTTCCAGTCTCATAATCATGTTGGATGCTAAGTCCCTTAATATGTTATCTAGTGTGCCTTTAATAAAACACCATTCCCCATTTTTCTATTTCCTACACAAAAGAGAATCAGGAAAAGAAGTCCAGTTTAAGCAAAAACTAAGCATTGTTGGAGAGTAATTGCTGTTAGGAAATACCTCACTTGGAAAATTTATTTATACACAGTTCATAAACCTTTAAAGTGTTTTCTCACATTGTAATTCACAATTTGGCACAAGAAACCTTTCACAAAAAACCTTTCTCACATTGTTCATAGAAGAAGAAACCTTTCAGAAACTTGAACTGCAATTAAATCCCTTACAAGGGCTCTAGATTTTTTAGGACCAAGTCTGTTATTTGTCCTAAATTGTACAAGGAGAAGAGCTTTCGATTTTTGCAGTTCCTGCAAAATGGATCTACCCTTTGTTTTAGTGGAAGGTGCATTGTCAGTACCTTGGTCCATGAGGCTGCAGCCAAAACAAGCAGGGATAAAACCTCTTCAGATATTGTAATATTACCAAACTAAGTGACATTTTTATATACTTAGCAAATGAGTAAACAATCATTCTGGTTCTTAATTGTGAGGTGTTGTCACTCTAGTACATGAATGTATTGAAGAAAAAAAAATATTCAAAAAAATTCCTTGTGTATTTTCTCTATCAATTTAGTCCCTAAATGCATCTTTGATTCGTTAGTTTGGTCATCAAATGTGTCTTTCATTAGTCTGTTTCATAAAATTACTAATAAAAGACACATTCAAGCATATTTTTTATAATTTTGATTCATTTAGGGACTACAGTGACATCGCCTCACACTTTCTGAGACCAAAACGATTGATTACTCCTCTCAAACATGATTCCTTTAAGTTATTGCTCTTGTTTTATAATATATAATTCAGATGGTGAAAAACATATATTATGAGAAAGTTAAGTACTCACACTATATGAAACAAGAGATCTGCAGTAGTTAGAGTTTGTTAGTACTGTACTTGTGGAGCCACCACCCTCACTCTCATTGAGTGAAACTGAGGACCTATCAAGCTTTATTGACCATGGATATTGGTAGTTTTGTGCAGTGACACCAACCTGTGAAGAAGACCTCATCATCCTCACTGGCCTTGGAACATTTCTTCCTTCAACAGAAGCTCTTCGCCGACTCGGTTGTCTCTCGTACATGTCCGGCCTTTGCTTCGGTGCACTTTGTGATCTGACTTTAGCTCTAGATGATTCTGTGTTAGCCATGTAATTTGGAAACAATGGATAGTCATTGGTCATGGATTCTTCATAGGATTGTCTAGTGAAAGCAAAAGGAAGCTTTGAATTTTCTACTCTTGAAACAGCTGAGTAGTAATAGGGACTGTTATGTGCTGTACTGAAGGAACAATCCTCAAAATGTCCACTGCATGCTCTTGGACTTGAATCTGTTAGTGCTGATGGTGTTGGTGATTCTTTGTAGTTTTCTTTCTTCGAGTATGAACCAATTGGCGAGTAGTATGCAGAAAATCTGTGTTCAGACAGTTCATGATGTTCATAATTTGCAGTGTTGTTTCTGCCTCTTGAGTTACCTTTGGATTCACATACATCCATCTCCACTGTCTTTATATTCTCTTCCAAGCCTCTGTCCATTTCCTAGATGAAAAAATAGCACTTTCTACATTAATGAAAAGAAAAACAATCTACAGTGGTCTATGTAGCATCGACATTTTAGACTGAAGGCATATTCGGTGTCTGACACGTGTCAGTGTTGGTCCACAACACTGACATGTGTGGTATATTATTAACGTTATCGACGTGTCAGTGGTGTCTGTAATGATGCGTCATAGATTGTGTTTCTATTTGTTTTGCTTTTCTTCTGATTATTTTACCAAATTACATAATCTTTAGTTTCAAATACACAAAAATTGGACAGAAAATCATAAAAAATTGATTTGAAAATTGAACTATCATGATAGAATTTGAAAAGGTAGTTAGCAGCATTATTGAACTTACATTATACACATGCATGAATAAATTGTCCCGTGTAGTTTTTCTGTAGGGTGAATGATTTTGATTAGTCTTTTCTTCTGACAACATTCTAGCCCTTTGAGCACAAGCTCTTGCTTGTGCTATGACCAAAGCTTGCATGCATCTTAGTGTCTCAGTTGCTTGTTTTCTCACTAAGTGACCTCTTACTAGTGCTTGCAGCTTCACTATTCCTCTAAGAGCACACAGTGCCTTTCTTGCCTGTCATACAAACAATGAAACATTTCACAAATATATCAATACTAGTTCCATAAGAATGAAACATTAGGTGTTTCCTGTTTCCGGTGCACAAAGCTCCCGCATACGCAAGGTCCGGGAAGGGGTCCCACCATTTGGTGTATTGTACGCAGTGTTACCCTGTTTTTACACAAGAGATTGTTTCCAGGACTTGAAGCCGTGACTTTTCAATCACATGACTTTACCGTTGCGCCAAGGCAGAGAAGGAACTATGAATTTTAAAAAAAATAGCTTTGAATATTTCTGAAAATTCTGCAAAATTTCAAAACATTGTTTTCAATGCTTTTGAAAATGCATTCTCTCTAGTTTACTTTCATATTCTCTCAAGGAAAAATTATAACCATATCTCATTTCAACTATATAAAGCAAAAATGGAAAATGAACATAATGTGACATACCAAGTAGGATCTAAAGACAGATTGAATTTTAATGGCAGAAGCCTCTTGAATACTCCTCCTAGTTCCTCCATTGGAACAAGAATTCAAGAAGATCACACCATCAGCAGCAGCAACATCCAAGACATGCTTCCTTTCATAATTCTGAGAATCTATAGCAACATTTTGTATTGTCACTGAAGAAGTGACACTTGATTCTGCAACATTCATCTCCTTTGAAGCTGATGATCTTCTGAAACTCCATCTTCTTTTCTCCTTTGGTGTTGTTGAGATTGGAGTAGTTGGATTTTCTGTTCCATTTCCACAATTTTCCTTCTCTTTTTCTTTGTCTTTCTTCCCTCTCAAAAGATTCCTAAGCCATTTGCTTGTTTTTCCCATCACTATCAAAATATGCATAGTATCAACATTCAACAACTTACAAGAAAACAACCTAATGAAGGTTGGATCTCTTTCATATCTGTATTTGATAAGTTTCTTTCAATACTATGGTCCCCATGTTAAATATAGCCAAATATTATTAAGATGTTAGTGGCACAAAATGATATATACTTGGATCTTTAATTAACGAGTAAATCAACATTTTAGTCCTTCAATTCGTAAAGATCGGTCAATTTAGTCATTTGAATTTTAAAAATAGCAATTTAGTCCCTTAAATTTGAATAGCGTAGTCAATTTAGTCATTTTTTCAAATTTAGTACCACAATTATAAAGTTTATGTTTGTCTTGATGCAACAAGAGACTATTTAAGTTAATATATAGGTCTTTAGTTGATTTTGATGAATGCTTACTAAAGAGATAATTTGATGGAAAAACTTAATATATTGATGCTATTTAAAGTATGTGACTAATTTGCTATTAGGGCGTAACTTGCTCGACCCTTGTAATTTCTAGGACCTTAATATTAATTGACTCTTAATTATTTGGTTGGAAGTTCAATCTCTTATCCCTTAAATATATCACAGTTATTTTGAGAGATTAATCTCTGCAGACGTACCTAATAATACTTAGGTATAACAAAACAAATTTCATTTAAGTTTTTTCTTTTTGACAGCCTAAACTCATTGTCTTATATATTCTCTTTACTAACTAACACTTTGAGAGTATGCTTGGGGGGTCCCTTTGGCATGTAGTTAGGTAAAGGAATTAAGGTTGGTTGTGTTAGAAGAAGCATAGGAAGAACTCCCCATGATAAGGATATTGCCACATTAGGGAACAATAGTGATATAGATCCATTGTGGTCAAGGGTGTTTTTGGTGATTTTAATTGATGGTTAACGTGAAATGAGTTGGATCAGAGAACATGTGAGAAATGCTTCAACAACTAGCAAAATTCTTCTAAAATACTCACATTTAGGTGGGTGAGTTGGCCTTTATGTGGTTGTGATAAGCCATAGAAAATTGTAAGACATTTTGTGATTGTTGTGACATCTATTAAATGTTGTGTAGGTTTGGATTAAGTATTATGAGTTCTGTGTAGGTTGCCACTGCACATTTGAGTCCTTTGAAATGATGAACTCAATTTATAATGTAATGTAGTAAATAACTAAATAATATGAATTATTTGTGATGAATAAATGATTGATATGACATGCATATACACAATAAAGTATATGTGTATTAAAATACCAGCATAATCTTCTCATTAACATTTGAGATTTCTTAATTTATTCTCTATTCACCTTATTGGAGCCCACATCCGGATCATGTAGGTTTGCACTTACTAATCCTAATAATGAAGTTAAAAGATGATTGTATCAAGTTTTTCCTTTTGTCAACCTTTGTTTATATTGGCTTTTTTTTAATGAATAAACGGGGCCTAAGCTCTATCAAAAATAAGAAGAAACAAATGACGAGGCTTTGTTTGGGAGTTTGGAGGAGAAAGAAGATGAGGGTTTTGGAAAGGAAAAAAAGGAGCAAGTAAAAGAAATAGAAGATCATGGGAGGAGAAGACTTTGTGGGTTAATTTTTTATTCATAATAAAAAAATGTTCCTCATTTGGAGGAACTTTTTTTTGTATTGGGGGAAGGTTTTAGAAGTTTTGGAGGGTTTATATGAATTTTTCAAATTTAACCTATATTGTTATAATATTCTTGAAATTAAAAATACATTAATCATAAGCATTGATTTATCATTCTCTAAAAAATTGAAATTTAAAAAAAAATGTTAAAAATTTCTCAATTTTCTATATATTTTCCACCCCCAAAACCCTCCATTCCCCCCCCCCCCCCCCCCCCCCCCCCCCCCAAAACTCTCAAATAAAAGCCTAAAAAATTTTAGAAACCTTTTATTGGCTTTGTTTATATATTAACATAAATAATTTATAATATGTTCATACTATCTATCTACAGTTCATTTGGATAAACTCTTCAAAAAAAAAAATTGTGAAAACAACTTATAAATTTTCCATCATATATGTCTTGTAATAATCGATTTATTTGGTGATTTTACATAAATTAATAAAAACTACAAATGAAAAAGAGATGATGATGATGATGATGATGATGATGATGATGATGATGATGATGATAATGATGATGATAATAATAATAATAATAATAATAATAATAATAATTTTATTAAATTACTGTTATCAAGTAATAGATGTATTTATTATTATCATAAATATAAAGTAAAAGATATTAAACTAAGAGTGATCTATATATTATTAATTAGATGATATAATTGAAAAACTATAATTAATATCATCTTAATAGTTGAAAGTGACAATCATTTTATAATATTTTCAGCAAACAGATCAATTATTGTGGAATACAGAAAATAACTTATGTGTAAAAATAATATTTTTTTTTTATGTGTAAAAATTGTTTATAAGCTAAGAAATAATGAATTAAAAAAGTAACACAAACTTTCCATTCAAATTTCCAACAACCAGAGCTGTGCGGATTGAATAGCTTTTATGCTACCTGTTGAGCAGAATATGCTCTTGGGGCTGGGACACTGCTTACTGACATTGAAGAACTACCACTACCAGCTCCCTTATGTTATTTATTTCCTTTTTAAATTATATAAAAGGTCTAAACTTCTACCTTTCTTATTGGTGATGAAAGAACTCATTTGGGTTGGTCTCTTAGTGTTAGTTTGAGATTTTAGAGTATGCTCTTCTCAAAGTCTTTAGTTCAATTACTTTCAGTATCAATTTCAATGGACTATTTTATACGGAGTTTTGCTCTGGCTTTAAATAGGCTTACAAGTGAACGGAGATTAGACGCATAGATTAATCGATCTTTGTCTGGTCAGATACCAAGTTTTCATAAATAAAAATAAATGCTGAATAAAGACAAGGCAGCTACTCATACGCCAACAATAACTTAGCAACAGGGCCGGTCCTACAGATTAAGAGGCCTAAAGCAAGATTTTAATGTGGTCTTTAAAATTATTATTTTTTAACATAATATATTTATATAAAATCAATTTTGTGGAGATAAAAATTTGAATTCATGAGCAAGAGTAATTGAGGTCTTTTTAGTAATTAGTTAAGCTACGCAAATGTTTATAATTTATATGTCATATAATATATTTATAACCAAATTATTTTTTTAGAGGCCTTTTTTTACCCAAAATTTTGAGGCCTAAAGCCCTTGCTTGGGTTGCTTGGCCCTTTGGCCAGCCCTGGTTAGCAATGACATCCGCACAAAAATTTCCCTCTCAAAGAACCATGGTGGATGAATAGAGAATATGATGTATGGATATATCTCAATTTACACTAAGATAATCTTAGATTGCCTCTATGAGGTTAACATAATGATGAAACCTCAATGATTCCTTCGTCAAAAGATGAAATTGGTTTTTAATATAGATAATAATATTTTATATTTGACACATTAAAAAGTAAAAAAATAAAATAAAAATACAATTCTTATTTTTAGCTATTCCACTTGAGATCAATTATTATGCAAGTAAAACTTTTTTTACACAATGATGTTATTTTATTATCATAGTTCTTAAAATACTATAAAAATGTTGTACGGTAAGATATAATTAGCTATGTGTAAAAAAAATTACACTTATAATGCAGATAAATTAATTGATCCTGCCCCCTTTATTTTGTTTCAATTGAGAGAAACCTAGTTGTAAGTGAGGGCCACCACATCAAAGATCTTAAATAGCCAGATTGGTTAGATGAGATGTAACTACAAATTGTACTCATATATCAAGTGCTCTTTACTCAGTTAAGAAACAAAAACATAGTACACACGCAAGACAAAAATTAAACCACATCTATGCTGGATTGCTGGTAGATGGATTTTTCAATTTCTGGAAAGTGATGAAAGAAATTGAATACTTTGCATCCAAGAGTACATAGCCAGCTAGGGATTCCATCTACATTGCTATGCGAACTTAGATTTAGCTGCATTGTTGGATCGGATGACTCTAGAAGATCCGGTTCAGCCGGATCTATTAGGGTTTTCGAATGAGAATTATTCTTATTCTTATTTAACTTCTTTTTGTATATGCAGTAATTTATGCGCGCAACATAGATTAATTCATCGAAGTAAATCAAATCTATTTAAATAGTTGACATTTTTTAATAGATATTTTTTTACATGTACCAACCAAGAACCCATCAACCAAGTAGTTACTAAGAAACTACATCATCCGGTCACAAATATAAGCAAAAATTCATGTTTTAGATTCATTCAATCAATGATGTATGTGGTCTTTATTGTAGACAACATATATCATTTATTGAATGAATCTAAAATATGAATTTTTGCTTATATTTGTGACCGGAGGGTGTAATTTACAATGCATGTACTAGACTATTATGCTTATTTAGCTTATTTTAAAGGGATTTTATTTTTGTGTTATTATGTGAAATGTAGAAAGAACTTTACTTTACAATGAATGATGAATAAATTGGATCAGGATTCGCTGCTGTAGCAAATTCACAAAGTTTGCCGCAGTAGCAAATCTCAGCCATCAATCCATGATCTGACGGTTTCAGTTCACAGCACGGATTTCAACAATTTCACACAATGTCAGATCTTAACTGTTCACTTCAGATCAGACGGTGTACAACAACTACAGCGTGCAACTGCGTGTAAATATTACAGCAGGAAATCCTTATCCGAATAAATTGCATACAAATACTCCAACAGTTAGTTCTATTTAAAAAAGGGACCAACCAACTATGTTGAAGCGTGCAACTGCGTGTAAATATTACAGCAGGAAATCCTTATCCGAATAAATTGCATACAAATACTCCAACAGTTAGTTCTATTTAAAAAAGGGACCAACCAACTATGTTGAAGCAGAGGACAATGGTTGCTTATAGATGCGCATCAAATTTAATAGGAATGGGAATAGACCCCACCACACCTATTATAGGCTTGTGATTTGTGTTGTTATCAAGGATAAATATTTCTACAAATTAACAATTAGTTGGCAATCACATGGAATGTTTATAAACTCCCCATTTGACTAGGTATACAATTGAGGAAATTGCCGACCATTGGGATTTGGCCCATTCATCCCTTATTCTCTTTATTTTGACTATTTTTATTTTATTTTATGGCTTTCTCACGCGCCTTATTTTTTTTCTTCGAAATTACTCTTTATTCAGATTCTATAATCCAAACCAAGTTTAATGAGTTATCGGATTATATAATATGAATACTTGAATTACCAAATTTTCAGAGTAACACTAGCGTATATTATTAAGATTGCAAGATTGAAAATGACAGAAAAATAAAATAAATGTAAATATGCACAAAAGTAAAGAGATAAACAGGATATAAATTCTCATTTTATTAATATATAAATTCTTTCATAATACATTTACAATAAAATTGAAGCCTATTACAAAAATTGTTAAACACCTAATGCTAAACTTGTGATGGAAGAAAATGAAGGGAGATGGAGGGGGAAGGAGAAGAAGATGGAAGGGAAAGGAGACTCAGGTAAGGTTTGTTTTCTTTCAAGGGAAAAGGAGACTTTTATGGTCAATCAAACACCACAAATCAACGTTACATCCCAAGCAGATGGAGCAAATTTTCAGAGTGGCACCATCAAATTTGACCGTTCATACAATCTCTAAAATATTAGAGTAACTTTTTTGTATGAAATGTCAACGGTGGAAGCACATCGCAGAAGAAAAGAGAAGAATAGAATGTGGGATGATGGAATGAATAATTGTGAATGATTGATGGATATTTACAGAGAAAATTTGTGAAGAATGAGTCCATAGAGTGTAACGATTCATAAATGAGGGTCAAAAAACATGTTCAATGAGTTAGTCTTGCTGAGCAAGTAACCGTCCAAACTCTGAAATATTTCGGATTATATAATCTGAAATCCTTCCCAAAAAAAACATTGGTTTATATATTCCAAGTTGGTTCAAAACTGTGTTAAAGATCGTACTTTATATGGTGAGGTAGGGTTCAGATGTTAAAACCCGAACCTATTAAGTACAAGATTTCTTCTGTGACATTGCACCGGCAGTTTAGGTGGTCTACGACACACAAAAAACTTCTATAAATTTGTGTGCTTGTTTTCATATGTTCTAAACCACACCAAATCACCACAGTCATTTATCTAGACACCAAACAAGTTGCAGTTTACTACAATGGGGGAAAACATCATATGTTCAGGGTTTGAAATGATGTCACTCTCCCCCGGTTGAAGGATCAGCTAGATCAAATCAACTGTCAACTCAACCACAGAGACACAAGGAGGGTGGACGGTGTTGAGTATCGATGTCCACTGATCAGCTCAGATGAAATAGTACAGTTCAGTCAGATGAAGCTCAGGAACGACGACGTGAGAACCATGTTCTTAATATTTGGTCAGTAAAGTACTAAAGGTCTGATAGAGTTGGATGCTTCATTTGTCATATCTTTCAAAGATATTCAGAAAAGTTTGATCCGGACCATGAACTACGAAGAAATCAGGGCTCTGATGGAGAAACCAGACGAAGAAGTTAAGTTGGTTGATCCGTGATTTGCTGTGTTTTGTTTTATTATGTATTTTTCGTTGCTGAATTAAGTCGTTTGATGTATACGAGATTGTTATATTTATTGTATGTCGTTGAAATTAAATTAAGTTTGGTAAAACTCATACTTTTTATGGTGAAAGCCCGACTCGAAGTATATAATCTGAACGTATATGATTTTTCTGCAGTGCATATTGCACCGACAGTTTCTGTGGTCCACGACGCACAAAAACTTGTGTAAATAAACGTGTTTGGCTCATTTGCTGTAAAACACAATAAAGAAGTTGAAAAATTATCTGGTGGATCTGAAAACCAAGATGTTGTTTTGAACTTGATCTCTTTGCCTTAATAATATAAATACATCAGTTGGCAAGACGGCGGGATCAATCTCAACAACACTTCTTGGTACGCCCTGTCTTTCATCAATATTCTACGAATCTAAACACAAAAAGATTGTTGCAAACTTAAGCCAGTTGCCCTGCCGATAGAAATATGTCAGCTGACAGGTCAGCTGGATCAAGTTCAAAAACACCTCTTGAACACCTAGTCTTTCATCATCACTTCTCTTATTATGTTGTTTTACGCTGTTGAATTGTGTCGTTTACTTTTTTTTCATGTTATTCACCATGAAAAACCTCCAAAGATCAAGGTTAAACACAGTCAGGGACAATTCAGATTATATAATCTGAAATGTCACTGAGAATTTTCACATATATAATCTGAACCATCCCAGACTGTGGATGGTGGTGTTACACCAAATGTTTGGACGGTTTATGGTGTGCATAATGTTGTTTTTGGTCGGTTTAGAAATGGTAAATGTTTCCTTTGACTGTAGTTACATCTATAAATAGCATTCGATGCTTCATCATATTCATTCATTCTTCACTTATCACTCATTCTTACATTTTGTTTCTCATTTTGTAGTTATGAGTGTTTCATGATATTATGGTCACTTTTGACCGCTCGTACGATCCCTAAAATTGCTTTGCAGTTTTTTGTAAGGATCTCGTACATCGGTCAGCAGAGACCTTTGATATCAATCACGACACATTTTTTTGCTTTACTAAAATTCGGATTTCATAATCTGGAAACGTCTACAAGTTGATTCGGATTTCATAATCCGAATAAAAGGTATTTTTGTAAAGAAAAAATAGAGTGTGTGAGAACCTCGTAGAGTGGAAAAAGAAATAGTCCTTTAATTTGTCCTAAAAAAATGTTGATCTTTATTTTTTTATTATACTCCCTCTATCCCTGAATATAAGTATATTATTAGATGGATGCATATTATTAGAATAGAAACTAATGAAGAACACTGATATATTTATTTATTTAGTTGCTAAATATATTCAAATGAATATATGAAGAGATGAAAATTTATCTCATATGAGAAATAAGCTTTATATAAAGGAAAATTCCTTAATATTCATATTAACCGATTGATTAAAAGATGGTAAATGATTACATGAGATGCTCTATATATAAAGCTTTTAAGGATTTAACAAACTAACAACTACCTAATAACAAACTCTAATTTACTAACTAAATTTTAACTAACTCTATATTTCTAATAAGTAGTATCTTTGTAATGCAAAATCACTTAAATAATGAGAAGACAACAAAGAATGCATAGTCAAAGATGTATCATATGCAATTCATAAACTATTTTTGTCACACTTCATCTCTTGTGTTTGCCCAAGTCCTCATATATCTTATTCTGATTTCAAAATATAATATTGATAGAATCAAAATTCTATCTCAGTATCTCGCAACCACAACTACCATGCTACACTAAATATATAGGTAAACTTTTGAAGTTTGAAATATCAGCAGAAATTGAAACTAACAATATAGTTTTATCTACATGAATTAATACCAACACGATACCTGTAGAAAGTTGTACACTGGTCATACTAGTGATGGAACTACTCAATTTATTTTAGTAATTAACTAAATGATGCCTAGCTGCAATATATTCAATTAGTTGAAACTTTTCAATGTAAGAAAGACTTCATTTGACCATTTTGCTGGTTCTGCATCATGTTCAAAAGATTTCTAAAATATATATAAGTAAGATGAATCATTATAACATGGAAAAAGAGCAAATACTAATTCTTACATGCATTTTTTTAGGTTATGTTAGTTTGTTCTCAGTGCTAGGACATGAACCCTGGACCTCCAGCTCCTTAACTCTTAGTTCAAACCAGTTGAACTATCCAACCGCCCATTACATACGGTATTTGAGTACAGATTTCAATGATTTCAGCTAATGGAGTCCAATCACTCAAATTCTCTCTATAAACTAGTAAGCAATACTACTATTTCCACTCCCTGTTATCAAGAGTCTATTCTTGATTTCAACTTCATTCAACTTTAAAACAATGTTCATAGCTTTTGCACACTTATAATTGAAAAATGCTCTAGGATTCAGTAAAAGTCCTGGTATAAACTTCTTTCTGAACAATTTTACACCTCCAAGAGCTTTATTAAAGTCTTTTTTATGATCAAGCTATAGAACACTTCCCCGACTAATCACATGAAAGGACTGCTATGTCAAATCTTGTCAAGTCAAATATTCATAATAGAGTTCAAATAAACTAAGCCAGCGTTTGGTTTGGCGCCCAACCACTTTTACTCGCGTTTGACAACTCTTCCGCTGTGATAAAACAGAAGCTAGGAATAGTGGCTTTAAGACAAACGCACGTCTGTTGCCAATTTGCCGCAAAAATAAACAAGCTACAAGTCACTTAAACAACTTGCATCTTGTTACATTTTCAAAACTTAAGAAGGAAAATGACATCATTCATGCTTCCTGCAATGGAATTATATACAAACAACTACAATAATTTATGATCGAAATAAGAAATCAATTGACAAATTACACATACTTGTTGACATTCCCAATACCATGGATGATTTATCAAAATCGCAATGGGGACTAAAGGATTCACAGATAAAAAAAACCAACCAAAAAAGGAAAAGATAATGGAAGAATAAATTGTGTCAAGATTCAAGAACACACTTCTCATTGCAGCTTCAGAAGAGAGGAAGAAAGAATCCCTTCATGACTGAAACCGTATATACCATTGGTATCCTATTCATTACAGTAGCACACATCTAGAACAAATTGCAACCAAAACATAAAACGTGTGATAGAAAGAGAGAAATTTACATGATTTGCTTCACCAATAACCTTGAAAGTGAACATGTGGAGCCACTACACAACCGCCTTAATCCAAATAGGAAACTTATATCTTCTACTCTCTAAGGAAGACCCTCTTCAACCTTGAAACTCATCTCAAAAAACTTCAACTAAGGCGACAAAAAAATTAATGGCATAATCTTCATTTTTACAGAGGGCTGCTAAAAAATTAACAAAAGCAACCACAGACTACCTATAAACACACCCGAATTTGAAGATCGGAACAGGAAATTACAGAGGAAAAAGAAGACAGAAAAAAGCAGAAAGCAGAAAGCAAAAACAACAGCAGAGCACGGTCCACACAAGAACAGCAGCAGCATAACCAAATTACCTTCAGACTTCGAAAACCAAAATTGGCTGGCTATGATTAAACCTTTAGGAAACCAAACAGCAGAAGCAACAGCTCGAGACGAAAGCAACAGCTGACACAACCAAGCTGCAATCCAATATCCACGCAGAAACAGTTGTAAATACTAACCGATCAAACAACTTAGCGGATCCCACAACCACTCATAATGCAAACAATGTGTCGAAGCTCCACAACCAAGAAAATATATAAAAATCCCCAATAAACATTCAATTGAGCAAATTAATCAAATACATTGTATTTGTACATTTTCCAAAGACACATAGAAGAAGCCATAAGTTATGGCCCATAACAATTTTGAAAATATAATACTAATAAACACAGATTTGAAAATATAATAATAAATAAATAAATAAATAAAATCACACTTTTGTAGGCTCTGTTTACTTGAACACAGCACAAATTTGTTGGTACCTTGATGAATGAAATCTTAACTTTTGAACACATAATAAAATTATACAGAAAAATATAAAAATTCAAAGAAGTATTAAGTCATAGAAAATAAAACTAGTGTATGAAGTAGTTAGGTAACCAAGCACGAAACACCTTATGAATGAGAGTTTGAAACAATCCAAAGAAAGGAAATAATTCAACTTCAAAACGATTGAAGTGATAACCTCTATCCAAATTCGATAACAAATCACAAATATCAACCACATAAAACCTGTCCTATTTTTCAGTTTCAGAATCAAGTGTCAAATGCAAGTTCTTAGGGATTGAAAGTCGGTTTACCTCAATCACAACTAAAACCATTCAGACACATTCATCACTCCAAGATATGCTACAAGGACAGGAAATAGCATATTCCCCTACTATTATAATGATACTCACAGAACTACTGATTCATGAATCAACCAATTGCCCAGCAAAATCTCCATAAACTAATGGATTCTAGAAAACAAATGGAAGTGGGAAGTAGTAGTTTGAACCTTGAAAAAATACACCAAACATGGGAGTAAGCACAACAAAACAAAAAAATCACACAAAATTATACTATTTCTTGCCTATGCAGTTCCTTTGATTCCTTCTAATAAACACAAGTTGGAAAATAGTTGGAAATGAAAGTAGTAACTATGTCTTAACTATGCATTTTCTTTGACTTTTTTAATGTTAACAATAGAGGGATAATAGTGGCAGCACCATGTATATGATAACAATTGGAATATCACAAGCTCCATAATGCCAACATATTCCAGTAATAAGCACAATCAAACAACTCCAACAACAAAAAGGAAATGGAGCAATTCTCATTTTCAATGCAATAGAGCAAAATAAAATTACAAGCATCCAAACAATATCGTTATCAAGCCACAATGGCAATCCACCCTAGAATTTTTCCATACTAAAGACCATCAAATTTGAAGGTTGCATATTATTATAATAGAAACTAATGAAGAACAATGATATCTAGTTACTTAAGAAATTTAAATGAAATTTACATCCCGGAGACATCCTTGGACAAGAGGATGCCTTCCATTTGAGGAATTAGCAACAGTAATCTTCATGTATTGTAAAAGCCTCGCATTCTCCAAAATATATGTTGCGAATCCAATATCGTTTTTTGAGCCTTCAAAGTTGAAAATACGACCTTAGATGAGATGCAACGCATTCAAGACCCGGAATTGGGAAGTCCCAATCCTTGCATAAGTTGGTATTCAACTGTCAAAGGATAGAAAATAACATTCATGAATATATATATGAAAAACAGAAAAAGCAAAAAATAAACACATAATTCTCCACAAAGTACAAACCTTTATCATGAAAAGAATTTGAAGCTTGGGACAATGCTGGAGCAATTCTACTGCACCATCCCAATCATAAAACCAAAGTTCAATTTCAATTAAGTTTTTAAACACTGGAATGACTTTGAAAATATCTTCAACATTCATCTGCATAGAAGGCTTCCTAGTTAAGCGTAAAAACTTGACATTAGAAACCACATTAAACGGAACATCAATTGAACCGATATCGGCTCTAACCAATTTGGACAAGAACAAGGATTTAAACTCTTCTGCCTCACTATTCTCGTTACGTCTCACATATATAGGATGAGAAATATGCAAATCTTGTAGATTAGGACAAACATTAAGAAGTTTCATGACATCATTCTGCTTTTCAAAACGGACAAATTCCAAATATAGGGTTTTGAGAGATGGAAGATGGACACACAAATTTTCAGCTTCAAGTTGTAACCTCTCAAGTTTGAGAACAACTAGGGTATGAGAGGTGAAAATTGCGGGATTCAATGTTATGTTAATGTTAGTGAAGAACATATGCAATTCCTCGACGTAACGTTGTTTAGCGGCTTCTAGCCATGCCTCTATGCTTTGACGGTAAACATCATGAATTCTAGAATCACAGTTGAGGCCAAACACTTTGATGGGTTGGTTGGCTACACGAGGAGAGAGCATAAGTGTATCTATAAAACGACAAAAGCGATTGATGGCGTCATCGTCTGGCACAGTTTCATGGTTGAACACAAAGCGGAGAACGGTGAGTGAGTAATAGAGTGGGGCCCACCTTTTAGAGAGAAGGGTTGTAGTGAAAGCTTGTTTGATTGGAAGAAAAGAGATAATGTGAGACAATATCTCATCAGGTAAGTTGCTGATCCTATCAACAGGTGCTGAATGATGCATTGACGAATGTTGAATGCTGTATTGTTGATATTGTTGCTGTTGATACCATTTTGCTCTGCCGTCGGCTGCACAGCAGTTTGACCTAAAGCTTGGGTTTGAGATGCTTGGATTGGTAGCTGATTTGCAATATGCCCAGCTGCAGTAGTTGCAACAACTGTTTGAGAAGTTACATGATGCAGAGTTGTTACTGCCACTGGAGCAGCAACCTGGTTCTGATCAATAGATGTGGATGCAACAGCAGTAGCAGAAGGATCCTGGGTAACGGCCCCCGGCTGTACCCGACCCTGCACACCAAGTAACAAAAGTAAGAACCAGCCTGCCACCAACAGACAAAAAAAGCATACAAATGCAAATGCACATATACATGAAACTTACCGGACAAGTTTGTGCATGTTCTTCTACTTGACGATGCATTATTTGAAGTCCACACCTATTGCAAACAAAATGATAATTTTCAAAAGAACATCCTTTACAATGAGATATAGACTCAAACAAAGTTCCTTGCCACGAGCATCCATTCCTACGATACAAACAATAAACCGCTATTTTCCCAATAGTTTCCGCCAATGTCTTATTCGACTCAATCAACGTCTGCAAATGCAATCAATTAAACCACCAAAAACACAAATTCATAAACACCTGCTACGAAAAAATCAAAAGAAACATTACACATTGCACGCACACAAGTACAATTACACTCAAACCTTGGAATCGGCCCCGGTGAGCAAATAACCGTCAAAAGGACAAGCCTTTGTAGTAGTGACGGCATACATGAAACACGGCTTGCGATATAAATGAGTGCATTGTGTTTGTGACTGCAATGCTTCATTTGGAAACACGAGAAGTCGACAAACAGGACAAAAGTACTCTCCAAGAAGAGATTGGATATTGATTATACAGTTATTATCAAAACCCATTTTGAAATCATGCATAAACCTGGTTAAATAAACACAAAAAATTGATTGAGTCAAAACAACAAACACTTAACATGCAAAATAAAAGAGTCGAAAAACAAAACCCAAAGCTAATTTGATGGAGAAATAGAAGGTGGCGGGAAGGAAGAAAGTTCAGTGCCAAATGTAATGTGTTAGTCACGCATTCTTTTTTTGGTGGTGGCCGGGATTTGAACCCCGAACCTTACCTGAACCCCGAACTTTGCATATTTTATACATTGTCCAAACCAATAAAGTAAGCTCACGAGACTTAGTCGCGCATTTCTAATAATAAATTGATAGTATATTGAGGAAAAGTTTTTTTTTTTATGTATTTGTGATCAAACGCCATTCATTTATGTCTATGACTATAGAAAAATGTTTTCTTCTCTAAAAAGAATGAATGTTTTCTGTCTTTCGGTCTATTTATTCGGTTTTATATATAAAAGAAATAAAAGGTTGGTATATCTAATTCAAAATTTGGACCAAATATTGATTTTAAATAAAAAAAATAGATCAAATAATTCAACTTTTGTTGATTTAATTTTCTGTTATATGTAAGGTCGGGACCAGTATAGTTATACTTTCTTTGGTCACATTTATAAGTAAAAAAACAGTTTTTTAGACTCATTGAATAACTAATGTATCTACTAGATATATAGACTGGATACATTACTTATTTAATAAATCTAAAAAATTGATTTTTGCTTATAAATATGATCGGAGTGAATATGTATTATATTTGAAAGACCATAAATGTCTATTAACATCGAGAAAAAACAATTATAGAAGACATATTATCATATCCCATCTTATTAGACTAAATAGGGCCCACAAATTTTAACTCAATTGACAAAAATATCAAAATTATTAGGTCGGATGTTATGATTGGGTTTGAATCCCGATTTCTCTATTTGAGTGTTCGAGTATATGATCGATTTAATTCTTATACTATCATTTTCTCACAAATATAATCTTCAAACTATCAAAATCAATTAAAAGGTCTCAAAATTGTACGTCCACTATCAATTTAGTTATAGTTTAAAGACAATTTAATTGATTTTAATAATTTAGAAACTAAATTAACTAGTTTAAAGACTAAAATTATTGTTTTCTAGAAAGAGAATATTCCTTTTGAGAGATCATATAGTTGTATTCCGTGTATTTCTAGCAATGTCATAGTACTATAATTTTTAGGAAGGTGATATGGTGGCATTTAGGGTGGGTCAATGAAATACTTTTCCACCATGGAAGAGTCTCATTTAATTTGACACGTGGTTGTTTTTGTTTAACCAATTAGAATAAAAAAAATATATATATATAAATCATTTACCTTATGCCCCTTGTTCTACACCCCAGTTTACTTGGGTATGTATTTGACCCTTGCGTCCCTTTTTATCTTCTTGTTTTTTATGTTAATACTTAATACCCCCAAGAATTCTGCTCTTTACCCAAACGGTTCTGCTCATTCCCAAAGTAAAAATCTAAAATGCCCCTACGTAACTTAAGTTGCGCCGCTAGTGTATTATGAGCAATAAAACAGAAATACACTAGCGCATGTTAAGTTGCGCTAGTGTATTCTGAGCTCAAGTTAAGTTGCGCTAGTGTATTCTGATCTCAAGTTAAGTTGCGCTAGTGTATTCTGAACAGAAATACACTAGCGCATGTTAAGTTGCGCTAGTGTATTCTGAGCTCATGTTAAGTTGCGCTAGTGTATCACCACAACTTAACATAAGCTCAGAATACACTAGCGCAACTTAAGTTACGTAGGGGCATTTTGGACTTTTACTTTGGGAATGAGCAGAACTGTTTGGTAAAGAGCAGAATTCTACCCCCAATTCCTCAGTAACATAGATTTGTCGCTTTTCTTTCACCATAAGGCCTCACGCAATCATCTATTTCCTGGTCTTGGTATCATCTAGTACAACTCTATCAAAATGTGTTGTAATTTTATTTCGTAAGTTCAATCATGTCTTCACCATTTTTCTTTTGTTCTTCCGTGCTTATCAATTTTTGTGGATTTATTCAAAGTTGTTGCCGATTCACAAGCGACGCAGCTGAAAGTTACTTGTTTGTATCGATATGTTTGCACTCAACTTCTGCTTGTATAGAATGTGATTTGTTTAGATGTATTTGAGATTAAGTTATGACTAAATTTGTTTTGTTTTCTTTTTGAAACCAAGAGTTTTCCATTAAAAATGATTTTCAAACTTCGTTTTTCATTTGTAGTCCACTTATTTATTATATCTAGTTATCGATTCAAATTGTGATTGAATTTGAGTTGTAATTAATTTATTGTATTATGGATTATTTTTTAAGAAAATCACTTGTTGGCTTTCAGGAAATTCAGTTGACCTTATAGGTCGTCGTAAAACATGATCTATTAAATATGAGGTCTATTAATGGGATTGTGTTCAGCTCTGAGCTCTCAAAATTTTCATAAAAGTGTGTCATAATCTTAGGTTGAGTAAGCTCCTCATAGAATATGCTCCATCAATCACTTTCTTTAAGAGGTCATTTATTTTTCCGAATATTGTTACACTCTTATCTTCTTAACTCTTTCAACTTTATTATGTGTTTTTTTAAAAATGGTTTCGATAGATCCTATTAATATTGGGCATGAGGGTGGTTTGTAAGGTATTTAAAATGTTGTTTATGAGTTTGATGATCCAATTCATAAATAGTGAAATAAAACGAGTGACTGATTATAGATGTTACTGATAATTTGGGTTTGAAAGAGGCTAATAAATTGGGTTAGGTACGAATGAATTCCTGTTACTAATTATATATTGATTTATACAGATGTAGGTGTTAGCCATTGAAACATGGATATACAAGAAATTCTCAATATATTTAATGCAAAAAATGTATCCCAAGTCAATGAGGATTGTTCTGAGATATGCTAAATTTGGTATATTAATTTTGGGATAAGTTGGAATTAAGTGTTTGTGTTGATGTTTTTATGTTCTTTTTATGATATTTAATGGGACATATAAAAGATGCTACTAAAATATCACAAACAGTTAGGTATCTTATCTACCACATATAAACAAATAGAACAAAGATGTAACAAGAAAATATAACAATAATTACCTTAAATGACTGTGGAAGATACCACACAAAGCCACCATTATTTCTTCTTGTTCGAAACGCAACCTTTCAGCGTTTAGCTGCATAATCTAATAGCAGATAATATCAACCAACTCATAAGTTAATATGTTGATCAAAAATATGAAGGGTCAAAATGAAAAATAATTGCTTTACGAGTTTTGATATGTACCATGGGAGATATTTGTGTAGTGGGGAGAAGACAATGGATTTGTCATTGTTGCAATCAACTGAACGGTCTTTACAAGTGGTTCAAACATCACGTTTGATGCAGCTGTTTTTTGAAAAAGAAAGGCACAAACTTGAGTTTCGATTGGTGCAACGAGCATGCTATAAGTTGGCCGGAAGTTCAACTTCGCACCCTAATATTGTAAATAAACCGAGGTTAATAAAGACAAAAAATTCTGAAGTTTTTGGTTACAAATTAGATGAAATATGTATAATTAATAATTAAGTAGTAATTATATTGTTGCCATGTATTGATTTTTTACTTTAACTTTCTTCCACCTTCATCTTCCCTTTTACACTAGACTTTGGAGTCTGTACTTTTGATGTTCCTGGAGATGGTTTTTGAAACAACTTCTTGGAAATAATACAATCACTAGCTTCTAGCAAAATTTGTTGTGCCTAAATTATGATAACTCAACAAAATATTGATATAGTTATACACCGAGTATTTAATTGATAGTATTCATAGAAAAAAATGTATGTCTCATATCAAATAATTTAATGATCTATTTAGGCCACTTTGTGAGCTTGTCCACTCTCTTGGAAGTCTTTGTTTGCATGTCATTGTTGCATTTGCACTCGACCTTACATAAACAATGTCCATGTCATATGACGGATTTATAACGTGCAACCCATCTTTAATCATATGATCTTGGACACAAATAGAACCTGGTAGTTTCATTAGAAGAAGCTCCTTCAAGACTTGACAAAATTAAACTTACATACCTATAAATTAACATAATTGAAGCAATGATTAGTGGGGAAAAAATATCTCAAGTGTATGTTGTTTGCTTGTTTTTTAGGTATGACAACATTATTTGATTTTAATCATTGCTCGGGTAAAATTGGTGATTGATTGGTAGTTGTATTGTTGAGATTGAAACCAATTACATCAATAGTTGCATCATTCAATGTTTTATTTTCACATAACACCTCAGGAAGGTTTGCATTCTCGATATCCAAATGTTCCACATTCTCTATATTTTTTTACTTTTCAATGTATGACGACGACGCAATGCCTTTAGATTTGGCAATCCCTTCCAAAGTGACAATAGATGATGGGATTGAATTGCAGAAGTCTTCAAACCAACCATTTACTTGCTGGTATTCTAAATGTCAAACAAAAGTGAATATTGTTTGCATGTCATTTTAATTTTAATTTTGTACAAATAACAAATTAAATAATCATGGTCACCCTTATCATGTTGATAAAAATTCAAATACATTTAGGATCAACATTTATTTATTTTATTTTAGGTCAGATATAAAAACATGGTTTTATTTGTCATACATGATATTTTTCAAATATAATTGGATATTAATTGTTACTACCCAATGAATTAATATTAAATATGCTAAATACCTTTTTTTAGACAATTAATATGTTAAATATTAATACCAAAATTGTTGTTGTTTTGATTTTCTTTTTTTTTACTAAGATTTTAGATCATATATATCCCCACAAAAATATGGATTTGGATCCAACTGCAAATGTGAGCGCGTCGTAAACATGTACTTCAAATAAGTGCAATAGTTTAAATTCACACTTAGTCAATCTACGTGTTAGATGTTCTTGTAGGATAAGGTTATACTCATGGATATGCGAGTTTTAGGTACCTACTTTTATCATCATGTACCACAATAATAGTCAAACAAACAAATTCACAATTCATGTTAAGCTCATTGCTTGACCATTTAATTTCCTCCAGCTTACAGAGCTGCATCACCACCTCCTGTTTGTTGTTTAATGGCATCGATCTCTGCACCATTTTTCAATTTGAGCATTCTTGGTGTTTGACGATTCCAGTTAATACATTTGTCTTCAAGCAAAAACGTGACAGTCCCATATTCTAAGTTAGACTGTTGATAGTATTTCATGAATGGTATCTTCAAGCATCTGTTTGGGTTCACTTTGAAGAATACCTTACTCCCATCCTGAGCCCCAATTGAAAAGTTGATATGAACAAGTTAATAACATACAACGGTAAAATGAATAGAAATAATATGATAAAATCTAAATCACTAGAATACACATGTTTCAGGATCTGCAACATTCGCCCAAATTATTGATTGAATCTGTGATTGATTGAAGTTGATCTTTCAATATGAACCAAACAAATACTGCAACAAAATGCAAAATCAAACAATGTTGCATTAAAACAACAAACAACACAACGCCGCACTCAGACGACGAAATCACAAAAAAAAAACTTGATGTATGTGGAAATCACTTATTTAGATTGAAAAAAATGGAAAAAGATGTAAAATGGTGATTTTAGGTCAAAAAAGACCTAAAACCACCTCTCTTCAATGAGTAAAAAGAGAAAGAAAACTTAAAGGTATCACTCACACACACCTACAAATGAAAGTAAACATAATCATAATATAAACATGTGTGTTTTCCACAATTTGTGTAAAAAAATTATTACTTGTAATTGATTTCTTTTAAAGAAACTCTTTTACATCAAATGATACTTTAAAAAATTTCATCTTTTGAAAAAGACTCAGCAATATTTCCAACATGAGAATGTTGTAAAGAGAGAAAGATCTTTTTTAAACTCTAATTTCACCGCTTCAACAAATACTTCATTTTCTCTCAATTTCAAAAATTGATAAATGAAATCAATTGATCTCTTCTATTTTGAATGCTACAATTTAAACTAGTTAATCATTTTCTAAATTATAAGTAGGATTGTGTCAAAATGGAAAATTTGTCGGTTATGACAGAAAATAAAAGAAAATAATTATTTTCCTATAAAATCAAAAGATTTGAAATGTAATAGGATATTCATCTCTAAAACTTAAGGGGAGTTATCTATACTTGAAAATGTAGATCTTTTCAAAAAAATATTGAAATTAAGGACAAAAACATTTTCTCAAATTTTAGAAAAATATCTCATATTTTGAATATGTTGAAACAGTTGCATATGTTATCATTTTTCATGTCTTGTTTATACAACTGATTGAAATAATGATTGATCATAATCCCTGCAATGTGTTTTAATTAAACCATGAGTTTGATAAGTGAATGCACTTTTGAATTACATAAAAGCTACATACAATGTCATATGGTTCTTGCCTTCCAAGATTATGTCACTTTTCCTTCATATCATCCCTAATACTTTTTGATAGATGACAAAAGGGGGAGAGATATATATGATGGGAGAAAAACCTAGGATGGGGAGATATATGTATTATGAGAGAGAAAAATCTAAAATGGATTTAATTAATGAAGAATGTTAAGAATTAACCTTCTCCATGTGTTGAAGGGGAGTTTAATTAGTTTGATGAGAATTAAACTCTTGCATGTGTTTAGGGAGAGTTTAATTGCATATCCATGAACATTCTTACATTCATTATTATATCCATCATAAAACTTAATATTTATTCATAAGGTTTGTCATCATCAAAAATGGGAAGAACATCAAAATGTTCATGATCTCTCATTTATATGCTTGAAGTAGTTTTGAATGGAAGAAATAATAAACTTCATAAGGTTCCAAATGTTGAAGAACATCAGAATGTTCAGCATAAAGTACAGCTGTCAAAAAGACAAGAACCTAAAATAAAAACATTTTAAAGTTCATATGAAGAACCCAGAAACATTCTGAAGTTCATATGTATGAACTCATAAAGACTTGATAAGGTTGCTTGGAAGGTCCATCATAGCAAACCCATAAATCAATGTTCATACCAAGAACATGCAAGAACAGATGTGACATGAACATATAATATATAGAAAAAGATTTCGACTTTGGATCAAGAAATCATTAAAGACGTCTATGGTGATTAAAGGATTAATGGACTTTGACAGTTCTTAGTATTTAATATGTGTTCTTGAATGATTAACTAAGGCAGAAACAAAGTATAAATCAAATCAAGAATCAAGTGATCAAAGAACATTAAAGCTTATGAACTCAGACAGAGTTCATAAGGTTGGTCAGAGTTTAGAAGGTTCAAAGATGGTTCAAAAGGTTGTTCAAATGATTTATCAAGAACAAGCTCAAAAATATATGAACATTATCGAGAACATTCAAGGCTCACATGACATAAATAAAAGTCCAGGAAAGTACTATAACTTTAGATCAATCAAAGATTAAAGACATTTATTTGGATAAAAGTCAAAAAAATATTCATTGTTCATTAAAGACTTATGAACAATTGAATTACAACCATTAGAAATATTCCTCTAAGAATATCATCCTAAATGTTATACATGATGCACTTCATTTAAGTTTTACTATTAAGATTTGATTACGTCAAATAGAAGTCTTACAAATCATCCTAAGTAAAACAAATAAACATTTTGAGTTCAGAAGGTTTGTTTCCAACTACATGTTTTATCTAACTGAATAGTACAGTAGTTAAAAAGCAAAAGCAAACTCAAGTCTGATTCAATTAGAATTAGACACATAAGGGAGCAGGTATTGTCCAGTATCAGCAAAATTCCCTAAAGCATGGGCATGAAGTGACAGTTCCACTTTCCTCTCTTTTGCACAAGTTTCAAGAACAAATCTGCAAAAGCTATTGTCTAGGAACATTCTGAAGTATGACGAAGAACAATACTCGTGGACAAGCCCAAAAATTCATCTGACATTCATATGATGAACCCGGAAACACATCTGACATTCATCCATATGAACCGAGGAACAATATCCTAACGAACACAACAAAATTCTGAAGGATTCTGATGAATTCAGAAACATTCAGATGTTCACAATGTTGATCAAAACTTTCAAGCAAAAGTTGCTCAGTCCCAGGAGACGTGGCACAATACCATTGGACACGTCTTAACTACTACAAGGGTTCAAGAAAATCTATAAAAGGATAGGAAGACTCTGCTTTGAAGCACATAGCTTACAAGCATACTTAAGCAACTTATTAAAAGTGTTTAAAACTTCATAGCAAATTTGATTTTACAAATCAACTCTAAAGATTCCTAAAGTCTTAAAGAGTGTGAATCATTCTTTTATTATATTTTTAAAGATAATTTTCTCCTCTTCTTTCTTCTTGTCCAAATTCATTCAAACTTCCAAATCATTGTAACGAGAAATTCTCATCTAGCTTTAAGGGTAAAGTGTAGGTTGAGTAGAAAGTTGTAAAGTCTTGTGTGACTTAGCAAAAGAAATTTCATCTAACTTTAAGGTTATTAAAGTGTAGCTTGAGTAGAAAGTTGTAAAGTCTTGTGTGACTTAGCAAAAAAAAAATTGAGCTTGCCGAGGATTAGAGAATACAGTTGTAATTGTTCCAAGAGAACAAAGTTGTACAGTGCAGGAGTTGAGAAAGTTGTCTCAACAGCATAGTGGAAACTCTCGTAGTTGTGAGGAGTGTACTAGCCCACATTGGATGAACCACTATAACTCTTGTGTGTTAAATTCTCTACCCTTACTCTTTATCTTCAGCAATAATGTTTGAATTCAATTTACACACCATTATCACTTTGTTCATTATTTATTACACTAACAGTTCTGAACGTACTTCAGAACGTTTTAAACTTGACCAAGTTTTTATTTCTTTCAAGTATCAACTTGAGAATGATTTACCACAAGTGCAGAATAAATTTAAAAAGGGTCACAATTCAAACTCCATTTCTTGTGACTATTATTTCCATTTTAGTTACCATGTAATTCGATGTTTTTTCTATTTTGGTCATCCATCACTCAAGTCCGCATAGGATGCGGTGATGTGGCACATAATCCTGCAACATGAATTTTTTTGATGATGTGACAATTTTTGACCTCAATAATTATTATATTTACCTCGCGGTTTTTTTTTCCTAGCGTTAATTGAGAGTTTGAAATAAATAAAAAAAAAATTGATCATATTTTTGCTATAGACATAAATCTCAGAAAAATAATCTATAAGTCGGATTTTTTTCATGACTTTTTGAAGCATGCTTAGGATTTTAAAATCAGGTATTCCACATAAATCTAGAATTTTCTGACAAGGAATAAATTAATTATGAATTTTTAAAACGAAAAAAATCAAAAATCAAAAAACCACATAAATCTAGAATTTCCTGACAAGAAATAAATTAATTATGAATTTTTAAAACGAAAAAAAATTCAAAAATTAAAACAACGGAAACTCCAACATAGAATTTGAATTTTGAGCTTCTTTTTTTTTGTTACATAGAAACAATCTCCAAAGTCTCATAGAATTCTTAAGATGTCTCGATTTATTTTGATATTTCAACTAAAACGTGGAAAATCACAATTTTGTTTCGAATAAACATATATAGTCTTGGGTCAATTTTGTTCTCAATATTGCAGGCATGATCATAATATAATAAGAACCTCCACCACACAAATTTAAACTTTTTAAACAAATGACTAATTGTGGAAAAACAATATGGGTGATAATGTGCAAATTTTATTATGAAGAGAATGACCTCATTTTATAGTAGAAAATACCAGAGTCAAATTCATTATTCTATGAGTGATTTAATGATAGATAAGTAACCATAAATAGGATAATAAAAATAATAATGAAAAACAATATGGGTGATAATGTGCTAATTTTTTTATGAAGAGAATGACCTCATTTTATAGTAGAAAATACCCGAGTCAAATCCATTATTTTATGAATGATTTAATGATAGATAAGTAACCATATATAGGATAATAGAAATAATAATAATAATAATATATTTCAACACCCTTTCAAGTTGGAATATATTTCAACACCCTTTCAAGTTGGTGCGTAAATATCAATTATGTTCACAATTATGTTCAACTTGCTGATCAAGTATTCAAATGTTGTTCTTCCCAAGCTCTTGGTTAATATGTCAGTTGTCTATTGATTGGAAGGAACAAATAGCAAGAAGAGAATACAAGAATCATGCGAACCATTCACGAATTCCTTGAGTCATGCTCACAATAAAGTTTAATCCCGATGGATCAATCGGAAGATACAAAGCTCGATTAATTGCCAAAAGATTTACTCGGACCTATGACATAGACTACTTAGAGACCTTTACTATTGTTACAAAGCTTAACACAATCAGAATACTCTTATCGCTTAAACTTTCATATTTGACAAAAAAAATTAAGCAGGTTGACTTTTTCTAAAGATCATTATACAGTCACGTCAAATTAGCATAGGCCAGTTGCATGAAAAAAAAAACCTTAATGACTGGTAACTACGTGCAACATCATGATTGGTACCGACCTTAAACGCAATCTAATAGATATGTCAAAGTCGAACACTCAACTTCCAACTAACGACCCACTCTGTTCAATGTTCATTCACACATACCCTATTCAGATATAGCCACGTTCTCAACTATAATAAATTAATTCCTACTATTCCTTTACATTAAAAACCTAACAAATTTATGTTACATTTTCAAACTTGCCTAACTAGTCATTCATTTATATATACATAAAGTCCCCACATCTGAATTCTGTTAATTACTTTCTAAAGTTAAAAATGGCTTTTGCAAGTCTCATACCTCTTTTTGCAGTTCTTCTTCTTCAACCTCTTTCAACTAAAAGTGACTTCCTTTCTCCTTTGCTTTCTCCTATCTTTGGTTTGTAACTCTTTCTCCTTTATATACTCTTATCTCTTTGATTGGATATGTGTGTTAAGATACTATTTTTATTGTTTTTAATTTAAGGGTCTTGTGATTTCATGAAGGATCATCAAAAGGGTCATCTTAAGTTTTGTTATTTTGTTAATATAGTATATGGTATTTATGAATTTCTCTGACATGTTGTTTTGTTTTTGTTTTGTTTTTGAGTTCAGATGATGTATGCAAAGAAGTGGAATGTGGGAAAGGAACATGCAAACCTTCTAAGAATAGTACTTTCCCTTTTGAATGTGAGTGTGATCATGGTTGGAAGAAAGCTCTTGATTCCGGTGATGATGGGGGATTGAAGTTTCTTCCTTGCATCATTCCTAATTGTAAGAATTCCTTCCTCTTTCTTGGACACTAATAAAAAGTATTGTTCACTATTTTATACTGCTTTTTTCTGTTTATGTATAAATTATGGACTTGTTTGGATTGACGTATCTGAGCTAATCCGTACGCAAAAGTGCCAGTGAGATTGTTTGGGAGAACTTATTGAAATTAAATAGCTTATTACATGTCCCTAAAGTGTGTTTAGCTTATTTCCATAAGTTCTCCATGTTACCTTATGAAAATTACTTGGGCTTATATGAAAATAGTTTGATTCCATGTAAGTTATAAGCTGTTTCAATAATCTTTTTCTAGTAGTCTCATAAATGCTTATGCTAGTGGATAAATTCAAATCAATCAATCCAACTAGGTCGTGCATCTAAATGGAGATTTTTATGTGTGGAAAAAGCATGTATCCAACACTATGTCTATATCAACAGAGTAACACTTAGGCATGTTTGCATTGGCTTATTTGAGCTTATCTACTGGCATAAGCACTTGTGAGAATGTTTGAGAGAGCTTATGTAAAAAGCTTGTGACATGTTTTACCATAATCTGTTTTCAACTTATTTCTATAATATCTCTAGGATAACTTATGGAAACAACTTATATCTTATATAAAAATAGTTTGGCTTTATTTTTTTTTTGAGGAATAGTTTGGCTTTATTTTATCTTTTATTATATCAACAACTTATACGTATGTACTTATAAGCACTTATAAGTCCAACATTGATTCCTTCAACGGTGTCAATTGGAGAAATGCGTCCATAGTGTCCCAGAAGGATTAAGGGGTTGATAATGAACCGTTTATCGAAACGTGTATTTTTGCAAAGCAAAAGGATTTATGTGGTATGTTTCTTGTTGTTGTCTGTTTTAGTTGCATCTGTGTGTGATTGAAAAGGTTCATGGTATTTGGTGAAATGTTTAGAACCAAGAAATCAACTAATAACAAAGGAGGTGAAAGTTTTACCAAACTTTTCTTCCTTAATTCTAGATATTTTCTTGATATGCTTGGATTGTATGTCAGTGTGTAATTCAGGTAAGATGCTAAAATAGTAATTGTTACAAATGCTTAATTTTCAACATGGTTTATCTTAAATTTGTAATAAGGTTTAATCACACTATAAAAAGGTCAAGTAGATGATTAATACATTTATATGATAATCTGTCCAAACTTTCATTTGCTTTTGGAAGAAATTAAGTGAGAGCTTTAAGTCAAAATCAAAATTGTAGATCACTAATCACACACAACTAAACCAGCAATGGAAATGCAACGTTTGTGTCAAATATTTTCAGATTCTAACTTTATACAATTGCATGGTGGAAATTTGCAATACTAATGAGCACCAGTATTTTTCTGTTGTGCCAATAGCAAAGTCCGTAACTGCAATTGTGACTGCGACGTCAATGTTTTCTCTGTCTCCAGTCACAACTGTAACCATATCAGACTAATTTGACCACAATTTTTCGCAATATCAAGGATTGTGACCGCGATGTAAAACTATTTTTGTAGTTTTATGAAACATTTATTAATTAATTTGTATAAACATAAATGAAGATTACTATTGTAAAAAATTTATATAATGACTTCACTTCATGACTGCTAAAAATATTTAATATTCTTGGATGTTGAAATGATATCATTTTTATTTTTTAGGTACATTGGACTACTCTTGCTCCAAAGCTCCAGCCCCTGCTCCAGAAAAAGCAAAAAAATCCAATGCATCAATATTTGATGGTAACTCAAAGATATAACTATAGGGATCTCAATTTTATGTTTGGTTTTTTTTCTTCTGCTATTATATTGTTTTTTTCATATGTTTTCTAGCTTGCCATTGGGTTGACTGTGGAGGTGGCTCATGCAAGAAGACATCGACGTTCAACTATAGTTGTGAATGCGATACAAGCTATTACAATCTCCTCAATGTCACTACCTTTCCTTGCTTCAGAGAATGTAAGATTACAAGCCTCACTCAGTTAAAATCATGTCCTTAATTCATATACACCGTCAGTGTAATAATCACCAGATCATAAAATGTAAAATTTGACTTTAATTCTTAACTACTTTTTAAGTTAAGCACCTAATTGGTTGTGATTTGGTGATAGTGTGAATTTTTTTACACTCACAATGTATCAAAGTTTAACTGGAAAATCATTAGTACTGTGATTGGTTAACATGTTAAAATGTAATGATATATGTTACATCATATTGTGTGCCAAAGTAGTAGAAATTAAATAACTTGAGATTTTAAATTTGAATTTGAAGGTTCCATTGGCATGGGCTGCTCTGACCTTGGAATATCAATGTCAAACTCATCATCATCTGCTCCACCACCAGTATTAAATGAGGACAGTAAGAATGAAGGTAAGGTCACAACTCACAATTTTATGGCTAAGTCAGTAATTCAATTCATAATTAGGTTTCTTCTAAACAAAATTTTAGCTTCATTAAGATAGTCTTTAATTAAGTCCTTGTATATGTGTTTTTAAATTCTAAAATATTAAGAAAGGTTGAACTTTGAGTAACTAAATAAACCTAGCAAGGTACATAACAACTTTACTGTTGAAAAATCATTTTTTTTTAATTCTTTTGGCAGGTATATGGTACAGTAATACAATTATTATCCAAATTGCAATTAGATTAGGATTGTTTTCTAAGGATTTAATTGACGTGCTTTGACAAAGTAAAGATTTTTATATTGTTAATTGTTAATCAATAGTTGATAGTTCAGACTATGACTTTATTATATTTGCCTTAAAAGTCATACAAAAATGGTTTGTGATTGATTGTGTAGAAAATTTTAAACCAACAGTGCATCAAAATTAACCTCTTCTGATTTCTCAAGCCAAAAATAACTTGTCGAAAAAAAATCCTATGAAGCACCAACACATATAGAACCCATAACACAGATATTGGCGTGTAGATGCCGATGATAATTTGAGAAAAAAAAAATGATTGAATATAACTATGAGTCAATATCATGTCGGTTTCAGATACCAGCACGTCTTTAGTATGAAATGATAATGATACATAGTATAAATCCTACTCAATATATTTCCCATGTGATAATACTTTCATTTTTTTGTGTTTATCAGCTGTCTCAATTCTACAAGGAAGGTCCCTTTGGCTGGTCTTGGTGATTATGGTGATGGCAAAGATACAGTTGCACTAGGACAGTATCTGGATGGTTTTAGAAGCTTTTCATTTTTTGCCTTTGGTTTGGGACTGGTGATAATATAGGGTCTAATCACACGATACATTTTGTCATTAAGTATATCTAGTACAAAAGAGATATTATGGATATGATATGCTTTTTTCCTAGCTTTTCTTCATTCACTATGTACAGTTATTCTACTTGACATTGATGATGGAGGGTGTTACAAATTTTGTGCTTCCAACACTCCTTAGCATTTTCCTTTTTAATTTGATTAGATTAGATTCCATGCTCTAAATGCGTGGCTCATTTATTGATATTGACCGTCCGAAGTCCAAACAGAAATCAACGGTGATGATAATATAAAAACAATTTAGTAAAGATGTAATATGTGTCAACTATCTCAAATTATAATGGTCGAGATGAATTACGGGTTTGAGCCCCGTTAATGCTTTTAGAGGGAGATAAATATAAATATCTTTGTAAGTGCTCTTTAAGCTAGAATGTCTTCCTTACCTTGAACTGGGGGCATCATCCTCTCATTCTAAATTTTCATTAATAAAAAAAATGATCGAGATGAATTAGTGTACACTCAAAGAATTTGAAATAGAGCTTCCAAAATGTATTTGTAAAACACATCATAGATTTTCAAAAGCAATCTCCGAAATAAGTAAAGGGAAATTCTATCTTGAAGAAGACCCCTTATACCCTTTTTTTAGATAAACGAAATGACAAAACCATTATAAACTTATATATAGATGGAGGTGTCGGGGTTCAAAACCAAGTCATGACAAATTTTTAGAATACAATTTATTTTCAATAACAAAATATCTTCCCAAAACAAAATTCAAGAATAAAATTTACATTCTGGAAATTAAATTTCTTCAAAATAAAAAACATTTTATTATTGTACAAAAAAAAAACATTTTATTAAAAAAATTTGGATTTCTTGTTACAAACAATTGAATTTATTGCGTTACAAAAATTTGTTTGCAGACGGTTGAAAAAGTGGTTGTGCAGGTGTCAGTTGATTTTTACAAGAGGATATTTACTATTTGAGGACATTGTGTGGTTCGCAAGTCTTCATCGAAACACACGAAAATGGTTACACACTTGTTCCCCAATAGCTTCAAATATGTAGCCAAATTTAGTTGCTTATCAAGGTCATCCAGTTTCTTGAACCTCATTGTTCTTAAGTGTGTAGTGCAAGGAGTGACTGTAATACTGAAGGCATTAGAAAGCAAAGGAAGTTGGAAGAAAAAAATGTATAATTCACAAGTTGCATCTCCTGGGTCCATTGTTTTGGTGACCAATTTGTTGCAAATGAAAGTAAGGGAAAAACAAACAAATATAATAGGGTTTCCATTTTGAGAGAACTGAAACATGAGGTCTGACAAAGTGAGTGAAGTTTCAACAAAAACACAATGAAACTACAAGGCTCTTTCTACATCATTTTAAGCTAAAGGAACTTAAATAAAAACTTGAGTAAACTATAAGGTCTAACTCATTAATTTAATCCCGTCAAAACTAAAACCCGTAAACTTAACCTTAATTAAATGAAAATAAAGTTAAAGAAGATCTTTATTTTCCATAATATGAAAGTACACAATTGCACTACCAAGGTCAGGTAGAAACATATCTACAGAGAAGTCTTG
Organism: Medicago sativa; assembly: GCF_051527215.1. NCBI lineage: Eukaryota > Viridiplantae > Streptophyta > Magnoliopsida > Fabales > Fabaceae > Medicago > Medicago sativa. The sequence continues at coordinate 27,952,802 of NC_140749.1, read as the reverse complement.
AAATGGTAGGACATGAGATGAGTTAAAAAAATGACAGGCTAAATCAGTACTCATTCCAATGACTTGAGAAGTCTAAATAACGCAGCTGCCTCTCTAATCCGCGAAAACTCAATGCAAAATGCTTGAACTTCAATGAACAGATCTTTAACTGCGAGGTAGGATCATCAACAAAAATAAATTACATGCTGCCACATTCCAATTCCTCTTTTATGTGTCGGTCAATAAATATACAAAAATAGAATACTAAGAATAATCCTTAGCATACTAATAATAAAGGAAATCCCAGTGTATTACATGTTATCAACAAATATTTTATATTTCTTAACACATTAGGAAGACTAGCCAAAACAGATCAATAATTGTGGATAAACAACAAACAAAGCGCAGAAACCAATATGACATAGGGCTAACAACCATGGTTAAAGTAACAAGTTAATGCTAATATTTCTATAATTATAATTCTGCCTAAGGTTTGTGTGATTATCCAGTGAAGTGGTTACCCAATAACGACAGTTTGTAGGTAATCTGTTTGAATCTGTGCCATTTTCAAATACTAAAATAGAAATTCAAGAGCATGCTACATGTAATTTCACGTGATAGAAATATTTCAAGATATGTTAAAAACAAGGACAACCTTAAGAATTCGAACTATGTGCCTTCAACTAAGAACTTTGTCACTTACAACCTTCGCAAAAGCTTTTTACAAATTTCAAACAATTTGACAAATGCATTTACACTCATTCATAAATTATCTAGACAAAACTAGCTACTTGTCATCAATTTATCCGTATTTCCTATTTAAGTTGGAGCCATATTTTTTAAGACAATAATGTAGCTAGAAACAAAATTAAGCAATAATTAACTTATATAACAACAGAAATATTGAATTATTAAGCAATTAATAATTACGATGATAAACATAAAACGCAAACCCCGGTCTCTCTAAGTTCGGCAATTTATACACAAAATAGAAAATGCCTCCCAATCAAGAGTTTTCAGGGTTCAAGAAAAACAGGATAAACTCACCATTAATAATGTTGTTCCGAATCAGGCTTTGCAGGAAAACACAAACAAGTCTCACAAGCCTGTTCTGCATGTATTTATCCTGAGGGAAAAAGGTAGAAAGCTGAGGTGTTAATTGCAAAAATAGCAATAGTATGGATACAATGTACTAAATTTTAAATTGCAAAACCAATTCTAAATTTGCATTTTTCTAGGGCATATCTGTATGGATACAAACAACATACTAGTCCTAATGCTAAAAAATATAAAGGAACAAGAGATTTGCAGGGCAAAAACAGTAATATTAAAATATATAAACCGTTTCAAAATAAAACTTATTGAATGCCATAAAAATAAGTTCAAACTGAAAAGTATTCAATGGTGGCATAGGAAAATAAGAATAAGCCTCAACATATTCAACATAGGATCTTGCATAAATGTTTAGAATAAGAGATCACTTGAAGGTCAGAGAAACAGTAGAAAAATAAAAAGCCAGATGTGGAGAGTGGGGGTCAACATTGTACACTGACTTACCCATACATATAGGGGTGGTTTAGGTAAGAGCGCAATTATAACTTATAAGCACAGATCATGTACAGATAAGCATGTATTTTCTATTCAGAAAGCCGATCTATGATACCAGAAGACAGCAAATAGATTGGTGGCGGTTTTCGTTTAATTTCAGATCTAACATGTTGCTTCAAGAGCAATTATTTTACTTTCATTTGTCTAACGAAATTCTCCCATGATCTTACACTTGTAAAGTTTACCATGCAAACTTCACAAGTGCATGAAATATCATACAGAAACTCAAAATCTAATATCCCTACAAAAATCTACAACTATGAATAAAACAGATTTCAGCAACTTCATTCGTATAGAAGCAAACTCTTCTTGTGATAAATAATATCATTGTTTTGCAGAATATGAAAAGCTTACAGCCTATGAAGCACAAACACAGACCTAAGATAGTGAGTCATAACCAAAAATACTAAGAGACATTATACAATTTGAATATTTCGGTGGTTCTTAAAAATTTATTTTAAAACAAGATGATGAACTATGTGTAGCACCTTCAACTCATCCATGATCCATCTACTACTGAAAAGCTAAATGGATCTGATTTAATAAATTTAAAGGACCTCCACCCCCTAGTTGATCTTCAACATTAAAAAAATGATAATTTGGTACCAGCCATATCTAAACACGTTGGAGCCTAAAAATAATTTATCTTCCGACACTAGAATGGAATGTCCAACCCATGTCATACGAGTGTGGGAGACTCCCCCCTCTAACAAAAATAACTACTAACATTGCCATTTCAAAAAAAAAAATAAAAAAAATTAATAAATCATGTTACAGCAAAAGGCATAAATAAATCATGTTACAGCAAAGGCAAAGTGAAGTACCTTGATGTTCACACAGGATGATATACAATTAGTGATGTACATGTGAATGAATTCTGACGGCAGTTCAACTGCTGTTGTAAGCCTGTTCACAACTTCCATTGAATGTAGACTCATGTCCATATTGACAAGTACTGTAAAGTATCTGTATCCATAAATAAGCAAATAGAAATAAAGAAAATAATAGTGACTGAGTATTAGCTAAGGACAGAGATATATGAGGCAAAATGCATACTCTGATATGTCAGGAGATTTTATCAGATTAGTGAGAATTTCAACTGCAATTAAGGGATTGTTTTCCACCAGTTCCTGATAGAGAATAAATAAGAACAAAACATCAAACCCTAACTGATAGGAACCCAAAATCAATTACTTAAAATACCCTCTCATACTGGATCCTAACACTAACTTGATCAATGATTCATCAAAAATTGCAAAAACACGTACCGGCAACTTTCTTGGAGTCAGTCCACAGTGATATACAACCTTTGGATCCCGTGCAAGCTCCAAAAGGAATTGCTGAAATGGGGACAAAAATCAAAATCATCTTATTTGATAATTTAGATTTGAGAAAAGAACCAAGGTACAATATAACTTTTCATACTGCATGTTTCAATTTGAGCCAAGGAATATGTACAGCATATCATTTATATTGTATGATACTAAAGAAATAAAAAAAATTACTTGGAAACCCAACTGAAAAGAAAAAAAAAATGTTTTGCTTATGAATCAATCAGAGGACCATCTTATAATCTCATTTTACACAAACAAAGTTGCAGGATACAAGTCTCATATTTTCCTTAAATGTGTGTGTTATGTTCGGTAGATGTTCAAAAACAGTTCTGTGTCTGTTCCTATACTGCTCTACTGCCAACTCATTGGTCATTATGGCGTAGAAAGATTTGGCTGCCTTGAAGTGGGATAACGCTTAAGATGTCGAAGTATGAAATTTCAAATATTGACAAGAAAATCAACAACTTGTAATAAACAATAAATGTTAGGAGAAACAGATCATGGATTCGTTAATATACACCCCTTGATTTCCCCGTTAATGGTTGTGATGAATCCCTTTTTTCTACATATACAGCGAATGCATTTTATAAGAAGCCAAATATGGCAGACTGTTTGTCTGTTATTCTAAATGTGTGGTATGGTGTACCCTGGGTCCGCAGACGGAGTCATGTAAACTACCTTTGGTGATTTCAGTCTGAGTATGAGGGTAAATTCTTATGGTAGTGCAACCACACCACTATTTGGTTCATTTGACAACTAACTTTATGGATTTTTTATTGGCTTTTATATGGTGCATACAAGAGATCCTCAACAGATATACACAGAAATTGGGTATCTTGGCTTTTTTATCTTCTCTCCTTTTTCAAAGAGCATCTTCTATAATAATAATTTAATGATTTAAAATAATAATCACCTCTTGCTGTACAGGTGCAAGAGCTCCCTTCTGAGCTTTTGCAATTAAGTCCCTTACTGCAGCCCCTCTACTAGTATCAACGCACATACCATTGTCCCACATAAGCTCGGGGTAGTCATTAGGGTTGACCCCAGCTAGCTGAAAAGCGTTTACCATAGATGGAAAGGGTTTACCATTTGGGTTGACCCAAACTAGCTGAAGAATATTAAATAGTTAGAATAATTACGCCTCAATAAAAAAAAAATATTGCAGACACAAATATGCAATACCTCGCCATCAAGTATCGGGAGTCTTGGTGGAAGAGGTCTAATCCAGTGAGGGTTCAATCCTTCCAGTGAAATATTTGACAATAAGCCAACCACTGCTTCATCTTTATTTCCGGTGCCAAGTTTAGGCTGTGTTCCAGGTCGCTGATCAAACCTATTAATAGACCATCATTATTATCAACCGCATAATCTTCAATTTTCCATTCTAAAATATGAATGGGAAAGTTATTGAAAGAGTAAAGAAATATGAAAATAAATGCTTCATAAATTTATCTATCCACTGAACAGGGCCATACTCTGATGAATCTGTATCACAATTTGGGGGAACGTCTGGGTCAGGAACTACGTTTTTTACAAAACCATCTTTAAACAAATGATGATATGGTTCTTGATTATCTTTATCAGAAAACTGCTGCTTCAACTGATCTAGTGAAGGGAAGTCCTGGCATCAGAGAAGATAAGTAAGTAATGCATCTCAGAATATATAGATATTATGGAAGTGCAATAGATATATTATGGGATTATGTACAAGTACTTTGCCATATATAAGTAACTTACATTCAGTGACGGATCAAATCTTGTCACATAATCTGATGCCGACTGTTTAAGAAACTGCAGTCCTCCAAGAAAAGAAAAACATATCAGAAACTACGAACCACTAGAAGATAAAACATTTGACGAAAAAGCAAGAGAAAGGAAGCATAGGGCATGCAACAGCAGCAAAACACATGATGCCGTGTATGATATAACTGATACACACATAAAACAAATATTTATATGCATGTTGAAGGTTAAACAAGCAAACACCATGTCTAACCAACAAAGAACACATCCTATACAAATTTGTCAATCTAAACCAAAATCCAACGGCTAAAAAGAGGATAGCTTAATTAAGGTACTTGTATCAGAGAGGATATAAACCACAACAAACAAATGAGACAAATAAATTAAATGACAGACAAGAAATATAATAGAATGATCAAACCAGCAGTCTCTTATAAATGAGTCACAAATTTTTCAATCTAAAACAGAATTCAATGGCTAATAAAGCACACCTTTATCAATCTTTTTTTGCTTACATGCCTAATAATAATGCCATCCATCATAAGTGATAAGTGGCAACAACAGTGTAAAACACAGATGTTTTCAAGACAACAAAAGAGAATACCTCTTTGCCATTATGGGATACATCAACACCTAATAGTTGCAGAATAAACGCCTTCTCAATTTTTGTGGACCCTTCATGACAGGAAGCCTGTAAACAAAAAATTACCATTGTCTCGTCAACAGTAACACCGCAGAAATAGATTATAGAAGCATTCAAAAAAATATTGTAGAACATGCAGATAGAAAGAAACATAAGTTAAAGAACTACAACAACGGCTGAATTTAGTTGGCAACATTAGCTACATCAATCACCAAAGACTACTTTGCTTTATGGAAAATGAAATTTCAACAATGCCTTTTTCTCCCTTCTTAATTGGACTATCTTCCATTTACTCAATTTTTCTCACTAGCACAGTTGTCAATAAGCAAGTCTTAACCATAAACTTGTAAAGTTTCTGGCTTCAGCGTAAACTCTTATAAACTCAGTACATTCGGCATATGATATGCTCAGTAAACTTGCTCCAAATTCTAATTGTATAATTTAAGGACAAATTAGTGAATTTAACTCATTCGTAGATGGCATATTCTCAAAAAATTCCAGCTTAACATGATCTAGTAAAAAGCCCAACCAGGCATCCACGCACATTCCCTCAAACAGAGTATTTCTAATGTCAAAAACTCCCGGTTCCAATGCTTACTCCATGTGCCGCAGTTACTTAAAGTTCAGGTATAATGCATTTTCAACACTCTAGCTCCATCAGCAGTTTCTCTCTGTATCTCCAAAAACAGTTTCTTCACAGGTTTCATACTACATTCTAACCGGTTCATCAGGAAGGTTCTCTTAGATGGTGCCACACTACAAATGTGTTTCTATTGAACGGATTTTACCATTTTGTTGAGCTATTTACTATCTCTCATATTGACAATATTTCAACTGATTTCAATGGTAGAGCTATATTTAAGATGTTTACCCATCTTTTCTTTTTTTTCTTCATTGTGTCTTCGTGAAGGAATATTGTGATTCCCCTTGCACGTCACTTTTTTCTTCTCCCTTTAATTTAAAGAACTGGTTCTACTTTCTAAGATTTGCACAAACAGCGTAGTGCCCAATAAACTAATAATTAAACAAAATAAGATGTAGCAATGCAATAAGTAGCTTACATTTATGATAAAGCTTATGAAAGGATTTGAAGCCGGATTCTGGGATGAATAAGCCTCAACTAGCAGAGCAAACGCTATTAATCTCTCGGTGGTGGTAAGTACCTTATTGTCCTGCATGTAAAAGATTCCAATTAAACAACATTTAAAACTATCCCCAATCAAATATAGTGGCCAAAAACAAACACATGCAACAATATCAAACAATAAAAACACCAAAACGCAATCCCCATCCATCTATGGAAAACCCAGCACAACGATACCTAAATTACATACAATCAAGGTTTTAAATAAAGGTCGCCATGTGGGCCGGGACATCAAGATTAATGATTTTTGTTGTGTATGTTTGGTTCCACTTTTGGAGGAGCCAAAATTGATTTTAGCGGTGTAGAATTGATTTTGACATGTTTGGTTGCTCTCAAGTAGACTTGATTTTCCCTATTCTAACTTGAAGCTAGAAATTGGAGCTTTTATTCTAAAATTGATCTTTGCACTCAAATCAACCGTTCAACTCACTTTCACACGAATGTATCCAAAGATAAATCACCTAATCATCAACTCACTTTTAGCCATAACCAATTTTAAATATAGCCTATGTTTGGTTGCACTTTGCAGCACCCACCCAAAATTGATTATGGAGGTGTACAATTGATTTTGACATGTCTTGTTACTCTCGAGTGTAATTAATTTTGTCTCCATAATTGATTCTAACAAAAAACTAGGATTCGTATCTTTTGAGTCTAAACATGATTTTTACACAGAAATTTATTATTCAACTATCCAGACATAAATCACTTTACATTGAACTCACTTTTAAGTAAAATAAGGACCTGTTAGGATTGACTTGTTTGAGCTTACCTACTTGCATAAGTTTTGTGAGACTCTTTGGAAGAACTCATGAAAACAACTTACGACAATTTTATAAAACTTATTTCAGCTTATTTTCATAAGTTCTCTAACATAAGTAATAAAAATAACTTATACACATACAAAACAATTTAACTATACTTTAACTTTTACTATAGAAAATTAGAAATAGCTTATGTGAACTTATACATAATAACTGCTTATCGTGATTAGCACCTTCAATTTAAGCTACAAATAAGCTGTTTATCCAAACAAACCCTAAATTGATACAAAATCAATTTTTATCACCGCAAAACCAAACATATAACAAATCAATTCACTCAAAATCAATTTTCATCACCGCATAACAAAACATTCACTAACAGCAACTCAACTGCAATTAAACTCACAATTAGTTCAAATCTTTCCCAATATCAAGTTGAACAACACAACCACAACAACAATAATATTCAAAAACAAACAATTACATTCACAATATCAACAACCACAAAGAATTAAACTAGAGTGAATAAAAACCCTAGAAAAATTGAAAATCATAAATACCTGAAGGAGGATGGGGAGGTAAGAACAGAAAGTGAAATGGCGAGAGTGAGGAATGGTGGATTTGAATTCAGCGAGGATCTCATTGAGAGGACGTTGATCTTGTTTGATAAGCGAATACAGTGATTGCGATTCTTCGAAGCTCAATTTTCGTATACTCATCTTTGCGAGTGGAGTGATGTTAGGGTTTCACGATTACAATTGATTCAGGAGGATTTCAAATTGTGAAGGAGTTAGGTTTTTCAGCTTCTTTTCTACTACTGTTGTTATCGCTTCAATCAATCACCACGCTTATGTCGCGAATTTAATATAATATTATTTTCTTTTCTTTTATTTTGTAACAAATAATTGTTAGTTTTTTTTTTAATCTTCACTTCAACAAATTTCTATTTTTATTTAAAAAAAAAAACAAAATTTCTATTTTTTTTTCTCATATTTTGAGCGCGTTTGTTACGAACTAAAATAAAAGTCAAAAAATAATGTATAGCCTGTTTGTTGCGGATTAATGGTCCGTTTGTTGCGGATTAAAATAAGAGTTCGTTTGTTATAGTTTTTTTACGAAAAAAAATCACTTTTCTTAAAAAAATACTAAAAAAATCAAAATCTAAATTTTTTTTAAAAACAGCTTCAAATGAGAAGCTGTTGAGATCAGCTTCTCAAAAATATAATTTTTTTTAAAGGAGAGAGAAAACATGATTTAAAATATTGAACTAATTTTGTAACAAAAAATCTCTTTTATAAAGTTGTATCCGAACAAACTATATTATTTGTATAAAAAATGATTTTTATTACGGTAAACAAACGCAAAATAGATTCTGATTTTTCATAAAATCTCTAAAATATAATCTTTAAATTATTTTATGTCAAAATCACTTTTATTTTAATCCGTAACAAACGGACCCTGAAACATATTTTCTCTCTTCTCCAAAAAAATCTATTTTTCGAGAAGATGTTCTTAACAACTTCTCATTTGAAGCTGTTTTTAGAAAGAAAAAAAATTTATATTCAGATTTTTTTTTAAAAAGTCGTAATAAACGGACGCAATACTCTTAAAAGTGATTATTTAAAAAAAATGATTTTAACAAACAGACTTTTTATCTTTCTCTTATAAGAAACAATTGTCAATACTTTAAATATTTTTTTAAAAGACCAAAATGAGCACAAATATATTAAGAAATCAAAACATACGACTTCAGCACAAGGTGTACTAAAGAATGTCTATCAGAGATACAGAGTACATAATATTACAATAGCAAACGAAAAATAGAAGCACACATGATAGGTAACTGCAGTTAAACAATTAATGAGATCAAGCCTCCATAATTGGTAATCAAAGTCGAACAAAACGTATTTCGTTTTAAACCACCAATATCACTAAAGCTTAACCTTTTCACATATAACCTACAAGTTATTCTCCTTGCGATGAAAAACATGCAAGTTGCACTCTTTCCAAATAATCCAAGCCAAAGAAAGTCAAATCACCTTTAGGGAGTTTCGAACTTTATGCAAAAAAAAAAAACCCCTAAATTGCCAAACTGAATAATATGTTCCACGAGGCTGCCATTAAAAGCCGTATCGAAACCAAGCCAATTGAAAATAAAATACCAAAGTCTACCAAAAAATTCACAAGTAACAAAAGGTGATTAACATCTTCATCAAATTATCCCTAGTCGGACGCAATTAAGTATTATCCTCCACGCAAAAACAAAGAACTTAAGAGGAATATCCTTTAACTAAACAAAATTGTAAGCAGTCTGATGATCGTTGATTTCCATTTATCAGTTTGTTATAAGCACTACTAACATAATAGGACAAGAAAGAATGTAAATGTTATACCCATTGATCTGTTGTTCCAACCTGCAAAACCACTGAAGTTAGCCGCTCCACACACTTCCTCACCAACCCTTCCTCACAGGCAAACAGCTGCCTACGCCACTTCCACGCCTCACCATTCATCCCCACCTCATATTAAACATATCTTTCACTAACACCAACTTATTTTCAGCTAGCTCAAATAATTTTCTAAAACTAACCTTCAGAGGCCAGCCATCCAACCAGGGATCTATCCAAAACAGAGTAGAAGCCATATCCCTCACCTTCCGACTAATATTATCTCTCAACCACCCTCCATCAAACTGACCCACATCCTCCCAAATCTTATCCATAATATACCACCAAACTGAACCATCACCCCTACCAATACACAAACGCCCCCTTCTTTCCCATACCGCTCACATAACACTATGCCATAAACTACATGTATCCTTTGACATCCTCCAATACTTTAAATATTATACATATCTTTTCTAAATGGATAACATTAGTTTGATTGAAAAATACTATACACATCTTTTCTAAATGGATAGCATCAGTTTGATTGAAAAAAAGTAAGTAAGAGTAATTACAAAAGGGTATATTTCATCAATTTTTTTCTAATTTATCAAAACGATAATTAAATAAGAATGTTAAATATGTACTCAAACGATATTTAAAAAGAAAGAAGAGAGTAGTATATTTTTATTGCAAAAAATAAATGTTCTCTCAGTTTATAAGAATTTTATTTATTGATAAAATTGTATGCTGAACTCATTTAATCGATGTTAGTAATAGTATTTTTTAAGTAGGCGATTTGTATTGCATCAGTCAACGCTCTTTAAGTCATGAACTCATAATCTTAATTTATCTAAACTTTTATTAAAATATATATATATATATATATATATGTATGTATGTATATGATTTATTTTTTTATTTTACTATTAAATAAAAAATATTATTCTTCGTATTTTAGGCATTTCCAACTTCTCCCATTTTTTTTCCCTAAAAAAAAAAAAAAAAATCTCCCATTTTTTGCACCTGTTTGTTTTGGAGAGAAAAAACACCAAAGCCCAATACACTAGTATAATCTTGTTGTTTTGCTTTTTGCACCCCATTTTTGTCAATACTCTACGATTGTGATGTTAAACTTTTGGCCCTCATTTTTCCTAATTTTTATTTTTACCCTGAGTAGATGTGTACATATTTTTAAGGAGAAGGTTAGTAAGTAACAAGAGGTCAAGATCATGGGAGGAACAAAGGTAAAACAAATTAGGCATTGGAAAAATGACTCTCCAAAAGAAAAAAGCAAAAGGCTCGTCCAGTTCTGCGAATGTGGTCTAAATTGATAATTTTGGCGGTAAAGGGGATATTCTTTGTGATACCATCACATTGAGGCTGTGGTTGTGATTGCTTGCTTCTATGGAATCTATTGCTAGAAAACACTTAAGCGTGCACCTGTGAGCAACATATATCCTAAACATTTACTAAGATTATAGAATTGGTTCATTTTCTCACCTCTTGTTGAATCTAGAAGGGAAATCGTTACATACATCTAAAATCCAAATTATTATAGTAGTACTCAATACCTTCCAGAATTTTAAATGCAGCCGACAATATGCACAATTTTTAACAATTATAGTGACCTGCAGTAACCAATTTTAAATTTAGCTACATTTATAGGATGCAATTATAGATTCTTGCAGCTCTATTAAATTTTTATCATAAAAAAAGAAACTCTTTCACTGGTCACTGTCCTTCCCTAAAAAAAAACTGCTCACTGTCCCAGTTTTAAAATGTTGAGTTGAATCACAATGATTGAAGTTAGTGGAATTTTCTTAAAAGAAGAGGAAATGGACTGTAGTTAAATTCTTTAGTTCTTGTCCAAAAAAGAGGTTAAATTCTTTAGATGAAAATTCACTGTAGTATTTCCCTTCTTTCATCTTTACAATGGTAGAGTATTATGATTTCACTATTATGAATCATTACTGAAGTTGGTAATTTAACTATGTATATCAAACTTTTACATTAAAAAATTTCTTTCAATCACTTTTTTAATCAAGATAAAGCAAATTTTTTATTTGTTTCTAGCTAAAATAAATAACTGTAAAACCATTTTTAACATCAATAAGGATGAAGTTTTTCTGTAAAATATTTTTTTTGCACCTTCAATCAGATAGGTATAACAATATGGTCTCTTAGTTTACATTTATCAAATCAAAATAGAATAAAGTCCCCCCTTAATAAAGATAAGTTAGCAACAAAAAAAAAAAAAAGAAGCTAAAAACTAGTATTGAATTCTTTTATCAAGAAAATTAGAGATTAATTTCATTTCTAATTTTATAATTAATTTTGATTGACGATTCTCTTTTTATTAGCTAAACCAACAAACATTTGATCCAAAATTTGGAAATGGTTGAAATTAAGCCCCACGTCTCTAGAGTCAAACACTTACTTTGTGATTGATATGTCATCTTCAAGTCAAATTAAGTCCCCCTTAGTGTCTACACATTAATTTATTGGTGCTCATAATCAAATATTCCACTGAAACCATATTTGAAACTTGAACAAATATGCGAATCATATCATTTTTCATTTGCACGGGTTGTTAGTTATTTTATCATCTTTGAAATTTGAATAGTATATAGGCCACAATTTCATCCACGCAATGAGAGTTTTCTATAAGAAGACGGCACCATTATTCCATTAATCTTGCCCTTGCTTCCTTACATATGTAGTTATGTCCCATCTAATCATGACATTGTTTCAATTCCTAGCAATTCGATTAGCACACAATTAGATGCACGGGATATATCCAAGAGCGTTGGGTGATTTTTTTTGGTGTAATCCTCCAGATATAAGGAGAAAGAGACCCCAATAAGCTAGAGTTTGGTGTCAGGAGATGAGTAAAGTTTGATTCCACTCATAAATCGAACTGATTGCTTGATTGTTGGATGGGTTGATTGGAATTTCTTTCCGTTTAATTAGGGTATTGAGTTTGAATTTATGTTTAAAATCTCTTAATAAGATTTTGTCCCTCATTTTGAAAAATTGGATCCTACTTTTTACAATTTTATATGAAAATTGTTATTTGAACAATCATTTTTTGAGATAATTTGTGGGACAACTGAAACAGTAGAGAGAAATAAATAATAAGAACATAATATAAATACGAAAGAGAAAGTTGTCATAAAAATTATCACAAAATAATTGTTTAAATATCATTTCTTTTTGCACATAAGTTTAGTTTGATGACTCAAGTGAGTGAGTGAGTCGAGTAGTGGAATGATAGATAGATTTACACATATTATGTGTGGAGAAGTGGAGAATTCAGGGTTCAAACCCCATCCTGCATAAATTATCCTTGGTAGCTACCAACTGAGCTACACTTATGGGACGATTTAGGTTCAATTTTTGCCCCTAGCAAATGGAATGATAAAACCTATTGTACTAACAAATTAACATATTAATATTGACTGTTTCAATAATAAAATAAAATAGAATGTAAATATAATAAAAAAGGACATGCGCATGATCCATTAACTTGGCCTTGACCCTTCCAAAATGGCCAAATAGGTCTGTTGAAAAAGAAAACATGAGTAAACTTGTGGGACCTTTGTCCTTTTATTTATGGGAAATGTTAACTTATGCTCTTGGGGCATAAGTTAAAAAGCTAAATGTAGAAAAAAATTCTTGGAAATTGTGCATTCAATGCATTAAAAGTTTAAAAAGTTGTCTTTTAATTATAAAAGTTATTTTAAATTTTTATTTTAAGCTACTTAACTTGTGCCCTAAGGGCACAAGTTAACATGACCCTTTATTTATTTATCTATTTATTTATCCTTGTATAAAGCTCTTATTCAATTTTTCATTTGGCTGAGAAGGGACAAAAACTAAGTGCTTAACTGTTCAATGAGTATTGAATATCAAATTGTGTGGGCCCATTTGACTGATATTTATAAGATGATCAATTATTGGTCCTACTATTAATTAAGCATATTTGGCAATTTGTTTGCCATTCTGAATTGGATAATTAGACCTAGTGGATGGAATAATAATTTGCATAATTTCCCACGAGCAAATGCTTATTGGTAATGGTACGGACAGAAATTTGAAGTACTGGAAAATAAACGGACTCTATCTTTTACTATATATATATATATATATATATATATATATATATATATATATATTTTTTTTTTTTTTTGGTTATAAACCTTTACTATATTATTACCTTAAATAATTTTTTTAAGGTTGAAAATGGATTCTCGAAACTTAACTTAAATTGACTTTCTTTTGATTGAACCTAAATTGATTAGTTTAGTTTGTAACTCAACTTAAACTAATTGTTTTTAGATTGAACTCGAATAGATTTAAACTCATGAATAACTTGATTCAACTGAATAATTCAAATCAAATATATTGAAAGAAGTAAAATATTTCCATGTGTTTCTCTCAGTTAATTAATGTAGCTTTGTCCCATGTAATAATCCAACTTTTGCATTATAATTTATAACATATAATCTACATCACTTTTAACATAGAAAAAGAAGACACTTGAACAAACCTAACACAAGTCATTTGATAATAAACTAAACAAATATACGGTCAAGAATATTACCAATCAAGGTTATTTGATTGGCCAATAAGTAGGAGGCATTAATTAATATAGCAATATGTAGTTGAAGGTCCCATCATATTTCAAAGTAGGAAGAAGTGGCAATAAGATTGAGAAAAGGTACAAGTTGTTGTGTTGTGGATCCACAACCATTTTCTTTAGCTCAATGTAGCATCTTAGTGTTAATGATGAAAACCAATTCCTTTTGTCATGGGACCAATGTATATAAATTTTGAAAGCACCCCACCACTTTAATATCATATATATCTATCATATTGCTAGCTCCTCTGACTCATGCAACTAAATGTCTCTCCACCTATAGTAGTTGTTGAGCGTGTAGATCATTTAATAGAACTCCATTTTGGTGCAAAATTATGTGCTTTGCCTAAATTAATTTAAATTCATTAAGGAGGCCATGGCTTCAATAGTGGTACATTTTTTCTATTCAATTTCAAAGACTAAAGAAGGGGTTCAAGTCATGTAGGTAGAGGTGAAGTTCAAAGCATAGTTTTAAAAACCGACTCGATGTATGCAAACAAAATTTACAATGCTTGGCGTTAGGTAGAGGGGAAGTACTAAAATTCATCAACGTGTAATTGGTTCTTTGAGAAAAACAAATGGAGATACATGAAGAGGAAGAAATTAATGTTCGGTATTGAGCTCTATTTTTATGTGGAGAAAAATCTAAATATTTTTGCAATTATGTGTCTCACTTGTATAAGTAGAGAGAAGTCATATTATGGTTGCAAGAAGAGAGTATTTTGGTGAGAAGAACAATATCTAAAAGAGAAGAAATTATCATTTTTCTCAAACTTGTCGCCATAAAATGTGGGTGCATATTTGTCCACCGTTGAATTAGACGTAAATTTTGACATGCAGTTCTTTGTTTTCAACGGCTTGATTGTCAAAAAGAAGATTATGGTGAGAAGCATAACAAGGAGCTTCTCAAGGAACATTCCAACGTTATGGTGAGAAGCATAACAAGGAGCTTCTCAAGGAACATTCCAACGTTTATGATCAAACTTCTCAAAGACTCAAATTTATGCGTTGACACTCTCCAACGCCTCTCAGATTTTCCTCTATATAAGGAGATGAAGACTTAAAGATTAAATAGAACTCTTTGAACTTTTGCTAGTGCTCTTACTCTGTCAAAATCAACACAAACACTTCATGAATTTTTTTTATAAACTTTTATACTTTAGAAATTCTTAAGACTTAGAGTCCAATATGAATTGTATTGATTACACCTCTGATTGTATATCAAGTGTAAAACTCAATCAATCTTTTATTTGATTAAGTTAGATTGTAGAAGTCTCTTTCAGTTGTGATTGAGTAGAGGAAGTCTCTTTCTTGTGTGATTGAGCAATAGAAGTCTCTTGCTTGTGTGCTTGAGCATTTGTAATCTTAAATTATTATAGTGAAAATCCCTTGAAAGTGCAATGGGACTAAACTACTCTGAGTTTGTGAGAGGAACTTGTATAAATTGCTCTCTCTCTCTCTCTCTCTCTCTCTCTCTCTCTCTCTCTCTCTCTCTCTCTCTCTCTCTCTCTCTCTCTCTCTCTCTCTCTCTCTCTCTCTCTCTCTCTCTGTCTGTGTGTGATTTTATCCGTTACATTCACACTCTTTCAGATTCTGAACAAAACTCTGTTTTCAGCTTCAGACTAACCAATTTTGCAAACACTTACAAAAGTTTTTGAAACTTCTTGTATTTTTCTCACCTTTAATTTATTACTTAGTTGTTGTGTTTATGCGTTAATTCTCCATCAATTAAGAGTTTGTTTACTTTATGAAAGTCTTTTTACTTTCTAAAATTTGTGTTAATTTTTCTTGCTAACGAGGAGATAGTGACTCTTGAAGTAAAAAACAATTGTTTGTATCACCGTAAACAATGAAAATGCTAAAAAAAACTATTTTCATTATTTCTGAAAATACATCACTTATAGCTAACATCTCATATTTCTTTATATCACAAATGAATCACTTCAAAAGTCTCTCATATTTTTATTAGCAAATTAAACTGTAATACATATTTTTGAAAATAGAAAACTAAAATGTTTTCAAAAGTAAACAACCTTGTTGCCAAAGTTAAAATTTAGTCGAGAAATCGACTAACAACTCTCAATTGTGATTTCATTTTTATTTCAAATAGTTTCATTAAGGATGAAACTCAGTCCCTTGGCTATGAACTCCTTACATCCTCAAAGTAAATGTTAATTACAAAGTAGGATTTTTGTGAGCTACTACACAAATGGATCAACATAAATAAAAGCAAAGCAGCAAGATAAAAGGCAACTTGTGAGAAAATAACTTGTTTGATTGATTGCGTGTGTCGTAAATGAAATGTATAATGTGTAGTTATAGGTAAAGCAAATCTTATTAGCCGAACCATCGTGTCCTACAAAACCTAGCTATGACTTGCGCCAATAAACTATTCTTGCAGGTAGTGTGTGTTCTTTCTATTGCTAGATACAGCGCCCAATGTGTGGCCTAATTTCCCTATCTTAGGTCACTTTTGTTTTCCGCATCCACATGGGCATTATTGCTTCAAATTAAGCCTCTGTAAAAATTACTAGTCCAACTATTGGTGCTAAAAACACAGAACATGAATTATCTTGGTGAATTGTGAAGTTCCTTGTGTCTTCGACTGATTATCACAGTCACACGACCTCCATGAACCTTAGTGGAGTCGAGAAAGCCTCGCCTAGCTTGCAATCGACTATTTCTAATTTGATTGGCCTTCATTCAACTACATGTGGAATTGTCTAAACGTAATTCCACAGCTTGTCGTGTTAGGATAACTACTTAGAATATAATCAAGTTAAACAAATGCCCTTTTCATCACATTATTCGTTAAATTGAGTTGTAAAACGATGCAATGCAAACAACTACTGTGTGAACGATGTTATAAGACATAGCCAATAGTTTTTCATAAAGCCCTTCTCGGCTTCAGAATAGATAAGTTTGCAATTTTGGAGTGGTCTTCTCATGTTGAGATTCACAAGGCTCAAAACCGAAAGTAGTGAAGTATTTACGATATGATCATGCTTTTAAAGGTGGACATGAAATTCGACACAATACATTTTTTTGGACTCATCAACTATTGGTTTTTAAGTACTAATTCTCTTGTTTTTCCTTGGATTATGATAACCCTAACCCTTTTTGGTGTGACTGTCATTTTTGGGTTGCCCGTCATCGGGGTATGAGGCTATGATACCCCTATCCCGATAGTTTATAAATAAAGACAATTATACACTCATTTGAATATGAGATGGAGTTTATTTGAATACATTTACGTGAAAAAGACTTGAACAATATACATGAGTGTAAGAATCATGTTTTAAGCAAAAACTATTAATTCCACCTTGACAAAAAAAATTCATTATATATTAAAGGCTAATTTTACATTATTATTATTATTATTATTATTATTATTATTATTATTATTATTATTATTATTATTATTATTATTATTATTACAATAGAAATACCAATCTTCCCCTAATAAATTAATAAATAAATAAAAATACCAATTTTATATTTTTTTTTTAATAACATCCTGGCAAACTGTTTTCAGTATCATAAAACATTACTAATTTGTTTGTTTTATCACCCAATTCTTCTCAAAATTCATTGAAATAATTTGAGAAGACATATATACTGCTCATGTGGCGTAAGTTCCAAAATGTTGGCATTAAAAGAAACAAAAGCACAAACACTATCCAGTGATACACCATTTTCACTAACCAATTAGCCATTTACAGCCCCACATATTTGACCTCAGAAATATCCACCCTTTGCCAATTACTCCATCATGTCACTGTTTGTCTGTTTATAAACAAAAATATTTATCCTGCCACTTATTAAAAAAAATTAGTTAAATATAATTAACTTTCTTAATCGTATAAAAAAAATACATGAAACATTCCCAAAAGCATCATTCATAAAAATATGCTCTATTAAAATAAGTCGTTCCGATAAACATAACTCAGTTGATAGAAATAATGAACTGTAATGTATGCAGGACTTGGAGTTTAAACCCTGAATTTTCTACTTATTCATTTTAAGGGTGAAATTCTAGTAGACTGCTTAATAAAAAACAAATCATTGAAAATTAAATTTAACACTGATTTAGACATGTTTTAAAATGTTATCATCAAATGCAATCAACTATAAAATTGACTTATATTTAAGACCACTGTGTTTGAATTGATGGTAGGATTGTAAGAAGGTGATCCTTTTTTTTGTTACAAGAAGGTGAGCCTTTGCAACTTTTGCATTTGTTAACTTCAACAAAACCATTAATATTATAGTGATTTTGATAAACTCTAAACTAGTCCAAACTAAATATTGATAAAAAAATTTACTCTAAACTAGTCCAAACTAAATATTGATAAAAAAAAATTATAATCAATAGCAAAGTGAAATCTTATTTTGTTTCATTGTCATTGACATTAAAACTATAAAAATCTCTAAAGAGACATGTTGCAGCAACATTCCAATTTAAGTAGAAGAAACAAAATAAAACATTTCACAAAGAAGTAAAAGGACAAACGAATTAAGAGACAAAAAACAAAAGAAGTTGGTCTGTGTACGAAGCTTTTGGTAGGAGAAATAAATAAACAAAAACAAGCACAGTGTTGAAAAAGGAATAGTACCTCATTGATTCAGTGATGAAAGCCAAAGATTTGTTAAGGCATAACCATATCTGTCAGGGACTCTCTTGTAATTGTTGGATTCAGAGAGTGAGAGCCACAATACAAACATCAACACCTGATCTACTGATTCACAATACCATGCTTACAAAACATATTGGACCCACTTTCAAGTTTCAACTATGGTAAGCCAAGGGCTTCTTCTTATTGGTTAAGAAAGAGGTTACTTGTTACAATTCTCATAGTCTAATCAAATTATCATTTTTAATCTGATTCTGATATCATGTTTGGATCGGAGGTATTCGGACAATGACGCAGGACCCTCCATAAGGGCCACCACAAGTTTACGCATCACCCAGTAACGTAGACGCTGATTACAAACCACGTCGCCTTGTCCCAAGACTCGTGTTTGGAGGACTTGTGGACTGGAGATATTCGGATAAGGACACAACGCCCTTCCCAAGGGCCATAATGACCTAAGACGCCCTCCATACGGGCGCCGCCTAAGAAAGCTTCTAGCAACAGCTAGAAGCCTTGAGCATTTACTTCAGCCCAAGTAACTTAATGCCTAAGTCAGCGGAAATCAAAGCCCAACCACGGCTATAAATACTCACCTTAAGAGCATTATCAAGTCATGACCTAATCAGATTAACCCTAGTCTTATAGATTGTACTCACTGCAAGTACAATGTTATAAAGAGTCTGATATCGTGTTAAAGAGATAATCATTTTACTCTCAAAAGTTAACTCAAATGATGAAAGTGTGCAAGATATGTATATACATCAAACAATTTGATGACCTTGATAATGTGAAGCTCTAATACAACTTCAATACAGTATTTGAATATTTGATGTAGACTAACTACTCCCTAGATATCTTGCAATTGCACTTCAGAGAACTTATCTAATTTTGTCAAGGTCTTCAGAAATTTTGGTAGTTAATTCAATATTTGTTTTGCTTTGGTGTTGGTACACCTTATTTTAGATGAGTACGAAACTTCTCATGTTTGATTTTCAGAGGAGAGAATAATGTGTAATCTTTGGTCATTTAAAAAGAGAAAGAAATATATAAAAAATTAGGTAAAAAAATTTGAATGATAAGAGATTCTATACACGTAACCCTCTCATGTGAAAATTACACATGAGACGATTCATGTCCGCACCAAATGTCTTTTCTGACACTTAACTAACACCACTTATCAAACTCTATATACAAGATCTCTGTTTTATTAGAGCTATTTCGCTAAATGGAGCAAATCAAACTTTTTCTAGTTATACATCTTTAGGAAAACTAGACTCACCTATTGATAGGCATGTCCTAATCGTGCTCATATTCATCCTTAGGTAAAAAACTAAACATATCATATTATCGAACGACTGAGATTTTATGATTTTATGAACGAGTGGTTATTCCGTTTGTATAATGATCATAGTTTTAGTTTTCACTTTTGAAAGTATTGAAACATCATATTGCGAATTATAAACTTTATTTTCATGAAATTTCTTGTTGGTTAAGCTTTCTAGCTTTGACTATTTTATGAGAGAAAACCTATTATCAAAGAACAAGAGAATAAGATAGTAAGAAGAAATGATTTTTCTTAAAGTTGTAATGAAAGTACATCAAATATTTATACTATTACATTGATGACCATCGTAACATAAACTACTCCTAGTGTAGAGTACAATAGCTTGCATTACAAGCAACTACAAGCAACTAATTCTAACTAACTTCTCAAAGCGGAAACTACTAACTTCCACTTACTTTCGTGTAAACCGTGGTGAAGTTGAATTAGACGAGTTTGGACAATTGTTACATCCATCTCTATTAAAGCATCAACTTATTACGTTTATCGTATCATATCATCTCTTAAAGTGTATACGCTCATACAATGAGGTGTCCATTGAACATTTTTCTTAACTATTTATGTTGTGAGAAATTTGTATGAAGATTATTTGATGCTGCTAGAGAGGTTACAACTTTCTGGATCATAAAACCAATCCGAAACAATAGCAATAACACAAATATACAACTCCTATTTTTTTTTTTATCAAAAATATAAAATAAAGAGACTACTAGCACCTCCTATGAATATAATTAAAAGAGTAATGATATTTTGACATCCATTTGATGACAACTTTGTTGACAACCTTGTTTTTCTCACTTCTTATTGGTCAAAAACAATGGAGAGAAAAATGAAGAGAGAGGATAACAACATCATGTGAGTATGAGAGAGAAAGTTGTCCAAAAGTTGTCAAAAAGTGGTTGTCAAAATATCATTTCTCTAATTAAAATCCTATGGTTGGTTGTTGCCTTGTATCTATCTCTGATACGAGTTCAACCAAAATAGGTTTGCAGCTGTGAGACGAGGATTGAGACAAACACGTCATGATCTTTTTCAGCAAAATTGGTATTACTCCTTCCTAAACTTGAGTATGTTTTTGGAAATTTAATTAAAATTTTCAATTGAAAAAAAAAAGTAATTTTGATTATTTTTTCCTAAAAAAAAAAGAAGTGATTTTGATTATTTTATAATTAAAACTTTGAATTGGAAAAACAAGTAATTTTGATTATTTTTTCCTCAAAAAAAAAGTAATTTTGATTATTTTAAAAAGTGAATTTGATTAAATTTTTTGAAATAAATTACATCTATCATACTCGTATAACATTTTCCTATAATACCAAATCAATGCCTAATTTCAACTATGTCAATATGATCATAACATGTTATTTCCCAGTCTGCCAAGGTCTGATTCCAGCCATACATCCTGTAGCTAAAAGCCTCCCCTATCTTGTAGTGCCTTTCAATCTATGAGTCAAGTTCTTAATAGTTAAGGAGATAGGCCATGTTTGGATAAATAATTTAATTTGTAACTTATTGCATAAACATTTATTATGATAAGTGTTTGTGTATGTGCTATTTCTATAAGAAATGACAAAATAAAATACTACAATTGTTTTACTTATAAGCTACAACAGTTTTTATAAGGTTTTTGGAGAGCTTATGAAAATAAACCGAAAACAATTTATGAACGGATTATTAGTTATCATTATGAAGTCTCACAAGTACTTATGCATGTAAGTAAACTCAAATATTCCACTCCAAAGCGACTCATATTAGTATTGGGATTAGATTCCGTTACTTTTGTTGATGCGTGAGTGGTTAAGTTTCACATTACTTATATAGAAGAGTAAAGTGTTTGATTTATAAAAGAGGTGGCTAATTAACTTAATGTCTTAAGATTTTAGATAGAGATATGGCGTATCCCTCTTTTGTGATTTTGTGATCGTGAAATATTTAACTCTTTATTGCTCTCGGATGCTTTCTCGAACGTAATGTCTTAAAATTTAAGGCATGAAAGACATTGCTCCCTCCCTCCCTCCCTCCTATCCTACTAATACCACATTGTACTTTGTCTGCAACAACAAAATTTTGTGATAGTACCATATGCTTTTGTTCATTTTCACCAAATATCTCTAGGACTCTAACCACTCTTGTTCAAACTCTAAACATTTTAATTACTTCATAATATGATAATTAATAAAAATCACAAGACAATATATTGATGAATTTGTAAGCTATAGATGGTTAAATATTTATTTTTGACGTTTTAAATACTATTTATATTTAAGCTATTGGTCCGTACATAATACTTATGGTTTTTAACTAGTGACCCAATTTTCCCTTGAAAAAAAACTAGTGACCTGTATTTTTTCTTTTATAAAATCTAATTAACCATTAACATTATACCCTAATCAACTCGATCATTTTTTAAAAAGAAGTCTAATCAACTCGATTGTTAATCACATTTAATCATTTTATCCTTTTAATAAGAGTGTCGTTTACAAAAGAAAAATGCCATAGAGTGTGTGACTCTAATTTTCAAATATATTACTCCATCTGGTCACTAATATAAGCAAAAGTTAACTTTTTAGATACATTGAATAATTAATATATCTAACCTATAATAAAGACTAGATATATTATTCAATGTATCTAAAAAGTTAAATTTTGCTTATATTAGTGACCGGAGGGAGTTAGTGTTAATGGTTTAAATTGACCATATAATATACATGGAATCTGACAAAACGATCATGTAACAAAAACGTAGATTCTAACTTCCCATTTTTAACTTCATATTTTTTTATGTAGACATGAACTCTAGAAAATTGACAGAGTTTTTTTTTTCATGATTGTTTACAAACATGTTTACGACGTTAAAATGTGATTATCCATAAAAAATTAGAATTTTTCTGCAGAGACAAATTAATTATGAATTTTAGAGTTTCAAAAACTCAAAAACCAAAACAACGAAACCTCAACCTAGAAATTGAATTTGAGCTGATTTTTTTTTTTGGTAAGGACATCTATGAAAACATATAAATTTGAGCTGATTTTTTTTTGCAAGGACATCTATGAAAACATATAAAAAGGATATGCATAGTTACATAACATTTCGAAGAAACCTCAATTTTTATTTTTGATCTAAACTACAAAATTACAATTTTGTTCCAATTAAACATAATACTTAAGAGTCAATTTCTAAGTTTTTTAAAACATCATACGTAGGGATGGCAATTGGACCCAGTCCCTATGGGCACCCGCAAAAAATACCCGATATGGGTAGGGTAAAACCCCGCTTTCATGGGTCCCCGCTTGGGTATGGGTAATTACCCACAAATTTGAATGGGTATGGGCACGGGTATGGGCACTGTACTACCCAGACCCGCAACCCGCATATATGTATTTATATAAACCTCTTCGTTCTTCACATCCAGTACAGCACTAGCAGCATGCTTCTCATTCTCTCATGTGTCTCAAACAAACCTCTTCCTTCCTTTCTCCTCTCACATTTACAAAAAACGACAAATATCCTTTCCTTAACCCTCATCACACATTTTTTCATTTCACTCTCCTTTTTTCTTTTCTTTTCTTTTCTTTTCTTTTTATTTAAAAATAAAAGAAGATCCGAAATCAAAAATTAAAAGAACCAAACCGAATAAAAAGGTTTCCAAAGGAACTTAAAATTAGTAGGAAAAAAAACAAATTTAAAAGTACCAAAAAAGTTAATGTGTTGGATGGTACTCATTTTATTTAGATAGTACCAACTAGCAATTTCTTGCTTTAACTCAAAGGAGGGTTTAGGGGAATAAGTACAACAATAAAAAATAATGTGACAAAAAGAAAATATTACAATTGGTTTCAAAATTTGTCATTGAAATGAATCAAAGCAAAGGGTATTATAGCAACTTAAATGGTTCAAATCTCTAATAAAAACAAAGATCGATGGTAAACAAGTAAGTACTCCATCCTGTCACATTTAAAAGCAAATATTTATTTTCTAGTTTCATTGAATAACTATGTATTTGGACTATAATACAGTTCAGATACATCAATTATTCAATGAACCTGAAAATGAATATTTGCTTATAAATGTGACCAGATGGAGTATATGTTAGGATATGCGTCCAATTGATCAAACATGCAACATGAAT
This sequence comes from Medicago sativa, assembly GCF_051527215.1. Taxonomy (NCBI): domain Eukaryota; kingdom Viridiplantae; phylum Streptophyta; class Magnoliopsida; order Fabales; family Fabaceae; genus Medicago; species Medicago sativa. The sequence continues at coordinate 27,928,452 of NC_140749.1, read as the reverse complement.
TCACAACTTCAAATTCTCGCTTCACAATTTTCACGATTCGAGTGCTTTGAGATGTGATATTGCAATGTAATTAGGTTTTAAACTCACACTCAAGCATCGTTCAACTCAGTCTATTTGGTTTCACGCTAATCCGCATTTCAATGCATATTTCGAGTAAAGTTATATTGAAAGTGTGAACTTTATGTATACTTCAACAATTTAAACAAAAACAAACAAATTAGGTCTTGTTGTCATCCAGAACCACATTATTGTTAAAGTGGATATATTTCAACGGTTAGATAAGAGACCAGACGATTCACATTATAAGATTGTATTTTTGATTTGTTTTAAAGAGAGTTATATATGAATCACATGATTTCATTCAATGGTCAAGATCAACGGTAGAGATTTGGAGTCCAAAAACAACTGTAAAGCGATAGACACCTCACACGAGATAGTCATGTTGAGACTACAAGGGCATGATGATAGTGGAGGTCGTGGCCTTCCCTTGTCTATACGTGGCTCCACCAGTAAATAAAAACCACAATGTCTTCTTAATACATGAATATATCTAAACATAAATCACTTTATATTCAATTTACTTTTAACTGCATGATTGATAAACCACCGTAATTTTAACAAACTCGTCGTAACAACATACACACACATAATCACTTTGTTCAAATTCAATTTTTATCACCACATAACCAAACCATAACTTCATTCTCAACACAACCGTAATTTTGAAGCCCAAAACTGTAAAAGAAAAGTAAAAATCCAACTTTTAAGATAGGCCAAATATCACTTTTGGTCCTTTTAGTTTGACAGAATTACAAAGTTAGTCCTTTAAGTTTCAAAAGTTTCAAATAAGTCATTTTAGTTGATAAATTTTTTCACCGTAACCGTTTCAAAAGTTTCAAATAGGTCATTTTAGTTTGAAACTTTTGAAATTTAAAGGACTAACTTGAGAATTCTTTCAAACTAAAATGACCTATTTGAAACTTAAAGGAATAACTTGGGAATTCTGTCAAACTAAAAGATCTAATTGAAACTTTCGAAACTTAAAGGATTAACTTAAAGGAATTCTGTCAAAATAAAAGTGGTATTTAGCCTTTAAGATATTATTCTTGTTAATAGTACAAAGGTTTCTTGCAAGTAACAAACACTAGCCGTAGATCAATACAAAAAAGAAATCAACGGTGTCAATCAAACCCATCTAAATTCACCCCTCACTCTTCCTTTTCCTATTAAAACCACAATAAAACCAAACCAAACCACTCTTTCATCTTCTTCTTCTTCTAAACATCAACACCAAAATGGAAAAACAAAACAAACAACAATGGAGACCCGACCCAGAAACACCTCGTGACCCAATGGAATTCTTGTCACGATCATGGTCTGCTTCTGCCATGGAAGTCTCCAAAGCTTTGTCTCCAGCTCAACTCCCTCCTCTTTCAAACAAACTCAACAATGCCTCTTCAAATGCTGCTATACTTGAAGATTTTGCTGGTGAAGTTGATGAGTCTATTATAACTGTTTCTGGCAACCCTTTTTCTTTTGCTTCCTCTCAAACTTCTCAAATGGTTTTGGATCGTATCATGTCTCACTCGGTATGTAGTCTTTAAGGTTCCATTTTTGCATATAGTATTTTAAAGAGTCCCGCGACGAAACTGACAAACACTAAACACAAAGAACATTTGATATGCTGAACTGACTCAGGCTGGTCGGTTCAGCATATCAAATGTCTCTGTAACACTTTAACGTCTGAGTTGTTAAGAGATTGTTTTTTGTTTTATTATGCATTTTTTTTTTTCTATTTTTACATATGTTAATATATTATTATTTTTTTTAGATCATTCATTCCACTTTCTTTTGTCTCCCAAAATTCCATTTTTTGTCACTTCCAAATTTGTATCCAAGGTTTTAAATTGATGTTGCGGTCCATCGTGATCCTTGATATTACAAAGAATCACAATCAAAAATAGTTTTTTGCCACGACGTTTACTTAACGTTATTTAGTGTCTGACAATGTCTCGAATTTGATCTGAGACAAGTGTTTTGGTATTGTGCAGCAGGAGGTATCTCCAAGAACATCAGGAAGACTATCACACAGCAGTGGACCTCTGAATGGATCTTTAACAGATAGTCCACCAGTTTCACCTTCTGAAATGGATGATTTCAAGGTATATACATCTTTCTTAATTTCATAGGTGGCTTTAATTTGACATTAAAAACCTTAACAAACAACCATGTTGGTTTGTTTGGTTTTTTGTTTTTCTCAAAACTTTTTGGGTACAAAGCACGAAACACTGACCTCACTGTACAGTGTACTGTTAGAAACCACTAGTACCAATTTCAGCTTTCTCTGTTACCAACAAACATAAATTGGATGACACCCAGAGACAGTAATAATCAGTAATCTGCTTTTGTTTTTCCTTTCTTCAATGCAAACAGCCAAACATAACTTGAATTTTAAAATGAATTGTTTTTTATTTTATTTTTACTATTTTTGTTTTTTGTTCCAAAGTTTTTGTTTTTAGCACTATCCATTGATTATAATTTTACTAAATTAATTAAGGGTCTTGTTATCTTGTGCCCTTAGGGCACAAGTTAAGGAATTCAAAATTAGAAACTTTACATAGAAAACAACAAAATTTTGACTTTTAAAAGTTGAATAAAGTTGAATGCACAAATTTTAAGACAATTGTTTCTATTTTAAATTTCTTATCATATGCCCTTGGGGCACATGTTATCATTTTCCATTAATTAAAGCTTCATTAAAGAACACAGTTTCCAAATTAGCTTTAATTAAAGTGATCGAAGACATGTTCCATGTCTCACACGAGTCAATGTTCGACATTGCCACATATTGTTATATATATTGAATTATGTTATTTTTTTAAATTATTATCTACGTCGACGTTTCAGTGTTCAGGTATGTGTCCATGTTTCATAAGAAACAATGAATTCAATTTTGATAGAAACAATTTTTAACTCGACTTTAGTTACCTTTAAGAATCAAATGGTTAAGAAAAAAGTCTAATTAAATAATAAATAATGAATTTTATTTTTAAGCCTTTAAAAGTGAAAAATTTCAATTTAGACCCTCTTTTATGTGTAATTATAGTTTCCCTTTACAAAAAATAAAACAGCATTTGTTTGTTTCTACAACTAATTTTACAAGATTAGTCACAGCTTCATTAAAATTGGTTAACAATACCAACCAAAATTACCCTTTGATTCCTTATTTAGCCATCAAGGAAACCAAAAAAAGCAGTTAAGTTTCTCTTTCTTAGATTGCAATTGCATTTATTGCTAATGGACCCTTATGGATAAACATGGTTTTTTTTAGCAAATACCAATACAAAGTTTGTTATTGCTTTGTTCAGAATCTCAGGACCTATAGTTGTAACAGCTAACAACAACAGTTACTCTAACAAATATGAACAAATACCTACCAATATATATCACAGAAAATGCATCTTTTTATTTTTAAATTTGATCAAATAAGAATCAGAAAAAGAAGAAGAAAGATACATACATAATTTATTAATGGCTTATTTTTATAATTATTCTATGCAGTATAACCGTTCAAGCAACAATCACAACAATAACAGCATTATCAGCAGCTTGAACAACCATTACAGAGTCTCTGCCACCGGCGGTGGTGGAGGCGGAGGGAAAACGGTGGGGAGGTGGCTGAAGGAGAGGAAGGAAAAGAAAAAGGAAGAAACAAGGGCTCACAATGCTCAGCTCCATGCTGCAGTTTCGGTTGCTGGAGTTGCAGCCGCTGTTGCGGCTATTGCAGCCGCAACTGCTGCTTCGTCAGGTGCTCGTAAAGACGAGCAGATGGCGAAGACAGACATGGCGGTAGCGTCGGCTGCCACATTGGTGGCGGCTCAATGTGTTGAGGCTGCTGAGGCTATGGGGGCTGAGCGTGATCACCTTGCTTCGGTGGTTAGCTCTGCCGTGAATGTGAGGTCTGCCGGGGATATTACAACGTTGACGGCTGCTGCTGCGACAGGTATGCGGCAACATAATTTTTTTTCCTTTTATTTGTGATTGTTTACATGAAATTAATCATAAAAAAGGATTTATTCAGAAGCATAGTTTTTCATTTATTAATGTGTTGAATTATTAGCATTTTCAGTCTCATTGGAATGTTGGTTAATTAATTATTTCATGAAAATGACTGACTTAAATAAAGAAAGGAAAAAAAAAACAATGGTGGTTGTTTTTTTATATAGTTGTTGATTAATTTATGGTGTTTGTGGTTTGAATTCGTAGCATTGCGTGGGGCTGCAACATTGAAGGCAAGGGCCCTTAAAGAAGTTTGGAATATTGCTGCTGTAATTCCTGTGGAGAAGAATTTGGTAGGTAATGGTAATGGTAATGGTGGTGGGGGCAGTGGTAGTAATGGCAGCTCCAATAGTAGCTTCAGTGGCGAACTTGCACCTGAAGAAAATTTCTTGGGCATTTGTAGTAGAGAATTGCTTGCTAGAGGTTGTGAGCTTCTTAAACGCACTCGCACAGGTACATTTTCTCGAATGAAATGATTTAGTAAAATTTGTTATATTTAAAAGTGAACTGAATGTAAAGTGGTTTAAAGTGGTTTGGATCGCTAAACACAAGGCTAAAATTCAATTATAGATGCAAAAGTTCCGAATTCTAGTTTCAAATTAGAAGCAATTCTTGAGACAAAATCAATTCTACTCGAGAACATCCAAAGATGTCAAAATCAACTTTGCTTCTTTCAATGGTGGAACCAATTATAGACTTAAGTCTATGAAGCATTGACACTTCAAATTTAAAGTGTGTTTGGTGTCCGACATTTATCAATGTTGTCATATGTCATTGCATTCCATTCAATCACTTCCATTGTTTCTTAAATTATTACCAGTATTTACGTCTGAGTGTCATGTTTGGTGTGTTCTATGCTTCTGTATGTGGATTAAAGAAAAGGATCTTATTTAGTTTTAGTTGTTATTGTGTTTCTTTTTATGTTTAAAGGATGGAAAGTGATTTGATTTGATAATTGCTTTCAGGTGAACTCCATTGGAAAATTGTGTCAGTTTATATAAACAGAATGAACCAGGTATATATTTGAGAATTATTCCTTTTCTTTTTTCATTTCAATTATGTAATGTGACTTTAGATCTTGACTATGACCAATTATTTGGCCATCAATTATAAGAGTTTTAATGATGAATAAGAATCTGATAGTGGAAAGAAGTGACTAAAGTGAGGGCTCTTAGAACGATGTGATGATGTTAAGGGATCAACTCAGTTCAGTTTCCTAGAAATCTACAAATTGTAGTACTCCCTCCGTCCCGGAATAACTGACCCATTTTCTAAAAAAAAGTGTCCCAAAATAACTGACTCATTTCAATTTTCAATACAACTTTTATCATTCCCAATACAATATAACACTAAATAATACTACTTTTATCATTCCCAATACAATATATTCCACTTTTCCCTTCATTTATACACTTTTCTTAATCTGTGTGAAAAACCAAAGTAGGTCAATTATACCGGGACGGAGGGAGTAACTCTTTAGATCCTCTTTTTGTTTCAGGTTATGCTAAAGATGAAGAGTAGACATGTTGCTGGGACCATCACAAAAAAGAAAAAGAGTGAGTTTTCATCAACTTTTGTTTTTGTCCCCTTCTCTTATCATACTTTAACTGATTTGGAGGTGGGTCTTGTTTCATTTGGGGATTTGTGAAAGTTATTCTCTTTATTCTTTAAACTTTGAAATGGATCAAAAGGATTCTTCTTCTAATCAAAACCACCTTCACACTCATCCTTTGATCTATCAAGGGTTCGATCATTGGCCGGTCATGCTTTAAATGAATCTTAGTTATTTGTCTGCAATTGCGTGCAAAGGTGATTAAGTTTACCACGACTCATGCTTTTTGAAATTTTTCGCAGATGTTGTGATTGGCGTTATCAAAGAAATGCCGGCTTGGCCCGGACGTCACTTGCTAGAAGGCGGTGACAACCGTCGTTACTTTGGTTTGAAAACAATAACGCGTGGCGTCGTTGAGTTTGAGTGCAGAAATCAAAGAGAATATGATGTGTGGACTCAAGGTGTTTCAAGGCTTATCTCTATTGCTGCTGAAAGGAACAACAAAAACAGAACATGTTAATTAACTATAAACATGTTATAGGATCCTTATGTTAACTATGAACATGGTATAAATCTGTTGATACATGGTGGGGTTTTGATCTATTTGTAAAAAGGGTAAATTAAAGTCTTAGTTATTATGCTAGAAGATGGTGGAAGTGGGTCTCTTTAATCTTGGAGGGCTTAAATTAGTATTTTTTATGTATTTTTTTTAATGGAAAGTAAAGTAATGTGAACTAAAGTGAAAAATGTTAAGCTATAAGCTGTATTTTCTTTCTTTCATTGATATGGAAAGAAAAAGAGTATCTTGGACCTGGCAGTCAAAAAGAAAAAAGTGAAAGAGTCACATTTTAGTGTAGTGTGTGTGATGTTAAAAGATAAAGATAAGTTGATTTTTTTTTTGTGCTTTTGCTGCTTATCAATGTTGGTTTAAGCTTTTCTTGATTGGATTTGGATCCCAAGGAATTCTTTTGTTTTAAGGTTTATGATCTACAGAAAATCATTGTTATGGATTCTTCTACTTGTGCTTTAGGGTATGTTTGTTTGAAATTTTCTAAAAAAGGGATTTTGATGTAAAATAATTTGGTGAGTTTTTTTAGACATTTTAAAAGAAAAGTAAAAGCAAAAGCAGTTTTATGTTAGTTTACTATCATGAAAATTACTTTTCTCTGGAAAATTGAATTTTAAGTTGTTCTGATACACTCATATTACAGTGCTTTTTTCCTATTAAATTACAATGAAGAAAATAACAAAACTAAATGCGCACATGCACCAATTCCTCTTTTAACTTCGGATGAATGTTTGACAAAAATCACGTTGATCTACTGCAATATTTAAAAAAAATTACATATTAAAATTTAAACAAAGTTACAACGTCATTGTGATTTTATCAAACTCATCGTTAAATTCAAACATATATGACATCTTCAATGCTGTCAATGACATGATAAGAAACTACTCCCTCCGTTCCTTTTTAATTGTCACATTTTGACTTTTTACACAAACCAAGACAACATATACTTTTACTACTTTTGATACAACAATTTATCTTTTTCCTATAATAACCTTAATCATTTAATACTTCATTTCATATATTTCTCTCTCTACAATAAATATCTAAGGGTAATATAGGTAAAGCCACATTTAATAATACATTGGACTTTGAAAACGACAGTTAATTAGAAACAAATTTTTTATGTAAAAGTGACAATTATAAAGGAAGGGAGGGAGTATCTCTAACTATTTCTGATTTTCATATCAACAACAAAAGTCAAAGAAGAATGATTTGGTTGTTATATGGTACCTATCAATTGCAACCAAGAGTTATCTACATATTTAACACTCATCTACCCTTGCCAAAAGCCTACAACTTCATTAAATGCCCTTTTGTAGTGATCCAAACACATGCAGTATACTCTACCAATATGAATCAAATTTAAAATTCTGAAAACATTAATCATTATATAATTTCTCAAACAAAAATATTGAGCAGTATCACTAACATTCTCCTTTTAAGACAAGCTCTCTTATTGGTGAAAATTACATGGATCCCACCATTTTATGCGGATCCATTTTCAATAGAGAAATGATATTTTGACAACCACTTTTTGACAACTTTTGGACAACTTTCTCTCTCATACTCACATGATGTTGTTATCCTCTCTCTTCCTTTTTCTCTCTCCATTGTTTTTGACCAATAAGAAGTGAGAAAAACAAAGTTGTCAATAAAGTTGTCATCAAATGGATGTCAAAATATCATTACTCTTTTCAATATGATGGAAATTGCATGATATGGGGGCCTAAACAGCAATTTCCTACATTTGTTTATATGTTCTGCCAGGCTTCAATTTTTTTGGGCCTTCAGTTACTTTAAGCCCAACTAAACATATGCACTTCTTTTGACCAAATAAATTTCTCATCAAAAAATAAATAAATGTTTTGACCAAAAAATAATATCACTAAAATCTCAAACCAAAATATCCAATTAAAGAAGACTATATAAAAACCACACCACAGGTTTATCTTATCATCAAATTCTTAAGCAAAAAGTAACACTTACCTCAACTATCATCAGTTATGTGTTCTTCTGTTAGTAATGTTTTTGAAACTGGTAACTATACCACTAAGCTACTAAGGGTTGATTCTTGTTCACGTACACAACAATATGGTACAATTTTTATCAACTCTTCTATTATATGATATCCTATATAGTTCATGTGTGCTAAAGTTTTCTATATGTTTATGATCAGTTCCACCACCAAAATCTCTCTTGATTGCAACTCCTATTGAAGGTGGAGATTTCCCACTTCTACTTTTTCTACATGGCTATCTTCTTTTGAACTCATTTTATTCTCAGCTTATTGAGCATGTTGCTTCTCATGGCTTCATTGTCATTGCTCCTCAGGTTAGTTCCTATTTGACATTTTAATATATAAGTTATATTTTATCTTGTTTGCAAGAAGCACTTCTAGGGAAAAATCACTTGTGTAAAGACTATTAGACATAGACATGAATCGATGACTAGAAGCAAGAATCACCAATTTCACATAATCATTAAAAACATTGTTAGGAGAATATAATGGAAAGTAAAAGAAAATCATGATAGTATGTTTGACAAATGTTATGTTAATTGTCATGTTAGTTTTTTTTTTTTCCTCCTTGCACAGTGTAGAAAATTGTAGAATCATAGGGATGAAGATCATAGATGTAAGCAAGATAGCGAGCATATGTGTATTCATGAGAAGAATACTCATAAAACTTCATAGTTGAATGAATAGATTGAATAAAAGATACTGAATGAGTACATACTAGTCCTTATTTATAAGACTTAATGGACTAATCAACTGTGTAACTAACTTCCAACTCCACTAACTATTAACTAATCCTAATTAACCAACAAAATCCTAAGAATCTTAACACATGGCTTGAACCCTATACCTCTAACCTCTGGCTCAAACCAGTTGAGCTACCAAACCCCCAAATAAACATTTTATTGTTGTTAGAAAATTTGAGTTGGATGTCTCATATTATAACATAAGAAAATTGGATTCTAAACTCAATCTTTATCCAACATCTTCAAATTTCAATTTGTTGACCATAGACATTGCACCATTTTTTCACTACAACGAATCTTAGCCCCTTATGATTTTATAAGAAATTTCAGTGCTAGGACTATGAGAGTATAGGTCAATCAAACACATGGGTGAGACATTTTCTATATCCATATTTCATTTCAATTCTTGTATCAATCTGATCCACTTAAAAAACTCACAATTTATTCACAATTATCTTTACAATTATTAATATTATACAAATTGAAAACACTTCAAATACACAAAATAAGGTAGATTATATCTTAGAAAACATGTCTAATGGATTAGAATTTCACGTAACGTGTCCCGTAATTGTAGCCAGTTGGTAGCTATCACGGACATTATGTGCAGGGGTCGGGGTTCGAACCTCAGATTCTCCACCTCTCCACACATTATGTGTGTGAATCTAGCCAATAGGCTACCTGACAAAAAACAAAAAAGAAATAAAGAATTTCATGTAATGTTGACATTTAAATACTGCTCATAAATTATACTGTAATTAGTAATTGCAACCAATTTTTTCCCAACAGTTCTATTTTGGTGAAATAATCATGTTTCCTCTCTTAGTTGTATACGGTGGCTGGACCTGATATAACTGAAGAGATTTACTCTGTAGCTGCAATAACAAATTGGCTATCTAAAGGACTTAGCAAGATTCTTCCACCAAACATAAAACCAAATTTTGACAAGTTAGCACTTGGTGGTCATAGTCGCGGCGGGAAAACATCATTTGCTATTGCTCTAAGAAAATTAAACATCACAACTGATCTAAAATTTTCAGCCATAATAGGAGTTGATCCAGTTGATGGAATGGATAAAGGAAAGCAAACATCACCACCAATTCTCACCTATGTTCCTCATTCATTTGATTACGATATGGCAACATTGGTTATTGGTTCTGGTTTAGGTGATGTGAAAAAGAACCCTTTGTTTCCTCCTTGTGCACCTAAGGGTGTCAATCATGAGGATTTTTTTAGCGAATGTGAGAAACCTTCTTGGTATTTTGTGGCTAAGGATTATGGTCATGTTGATATGTTGGATGATGATACTAAAGGAGTTAGAGGGAAAGTTAGTTATTGTTTATGTAAGAATGGTGAATCAAGGAAACCTATGAGGATATTTGTTGGAGGAGTTATGGTTGCATTCTTGAAAGCTTATTTGCATGGGGATAATGTGGACTTATTAGCTATAAGAGACAAGAGTGTGAGTGTTCCTCTTGAGATGAAATTTGATTATTTTGTATAAAAATTAGAGAAGATAGGAAGTATATATTTTTGTTTCACATGTAATTCAACTAATGAGGCAATAATCATCTCTATGCATTTTACATGTACATCAACTTCATGTTTTAAGATATGCATGGTGCCATTTTACTTTCATGTTGGAGTTAATTTCAAATTCAAATATGTATGTATGTATAATTAAAATAATTTTAGATCAATTTAGTTATAGAGGATCATTAGAAGCAGGGTATATCTCAAAGCTTAAATAACGCTTACAAATTTTTACACATTGAAGCACTTCCTACCAAATTCTTAAAAGATCAAAGTAATGATATAACTAATTTACGAAGAAAAAAAAATGAATTATGGGTTATTTTAATTGTGAAAAAAAAACTATGTTTTATTTTTTATTTTTATAAATAAACTAGAATATGAACCTGCACGTTAGTTTTTCAAAAACATTATAGGTGATACCAAAAGATGAGTGATTGTGGCAAAACAACAAGATACTTATATTACTTTGGAATGGTTTTCTTCTTCGTCTATTATTGTTGAGACAATATTGGTGCCTGTTTTCACAAAACTTATAAGGGATGAGTTATTGTTCTTGATCTCGTGCTAGATTAACTATGGAAGATCATGGAAATGTCAAGATCGATGATTCTCAATGTGGTTATGGTGGATCCATTATTTTTACGGAATAGTGGAACCTTTGAACCAAATACTCTCGTCTCTGATCTATAGGGTAATGGAACAATGCACTAACATAGAAAAACTATATTCGAGAATATAGAAATGAAATATAGCAAATTTAAATAATAGTTTTATGACAAAAATTCAAGGCAATGTTGAGAATCATAAGGTACTATTTTATTTTATTTTGCTTTATTCTTATAGTAAGTAAAAAACTTTTTTAGGGAGAAAACTTTTTTTTAGATGGTCTTGTAAAGAAAGTATTATTTTTGGACGATGTTATCCTATAGGTTTTATTGTATATTCACGGTCCTTGTCAGTTTTAATGTAAATTAGAGTTAATGTATTTATCAAGCAATATTGAATTAGAGAATTAGGGTCCTAAATTGATGAGTGATGATTTAAGGCCGTCATAAAAGGAGGCAATTAAATTCATGATGTCAGTTATGGTATACTGCAATAATAGGTAATTTAGTTAGTAAATGAATAAATTTAGTTAGTCAATTTAGTCCCTGAATGCAGACTTCGTTAGTCAATTTAGTCCCTGAATGTAGACTTCGTTAGTCAATGTGACTAACAGAGTCTACATTCAGGGAGATCATTTCTTCAATTAATATGGCTTCTTTGTGTCTGGCTTGTGTGGAAAGAACGCAATAACATGTTATTTAATGACAGTGAGACATTTATAGATCAGCTGTTAGAAAAAGCAAAATTCCACTCGTTATGGTGGCTAAAAGCTCATAATACTCTATTTGTGCACGGTACTCAAATGTGGTGGTCGGATCCTTTATTTTGTTTGGGGATCGACTGATTCACACTCTTGTATATTCTTTGTTTGAACATTTGTTTTCCGGGGTGGCTCCTTTAGTACACCTTGTACTAGGAGTGTTTCATCGCCGTTGTTAATATATCTCATTTTGATTTTTTCAAAAAAGAGAGTCTACATTCAGGGACTATTTTGTAATTTCTCTGCATTCAGGGACTAAAGTGACTACTCCTTTCCCATTCAGAGACTAAAGTGACTAATTCCCCTTTAAAGTTTTAATAGGGACATGACATAAAAAAAGTCACTATCAACATGCCACGTAAACATTTGTTAAAAAGAAGAGACTAAAACTTGGAAGTGAAATTTAGAGGATCAAAGTTTGAAAGAAATATTTAGAAAGGTTAAAAATAAAATTGATATATCTAGAGAGAATAAAAACATATTTTACTCTAGAAAATAATAATTATTATATAATTTCTTAGACTGCATTTTTTTTAGCATTTTTTTAGTGGTGTCCGGGGTTCGAACCCCGGACCTTGCATATATTATATTATGAATTGTCCCTATCAACTGAGATAAGCATGAGGACACCATTTGGCGTCACATATAAAATACTCTCTCGCCCCAAATTATGAGAACAAAATAAAAACCATTTTATATTTATTAAGAAAACTAAAACATAATAATTTGAAGTATAAATTTTTGTGTTCTCCTTGAAATAAGTTTTATGAGAAGATGTAAAAACAATTTTCATTAAATGCAATTTTGATTTAGTTTCACTTTGAAAAATATGATTTTTTTAAATAATAGTAATTAAATAGGATAAAAGTTGGTCTTTTTGCTTATAATTTGGAAAAAAAAACTTTTTTTTCTTATAATTTAGTACTATAAATATTTCAAAGCATGCACCATGACAAACATTAGTGTAATTTTATTTTATTTTTCTTTATTAACACTCTAGTTCTCAAGAGAAGAGAGTTCTATTAATATAGAGTTCAAATATCTTGGTGGGTGGGCTTGCTGACGGTAAATCCCTTATCAGTGAGGGACCATTTTACGCAATTCATTGGTGATGGTGGTGCCACAAAGGCACGTCGATCAATTTTACAGGTTCTTTGGTATGCAACAACTTGGGAAATTTGGAAAGAAAGAAATAATCGGTTATTCAATGACAAACAGTGCTCAATTATACAGGTGCTTGATAGAATTAAGCTACTCACTTTCAGGTGGTTGAAGGCGAAATTTCCTTCTCTTCCCTTTAATTATCATGGTTGGTGGCTTAGCCCTTTCAATATCTTGGGCATAGGCTAATAGTTGTCCCTCTTTTTTGTCGCTGTTCTTGTTCTCTTTTTGTAAATATTTGTATAGACTCTGATGTCTATCCTTGGCATTCCTTATGCTAGGGAGGACTATTTGATGTGGTAACATATTTCATTTTGGCCTTTTCAAAAAAAAAAAAAAAAATATAGAGTTCAAAATAACGTAAGTTAAACTTGACCAAGCCTTGTGTTAACATAATTCAAATTCATAAATTGTTTTGAACGATAGCTGAAACTTATTAACCATTTAAGTTCTTATTAATCACTTAGGGTCCGTTTGATGGTCAGGATAGGGAGACAGGATATGATACATTAATCATATCCTGCTTAAATCTCATGTTTGATGCACCAAAGGGATAGGATAAAATAAACCATTTTCCTATCCTATCCTGACTCTCCTTTGTAATTTCTATCCTGAGTATAAGCTCGGTTAGAAATTATCCTGATGGGATTAGAAGATCATCCCTTATTTATTACCTTGATATTCTTCCATTTTTAAAATATTGTCATTTTAAAAAATAATGATAGCATGTATTTTCTATTATAATTAATAACATGCCATTTTTACAATATTTAATTAATTATGAGAGCAATTTTTTCATTTAATTACAATGATATCCTGTTTGTTATCATGTGCGCATCAAACACATGATAGGATTAATGCTTATCATGTCTTTATCATATCCTATCTCTATCCAGCTTTATATCATATCATGCCTCTCTCCTATCCTGACCATCAAACGGACCCTTAAGTTCAACCACTTATATAAGTGTTTGAAATGTCTTATGAAAATAATTTACTCCATCTGTCTCACATTAGGCATCATCTTTCTTTTTTTTTTTTTGAAAAAATCTTTCATATTTTTTTATGTCGCAAATTATTTATCCCTTTTATAGTATCAATACAATATTTATTATTTTGCTCACTTACATACCCTTATTTATTGCATTTCAATCATCTATAACTATTCCATTAATTATAATTAATTAGGATGTTTTAGTAAATGATATGTATTTTGCCATTAAAATCAACATTATGAATCATTTCCTTTATAACCGGGTAAAACTCAAGCAAAACAACTAATGTGAGACTGAGAGAATATGTAAAATATTTCATCTTAATTTTACTCTCTCTCTCTCTCTCTCTCTCTCTCTCTCTCTCTCTCTTCTCTCTCTCTCTCTCTCTCTCCAAAGTAGCTTGTAGAGAAAACTCGTAAAAATATGAGGTAATAGTCACAATAGTCCCTCAATATATCAAAACTAGTATAGTGACCCGTGCCAAGCACGGGAAATAAAAAACTTTTTTAATCAAATGTATAGATTTTATATTATGTTATCTTAAAGTTATAAATGTGGTTATAATTTAAATTTGATATGTAAAAAAATATCATCTTAATTTTGTTAATTTTGTATATATTTTGAAATATCTAAACATTGCACATAACGATTAAAGTATTTGGATTTATATTTATACTAATCATTTGTAGTATAAGATGTACTCATTGTTAAACTTAACATATGTAATATTTTTGCAAAAATACGCCGACGTACTGTATATTATTATTTGTTGACATAATGTATTTTATTAATCATAAAAACTACAAAATTTGTATTTTTTGTATTTTGTTAATTTTTTATATATTTTTTTATCTTAATTTTGTTTTTTTTATATTGTATTTTTTTGATATGTCATGTTATTTTGTTTGATAATTGTCATGTTAATAAAAACTACAATTGATATTTAAAGGATCAACTAAATCATTTCATCTAACAAATGTTAATGTGAGCGTGTTGTTCGATAATGTATTACAACATTTCTCTTGGGGATGCAAAAAAACTTCTCTTTTTTATTAAAAAAATTATTCAATGCGGGGACAGGGATGGGGCGGGGATACCCGAACTCGTCGGGGACGGGGATGAGATTCAATTTCTCATCCCCGTTGGGTATGGGTAGAATAACAGGTAAGTATATGAGAATCGGGTATGGGGACGGGGAAGGTAAAACCCGTCCCCCCCCCCCCCCCCCATTGCCATGCCTAGTGTCAGATTTATACACCTAGTCTGTGAATGTAAACGTTAATTTTTTTTACTGGTGTGTATAAATATAGTTTGGGCTACAGAAACGCCGATTGTTATTTGTTTTTATTTTTTACAAAACCAATGGTCTAATGTAAATATTGTATTTTAGGGTAACAACGATATAAAAAAAAGTTCCATGTATTGTTATACCTGAAAAGTGCATCAATTAAAAGTCAATGGCAGGAGGATCTGCTTATATAGAAATTGCATGGCCTGTAATGACCAGTACGCCTTACAAAGAAATTGAAAAAAACAACTTCCAAACAATACGCAACTTTAGTTTTCTAAATTATAGCAACAACAATTCTAAAACATAACCAATGATCATACTTTTTGAAAAACTTCACGATACACAACATTTGTGGTCTCCTTGCAAACATTATTATCTTCATCCAAGATGAGCAGCTTCAAACCTTTTCTAGAAGTAACTCGAGAGATAGCGGCATAGAGTGGTCCATGCGTGAACACGAACTTAAGAAGATAAACTACCACCCGAGATAAAGATTGACCCTGACTTTTATTTATTGTCATTGCAAAACAAAGCGTCAATGGAAATTGCATGCGCCTGAATTCGAAGGGTAGTCCTGGTTCACTCGGAATAAGATTCATCCTGGGAATGAATACCCTAGTACCGTCCCTCTTCCTGTAATTAGGGTAGCAGCTATCGTGCTCTTCCGTAGATGTGTAACTGTCAGCCTCGCACCATTACACAATCCATTGGCCTGATCGATGTTTCTCTCCAGAGCTCTTAATACCATTAAGAAATTCCATTGTTAACCACTCTCTTTGGACATCAGAATTTTCACCCGATCGACAATCAGAATCAGAGCTTAAATACTCTTTCTCTTCACCTGGAATCAGTGACATCATATATTCATTAACATGCTCAACTGAATGTCTGAATCAATCGTTGGTGCGAGTATTCCCCTTTCTTGGAAAAATAACGGGTCTGATATGGTCACAATGGGAACTCGTCTAGAGGAGGCTGTCAGAGAAGGCATCATTGTCCTTGAGAAGGGTGAATCTTCAACCGGTGCACCAAAGAAATACGGTAATGGCCATCACAAGAGGAAAGAATCCGAAGTAGGGATGGTATCTGGTAACCCATCTGCAGCTGCTACGCAATTACCTCTGCCCTATCACTACATGCAGTACTCTCAACATCCTTTCTTCCCACCATTCTACCAGCAATATCCTCTGCCACCGGGTCAACCACCAGTGCCCGTCAATGCCATTGCTCAGCAAGTACAGCAACAGCCTCCTGCTCAACAGCAACAACAACAACAACAGGGTCCCCGACCCAAACCTTCTTTTCCACCAATACCAATGCGGTATGGTGAGCTGCTCCCAACTCTATTGGCTAAGGGACACTGTGTCACCAGACCAGGCAAGCCTCCGCCTAATCCATTACCTCCCAGGTTCCGTCAAGACCTAACATGTGAATTCCACCAGGGTGCTCAAGGTCATGATGTTGAAGGTTGCTTTGCTCTGAAATATATTGTGAAGGACCTGATAGAAAAAGGACGGTTGACTTTTGAAAACAGTGTTCCTCATGTTCTTGACAATCCACTCCCAAACCATGCTGCTGTTAACATGATCGAGGCTTTCGAAAGAGTTCCCGTTCCTCAAGATGATCCCATGCTGGATGTCCGCAATGTCGTTACTCCCTTGGTACCGCTACATGTCAAACTTTGCCAGGCTTCTTTGTTCAATCATGATCATGCTTCTTGTTCAGAGTGTCTCCAAAATCCTATGGGCTGTTGTGTGGTGCAAGATGATATTCAGAGCCTGATGGATGACAAACACTTGATTGCCAGTGATGTATGTGTGATTGTGCCAGGCTTGACTGTTAAGGGTGTAGAACCCCGGAGGGCTGATGCTAGCATGGCTTCATTAAAGGATGCCCAGAAGGCTGTTCAAGCAGGACAAGCTGCTGGCTGGGGCAAAGTGATTCAGATTCTGGAAAACAAGCGTAAAGAGGGCCTTGGATTCTCCCCAACATCAGGCGTTTCAACAGGAACTTTCTACAGTGCTGGGTTTATCAATGCTATTACTGAAGATGCTGCTGGAGGTAGTCACGTGCCTACATTTGTTGTACCAGGAGGCACTGTGAGAAATTGGGAGGCCATTGATGTTCCTTTAGTCATGCATGCTTCCATATTGAACCACAATAAACCCGTTGAACACAGTGACCCTATGGTTCCTCCAAATTTTGAATTCCCTGTATATGAAGCTGAAGATGAGGAGGATGATGAAGAGATACCGTATGAGATCACTCGACTGCTTGAGCAAGAAAGAAAAGCCATTCAGCCTCACCAGGAAGAAATTGAGCTTATCAACCTGGGTACTGAAGAGAACAAGCGAGAGATCAAGATTGGTGCTGCACTTGAGCCAGAAGTGAAAGAAAAGATCATTCAGCTCCTCCATGATTATCCAGATGTCTTTGCATGGTCCTATGAAGATATGCCGGGTCTAGATCCCAAGATTGTGGAACATCGGATACCGACAAGACCTGAATGTCCTCCCGTCAAGCAGAAATTGAGAAGGTCTCGTCCAGACATGGCTCTTAAGATCAAGGCTGAAGTGCAAAAGCAAATTGATGCGGGTTTCCTCATGACAGCTGAATACCCTGAGTGGATTGCCAATATCGTACCAGTTCGAATGTGTGTTGATTACAGAGATTTGAATAAGGCAGTCCAAAAGACAACTTCCCATTGCCTCATATTGATGTGCTTATTGACAGTACTGCTCAATCCAAAGTGTTCTCCTTTATGGATGGCTTCTCTGGCTATAACCAGATACGGATGTCACCTGAAGATAGAGAAAAGACGTCCTTCATCACTCCGTGGGGAACGTTCTGCTATAAAGTGATGCCATTCGGCTTGATAAATGCTGGTGCTACCTATCAAAGAGGTATGACAACTCTATTTCATGATATGATTCACAAAGAGATTGAAGTATATGTTGATGATATGATTGTGAAGTCAAGTGATGAAGAGCAGCATGTTGTGTATTTGAAAAAGATGTTTGAAAGATTGAGAAAGTACAAGCTGCGGTTGAATCCTAACAAGTGCACATTCGGTGTAAGATCTGGAAAGTTACTAGGCTTCATTGTCAGCCAAAGAGGCATTGAAGTTGATCCTGACAAAGTCCGAGCCATCAGAGAGATGCCAGCCCCTCAAACTGAGAAGCAAGTCAGAGGTTTCCTCGGACGTCTGAATTATATTTCAAGATTCATATCTCACATGACTACTACTTGTGGTCCAATTTTCAAATTACTCAGAAAGAATCAGCCTGTTGTATGGAACGATGAATGTCAGGAAGCTTTTGATAGCATTAAAGAATACCTGTTGGAGCCACCTATCCTTGTCCCGCCGGTGGAAGGAAGGCCTTTGATTATGTATCTGTCAGTGTTAGATGATTCAGTGGGCTGTGTTCTCGGTCAGCAAGACGAGACTGGTAAGAAAGAGCATGCTATCTACTATCTGAGCAAGAAGTTCACTGACTGTGAGACTCGGTATACGATGCTTGAAAAGACTTGTTGTGCTTTAGCGTGGGCTGCCAAACGCCTGCGTCATTATATGGTGAATCATACAACTTGGTTAATATCCCGAATGGATCCAATCAAGTACATCTTTGAAAAGCCTGCTGTTACTGGAAAGATTGCACGCTGGCAAATGTTGTTGTCTGAATATGATATTGTGTACAAAGCTCAGAAAGCAATCAAAGGGAGTGTCTTTGCTGAGCATCTTGCTTGTCAACCTCTTGATGATTACCAGCCAATTAAGTTTGAATTCCCTGATGAAGAGATCATGTATTTGAAAGCAAAAGACTGTGAAGAGCCACTGATCAATGAAGGGCCGGATCCCAATAGCAAATGGGGATTAGTGTTTGATGGTGCTGTTAATGCTTATGGTAAAGGAATTGGGGCCATCATTGTAACTCCGCAGGGGACCGCTCGAATAACTTTTGAATGCACAAACAACATAGCTGAATATGAAGCATGCATCTTGGGCATTGAAGAAGCCCTTGACCTGAGAATTAAACACCTTGACATCTATGGAGATTCTGCACTTGTTATTAACCAGATAAAGGGTGAATGGGAGACTCATCATGAGAAGCTGATCCCATACCGTGACTATGCAAGACGTCTGTTGACATACTTTACCAAGGTTGAGCTGCACCACATCCCTCGGGATGAAAATCAGATGGCTGACGCTCTTGCTACTCTGTCTTCCATGTTTCGTGTGAATCACTGGAATGATGTGCCTGCGATCAAGGTGCAGCGTCTTGATAGACCAGCTCATGTGTTTACTATTGAAAATATGCCAGATCAAGCTGATGAAGATGTGAATGATAAAAAGCCTTGGTATTACAACATCAAACAATTCTTGCAGAATCGTGAATATCCACCTGGTGCTTCCAACAGGGATAAAAAGACTCTGAGACGATGAGCTAGCAGATTCCTTCTGGAAGGAGAAGTCCTGTACAAAAGGAACTATGACATGGTCTTGTTGAGATGTGTTGACAAACAAGAAGCTGAGAAATTGATGCATGATGTACATGATGGCACTTTCGGGACCCATGCTTCGGGTCACACAATGTCAAGGAAACTGTTAAGAGCCGGCTATTACTGGATAACTATGGAGCGTGATTGCCACAAACATGCCAAGAGATGCCACAAGTGTCAAATTTATGCTGACAAGATTCATGTGCCTCCACATGCTCTCAATGTTATGACCTCCCCATGGCCTTTCTCTATGTGGGGCATTGACATGATCGGAAGAATTGAACCAAAAGCTTCCAATGGACATCGTTTCATTCTAGTGGCAATTGACTATTTCACCAAATGGGTTGAAGCTGCTTCCTATGCAAATGTGACCAAGCAAGTGGTAGTAAAGTTTATCAAGAATAACATCATCTGTCGATATGGTTCCTAACAAGATCATCACTGACAATGGTTCCAATCTGAACAATAGCATGATGCAAGCTTTATGTGAAGAATTCAAAATTGAACATCACAACTCTTCTCCTTATAGACCTCAGATGAATGGTGCAGTTGAGGCCGCTAACAAGAACATCAAGAAGATTGTTCAGAAGATGGTCACTACTTACAAAGACTGGCATGAGACGCTACCATTTGCCTTGCATGGTTACCGTACTACGGTACGCAGTTCAACCGGGGCAACCCCCTTCTCTTTGGTATATGGTATGGAAGCAGTTCTCCCTCTGGAAGTGGAGATTCCATCTCTTCGAGTGATCATGGAGGCAAAATTAACTGAGGCTGAATGGTGTCAAAGTCGGTACGATCAATTGAATCTGATTGAAGAGAAACGTATGGATGCTATGGCTCATGGACAGTTGTACCAAGTACGAATGAAGAATGCTTTTGACAAGAAAGTCCGACCTCGAGAATTCAAGGAAGGCGAACTCGTATTGAAAAGAAGAATAAGTCAGCAACCCGACCCAAGGGGCAAATGGACACCTAATTATGAAGGTCCTTATGTTGTCAAGAAGGCTTTCTCTGGTGGTGCTTTGATTCTTACCCACATGGATGGTGTTGAACTCCCAAATCCTGTTAATGCCGATATAGTCAAGAAATACTTTGTCTAGAAAGAAAAGAACAGCGTGGTAGGTCGAAAACCCGAAAGGGCGGCCTAGGCAAAAATGCGCTTCCCGGTGGATCGAAAACCCGAAAGGGCGGTCCAGGCAAAAGTTAGGGACAAAAAAAATGAATATGAAAAGCTCGCTAAGATTGTACGCAACTCAGGCAAGAATGAACGCCTCGATGAACCGAAAACCCGAAAGGGCGGTTCATGCAAAAATGAGGTTAACAGTAAAAGACAAGTAACTATATCTGGCAAATCACCATCCCCCTTGGGGCATCTGCAACTGTCAATGATTTTCCTCATCAGAAGCTTCTGTACTTGTGAATTCAGAATTTCTATGAAATGTAGCGGTCATCGTGTTCAATGTATCACCAACCAATAAAATTACCATTTTCCAAGCTTTGTAAATCCGTGGAGTTATGCCTTTCGCTAATTCTCACTCTTCTACATCAATTTGAGCCATTCTGTTGTTTGAAACTCTATTCTTCTTTCTACTTTCAATGCTATATACAAAACATTTTCTTTCTATAATGTCAATGTCTGAAACAAACGTCTTTTGAAAACTAAAAATCTTTTTCTGTCTATTCT
Organism: Medicago sativa; assembly: GCF_051527215.1. NCBI lineage: Eukaryota > Viridiplantae > Streptophyta > Magnoliopsida > Fabales > Fabaceae > Medicago > Medicago sativa. Next base: position 27,906,974 of record NC_140749.1, on the reverse strand, counting down.
GAAAGCAAACCTGAGCAATAGGGTACATTTCAATGAAACATGCATGAATAAATGAGTGTCAATGTCCATTTCAATACATGTTACTCCCCAAGATGATCTGTGGTCAATGGCAAGAATGAAAAAACAGAATGAAACTGAAAAATGAAAATGAAAAGCTCGCTAAGTCGAAAACCCGAAAGGGCGGCTTAGGCAAAAATGAGCACCCCGCTGATTGACAACCTATGAAGGCAATTCAGGCAAAAATGGGGCAATGAAAAGAATCTTATTCCCCGGTGAATCGAAAACCCGAGAGGGCGGTTCAGGCAAAAATGGGGTTGAAAAATAAAAGAATGAAAGAATGAAAATGAAATAAAAGCATTGACCACAAATGCGAACATCCAATGTTTACCCAGCACTGACACGCCTAGCAACAGCGACCTGTATCCAAGGACCTTCCAAGGGCCCCCTTCTCCTTTACAAGTTTTATTGCCCTCAGCCATGGTTTCTGTAATACTCCGCATGTTAATTCAGTCAGTTATATGTATCAGTTATTCTATCCTTGGAAATTTTAAGAGAAGGACAATGGTAATTGTGCATAGGACCTTTCAGGACCAAATTATATTATTTCAATGGACTACGGTAAATGAAATTTGCCGCTTAAAACTTTTACGGCATTTTTATCGGATATTTTGGTTTGAGGAAGAGTGTAGAAAAATAGGGGGCAAAAATGTCCTTTCCACTTATGGATATTTTTATATAAGACAAAGAGGGAAAATTTATTTCCCATTTCCACTTCTCTTTCTCTCACCGATCCCTTCCTTTCTCATTGTTACTCTCCTTCACTCACTTTCTTCCTTTCAACACTCATTCCTCCCATCACCTTAACACAATCCCTAACCTTCCCAAGCTTCAATCTTAAGCTAAATGCCTCTAATTCTCATCAAAGTATTCAAGTAGGTCAAGGAAAAAGAACTCATGGGTCATTCCAATCCTCCCTCCCTCTCACTCGACATCCCCCGATCGCTCAGTTATGCATGATAAAACTATATAAACCCGAAATGGGTTGAGTTTAGAGACAGATGACGATCCTAGGTTCCCTGAGATTGCCTACAACCTAAGATAGGTGGAACTCACTGAGACATCCCGTCTCACCCCAATCCCTTTTATTTTATTTCAGATCAGCAGGTTGTACGTGGCAAGGAGATAATTCATGAGGCTGACTGATATATTTTCACATGCTCGTGTCATATCAGTTCATATTATTTTTATGCTTCCAGACAAGTATTTAGATAGCAAATGTATGATCCTGCAGTGATGTATATATTTATTTCAGTCGAAATTTTATTATTGTAATTTTAATGTATCCAGTACTAAATCTAACGCACATTCTAAATATTCTAGATAAGTTTAGTATGGGCGTTACAGTTTCGATGCGTCTCTCAACGACGGTCTCTCCAAAGAGGTTTTTCCCCTGTGAATATGTTGCAGCACGAGCCACTACGTGCCCAATCTTCCAATGTCTTGTCTATCTCTGTGAAATTCCTCTGTCAAACTACAAGCCAATCATGCATTTCAAACATTCATACATGCATAATCATGCATTTCATGTGCTCATACATTCAATAATCTTGTTATACCATACATACATGCTGCATTTCCAATTTCAATTTCCAATCTAAATCAGTTCCCACTTCCAATTCCAATTTCAAATCAATCCCAGTCTCAATTCCAATCCAAATTGCAACTGTCAAACTCAATTTCAATGTCAATATCGATTCCAACTGTCAAATTCAATTCAAATGCAACTGTCAAATTCGATGCAATCTCCAATCTCAATTTCAACTGTCAAATTCAATGCAATTTCAACTCTCAATTCCAATGTCAATTCAATGTCAATTCGAAGCAATTTCCAATCTCAATTTCAATTCAATGTCAAATTCGAAGCAATTCAATGTCAATTCGAAGCAATTTCCAATCTCAATTTCAATTCAATTCAAATTCGAAGCAATCTCAATTTCAATTTCAAACTCAACCTCCAATGTCAATATCCAATGTCAATGTCAGTGTCAATTTCAATCCTCAAATTCAATTCCAATCCAATCTCAATGTCAATTTCAACTCTCCAATCCAATGTCTATGTCTATGTTTCTAACCAATCTCAATGTCTCTTTCAATGTCAGCTTTCAATTCAATTCAAATCAATGTCAATCCACTCTCAATTTACTCTTGGGCCAACCAAAATGGTCATGTCTATTTTTCAAGTCAATGACAAGTTACCCTCAATTGGTATCTTATCAAAACAGACTTCCAACATATCTTGTTACTGGTCAAGTGCCAGGTTCGATCCAAAAAGAACCACTTGTACCTGCTTATATACCTATACTTCCGGACAAACGACAAGTTCGATCTGAAGAACAGTTTGTACCCAGCTTATGCTTTGTTATCGGTCAAACAGCAAGTTCGATCTAAAAGAACAGTTTGCTCCTTCCCACATGACGTGGTGATAATCCAACAAGCAAGTTCGATCCAAAGAACAGCTTGTATCAACCCTTTTGTCTATGTCTCCAGCCAAACAGCCAGTTCAATCCAAAGAACAGTTTGTGTCTGTCTATCTGTTTGTATCTTCAATCAAGTGTCAAGTTCGATCCAAAGAACAGCTTGTATCTGCCTATATGTCTATGTTTCTGGTCAAGTGTCAAGTTCGATCCCAAGAACAGCTTGCACCTATCTCTTGTTTTATATTCCTTGGTCAAGTGACTAGTTCGATCCAAAGAACAGCTAGCATCTTATTCTCTATCCCCTGGCTTGTCTACCCAGTCAATGTCCACCTGAATCCCCAGTGACATGACAGGCTCCATAGACTCCAGTTGTTTGTCTTGCATTCATAATCGAAATACTGCATGACATTCATGTTTTTGAAAATCTGAAAACGTATTTTTATGTCCAAAAGCAGTGCAAATGTTAATATTTAAGTATCTTCGTCCCGTCAACTCTAAGACTTCGTCTCTTGACTCTCCGGACAAAGAAACTTAAATAGGGGCAGCTGTTATACCCTAATTTTGGACCTAAAAATACTTATTCAATTCTTCTTTTCTTGCATTTTAAGTCATTTGAACTGTCTCTGATCAATTACTTCTTCCTCTGCATTTTATTTCAATGTTATTTGCAAAATTCACATAGAAGGGTATTTTGGTCATTTCCTGCATTCAACTCATTTTAATCTTTGAAATTTGTTTGAGTCTTTTAAATTGGTTCGTATAAGTCCTTGTCCCAATCTCATGTCAAAATTCATTTCAAAGAATATCAGTTGGGTCATTTTTTAGTCAGTTTAGCCCCCAGGGGCATTTTAGTCATTTCCCATGATAAAATCTCTTTCAATCTTTTAAAATTTGTTTGAGTCTTTTCAAATAGTTTGAGTAAGTCTTCATTTCAATTCTATGTCAGAATCCATTTCAAAAATTGCATTTAAAGTCATTTCGAGTCAATTTTGCCCCTAGGGGCATTTTAGTCTTTTCACGTGTTAAAACCCTGTTTAAATTCTAAAAAATTTCTCTGAGTCTTTTATTTCGCTTGTATAAACTCTTGCTTTAATCCCTTGTTAAAAAAAATCATTTTAAAATTGCATTTGAGTCGTTTCGAGTCATTTTAGTCCCTAGGGGCGTTTTGGTCATTTCACATAATATTTCTGATTCGTTTTAATCTGCTTTGTTTTTAATCGTCTCGCTTTACGTTAATTTTCAATTTACTTTTTCAATTCAATTTTAGTTTTAATTTTCATATTTGTTCTTGTACTTTTGTTATTTGCATTTTAATCCTTTTTAGGTGTGTTAAGTCCAAGTGCCACGTGTCCAAATGTTATTAGTCCACAAAAGTTTGTTAGAGTCCAGTGCCACATGGCATCACATCATTGGTCCAAGGCTTACCACATCACCTATAAATGGGTCCAAGTCAAGGTCAAAGGGTGATAACTAATCATTTACACAAAAGTCATAAAAAAATCAATTTCTTCTTTTCCCTCTTCTCTCTAACCGTGTAATTTTTTTCCCCTTCCACCATAACTAACTTTTCCAACCACCACTTCCTCCACCACAACAAACTCTCTCCACCACCTTCCTCCACCACAACCAACTCTAACCACCTCCATCACCACCCTAACTAACTCATCTTCAACCATAACAAACATTCATCACCATCACCTCCATAACCAAAACCTTGAATCCTCCATAACCAAACCTCAAAATCATTCACACCACTGTTAATACATCCACAATCTTGGGGCGGAATTGAGAATTGAAGGGAAAAGGAACAAGCAATTTCGACAACTACCACTCCGAGGCCTTCACTTTCGGTTTCAACACAATGTTTTCGTACAACCAATTCCAACACTAACGGAGTTAGAAGTATCGGATCAGAATCAAGAAGCAACAAAGAAGAAGCACCAGGAATTGAATCACCATTCTCGCAAGGCTCACACGAGCAACAACAATATCGAACCGCAACCGAATCCGCAAGCCTCAAAGATCCAGGTTGTGAGCAGAGAAGAGGTAACGTTTTATCCTCTTTATTCCGTCATTTGATCTTGGTTGTTCATCTAATATGCCAAATTCATGGATTTCAAGAGTTTTTTGTGTGGAAATTGCTTGTTAAAATAAGTGTGTTTGAAAAGGAGTAAGTTAGTTTATGTGTGTTTGTGTGAGTAGATTTGCGGTACTATGTGTTAGCTAGGAAGAATTTTTGATTCATGTTGAAGCTATTTTATGAAAAGAAGACATGGAGGAAGAAAGAAAGTGCAGCGATGCTGCTGAGTTTGAAGAAGATGAAGCTTGGTTTAGAGAGAGAGGGAACCGTAAAGGGTATAGAGAGAGATAGGCTTTGGTTGTGTTTTATGTCACGTGAAGTATAAGCTGTGCCATCTACTCTTGTTCTAACCCATGCACAATCCATGGATCTGCCCCATAACCCGCTCCAGGCCCATTCTTTTTTCATTTCTGCTATTTCATTCCAGTATGCTACGTACACCCCCCCTTTCCCAGCATTTCTTGCTAAAAATTGCTAATTACACCCCTGTCTGTCCAAAACTTTTCTAAAAAATCCTAAAAATTTTCTATGTGTTCTTGATTATTTTCTTGACGTTTTTTTGGTGTTTTTTATGCGTTAAATCTTGGTCAAAAAATATGTAGTATTTTCTTGTTAAAAGTTTACCATTTTTTGTTGAAAATTGTGAAATTTTACATGTGTTTGTGTCTAAAAATTCTCTAAAAAACTCCAAAAATTTTCATACATACTTCTTGATGGTTTTGTGGTATTTTGTGATAATTGTTGCATGTTAAAATTGATAAAAATATATGTGGAGTTTTCTTGTGATTTTATGTTACCTTTTGTTAATTTCTTGTGAAATTTTTGCATGTTCTTGATCCTAAAACCTTACTATGGTATATTGACCCTTGGTATAAGGGTTTACAATGTGTATGCCTCTGATTTGGTGCTATTCTTTACTGTTTTGGAGTTTGATTTGTTAGTTTCTTGTTTTACAAGTCATGTAAATGATTGTTTGTGGAAATAAAGTGTGAAATATGCTTAAAATGTGTCATAATTCTTGGTTTAATATTGTCTTATAATTTTCATGTCATAGCTGAAATAAAACTCTTTGAAGATTGACATGGCATGAAAATTATAGGCCTTATGTTTGTGGGAATTTTATGACCAAGTTTAGGCATATCTTACCACTTTTGTGTGCTAGGATTTTTACTTTTTTTTCAAGTTTCATTACTTTCCTATGCTATTTTACTTGCATCCATTTCAATCCTTATTATTCCTTGTGCCACTAACCATTTTGTCTCATGTTTCATGCATCTCCACAAGCATACTTCATTCTTCCATTATAGTTTCATTTCTTGCACTTTAATTCCCATATTAACACTTAGAATGTAACACCTAGGAAATCTTGTACTTTACTTTTATGCCTTTTTAATTCTTGCAAGACCATAGAATGTAAACTAGGGCCAATGATGTAAAGGACAATGGACTCTAATAATGTACACCGACACAAGCACCGACACATGCACACACTTCACTTTAGGTATATAGCTAGAATATGCATGTTTAGATGTATGGTTAGGATTGTATGTTTAGATGAATGTTTAGGCTTTATACTTAGAAAAATCAATTTTCCAAAAAACTTGAACAAACTTCACTCAAATCATTTTCAAAATAAACCTTGGGATCAAAATCCCATTGAATTTTCCTTTTCCATTTTCTTAATCAAATTTCAATGAAAAAATAATCATACTTGACTTCTTTTGCAAAATGACTAATCAAACCCCACTTTTTCTTAAATCTCATGCCCTTGAGGCCTCTCAATCTCCATTCTTCAAAATTCATTTTCAAACTCAAAATCAACCAACAAAAACAAAAAACATTTTTGGAAGAGAACTACGGTGGATTTGATCCCTTAATCGGGTACGTAGGCAAGGAACAAAATTCCTTCAATTCAAATAAAACAAAAATTCAAACGCATTCTTCTCCCCCCAATTCTTCACTTAGAAAAACTCTTAGGCTTAATAAACACTTTCAAAATAGCCTTTAAAAATAAAGCGCGCGCGTAGAAATTAAAGACGGTTCCTATAGGTTACTATAGTCGTTATGGGTGCCTAACACCTTCCCGTAGCGAAAACAACTCCCGGACCTCGATTCTCAAAGGGTTTTGCTTACTTTTTCCCTTCCCAAGAAAAAATAAGATATCACCGGTTAAAAAGGTTCAAACGTAATCAATGTTTGACACCCGAAAACCAAGATAAAACATCGTGAACTAACTTATTTACTCACACTCATTCACAAAGATGTTGAGACTCTTGCTTATTTTTTACTGCATCCAGGCGGCGATATATCGACCCTTGCTCATTTAACATTGTACTTGACTTATACAACGTGTTTCCTCTAAGCACTGACCTAGTGTTCACACTATTAATACTCGGTTCATGTCATAGAGATTCAAAGTGTTTCAATTGTATTCAAGTGTTCAAATTTTAAACAATAGAATCTAGTCTAAGTCTTGAAGTTTTTATAATATAGAATTTCATTTAATTATATATATTTTAAATATTTTTTTAAAAAAGTTATATGTAATGATTTGTTGATCCAACCTAACGAAACTTCATTGCATCGGGTAATAGATTACAATGAAAAGTGACCCATCCTGTGAACACATGTAGGTGTCGATGCAAAAGAATGTATAACAACACCAAGTATATATAATCACAAATGGTTTGACCAATTTTTTTAAACATACAATTCTACTGTTAACTTGTAGACATCTTTCACATGTAAGTTTATTTTTAGGAAAAATTTGGTGTGACTATAGCCACACCAAATCCATATGGTGCATCCACCCATGGAAACACACTCATAAGAATGAGATAAAATATAAAAAAAAAATTAAGATCAACCGATGATATATTAATATTAATGTAATACATTTGTAAATGTTTGGTCTAGTGGTAAAGAGATAAGATCTTGGACATTAAAGACAAATTAATAAATTACATCAACCTGTGATAAAAAGAAATGAACTGGTTTTCCCTTTTTATTTTAATAATACTTATTATTTTAATTTATTAATGTATAATTGTAGTTATAAAAAATTAAATTTTTAATTTATTATTATAATTATAATTATTAAAATTCGACGGTAAAGAGAATGTCCTGATTAATATTCAATTTTCTGTTATATATTATATTGAGATGACTTATTAGGAAAACATCATTACTCATTAAGGAGAGTACGCATTAAAATTAAAATTTATTAAAAATATTATAAATTGATAACTTGTTTAGAAAGCTTGTATCACAATATTATCATTTAAATTGCTTTTGATTCTCTTAGATATTTGTCTACCTTCATAAGTTTTTTTTTAATATGACTTAAAAATTATATAACTATAATAATTTTTTTGAGGAATTTAATTATAATATTTAAAATCTTAGGAAAATTAAAAGATAACAAAATTATTTTAACCATGTTGTAGATTAAAAATGATTTAAATTTTAAAAAAATCAAATTATCTTTATTTATACTTTTTCAACATATAAAAAATTAATTTAGTGGTACAATTATTAAAGTAGATGAATGTTGTTTAGAAACCAACAAAAAAGATGAATGTTGTTTCAATTTATTTAAAAAAATAAGATTAAAACAATTATATTTATAAAAAAATTCAATTTTCTTTTTCAGTTATAATTATTAAATTTTGTGTTTGGTCCAATTAATGCCTACATAATGAGAAAATAAAAAACCTTAGAATAGTAAAATTATTTTAATGCATACATCATGACCAAATAAAAAAAATTATAATAAAGAAATAACCGCCACAGATGTTAAATGCATGAAAATGCTTGGTTTGGTCCATGGTGTCGTGTGTCAAGAGTAGGCTTTGAAGAACTTTGTTTTCATATATACATTTGAGAAATATATATATATATATATATATATATATATATATAATATAGGCAATAGAGGATATAGGCAATAGTGGTCTATGTTTTTTTTTTGTGCTCATAATCATCTAAAAATATCGGCATTAAAAAGGTATCATACCAACAAAAAAAAAAAGGTATCATCTTTTATTTTATTTAGTCAAATTAAAATACTAACATTGTATTTATAATATACAAAACACTTCAAGCATACACATTAAAAGTCCGGGACAATGATAATAGCTATTGAATGGTGAATATTTCCTCATTAAATGTCCATTAAAACAATAATTTCTTTAAAATTTTGGTAATTGGAAAAAATTGAACTAATAAAAAAATATTAATGTAAAATATATACCTAAAATGGTATATATATATATATATATATATCGTTTAATTTCGGATATGTTTATTTTTAACGTCAAATATTAGTAAAAAACTAAAATTGAAAATCATAAAAAAAATCTAAAATTCAATAAAAAAATTGAATTAATCACCAATAACGTAAACTACTAAAAAATTCAAAAATTAAAAATCAAAATTGCAAGCCAATCTTTTGATTCATTAAAACCATTTCTAAATATTAAGAAAATTGGTCTATGTTCGTGTCCCACACAAAGTCATAGGGCGAAGGATTTGAACCACGATGTTCTATGTCTCTTAAGAAGAAGATCTATAATTGTATTTTTGTGCTCATTAATTTCGTTGAATAAAAAATTTCAAAGAAGCAAATAACAAATTTCTATAATATTCAATAAAATCTTATCAATATTATAATATTAAGAAAAAAATCTTAATAAACATATGACAGTTCTTACAATTTTTTTTCATAGATGCAGATCAAAGTTAAAAGTACAACATAATGAATAATCTATAGAAACACTACTATTTAGAATGTAAAATAACATTTAGAACACAAATTGTATTTCTAAAGCTAATTAGATGAATAATTGTACAAAAGAATAATCATCGCTTAAAAAACTAATAAAATACATTCATTCTAATCAAAGTGTACAATCCAATCTCTTCAAAGTTCACACCATATGCTGATTCTTTCATCATATTCGTCGTTTGAGATGCACTTCTACAACAACAAAATAGAAGGTAAATAAAGATAAAAATGAATTGACAAAAAAAAAATTAGAAATTGAACTGGTAATGAGAATTAGATCTAAGAAAAAAATTAGAATAAGTAATAATGAATTAATTAAAAGAATGATCTCGAGAAAATTTTCAAAAAGAACAATTTATAGCACTGATGTGAAATTTGTGAGTTGTAACTCAAAATGGTGTGAAAAGTGTGAGTCTCAAACATAATATTTATAGCCAATATGTATGAAACAATCACAAAAAAATTCCCCATAATTTATGGATGTAGTAATTGAAAATAAAATGGTACATTAATTATCAACAATTTATACGATTAAAATTAGAAAGAAAAAAAAGTACTCATGATTTTTTTAGGGGAAACAAATACTCATGATGCACATCTCTATTTAATTTTTTTATATAAATACGTAAAAAAAATTGTAAATGTGTTCAAAAACCAGATGTATAATTCTTTTTATGTAAAATGTATTTAAACACAATTTTTTCCACAGAAAAAAAGAAGATCAAAAGATTTGAATTAAAAATTCAAATAGGCATTCCATTCTATCCTTGTTCTAGAAATAAATACAATAATATACTCATTTACGAATCATTCCACATTTAATCATATTTTATTAAAAAATTTGACAAAAATGGTTATAATTATTATGGCCTTTTAATTCATAATAACGATTTCAATAACTCAATACACCTTCAAAATCTTTATGTTAAATGGAGATACAAATTCATTATTATCATAATTTTAAGTAATATTAAAAAAACATTTAAATTATCTCAAATTCACCCATTTATGATTTTAATTCCAATTAAATACCTCAAATTCCAAAAAAAATTCTGTCCTAAAATAAAGTATCCAATTTTCTTTTGCTATATCACTATATCGTGCCACTTTTATAATTGTGTTTTTAGATTGGCAATAAAATATGGAGAAAGTAATTACTGTAATGGGGTGTCAGTTTATGTAAAGCTAATTTTTTCCGATCATATATGCTCATTAAACTCTTTTTTCATATCATACTGTAACCATATTTTTCATATTTGTTGTCAATCACCCATTTATGATTTTAATTCCAATTAAATACCTCAAACTCCAATATTTTTTCTGTCCTAAAATAAAGTATCCGATTTTTTTCCTTTCCTAAAATAAATATTCAACGAAATTTATTAAAAAAAATATATGGTGGATCACGGTCACTATACTTGGCGCAGGGATAAAACAAAAAAATATGGTGGATCACGGTCACTATACTTGGCGCAGGGATAAAACAATATTCATATTTTTGGCACAGGGATAAATATCAGCGTGGGTTAACCTTTTATTTTCAACGATATTTTTATTTATTCTGCACATATTTTCATGTTATAATTGAAAATATCATATTATATAAAACAATCTCGTTAAAATTTCATTCCTTAATACCAACTATAAAATATATGATAACTAAACACTACATTACACGATTATACAAATAATATAATAATACAATATCATTGGTCTTCCAAAAAAAACATTGAATTGCAACATTTCCATAAAAAAATAACATATAATAACACAATATAATTGCTCTTCCAAAAAAAAACATTGAATTATAACATTTCCATAAAAAAAAAATTAGAATAGAAGAACATTAGAGCGCCACATGTCGCTATTTGAAAGAAATCTTAAAACCTTGAAATATGGTGACACTTGTCATGAAAAGAAGAGAAGAAGCCATGAAACATGTCGTAAATTTATATTATATAGATTCCAAAATTGTACTCCTTGACTGTGCAATTTGTTAGTCAAAATAGACGTTAAAATAGCCCCTTAATGTTGACAATAACTCTTTTCGCATAGAGACTGATATGATAATAAGTAAATACTTGTAGGGATTGATATGAGAGCAAGTAAGTATATGGTATGACAATATTAACAGAACATATTTACACGATGGACTATTTTGACTAACAAAGTGCAAAATCAAAGACTATTTTAAAATTGCAATACATTCATGAAATATTGTAACTACTCATTATACATTCAGGAACCAAAATGAATATTACCCCTAAAAATATTGTGCATATTTTTCATTTAATCCATTTAATTTCAGGTGTACTTTTCACTTTGTCACCGCACAAACAAAATATTAATGTCAAACCCCAACAACCAGCTTTTATAACAATTCAATTGCTACAGTTGTTGTATTTATTTTCAGAACCATATCTCTAACATTCTCAGTTCCAAATTTACACGTGTAAAAATAAGGTCCTAAGATTAATGAAATTGGGTTACATTTGTATCTTCTACTAGCATATGTTTGGAACAGCTTATACATCAAATTTTCTCGCGCCCCAATAAGGTCAAATTAGAGAATCTACAAAATGAAGTAGTTGCCTAAACGTGAGTTTAATTTATTTTATTTTTGGTACAAAAGAGGGCAAAAGCCCAAAACGTGAGTTTACTTTATTTCAACATGAAAACAAACAACCACTTAAAGCGTGTTTGGTTTAACGACAACAAGGGAAATATCGCGTCCCTATATACATTTGTCGTGGTTTTTGAGAAGTTGCTAATTGTAGAGTTTGAAAAAACGCACGGCAGCATCCAGGTAGTCGCTAAGCCAAACACATGCTTAGTCATTCAATCAAGGCCTCCAAAATTTAAATGGAACTTTTAATTACCGTATGCCCAGCAAAAACATGTAGACACTCAAATAATTACCATAAAAAAATTTATTTTTTAGGTTTATTAAATCATTGATACATCATCCCCATGGTAAGAGATAATGCATAATATACGTAGAGGCTAGGGTTTGAATCCCGGACACCCAGTTATTCACCTTTAAAGTGATTTTTTTTGTCACTATACTACTTGACCAAAAAAACAATTGATAGATGTAATCTATAATACATGTTAGATATATCATGTGACAATTTTCTTATAATATTGGCCGTACGAGGGTGTACTTGATGTTAATAACATATTTTGAGAAAAACAAATTAAATACCACCAAGATCACTTATATTCGAAAAATAATAAAACAAATTACCAAAATATCCAATTAAACAAGACTATATAAACACCACAACACAAATTTATCTTACCACCATCATCATATTATTCAGCCAAAAGTAACACTTAGCTCCACTATCAGGCATGTCTTCTTTTGTTACTAATGTCTTTGAGACTGGCAAGTACACCACACAGCTACAAATGGTTGGCTCTGGTTCATATACACAATATGGTACTACTTTAATTAACTTTTCTATTATAAGCATATCTCTTTAATTTAACTATAGTTTTTTTTTGTTGGTATTTTTCTCTCATATAGTTCACGTGTACTACTAATTACTCTACATGTTGATCAGTTCCACCACCAAAATCTCTTTTGATTGCAACTCCTACTGAAGGTGGAGAATTCCCACTTCTACTTTTCCTACATGCATATCTTCTCTACAACTCATTTTATTCTCAGCTTATCCAACATGTGGCGTCTCATGGCTTCATTGTCATTGCTCCTCAGGTTAGTTCCTATTTTACATTTTAATATGTAAGTATCATCTTGTTTGCAAGAAGCATTTTTAGGAATAATTCATCTTTGTAAAGACCATCTGGCAGGAACGTGAATCAATGACGTGAATCAATGACTAGAAGACCATCTTTAATGACTAGAAGACCATCTTTATGAGATTTTATTTAAGTAGTCAAACTAACCCACCAATATTGACAACAGGAAGAATCGAACCTGAGATCTTGAGAGGAGCACATTACCTAAGCCAATATCATCATGCCAACCCAAGTGGGTTGCATATAATGAGATTTAAAAGCAAATTTCCATCATATATGAGAATGAAAATCAAATCTTAATAGTATATCAAAGCATATCACCATTCAAATGTTTGCATATAAATTGTAAGAGCTATTATTTCATAATATGATCGTAAAAAGATTTGTGGTTGGATTTGTTATTATAAGCTTATGTTATGATCATTGTTTTGTCTTGGTCTCTTGTGACCACTGAAAAAAAGATTTTGAATTATTGTTTTGTAGAAAAACATGATAACAGTAGGTCAAACTAAAAGAGAGGATCCTTATTCCAAGAGAATTAGAGTCTACGACAATAACAAGATGAGTGGTAATGCTACGCAGTTAGGATCCTATCCATTTTTTCAAAAAAAATGGAAATTTTCATTACTATAATTTTGAATTAAATAAATTATATAAATACACACATTTCTAGAATTGATGATATTAATTAAATATTTTTATACCAAAACTATAATAATTGAGATTGCTCAATTATTTTAAATACGATATTTATGTACTCCCTCCGTTTTTAAATATAGGCAAAATATGGACAACATACATCATTAATTGAATGAACCTAAAAAATCAATTTTGCTTATATTTAAAAACGGAGGGAGTATGAGATATGCTAACATGTACCATTAGAGCACATGTTAGTACACCAATGATATAAACGATGCATCGGAAATTATGCAAATTAATTTCTCAATATTTTGAAAATTACTTTTTTTTTCAATAAATGCAAACTATTCGTAGAATCCTTAACATGTGTCCTTATAATAACACGACACTTACATTACTTACACCAACATCTCTAAAGGAGAAGGACCAATTTATTACTACTAGCTTTAATCTTGTACAACCATAGAGTACCAAATTGAACTTTCAATAAAATAAAGTAACCAAATGAACTACTAAGATTTGTGGTGATAATGAGGGCCTGAATGGTTAGACCCATTTAAGAATTGGGTCAACCTCTTCTTGCTTCACTTTATTTCTATTTATTTCCTTAATTAAATTGACATGAAATATTATATTGTTAGATTATATATTTATAAAATTTTATTTTCTTGTTGACATGTTTCATGGTTTATAATTTCATGCAATGTTAATACAAATAGTATTTGAATACTGCTTATAAAATACTAATACTTGCAACCACATTTTTTCAAACAATTATATATTGGTGAAATGAAAGTTTAACTTTTGTTTTCACTCTCAGTTGTACATAGTGACTGGACCAGATATATATGATGATATTTACTCGGTTGCTGCAATAACAAGTTGGCTATCTAAAGGACTATGCATGTTTCTTCCACCAAACATAAAACCAAATTTTAACAAGTTAGCACTTGGAGGCCATAGTCGCGGCGGAAAAACATCATTTGCTATTGCTTTAAGAAAATTAAACATCACTACTGATCTAAAATTTTCAGCCATAATTGGAATTGATCCAATAGATGGATTTGGTGAAGGAATACAAACATCACCACCAATTCTCACCTATGTTCCTCATTCATTTGATTTTGATATGGCAACCTTGGTTATTGGTTGTGGTTTAAGTGATGTGAAAAGGAACCCTTTGTTTCCTCCTTGTGCACCTAAAGGTGTCAATCATGAGGTTTTTTTTAGTGAATGTGAGAAACCTTCTTGGTATTTTGTGGCTAAGTATTATGGTCATCATGACATGTTGGATGATTACACCCCAGGAGTTAGAGGAAAACTTACTTATTGTTTATGTAAGAATGGTGAATCAAGGAAACCTATGAGAACATTTGTTGGAGGAGTTATGGTTGCATTCTTGAAAGCTTACTTATATGGTGATAATGTGGACTTGTTGGCCATAAGAGAAGGGAAAGTGAAAGTACCAGTTGCTATCAAATCTGATAATTTTATATGAAAACTAAAGGAGATGGGTGTGAGACTTGTAGTGTTTCTGTAATTAGGGTTAACATTAATATTTACTATTTATTTTGTTTCAACTAGACTTTCGAACCACGCTATGGCATAGGTCTTATCGACTATAATAGAAAGCAATAAATGATCTTTGATCCGTATAATGTATGGGTCAAATGTACTATTTACTATTCATGTAAATTATTATTTATAAATCAACATATATCAATAAAAGTTTTTATCTCAAACAAAATTTTGTTGCTGAAAAATTTGCAATTACTGATGCAGTTTATTTGTAGGGGAGAAAGAGTTTTTCATAACATAACCTGATGAAACAATAGCGGAGTAAGATCAATTTCTTTTAATGCATAAATGGAGCACAAAAATTGTAAATGATGGAAAACCACATTAAAATGCGTAAAAGCAAAACACATTCAAAAATAAAAATGAACTAAAATTTCCAGTTTCTTAGCAACCTGATTCATAGGCATGAAACATGGTTATGTCAGAGAGAGAGAGAGAGAGGGAGGGAGGGAGAGAGAGATTTTCTAATGCTTACGTGTTGCAAAAGTCACTTGCTTAATATAATGTATTTACTATGACCTGGGGCGGACCTGGACTTCCAATATCAGTGGGGCAAAGTCGATGACTTTGTTACTCTCAATATTTCTAACTTTGTCTCTAGGTATAACTGAAAAAAATTTCTTCATCCTAATTCAATTATACAACACACAAAATACTAGATTACCACAGTATCAATATAAATAAAGATATGTAAGAGAAATCATAGAAAGTAAATTGAGAGCAATAAATCACCACTTTTATAAAATCAACAAAATAAACGATACATGTTAATTAAATTTCAATTTCAAACAATATAAAATAAATTTTAGTAACCAAACCCTAAAAATTAAAATCAATTTCAATTTCAGTACTGTTATAACTACTACTCTCACTATTCTAATTCAATTTCAATTTCAATATCATGATTCAATTACTCTCGCTACTACTATCAATTTCAGTTCAATAATTTCAAATATACAAGAAAAATGTTTATAAGAAACAATATAGAAGATAAAATAAATAAATATAAATATTTGCACTTAATTATTTATGATATTATGATTACCCCTCAACATGTTTTGCTACTTGCCTAGTTGCAGCGTTGGCCTAGTTTATAAGAAACTGTATTATTTTTTCGCTACTACTTGCCTAATTGCTACTTGCCTAGATGCCTAGTTCCTGATACTAAAAATAAAATATAAGTTATGGGATGGGCATAAAAAATATGATTGGGCCTGAGCTGGTGTGGCTATTGCCACACCCTGCCCTGCTCTGCTCAGGTCCGTCCCTGACTATGACATTTTTTTGGGAATTTTAAAATGTAGATCTAGATGTCGTAGCATTTGCCATAACAAATGCTTTGAAAAAAGTTATAGCCTCATGCCCGTAGAATCAAGTCATATAGTAGACCACATGGAACTCAATGTATCAATCTAAATTAAAACTAAATTTGGAAAATAATAAAAACCTCAACTTGTAAAGGGCTTGTTGAAAAAAATGCTCTTTTGGTCAGAGCCACAATTATCAACAATCCTTAGAAGTGAACTTTAGCAACCGAACACCATCAAAGCATATATAGTTCAAAATCATGTTCAAGAAAAACCAATAAATTGATTTTAAATATAAAGAATTATAGTACCTATATGTAGTAGGTGTTATTGTCATCCTTCTACCCCCAGTAAGCTTTCCAATTGTCATCCTTGATTCCAGAAAACATGTAAAGGGAGAAATAATTAAAGCATTTTTTAGAGACAAAACATAAGTCCTATCATTAAAAAGCCCTCATTGAGAAATTCAACCACATATTACTCTCTCTTAATTCCTTTACCCACACGAAATAACATATCAGAAAGATTAGGAAAAAAAAAATATGAAAGGGACTTACACGTATCAACAACTTGGAAAACTGTTGGTGGAATCATGGAGGTCATGCAAGTTCCAAATTGAATTGGAGCCATGATATGATGTTGTCAAATCGCCGACATATTCTAAAAGCTGTATTGGTGTATTCAACAAAGTAAATAGTCTTTAACTGTTCAAAACTTTTAATCATCTTCACACTGTCCTCTTGGAATTCATATCATCATCGGTGGTAATTGTTCACCCACACCACAAAACCACTCGTCATCACCGTTGAGACGTATGACAATACATTGTCATTGAAGCATATCAGTAGTGGTTGTCAAAATGAGAGTCACAAAATATCTAGCTCAAAGTATATAGCCAAAACCAACAAAATCATAAAACACATCCCTTATTATAAATCATTTTTCAAGTTGTTTTCAGCTTATTTCCAAAAACTTTTTTGTATATCTTATGAAAACAGTTTATAACTCACACGAAAAGTTAAAAATAGTTTGAATTTATTTTATCTTTTGATATAGAAATAGCACATACATAATCACTTATACTCTATTAAACTGGTAGACAAAATGAAATTGTGATACAAACCTTGCAGCCATCGATACCGAATTGATAAAGCTAATTTTGATACAGTTAGCATTCAAAAACTCCGCAGTAGTTTTAGGATAGGGTTCAGGGCACAAACATCTGTGCAAAAACGAACATAAACACATATCTTCCACAAAACAAAAATACAATATAGAAAGGGGAAATTGAATTCTCACATTACGGAGCGAAGATGAAGCGATTTTATGAATTTGAAGTTGGCAGAATCGGGAAAATCGGGCTTGAAAATACCGTTTTCAACCATAGCAAAGTTGAGCGGCGTCACGAATGCCTCATCGGCGTTGTCTGGGTTACACGACAGTGAAAAGTCGGCAGCGGTGGAGCAGGGTGTCAGAACGACCCCAAACAGAAGGTAGCTACGTTTCAAACCTCAACCAAGATGGTGATAGTAAGATTTGTCTCTGAGGAATTATTTAAGATTAAATTTGAAGAAAAAAGTGAGAAGAGTAGAGGTTGAAGATAGCCTATGAGAAAAAAAGATAGAGGGTAAATTGATTTTGCTTTCCTTGAAAATGAACTAAATGAATCAGAGAGAGAAGGCATGAAGCCTTGGTGCGATTTTTTGAGCAGTGTGAATAATAATGCGTGAATGGATGCTTAAGGGATGAGTGGGTTGTTAAGATTATGGTGCAATTATTGTTAGCTTAGGATGGAAAAATTGGAGTGATTAAGGTTTAGTGCCAGCTTGGCAGGATTAGCTTTTATAATAAGGGATTTATTGTTTTTCTATAGTTGTCTCTTTGTAAAACTTGTTGTGAATGTACTTATATAAATAAATAATCGTTATGCTATTTTCTTTTTGACTTGTGCTTTATTTTAACACACAATCAATCAAACAAACTATTTCACGCATTTTAATCTTATTTGTGTGTCTTTATCTTCACTTATCTTAGTTTAGTAGCTCATACACCGTAAAAATAATGTACTTACACTCTTTGGAGTAGTTAAAGAACCCACAACTGTGAGACAAAATTTCTTCCTCAACATAATGACTTGAAGCAAGGGAATAATTTTTTAAAGCTATTAGCTAATATCTTGGATAACTTTGAAGTTAAACAACACTATTATTGTTTTCGGTTTTTTTAATTTATAATTTACCAAAATATATTATTTCAGCTGTCTCAATATAGGGTAAGAGATTTAAGCCCCTTAAGTAGATGATAAAGGGTTCTATTATTGACTTTTGCGTATGGAAAAAATCTTCTTGGAGGAAAGAACTCATTGTGTTAATGGAAACTTTATACCTATAATGGTACCCTATTTTTTATTTTATTTTATTTTTACTATTTCATAGGTTATATTTTGTGTTTAACTTTTTTTACAAAGTATTTAATTTGTTTATAATTGTACTAAAGAATTTTTTTATGAGAGTGAAAACTCTTTCTGACCACTAATAAAATTTGTAGGGGCAACATTACTCTTCAGCAAATGAAATACCTTATTTAGTCTTTTACAAAACTAAACCGAGACAATTTAGTTAATTAGTTTCTATCATTAAACATATTACTTATACGGTTAATTTGATTATTTGACATTGGATGACTTTCTACTCCAAAACGATCCAAATGGCATTGCAAACATATCTAAATAGAGGTAGTTAAACAAATAATTAGGATTTACTAAAAATTAAAATCACTATCAATTACGAGTCCTGAAGGGGTGGACAAACAGGCTCAAACCGTCGGGCTGAGTCGAAGTTTTGACTCACTTTCTATAACTGGCTCGCCCCGCTTAATTCGTTGAAAAAATGGGACGGACACGGGGCGTGGGCGGGCCGACCCACTCAACTCATTTTTTTTGACTTATTTTATCCTTTTGGATTTATTTTGGTTGTTCGATTTATTTTATGTTGCAGATTTGTTTTATGTTGGCAAATTTTCCTTATTTTTGTTGTTTTACGTTGTTGAATTATGTCATTTACTTTTTTTTTTCTTCCGTGTTATTCACCATGAGTACCCTCCAAAGATCAAGCTTAAACACAGTCTAGGACGGTTCAGATTATACAATCCGAAATGGTAATAAGATTTTGGACATATGTAATATGAACCAACCCAAACTGTGGATAGTGGTGTTATACCAAACGTTTCGACTGTTTGTGGTGCGTTTAATGCATTTTTTGGTCGGTTTAGGCATTGCAAATGTTTCCTTTGAGTGTAGGTACAATCTAGGATTGGTTTATGACTATAAATAATCTTGCATGCTTCAATATATTCATTCATTATTCATTTCTCATCCTTTCTTACTTTTTCTTTCTCATTTTTTAGTTAGGAGTGTTTATGATATCATGGTCACTGCGAACACCTGATACTATCCGTGAAGTTGCTTTGCAGTTTATGCGGGATCGTACGACGGTCAACCGGGGATAGATATCTTCAAGGCTGAGTGTGGCTATTGCCACACCAGCCCAACCCAATATATTTTTTTTTATATTAAAGCCCAAATTTTATATCATATATCTTTAATTTGGAAATATAATCACATATGATGTATTGGTCTAGTGGTCAAGTGCACGTTTTCCTAACTTATAGCCTTGAGTTCAAGTCTTAACTATTGTTTTTGTCTTATTTTTTATTAAAGAATTAATTAATATAACATAAATGTAAAAAAGAACACGACGGAATCGACCCGACATAAACTTCAAGAATATATCATCAACCACTAGACTATAGTGCTTGATATGTTTTATTAGTTGCAATATCAACATATATTAAAATTTTGTAACTTTATTAAAAAAAAGTTTGTAACTCCCACATACGTAATCAATATATATAAAGGGATACCATTTTTAGGTGAGATTGTTTTGCTTCAAATTGAACATTCATTTAAAATATTTTATCTTTTTATAATATTATTTAAGTTACAATTAAAAAAAGCTTAAATTCAACTAAAATATGAATAATATTTTTTATTTTTAGAGTAATTAACATCGCTAAAATAATTAGCTACACATTGTAATTTCATCCCAGATCCGCTCTGCGGTCAGCAGAGACCTTTGATATCAATTACGACACATTTTCTTTTATATTGTTATGTTTCAGATTTTAGAATTCAAAAATCCCTACAATATGGTTCGGATTATGAAATCCAAACAAAGAGTATTTTCGAATAAAAATTAGGATGCGTGAGTAAGCCATAAGGTGATAAAAATAACAGTCTTACTATATATGCATAGTGGCAACATTTATATCCTCAACTAACATCAATGTTTACTTTCAATTTTTTTCACATATTTCAACATTGTCAGAGTAAACATAATAGGTTTGATAGATCCTTCAATACATATTTTTTGCATGGGAGTGACATTAGACAAAAATTTTATGTGACATGACAACAACATTGACATTCAAGGTAATAATTTTCGGTTAATCTGTAAATGAAATTTGGAAAAAGAACAAAGTGTTGATGGAAGGTGAAAAGAAAATCGTTCAAAATGGCACGAAGGTAACAACATGGATGCCTGGTGTCGATGCGGAGACACATTTCTTTGTGTATCAGAGAAAATTGCCTAATTCAACATATAGACAACCATAAATTTATAAAGAAAAATAATATTGATAGAAAAACCAAAACTATACAGAGAAAGAAAATAAAAACATAATGTGAGTATGAAATAGAATGTTGTCATAAATTGATTGTATAAATATCATTTCTCTTCAACAACTATCCATAAAGGACATATGCAACTTTTTTCTTGCATTGGATTGAAGTCATGAGAAGAAATGGATCTTCAATATGTACAGATCAGTCAAGTTGTTTTGATGATTAACTTAAGCATAACTAGTCAAGGAACCTATTTTAATTAATATTTGGAGATCCTATTGATAAGCCATAATTTGGCATAGTTTATGTGGTGTTTAGTTGATAATTTCACTTAGAATTTGTGTGTTTTAGTTTACTTTTAGAGCTAGTTTACTTCAAATGTTTATGTTTTAATTTCAGGACAAAAATGATGTTGAACAAGTCCCTAGAGAAAAAGCATGGATAAAAGGCCAAGAAAAAGCTGAAAATTCAAGTCCATTGGCTAAATCCATTGTGCACGGTCGTGCCTCACTTTGCACTAACTGTGCGCCCATGACCTTTAGACTGTGCTTGGCAGTGTCGAACGACACGCACAGACCATGCGGATATCACGCACGACTGTACGTCCTTCCAGATGCCAGCTTTGGCTGTTTTTACATCAGGCACGGTCGTGTGCCTCTTAGGCACGACCATGCCTCCCTCTCAGGCTGTTTTAGTTGTTACAAACTGTAACACCCATATTAGACGTATCTAGAAAGTCTAGCATGTGCGTTTATTTAGTACTGGATACATTGAAATTTTACAACAAAAAAACTCACAATGAATATCTTATACAACAATGTGCGTTCGTACAATAATAAAGTAACTCAACTTTACTAAAATATGATGAATGCGTCCTTGCATATCCATATCATCCTGCAGCGGGTACGAACGAACACTTGCTGATATATCCATTCGGCTACTAGCTTGCCATCCAACCTGTTTATCTGAAACAAATAAGGATTGGGATGAAACATAATGTCTTAGTGAGTTCCCCTAAATCCTAGGCTATAGACAACCTCAGGGGAAACCTACGGTCACCACGTGTCTAAAATACAACCTGGCGGTTGATTATACGTGTGTGGGGACTTGCATACTTAGACGGTCGTGCATACTAGGGCCGTCATAGTCTTATCTCACTTGTTATGGGCTTCACTTCCTATACGTGTCATGGCGGTCAAGGGGAATCTAAAACCGCAATGCCAAGAATACGCTCTACGTATCGAGGCCTAATTCTAACATAATCATGACACGGTTCTAAACCGGACGATTAGGGGAAACCTAAGATCGTCATCGGCATATCTTTCTCTATTTGCTCTAATGCAAAATACGATGTTTCTAACAACGTATCTTATCTTGCTATCATACTAGTTTTGACGATCTACGTCTATGTTCTACTATTCTTGACGATCTACGTCAAGGCTCTACTAATTCTTGACGATCTACGTCAAGGCTCTATGACATAACATAAATATGTCTAATAAATATGCACAGTCAGATTCATTCATAAGTTAGCGTTTAACAAACAAGCATTATCTGAGTTCATTTTACGGAAAGCCCTGAGTGGAGTAACCCCGAGCGCAATCCCTATCTATCCGATGGAAACCTATCTAAGGTATAACCAACGGCACTCCTGCAGTGACGTGCGGGATCCTTACGGCTAACCCCGTTTCTCCTAATGGAAACCCCTTGAACCAACCTAGTGTGGACACAAGAGACACGACCACTGCATCTTGCTTACTAAGTGACATGCGGGTTCCTTACGGCTAACCCCGTTTCACCTAATGGAAACCCCTTGAGCCAACCTAGTGTGGACACAAGAGACATGGCACCTTTAACTTAAAAGTCTTGGTCTATATATATGCATGATTATTAAATCTATAAATGCTATCTCTTTTACCTCGGATGCCTATACGATCCGACTAGAGGTAAACTATATGCTTGCTTAACTTGCTATGTGAAGAGATGTCTAATCAATTCACGTCTGGCCACACTCGTATGGAACTCTAGTTTCTATACGAAGAGAATACTCTATATCACTTCGCATCTAATCAAGCATACTACTCATGCCTAGCATTCTATTCTTTAATAATTATTCTAGTTCTTGACAAGCTATGTCAAGGCTCTACTTTCATCCCATGCCTAGTTCTTTGCTACCCGAGTAATTCGGCCAATCTCTCTTGAAATCACTCTTGCCATTCATGTTAAGATTGCCATGATTTTCATTTCAAGAATCATTTGATGTTATGTGCCTTGCCTAGATGTTGTTTTGGGGTTACAAAGTTGTAAAACGTCGAAAGAAAAGCTTCGGAATGCACCACAGACCTTGAACTGGGCCAACAGGCCAAAGCAAGTTGGCCAAGTCCAGAGAGCTGCGCTAATAGCTCAGCTGGGGCGTGGCTCATCCTGAGAATTTCGCTATTAGCGTAGCTCTTCGGGTCTGAGGTACAAAATTTCCAATTTTGACCCAAAACTTGTCCAGTTTGATCCTGCAATGCACCATAATTATCCAGCAACATATATTGACTTTAAATAACATATTTCATGGCAAACTAACATGGAATCAACAAGAATTGCTCAAAAGAACATTAGGGTTCTAAATCCCTCATAAACATAAATCAATCCTTTCTAACATGAATTTACACAACCAAAGGTAGGTAAACTATCTATGGAACTCACCTAATCAAGTTTCTTGCATATCTTCAATCTTCAAGCCCAAACCCTAGCCTTTGATCCATTCTTAACCTT
Source organism: Medicago sativa (assembly GCF_051527215.1). NCBI lineage: Eukaryota > Viridiplantae > Streptophyta > Magnoliopsida > Fabales > Fabaceae > Medicago > Medicago sativa. The sequence continues at coordinate 27,882,892 of NC_140749.1, read as the reverse complement.
TAGCTTTTAAACCAAATCAAGCTTTAATCCTTTCCTTCACTTGTTTCTTGCTTGCTAAGCCATGCTTGATCATGTATTGAAGAAGTTTGGATGATTTAGAGAGGAGAGGGAGGGCGATTCTTAGAGAGAAGGAAGAGAGAAATTCTTTCTCTCAAACCTAGAGAGAGAAAGTGAAAGAAGAAATGAATATTTTGGGTCCAAAATCACTTATATACCCCTTTGCGTGCAAGTACCAGAACGCCCTTCATCTTAGTCGTGTTAAATCCGACACTGATGCTTAACTTGTATTAAGTTGACATCACATAATAAATATTTCCGTCAACTTACTTTTCATAAACTTTCTTCCTCTGGCACGTTTGACTGATAATATTCCGATACTGATAAGCGGGATATTACACAAACTCTTGGAATTTTGCCATTAAAGCCTTGTAATTCGTGGTTAATGATTTGTCTGATGTTTTAAGCTATAAATAAGGATTCAATGATACTGAAAAACCACCTTGAATCATTGTGAACATGATATATTCTTGCAATCAAAGTTGTCATTTTGTTCTAAGCTCTTGTTTTATATTTTATGCACTTTTACATTCTAGTTCTTTATTTCTCTTGCTCTTTACTTTCTTGCAAATATTCAGCAATTTATTTAAATATCTTTATATTCCATGTCTTTTATTTCATTTCTTTTGTCTACAATGAACATGAGTGAGTAGACTTTCTAGGTTTGAGATTGTTGAAAGGTCTAATGACTAATCCTATTCAAACCAAGTCTAGAACCTTTTTCTATTTAAATTCTTTTCTATCTAATCTCATCATCTTTAAGTCATATTTCAAATATCAATCTAAGGATCGAAAGATGAAGATTGTTATTGTAACAAATGAGATTAGACAAAGTAAGCAAAACAAGAGAATAGTTTTGTGAACTTTGAGACATTAAGATTAAAGCTTAAGGGATCTCGATAACAATCAACCACGAGAATAAGTTTGATTGTTATAGAGATATATTCGTGGCATCTGAAAGGAAACATGAATTACCAATGATAATCTTGTCTTAAGAAAATGAATTTAACATGCAATAAGGAAATATATAAGGAAATTGTTTAGTTTGTCATTAAGATCGGCCTCAATCCTAAGGCTTTTTATCATAACTGAATTTTAATCAAAGAAACTGTTCAACTTTCTAATTGAAAAAGAAATCAGTAATTACATATAACTCCATGTGGACGATATTTTTACTACTCGATAAGAACTGTACGCTTGCGGTTTCGTGTCACCTATTTTTATTTTTTTATTTTGTATGTCATTTATAAGTATAAGAGCTTGTCTAAAATTTTATTGCATAGGTTAAAACAAATAAAAGTGGCAACATTTTATTGAAAAACAACAAGTATTTATTAAAATGTAGTATATTTAATAAAAAATGCACAAGTTTCAATACAAACTTATTATGTTGAATTTCTTAACATGTGTAAATTTGCAATTTATTTTTTTATTTTTTAAGTCATATGTAAGTATAACAACTTGTCTAACATTTTATTGCATAAGTTGAAACAAATAAAACAAGTAACATTTTATTGAAAAACAACAATTATTTATTAAAATGTTATATATTTAATAATAATGCACAAGTTTCAATACAAACTTATTATTTTAAATTTCTTAACATGTGTAAATTTGCAAATGATAGAAATCATCTATAACTACTCCATTAACTATAATTAATTAGGATGTTTTAGTAAATGATATGTATTTTTCTATTAAAATCAACATTATGAATCATTTCCTTTAAACCGTGTAAAACTCAAACAGAACACCTAATGTGAGACGGAGAGAATATGTAAAATATTTGGGTCATGTTAACCAGTGCCCCCGGGGCACTGGTTAAGGAAGTCAAAAGTGGAAACTTTAAATCAAAAAAGACACTTTTTATGCTTTTAATGCAATGACCGCACAACTTTCAATGCAAAATACTACTATATTTGACCCTTAACCAGTGCCCCCGGGGCACTGGTTAACATTTCCCAAAATATTTTAGCTTAATTTTATACTCTCTCTCCAAAGTAGCTTGTAGAGAGAATTTGTAGTAATATGACGTAATAGTTACAATAGTCCCTCAATATATCAAAATTCTAAAATAGTTTTTGACTGTGCACTTTGTTAGTCAAAATAGTCCATTAAGTTAAAATAGCCCCTTAATGTTGACAATAACTCTTTTCGTATATGGACTGATATGACAATAAGCAAATACATGTAGGGATTGATATGAAAGTAAGTAAGTATATTGAGGGACTGACTGATGTGACAATATTGACACAACATATGTACACGAGAGACTATTTTGACTAACAAAGTGTAAAATCAAAGACTATTTTAAAATTGCAATACATTCATGGACTATTGTAACTACTCATTACACATTTAGGGACCAAAGTAACAATTATCCTTAAAATTACTGTGCATATTTTTCCTTTATTATATTTAACGGGTCTTGTTAACTGGTGCCCCCGGGGCACTGGTTAAGAAACTAAAAGTAGAAATAAAAGACATGATTTACTTTGTAAAGAACAATATTTCAACTTTTAAAAAAATAGAATACACAATTTCCAAGAAAAACATTTCCTTTTTTAATTCCTTAATCAGTGCCCCGGGGGCACCGGTTAACATTTCTCATATTTAATTTGAGGTGCTCTTTGTCACCGCACAAACAAAATATTAATGCCAAACCCCAACAACCTGCTTTTATAACAATTCAATTACTATAGTTATGATTGTATTTATTTTCATGCTCATATGTCTAGCATTCTTAGTTCCAAATTGACACGTGTGAAAATAAGGTCCTAAGATTAATGAAATTGGGTTACATTTGTATCTTCTACTTCGCCTATGTTTGGAACAACTTATACATCTCACCAAAATATCCAATTAAACAAGACTATATAAACACCACACCACAAATTTATCTTACCACCATCATGATATTATTCAGCCAAAAGTAACACTTAGCTCCACTATCAAGCATGTCTTCTTCTGTTACTAATGTCTTTGAGCCTGGCAAGTACAGCACACAACTACAAATGGTTGGCTCTGGTTCATATACACAATATGGTACTACTTTAATTAAATTTCCTATTATAAACATATCGTTTTATTTAACTACAATTTTTTTGTTGGTATTTTTCTCTCATATAGTTCATGTGTACTACTAATTATTCTACATGTTGATCAGTTCCACCACCAAAATCTCTTTTGATTGTAACTCCTACTGAAGGTGGAGAATTCCCACTTCTACTTTTCCTACATGCATATCTTCTCTTCAATTCATTTTATTCCCAGCTTATCCAACATGTGGCTTCTCATGGCTTCATTGTCATTGCTCCTCAGGTTAGTTTCAATTTTACATTTTAATATGTAAGTATCATCTTGTTTGCAAGAAGCATTTCTAGGAATAATTCATCTTTGTAAAGACCATCTGGCAAGGACGTGAGTCGATGACTAGAAGTAACACCAATTACATATAATCATTAAAAGACCTGTTAGGAGCATATTATGATATTTTTTTTAAGAAGTCAAATTAGCCCACTGATATTGACAGCAGAAAGAATTGAACTTGAGATCTTGAGAGGAGCACACTAGCTAAGCCAATATCATCATGCCAACTCAAGTGGGTTGCATATAATGAGATTTAAAAGCAAATTACCATCATATATGAGAATGAAAAGCAAATCTTAATAGTATATCAAAGCATATCACCACTCAAATGTTAAGTATAAGTTGTAATAGCTTTGATTTCATAATGTGATCGTAAAAAGATTTGTGGTTGAATTTGTTGTTATAAACTTATGTTATGATCATTGTTTTGTCTTGGTCTCTTATGGCCATCGGAAAAAAGATTTTGAATTATTGTTTTGTAGAAAAACATGATGATAGTAAGTCAAGCTAAAAAAGAAACATGATGATAGTAAGTCAAGCTAACATGTAATTTTGAAAATTACTATAATTCAAAATCTTGAAAGAAATGTAAGTTTTCATTACTATAATTTTGAATTAAATAAATTATATAAATACACACATTTCTAAAATTGAAGATATTAATTAGATATTTTTATTCCAAATACGATATTTACGGTATGCCAAATGCTAACATGTTCCCTTAGAGCACATGTTAGTAAACCGAAGATATAAACTATGCATCGGAAATTATGCCTATTAATTTCTCAATATTTTGAAAATTAATTTTTTTCAATAAATACAAACTATTCGTAGAATCCTTAACATGTGTTCTTATAATAACACGTCACTTACATTATTTACATCAACATCTCGAAAGGAGAAGGACCAATTTAATACACCTACCTTTAATCTTGTACAACCATAGAGTACAAAATTGAACTTTCAATAAAATAAAGTAACCAAATGAACTACTAAAATTTGTGGTGATAATGAGGGCCTGAATGGTTAGACCTATTTAAGAAATGGGTCAACCTCTTCTTGCTTCACTTTGTTTCTATTCATTTGCTTAATTAAATTCCCAGGAAATATTATATTGTTAGATTATATATTTATAAAATTTCATTTTCTTGTTGACATGTTTCATGGTTTATAATTTCATGCAATGTCAATACAAATAGTATTTGAATACTGCTTATAAAACACTAATACTTGCAACCACATTTTTTCAAACAATTATATATTGGTGAAATGAAAGTTTAACTTTTGTTTTCACTCTCAGCTGTATATAGTGACTGGACCAGATATATATGATGATATTTACTCTGTAGCTGCAATAACAAGTTGGCTATCTAAAGGACTATGCAAATTTCTTCCACCAAACATAACACCAAATTTTAACAAGTTAGCACTCGGAGGCCATAGTCGCGGCGGAAAAACATCATTTGCTATTGCTTTAAGAAAATTAAACATCACAACTGATCTAAAATTTTCAGTCATACTTGGAATTGATCCAGTAGATGGATTAGGTGAAGGATTACAAACATCACCACCAATTCTCACCTATGTTCCTCATTCATTTGATTTTGATATGGCAACATTGGTTATTGGTTCTGGTTTAAGTGATATAAAAAAGAACCCTTTGCTTCCTCCTTGTGCACCTAAAGGCCTCAATCATGATGATTTTTTTAGTGAATGTGAGAAACCTTCTTGGTATTTTGTGGCTGAGGATTATGGTCATCTTGACATGTTGGATGATTATACCCCAGGAGTTAGAGGAAAACTTACTTATTGTTTATGTAAGAATGGTGAATCAAGGAAACCTATGAGAACGTTTGTTGGAGGAGTTATGGTTGCATTCTTGAAAGCTTACTTATATGATGATAATGTGGACTTGTTGGCCATAAAAGAAGGGAAAGTGAAAGTACCGGTTGCTATCAAATCTGATGATTTTATATGAAAACTAGAGGAGATGGGTGTGAGACTTGTAGTGTTTCTGTAATTAGGGTTATCATTTACTATTTATTTTATGTCATTTTATTGTTGTTCTATAGTTGTCTCTTTGTAAAACTTGTTCAGAATGTACTTATATAAATAAATAATTGTTATGCTATTTTCTTTTTAACTTGTGCGTTATTTTGACACACAATCAAACAAACAAACAAACTATTTTACGCATTCTAATTTTAACTTTTTGTGTTTATCTTTACTTATCTTATCTTAGTTCAGTAGCTCAAACACCGTAAAAATAATGTACTTACACTCTTTGGAGTAGTTAAAGAACCCACAACTGTGGAATAAAATTTCTTCCTCAACACAATCACTTTTGAAGTAAGAGAATAATTTTTGAAAGCTATTAGCTAATACCTCGACTAACTATGAAGTTAAACAACACACTATTATTGTTTTCGGTCATTTTAATTCATAGGCTTAATTGCACTTTTCCCCTACCTTTTGTTAATTGTGTGATTTTGCACCCCCTCTTTTTTTTGAACGATTTTGCACCCCATCTTTTGCCAAATGTGTTTTGTTCAAAATCTTCATTAAAAGAGGGGAAATGGGGCAAAAGATGGGGTGCAAAATCGCTCAAAAAAAAAGAAGAGGGGGTGCAAAATCGCACAATTAGCAAAAAGATAGGGGGCAAAAGTGCAATTAAACACAAAGATGGGGTGCAAAATCAGAAAGGCGGCAAAAAGGTGGGTGCAAAATCGCTCAAATAAAAAGAGGGGGTGCAAAATCGCACAATTAGCAAAATATAGGGGGGAAGTGCAATTAAACCTAATTTATAATTTGCTAAAATATACTATTTTAGCTGTCTCAATATAGGGTAAGTGATTTAAACTCCTTAAGCAGATGATAAAGGGTTATATTATTGACTTTGGCGTATGGGGAAAATAGAGTTGAGATCCTCTCCATTTGCTACAATAAACGACAATATTCATTACTTTAATTTAAGTTTATAAATATACAATTAATGTCATATATTCTAGAATTATGTGCATTTATTTCATGTATTTACACCAAAACTGAAGTAATGGATATTGCATTTATTGTAGCAAATAGAGAGAATTTCAGCTCGAGAAAATCTTATTGGAGGAAAAAATTCATTTCGAGTTAATGGAAACTTTGTACCTATAATGGTAACCTAAACTAATCATCAGCACATGAAAGACTTTATTTAGTCTTTTACAAAACTAACCCGAGACAATTTGGTTAATTAGTTTCTATCATTCAACGACTTTAACTTAATTATTTGACATACAATTTTTATTTTAGATCAAATGACTTTTTACTCCAAATTGATCCAAATGACATCGCAAACATATCTAAACAGAGGTAGATAAACAACTACTCATTCCGATCACATTATTTTTTTTGGTACAATCATTCCGATCACATTTATAAGCAAAAAACAAATTTTTTTAAGTTAATTGAATAACCAATGTATCCAATCAATATAAACGTCACGTGCATTAGTTATTCAATAAACTTTTTTCCTTTAGGAGATTATTCAATAAACTTAAAAAGTTGTTTTCTTTGTTTATAAATGTAACCGGAGACAAATTACACGTTAAAATCCCTATCAATTAGGAGTCTTGACTCATCAATAAATTACTACTCCCTCCGTTTCAAAATGAGTGTCGCTTTAGCCAAAAAAATTTGTTTCAAAATGAGTGTCGCTTTACATTTCCAATACAACTTTAATTTTTTTCTTCCAACTTTACCCTCTCCAACTTTTCTCTCACACAATTTTCAATGCAACTTTAATTTTGTCTTTTTCTTATAAAGTAAGGGCAGTTTAGTAAAAGCGTTATATCCAATGATTATTTCATTCTATTTCTTAATCTGTGTGCCAAAGCCTAAAACGACACTCATTTTGAAACGGAGGGAGTACTATGCATTCACGATATTTGTTTTCCTTTATTACTCCCTCCGTTTCAAAATGAGTGTCGCTTTAGCCAAAAAAATTTGTTTCAAAATGAGTGTCGCTTTCAGTTTCCAATGCAATAATAACTTTTTCTTTTCAATTGTACCCTCCAATTAATACTCTGTACACTACTTCCAAAGTATTACTTTTAAAACTAACCAATAGTTAATAAGGATAATTTGGTAAAATAACCATTCTCTTTCTCTTAATCATTGCATTTCTTAATATGTGTGTAAACATCTAAAACGACACTCATTTTGAAACGGAGGAAGTAGAAATTTGTCTGAAATCAAAATGGAAGGATATAGAGATTAGTGCTTCATCCTAGTCACCTCATACAATAATCCATTTAATCCTTATCATCATCATCATATCATTACATAATTATTTTGTCAGAAATTACCTTAATTTGTCAGTTTAAACCTCCAATCAATCTTAATTACTGTTTTAATTTTTTTTTACAAAAACAAAAAAGTCTCTTCATTCATTGCATTGCATTCAGTTTGAGAATTTGAAACAAAAAGCAAAGATGTTGGCAGTATTCTCAAAATCTGTTGCCAAAAGTCCAGAGGGTTTACAGAGTCCAGAATCAAACTCAGTTTCATCACTCAAAGATGCTTTTTTGGCTCAACATTTTCAATCTCTTAACCCTTCTTCTGTTACTCTTAATCTTGCTTCTTCTGCTCTCTTAGCTTATTCTCTTCACAAAAACAACCCTTTACTTCCAAGGTATCAATCAATTTCTCATCTTTTTCCTATTTTTTTTTATTTTTTTTTATCTGGGTATGTTTGAAAAGATCAAAGTTGGAACCTTTTGTTTTGGATATGCAATAAGGGTTTTTGCTACCCTTTTGATCCCTTGAACATTTGGTGAATGGTGATTACTGAATTGTTGTTTTTGTACTATTTAGATGTAGTTTGATGATCATAGTTGGAATGTTGGTTTTTGATGTTATGAATAATTTTATTTAGTGGTAAAAATTTGATTTTTAGAAGTAAAAATTTATGTTTTGATTATTGGGTTTAATTTGTATTTTGGGAAGATTTAGAGATTAATGAGTTGGATCAAAAGATGGTTTATGATAGAAAGTGACTTACTTTGATCCATGTAACCGACCCCACTCAGTAGATAAGACTTGGTTGTTGTATTGCTTATGTTTTGGAATTCATACTTGTTGGGGTTAAGTTGTGTGTGTTTTGTGTTGTATATAAAGGTTTGTGATTTTGAGTACTTTATAATTATATGGTTTGGCATCTTATTGTTGAAATTATATGCATGGTGAGTGGAAAATTTTATGGACTATAGTTAGTACCTTTTTCAGATTATTATTTTATCTAACTCAATCATCTTATCTGAATCTATAAAGCACTCACATAGACACGGTCATTAGATACGACACTGACTCTAACATGTCCACACCATAATAATTTAGAGAAATGGAAGTGACTGAAAGTAGCCTTATGTGACCATGTCTGACACCAACACATGTTCGACACCAGACACAACTTTAATCTTAAGTGTCAGTGCTACATAGTTCTGAATCTTATTAGAACTTTACTTGTCAAAACTTGACAAATTTTGTCATTCATTAGTTTATTGATAGTTTTTCAGAACAGGTACAATCTTAAGTGTTTGATTAAGATATGCAACTTGCGCTCCTACAGTCCTACTATTAAGAAAGCTTTGTCATTTTCCTTGTTCTTTGTTTGGGATATACGCACATGATTGCATATGTTATGTTTTTCAGTTCTGTCTTGATTTGTCTTGTTTTTATTAATGATCTTAATCTAAGGCAGAAGAAATATCTTACATAGATGTATATTAAACCTTATACGTTCTCCTTTAAGATTGACTTATTTGAGTTTATCTACACGTATAGTTGCCTGTGAGACTGTTTGAGAGAGGTTATGGAAACAACTTATGACATGTTCATAAGTTGTTTTCAGCTTATTTCCATAAACTCTCGAGGATAGCCGATGAAAACAACTTATAGCTGATTTGAAAACAGTTTGACTTAATTTTATTTTTTGTTATTATAGAAATAGCTTTTACATAAACACTTAGATGATAATCGCTAGTGCTATAAGTGCTTCACTAAGCCGTTTATCTAAACAGGGCCAAAAGATGATTAATTTAACTTATTTATCTTTTCCCATATTCACAGGCTGTTTGCGGTTGTGGATGACATCTTTTGCTTGTTTCAAGGCCACATTGACAATGTTGCTAATCTTAAACAACAATATGGGTTGAACAAAACAGCTAATGAGGTGACCATTGTCATAGAGGCTTACAGGACTCTGAGAGATCGTGGTCCCTATCCTGCTGATCAAGTTGTGAGAGATTTCCAAGGCAAATTTGCATTTATCTTGTTTGATAGCAGTTCACAAACAGCGTTTGTTGCTGCTGTAAGTAATCCTAGGCTCTATCTTTCTCTTCCATGTCATATTCTCCGATAATTTTCTGCTCTGACCTTGCATACTATCGTATATCTTTTCAGGATGTTGACGGGAGTGTTCCCTTTTTCTGGGGAATTGATGCTGATGAAAATCTAGTTCTTTCAGACGACACCGATATTGTTAGTAAGAGCTGTGGCAAATCTTATGCACCATTCCCAAAAGGTAGTAGCATGATTTAACTACCTCCTCAACATAAAAAAAGGATTCAATGTGTTCAACTAGATGATTTCCTAATTCCTTGTGTTGAACGTCTTTTGATACCTAATCTTTAATAGCTATTATCTGAGAGTATATAAGTTACTAGAATGATGTAAGATTAGGGATAACAAGTTTGATGGCTTAGAAATGGTAAATAAGCACGGACATTCCTCGGATTAGGTGTGTCCCTGTGTCGGACATGCGTCGGTGTCTGATACCGACACAAATGATGACACTGAATTGTCATTTTCTCAAATTATTATCGGTGTCGGGGTGTCCGTGTCCGTGCTTCATCAATCATTGCCACCATTTATATGTGAGACGTGCAACAAGTCAAACTTTCTAGTTTACAAAATGCTTTAAAACTGAACCGAATTGAGAATCGGTCAATTTGCCGGTGGCTTAATCTCTGTTGTACTGCAATCTGGTTGAGCTGCGGTTGGTCCCTGTATTTTTTTACTTGTTTTTTTGTCATTGGTTCAATCATTGGTTGAACCAAATGGACCATGACCTAAAAATCTCACCGCTTCGATCTCCGGTTTTTAAAACATTGAGTTTACCAACCAAAGTTACAAATTACAATTGAATTTCTAGTGTTAACTGTGAAATTATAAGTCTGATTTCAAGTTCCTCGTGCCTGTGTCGAACTATCGATTGTCCACGATCAATGTTTCTTCCATATTGTACACGTCTTTACAAATTATTTCATTCAAACGACTTGATAAAAGAAGTAACACCATATATGTTTGTATATATGTTCAGGATGCTTCTTTACAACATCTGGAGGTTTGAGGAGTTTCGAGCATCCGCTTCACGAGTTGAAGCCAATACCAAGAATTGATAGTTCTGGTGAAATGTGTGGTTCAACTTTCAAAGTGGATGCTGATTCTAAGAAGGAAACAACTGGCATGCCAAGAGTTGGTAGTGCTGCTAACTGGTCTTCTAATTACTGATTTTGCAACTCTATTTTGTTCGAACTACTACAGCATCATTTGTTCCTGTTACAATCTGGTGAGGCTAACAATCTAAACATTGAGATGATACTCTCTTGGCACATATGATGTAATAATATCAACTTTCGCTCTTGGATCGGATACCTAGTTTTAAACAAAAATATCGACTTTCGCAGTGTTTTTTTCTTTCTTTCTGAAATGTTGACTCCTGCATAAACTGTTAATGTGATGGATACTTGGTGTATGTTTTCTGCAGGGGCAAATATTGATTTTGAATGAATTGATTCGATAAAATTGATTCTTAAACTGAATACTTAAATTGTGTCAAACAATGGTTAGGATTTAGATCCTCTAGATAGCAAGGTGCTGGTTGTGATCCTCAACAGTAAAGTCAGTGGTAACTGAGCTCACAAGAAAATGCAAAACAAAATCAAAGATTATCATGCACCTTAGAGGATCTTAAAATAAATGATAACAAGAGTTAAAATATTTGAGATGTTTCTTGACGGAAATTAGTCACAGTGGTGGAAATTTTGTATCAATATCATGGCAAATCAAAAAAAAATTGTTGAGATGTTTAAATAGAAGAATATTGGCTAGTTTACTACAATGTTTTAATCTTATTAATAAACTGAGTAATTGGACTCATGGTTAATGAGCTCTACCAACGACGAATTATCCAGGAGAACTTGAGTTCGTTTTTTGGATAACAATTCTTGACCAAACTTTATTTACCTCGGGTCGAATTTCGGATTACCAATGGCCATTTACCATGAGAATCGGATGGTTAAAAAAAAATACAAATAAAAGTTAAAAGAAAGGAATTTGCACACCGTTAAAGCTCATTATTTTTAGCTATACTATTTGTAACGTTTCAGGTTTTTGTGCTTGCATGATTGACAAGTGCCTCCTCAAACAAACAAATGTCTTTTCTGCTCGCAAGATTGTTAAGCTCTTCAGAACTTCGACAGACAGTAATTTTGCAAAATATATCGGGGTATTTTTGTCAAATAAAAAAAAAATTCAAAACGCTGCCAATATATGAACATCAATTTTTTGTCCCCAATTGTTTTATATATATATATATATATATATATATATATATATATATATATATATATATATATATATATATATATATATATTTTAAATTTTGGCACCTCATCTCATTTTTGAATCATTTTTTATGACGTGACTTACTCATTTATAATGTAAGAGAGTTTATTAGGGTTACTAAAACTTCAAATTTTAATTGTTTATCTTTTAAAACAAGGGGATAAAAACTGCGTTAAAAAAAAAAAAAAACTGCGTTTAATCCTATTTTATAGAGTAAATTACATTCCTCTCCTTTAAGAGAAGCTTGAATTACGCTCTCTTCTCCTCTTATGTTAAAATATATACTCTTATCCCTTGAAAAAATTTACTCATTTATATTCTCTGAATAAAAAACAATAATACATTTTTTTGACAAAAAAAAAAAATGATACATAGACACCTCATTTTCTCCAACACATACTCAACACCTCATTTTCTCTACATCTATTTATCTTTATCTTTATCGCATCATCAATCTATTACATATCAATCTCTCAATTTCTTTCTCTCTCAAAGTGTTTATGGGATTTTTAAATGTCCACCAAACAACTTGAAGACAAAACATTCATCAACTAGTCAAAATATTGTAGTGACTTGCTGAAGGAATTAAATAAGTTGAGCACAAAGTCTAGAAGTACTCTCATGGCAACAAATGAAAACTTAAATAAAGTTAAAGGTGAAATCAAGGTAGAAGTAACAAGGTATCAATGTTGAATGGTTAAAGACGATGGTATAAGATCTTAGGACAAAGACGATGGTATAAATCTCTTCTTTGAAACACTCATATTCTACTTTATACTCTTTGAAAACTCTTAGATATTGATGTGTAGTTTAGAATCTTGTAGTTACTTAGATACGGATTCTTTGTATGTTAGATTGTGATTTTCTAGGGTTTTTCAATAGGGGGCAACTGAAACTTAAAGGAAAGATTGCAGAATTTCACATACTTTGGGAAATTGGGGGGTGTTTCTTCATCCAACGTCTCAAGATCAATTGATAACTTATCAATAATTAAAGGAGAATCAAATGTTGAATGCTCAAGATCAAAGGAGGCTTAAGGTGCTTGGGTGGCTCATTCTAAGAACGAGGAGGTTCCCAGATTGATCAACTCATATAATTTGTTGAGTGACGTGGTTATCTTGAAGAGGTTAAGGTCTGAATCTTGTGTGACAAGATTCAAGTGATACATCAAGAATTTCTGAAAGATTGAGGTTCTAGGTTGAAATCTTGTGTCTCAAGCAGCAATATTGATGTAACCATTTTAATAAACAATTAGTATTCTATATTCAACAACACTCCATTGTTGTTTGTCTTTGCGAGTGGATGTAACCCACTAACGAGGACGGTGTGAGTGAACCACTATAAATCTTCGTGTTTAATTCTCTCTCACTTAACTCTTTTAATTTCTATTTTGAATTGATTCAATTGTGTTTTAAAATTATTTTCTTAAAAACTTAATTTTCGATTGATTCAAAGAAACCCAATTTAGTGTGGAATCCTAGGAAAGATTCAATAGCATCATCAAAAAGGGTTCTTAGAATATATCATTTCTAATCATCAAATTGAATCAATTTTGTGTTTTTTATCATTTACTTGTTAGCATTTCACTTTTACTTAAAACAAGTTTTAACAAGTTAAGTGTTTATCCAAATAAGTTATTATCAAATTTTAGCTTATCTTCAATAACTTTAATTTAAATGATTTTCTCTATAATTTAATTTGATTTATTCATTTAGTCTTCACTAGTTCAATAATTCGTGTTTTTGAGTTGATCTTCATTAACTACCAATTTCTCATTTCGTGTTCGAATAAGCATAATTCAAAATAATCACCGTTCTGCTATAAACTCTTTTAAAAAACTTAAAATAATTTTGGTATCTATTCACCCCTCTAGATAATTTGAGTCATTGTCTAACGATCCAACAATGAGGTAAAAACATATAATAAATAATTTTGACTATAATCGATGGTGATTTATCTAGACAATAATGCTATTTATAGAACTCAATGACACCAACTAATTAAGTAACTAATTCCTAACCAACTTCTTACGAACTAACACCATAGAAATACCCACGAGGTAAAATCCGATAAATAATTATTTTAACTGAAAAAAAATGATGAGTTATGTACACTTATATGACTATTTATAGAATTTAGTTACATCAACTAATTTAGTAACTAATTCTTAACCAGTATCTTAAGAACTAGCACCATAGGAATACTCATGAGGTAAAATCTAATAAAGAATCATTTTAATTGATAAAAGATGGTAAATAATGTACACTTATAATGTTGTTTATGGAATTCAATTACATCAACTAATTGAGTAACTAATTCTTAACCATATTATTATTAACTAGCACCAACAATGATTTTTCCTTTGGGTCCGTTTGATTTGGGATAGATGGAGAGGATAGGAGGTAATCTTTTTAAAAAAATGTGTTTTTGTTCAATTTTTAAGAGGGAAGGGGAGTCAAATCCCTCCTATGTCCTATCACCAATTTTTGCTTCCCCTAAATTGAGGTTTTCGGAGGGGAGAGATTGGTTAATACAATTTTAATTACATTGACATGATTATTCTCACATTTATTTTAAAAAGCCAAAATTATCCTTATAAAAAAAATTAAGATATGTGTTTTCTTGGTTCAACGTACTGCTTTGTTGCCAGCATTTTTTTGTTGTTATCCTCTTTTCCAATTTTTTGTTACGTATTCTTTTTTGTTTTTCTTTTTAAAAAAAATGTATTCTTTTTTATGATGATTCTTTTTTGAAGAAGCCAAAATGAAACTATGTTCCAGACAAAATTAGGCCAAAGTTTATATAATTATGATAACCGAAAAACACAAAAAACAAAAAGAAACAAAAAAAGTCTTCTAAACGATAACCAGAAAACACAAGAAAACAAAAAGAAACATGAAAAGCATTCTAAGCAACTTCTCTCAAACACATAAGTAGATTAAGCCTCCAAAGATGATAGTCAAAAACGAGCGTAGCATATTTCGATTTCAACCACCAAAAATATTGAAGCTTAATTTTATCAAGTCAATGTTGCTGATTTTTCTGCTTTTGTTGAAATAGTTGAATGTTTATTTCTTTCCAAATGACCCAAACATAAGAGACCCATAATAGATACAAAGTTGATTTATAATTCTTTGAAACTCCTCGTAAATGAACAAACTAGAGAAATTGATCCGAAAGGCACGCCAAATGGACAATGCCAAAACTTATACATTATGAAACCAAAGACCAAATTGTGCCAAAAAAGTCACATCTCAGAAACAAATTATCCACGCCCTCGTAACTACCACAACCTTCTTTAGTTGAGGAAGGGGGTCAGAAACAAATTATGAAACATAAGGACATGTAATTGTGTAATCACCGCTTACAATATACTTTTTATACGAATTTAAATGCAATAACCATATGTCTTCCATACTGGCCTGCAAAACAACAAAATTTAACAAAGCACAAAACTCTCCCACTTGATCTTCCTCTTAGGAAAATAGCCTACATTGTCAATGCCACGCCACTCCCCATCATAACAACTCATTTCGGCCACCGTTAACATTTTGTTCTCAGCCAACTCCAACAACTTTTTAAACCTATCCTTCAAAGTGCCTCCCTCTAAACATGGATCCCACCAAAATAGAGTGGATGACCCATCACTGACAAAACACCCAATGTTATCCTTAAACCCACTCCTAACCTCCATACAATCACCATCACGAGTGCTAGTAAGATTTTTCCACCAAACTAATCATGTTTTCCCTCCACCGTCAATCTGACCCCCTTCCTCTCCATAAAGAATCATCAACACCCCATATCATTACCTCCCACATTCCTCCTTCAACGCTGCAAAAGATTTACCAAGTAATGCCACATTAAACTTCCTTATTCTCCTAACCCCAACCCGCCATTTTCGTTATTCAGACAAATTGTTTCCCAGTTGATTCAAGATATTTTTCTAAAATCCTCACTCCCACCACAAAAAACAATTGTTCTTAATATATTTGTTTTATAATTTTCCGTTGTAAATTGACGGGTTATAAAGATAAAACAAGTTTGCTATCAATAATTTTCTTAAAAAAAATAAAATTATATTGTACTAGGTTACTTTGGAAGTGCTCTAATATTTATGAATACCTAATGTTTTGTTAGAAATTTTGTGTTTGATTATTTATGGAGTTTTCGGCTATTGAGTTTTCAAGTTTAGTTTTTTATAAAGTGAATGATCTTAAAATCATGAGATTGTTTTAATATTAAAGGGATAAAAAAGTAATTTAGTTTTAAAATTTCTTTCCTCCTATTATGAATCAAACATTATGAATTAAACAACTCCTCGCTTTTGAACCTACCATATATTTTATTTATATATCTTTCTCCCATTCCCTTCTTTCTCTCTCCTTCGTTGAACAAAACAGACCTTTAAAAAACATTTAAATTAGGAAGTCACACCATTGAAATGGGATTTCTTCTAAAATTTATATATTTTAGTGTTTAATCAAATGAATACGGTATATTGGAAATTGGAATTGGGGAAAAAAAGGAGTCAGATCATTTCATGATAAATCTATGATCCTCAAACCTTTGCCTTGCCCTTGTAAAAGGTACATATAAAATTTGCAACCTATAAACTAAGAGATGACATATATACTTTATATGTATCATGTCACTAGCTCTAACTATAACAAAATAAAATGATTCTATAGATATATCATTAATTTTCTAACTGACAAGTCGTTTTCTTAAGCAGTATCAAATGTTTCCATTAAATGGTATCTATGAATCTGGCACTATACAAATGCAGTAGATCATGTATCTAGCAAATGGAAAATTCGCAAGAAAATGGCATGTGTATTAATGTACACAAAAAGATATTTTAACTTATAGGAAATGTATGAGTGCATAACTAGTAGAAACATAGTGTGTGTTTTGTGTGTGTGCATCTGTGAGAGAGGATAGGGTCCCCCCCTCTCTTGGTACTCAACCCAAAAGTTATTAATGTTCTTGCAGTATACTTATAAAACACTCCCTACCTTGTCTGAAAAATGCATGGTATATTGTTGGCGTGACAATATTCAATTTGCACCAGAAGGGACCACTTTCCACTTTACAATTTGTTTTTCATTTCAATAATACGACTTCAATGACTTCTAGGTTCCAAAAAGAATTCTACCACTATTTCATCGGTTGTTATTGGTGGAGTCTTTAGAGTGCCGAGAGCAATAACAAACTAATAATCACTTACGAACAAGAGATAGAACACCACATCTTCGGTTAAAACCTTGATAACGTGCTTTGAGGACAATGAAATTACTAAAAAAATAACTCAAATGCTTCTTCAATTGAACTATCTTGATTTCTAATTTTTTTTTTTCCAGGTAAAATTCTCTATTCTCAAACTTTACTGGGTAAAATTTGAAAAGTGATCCAATCTTTAAAATTTTAAAAGATATGATGGACAAAATATGTAAAATAGGACTACTTTGCAAAGTTTTAGGGACCAATTTTCAAAATATGAAAATTTGTTTTTCATTTCAAAAATATGCCCTGAATGACTTCTTTGTTCCATAAAGAATTCAACCATTATTTCATCGGGTATTATTGAGGAAATTTGGAGAATGACGAAGGCAATAGCAAACTAATGATCAAGGAGAAAAAATAGATAGAATACTAATCTCTTCAGTTTTTTTTTTTTGAACAAATCAAAATGGAATATATTGCAAAAAAGTAGAGTGAATCACCCCGCACAAGGTGTGCTAAAGTGATGAGACACCCAAAGTATGTTACAAACCAGAGGCACCTAACAAGAATGCCACCACCAAAAAAAGAAAAAATAGGCTAATTACATGACACCCATACAAAGGAGTGGGTATCTCCACCAATCATGAAAACCAAACGCAATAGGGACTGAATGCGAAGAAAGCCACAAAAAGGAAGTTTGCTTCACTTTATCAACAATACTGAAAGGATCAAGAACCGCATTTTTGAAGACGCAGTTGTTTCTTTCCTTCCAAATTGCCCAGCTACAAGCCAACCAAATGACCTTAAGATAATAATGAGTACATTGCGGTAAACCTGCCAATTGAATAAAATGAACATAATGATCTGTGACTGATCCAGGCATAACATAATGGACACCAATCCATTGATAAACCAAAACCCAAACACTACCAAAAAAGTCACAACCCCTGAAAAGATGATCCGTCGATTCAACAGATCCACAACCACTAGTACAAACATTGTCAATAGATTGAAGGACTTGTCGACGCACTAAATTCAAACGAGTTGGGATTCTATCTTGAAGTAAACGCCAAGCAAACAACGAGACTTTAGCAGGGACTTGTTTATGCCAAACATCATAAACAACTCCAACAGGACTATGTGCCTCTGAAGTGGTTAGGAACCGATAAGCTCCACTAACTGAATAGCCATGGTTCGGCTCAAGTTGCCACCTCCAACGATCCTGAATATTATCCTGCAAAACCACATTAGATAACAAAGCAGCACACTCTCTCACACTATCCTCCTCCCACGCCAATAAACAACGCCTCCACACCCTCCCACCACCATCCCCCACCCGCCCCTCTCTCACCATCTCCTCCACCGAACACTCTTTATGAACTGCCAAATCAAACAGCCTACTGAACTGAAGTTTTAAAGGAACTCCACCCAACCAGTTGTCCGTCCAAAAAAGAGTATCTCGCCCATTACCTACCACTCGCCTTATGTTGTTATCGAATCAACCAACACCACCCGCCCCACTCCCTTCTCTCACTTTACAAATCGACCTCCACCACCTAGAATCAAACCGGCCTCCTTCCTTAATACGACCCCCCACTTCCCCATACCGAGCCTTTAGAACCCGATACCACAACCCATCCTTATCAACCAACAACCTCCAGCACCACTTTCCTAATAAAGACAAGTTAAAATCTCTTATCCTCCGAACCCCCAAACCACCTTTATTCATATGCAAACAAATAGAATTCCAATTTATCCAAGCAATTTTATTAGAGACCTCACACCCACCCAAAAAAAAAATTTAAACAAAGATTCGATAGAGGAGATAATACCTGTAGGAGCCTTGAAAAAGGAAAGAAAGTAAACCGGAAGAGAGGACATGAGAGATTTCAGAAGAACCAGTCGACCACCGAAAGATAAAAACTTATGATTCCAAGCCGCCAATCTAGAAGATATACTGTGAAGAACAGGTTTCCAAAAACTCAATTTTGAAGCATCTCCACCAATAGGTAATCCCAAGTAAACAAAAGGAATCATGCCAGTCTTACAACTCAAAACAGAAGCAGCCTCTGATAACCAAGATGAAGGAATATTAACTCCTGTCAACAAACTTTTATTATAATTTACTTTCAGCCCAGACACCTCCTCAAAAAGAAACAAAACAGCCCGGATAGTACGCACATTCGACCAACTTTTTTCACCAAGAATAAGAGTATCATCAGCAAATTGTAAATGAGACAAACTAACCTCCCTGTGGGGTCCCACACCATACGCATCATAAATATTATTTGACATCGAAGCCTTCATCAAAACATCAAAGCCTTCTTCCGCCAATAAGAATAAAAAAGGTGAAAGGGGATCCCCTTGCCGAAAACCCCTTTGAATAGGGAACTCTTCAGTCGGGCACCCGTTTACAAGGACCGCCGCTTTAGCCGTTCCAACACACTCCATTATCCATTTCCTCCAAAGTGTTGGAAAATTCATTTGAACCATCACCGCATTTAAATAATTATGATCAATGGAATCGTAAGCCTTTTCGAAATCCACCTTAAACAATAATAGCTCCTTGTTTAACCGTTTTGCCTCATCAACTACCTCATTCACAATAAGAATACCATCGAGAATCTGTTTCCCACGAACAAAGGCAGACTGTGCATCTGACACCACAAAGTCCAAAACAGAGCGAAGCCTGTTAGCAAGAACCTTTTCCAACACCTTATACATGCAACCAACCAGAGAAATAGGACGAAAATCTGCTAGCCGTTGAGGACTAACAACCTTCGGAATCAAAGCAATAAACGTCGAGTTAACACCCTTCGTTAATTTCCCATTCCTATGGAACTCTACCAAAAATCTCATGAAATCATCTTTCAGCTCAATCCAAAAATCCTTAATAAAGCCAACATTAATGCCATCAGGTCCGGGACTTTTAAAACTGTCACAGTCCCAAACCGCCTGTTTAACCTCTTCTAGAGTGAAAGGTCGAACCAAAATACCTGCCTGAGCATGAGTCAATTTGCGAAAATTCAGCCCCTGGATTCCTGGCCGCACAATATCAGAAACTCTATAATGATTTGCAAAGTGATTAAACACAGCTGATCGAATATGTTGAACACCCTCCACAAGAACACCATCCACTTGAATCAAATGTAAAGAATTCATACGTTGCCTTTTTGACATCATAGAATGGAAAATTTTTGAATTAGCATCACCTTCCTTGATCCAATTCATCCTCGCCTTCTGCCAATTCATACTAGTATGCACTCGAGACAAAGAATGCAAAGTAACTGACAACTCGCGAATCTCCAACAGTTCCTCCTCAAGCAACTCGGTCTCCTCCCCTTTAGAGTCTAGAGAAGAAATTCTATTTTTTACATCCACAATCTTGCCTTCAATATTCTTAGTATGCCTTTGGTGCCACTCCTTTAGACAAACTTTGATCATTTTAAGTTTCATTTTCAGCACATGTCCGCCCCATCCCTCCAGCCTAAAGGTATTTAATTTTTCACGAACAAAATCAGCGTAACCAGCATAATCCGCCCAACACTTCATCAGCCGCAACGGTCGAGGACCCCAATTTTCCTCATCAATAAATAAAACCAACGGAACATGATCGGACAGCCCACGCTGAAGGGCAACCTGAATACAATTTGGCCAAGATTCACACCATTTAGCAGATACCAAAAATCTATCCAACCTGCTCATCGAAACCCCATCTCCACGATACCAAGTAAACAGTCTACCACAAAGTGGCAAATCTTTCAAGAAGCTATCGTCAATCAAATTATTAAAGTTGTCAGCATCCACATGTCTAAAAAGCAAGTTTCTACCTCTTCTTTCCTCCGGCGTTCTAACAGAATTAAAGTCCCCACATACACAGACATTCGCATCGCCACAACCAATAATAAAATGATGCAAACTCAGCCAAAGATCTTGCTTCGCAGATAAATCACAGGGTGCATAAACATTTACTAAAACAAATGTGTGGCCAGATAAACGATCCCTTCCTTTAATAACTAGGACATGTCTGAAACTAATAGTGCACCAAACCTCCACCATCGACGTATCCCACATAATTAACAAACCTCCAGAAGCACCGACAGAAGCTTGATAAGAATACCCACAACCATCACTACCCCACAAAGATTTAATAATAAATGCATCAACCAAATTCAGTTTTGTTTCTTGCAAACACACCACAAAAGGCCGCCTATCACAAATAAGACGACGCACTTCTTCTCGCTTCTCACCACCACCCAACCCCCGAACATTATAAGAAATAATTTTCATCTCCACCACTCTCCACCCCCAACCAGCCCCTTCTCCACCTCAACCTACTCTCCTTCATTACCCTCCCCACCGTCCCCCACAACAGCCCCTTGCAACACACTCCCCGACGCCCTCAACTCCCTTCTACCCTCCCTCGTCATCAAGTTAAAAGATTTATTAACACCACCCTCAAAACACACACCCAAAGTCTTGCCTATCCCCCTCGCATCAGCTGCCACATCCTCCTTTTTATCATGCAAAACAACCCAGTGCTCCAACTCTTTATTAACCGACGCGTTAGACAAAATAGGAGAAGAAGATGAAGATTTAACCAAGTCTTTTGACACTGTAGACCTGATTCGTTTCTTTCTTTGTTGTTTCTTTAAAACCTTCAGAATTTCCTTCCTTTCTATCGACGGTAAACGAGCTATTTTTTTATAAACCCAGCTATATGCTTAAGAGAAACAGCAGCCTTAAGCTTCTTTTTTGACTTGCCAGATGCTTTAGAAAGCGAAGCATTGGCCTGCCCCTGCTGAACCGAGCTAGCAGCAACATAACCGGGACCAAGATGGGTGTCCCGATCCTTAACCAAGTTCATGTTCTCAAGCACAGGCTGTTTGTTAAAAGCCACCGAATTCTGAACCTGTTTCACAGACCCAGCCTCACGTGCATTCAACAATTTAGTTTCCACATCAAACAGCTTTTCCTCGTGGCCATCAGTATCATTCCTCCAAGCAACATTTAAATCATTCACCAAGTCATCCATGTTACCATTATCCTCCTCCTCAACAACATGTTCCTTCTCATTTAATGCTTCCGAAGTTGAGTCCCTCTCCTCTTCCACCAAAAATGCATCTTCACCAAGATTGCACCCCCACTCCTCAACAATTTTAATCACATGATTTGTACCATCAATAACAACATCAGCTGAAGAATTAATAACTTCCAAAAAAGATGTAGAAATAAGGACACGTGCAAAATCTAACCGTGCCCGATCCACCGTACAATCATCTGATCGGATAAATCTACCCCAGTCTGACACACATAAATTAAAAAATGCTTCGTTCCAAGCTTGCGGAGGAGTCCCATAAATCCTTAACCAGGCACCTCGTTCATAAGTATCTTCTTTGGACCATTGATGCACCTCCGAGAATAGCATACCAAAAAAATGTATTGCATCATTAAATACTTTCCAAATGTCCTCACCATTCGAACAACGTAGCAAAACCCTATCACTTCCCATTGGAATCACCTCAAAATTCACAAAACCTGCGTCGACGACCCTTTGTTGTAAAGATAACGAAGATTCTCCCGACACCACCCTAGCCACCACTCCACCATTTGCCCACATTCGATCCTCCGGCTTTGAAATATATGACAGCATGCCCGCATGAACAGCACCACTATCCACATCCTTCTTCACCACCGGTTCCCACACAAGGTCACCTCCCTTTATCTCTTTCCCTTTCCTCACTACATCATTCTCCCTCGTGACCCCTTCCACCATTCTAACCTTCTCCTTCTTCCCCACCACTCCCTCATCCTCACCCTTCTTTTCATTTTTTTTATTTTTCGACTTATTTTTTTTCTCCTTCTGCTCTACATTTACATCCACCGTACCAACCTTCACAATTTTTTCTCCCTAACAACCTAACTCCTCTACCACCGTCTTTCCCATCCGAACGTTCTTAATCCCTACACCATGTGTAATAACCACAGGCCTAACCTCCTCAACCCTCCCTACCTCACGGCCTCCACTTCTCTCCACCTTAACATCCGCATCAAACTGTGCGAACCTGTCGAACCTTGCTACCCTCGCCCAAACACGATAATCACCAATCCATATATTGTTCAAAGCCTGTCCTAATTTGTCTCTATTTTTAACATTTGAATATCTGACAAACCCATAGACCTGGCCTCGAGCATTAAGGTGTCTAGCAACATAAATATCAGACAGAATTCCACATACCTCGAAGAATTGGCGTAGCCTGAACAAAGGCATATAATCTGGAATGTTGGCAAAATAAAACGATACCTTTGCACCAATACCACTGTCGTCCTTGTCAGAAGAAACAACCCCGTAGTAACGATCTTCATGCTCAGCAAAATGAACGTCGCGCTTTGCTGATGGAGCTGTCTGACGTCCAGAATCATAAGGAATGGCTGTACGTTCAGTCTTGTACGTTGCATGATGATCCTCCCAAACCCTAGCTTCCCGATTGGAATACCTATTATCTTTTCCGCCATACTGCATACCGTAACCCCTGCCCTGATCCCTTCAGTTAAAATCTTAATAATGTGTTTGGATGAGGTTTTTAAAATTATAGAAAAATTAAAAGTTTTTTGTTTAGTTAAATAATAAAATTCTTTATTCTTGAACTTTACTAGGCTATTTTTTAAAAATATAAAAAATTTGGATTAAAATTATAAAATAAAATGAAAAGCGATCCAAAATGAGAATTTTAAAAGATATGGGTAAAGTTTGAAATTTCAAAAGTTGAGGGACAAAATATAATAGAGACAAATTTGCAAAGTTTTAGGAACCAATTTGTAAAATTTGAAATATAAACAGACACTAGTGTGTATGTTTTTCAAACATAAGGAAGAAATTTCAAATCTTAATTTTGAAGAGGTATTTGAAATTTCCTAAATTTACCTTTGATAAAATGCTTCATAAAATTCCTTCATTTTAAAAATTCCTCAAATTTATCATCAAAACTATAAAATTTACATAGAGGAATTTGAACCATCCATTAAAATTACATCACCTCACAGAAAAAAATGCTCATCTAAGCACAATTCAAGACATTGGGTATATGAATCATCTCTCTCATATATCCAACATTTAACTAATTCATATATATGTGGGATTAACCACTCAAACTTGAAGTCAAAAATCTTCCCTCTCAAATGTGAATCCCTCACATCATAAACCTGCACCATTGTTACAACCAACATAACACACATCCTGACTACATCATCTAGAAATTTTTTGATATAATGATCCACTCCCGCTCCCCCGCCATGTCGAATCAAGACTCCCATACCACTTGTTGAGGGAGTATAAAAAAGCGTCGGAGCTTCAACAAACTAATGATCCACGACTAACAAGAGACCGGACACCAGGTAGGGGTGGGAATAGGCCAGGCTAGGCCAGTCTTTGAAAGGTCTGAACCTGGCCTACGAAAGAATTTACAAGCCTGAGCCTGGCATATGGCCTATCATAGGCCGTTTGTCTTGGTCTAGTCTGGCCTATTTAAAAGTCTGGACTGGTCTGAAAGCCTACTTCAAGGCCTACTTTACATTAAGGTCGTCAAATAGTTTATGTAACCTACTAAATAGGCTAAACAGGCCTTAAAGCCTACTTAAAAGCCTATTTCACTGCAAGCAAATTTTAACAACGTTAAAGCCTACTTAAAAGCTTATAACTACAAAACCTATTATGGGACTCATGGATAGAGAAAAAGGTGTTTTTATTTTTAATGTATGCAATTATTTCAATATAAAAATAACACTTTTTAATACATAAGTATTAATAGGCCGGCTTAATAGACTTTTCTAGAAATATAAGCCTGACCTATTTAACTAAACGGGCTTTTTAAAAAGCCTGAGCCTAGTCCTCTTTACTAAACAGGCCAAACCATAGCAGACCAGACCGTAGGCCCCTGCAGGCCAGCCTGGTCTATTCTCAACCCTAACACCAGAGTCGACCCAAAAAATTGTAAGGCCCAAGGCAACTGCCTCATTTGCCACCCCCTTAGGTCAGCTCTATCGAACACCACTTCTCCGCTAAAAACCTTGTGGCATTGGACATATGATCCGCTTCATTTTTATATCTAATATTTTGCTCATTCATGCTCTATGTGAAATTAATTCCCCACACTTATTGTCAAAAATAAAAATACTCATACTTGAATCCAATAGTTGTAATAACATATTAAGAGAGAAATGACTAAAAAAAATGAATGAAGCTTTGCTCCATTCTATCTAGTTGAGATATTAATTTCTACGGTTGCGCGTGAGATATACTAAATATTTTATACAAAAAAGGCAGACAAATTAACAAACATTTTGGCATGCTATTAGGTAGTGTGCGAGATAGTCGTGTAAGCTTTTGATAGGATATTTTAAATGTAATATTGATGTCTCTTTCTCCTTCTCGAGCCATAGAAGAGTGGGGATTGAATTATGCCTCAAAAATGAGTTTGAATTGTTTATTGGAGCAAAAACTATATGCTTCAGTACCTACTCAGTGTCAGAGTTGAAGCAGCTTATATGGCCTTTTGAAGGCTATTGAGTGGATTTGGAACAATAAACTATAATTTCTAGTTCTCAATCTCAAGACAACAATAAACTAAGGGCTATTGTTATGGGATTTAGATTCTCTCCATTGAAAATTCTCTTAAATTTTCTCTATTTTTAATCTTCACCATTGAAATACAACAACTACTTTTCTTTATCACTTTCTCTCTCATGTTTGATGGTTGAGATTCCACTTAAAAAACTGTTTGGAGCGTAGGAGACTATACTTTCTTTCTATTGTTTAGGCGGATATGCATAACGCTCGATCTTAGACTTTTTTAGGACACATGTTAGTATACAAAAGATAAAAAATTTGTATTGAAAATTGTGCCAAATTATTTCTCAAAAGTTTGAAAATTACAATTTTTCCAATGAACACTTGCTATTTGAAAAATCTTTAATGTGTCCTTCTCTGATGGCACATGATAGCATGACTAAAAAATACCTAGTATAACACAAGTAATAGTTTTTTTTTTTTTGCTAAAATATAAACGATATTCATTCATTTAAATTCAAAGTCGTTAAAAAAGATGAATATGCGAACAAACTCACAACATTCATGTTAATTGCATAAAACTGGATAGTACATATGCCTACAAACTATATTCAAGTCTCCGGAATACTCATCATGTCTCTGGAACACAAGTAATAGATATTTGAGTCTCTTAAATATTTGGTTAGAGGTTCCATATTTGGCGCAATAAAAGGAAATTTAGTTGTCCCCGTGAGCATAGCCCAGTTGGCAGGGACATGCATTATTATATGTAGGGGATGGGGTTCAAACCCCGGACACCCCACTTATTCACCTTGAAAAAAGGTGCATTTTAGCCACTAGACTACTTGACAAAAAAAAGGAAATTTAGTTTATGGAGTGAATATGTAGGGGAAACCAAAATTTACCAAAAAGGAAATTAAAAGAGAAGGGAGAAAAGTACAACTATATTTCTCACTGAGTTCTAGCTTTCTAACTACTATATATAACGTGGCCAGTCTACTTTCTTCTCAATCCAGACTCTAACAATTAAACAACCTTTTAAATCTCAGTACCATAATGAAGGAGCAGCATTAGTTCATATTATTTTATTATCATGGACCACTACCAAGTGAAGCTGCCAGCATGATCTCAACTTTTCTTCTTAATTTCTTAGGAAAAGATTAGATCATGTGGCCGTTTCACTTAGTTGTTGGTTGCATGAACAAATGTAAATTTTTTCGTAAGTTTTATGTTGAACCTAGCTAGTAGTGCTTCTCTGCTTGATGTTCATTATTTGGACATTGGAATTTTGGTTGCTCAATTGTGCAATCCGGAAAGAGGTGTAGGTATTGAGGAAAAGATTATGTCAACAATTTAGTTATTGGAGGAGTTGATTTTAATTAATTATAAACTTATAATCATGCAAGAATTACTACTAAAGACATTGTTAGGGACTCAGGCTGGTCCAACTCAATCATATATTCAAGGTCCAACAAAGGGAATGGATTTCCTTTTCTTGCTCTTCTGTTCTCTAATGTGTTTCAAATCTCACCTTTCAAATTTTTTTTCTCTCCCACTTTTCATATTAAAAATCCCTCCTATCTTTTCTTTTTATTCAAAAGGCTAAAGCTCATGTCATTGGAGAGAATATATCCCCATTTCAATAAGTGCATTTGTGAATTTTGATTGAGCAATCTTACTACTCCCAAGCTTAGGAATTGACCTAATGTTTTTCTTTATTTTTTGAGTATGGTATCTTTGCCTTGTCTTTATTTTTTCTTCTTTTTTCCATAGTGGTGTGGCCGTGTGGATTTGTATTCATGATTCTAGATGTTGATGTATTTTGAGAAACTTAAAAAAAAAATACCCATAAATTCCTTTTATTTTTTATTTATTATAAGCAACAAGTTTTATTAAAATAGTATAAAGATATTCAAACCGGTTACATCACAATTTTAAAATCAAATATTTAAATGAATACACTATATTAGATTACACCACTAATATAAAAAGAAAAATCAGATGATCTACCCCCAGTGCTTTGCTTGTAAAAGGGTATGGTGAGTATTTCAAATGTTTTTCATCAATCACCTCGCATCTTAAATTAATGCATTATATCCTATGTCGTCTCGTACTCTTTGGCACCATGTTTATCACAAAGTTAATCAAGTGACTCATTTTTTAAACATTGTTTAATTTGGTTTTGGAATTCTGCCAAGGCCGGTCCTAAGCCCGGGTAAAAGTAGAAGGTTGTGTTAGGCCACGACAACCAACGTAAAACTTCGTCAAATCTTTATGACATGCATCAAATTTAATTTGATTTCGGATTTTCTATCCTTACCGTCTTAGGAGGTTCACATATATTTCTTTTTTTATAAGTTTTTAATTTGTTTTCAGCATTTGACATGGTGTCTTTTAGGATGTACTTCACCTAACTCCACCATTTATATCACTGTTTTATGCGACATAGTGGAGAATGGTAGATATTCAGCATTCCCAGCTTGAATAAAAGAATATTGAATGGTTGTGGAAGCGGAGGCTTTGTAAAAAAATCTGCTTAACTTGATTTTGGATTTTCTATCCTTACCGTCTTAGGAAGTTCACATATATTTCTTTTCTTATAAGTTTTTAATTTGTTTTCAGCATTTGACTATTTTGTAAAAAAAAATAAAAAGCTTATCGTGGTCTCTATTTTAATTACTTAAAAAATTTATGGGTATATATTTTCCAGGTAAGGATTTTTGAAATAGTAATTTGAATTAGGTAGTGTGTGAGAACTTGAAAATTGATCATATGACAAAATTTCACCTGAACGAATGATATGTCCTCGTCACCATTCCAATGAACAACATTGTCGCAATCATGTCAGTTATTTGCATTCATCTGGTTCTGATTCTTGTACATATTGTTTTTGATGGGGGTTTCATTGAAATTGAAGCCCCGTTCATAAAGCTTTTTCTTTTATTGGATTCGGTAGAATTCCACATAGCTTACGATATCTGCTGTGACAGTAAGTACATAAAAGACATGACATTAGCTTGATTCTCTAAAAAATTTCCTTGTTTTTATCTGTCAATAAATTATATATTGTAGATATTATTGGAGATGTTTATAATGCATTGCCAACTACTGTTAAATTAATTAATATTTGATCCGGTTGGAGCAAGGAAGATAGTTTCCGAGTAAGATCCGTTGTGTAGACTTGTTCAAAAAAAAAGATCCGTTGTGTAGAGGGATTGATCTTGCCGTGGTCTATCGTGGATTCTTTTTCATCGGAGGAGTGTGGTGTACCTACATGTGCTCTAACGCCTTAGTAAGGGGTTTAAGAGATAGTGCGGCTCTAAATAGGGTTAGAAGTGTGTTATATGACCCAATGTTAAGCATGGGTACACACACACACATATAGGATAAATAGGGCTTTGGTTGTCAAGCTTTCACCTGGACAACTGTCCCAAGGGACATATGTGACCATCTAGATAGTCCTTAGCATTGGATCCGGACTGGACGGTCTGCATCTATTGCACCGGACCATTATCCAATGGAATTTAGGGTGTGTGCATCATATGGTATCACCCACTCTCAGGTTCTGGATCGGACCCGAGTTTAACCGGAATGTGCTTTTGTCTAGTCCAGAAAAATTCCTCCCCAAGCTATAGGCTGAGAGAGTCAGATTGTTGCTTGATAAAAGTCTCTTGGGGAACCCGTCTTTGGGAACTAGGGCTCCATTAAACTCCATGACTTAGACCTCATCGGGTTTCGTCGAACATGCTTTAGATGACCTAGCGAGGTTCTCGGTTCTTCCGTCTTCAGGGCTTCTTGGCCTGCTGTGGAGGGTGTCGCTTCAAACCTTTGTAGGTATGTACGAGCGATTCCTAAGGAGAACTTTTGGTTTTTTGTCTGATGGGCTTAGAAGTCTGTTATGGATGATATTGTTCCCTTTATGTCCGAATGGCCCGCTGTGAGGAGAGGTCTATTAACCTTCTCATTCTTTTGTTGACTTCTCTTTTTGCGATCGCTAGGGATCTAGCTTCTTTGCCTCGTGGGATTGACGGTCCAACGAAGGGTTGTCGCGACCCTCCCGGTGCTGGTATTTGTTGGAGATGGGTTTGTGGGACCCACTTCTCTCGATTGGTGCATCTTGTGCTTGCTCATGGACTAAACGCTCTTATGCCCCTCAGGCTTTTAGTGCATATTAGGTCCGCTTACAGGGGAAGTGGAGATGTCTCGTTCGTTCTGGGTGTTTGGCCAAGAGTTGTATACTTTATGCCACGTGTTAGTGGCTTCTGGTTTTCTGTCTAATCAACTTTCGTTTGTGAATTTCCCCAGAACAGGTGTTAGGCATTTTGATCGCGTCTCTTTGAGGCGCTTTTCTCATGTGGAATTGGCATTGTTGGATTGCCCCTTTTCAACTTCTAGCACTGGTAACTATTTGATCCTTTTTGGTTTCAAATGGTTTTCTGAAGCTATTTAAATGACGCTTGTTGTTTCTTTTATAATTTTTTGCATTATCTCATACTCCCTCGGTTTTTTACTTTCTCTAAGCGGTTTACAGGAATTGTCTTTATCATCCTCCTTCGCAATCCCTTTTTCAAGTAAGGTTCCTTCTCCTTTCCTCTTTTTACTTTTCTTTCAACATTTCTCTGTCTGCATGTTTGTTGCATCGCTTGGAGAAGGGTAGGGTTGGGCTTTTTGGGAGGAGAGCATTTCTTTAAATTTTGTACTAGATGCATGGTCTTCGTCAATTCGGGAGGGTTTTGACTCATGCCTTTGATATGTTCCGATGAATGAAGGGTACTTTAGCCTTCTTGATACCACTCTCATTTGTTCTTACTCATTTATGGATAAGTTCATATGATGCTTAGTGGGAGATGTGATGGTATTCTTCACTTTAATCCTAGATTTG
Source organism: Medicago sativa (assembly GCF_051527215.1). Classification (NCBI taxonomy): domain Eukaryota; kingdom Viridiplantae; phylum Streptophyta; class Magnoliopsida; order Fabales; family Fabaceae; genus Medicago; species Medicago sativa. Next base: position 27,852,122 of record NC_140749.1, on the reverse strand, counting down.
GTACTGGCGAGTGCATTACCAATAAATAGGAACTCTATTATATTTACTAGGACCTCCATTATCAAATATAAATATAAAGGGGATTCAGACAATCATAATCGTCTATCGTTATCATAATTAAATTTTAATTTACAAACCAACTATTATATAACCCCCCCCCCCCCCCCCCCCCCCACACACACACCCCACACACACAATTTACATTTCACTAAGCATTGATTAGCTGTCGAGTAAAAAAATTACACAATCCCTTTGAAGAAGAATCTTTATTTTTATTACTTTGACGATATTTTGGTACACTTGTCAAAAGATCACCACACATGACTCGCATACTCATCTAGTGGATTTGAGAAACAATCAGTATTCTTTTCTCAGTTGTCCTAACACTCGTTTAACCTTCTATTAGCTCAGAGATTTCCCTGCCTAAAGCTCAATCACCTATCTGCCGATGTGGACTAGCATGTTAATTATTTTTAGGTGTAAACAAAAACCAAAACTCACAATCACCCGAAACATACCTAAATTATAATGTTACTCCCTCCGTCTCACAATAATTGTCTATTTAGCATTTTTTCTTTTTCTCAAAATAATTGGCACTTTAGAATATCAATGCAACATTTATTATTTCTTTCATTATTATACCATTATTTATTGAATTTTATCCAACTTAACTATTCCACTAACTACAATTAATAAGGGTGTTTTGGTAAATGATACTAATTTTACCATCAAAACCAACACAATTAATCATTTTCTTAATAATCGTACATAAATCTTAAACAACTACTCCCTCCGTTTCAAAATGAGTGTCGTTTTAGGTGTTTACACACATATTAAGAAATGCAATGATTAAAAGAAAGAGAATGGTTATTTTACCAAATTATCCTTATTAACTATTGGTTAGTTTTAAAAGTAATATTTTGGAAGTAGTGTGCAGAGTATTAATTGGAGGGTAGAATTGAAAAGAAAAAGTTATTATTGCATTGGAAACTGAAAGTGACATTCATTTTGAAACAATTTTTTTTGGCTAAAGCGACACTCATTTTGAAACGGAGGGAGTATTATTTAGAGACGGAGGGAGTAAAATATTTTAGTCTTTTGAACTTCATTGGCTTCATTTTAATAATTTAAGAGGAGAGATCCATTGACTCCAAGAGTAAGTGTAAAGAGTTACTCCAAATCTCAGCCATTGGTTTGAATATTAATTAATGGTTGTGATTAATTGATATTAGTCTTCATTATTAGGTTTATTTACTCCATCTTCTTAACCAGCCAGGCACCAGTGATCTTACGATTGATTGAAACAAATTTCTGATTCAATCAATATTAATTCAATTTCCGCAAGACAAAAGTAAAATAATAATTTTGTGACATGACTAGTATATAAACTTTTTAGTCGTTTCAATAATATTACTTGATTTTGTACACAGATTGAAATGCAAATTTTGTTTTAACCCGCACCAATGAACTACCGAATCCAAATTCCTAAGTATAATATAAAGAGAAGGGATCTTTTTGATTGAATTCAATAGAAGATTGTTATTTTTTGTTCTAACCTCTAAAAGACTATGATGTCAATTGAATGATATTTTTATTTTATTCATAGGTGTGTATTTCGGGTTGATGGTATTCATAGGTGTGTATTGATGATTCTTTTACGTTGGTAGTTGCCAATACATGCTATGCACACTATTCAGTGCCTTTATTGTTTAGACAATGAATCAAAAATCCATCTCGCAGTAGCACTTACGTTAAGATTGTCTTCTCACTGGTGCCGGGCTGTTTAAGATGATGGAGTATATAAACCTAATAATGAGGACTAATAGCAATTAATCACAACCATTAATTAATATTAAAATCAATGGCTGAGATTTGGAGTAACTCTTTACACTTACTCTTGGAGTCAATGGATCCCTACTCATAATTTAATAACTTGGTTTTTGTTATAAATTCTCTCACGTGGAAATAATGTCGAGGGCACGTCTCCCAGCAAGAGTTTATTGTAGGTGTCTCTATTTTTAGGGAGTGGCTTCTCTCCTGTATAAATCTCTCCAGTGTAATGTCCACCATATATTGAGAAGGGAGAGGATTTGCACCTCTTTTATCAACTAAAAAGAGATAATCTAATTAAGGTTTTATCTTTTAGAGCAAAGCTACGGCAGCCAACCAATAGGGCAATGAAACAAAACTTTTAGATGCCACAACTGAGTAATATGGCATTTGGGGTTTTATCTTTGTTTTTTTTTACCAAATGGCATTTGGGTTGTTAGAAAATAAAAGGAGGAGGAATATTTTTTGGACAATAATTTTAGAGGAAGGAGAAGGAGGAATATTTTTTGGACAATAATTTTATTGGGTGTCAACTACACTATCAACTTTTAAATGTTCAAATAGCACCGCTTCTTAAAGAAATTTGGCATTTCGGTTGTTGGAATATGGAATCTACAACTGAGTAATGATACTTGCACAATCATTTTATCACAATTTTTGAGATAGCCTTCTTCTTCTCTCTTCTTTTTGATAAAAAACAATATAGAGAGAAAGATGAGGATAGAGGTTAAGAATACATTGAGAGTATGAGAGAGATGTCCATAACTTGTCCTAACATGATTATACAAATATCATTTTTCATAATAAAAAACAAACTGTTCAGGAGAACTTAAATTTGATTCATGGGTGGAATAATTTTTTGCGAGACTTTACTTACCTCCACACTGAACTCTAGATTACTAGGATCCATTTCTCTTGAGAACATTAGAATTAACACACACACAAAAAAAAAAAAATCAAAAGCAAACTCACTTCAATATTGGGACGAATTTGTGATTTACCACAATAATATTGGCGGCTAAAAGATCGATCAGATATATGAGTATCATATTCATTGGATAATACACACATTTATAAGGGATTGACATCATGGTGTCAAACTTAATAATACGACACTTCAGATAATTTTTTTTTGGATAATTGTATTACAAAATTTACCGTTGGATTAAAAGATAATATATCATAGATCATGTCTACAAAATATGACATTAATCAAAAATAATTTGATATGTCAATAAGATACATCAAAATCAACTCATTTTTTAATAGTTCATAAAAAGTTAATTTTGATCTATCTCATTGTCATATCAAATTATTTATGATTAATGCTATATTTTATATACATGATTTATATTATAATATGTTTCAATCAAACGGTTGATTTTGTAAAACGATTATTCAATATAGAATTATCAGAGGTGTCATATATTAAATTTGACATTGTGGTGTCAATCGAATGTGTGTGTGTGTGTAGACATGATGAGAGAGGGCGAGAGTCATACAAGAGTGGATGTAATAAGCTCTTGTGAATTGGATTCACCTTTCTTGCCGACCTTAGAAACAGCCTTTTTGTAGGTCAAGTAAGTGAATGTGTATGACTTTTATGAAATTGAGCTAGCTCATACTTACCTCCTTCTACCCATTTGAAAACAATATTTGCATTGCATCATTCTCTTGTAAGACTTCTTCTAGATTTGATAGTTACTTCACTATGCTCTTTATCTTTTTTCATATCTAGTAAATAATCTTCTTTGGAGCAAATAAAATATTTTCAACGTTTCACACAGTTTTTATCTCTAGTTTCTGATGATGAACGCACACTAAACCTGACACTATGTGCAAAGTTTTCGTAATATTCTTTACCTTCTTCTAATGTATCAAATAGTTGTTCAACCTTAAGCTTCAATTCGTCATCATAGTTCGGCACCGAATCGTTTTCCGATGGTAACTTGTTGCTGCTCATGTCTAAACAAAAATAAATTAAAAAGTTAATGAAAGAGATAAATGTAAGAGGAGGAATAAACTAGGAACAATGGATGGTTGAAAAAACTAAATATGAAACATTTAGTGATTTTGCATAAAAAAATTGGTTGGAAAGGTACAAGTTCTGATTTTTTCCGTAATTTTTTTTTATTATAAACAAGGAACAAATGGTGCTTCCAAGCAATCGGTGCTTCCAAATAAGGGAAGAGGAAACTAATGAATCTAAGAGAAGAAACAAGGAACAAAAATTATGATACATGCGATGTCTCTATCTTCCTGCTGCACTGTTGATGTTGTGAATGAGAATGATGTGCCTTTCTGGAAACAAGGAACAAATGGTGATGATATCAGCCAAAGCATTTACGTTGAGTGCAGATAGGAAGATGGAATAAGAAATGTTTCATGGGAAAAAGAAAGAAGCACACTTATAGTGAGAGGTTTGGGAAGAGAGTCAAAGTGACTCATTAAACTTCTCTTTTAATCACAACGATCTAAGTTAATTTAATGGTCACTATCTCTCATTTTAAAAAGGAGTAAACTATTAAATTAGTCTCTGTCTTTGTACCAAATTCTCAAATTGGTCCCTGACTCTATTAATAACTCAAAACGGTTTCTGTCTTTGTCAAACGTTTTTCATATTGATTCATGACTCTATTAGTTGTTTTGTATTTTGAGTGTTATGGCTCAATGTCTTTTGGATATTATTTAGTGGTTAATGACATAATGTTTTTTGGATCTTATTTGGTAATACAAAACAACTAATAAAGTCGGGGACCAATCTGAGAAACGTTTAACAAAGACAAAGACCATTTTGAGTTATTAATAGAGTCAGAGACCAATTTGAGAATTTGGTACAAAGACAGAGACCAATTTGATGATTTACTCTTTTAAAAAGTCTTACACACATAGGGTTGTTAACTTACTTCCACCCCAAAATATGAAGGAGCAAATTAACAAGCTTACTCTCATTTGCTCTTTACTAACATCAATTCTATCTATTTAAGTTATATTATTGGTAAAGGATAAATTTATAGACTTCTTTTTATTTTATTTTTTAAAACAAAAAACATGTTTTCTTCATTTTTTTTGAGAGGATGTTTCCTTAATATTTGTTGTGTACTAAAATACTCTGTTTTTTTTTTTTTTTGCAAAAAATAACTTAGTTAATGCTTTTAACATAATAAAATTATCAAAAAAAAAAAACATATTACACAACAAGTAATAGAAGAATAAAATATAATTTAAGTCCTTCGATTGATATTAATCCATCAAACAACTCTCTCACTTCCTTTAAAATTAAAAGAGCGAATGATAATTCAAAGATTATCTTGATGGATTGAAAATAATTTAAATTTATATATTTTTAATGTTTATGGATTAAATTTGTTAGAGAATAGTATTTTATGGATTAAATTGGAGAGAGAATGATAGTTTAAGAATTAAATGATCTATTTGAAATTGTTATGTCAAAGTATCATATGATATTTTAGTTTATGTTTTTAGTTATTTTATTCTCATTTGAAGACAAATAAGAGGTCATTTAAAAGAGTTGTTCATGGTTTGAGGAACACTTTTTTATTGTTTTCATTCGATTCATTGTAATTCATTTTATCTTAAATCATACAACTACATAGGTGTTTTGACTTTTGAGTCTTTTTATTGCTAAATCATGTAATTCGGCAAAGCAAGACACCACATGAAAGATCAAGAGATATGAAGAATGAAGATCAATGGTTCTTAGAAGGTTTTTAAAGACAATACAATTTGGGGAAAATTCATCCCAAGTTTCAAGGCATTTCAAGATGAAAGAACGCTCAAAAAAGGACGAAAAACAACAAAATTCATATTTCGGCTACTACCTCATGCGCCCATGCGCATGAGCCATGTGCCTCTGTGCTTTTGTGCGGGCAAAATGCAGTTTTAGCTTGTTTTTCAAGCTTGATCGGAGGAAAAAACACAGTTCTCATCTCTTAATCACCAAGTAATGAAGACTATAAATACAGACCATTGGACACACTTTTATTCATTCAAAAAATTTGTGATACAAAGCAAGGGTCAAGCATCAGAGCTTCAAGGCAAAGGGTTTTCTCCTCCTCTTGTTCTCTCTATGATATGTTTTTCTCTTGTTTTGTAAACATATCGGTATGTGTAACTAAACCTCTATTAATTAGGGTTCCACGATGAACCTCTACTTCTTTGTTGGATTCAACTAATAAAGTTTTCTATTCAGTTGCCTGATTAAATTTGTATATGTTATATTCTCAATGCTTTTATACTAGTGGTTAACCTAATCAATAGCTAAGGTATATGACTGATTATCCTGCCGATGCCCGAACAAGAACAATAGTAAATTCCTTATTTCCAAAATTAATCTATATTAATCAAATATAAGTATGACTGTTAGGGTTATGATTCATCTTTAAGGGAAGTCGGAAGTATAGCCCTTGTGAAGGCACAAACACTCAAACTTTCCACCGTTACATCACGAGGTCATATCACAACTTTCGTTTATCAAGACAAGGTCATGACTAATAATAAACCGAGTTAATTCCAACAAAGAAGCTAGAGGGGATTCAAGGATACCCTAATCGATGTTAAAAATCTGAATCAAACAACTTAATCACGCATTGTGCTATACAATTCAAAACTTGTAAACCATAAACTCTCTTTACTGCTTTTATAAACAAGTAAATTTTGTTAATTGCTAAGATGAACGGTAATCTCTACGGAGACGATAACTTACTTCTTTATTACTTGTTTTGATTTGGTGCACTTGTCAATTTGTCCATCGAGGCCCAAAAATTGTTGGATGAAGCCATATGCAGCAAAATGTAAGAATTTTGCTCTCCACCCAGCACGTTTTGCTCGCACCCTGCAGCCATGCCAAAATTGCCCTTGCGCATGTTAACTAACGCAAGTGTAATACTATGCGTTAGTTAAGTAACGTTGCGTGACTTAAGATGCGCAAGTGTAAAACTCTGCGTGAGTTAACTCACGCTAGTTCATAATTCCAAAAGGACAATCACGTTTTTATTGCTGCCTAGCCAAAATGCATTTCAATCCAAAATCAGAAGTTGGCCAGGTTGCATTCAATGAAAAAGAAGATGGATGAGGTGGAGTTTTGGACAAACAACACATGTTAAGGAATTTCCACTTGTTCAGCCGAGAGTTGCTTGCTGCATGGTATAATCACAGGTGTTTATACTAGATAAAATTCTCTTATATGAACTAGTGGATAGAACAAGGTTGCTTGCTGCATGGTATAGCATATATAGCAATTACACATAAAGCACTACTAGCTGCCAAATGAATAAGATGGAGAAAATTCACATTTTCCCTAGCGTGAGTTAACTCACGCTGGGTTTATAACCTGCGTGAGTTAACTTGCGCAGCGTGAGTTAACGTGCGCAAGGGTAAATTTGGCATGGCTGCAGGGTGCGAGCAAAATGTGCTGGGTGGAGAGCAAAATTCAAAATGTAATTTGTCCATCATGCTCCAATTGCTAAGAGGAAAACTGCATACCCAAAAATTGTTGGATGAAGCCATATGCAGCAAAATGTAATTTGTCCATCATAATGCTCCAATTGCTAAGAGGAAAACTGCATAATAAGAATTGCTAAGAGGAAAACTGCATAATAAGATTATGGTAGAAAGAGATTATTTTGCATTTTTTTTAGTTTAATATAAAAAAAATCTTATATTTTTGAACTTTTTGTCAATTAATTTGTAGTCAATTTATGAATGCAAGATGAATTTTTGGAAACAAGAATCTTAAAGATCCTCCTTTTCCACGACACGGTTGTGTTGTCAATATTAACATCTCTAAGAAAATTGGGAATGTCAAATGCACTATAAAAAGAAGCTAGTTAATGATTTGATCTAAGAAATCAATTTGTTAGATAAAGAAAACTAAACAGAGGAAATGAATCAGGTTTTAAGTAATGGTGATGATCCGGACTAAGATCCAGGTCATCCGAAAACTAGACGCTTGACAGACAATATCGTGGACACACCTTAAATTCCACTGGATTGTGATCTGGACCGTTCAGTCCGGATCCAATATTGTGATTATCACCAAATCATTACAAGTGTCCCTTGAGGACTCCTGTCAGGCGAAGGCCTACCAACCAAAAATCTTGCTCATTCCTTATAAATTAATACTAATGTACAATGTTGGTCAGATATCTCTCTCTTTACCATATGTTTACCTCACTCTCTTGATCATTCACTGACTTGAGCGTTGGAGCACGTGTACACCACCCCATCCGATGGAGAAGGACTCACGACTAGGGGTGGGAATAGGCTAGGTCGAGTTAGGTTTTGCAAGGTCTGAGCCTGACCTACCAATTTTTTTTAAGGGTAGGCCTGAGTCTGACCTTCTGAACGCTTGATACGACCTGTTAGCCTGTTTAAAAGTCTGTTTCATAAGAACATCTTTAAATAAGCAATGTGATCTAAGTTTAAATAGACTGGCGAACCAATATATAAATTAGATTAAACTCTATTTTGATAATTAGTATAAGTTTTTAGAGAATTTGACTATAAATTGTATCATATAACAATTCTAGGTTGTAATAATACGTTTAAATATGCAAAAAATTAATGTATACTAATAAGCTTAAATTACTGAAAAAGTTATCAAATTTTTATTTTAATTCAAAGTACAAAATATAATATAATAATAAGAAATAATATTCATTCCTTCAAAAAAAAAAGAAATAATATTCATATTTACTTGAATAGGCCGACTTAATAGGCCTAAGAGGCTTTTTGAATGGCATGTGACCTGGCCTTTTAAGCTAAATAGGCTTCTAAAAAAGCCTAGGTCTTCCTATTTAAGAAAAAAGTATGGCCTGACCTGGTCTGTCGTAGACCCCTGTAGACCGACCTGACCTATTCCCATCCTACTCACGATGGAGTACGATGGATTCCTCCCTCTTCGCAGTAACAATCAATCCTCATACCATCTTCCTTATCTTCGAAAGGATTATTGCCTAAGCCAAATTCACCTGCTCATGTTTCAAATTCAATGCCAAATTTTGAAGAGGACTTTCCGGTCAATGGGCAGATATGGTCAATCCCCTAAACTAAATCATATGTTACAATTTGTTGAATATTGTTTAAGGTAATTACACGTTAGTTATGATATGAAGAAAATTGGTTATAATTAACTAACTTAGTTAAAATCAACTAGTTTGAGTTAAAGGGTTAAAAGAGTTGAAAGTCTTGAATTCAAACTGAATGAAGGAGAAAAAGCTAATCTAGTGCAGCTCAGTTTGTAGCTCCATGAACATTGATGTGCAAAGATCGAAATTTGAACTCCGAATTTCCCACTTCTCCACAGTTATATACGAGTCTAGTCACCAAGTTATTTGGCCCAAAACACTTATCTAACAACTGGTTACTAATACCAACCATTTAAGTAAAAAGTTATGTTTCTCTATTCACTCAATTATACCATTTTGCCTAATTCTGATGATATCACAATGCATCATGATATGAAAATCCTTTTAAAGTTTTGCAAAGGAATCTGGAGGTAGAAAATAATTCACACTTATGATTTCTACGTACAATTGGAAGAAACTAAAAAGAGGAAAAATTATATACTTCAAATTGTGATTGTGATTGATTGAAAATCATTTATTGGAAGGCTAGGGGTCTAGTCCAGCCATATCTGCTCTAGACAAGCAATTTGTTGAACTAACAAGCTTACTTAAATACTTCTTTGGTGTTACCCAGGTTTGGTGGGTTTTAATTCTATCTTCTCTCTCTAATGCGTGCCAACAAAAATTTTAGTCAGTTGTCTGACCTAATGTCCTGCAGTCGGAAAATCGTCACATTCACACTATGATCGTTGAATCAAAATCGGACAGTCTGAATTTTAAGATTAGTAGTTTTCACTTTTTTTTCAAAATAAAAATTTATATAGAAATTTGGATCGTCCAATCTCGATTCAACGGTGTTAGATTAGGTGACCACGTGAATGCGACGACAAATGCTCACTGCCAATCCAATTTTGAATGGTAGTGGTTAGCCAAGATGGCAGGCAGTCCCTGACTTTAGTTTGAGTTATGAAATTTTTTTTTTTTTTTTTTTGAAAGATGAATTATGAAATTCTTAAATTTGACTGTTCAATGTAATTAAATTCAAACTTGACTTTTTTGTATTCAAGTCAAAATTCAAACTTGACTTTATTCTAATGTTACCATTATTGAAATTGAAATTACACTAATATTGACCAGTTGATGGAAGTCAGGAAAAAACAGTCTCTGTAAGTGGTCAGCAATTTCAGAAGTGTGTATTTATTTACGGCTCATTTCGAGTGGAAATTTTGGAAGAATTTGAGACGGTTGAGTCTATATTTAATATATGAGTTTTTTAACAAATTTGAAAGAATAACATATGATCATATAATAATTAAATTACACTGGATTAACCATAACATTATTGGAATGAGTCATAAAGTATGGCTTCATTTATGTATTATTTTAATTCTTAGCAACTTGGTCATGCAAGTGGCCATAGATTTAGTCACACCTCAAGAAAATGCAGGATCCAATGGTAACTTTTTTTTACCCCCAAAAGAAAAAGCATGAGTTTTGTATCATTGTAAATGCTTAAGTGATGCCAATGGATCATTTCATCACCTTCATACAGAAACTTAACTGTCTCACTAGATTGAGTTATAACTAGAAATGACACCTTAATGTTAAGCACTTACAGATTACAATCCTTGCAAATAGGAAGTGAAAATTTTCTACTCTTCAACATCTACCATACAAGCAAATAAATTCTACAATAAAGATTGATTTCATAGAGCTTTGTTTACAATGCCTGATTCAATACCGTCTAAAGTCTAAAACCTAATGCGAGTGTCTCGCAAATTCTAGCCAAATACATCTAGGAATCCTAAACTAGGCCTCTAGAACGTTAATCATGGATCTATTATGAGAAACCTTGCAACTATGTTGAAGAGTCACTAATGTACAAGTAACTATTAGAGGGATGTTAAAATATTGCAATGCATGATGATGGTGCTTGCTTCATGTGCTATATGATTTCTCCATGCTACCATCCATGCATCTACCATTGACAAACTGATTTAGAGTCTTAACAGTAAAACATTACTCTCTTCACATTTTCCTTCAGTGCTGGCAATGGCTTGACACCGCAATCTCCGGCTGCACGCGTTGTCTTGGAACCACGACCATTGGTGGAACCAGTCTCCTGAAGGTCTGGCTCCGTGTAGAAACGTGCTCGAAATGCTGCTAAATGTGCGTAATATGCTGGAGGAACTGCACAACACAACCAAAAGGTTCATTAAATTGTGCAAGATGGAGCTTCAAACATAATGTCAAAACAAAAGAGATAGCTAGAAGCCAAAACAATATTTAGAACATTAACAATATTTAGAACATTAAACTGTTCATGCTTCAGATACTAGAAATATGGCTATGGAATCGGCTTAAGGAGTACTCCCTCGGGACAAACGGAAAAAGTTCATGTATCTGATACATATTAGGATTAAACATGCCAGTTCAGAGTAGTACAATTAAAATACCAACACATTATCAAAATAGGCTTACCAACAGATACGGAGCGTGTACACCTGGCATATGTATAACAGAGATTGTTTGTCAAAGACTGAATTCCATCCGCTGTGAAGTTGTTTTCATCCCATAGAACATGATAATGCGCTGGACGGCTTGTACCCTGCACGATAATAGAATGTAAGAAACCATAAGTATTGCTTTGCACTCATTCTTAAACATCTTAATACAAGTCAACTAAGAATAATGCTAGCAACACTCATTTTAACAAACTCTTTCTAACCCTCACTCTCTTTTAGGGTAAAAAATATGCGTCCTTCCACCACTTTATGTGGGACCCGAGAAGGAATGCTAAAACAGATTGGCCTTTCATATTATATGGCCAACTTAGAGAGATTAAAGGTTAAATACTTCAAACAAATCTCTTTTATTCATCTTGTAGCAATCATGTATCAGTAAACAAAACTAATGAGGAAAAGGAGAAAACGCTATTTTTTACCTGGATGCCAGCGTGACTGCAGAGATAAAAATCAAACTCTGTTGGATGACAAATTTTGGTATCAACAACAGTTCCTGAAAGCATATTAAAAGCACGAAAAAAATCAATCATAATAGACAATTTTTCAAAAAAAAAGAGAGCTCATAAATTCATATGCGTGTATAACCAATTCGAGAACATTCAACATACCAGGCAGTATATTTCCACTCCGATCAGTACTGTTTCTGTCCCTGTGGTTGTTTGCAAATAACCGAGTATGATGTCTTTTTTGCACAACTATGAAAGTTACTGGAGGTTGATAGTTTGGCTCCAAAGAAGCACATGCCTTCATAAACAACATATCAATTATTGAAAGACCAACTACAAGTCTACAACATACAAATAGAGTAAGAGTGATTAAACAGTTCTAACCTTCCGAATCGCATCCAACTCGTAGAGTAGAACTTGGTAAAACTGTCCTTCACTTACACCATCCCTGTACAAAATGTCCAATTAGATCTCATCATTTAGATATTTTCCTCGGTGCAACATTGTCATATACTCACTGGTACCGTCTGTTACCAAATTTAGAAAAATAAATCTCATTCTAACCCTTCATTTTTTTATCAATCACAATTTAAAGATACACACCTGTAGAATATAATCCTTTGTGGCTTCTGTCCTGTTGCCCTTCTAAACGAAACCAACAAATCCCTGCACAAACAGGACACAAATTAAAATGGTATTACTAAAATTCATATAAAACAACAAAGAGCGAAAACGAGGATTACAAAAGAGGAAGTCGTTTCTATTATTACCGTATCATGCCACCACTAACAACACCACGAACAGGGTCGTGCCATGTTTTGTACAAATCTTGTATAAGCTCTTGTCTTTGAGGTTGTGCACAAACTAAACCTGCATACTTTGTAACTTCAGGCCAATCTTGGGACGCTACAACCTATACATTCGGCAATAGATATCAGTATCGAAACCCTTCATAATCATTGCAATATCATGAAGAAGAAAAAAAAGATAGTAGATTATATAAAACCATACAGCTGCTATTGAGGGGCTGGAGTCTTCCCCATTTTCAGGGTGTGTAACATCTGCGCCAAATATTATTGTCGGTATGTCACTAACCAATGGTATTCTGCAGCTTACGGCATCAACAAGAACGGTGTTTCTACCCCCCATCTGCATCAATAAGACGGAAAATGATCACTAACTACTTGATCGGAAAGTGTCGTTAAATGTAATTGAGCTTTGAGAGCAAACAAACCTTAACGTTGATCTTCAGAGACACATTGGCCAAGTATTGCTTAGTGATCTTAAAGACATGCTTTGTTAGACAACATTGAGAAATTAAACCAAGGTCGGTCTCACAAATACGCTTGAGATCACCTGAAAACAAAACAGATTTATACAAAATCATGAATATTTAGAATTTGAACTCAAACACGTTGTTATTTAGTCAAATGAAGCAAAAAGAAAGTTCTATTTATATATTTCAACCAATGTAGCTTACCATAGAGAGATCCATTGTTGTCAGGCAATATCACTAACAAAAGCTCCAATTCCTTTCCCTTGGTTTTGTTTGACGACACATGGTAAACATGCTTCAAAGCTTTCTCCACCTGCTCGGGTTTGGCATTGTAGATCGGGATAACAGGCTCCAGATTAAATTCCTACAGCCACAAAAAATAAAAACATCATGAACCAGCGTAAAAATTTTCTGCATTTCAAACACAAGAAATAGAAAAGATGGGAAACTACCATGCCAGAGACTTGACACATTTGCGCAAGCTCGTTACAAAAAGTACGAGCAACGCTATCCTGCACGCCTCGTGAAAAATTTATGCACGCCCAGCGGCTAACAGTCATTCCATTAATCATTTTCTGCATGGTTCGAGTATAACAACACAAAAATACCAGCATTAAAAGCCATCACATAAAAACTGGGTTAAAAACCAGAAAAACACATACATAAGAATTTCAGAAATCAAACTGTATGCAATACCTTGTTCATCATATTCCACTGGCCAACTTGGGGTAAACAATTTTTTTCTTTCCCACTCTCATGATATTTAAGCTGCGAAAAAATTAATAAAGATCAATGAATAATAATTGGAAAAAAAAAAAAATAGATTGTACTTTAGGCATATAACATCTTTTGGAGAAGTGAACTACCCAAGGAGCAGGAAGAATTCGTGCTTCGACCGAAGCTAACTTCTCACTGACTTTAATCCCAAATTCCTTTGCATAAGGATCTTGATCATAAGCGTTATGCTGAACTGTCTGCTTGTAAGCAAAATTGAATTATTGATATGAAGGACAAACATTAACATATAGTTGAATGTATTTTATTAGTTACAACTCATAAAAAAACTTAGTCAAATGCAAACACCAATAATTACCCGTAAAATGTCATTTTCTCGATCACGAGGTCTCTGGCATGTGACTTTCAAGAGAGAAGTAATTTGCTTTTCATTCAACCTTTTAGTATATCGTTGCCCCTCGACAATTTTACAGGCCTGAGCAACCAGAGACATGTAAGAATAATAAAAAAAAAATATGAACAAGAAGAGCAGTAACATCAACCGCATGAAAAATTTCACTACCTCCATAGGTAAATAGTTTGCTTTCTTTTGATTTCCACCAACTTGAAGGCAAGGAAGGTGTGTATGTTTAATAGTGAAACCATACATTTCTTGGAAGTATTCAACCACTGATTTCATAGTCGAGTTCTCGTCAACGGGAAACCTAAAAGAGATACATTAGTGGAAAACCATTAGAACTTACTATATTGCAATAGTTAGAAGACTAGAAGAAAAACAATTACTTACACAAGTTCTCTTGTTGGTTGAGAAGTTATGCCGGAAACACGATACTTTCTTCTAACACTCCCTCTGTGTGTTACTTCAACTTTAACTCCTCTAAGGGATTTCTTAATCTGTTAGACATGTTACAGTAGCTTTGTAAATTTGTAGTTTTAAGACAGCACACGTATATTATCATTTGACGCACGTATATTATCTGTTAGACATGTTACAGTAGCTTTGTAAATTTAAACCATGTTTGGAATTTGGATAAACAGTTTAATAACGTGTTTATAGCAGAAGCGCTTATCATATAATTCTTTATGTATAAGCTATTTATATAAAAATAATAATAATAAAAAATATATATATAACATACAGTCGTATTATTTTCATATAAGCTATAAGTTTCTTTTTCATAAGATACTTCGTAGAGCTAATTAAAATCAGCTAAAATAGTGTATATGTCATGAGTTATTTTCATAAGCTTTTCGAAACAATCGCACAAGTTTTATGCATTAGATAAGCTCAGATAAACCAAGTCAAGCAGGCCCTTGTTCACAAAATCAAGTACCTTGATGCGGTCTGCATCAGACAACTGCCTTGACAGCACATCTTTTCCTAATAGCTGGCCAACAAACTCCACCACCGGAAGAGGTTCAATGAACGCAGCAGAAGCCATATCTATGGAATACGACAAAAGAATGAAGATAAATTAAATGTTAAACTGCATTTTCATAGAAAATGATTTAGGCAATGAGTAATATACCGATATTGAGGGAAAGGCCCATCTGAGTAGGCCTTATGCTTTGGTAAAATCCACACCACGACTCCAATCCTTCTCCGAGCCTTTGTGGTGCTCTAATATCAGGTGAATAAAATGACCTCCCAATGGGACAAAACCTTTAGGAAATGAAACTTTTCATTAGATAAGACGATAATTGCAAGTTTCAGCGGTTGCAAATGTTTGCTCATATTTATTTAGTAAAGCTACCTCTTCGACGCTAGCTCTCTTAGTACGATGTCAAGAATTTGTATTGCCTCCTGTGGAGCATCAGCACGCTTTCCGGCTAGAAATTGTCCCAAGTGATGCAAGTTAGCTCTTGCAACAAACTTGATCACCACTTTGTATTCTCTTTCCCTTCTGAAAAATGATTAGTATTTGTATCAGTTTAAACTTAACTTGGCTCAAACAAATCAAAAAAAATAAATAAAATAATCTAAGGTTGTCATGATTGTGTATCAAAGCCAAATGAAAGTATTGCATTATTGTGTTTATATTCTTTATGTTTATAGTGTACATATGCAATAAATCTTACTTGGGGCCATTAATTCCATCCTCTTCTTCGATAAGCTTAATCTTAAACTCTCTCCAGGAAAAGGGAAGAACTCCTGCTGTGTAAAGACTTTTCCTGCCATCATATGCTGGAAGCCTCATGCCAAGGTCAGATTCTTTGTACAGCCTCACAAGTTCTGCTATGATAGACCTGTTTACGGCTTTCGAAGACACTTCCGGAGTAATAGTTACCTGCGAAATACAGAAACAGATAATGGTATTAAAGCAAAGGCATCAACAATAATAACAAAGCCTTTGTGAAATGATTTTTAAACAACCAAATTAAGACAACTTTTTAAGTGGTTATTGTAATTCAAATATATGGTTATTGGATACATCGGTTGTCGAAACTCGTTAATCACAAATTTGGATGTGGTTAACCATAATTTTTAGAAGTTCAACTTTATCCAGATTTGAGCACCAGAAAATTATGGTTAATCACAATTTAAATTTTTGGTTAATGAGTTTTGACACCTGGTATATCAATAACCATCTACCGGACACAATTAACCACCTATTTGAATTGTGTTAACGACTTCAAAAGTTGTCGAAAAAGGTTGTCTAAATTTTGTTGTTAAACAACACAACTAAAAGCCTTGAGGCAAAATAAGGAGTCATAAATATTACTAAGAAAAATGACTGCAAAAACAGAACCTCATTTATTTCATTCTGCAATTCAACCAAACTATAAGAGGAAATTAAGGGATAAACTTAAATACTTCCATAAAAGGTGTGTTGTGTGAGTCACTAAGAAAACCAAACTATATTGTTTTTGCAGAAAGCTAGAACTAGAGTAATAAAGACTATACAAAGAAGCTTACATCATATTGGTTCAAGTCCTTGTCTGGTAATTCTGCAAAGAAGTGGTTAGCTTTAACAATGCATTTTGTACCAGCTTGTCCATAACCTGGCCTTTGAGCAAAACTCAAAGACTTGCTTGAAGTAGGAAAACTCATTTCAACATCACTAGAGACTATGCTTCCATTTTCAACAACATGGCCATTTTCATTGCTCTTCACAACAGTACAAGGTCCACAACTTGGTCTCATCAAAACATCAACTTGATCAGATTTTCTACCATTTCTACTCCTTCTTCTTCCACCACTCTTTGCTTGAGATGGTGAAGTTTGGTTTTGTTGTTCTTGTGACATGACTAATGGTGGACCTTTACCATTCTGAACAGCTTTAGTAACCTTCTTAGCTTGACTCATAGTGTTTTGTTGATGAGGTTTGATCACAAGGTGTTGTTCTGAACTCTCTTTCATTTGCCTTAAAGGCATGTTGAAATTTTTCTGAGTTCTTTGCAGGAATAGATAGATATATAGATTATATATATATTCACCAATCAAAGGTGACTATAGTGACAAGAAGTTTCAGAAAATAACCAGTTTTTCACGTTTAGTTTTAGCCTATAACTGCAAAATAGTGAAAATTACTTCAGCTGAGAATACATAAACAAAGATGGAAAATATAGGTAAGAGGACAAATGAGAAGTTATTATTGCTATAAAGTGAAAAAGCAAAAGATTCAATTATGAGTTATTGTGCTAATACATAAAAGATAAAAATGGTATGGAGTGAATGTGTAAAGTAAAGGAAACTGTTTAAGAATACATAAAAAAAACATTACTATTCCTTTGTAAAAACTGAAAATCCTACAAGTTACCATTTTTTCAGCAAGCAAAACCCAAAATAGTGATGGAAGTTGAACTTGAACCATGAAACTAACTAAAGAAGACAAAACAACTAAAAAGATGAAATTTTTATGACATTTTCATATACCCTTTTGATTGAAGTTTCAAACAACAACCAGAAAACAAGGAAATCTCATTGTAAATTTGAACCTCAAAATCATGGCTTTTAATTAGTAACATAGACATGAAATGTCACAACCAAAAATAAGACAAACATAAAAAAAACAATTTTTTTTTTAGGATTTTGAAGTGAAGAGATTAATACTAATTGTTAATAAAATGTGATTAAGAGAAAAATGGGAAAACCCAGAAAAATGGAATGACCCAGAAGAGAAAACCAGCTTCTTAGGCCTGTCCCCTACCAAAGAATGAAAATCAATAAACACAACAACCACATAAAAAACATTAAAATAAACATTGGGATAAAAAAAACACTAAATGTGAAACCAAGTTTGAAGAGAATAAAACAACCACAAAAAAACAAAAATCAAGAACAAAACATCCTAAGTAAAGGAATAAACATTGAAAAGGGTAACAAAATCACTGTCTACTAGAACATATCTACACAACAAAAAAAATAAAAAAATAATAAGTGATTAATGCTTAAGCAAGTAAATCAAAATGCTATATATATTCCAAAAAAAATTATATATTTATTAAATGCCTTGAAGTGTAAACAAAGTCAAAAAAACAGAAAAATGAAAACTCACTCACCTACCTATATAGTTATTATTACATGAAAATGAAAAAATAAAGACAAAATATAAAAAACAAAACTTGAACTTACCCTTATGCTTATATCTAGCTAGGAAAGCAGTTAACACATGTGAAAGCATTGAGAGAGTGAAAATGGAAGAAGGGTGAATGAGCAATGAAAGAAAAATGGGGTGTGTTTTGAAGGGAGTGGTGAAGATGAAGAAAGGAAAATGATGATGGTGATGAATCTTATACACGCATGCAAAAGAGGTTTTGGTGTTTTCTTTATCACGTGTAAAAGGCTTTGTGTCTGTCTTTTTTTACTTTGCTTTTTTGATTAGTTGTGAACTGTGTTTAACTCTTATATTTATGCAACAGAGAAAAAAAAACAAGGAAAAAATAAAGGAAAAATGGGAAAAAAATTAATGTTCCTAGAGAGAGAAAAAGAGAGAGAGAAAGATGAGTCCAAAAGATGTACTGAGGATTATAAAAGCAATCATACAAGAAAGAAGAATAATTCGAACTTGCAGTCATCTCTATTGCAGGCTTCTGCTATTTGTGTTTCCTTTTTCTTTCATCAATTTCTTTTCATAATAATCAAAATTCAAATTTTGGTCACATGCATCTGAAATTTTTTAGTTCGTCACAGTTATTTAGACATTCAATTTAAACGATCTCACACTTGTGTGAGAAAAGTTAGAAAGAAAAAATAATGTGTTTTAAAAATAATTAAAAGATATGTACTTTTTTGTATGTCCAAATATTTGTGATTATGCAAAACTTTCTTCATATACATCACTTGTTCATAACATTAGTCACTTTGCAAAATGTTACAAGAATTATATATAATTGGGAGTGTCTTTCAAAAAACAAGTATATATATAATTAATTTATTGATTATATATATTATGACTGACTTTATATTATTATCATTAATAAGAAAATAGAAAGTACAAGTGTTAGGTTTAAGTATGAGTAATTAGTCATACATCGATTATGAATAGATAAAATATTGGATAAATAAATAATTAACATGTATAACCTGCTTTTACTCCAACTTGTGACATGCGATAGGGGGTCCTCTCTCCCCTTATCTTTTTGTGATTTGTATAGAGTTTTTGTCCCATGATATTTTGAAGGCAGTGGAGTTGAATCATTGGAAGCTGGTGAGCATATCTTGCAATAGGCTGATTCTATCCGATTTATTTTTTGCGAATGATGTTCTTCTGTTTATTAAGGCTGCGAGATCTCAGGCTATTATGGTGGAAGGGATTTTGACAAATTTTGCAAATATGTCGAAGTTGAAAGTTAATATTTCAAAATCGAAAGCTTTCTTCTTAGCTACCACCAGAAGAAGTAAGATTGAATCGATGGTTGCAACAACTGGAATTGGCAAACCTTTTCGTTGGAAAAGTATTCGACACTAGTTTCGTCAGTGTTGCCTCAATTCCCAGCTATTACAAGCAGATTGCTCGGTTACCCTCTCCTATTTATGAGCACATAAATAAGTATGTGTGCAATTTTTTGTGGAAGGGGGACAAGGATAAGGGTGTCCATCTTCTGGGATGGGATAAGATCACTAGGTCGCGGAAAGTTGGTGGTTTGGGTAATCGAAGGGCTCATGAATCAAATACGGCTATGCTGGGAAAGCTGGTTTGGGACATTTATTGTAACTCAGATAAGTTTGGTGATAAGTTCTGTCTTGATATGCCCATAACTTAAGGTTCCACTGTGTGGCAATCTATTATGAAAGCAAAGGCAACACTTCAAAATGGGTTCGACTATAGACTGGAGATGGGTCTTCTTCCTTTTGTATGGGCCATGGACTAAATTCGAGAAGTTGCGTGAACTTGTTTTATAGGTTGATATTCACAATGTCCACTTGACAATAGCTGATGTGATTCAAGATGATACTTGTGTTGGGCCTTTTATATACCAAACTTCCTTCTCATGTAGCCGAGGCTATCTGTGGCACCCCAACGTGCTTGAATGCTCGGATTTGGGATGGCTTTACGTGTAAGGGTAATCTGAATTGTACTTATTTGGTGAAAGTTGGGTATAAGTGGCTTCTGAAGTGGAACGCAAGCGAGGATGAGGTTAGATTGTGGAAGTGCATCTGGCGTTTAGCTGCTCCTGAAAAGATTATATTTCTACATTGGATGGTTTGCCATGATGTTGCTCCTACAAGATCGTTGCTGCACAAATGAGGTATGATAGACGCTAATAACTGTCTGAGGTGCTTCATTAGTGGTGAAGGTATCATGCACTGTTTTCAGGATTGTCTGTTTGTTAAATATCTTTGGTTTGCTCTCGGATTTGACAATATTAACTTCTATTTGGGAAATTTTATGGTTGCCTAGCTTAGACAAGGCATGTTTAGCACAAATAGTCATTTATTCTCTACTGCTCTTTGGTGGATTTGGTGCGCTTAAAAGTCACTTTGTATGGGGAATGAAATAATTTATATCTTCTCATTGAAGGTAAAAATTTACAATTTGGCAACCATTCTTCGTTCTATTTTCTCTCCGGCATTAAGCACAGATATAGGAGGTCGTTATGTGACTTGGCATCCCAAAGAGAGTATGGTCGTTGTCTTGAATGTTGATGGCAGCAGTTTTAAAAATCCTGGAATATCTAGTTTTGGTGGCATTCTTCGTAGGAATGATGACAATTGGCTATATGGGTTTGCTGGAAGTGTTGGTATATCCACACTCATACATGTAAAGTTGTTAGCTTTGTATCATGGCTTTGAAAGCAGCTTGGGAAAGAGGATATAGGGATGTGATTTGATACTCTAACTCGACTCTGGTTGTTCAGTTAGTTTCAAACATGATGAATCATTGACATCATTATGCGACAATTATCAGTAATGTGCAAGATTTATTGCAAAGGAGATAGAGGGGCCAGTTAAAGCATTATGTGAGGGTGGCGAATTCATCCGCTGGTTTCATGGCTAAACTAGGAGCTGCAATTTATGAGATTTGGTGTGAGTTTTTGGAGCCACAAGATAGTTTGCTTCCGCTGTTGCAGGTTGATGCCCGACAAAAGATGTATTACAAGACTAGTTTTTAATTATTTTCTGTTTCTTTTCTTCTCTTTTTGTTAACCGTAATTAATAAGGGTGTTCAGTGAATGAATCACAATTTATCAAATGAAACACTACTTCTTATTTCTTTAACTATTGTATAATACTCAAAAATTACATTTAATTTGAGACAGAGGCAATAATAAAAAACAAATTCATATTTACACCATATTTTAATACTTATGGTGTTGGACAACAAACTTATCTTCCAAACAGTAACAATTTTCAAAATGAAACAATGTTTTTATTCCCCGTTTTAAAATAGGCGTTCTTACTATTATTTTCTCAAATTCTTTTTTTCATTTATAATATCAATATAACATTTTTTTTCCACTAACATGCCCTTATTAATTGCATTTTACTCATATAACAACGCCATTAACTATAATTAATAAGAGTGTTTTAGTAAACACATATTAACTTTAAATCGACACTACTAATCATTTGCTTAATAATCATGTAAAATTAAAAAATGACACCTAATTTAAGACGGATGAAGCATTAAAAAGAAAAATGTTATCGCGCACTCAACTCTTTAAAAATTGGTTCCTCCAAAATAAAATTCTTACTTACTTTAACATACGCTCTATGTGTAAAAATTAACAAAAGAAAATTTTAACAAATATCTTTAGGGTTGTTAAAGAACCAAAAAAAAAATAACTTTTAGATAGATAATGATGTAATAATTTCTTTAAAAAATACTAGACTTATATATCTTTATAGTATTGTTTAAAGAGGAATGATAACAACACTCTATTTTGAGCGAAATCAACGTACTTTTTTACCACTTTATGGAGATTTCATTTTTAAAATATAGAACTCACATTGATTTAATTCAATTAAAAAATGAATGTTAAGGAGTGTTTAAAAAAAGTATTGTTAACACTACTCTTATTTAAATTCTTCTTGTGTACTCTTTAAACAACGTTTTTAGGGGAAAATACTTCCATGACATTGCTTGGGTGTCATTGGTGTCATTGGTGCAATCCTGGCCGTTGATGTGTGTTGATGGGTGTGGGGATGTGTGTGTGTGGTGGAGATGGCACCAATGACACACAACTATGGCACCAAAGTAAAACCCGTTTTTAGGACATTTGCATAAACGAATACTACTGGCATGAGAGGGCATCATTAGATCCCTTAAAGAAAGACATCATTAGATTTTAAAAGTGTAATTAAGTTAAGCAATAATTTCACTGTTCTCTATAAATGTCCCAACGATATTTTTTTACAGTACTTTTTGTATAAGTGTTCACTGCCCATCATCCATTTACCTTGTGCTTGGGTAAGCCTCCCTCGTAACGGTCGATTCATTTTGGGTCCACTTTTCCTAGTCACGTAAACAACATTTTTTTATTTTATTTTTCGATCTTGTTAACGAATGTCTCCGAACACCTTTTAAGAATTTTAAATTTAAAAACTATTTTTTAAAAATCAATTATTATTATAATTTTCAATGCATTGATCATAAGAATTTACATTAAAACTTATTTTTTAAATCCCTTAAACAGCGTCTCAGAAGCACTCGTCAATATTTCCTTTTAATTTTTTATTATCATCACTCTTTTGGTATGATTCAGTGCTTCTCAGTGTACTTGTTGAATGGTAGGCCATAAAGAGTTACACTGTTGATGAATTTGGTTAGGTGGAATCTTGATTCTTGAATCTTTGATCATGAATATACGACTTTGATGGGTGTGGGGTGCAGTGGAACTCAGGGTGAATCCTAATCATTGGATTATGGTGTGTGTGAGGGACAAAATCTGATGTAGTGATTGTTTATGATGATATACTCAGACTGTAAGAGGTTTTTTGGGTCCCACCACAAATGATATCCATGGTGGAAAATGAAGTGTAGGATTGGATCAGATCAAACCATACTCGATTGTAATTTGGATGGTTGCATATTTGAAAAACCAGTTCTTGATCATTACTTGTTGACCCCAAGGATAGCCACATCGTGTGCCACATTCTAGATATCATGCTCCTCGTTTCCAAATCTTATTTTATTAAATGAATGTTATTTGAATATTAAAATACTAAATTATAAATTATAGTGGTTGAAAAAAATGACACTATACATGACACTTTTATATTTTCTTTTTTTAAAGAATTGAATATACGAAGAATGAAATATAGTGAAATCGAATAAAGATTTTTTTTTTAAGCAAAAATGAGACAATTACTAATAAAAGACGATCTCTTCAGCACAAGACGTACTTGAGGAGAAAGTCACAAGAGAGTATAATTTACAATAGTATCTTAAAGATGTGAACCAACAAAAGCTTAAGCTTAGTCAATACTCAAACACATAAGAGAGTTGAGCCACCAACTATGATATGGATAATTAAAATTAAAGTCTCACTAACTTGTGTCCTAAGAACACAAGATAAGAAACTAAATAAAGAAATTTAATTTGTGCATTCATAATTTTAAAAGCATAAAAACATATTTTCAATGCAATATTTATGGTTTATTTCTTATCTTATGCTTTAAGGGGACAAGTTAGCAAAATTAGCAAAATTAATCTTAGCCCACCAAAAAGATATTAACTTAATTTTCTCCAAAAAACTGTGAAAGAGAACTTTCTTTACTCTAAAAGATCTTGATATTCTTTTCCTTCCAAATAACTCAGGTGCACTCAAACCACAACATAAGCATTAGAGAGCGCCTAGCTTGCGAAAATACTAATAAATTACCAAGTTTTATTCCATTATTTAAAAAGTGAATAGAATGGAGCGAGTTATAATATGCTCTATCTTGTTTTGTTTTATCCTTCTTAGCTACAATGCATCTAATTTAATCATAGTTTTATAACTTATATAAAGTGAAGATTCCCATTTTTTGTTTTTCCACTATCTGACTATTGAGTTTAACTAGTTTAGTAACTATGGAGTTTTTTTTTGAAGTATAGATCAACTTGATTGATAATTCATCCGTGCTTAGTTTTTTTAATAATAAAATTTCGCAGTGTTTTGTTTGTATGAAGAATCAGGGTCCTATAAGAAATATATAGGAACATGTATTTATTGAAAAGAAAATAAACATGAACAACTAAAAAAAAGTTTAAGTGAAAAACAACACATATCAATAAACCATCATATGAGTTAGAGAATCTATCGATTGGTTTCCTAAATAGTATCTTTACGAAAGTTAAATACTAAGTGCTATTTTTACGAGGATCTATTTCCTTCGGTTGTTTCAGGTTTCTATTCATAAAGAAATTAAAGTCCTCATCTCTTGCACAAACTTTCACTCTTCTAACATGCATTGCGCATTCAAAGACTTACGATGTTGTTTGGTTTACTTGCTGCCATAACTTCAAATTACGACGCTTCTAAATACTTCAAATAACGGGTGCAAATAAAGAACAATGTGATGGTTGAAGTCGAGACAATAAACGAAACACAACAACTGCCGGATTATCATAATCATTTACACCTTGCTCTACATCATCTCATAGGTTTGATGTTGGTCATACTCAAATCATAAGGGGACAAGTAAAAAGGGCATGTAATGTATTTTCAATAGTATCACTACACATAACAAACTCAAGAGATAATGTAACGCCTTTGGTGTTTAGGCGTGCGCAAGTAGGAAAACAATCGTGGCATATCTCTCAGACCAAAATTTTCACCTTTAGCGGTGCTTTGAATTTTCATATATAATTCCAAGCTTCGGGCCTTCGAAAATGAGTCGTATCTCGAATGGATTTTGAACACTACACATCCATCAATTTTGTTTAATTTTCCTCTTTTTCTTATATTAACTTTGGAGTATGTCTATGTGTTAAGATTTGTGTCAATTTCTTTTTATAGTTTTCAATTTTTTTATTTCCACGCTCATAAACAATCACTAGAGTTCAAGGACACCTTTATCAAAAGAGAGAAAAAGTTCAAGTACACAGGATTTTATCTTTGACCCGAGAAACAAGTTATACTTTGGTGCTTGAGACCACTAAACATTGTACTGTGAAGGGACCACCGACTATAATGGTTTTACAGCCCAAAAGAAAAAAATTACTACTACAAGATCTCATCACATGATTTTCAAAAGGGTTAATAGTGAGGAGTGAGGACCATAATTGTCCTAAAACACAGCATATAATTATGAGGGTATTTTAAAAATGATTTTGGTTGCATGCTCACATGATCCAGAGTGCATTTAATGCACCAAATTATTACTTCTGCGAAAAGAGAACTATTAAGACTTTTTTTTTTTACCCTCATTGTTCTAAATTAACTGAACCGTTAATTTCATGCATATTAAAAAATAGGGTTAATTAAGTAAATGGTCCCTATAAATATTCACAATTTTGTTTTTAGTCCCTACAAAATAAAATCACACTTTTTAGTCCCTATAAAATTTTCCATCAGCATTTTAAGTCCCTATAAAATTTTTCCATCAGCATTTTAGTCCTTGTAAAAAATTTCCATCAACATTTTTGGTCCCTAAAATGCTTAAGGAAAATGTCACAGGGACTAAAAAGTGTGATTTTATTTTGTAGGGACTAAAAACAAAACTGTGAATATTTATAGGGACTAAAAACTTAATTAACCCTAAAAAATATATATAAGTGAAGAGAGGAAAAATAGTTTAAGTGTTTTTGTTAAGTATTGGTACATTCACCATGTAAAGTGAAATATATTGAATTGTGAGCAATGAAAGTAATATTAATTAGAGTTATAATTGAAAAAAGTAATTAATATTGCATTGAAAAGTGAAATGTGTCAGTTATTTCTGGGACAATATTTTTTTTACGGAAGAGTCACTTATTATGAGACTGAGGGAGTATTTTTTATTAAAAGCAAAATGATTTTAATTCATTTAAATTGATATAGTTCATCATTCAACATCGTTAAAAATATAAAGAATGAATTTCCGAACAAACTCACATCATCTACGTTAATAACATACAACAGCAAAATACATGCAAATAAATATGATAAAATTAAAGTCATTGGAATTCTCATGCCTCTGAATCTGCAACGTTGATCCTCAAATCATTGTTTGAATATCCGATATTTCAAAATAAATCAAATGATAATCGCAACAAGAAGAGAAATCAAACAAGGTCGCACAAGATGATGAACAACACATCGTCGCACTCAACGTTGAAATCACATATAGAAAACCTAGATTCATGTGAAAATCACTTATTTATATTAAAATATAGAGAAAAGGACGAAGATGAGTGATTTTAGGTCTAAAATGGACCCAAAACTACCCTCTCAACGGAGAAATGAAAGAGAGGACCTTGAAAGAAAAAACTTGAGCCGATTTGTTGGAGATGAAGAACCATAAAAATATTTTCAATAGATAATTTTTCTAGTAGCATATTGTAGAGTTTAGTTGAATACATGTATATTTGTCAAATTAATATAAAATTTAAAAATTCACTTTAAAATTTAAAAAAAACAATTGAGGATAGAGAAATCTTTTATCTGTTAAAGTGATATTAATGGTATTTTGTAACTCCAAAAGGAATTTGAATTCTATACATTCAGATAATATGTGATGTATGAGGCTTATGGATGGTGAGAAGTAATCACAGTTGCACAAGATATATTGACAATGAGCGACTCCTGACAACTCTTAAAAGGATACACAAATTAGC
Organism: Medicago sativa; assembly: GCF_051527215.1. Lineage (NCBI taxonomy): Eukaryota > Viridiplantae > Streptophyta > Magnoliopsida > Fabales > Fabaceae > Medicago > Medicago sativa. The sequence continues at coordinate 27,825,035 of NC_140749.1, read as the reverse complement.
CGAATTTACATTGAAATAAGAGGAATTTTAAGCTCGTGCAAGTATGAAGCTGCATAATTGAAGGATGATTTATAGAAAATAATTGGTACTATATATATATATATATATATATATACACACACACACACACACACACACACACTAATAAGATGCATTTTCTTTTTAGTATCCCATATCATAAGAAAATGTGTGAGGATAAATAACGGTGAAAAAACTTATGTAAATTTGTGGGGTTAATGGACAATATTTAAAGTCGTGTGAAATTTTACATGTTACATGCATAAGATCTTAGTAATGAGCCGACGACTCAAGTGTAAATTCACTTGAAAATAACGTAACATAAAAAAAAAAAAAACATGACATGATAATTGTATCTTATACATTCGATATCCGAGAATTCACAAATTGTAATTTAGTTTTTTAAGAAGATTCATGGGCTCATTTTGTTTAGGCTTGAAGATGTGATTTTGCAAATAACCTAACTATTTTCATTACATTAATAGAGAATCATCATGCTAACAAGTATCCTACATAGGGACACTGTTTAAAGTATCCACTAATACCCAGAGTTTTGTTGGATAAGCATAACATGTTGGTAAAATTCATTTAAACCATAAATTCACTTTGTCGTAACTAAATATAAAAAAAATATATAACATTAGATAATTGTATGTTTTCTACGAAACTCAACAAAGCTTCAGAGTATGTGGACGATTCACATATTAATATTTATTTATTTTTGGTACTAATTCACAAACAGTAATTTGGTTTTCACAGGGGAAGCATGGGCTCATTTTGTTTGGGCATATGCATATGTGATTATGCAAATAACCTAGCTATCTCCATTACATTAAACTAATAGTGATTATGCAAATAACCTAGCTATCTCCATTACATTAAACTAATATTAGTGGCTTAAGGATAAATAAGTAGATATATATTGTGGAGTTATGGGCAATACATGTTGGTTATATCATGAAATAAAATAACATATGTCTATGTGAGAATAAGACAAAGCCAAAGCATGTTTGAGAGTGAGATTATACACATGGTATATAGCGATGGTGGAGTGGGAATTCCTAAGCTATAAGAAAGAATCAAGGGAAAGTAGTTGTGGTGGGTTCCTACCTATTTTCTGTACACATAACACATCCCAATCCCAATAATATTGTACACCTTGCACTGCTCCATTGCATCTATGATTCCACCCATTTCAATGTTGGGTGTTGTTGGGGTCTCCTATGCCATATAGGAAAGGATATAGTGGGCATTATGCTATGTGTGTAGTGTGTGGACTTGTGAATGACCCACTAAAAGCTTTAAACTTGAAAAGTGTTATTTGAAGAACCAATTTGGTGACAACTTATTTGACAATCATATTTTACAAAGAAAAAAGTGGTATTGGCACGGAAACCATAGCAATAGAGAAATAAAGTAAAAAGTATTGTGAGTATAAGAGAGAAAGTTGTTACAAAAGTTGTCACTAAATAGATGTTCAAATATCATTTCTCTTAAACTTTCATAAAAATGCTAATGAATTTAACCTATGAACTTCTTACATTTTGTATTGATGTGAAAGACAAAGGCAGAGATTGCTTATTATAGCTAAACAGTCTAACATGTTCATTTCTTCCCCTAGGGTGACAAGTTATGCTTATCTGTTTAGTGTGAAATGATATATATGAAATGATCATATTTTAATATAGACTTTTTAAATCTTTATGGGTTTTGCTAGTAAATATCCTAGGCATTAGTTAAAAAATTCATTAAAAAAAAACATCTGAAAAAAATAGTATTATTTGTATTATTGTAATAATAATACAACTTTTTAATGCTAACTTTTCAATATAAATCTTACTTGGACATAACTACAAATAAAATTTATTTAGGCATACACTCACAGAGAAAAATGGTTAAAAGAAAAAATAATTAAATAATGTGACTAAAGGTAATACTAATTTGTATCCAAATCTCTCTTCTCCTTCTCTCTCGTGAGCCGTCATCAAAACCCTAGTTTATTTTTCTTCATCCATCAAAGAGGGGTGATTTAGGGTCAGTTTTTCACTCAAAATCACCCTCTAACTCGTTTTTCTCTTTCTCTTTTATTGAAATAAGTGATTTTCACATCTATTTTGTTTTTTCTTTCGTGATTTCCTAGTCTTAGTGCGACGTTGTGTTGTTCGTCGTCTTTGTGCGGCGTTGTTTGTCTTTCTTGTTTTGTTCAGGTATTTGTTCGGTTCTGATTGTCAGATCAACTTAGATCCAATCAATGGCTTTGGCGGCGTCAACGTTGCAGATCCAGAGAGACATGGGTATTCTGGAGACTTGAATATGGTCATATGTATAGGCTTTTGTACTTTGCCATTTTATGCTATTAACATGGATGCTGTGAGTTTGTTCGCAGATTTATCCTTTTTGTTTTTAGCGAATTTGCATTGTATCGATATACTCTATCAATTTAAATGAATGAATATCATTTATTTTTGTAAAAAAAAAAAAGAGAGAAGTTTCTCTGATTGAGCGGGAGTGACAAAGAAATGTAATTATTTTTTAATTCTAGTAAAGTGGCAAAATAGTGGATGTTAATTGTTAACAAAGGAATCTTTCTAAAAGAAAAATTGTTAACAAAGGAAGTTATTGAATCCATGCACATGAGGGGAATAGAGTTTAAGGATTATATATTCGCTTATTTCTCCCCATAATGAAGACATGCTTGTTATCATAGTATTACTTACTGGTATGAGTGGGAATAGGATGTGTTATATATGTTAGACTTTATAATGTTTCAAACTGATCTACTTAAAAATTGGTAGGTCTGAGTTTAATATATTAGTTGAGTTTGAGTGTTTTTAGGGGGTCTTGAGCATGTTTCTAATAGAATATGGGTTATGGTAGTAGCAATTATTCCAAATCGAGAATGAATAGGTCACCTAAAAACTATGAAGAAGACTAGAATTTTTCTTGATATTTACTTAATCTCAAATGTTACTTTACATTTTTTTTTAATGTAAATGTTACTTTACATGCTTTCTTTATAGACACGCAAATAACTACTTTCCTACTGTTAAGAAGATGAGGACAATTTTCTCAAGCTCTTTTACTTAAGGGTTAAATATGTTTTTAATCCCTATAAATATGTCAATTTTTCGTTTTAGTCCCTCTAAAATTTTCCTTCGACTTTTAGTCCCTCTAAAATTTTCAATCACTACTTTTGGTCCCTATTTTTAATTTAATTTTTGTATTTTTTAATGAAATTGTGGAGAAATGTGTAAAATATTCTAAAAAAATTTCCTAAAAAAAAAATTAGAATTTTTTAACAAAACACAAATTGAATATGAATTTTTAACCGTAAAACATATAAAAATTCATATTAAATTCATGTTTTGTTAAAAAATTCTGAATTTTTTTTTGGAGTGATTCTTATAATATTTTGAATTTTTCTGGAAAATTTTATTAAATAATATGAATTCTACATATGAGTTTACTTTAAAAGAGGGACCAAAAGTGAGAATTGAAAATATTATAGGGACTAAAAGTTGAAGGAAAATTTTAGAGGGACTAAAACGAAAAGTTGACATATTTATAGGGACCAAAAACATATTTAACCCTTTACTTAACTGCTAAATATAAATAACTGCTTAATAAATATAAATTACTATTATCCCCGTGAGTTTAGCTCAATTGGTAGGTATAGATATTACAATTATATGCAGGGGTCGAGGTTGGAACCCCGAACACCCCACTTATTCACATTTAATTGTGTGAGCACTAGCCACTAGACTACTTGACAAAAAATAATATAGTAGTAAATTACTATTAAGAAGATGAGGACAATTTTCTTCCCATTAAGAAGATGAGGACAATTTTCTCAACCTCTTTTTTTAGATAGACGACATCGCAAAACCATCATAAACTTGCACATACAAAATTGAGGTATCGGGGTTCGAACCTCAGTCATAGCATCCGCCTTAACAATTTCTATATTTTTATCTGTTGCGATAGGACTTATGGGACACTTTTTTCAACCTCTTTTACTTAACTACTAAATATTAATAACTGCCTAATAAACATAAATTACATAATTAATAATCCTTTATTTAAAATATTAATAACTGCCTAATAAACATAAATTACATAATTAATAATCATTTATTTAATAAACCAGAACCTTAGTTACTTCTCCTTCATCCACCACCCTAAATCACCCCTCTAACTTATTTTTCTCTTTCTCTTTTATTGAAATAAGTTATTTTCACATCTATTTTGTTTTTGATTTTGTGACTTTGTCATCTTAGTGCGACGTTGGTTTGTTCGTCGTCTTTGTGCGGCGTTGTTTGTCTTTCTTGTTTCGTTCATGTATTTGTTCGGTTCAGATTGTCAGATCACCTTCGATTCAGTGCAAATCCAATTAATGACTTTGGAGTCGTCCACATTGCAGATCCAGAGATACAGTTATTTTGAAGACTTGAATATAGTCATATGTGTAGGCTTTTGTACTTTGCGGTTTTATGCTATTAACATGGATGTTGTGAGTTTGTTTGAAGATTCATCCTTTTTATTTTTAGTGAATTTGCAATGTATCAATGTACTGTATCAATTTGAATGAATGAATATCGTTTATTCTTGTCAGAAAAATAAAAATAAACCATAACCCATTTAGCACCATCAACAACATGTGTATTTGTTTCTTAATTTATATGGTCCCTATACAACTCAATTAACGGCCGCCGAAGTGGCTCTGCTAGGGTTTCGTTGAAATTGGCTTCTCAATTCATTACGTGATTGCTTTGTCCACCAATTCCTTGAAACCACTAGTTGTTTAATTGTCCACCAAATCAGTTTCCCATTCGGTGAATTTCCAAACGGTGGTGTTGTTTTTCCAATTACTCCACTCACATATTTCCTTGCTTAATTCTAGTTTTCTGTGTCCTGATTGTTTCAACACAATTCTGCCATGTCGTTCGACTGGCAGGCAGAATTTCCTTTGCCGGCAGCTGTAACATCCAAAGCTGCGCCATCCCATACGGTTCTGACATCAACTGCGATGGCTACAACACAATCATCAGTGCGTGCTCAAGCTGCACCAGTTTCGGCCAGTATGCAATTGACAGCCTTGCAATGGCCGACCGTCTCTGAGGCCACACCTTCAGCCCAAGTGCCAATTGTAACAACAACACCTCAGATTACAGGACCAGCAATGATGCCTCACGTTCCTGGACCAGCAATATCTTTTGCATCAGCGCTTGCGGGAGCAAATCATAACGACGAATTGCCCTTTCCTGCTCCTTGTATTAAGGGAGATGCTCTTAGTATAAAAATCGGTCAGGAAGAATATCAGAAAGGGGTTGAGGATTGTAGAAAGGTGTTGAGAGCTCGCCTGACTCTTAACAAAGGTGAAAAGTCTTATTCTGCACGGGACCTTAACGCAAAAATTAGGAACATTTGGAAGACTTCAGCAGGATGGAAAATGGTACCGCTGGGTAAGGGGTTCTATGATGGCACTGTGAATCTCAAGCCCGGTTTGTTGCGGTTCTCACAATGGACTAAAGATTTTAAGCTTTTGACACAGAAACAAACTCATGTTTCACTTTGGATTCGGTTAGTGGAGTTACCTCAGGAATATTGGAGGGAGAGAACTCTGAAGGAAATTGCTAGTGCAGTTGGGACACCAATTGACATAGATGGTCCCACTAGAAACCGTACTTTTGGCCACTATGCTCGTATTTTAGTCGACATTGATTTATCGAAGAAGGCATATGATGAGGTTCTCGTCGAACGAGAGGGCTATGCATTTAAGGTGGAGATTCAATACGAAAGGCGGCCTTTATTTTGTCACCATTGTTATTCGATTGGACATAACATCACTACCTGCCGTTGGGTACACCCTCAAGCTGCCAAAGAGAAAGTCGACCGAGGGAAACAACCGGTCAAGGAAGTACCTACTACCAAGGCTGGAGGTGCTTCTACTTCGGCCGCTGGAGGGACTGGTACTTGGATTCCGACTACTGTCAATTCTACAGTTACCACTATTGCCAGGACTTCTGTCCCAGTGCCGCAGACAACACAGGCTATCCCGGCTACCAATCATACTCAATCAATTCCGGTTTCTTTACCTGCAGTGCCGGTTTCAGATTTCATGTCAAACTCGTTCAGTATCCCGTTACATAATGTCTTTGATCGTATTGAGCGTACTGATGAGTTAACTTCAAATAGACCTGTGTTGGAGGTTGTTTCCACTGATGCGCATGCTGACGTGCAAAATGCAGAAGGGAGGAGGTCACCTCAGACATCACGGGAGGTGTTGGAGAACCCTGTGGTGACGGTTGTTTCCAAATCACTTCTGGATAGTGTGGGTAACACTCACGTGAGCCAAAGGGAGCTGGAGGAGAGTCCCATTGGCTTTCCTGGGCGTGATCCGCACTCAGCCCCTCTTGGGCGTGAGGACATTCAGCCTAGGGGAGAGAGTCTGAGGATTCAGACATTGACGGAGGAGTTGGAGATTCCCGCGGTGGATGATGTCTCTGAGCCTCTACAGGATGGAGTGGACCATGATCATGTGAGCCCATGGGAGCTGGAGAAGAGTCCCAAGGGTGCTCGTGAGAGTTCGTCACGTCCATCCCCTGATGCACATGTTGATGTGATGGTTGGAACGCAATTGCTGACATCTCCTGCGGTTATTGAGTCACATGATGGGGGTGGATTGGCCCAACATGAGGAGGTGGTTTTACAACAACAACATGTTCACCCTAGCAAGAATATTCAGCATGGTTTGGATTTGTGGGCAAGAGTACGTGAGTATGATGCTAGAGCGGCAGCGGAAGGTTTTCAGCCGGTGCTAACAAAGAATAAGAAACAGAAAATCAAAGTTCAACAGATTTTACCCAAGTCGACAAAATCCCGGGCACGGGGTGAGAATTCCAAGACTGATCAATGAATACTCTATATTGGACTGTTCGAGGTATTGGTAATTCTGATGCCCGTCTTACTTTAAAATATTTTTATTTGTCTCACAAACCAAGTCTGATATTTATTGCTGAGCCTATGATTCATTTTCATCAAGTTCCTGCTTGGTATTGTCCATCTATAGGCGTTTCTAAATATTGCATAAATAATAGAGGTTCCTTACTGCCTAACCTTTGGGCTCTCTGGGGGAATAATCTTCTTGCAACTGTTATTTTTATTTCGGATCAAGGTATAGCTTTTTTTTAGCGAATTTAGGTCACTCTGTGGTTGGCACGGTTTGGCAAAACTCTCTCCCACATGCTCTAGCATTAGATTTCTTTCGGGACAGATGCGGCTTGCCTAATTACAGATTCCCTTAGTCTGTAGTTTGTCTGTATTTACTGTTTCTGCTGTTTTTGTTGTTTCTTTCGGAGGGTTTTGGCCTAGTCCCCCCTCCTTCTGTAAATATTTTCTCTTTTTTTAATAAAATTTCTTTGAGGCTGGCGGCAGAGGATGGAGGCGTCTCGGGGTGCCAACCTAGTTGGGATGTCGACGATGTCTCCTGATGCCTGTCCATTCTCCTTGCTTATCAAAAAAAAAAAATTAGAGAGTACAAAGTAGTATATTTTTGGGTTAAATATGATTTTGTTCCTTATAAATATTTAAAATTTTATTTTTAGTCTTTATAAAATAAAATCTTATTTTTAATCTCTGTAAAAAATTTCTTCAGCATTTTTAGTCTTTGTAAATTTTTCATTAGTATTTTTTAGTCTTTGTAAAATTTTTTCGTCAACATTTTTTTCGTCCCTAAAAGTGCTAAATAAAAATACTACAGAGACTAAAAAATGAGATTTTATTTTGCAAGGATTAAAAATAAAATTTTGAATATTTGTAGAGAGCAAAAACATATTTAACCTTATATTTTTTTTATCATTAGTTGTGAATAGTGTAGACTTGCGCGTAAGTAAAGTAATTAATAAAATAATAGATCAATGAATTTCTTTTTTATATCTGCTGACATCACCTTTTAGAAAACTTAACATTATAGAGACTTGTTGTTAAATTATATTTTGCAACAATATCTTTAATATGTTAACGTTGCAAATCCAGAGGCACGAATATTTCGATCATTTTAATTTTATCATATTATTTGTAGGTATTTTTGCCGTTGTATGCTATTATAACTTGGATGTTATGCATTTGTTCGCAGAGTTAGCCTTTACATTTGTAGTGATGTTGAATGATGTACTCTATCAATTTAAATTAATGAATATTGTTTTGTTGTTGTAAAAAAAAACCATATATTTATGTTTGTATATTTAAATGGTTGTAAATTGATGGTTAACACAAAATAATTTTGTTAATATACTAAGTATTTGAAATTCTCTTGAAAAAATATTTAAAATTATTATTTATATTTATTCAAGTAGGTTGGCATGATAAATCTATAAAAAAAAAATGGTGGTGTGTAACCTTTATATCCTAATAGACTCCTAAAATGTCTTAGACTTATCTATTTTTTGTAATAAAATCATTTTTTTTTTCGTTTGGATGAACTGAGAAAGAGTAAGGTAAAACATCAAGGAAAAACTTGGACATATCAACTAAGTCGAATCCTCAAGAGACCCATATCCTCTAACACCCACTCTTAAAAGACGGAGACCAAACCAAAATTCTAAAAAGAAAAGGCCAAAAGGAAACCAAAAGCAAAAAGTACAAGCACTACGAAAAATGAATATTTGACAAAACCAAAACAACCTCTAAAGAAATCATCCCTAACAAAGATAGGTAATAACTTCCACTAAATTGTACCGTGAGTAGAAATTCTATGGTTCGGCCTAGCTTATCCGCACACTCGTTGTCATCTCTGAAGATATGCGAAGAAAACCGCAGATAGTGTGTAAAATTATAGTTTTTGAGAGCCACTGTGTAAAATTATAGTTTTTGAGAGCCACCCAAGAGTAAGAGTTGCTAATTTCTCTATTAATATTCTGATAGAGCTTCATTTAGGAATGACAAATGTTAACTTGTGCCCTTAAGGGTACATGTTAAGGAACTCATTATAGAAATATAGGTATTGAAAATCGTGCATTCAACTTCTTAAAAGTTAAAATGTTATGTTTTCCAATGCAAAATTACTCTTTGTAGGTTCCTTAACATGTGTCTAAGGGCACAAGTTAACATGACCCTTCTTGCATGAGTTTATCTTGTTATGCCTTTCTGGGCTCAACAATTTATGTGGGAGTCGGTGCATCATCATGCTCATGCGTTGCGATTTCAACAAAATCATTTTATATGCTCGTCAACAATTGGATGCATCTTATGGGGGGATAACATGTTGTATCATTGGCTCCAAAATTAAAGGAACATATTCATGAATATTCTGTCGTACCAAGCTAGAATAATGAACTAATTCATCCGTGACATTATTTAATACAATGTTAGATTCTGGGTGCAAATCAACATTAGGTTCTAGATAAATAACAACATTAGGTTTTGGACGCGCAACTGCAATAAGCCTCATCCTGGACAACATGAGCTTCAAAAGTTTTGGATGAACCAATACCTACATTGTTCTCTTTAGCATCATATTTCTAAACAGTTTCCTTGATAATATGTTCTGATGCTATAAGCTTTTTACCACTATCAATTTTGTCATCTTCCTTCTTAGGGTGCAACTAGTGACAAGTCGAAAATATTGCGACCTATGATCTTACAATGAGAGAAAAACTCCAGCAACCATTCGTAAATAAACTCCACGTTGAAAGTAAACCCATCTTGTTCTACTATATTTTCGTCAAAAATACACCGTGGGAGATCCATATCCACCAAAATACTGGCATGGTTACTGAAAACTCAATTTTGTGCGGAAGTTTCTAAAGTGAGGGGCGTACCAACTGCGCTTACAATTTTGAATAAAGTTCGGTCCCTTCAATAATCTTCAGGAAACTTTATGAATCGTATCCATATCTAAGCATGAGTTTAACGTTGTGTATAAGGATTGAAGTCTTTTCTCCATTGAGAGAGACGAAGGATTCCCGACTTGAGGTTAATAGTGCATATCGCCCAATGGTGCGCAAATCTTTGTATGAAGCAAAATTTAACTAATGCATAAAAAACCTCTTCCAAGTGATATAATTTAAAAACTCTGGTAAACCAATCACCCTGAAAATCATAATCTTCATATGACTTGCATAATGTGCTTTTCACGGCAAAAAACCTAGTTATTTTAGAAGCTCCAATTATTAGCTTTTTAAAATCACGACTTTGGTTATTATGAAACGCAAGGCTATAAATGCAACTTAGTTTTTTTTTTTTTTTGAGGGAAATGCAACTTAGTTTTGTTAAAAACCGTAACATAGTGTAACCAAAAAAAAAAAAACCGTAACATAGCCAAATTTTCTCAGTAGGGGGTGTATTGAATTGAGAATTCAAGGGATTTTAAAAGACATTTTTATAATAAAAAAAGTCTAGTGGTATTGAATCAAGACTTTTATAAAATGTAAACAAATTTTGTGGTATTCAATTAAGACAATTATGACTTTTTTTAAGGCAACAAAATCAGTTGGTATTCAATCGAGATTTTTCATGACTTATGAATTGTCTATTGATATTCAAAAGTCTATAGATTTTAATGGATTCTTTTGTATAATGGATTTTGTGAGACTTTTAGTTAAAAATACACATGACAATTCAACAATCTCACAAAAATCCTTGAGACTTTTGAGACATCTATATTTTTGTTTTCTCTTTCCACACTCATAACCTATTCTCATCGTAATTACTCCTTATTCACAATTCAGTTGCTTCTCATTATTGTTGTTCATGTTGTTCGTTGTTTTCTCTTTCCCGCCCCCTAAATTTTTATATTATTGCTTCTCATTGTTGTTCATGTTCCAGTCAAGAAAATATGTTGACGTGCACGTTATATTTCATTTCACTATTAATATTACAGATTCATATGTGTAAAGTTTTTTCAAGTCAATTTGCTATTCTAATTTATTATGATTATTTGGGGTTTTTGTAGAAGATATTTTTTGTTGTTATTATTTTACCATACATTAACAAAGAAGGCAACGTTATGTTATTTTGTTGTTAACCATATTACAGTTTGATAATTGTTTTCATTCACTATTGTAATATTGAATTTTTTTTAAGAATTATACAATCCTTTCAATCTTAAAATCTCATAAAATCCTTTGAAATCTTAAAAGTTTATATTATAAATCCATTAAAATCCTGATTAAAAATCTTGATTGTAAAAAGTCCTTTGAATAAAATCTTTTAAAATCCATCAAAATCAATACAATCACAAAAAGTCTTTTAAAATTTTTAAGATTCTTTTTTCCAAAACAATCTTTTAAAATCCCAATCCAATACATAATTTCAAATAATATTTTCAATTTTGCACTGTATATATTTCTATTTTGTTAAAAGTCCCACCTCTGATATGAGATGGTCTGTCAATGTGTTTATAAGTGGAGGCAATCTTCACCTCACAAGCCGGTTTTGTGAGGTTGTGTTAGGTCTAACCACGATTTATAAGATGATATCAGAGCCTCCTTCATCATCCGTTGGGCCACCTGCTATCAGGTTATGATATCAGAGCCTCCTTCATCATCCGTTGGGCAACCTGCTATCAGGTTTCCGTTATCAGACCACCCACCATTTATGTCCACGCTTCAGATGTCCAGTCCTGAGCGTGAGGGGGTGTGTTAAGAGTCTCATATCGGATAGGAGATGATCTGTCAATGTGTTGTTTATAAGTGGGGGGGTAATCCTCACCTCAGAAGCCGGTTTTGTGTGGTTGTGTTAAGTCCAACCACAATTTCTATGATATTTCTTTTAGGTTGAGTGGCTCCAGAATACGTGCCCTTTCTGTTGTTCCTACAGAAAGCAAAATTTCTGCATTAGCTTTCCAAAATTGAGCCTACCATAATCTATAGCTTAGAGCATCCACATCCATGCCACCCAATTTGGTGGTATAAATGGGCCCTATTCAATATATTAGTTCACACTTCTCAATTATTTAAATCATCCAACTACATTTTCCAAATATCCATACCACTCATCAAACTTTAAAATGGGTCCCACTTCTTTCACAATATACTCCAAATCTATATTTTACATTAATAAAATATTGTTAATAAAACAGGTCCAGCTTTTCAAATTATGTTTTCAACCCTTTAATGAATAAAATATTACTAACAAATGAAAAGGTGAAAGAATGCTACGGTATCCAAACTTGGCTACGTAGTAAATATTTACCACCACCACTAAATCAATTATCGGTTCCCAAACTGACACAAGGTGCTACACGCTGGCAAAAGCATTACAAACTACGACCGATATTTATGCTCTTAGTTACTTAGCTACCGTTCATTCAAAAGAAAATTGGGCAGAACTTCCCAAACACCAAGTACTTTTAACTTTAACTTTTTTCTTTTATCATGTTTGTTTATTAAGTAAATCGTTATTTATATGGGCATTATATATTTTAAAGTCCAAAGTAGGTTAAAGTCTTAAAGGGTACTTTCGTTCATATATTGGAAAGAGAAAGATTTTTATTTTTGAGTCAAAAGTTGTCTTTTTTGCTTTTAATTATTTTTATGTTTTCAATTTTTTTAGAACTTCTACAAGATTTAAATTTCAGTTTTTGATAAAAAAAAACTGCGTTTTAAAAAATTCAAATTATTGTTTTCCAAAAAATTAAAACACTTTTGTTTTTGAAGGAACTTACATTTTTGTTTATTTTTTTATTTTTTGAATGATTACATTTTTGTTTATTAAAATACGAGTTTTTCATAAGTTGTATTCCCTCCGTTTCAAAATGAGTGTCGTTTTAGTTGTTTACACACATATTAAGAAATGCAATGATTAAGAGAAAGAGAATGGTTATTTTACCAAATTATCCTTATTAACTATTGGTTAGTTTTAAAAGTTATACTTTGGAAGTAGTGTGCAGAGTATTAATTGGAGGGTACAATTGAAAAGAAAAAGTTATTATTGCATTGGAAACTGAAAGCGACACTCATTTTGAAACAAATTTTTTTGGCTAAAGCGACACTCATTTTGAAACGGAGGGAGTATAAAACATCAATAACCATAGTTAAAAGTGAAAAATAAGATTTCTTTTTTGTTCATATTGTGGGTGGATAAGGTTAGACTATAGTCTGTAGAGAGACTAGAGTAGCTAAAAAATCTTTCTGTATAAAATTTGGAGTTCCATTTCTCTAGAACATATCAAGAAAAGAACCTCCTTTTCTTATTTTCTATTTATTTATTTAGACAGGGTTGTCATATTTTGCCCTACATCTGTCCCATATTACATCTGTTAATCTTTTTTAATGGGCCATACCATCCATATTACTGCAATAAGTGGGCTAAATTCGTACTTCCCAGACCAAATGTTGGTGGTTACGATCATATTGGCAAAAGGAAGATATTTTTGGCTTTGCTTACATCAAATCACATCACATTACAAACAAAATTTGGTTAGCCGAAGCAAAAGAATAAAAAGGTAAATATTTTAAGAATGAAAGAAATATATCATATCATGATGATGTAGTTTTTTGATATAAAAAAGTTTAGGTGACTTAGATTCCGATAACTCGGGACAAGAAAAGCCTTGAGACTTATAAAATGCCGACATAAATACTTACATAATACCTACCATTAAAGTTCTCAGCGTGACTTAAATCTAAACCCTAGTCTCATTGAGTTGAATATCCTTACCATTTGAAGCAACTTCCTTGGTTTGATGATGCAGTGTTAAACATTGCAAAGTGAATTTCCAATCATTTTTGTTAATAATGATACTTTGAATTATTAGTAAAACAATGATGAACAAGATGTGGTTAATGATTTATAAAAGTTAAAAGAAAAAAGAGATTGTAACATCATTTTCTTTGAAAGTGCACCGAACTTTTGCAAGTGGTTTAGCTTCCTTTCATTTCCACTTTATACTTTTTTTTTTTGGATCTGCAAAGTTAAAGCTGGATTCCATGTACATGTTTGTGAGAAAAGATAGTTTCAAATCCAATGCATGATTCTTTTTTATTTACTTTGACTGGAACTGTATGTCAACAAGGTGCCCATAGAAGCTCAAGATCTTTTGTTGAAAAACAAAACTGTTTTTATGTTTTGAAAAATTAAGTACACAAAATGGTAGTGATATCTGCGTATATATAAAATATGTATTAGTCTTATGTTAGAACGGTTAGAACGTTAGTTTTATATATATAGGTAGTTAGAAGTTTTATAGAGTTAGGAAGTGGTGGTTAAGAAACTACCTTTTCTACCATATAACTATGTATTGTATTGTAAAGAAAATATGAAGAATGCAAAAATGAAATTCCAAGTCTTTCTCAATTTCTTCTTTAAAAAAAAAAAGTCTTTATCAATTTCTATGGAGACCTATTCCTTCTCAAATTGAAATAATTATGTGTATCCATTTTCTAATTCCTATCAGGTAGATTCATGGTTTAATTGAAATGGTTATTTATAGTCTATTGGTGTGCTTTCTTGATCCTCCCTAATTAGAGTTTAAAGTGGTAATTAAGTACCAAAAATACCCCAATCAACTAGATCTTCGGGAAGGAATTTTATTTTTTTTTATATAATTTGATCTTTTTAGAGTTCGACTGTGTAGTAAATAAAGCTTCACAAATTATTGTTTCTTGGTCGAAATTTGAACTCAGATTCTCCTAAAGAATTTATCTTTAACCGAAGTTCGTTAACTGCGTGAATCCAACAACTTAGTTAAATACAAATATCAAATTAATTTACACAATTAAGGATAATTTGATTTGCAAAACAAAAAGTTAGTGGACATTTTTTTATTTTCTATGATATTTGGTGGAAAATAAACAACAAAAACGAAATAATACAAATTTTACTACGATATCCTTTATGATGTAAATATTCATAGAGAACAGTTATTTGATTTTGTAAAATTGATTTCGACTAACACTGAGTAACTTATAAAGTGATTTGTGTTTAGATACATTTATGTAAAAGTGAATTGAATTATAAATTTGTCTATAAAAGTTAATTCTAGAATAAAAATCTACAAATTCTAACTTCAAGTAGAATCAATTCTGGATGCAAAATCAATTCAACTCAAAAACAATAAAATATGTCAAACTCAATTCTACAACTGTAAAATCAATTTTAGCCCCTCTAAAATTGAAACAAAACATACACTTAAAGCAAAGTGCGTGGAGAATAGAGTGGGAGATATGCAAGAGACAGAGAGAGTAGAGTGAGTGAGAGAGAAGAGATATAGCGAAGAGATATGCAAGGACAATTTTTCGTTTTATGGTTTGGTAAAAGTATAAATTTGATGTTTTTGTCCATTCTCACTTCATTTTTGTACAATGCAACTCAATCATGGAATATATTTTTTATGTGCTTCATGATGATTAAATTTGTCAAGTGCATCAATCTGTTTTTAAGAAATAAAGTAGTAAGTAAAACCGTCTCCATAAGGATTGTCGTTTCGACGAAACAACTAGTTAAACCTATTAAAAGTAGTAAATAAAAGCAGTAAAATGAAGAGAGTTTGCAAGTTTGATTTGACTGCACAAAGCAGTTGGATTAAATGCAGAAAAATAAATGGTTGATTTAGAGTATTAACGGTACTTAGGATTCTTCGAATTCCCCTCTATCTCATTTAGATTAATGCAAATAATCATCATTTATGAAAAGATGATTCTTATTCAAGTGGTTAGTTCGGGGGATCTAGCGTCCCTTCAAATGTCATCTTGTTCCTCAATCACCCTAAAAGTCATGTGTGCAATACTACTCTAAAACTCCTTTTTATTGACTCGTTTAACTGCTAAAATGAATAAAAAAAACATACTGAAAATAACGTAAAACGACATGTCATCACTTTTTAAAACCTTATTTTTTTTTCTAATCAAACACACTATATTAGTTGCCTTTGCTTTTTTTTTTTTTAAAAAAAAAAATACACTCTAATAACTTTGCAAGTATTTTGTCGATTAACATATGTGTTATATGATGTCACTTTTTTTTTTTTTTTTTACAAAAGGGCTAAAAGGCCATATGATATCACATTTCTATTCCAATTGATATTCCAATATTTGTTAAATGCTTGACATGTGAATTTAGTAGTATTATTATTAAAGTAAGTTACACTCCCTTTTTTTAGAGAAGTTTAAATTATACTCCCCTATCCTTTATGGTAAAATATACATCATCCTCTTTTGAAAAGTAAAATTTGTACTCCCTTATGAGAAGCTTGAATTACAACCATCTCCCTTAATAATTAAACATGTATTACACATAAATCTATTTTGACATAAATAAATATTTTTATGATATATAATAATTTTGAACTGCTATTTTAAAAAAAAAATCTTTATGATTTAAATGTCAATGATAATTAAATTTAATTATTTTGTTATTAATTTTATAATTTAGAGTATACAATTCACTTTTAATTAACCATATTTTATCGACTTTAATAATTTTCCATATATTTTAATTTTATTTTGTGTTGTTTCATATTTTACAATAGGGTTTAAAATTGTATGTTAATTAAATTGTGAATAAAAAATAGCGAAAAATATGCATTCAAACTTTGATTATATGAAATGTACCTGCAATACTACTTTTCTTTGACGTGTGTTAGATTTTTATTTTTTTTCTAGATTATTAGAAATAAAAAATTATTATTGAGGGAGTAAAGTGCGAGGTTTAACATAAGAGGGGAGGGGGTAAAATATTTTCTAATATGTTTTGAATAAGAGGGGAAGGAAGTGTATATTTTAACATAATATGGTAGGAAAGTGTAATTCAAGTATCTACGTGTGTTAGATTTTTATTTTTTTTCTAGATTATTAGAAATAAAAAATTATTATTGAGGGAGTAAAGTGCGAGGTTTAACATAAGAGGGGAGGGGGTAAAATATTTTCTAATATGTTTTGAATAAGATGGGAAGGAAGTGTATATTTTAACATAATATGGTAGGAAAGTGTAATTCAAGTATCTTTCAGAGGAGGGAAGGGTAATTTACTCTGATTTTATTTATAAAACATTTATCGCAAAATGATACATACATTATATTAGGGTCATTGTTAAGTTTACACAATTGTTAAAATGAATTTTTGATATTTAAAATACTTTAAATTTTTTACTAGTGGTTTTTAACCATTTTAGCAAAGTACACCTCTATTTTTACGTTTTTCACCTGGATGGTTTCAGGACGAAAATTGTTAAACCGATGAAAACCACAACTTATAAATTGAAAATTGCTCTTCTCCCATAAAAAAACTTCCTCCCAACTGAATGGACGAAAATACCCCCACATAACTTAAGTCATGCTCGGTACTTTCAACGTGATTTAACACATGCAGGTTATAAACCCATCGTGACTTAACTCACTCTGCATGCTGTTTTAAAACAACAACAGACATAAACATAACCATTGTGTTTCAAACTCTCTTTCTCTCAGTTTGTGTATTTTTACCAAACTCAATCAAATCAACCAAATCAACGAGTGTTGTTTATCCTATTGCATTTTTTTTTGTTATTGAATTTTTTTAAGAAATTTTACATTTTTAGGTTTTTAGAAATTTGCTTTGCATGTTAGTTTTTAGGAGTGTTAGTGATGAACTAAGTTAGGAATTGTAGTTTAGATGTTGTTTAGAGTGCAATGTGGTAGTTTAGGGTTTAGAAATTGTTAGACTTTAAGTTGATTGAAAGTTGCACTCTAGGTGCCCGATCCTAAACGCTCTCTTCTCTCTCTACCCTATCTAACCACAACCACACAGATCTTCTTCTAGCCTCCTTCAACATCCAAACTGCCTTCAGCCAAGATGTAGATCCGGCTTCAGGTGGTGCTCGCGTCGCTTCTTGACGGCACCACCTCTCTTTCCCGTCTAATCCAAACGTTCCATCGGCGAGGGTGGTTTGTTGTGTGTTTCGGCTTCGGTGATCTCTTGCTCCAGATCCTCTTGCTTTCGTCGCCGTTTCGCCGCCGTTTGCAAGTTGGTGTTCTTGAGTTGTTAGCTGGGGTTTCGTAGACATGGACGAACTGCTCTGTCTAGCCGGTTGTTTGTGTTTTCTTTTTTGTTTGTGTGTTGTGCTGTGCTGCTTTGTTCTGTTTGTTTGCTGTTTTCATTTTGTCTACAGGAAGATGAAGTTGGTGGTGGTTTGATCCGGACCTTGGTTTTATGATAATCTTAAATCTAGTTTATCTTGATTTAAGATCTGATTACAAAAAGTTCTGTTTATCTGTGTGGATTTGTTTCGACAGATATTGCTTGAAAGAGTTTGGTGCGTAGTCGCTCCGTGTTGGCGGTAGTAGTCGTTAACCGTACCTTCAGAACTGTTTCATCCGTCATCGGTTGCGCCGTTGGTGGACTGTGTCCGTCACTTGTTCATTGATCTGGACTTCGATTGGATTGATTTGGCCCGAAAGGGCGCTTTGGCTTGCTGAATTTTTTTAGGGAGCTGTTGGACCTTGGATCGTTTATGTGTTGGCAGACGATTCATACGCCTACCTCAATACTCAAGACTTTCACGCTGCGTTTTTCCAGTTTGGTTTCGTATCCACACGTGGGTTCGCTGGGCTGGCCGTAGTAGTGTTGTTTTGAGTTGTTTTTTTTTACCACACTTGTATTAATTTGTTGTATCACCCGTTTGGGTTTGAGTATGTGGTTATCTGGGTCAGGTTCATGTCCCCCCAGCTTGTACTTCCTTTTGATTTTTAATTCAATTTCTGCTTTTGCCTAAAAAAAAAAGTTGCACTCTAGGTGCTTGATAAAATGTCTCAATGAAAATTTGTTTATTTTTTAGATTGTTAATGATGAAATTAGTTAGAAATTGGTTTGTTAATGTTGATTAAGTATGTTTGACTGCAATGTGGTAGTTTACGGATTGAAATGACACTGCCAAAATTTAACTGTGGTTGAATGATTAGAAATGACACAATGTCCGTATAAAAAAATCATTGATTTTTTGCTTTTTGAAATGTTGTGTAGTTATGTCTCAGAGGCCTGACATAGTTAGGGCAAGGAGGGAGTCCTCTGCAGGTAGTGCACGGGCAGAAAAGGTTACATATTGCCCTCCTCATGCTCAGCTTCGTAGACAGAGACAGGGGGTGTGAGGTTTGGTAGGGGTGATAATGCGAATGGATCATAGTCACAAGCGGGTGCGTCTCAGATAGCGGACCAGACGCAGTATCAGCATCAACATGAGGCGTATTAGCCTCAGTATGAGCAGGCTCACCAGCAGGAGGGTGATGCTTAGGAGGAGCAGAGGATGGAGTTCAAGGCCAAACCGCAGGGCTTTCCTGGGGGCCTTATAATTTGTCGCTTCTACCGAAGTTCAGGAAACACGTGCCATGTTGGCTATGGGTCGATCCCGAAGTAAGTATAATTGTTTAATTTATTTTAATGATATGTTACTGATGTGCGGATTAGGCAAGTGTACCAAATCGTTTACCAAGTAATAAAGTGATAAGTAGAGTATCGTATCCACAAGGATTGTCAATTTGTCCAAACGATTCGCGTTACTTATTTTTAAGTTGACGATATAATAAAAGATAAGGGTTAGAAGCTTGCAATTTTTACCTGTTTGCAACAGAGCAAGTTTACCTATTTTTGGTTGCAGAAAAGTAAGCAGCGGTTAGGATTCTTCGAACCCCTCTATTTATTTTGTTGGATATCAAATAACAGTCATGTCGTCGTTTATTTATCTTAGGTAGACTATACAAGTAATGAGGCCATTGGGGGGCCGTTCCTAAATAACTCAGCCAGCAAAGCCTGAGGCAACACTGAGAACCAAACTATTCCCTGAACTGATTATAGATGAGTAAGATCTGCCCATAATTGTGTAATGGTAAAATAAGAATTACTAACATAAACCTCAGCAATATAGACAGACAACTGCTGACAAGTAAATTCCAAAGCAATACATCGTGCCGACACAAAAATAACAATGGGGGTAACCTCAGAACCCTAAAGAGCCCAAAGATTCGACAATAAATTACCTTTATTATTTGTGCAAAATTCAGCAACACCAATACGATGCCAATACCAGGAAAGACCAAAACCGGAGGTATTCCAATATAAACCATTAATTGATAAGTTGGAGAAGGACCCCCCTGGATCGGGTTCTATATGGCGGCTTCCCTGTCTAGAGTTGTTTCTTTACCTGTTGTTTCTGCTTCTTAGATAAAACCGGAGTGAAAGGCATCTCAACACTTGCTTTATCATACTCACGGATGTGATGCCATAATTTCGAGTCTTGCCGAATGATTGGGTTGCTGTGAATATACTCATCAACAACTAAAACCTTTTCACAATGTTCATCAGAATCCGCGACCTGTGTTACAAGTGACGGGGGGTTCATTCTGATCCTGCCTCTCCATTTCAGATACCAATTTTGTCTCAATAGGGATGGATCGGACAATAAGAGGACCGAGAGGAGAGCTAGGTTTCACATCTTCATGCGCTACAAAGTGCTAAATCGGTGACTCCTCCCTACCAGAAGTGGAAGAAACCAATTCAACAGACAAACTATTCACATTTTCATGTGCAAGGATGAGAGCGTAGCATTTGTATCCGGATACCGAGGAACCACCTCCTTCTCCTGGGAGTCCAGATATAACTGCTCCACTACATCCGAATGCACGTCAACGTGCGCTACTTGGAAAGCCAATTCCAACACCGGACTAGAGGACATGCATGGCACCTTGTGGGATTTCATCGAACACATTTTGCAAAGCAAAACTGAAGGAGTCTGATGCTTGTTGTGTCTGCGACTGTGGTCTCTGTTGTGGGGGAACCATATTAGTAACAACATCTTCAACTGTAGGAACAATTGTGAGCGGTGCTTTTGGAGGAGGACCTTCAAAGGCTTTGGAAGAACCAACGTCGAAAGAATTCTCTTGAATTGGCACCCAATCAAATTTTTTAGCTGGTACTTGCGACTTCCCCTTAACACCCTTCTCTTTATTAACTATGTTTTCCTTCCTGGGTATAGCCAGCGACAATTAGTAACATCATGACCAAGGTTCTGACATTGGGAGCAAAAATCCGGGAGCAATTCATAGGCCACCTCCACACCAAAAGAGAAACCCTCCCTCTCGACCATAATATCATGAAATAACTTCTTAGAAAAATCCATGTCGACTAAAACCCTCGCAAAGTGGCCGAAAATTCTCTTTGACATAGCATTATCAATGACCAGCAAAGTGCCAACCGCGCTTGAAATTTCCCGAAGTGTACGTTCCATCCAATAATCTTGCGGAAGTTCCAGTAACCGTGTCTAGACTTATGCATGAGTGTTTCTTTGTTTATGCATATTGAAGTCCTTTGTCCATTCAAAAAGTTGTAAGACCCCCGGTTTCAAATTAATCGTTCCCATTGCCCAAACAGTGTGTAAGTTAATTTAAGAGGTGAAAAAGAACTCATAATAACCCTTACCTAAAGACCACAATGTCCAAGGTCCCATGCAGTCTTCCACTATTTTTGAAGCTTGAGCTAAATGTCCTTTGCGGTGTACGGTTTACCCCCCTTACTCAAGACTAGACTCCCAGTAAGGTTCCTCTTATAGACGTCAACCCCTTTCTCATATGATGCTTGAGAAATTTGGATACTTAGTCCCTCTCCTTGTATTGACGGTTGTGGTAAATTATCATTCGTTGAGGCATTGTGAGATGCGGTTAGGGTCTGGGCAAAGGTAATTGGAGCAGGTGCATTTGAAATCGCGGTTTTTAGAGGCTGCAACCAAGCGATTGTGGACAAGACCGTCGGTGCCGGTGCCGAAATCTTCGCCTGCCAATCAAATGGCATGACAGAGGCGTGTACCAATCAGTCAGAAAACGAAATTGAGAGAACGACTTGGACCAAAAATGAAGAACCATAACCAGTGAGGTTTCTTAACAATTCTGCTTTATGCTGTTTGAACGAAACAATTAATTAAAAATAATGAAATTATTGATTTCGTGAAACAATTGGACAATGACAATTGAATCACGTAACTATTATGCCAAACCAAAACAAGCTAATTGAAACTTGAAAATAGATATTGAATGGTATTACAATTTGGAAGGGTAGCGCTCATGCTAGAACCCTAGCAGAGCGTTCATGTTTCCCAATGATAATCCAATTTATGTATTTTTTCGACGAAAAAATTATGGTTGAGACGAGATACCCAACTAAAGATGGTCAGTCAGATTCTCGTACGAAGATGATTACTGATTGACAAAACTATATGACAAGAAATGGTTAACCAAAAAAAAAAAAATACACTCTTACAAAAAGTTTAATAACTATATGACTATTTAATTTAAATATTGGGATTATTGAAATTATAAGTTGTTTTTTCACGTAAATTTAATTTTAAAAAATAGCATCATAAAATGGTCAAACATGATTATATATATTTAACCGTAATATTATGATATTGTGTTTTAAATTCAACTAATAACTATACTCCGAAATAAAAATTTATTGATATTTTAAGATATAAGTATTAAACTCTTAACAACAATTTATTTATTAGCAATAAAAAGTTAATATTTTAAATATATATTAAAGTTATCATAAAATAGTTTCATGAGGTGTCGATGCAATAGTAAGAGTTTGACTTCATAAATTCAAGGGGTGATGTTTGAATTTTAAATGAGATAATTGCAATATGGTCATTAATGTTATTGTTATTAATAGAATCTTCTCATTCTCCCATTAATTATTTTAAATATTACATGTCATAATATTTTTATTAATTAAAGTGACACTAATGGTCATTTTAAATGATTTGCCAGAAGAATATAAACCACGTATCTGGATGTTACAAACCTAAGTTCTTACAATTAATCTAGTAACTTAATTGTAATTTTATTTATTATATATATACTTTTTCTCTTGCAAAATATAGATTATAATAAAAAAATATATTGAAATAAAAAAAGTATCTATATACTCAAGAAATTTATATAAATGGAAATAATAGGTTAATAACTATTTGACAATGGATTATCATATCACTTGTGTAATGTATGTTTTACAATAACAAAAAAAAGAGATGTCTCCTAGGGTTTCTAGCGCCACCCTCTTTTGGGCTGCCACCGCACCTTGGGCCGGATCTTTCTTGTGAGAAGTTGTATCTCATCTGATCCATGATCTAGATGTTTCTATTCCTGACTATTTATTCCTTCGTAGTTACAGACTTTGCTTCACCAAACCCTAGCCTCCATCAAATTGTTGTCTTGCGAACAGATTGTGTCTTCTCCCTTTCTCTTGCTGTCAAACTGTTTTCCCTGTGTTTCCCTTCGATTCACTGATACTATGGATCCCAATCATCTCAATCTCGATGGTCTGACTTTGTCCGAGGAAGGTTTAACCCTAAACCTAGAGTCTGAACCTGAAACTGCTGCTGTCCTCGAACACTGTCTCATTGGTCGTGTGCTTGCTGATCGTGAAATCCAGTTTGCCTATTTCAGCGAGCGTATGTCTCGTGCTTGGAAGCCAGGCAAACGGGTTACGATTACTAAGTCTGTGAATGATCACTATTTGTTCCAATTCCATCACAAGGTTGATGCAAACTGTGTTTTAGAGGAAGGTCCATGGTTGTATGACAATTTTCATATTGTCATGGATCGAATCTCACCTGGTGTCGTCCCAAACTTTGTTCCTCTCAACCATATCGATTTCTGGGTCCAAGTACATAGTCTGCCCTTTGGATTTATCCATCCGAAAGTAGGTCGAGGTCTAGGCAGTTTCTTAGGAACCCTAAAAGCTTATGATGGTCGCAACTCAATCCATAGCTCATATATGCGGATCAAAGTTGCTATTGATGTCACTGTGCCTCTGAAGAAAGCATGGCGTGTCCGTGCAAGCAATGGAGATTTTGTTACTATTAATTTTCAATATGAGAAATTAGGTGTTTTTTGTTACAGGTGTGGTTTACTCGGACATACCGACAAAGTTTGCCTGGAGTTGTTTGAATTAGAAGCTGATGATGGAGTTCGTAATTGGGGAGCTGACCTTAAGCTGCTTAAGTCGGTTACAAACAGGATTGGTACTGCTGCAACCAACCGCTGGCTTCAAGATCCCATTCCCGCATCTGTGCCACGCCAAACCCATGCTGCTGGTGGCACTGCTGCTGTTCTTGCTGGCTGCGACACACATGCTGCTGGTACCGGAACTCTGACATCTTTTAATGATCGCATGATTGCCTTCCAGCACCAACTCACTGCCATGAAACAAGATGTTATTGCTGCCCAAAATGCAGTGCATGCTAAAAAAGGTAACGACTCTAATTCTGCTTGCAAAGTTCAACTTCTGGCTTCCTCCTCTACAGGAACTTCGGCCTCTAGTTTATTTCCAGGCTGCCCTCTAGTGCTTGGTTTACCTGCTGTTCCGTTTGTGACCGAAAATAATGAGGAAGTGCATGAGGACAATGGCTCGGAATTGAGGAAAAGGAAGCGCATGTTTGCCCTTCAGAATGGAGAACCATTTGCTGCTGATGGGGTTATGGGAAACAATGTAATAGGAACAAATGTTAGTCATGGGGGGGATACTGAAATGAATGTAATTTCTAATCCTTTGTTTGATGAGAAAGATGTAATGGCAGGTCCTGATGATCAGGCCTGCCTAGGTGAATGAGTTTAGTGGCATGGAATTGTCGGGGTGTAGGTAGCCCGAGTGCAATTCCAGACCTTAAGTACCTAGTTCGGCACTTCAATCCGGACCTTTTGTTCCTTAGTGAGACTCTAGCTCACCGAAATAAAATTGAAGAACTTCGTTTTTTGCTTGGTTACGATTCTTGTTTTCATGTAGACCGCACCGGTAGAGCCGGGAGTTTAGCTTTATTTTGGAAAAATTCATTGCATTGTCAGCTTGTTAATTTTTCAAGTAATCACATCACTGTTGAAATTGTAAATAATACTCTTGGTACTTGGCGACTTACCGGCTATTATGGTTTTCCTAATGGAGGTCGTAGAACAGCCGCTTGGAATTTTCTCCGACAACTTTCCACTCAATTTTCAGGTCCGTGGTGTATATTCGGCGACTTTAACGACAGTTTGGATGCCAGTGAGAAAAGGGGACGTACCATGCGCTCTCCTTGGCTTATAAATGGTTTTCGCATAGCTGTCCTTGATTTAGGTTTATCCGATGTCCCGGTTAAAGGATATCCTTTCACGTGGTTCAAAAGTCTTGGTACTCCGCGTGCGGTGGAAGAAAGGTTAGATCGCGCACTTGCTAATAATTTATGGTTTAATATGTTTCCAAATGCTGTTGTTGAGACTCTTGTGGCACCTACTTCTGATCACTACCCTATACTTGTAAATGTTGCACCTATCCCTCGGCCTCATGTTCATAAACGACATTTTCGTTATGAAAATGCGTGGCAACTTAAACCGGGGTTTAAGGAGCTAGTTACTAACTCTTGGCAGGATCATTCAACAAGCACTCTTATGCCGAAATTATCGTTATGTGCGGAAGATATGTGGGAATGGAAGAGGAATCATTGTAACAAACTGAAAAAGGATATTGAAGATTGCCGTAAAGAATTGCAAGAAATACGGTTGCATGCTTCCGGGGAGAATCAAAACCGCATGCTTGAGATTAGAAAATGCATGCAACGTCTGCTGTCCCAAGACGATGCATACTGGCGTCAACGTGCTAAAACTCATTGGTACAAGGATGGCGACCGAAATACAAAGTTTTTTCATGCCTCGGCAACAACCCGGAAGAAGGTAAATCGCATAACCTCTCTTGATGATGAAATAGGTAATAACGTTACTAGTGAACAAGGCATGCAAGAAGTAGCGCGGAATTATTTTGTGAATATTTTTCAACAACAAAACAGTGAATTCTCTTCTATAATTGATGTTATTAATACATACATTTCTGCTATTGATAATGATACACTCACAACACCTTTTACAAAGGCCGAGTTTCGAGCTGCTATTTTTTCTATGCATCCGGACAAATGCTCCGGCCCCGATGGATATAGTCCGGGTTTCTACCAACACTTTTAGACTCTATATGGTGATGATATTTTCAAGGAATGTTGTGGCTGGTTAGATACAGGACAGTTTCCACCTGATTTAAATATTACTAACATTGCACTTATTCCTAAAGGTTATGCGCAGGTTAGCATGAAAGATTGGCGACCAATAGCACCATGCAATGTGCTATATAAAATTATATCTAAGGTTTTAGCAAACAGGTTAAAGAACGTATTGTCCCAATGCATTTCTGATAACCAGTCTGCGTTTGTTCCTGGTCGCTCCATTCTAGATAATGCTATGGTAGCCATTGAAGTTCTACATTTCATGAAAGCCAAGACACGCGGGGAAGATAGGTATGTTGCTCTCAAACTTGATATTAGCAAAGCCTATGGTAGAATGGATTGGAATTACTTGATGGCTGTCTTAAATAAAATGGGTTTTCATCGGCGTTGGATTCAATGGATGCGCATGTGTGTAGAGTCAGTCGATTATTCTGTGCTTGTTAACGGTGAACAGGTTGGGCCTATTATTCCAGGGCATGGTCTACGTCAAGGGGATCCTCTTTCCCCCTATTTGTTTATTATTTGCGCAGAAGGCCTATCAGCGCTCATCCGAGATGCTGATAGGAGAGGTGTCCTTACGGGAACAAAGGTTGTTCTGGGTACAGGTAAATATCTGGGCCTACCTTCTATGATCGGCCGTGACCGTAAAGCTACCTTTGCATATATTAAGGATCGAGTTTGGCAGAAAATCAATTCCTGGAGTGGTAAGTGTCTCTCGAAGGCGGGTCGTGAGGTAATGATAAAGTCTATTTTGCAATCTATTCCCACTTATGTGATGAGTATTTTTCAGCTACCTAGTACTTTGATTGAATCCATTGAAAAGATGATGAATTCTTTTTGGTGGAGCAATGGTAAAACAACGCAAAGAGGGATACATTGGATTAATTGGGAGAAGCTGTCGGCACCAAAAATTCATGGAGGTATGGGTTGAAAAGATCTCTCTGCTTTTAATTTAGCTATGTTGGGGAAACAGGGTTGGAAATTCATTACGGATCAGGATTCTCTTGTTGCTCGAATTTTTAAAGCTCGCTATTTCCCGTATGGTTCCTATCTCACGGCTACTGTTGGACATAATCCGAGCTATGTTTGGCGTAGCATCATGCGCGCTAGATTTATAGTACGTGGGGGAGCACGATGATGCATAGGTTCAGGTGCTACCATTCCCATTCTTAACGAACCTTGGTTGACGAATGGAGAGTTCATTAGCAGTGATATTCCAGGTGCTCACTTCGTCCATAATTTCACTATTAATAGTTTGATGAATTTACAGAATAAAAGCTGGAATGAGCAGGTGGTTAGACATGTATTTAGCGTGGATATTGCAGATAAAATACTTCATACGCCACTTATTTCTCAGGTCGAGGAAGATAGATTTATTTGGAAAGCAGAAAGGCACGAACGTTACTCTGTACGTAGTGCTTACAGGTTGTGTGTAACAGATTTAATTGATTCTTCCCATTTCTGGCGTCCGGGGTATTGGTCTGGCATTTGGAACCTTAAAGTTCCACCGAAGGTTAAGAATTTAATTTGGCGTATGTGTCGAGGATGTTTACCGACGCGTGTTCATCTGTTAGACAAAGGTGTCGTATGCCCCACTAATTGTTCTAGTTGTGACTCTATTCATGAGGATCTTTTGCATGTTTTCTTCTACTGTCCTTTTGCTATATAGGTATGGAACAGGACCGGTCTTTGGAGCTCGGTGCAATATGCTCTCACTCATACTACTTCAGCCACGGATGCTATTTTCTATCTTTTAGAGAATTTGTCTGCTGAGTTATCTCAACGTCTGTCAACTGTTATGTGGAGCTTGTGGAAACATCGCAATCTCAAAGTTTGGGACGCTGTTACAGAAACAAGTGCGGTGGTTGTAGAGCGTGCTAGAAACATGGTTACGGACTGGCAACTAGCGAATGCGCCGAAAATTCTTGCATCTCACTCGCCTTCTCAGCATCCTTTGGCCGTGAATATGGGGACCTCCACCTCACACCACCGACATAGAACATTGTGGCAGCCCCCTATGTCAGGTAGATATAAATGTAACATTGACGCAACCTTTTCTTCTCATCTTAACCGCACAGGTATTGGTGTTTGTGTTCGCGACTCAGAAGGTACGTTTGTTCCGGCTAAGACTTTTACATATCCTTGTACTGTTTCAGTAGATGTGGGTGAAGCTTTAGGGTTGCACGCTGCTTTACAATGGTTGAGTGGCATGGTCATTGATAATGTGGACTTTGAAACAGACTCTAAGTTAACAGTTGATGCCTTCCAGTCTACTCGAAACGACTTGTCTGAATTTGGGTGTATCATTTCTTCCTGTCGTTCTTTGTTTCGCAATTTATTTTCTAACTCTAGGGTGGAGTTTGTTAGGCGACAAGCCAACACGGTGGCTCATACTCTTGCACGAGAGGCCACGTGTTCCGCTAGTTCCGCCGTTTATTATGAAATACCCAATTGTATTGAGACTCTTATTATCAATGAAATGCTACAAGCATGTTTCCTTCAAAAAAAAAACTATTTGACAATGGAATTTAAAAAAATTATTCCCTCCATTCTATAATAAGTACCGAGGGAGTATACATAGATTAAGTAATGGCTTTTATTAGATTTAAAATTTAGCAACCCATATTTGATTTTTTTTGAATTAATTCTTAGTAGATTCAAATCAATACCCGATGATTTAGTTGATAAGAATAATTTGAATGATTTATATTTAAATTTGGTCAAAAGATCTTTAGGCAGGGGCGGATTTACCACCGAGCTAGCCTGGGCACGCGCCCGGGCTCGACCCATACTTTCTTTGTGTCGCCGCAATAAATTTACATGAAAGAGTTAATAAATATAAATGGTGTGACAAAGAAATCACACAAGCTGATTCGTCCTAGCGGCAGAAGTGCGAGCTTTGCATTGCTTATGTTGCGGGTTCGACACCCAGAACTCAAATTTTGTCTATAATTATGTTGCGGGTTCGACACCCAGAACTCAAATTTTCTCTATAATTGATTTTATTTCCTTTTTAATTTTTTTCTTTAATTGATTTTCTTTTCCTTTTTAATTCTTTCATAAATCATAACTTACTAAACTATGTCCATAATTATTGGAATATATGGATCAAATATCCCTAACTTAGTAAACTAATTTTGTCTATAATTGATTTTATTTCCTTTTTAATTCTTTTTTTAACCCAGAACTCACGTTTTTTTCTTTAATTGATTTTCTTTTCCTTTTTAATTCTTTCATAAATCATAACTTACTAAACTATGTCCATAATTATAGGGATATATGGATCAAATATCCCTAACTTAGTAAACTATGTCCATAATTTTTTATGGATTTGATCCTAATTTTCTTTAATAATCCTAATTTTCTTTTTAATTCTTTCATAACTCACCCAGAACTATATCCCTAATTTTTTCCCTAATCTTCTCACGTTCTGGATTATTTGGACATAGTTAATTGTGGATTTGAGACTCATATATCCCTAATCCTCTCTCCAATACAACCAAATTCTCCTTAATATATTAGATTATATATTTATAAATTCTTCTTTTTCATCTCTCTTATTTTAAATTGTACTTTTATCAACAAAATGACGTGTCTCTTTTATTTCGATATATGACTATTTATATATTGTGTTACATGTGAATTTACCGTCAATATTTAGCCCAGCCTCGACAAAATTCCTGGCTCCGCCACTGTCTTTAGGCATGTAAAATATAGAAAGATCAATTTGTTGGTATTTTCATATTTGAAATCATTTGTTAATACAATCGCGGACTGAAATATAACAAATTCAGCAGCCGATATGGCAGTACAGATCTATTTGTTCAATTTTCAATTATTAAATTAATTAATTATTTAATTTTAGTGTAGATATTTGATTGGAGTTATGGACAAATTTGGCAAAAAAGTAAATATGAATATATATATATATATATATAATTATTTAATTCTAGCAAACCCCATATATATATATATATATATATATATATATATATATATATATATATATATATATATGTGATGTATCAAATGAGAGGACATTTTATAATGAGAGGTGAGAGGAATAAAAAATGACCATTAGATTAAATTCTACGGTGCATATTAGAAAATGCATAGGTTTAGAAAAAAACACAAGATTTTTTTTCTATCTCCTTTCCTCCCTAAACGCTTCTCCTTCCTTCTCTGGTCTCTGCCGTCGTAACACCTTCTCCATGATTTTTCTATGTACTTTCTCTCAACATGCTATATCAATTCAAAGTTTCAAACCTCCTTGTCCCAGAAAAAATATAATATCTTTTAAAATTCTTGGTATGGTGTTGGTTATCTCTGTCAATCTATATCAATTAAAACCCCTTTTTCAAATTTTCGGTATTGTTTGTGATTATCGACTCTATTAAGGGAATACATATAAAATTCTTGGTTTTGCAATTGAATGGAGATATACAGATAAAATTCATTCCATTGGTCACTTTAATGTGAGACACGAGAAAAAATTGAGGGAGGTGGGCTATATGAAAAGATGGTGAATCTTCAAATTGAAAAGAAAAAGAAAATTGATGTTTGTGGAGAAGAGAGAGGGGTACTGAGGAGCCAAACACATGCGAAATT
The DNA here is from genome assembly GCF_051527215.1 of Medicago sativa. Classification (NCBI taxonomy): domain Eukaryota; kingdom Viridiplantae; phylum Streptophyta; class Magnoliopsida; order Fabales; family Fabaceae; genus Medicago; species Medicago sativa. Next base: position 27,794,426 of record NC_140749.1, on the reverse strand, counting down.
GGGTGCTTAATTCAACATTTTAACTCCATGAATTAATTTTCTTTGTGGAAAGAAGAGATTTGTTGCAGTTGTTGAAAACCAAATCGGTGAAGACTTGAGCGTAGGTATCTAGGAAAATGAACTATGAGATTGAATAACAAAAGGGTGCAGGATAATAGAAAAAGGAGTATTTAATCTTAGCCATTTATTTAAATCTAAGGGTTGAGATCAATTCCCCTCACCCTCTCATATTAAAGAGTCATCTCATTTGAAATGCCCTAGAGAGAGAGAGAGAGAGAGAGAGAGAGAGAGAGAGAGAGAGAGAGAGAGAGAGAGAGAGAGAAGGGATCCATTGACTCCAAGAGTAAGTCTTTAGACTTACTCCAAATCATGACCCTTCATTTTAATAGCAATTAATGGCTATGATCAATTGTAATAATTGTTATGGTGAGGCCTTTTTACTCCTTCTTCTTGAAGTTTAAAGTCGGATACCATTGATCAAATAAGCTTGCACTCAGAATTCAAAATTTAGCAATGGAGATTAATAATAAACCAGAATACCCTGATGTGTATGTCATCCCCTTTCAAGATTTTTTTTATTTGTATTTTTTGACAAAATCCTTTCATGAAAGAAGTAATTGTATAGATTAAGAGAATTAGATCTCAAGGGAACCACATGCCACTAAGCACAAATTGCAATTTCTCAAAGACAATATCCTGATTCGATCCACCATGTGTGTTAAATAATAGCTACTGAGATTGAAGCAAGTGTGGTAATCATGTTGTCTTGTGAATCGAAGATAAGCACATCAATTTAATCTGTAGAAAAATAAAATAAAATTTTGTGCACCAATTAAACCCTAACAACAAGAAGCTTTGTCGAAGGTTGTTTACAGGAAAATTGAATTTCAAAAATTGAAAAATCAAAAACGTTGAGAGACATAACAGAAGAATTGGAAATACACATGTTTAGAGATGAAAGAATCTCACCATAACAATTATTACAATTAATCATAGCCATTAATTGCTATTAAAATGAAGGGCCATTATTTGGAGTAAGTCTAAAGACTTACTCTTGGAGTCAATGGATCCCTTCTCATATATATTGTAACACCCATACTAGACGTATCTAGAAAGTTTAGCATGAGCGTTATCTTTAGTACTGGATACATTAAAAATATACAACATAAAATTTCCGAATGAATAATATATACAACAAGTCACGTTCGTATAAACAATAAAAATACATCTCGTCCATACATAAAAGTACATCCCTGATGACCATAACATCCTGCAGCGGTACGAACGAACTCTTGATGTAACATCCATCCGGCTACGAACATGGATAATCATCCTGCTTATCTGAAAGAAATAAGGAATGGGATGAGACATAATGTCTCAGTTAGTTCCCCTAAATCCTAGGCTATAGGTAACCTCAGGGGAAACTTACGGTCACCACGTGTCTACAATACAACCTGACGGTTGATTATACATGTGTGGTCATGCTTTCCTAGACGGTAGTGCATACTAGACCCGTCATAGGTTTATCTTACTTGTTATAGGCTTCACTTCCTATACGTGTCATGGCGGCCGAGGGGAAATCTAGGACCGCATTGCCAAGAATACGCTCTACGTATCGAGGCCTAACCTAACATAATCATGACACAAACCTAAACCGGACGATTAGGGGAAACCTAAGATCGTCATCTGTTTCATATTCTTTACTTGTTCTATACATGACTTGTACTTGTCTTATAACATCTCATGCTTTTGTTCATAAGCATACTCATACGTGAATTCATTCATAAACATAATCATAGCCATATCATGCATAAACGTATCTAAGTTCATTCATTATGTTAGCGTTGAACATACAAACATTATCTTGATTCATTTTACGGATAGCCCCGGGTGGAGTAACCCCGAGAACAATCCCATACATTACCGATGTACGTACATCGGACTCCCTCGGTGTCGTGTGGGTCCCTTACGGCTTGAACCGTTCCCCTTGGATCGAGAACCTCCCGTATCCCCTTGGCGTGGATAACAAGACACACGAGCACCTACGTCTTGTTTACTCAGTGACATGTGGGTCCCTTGCGGCTTGAACCATGCTCATCACGAAAACCCCTCGTATCCCCCTGATGTGGATAACAAGAGACATGCCACCTACATTACATTAATCATGGTCTTGTCGTTAATGAAGGTTAAACCTATTCATGCTTACATGTTTACCTCGGAACCTTGATCGATCCGATTAGCGGTAACTCATACTTGTTCATGCTTGTACATACTTAACATGGTGGAGAGAAATAACTTATCAATCCACAGCTTACATACTTGCTAAGTCATTCTAGCTCATATGCGAAGAGAATACACTTCGCGTCTTACTTACATATTCATTCCTATACTTGACATACTTAGGGATTCATGCTATTTTGCTAGTTCTCAACAACTATGTCGAGGCTCTACATTCATTCCCTTTCTTATTTCCTTGCTACCCGAATAATATCGGCTTAGCCTCTTTTGATTCACTCTTTCCATTCTTGTTAATTTTGCCATGATTTTCATTTCAAGAATCGTTTGATGTTATGTGCATTGCCTAGATGTTGTTTTGGGGTTATTAAGTTGTAAAACGTTGAAATAAAAGCTTCGGAATGCACCACCGACCCCACAATGAGCCAACAGCCAAAAAGCATGCTGGCCAAAACAGGGACTTACGCTAATAGCGACCCTGGAGCGTAATTCTTCTGAAGAAATTCGCTAATAGCGAAATATTTCGCTATTAGCGAGTTTCTTCGGGTCTGTGATGTAAAATTTTCAGTTTTGACCCAAAACTCGTCAAATTCGATCCTACAATGCACCATAATCATCCAGCAACATATATTGACTTTAAATAACATATTTCATGGCAAACTAACATGTAAACATCATGAATTGATCAAAAGGGACATTAGGGTTTAAAACCCTTCATTAACATAAATCAATACTTTCTAACATGAATTTACACAACCAAAGGGTGGTAAACTATCTATGGAACTCACCTAAACAAGTTTCTTGCAACTTCTCAAGCATCAAACATCAAACCCTAGCTTCCTCTTCATTCTTGATCTTGAGCTCTTTCCACAAACCATGCTTTAATCTCTTCCTCTACTTGTTTCTTGCTTGTTAAGCCACCAATTGCATGATTTTGGAAGACTTTGATGACTTAGAGAGGGAAGATTGGGGTGGTTCATAGAGAGACGGAGGAGAGAAATCCTTTCTCTCAAAACCTAGAGAGAGAAAGTGAAAGGAGAAATGAATATTTTGTGTCCAAAATCACTTATATACCTCTTTGAGTGCAAGTACCAGAATGCCCTTCGTCTTAATCGTTTTATCTTGACACTGATACATAAGACCACACTTGACTAATATTTCATAAAAATATCATCCGTCGTACTTAACATTCTTCACCATAATCGCTTTCCATGAACCTTAGTCCTCTGATACATTTAACAGATAAAGTTTCCTTTAGCTGACGAGCGAGATGTTACATATATATATATTTACAAAAAAAAATATGTTACACTAATTTTTCTGCTATGTGCAATTTTATTGTCTTATTTTATTTGGCTATTTTTTGAATCATATTTTGTGTGTTAGACTAACTTTATTTGTTCCTATGTGTTTTGTTGTGCTATATGACATCATAAATGAAGTGGGGGGAGGGGGGTTATTATTCCTATCGATGGATATGCAGTGTCTGGAGTACAAAAATAATTATGAATTCTATTGGTGTAACAAAACTCTCGCTTAATAATGTTCACATAAGTAATATTGCATGAATATTTTTTTATATTAATTTGTATATCTTTTTATGATTTTTGACATTGTGAAAGTATTGTAAGGTGGTTTTTATTATTAAGGGCTCTAAGTTGAATGTATGCATCACACATAAGACAATACTAGACTTGTAAGATGGATCAAAGAAAATGTTTTTTTAAGTTATAAAATGATTATTAGTGAAAATTAACAATTATTTTTTCATTTTAAACTAATGTCAAATTAGTTAAAGATAACATTATTCAAATTAGTTAAAGAGAAAATTAGTTATACATGAGCTATTATATCATCCATGTTTTTGGGTTTTGTTTTATTTTAGTTTTATGAATATATAATTTTAGATTATTAAGAAATCAACTTGAAGAGCCATATAGATAGATAGCATGAGAATTGAATACTCAACAATCAATTATTTAGTTTTCCAGAACAACAACATGATCGACTATTAAGATATTACAATGATAGGACTCTTGACATTGTGGATTCCATCTGACCAAACAAGTAATGAGGAAATCACAGTTGGATTTGATTTTGCTCCCCCAACAACGGTGACAACAAATGATTGTTTCTCATTTAATGATTTAAATGAGAGAATTTTTGGTTCCACACTAATCTTGATTTTTGGATTATGATGGATGAGAGTAGCCTTGTAGGTTGAGTTGGAAAAGCCAACATTTGTGACTGTTCTATGAATCTTTACATGCTTATGTAAAAGAATCACCATTGCAGGATAGTTTATGTCTTTCACCAATGATCTTTCAGAAGCTCCATGGCAACTTGAATTATCTCCACTAATACGTTTAATTTTTTCAGCATCATAACCATAATTACAAAGCATTTGCACATAATCTTGCTTCGTGATGTCATAAACAAGTCCAGGGTGAATGGCTTGTTGCAGATTGATATTCCCAGATCCATAAGAAAACTCACCTACCAAATCATCATAAGTACCTCCCACTGGTTTAGCGGTTGTCATGATGGCAGATTTGATAGCTGCAGGTGACCAATCTGGATGAAATGATTTCACATATGCAACAACTCCAGCAACATGAGGGCATGACATAGAGGTTCCTGATAAAATGTTGTATTTAACCTTCCTGTTGTCACTCATATCATTTGAGATTGATGCCTGAGGTGAATATGCAGCCAATATTTCCACTCCTGGGGCACTTATATCTGGTTTCATAATTTCTAGAACCAAAGGATTTGGGCCACGAGAAGAGAACATGGTAATTCTAGGAGCATTGGTGTCATAGATGATCTCACTCTTTAAAATTTCAGCTATAGGGTATTTAGTGGAGTTTGTGTATGATTGAACATGAACAAAGTCTTTTGTTTCCAAATTAAGTGTAGGCTTCTTAGTGACAAATAAATCATCAAAAGAAGAGTGTGACACGTTAAAGATTGTACCAATTGCATCACTCGAAGAAGTCAATCTTTGACCTAACGGTGATCCACACAAAACAATCTTACCCTTCACCATGTTTTTGTCTATACAATCACATTTTTCCGGGGATGCATTTTTTCCAGCTTGGCAAGCTTGAGCATTACGCACAGCTATTGGAAATTTTGTGCCATTTGAAGGGATGGTATTAATTGACTTACCAATAAAAGTCTTTCCATTTCCAAGAATGATCTTATCAATGAATTGACGATCTATGGTAGTTGCGGCAACACTAAATAACCAAGGTGCTACACTACTAATACTACTTGGGGTAGGGCCAAAGTTTCCCGCAGACTGCACTGTGAGTATTCCCTTCTCCATGGCATGAAAAGAACCAATGGCAATGGAATCTCTCCAAAAATCAATGACATCAGGGGCATCAAGAGAGATAGTGATGACATCAACCCCATCATCAATGCCATCATCAAATGCAGCTAATATATCATGACCCATGCACATACCAATATCATTGCAGATTTTGTATGCAGCAATCCTTGAAGATGGGGCTCCACCTCTTGCGGTTCCTTTTGCTAGACCATAAAAGCTCACATCCTTCACCTCACGTCCACTTGCTATTGATGATGTGTGGGTTCCATGTCCTAAACTGTCTCTTGCACTCTCATCTAAAAACCCATAAAATCGTGCTCCGATGATCTTCTTGCTGCAACTGAAGTTACCACCACCTGCACAAACTCCCCTCCATTTTTTTGTAATCGCACCAAGACCTGTTTGATTATATATAGTTAGTTTTTACAATCTTCTAAATAAATTTCACTTTCTTCCTTCAATATAATAAATAATATTGCTTAATGTCATAAGATACTCATGATAAACAACATTTATATAAAAATTTATGTAAAATAAGAAATTAATTAAATATAATAACCATAAATTATTCTAATTGATTAATGATGTATCATTTTAGGCGGGTGAGTATTTCATACAGATGATCATTGCTTAGAAAACAACTATGTATGATAATTCATATTCAAAAACTATTTGTCATAATTGTAAAAGATAATTTATTATGATTGTGACTGCAGATATATAAACCTTTATCATTGAAACTTTCAGACTCTGGCCAAATTCCGCTATCCATGACTCCAATCACCAAATCACTTTCAATAGTTTTATCTCTTTTGAATGTTTGAGGAAGTCCAAGGAAATCCCACGACCTTGTGGTTTGAAGTTGAAACTCTTGGCTTGGAAAAACTGAGACCACACCGCTTATGCCGACAAGCTTTTCTCTTTGTTGATCAATGAGTTTAGCAGCAAAACCATTGAAACTCCTCTTGTAACTACGAACTAAGAGACTTTCTATGTCTCTACCACCAATAACATTTTGCAACAAGCTGAGATGGTGAGCGGTTGGGGAATATTTTGATCCCTTAGGAAGTGAGCCCATGTACACAATGTAAATTTTACTACTTTCATCATCATATTCAATGGCTTCACACACCAAGGGAGCTAGTGATGCCAAAATTAAATGTACAATGAATGATAAAACAAGATTAAGCTTGGCCATTGTTTGTATTTGTGAAATGAAGGATGCCTAACTGAAGCCCAAACAATGTATTTATATACACGAAAAAGTAACATAAACGAAAATATTTTTAATTGATAAAAAAGTTTAATAATTGTAAGAAAATAAAATAAAAAAATTGCTCCCTCCATTCTATATTGAGTGACCCATTTGTAAAATTATTTTATCCCAAAATAAGTGACCCATTCAGTTTTCAATTCAATATTAATTATATTTTTCTAATTGTGCCCTTTAATTAATAATACTTTCATCATTCTCAAGTCAATATCTTTTACTTTGAAATTATGATAATAATTAACACAAAAATAATCGAGGAGGGTAATTTAGTTAAATATCATTATCTCCTTATAAGTTATTCACATTTTTAAAATTTTTGTTACATCTGCAAATAGGTCTTTTTTTTTTGAAGAAGTTAAAATGAAATATATTTATTAATAATAACGTTATCATGTTTCTCTTTTCAATATTCACTTTAACTTCCATTATATTATCGCGTGAAACTTATTTGGGTCCTATTGCATTATATGAGACTCATTTAAAAAGTGTTGGACCCACGTTAGTACGTTTTCATCTACTCATGCATGTAGTTTCATTAACTACTCCCAACATCTACTGTTGTTTTCCTCTTCTTATCACGAAAACATGCTAACTTTATTCTTTTACAAAGTCCCACTTTTAACCTTTTTGTAGGGTGTCGGTGGTTTTTATAGAAACTTGAAATATTTTCCATCTTCACATGATGGAATCATGTTACCTTAATTCATTTCTTTGGAATCATGTTATCTTTATACCTTTCTGCCACTTTTTTTCCTTTTTTATAGGGCCCCACTTTTAACCCTTTGTATGGGGGCGGTGGTTTATAGAGAAACTTGAAATATTTTCAATCTTCACATGATGGAATCATGCTACCTTAATTCATTAATATGGAATCATGTTACCTTTATTCCTTTCTACCATTTTTTCTCCTTTTTATAGGGCCCCACTTTTAACCTTTTGTTTGGGGGCAGTGGTTTTTAGAGACAATTTAAATATTTTCCATCTTCTCATCATGGAATCATGCAAACCTTTATTCATTTCTATGAAATCATGGTACCTTTATTCTTTTCTACCACTTTTTTCCTTTTTACAGGGCCCTACTTTTAACCTTTTGTATGCGCGCAATGGTTTTTAGAGACACTTTAAATAGTTTCCATCTTCTCATCATGGAATCATGGTACCTTAACTCATTTATATGTAATCACGTTATCTTTATTATTTTCTACATGTTTTTTCGCATATTCTAATCACGCAATCTTTATTTGGGATTCATTTTTTATTTCAAATTTGACCATTAAAACGTAAGTTTATGTCATATAGATTATCTATGATTTTTTTTATACAAATTTAAAATCATTTGATATGTTTTTTAAATCAGTTAAGATTAATGGTGTTCAATAAAAATGTATAAACCATTAATCTTGGTGGGTCTCAGTAACATATTAAATTATTTTAGATTTGTGTTAAATTTTAGATGAATGATCTATATGATATTAACTTACAATCTAACCAAGAAATTTGAAAAATATGAATAGAGTAAAATGATATTGAGCGGTATAATATTAGTGTGATATTACATTAGTGTAATTTAATCCCTAGTATGTGTGTGTGTATGTATGTGTGTGTGTGCGCGTGTATATATATATATATATATATATATATATATATATATATATATATATTGCTAAACCAGAAGCTTGGACAAGCATCAAGGGGAAGCAACGACATCCCAGCTAGGTTGGCATCCCAATGAACCCTCATCCTATACCGCCAAACTCAAAAACAACTTTATTAAAAAAGAGAAAAATACACACAAGAGAGCAGGGACTATGCCAAAACCCTCCAAGAGCAAAAACAGAAAATGAAAACATAAAAAACAGAAGCCTAAGGAAACCTGTACCTAGGCTTACCATGATGCTAACCTAATTGGTCATCAAGCTGCACCTGCTGATCACACAATGATCCTTACGTGTGGGGTCTACTATCTCAGTTGACTATGTCTATCCCTCCAATGTTTGGTTGCAGATGTTGGTCACTTAGTGATCCTTACGTGTGGGGTCTTACAACCTCAAAGGTAATTGAAAACATAGACTTTATGTTGGCTTTTCATCATTTCCCAAGGCAATGAAGGCCAAGGTTCCTTAGGTCCACCAATCTATGAATCTTAGAATACTCATAGCTCTCTCTCTCTCTCTCTCTCTCTCTCTCTCTCTCTCTCTCTCTCTCTCCGCTGTAAACACTTTGACTGACTACCTAAGACTAAAATAAATTTAAGCATAAAAGGAAAGGTTGTATATGTAAATGCAAAAGAATAAAATTTTATTAGATAATACTTGGAGGATTTGCAACAAGAAAAGAAAAGAAATTGATTAGCTAGATCATCTCAGCTTTGCAGGAAAAATAAAAATGCAAAAAAATAAAGATAATGGGTTGCCTCCCATTCAGCGCTTGTTTAACGACTGAGTCTAGACGGTCAATAGGTTGCCTCCTATTCAGCGCTTCTTTTGACTCATTAGCTTGACAAAATAAGTTGCCTCCTATTCGGCGAATATTTAGCGTCCCGAGCCTTACAAATATGTCTAAGTGTTACTTTCAGACCTTTGAGCACCCGGTTTCTCCCTTCTACTACTTAGGTCTTGCATATAGTATCGCAGGTCATGACTTCCTCAATTGGAACGTTTGCAAGCCACCTAATGTGGTCCTCGATCTCAACTCGATTGTTCTTGCATATGCGGGTTATCTCGAAAGGCCCATACCATGCCTTATGCATGAGAGTAGGTGGATAGAAAAGTTCATGGAATTTGATCATAACTGTGTCTCTTCTTCTGAAAGCGTTTTTGTCTTAGATTTTGATTGGAACCTCATCCATGAAGCTGACTTGTCTGATCTCCTCATGCGGATCTTTCTTCACCGTTCCCGTTGGTTTTCCCCTCATTGTCTTCCTTGCTGTTTGTTTAGTTCTCACCATGTTGATCTTCTTCTGATGAGACTTTTTAGTTTGGGTACCTTCAAGAAGTTGATACAACAATATTTTATGACAGCTAGTTTAAAATTAATGAGGGTGTTTGTGACCTATTTCCGACGGCTTAAAATTTATTTCTAATTATAATTGATCTTAGTTTTTAACGTGTGTACACTTAGACTCGACAGACTCTATGTAATGTAGACTCAATCTAAATTAACTACTATAGTTAATACCTAATGTTACTATTAAAACCTAGATCTACTTGAGACTCTATGACTATTATTACTAAATGCTAATCATAATCCTGAATGTTAAATTAAATCAGACCGACTCTTACGACTAATAATTAACCTAAAATGCAATGAAATATAATAATGACCTAAATTATGACTCTAAAATAAAAAGAAAAAAATAAAATGGGATTAGTTATTAAATGGGAAAAACAAAAAGAAAAAGTAAAATGGTTAGTACTAAATGGAAATAATAAACTAAATGCAAACAGAAAAATTAACTATGTTAGTAATAAACAAAATGATAAATTAGACTCTAAAAATAAATGACTCAACTAAGACTAAATATTTTTTGTATTTATAATTTTTTTTGGAATTTTTGAATTTTTGAGAACAGAAAAATAAAATGTGGAAAAATAAATGACTGAAAAATAAAGATAGAAAACAAGTAATTTGAATCGCTTAGTCGAAAATATCAACAATCCCCGACAACGGTGCCAAAAACTTGATGTAGCGGATTAGACAAGAGTACCAAATCGTTACCAAGTAATAAGTGATAAGTAGAGTATCATATCTACAAGGATTGTCATTTCTTCCAAACAATTCGCGTTGCTTATTTTTAGTTTGGCGATATAATATAAGAGTAAAGGGTTAGAGATTTGAAATTTTTATCTGTTTGTAACATAGAAAGTTTACCGGTTTTTGATTGTAGAAAAGTAAGCAGCGGTTAGGATTCTTCGAACCCCCTATTTATATTTTTGGATATTAAATAACAGTAATGTCGCGTTTCATTTATCTTAGGTAGACTATACAAGTGATGAGGTCGTGGGGACGTGCTAACCTAATCGGTCGTCAAGTTTCACCTGCTCATCACACGGTGATCCTTACGTGTGGGGTCTACTATCTCAATTGAATAGGTTTATCCCTCCAATGTTTTGTTGCACCTGCTGGTCACACGGCGATCCTTACATGTGGGGTTACCACCTCAAAGGTAATTGAAAACATAGACTTTATGTTGGCTTTCCATCATTTCCCAAGGCAATGAAGCCCAAGGTTCCTTAGGTCCACCCATCTATGAATCTTAGGACACTCATAACACTCTCTCTCTCTCTCTCTCTCTCTCTCTCTCTCTCTCTCTCTCTCTTTCTCTCTCTCTCTCTCTCTCTCTCTCTCTCTCTCTCTCTCGATAGTTCTACAAACGGGCAGCCCTATCAGCATCTAGCTTACCAAGGGTTTAAGAGAATGGTTCTAGTAGGCTACGACTTATTTCCTTCAAGAAAACACTTGTTTGATTAATTATTATACTAATTACATCCTAGGTTCAGCATATTTTACTCAATATTAGTAATTTCACCTTCTAAGTACTTATTACTAGGGTCAACTCGCTTTTGATATCTTTCGCTAGTTATAACTAATTACTTCCTAGATATATAGATATTAGTATCAAGATATAAACATCAGGATAGTAATATTAATATTAAGCCTTGTCATAACCTAAGTATCTAATCTAGAGTTGCACTACTATAGAAATAAACTAATTTCCTAATAAAACTTAATAGCGAACAAATGATAAATAAAATAAAACGACATTATATTTAATAAATATCCAACAAAAATAAATCGAGGTTCATCTTAGAACTCTAACCTAAAAAGAATTAGTTACACATGGTAAATAAAAACAAATTACTAAAGATAAAAACATACCCTAGAAAATCAAGGAGAAAATAGAAACTCCTCTGAAGCTCTAGAATTGTCTTCCTCTTGAACTGCTCTAGTTCTGAACGAGAAATTCAGAATGAGGAAGTCTTGTATTTATAATGAGAGTTTGTACTTGGGTTTGGGCTAAAAGTGTGGGCTTTACCCACAAAAAAGCTGTAAAAACCATACCCTAGGCACATGACAGATGTGCTAGGCGCATGGCACTTCCTCCCGGGCCCAATTTCTCTGATTTTCCGGCGTTTTAGGTCTTTGTCTTCAAATAACTTGCCTCGGAACTTAGGAACATAATTCCTGCATCTTGTAAGTCTATTGAGGCCTTCTGAATCTTCATTCTTGGTCTTCATAAGTCTTGACAAATCTTCGGATGTTCTTGATTTGCGGGTTTGCATGATTTCTTCGTGAATTACTTCAAAAAACCCCTAAAATTTCTATGTATCAGGAAAATTATAATTACAAACTCAAATATAGAAAACATTACAAAAGTCCCGAAATCATAGGCAATCGTTCTAATACTCCTCCTTTTTTCTGCTAAAACCTACTGAAAAAGACTGAAAAACATGCTAAGAATAACGTAAGATGACTTGTCATCGCCAATTCAAGATTAGGTTTGTGATTCAGAGGTAAAACGACAATTAGGGAATCCTTAAATCCTCCCTTCGTCTTTGTTGGAATTAACTTAGTAAAACATCAGTTATGTGGTGTCTACTTATGATTTAAGAAACTCAATTTAGAAATCCTTACTAACCCTAATGACATCATGTGTGGTAAATTAACCTAGTTAAAGTTACGGCGTTACCAGAAGGAAGATTTAGAAAATATCAAGTTTCATACTTAATTTTATTAACTATGATTAAGAAATAAGTAATTAGAACTACCATAAACAAAAGAATAATTCTGGGTTATCAATCAAACTGATTCTCAATTGAAAAACATTAAGCACATGCAAGAACAAATTAAATTAGACAGAAGAAAAGCATAACTGAATAGAAACTTTATTAATTGAATCTAACAAATAAGAAGGGGTTCATCTTAGAACCTTAATCAAAGAGGTTTAGTTGTACATGGCAACATATATCATAACAAAACAATAGAAAAACATACGCTAGAGAGAACAAGAGGGGATGGAGATCCTCTGCATTTAAGCTCTAATGCTTGATCCTTGCCTTGAACTGTTAGCTTTCTGAATGAATAATAATGTGTGTTAAGGTCTCTATTTATAGCATATGATTACTTTTAAGATAAGAAACCTGGGATTTTTGCACCGATCTAGCTTGGAAAACAAGAAAACTGCCAATTATGGGCGTGCCTGTGCGCAGGGGCGCATACCCTTAGGCACAGAGACGCATCTGGCAACTTCTCCTGTGCGATTTCTTGCATTTTATCCCGTTTTTTTGTATGATTCTTTCGTCTGGAAACTCCTATGAAATTGAAATGAATTTTCTTTACTTTGTATTGTGTTCAAAAACCTTCAAAGAACCATTGGTCTTCAAACTTCATATCCTTGATCCTTCACGTGATGTCTTGATTTGTTGATTTACATGATTTCTTACTACAAAACACTCAAAACACCTATGGAGTTACATGATCCAGGATAAAAGTGAATTACAACAACTCGAGTGAAAACAATACCATATGTTCCTCATACCATTGACAACTCCTCTAACTCTCATCTTGTTTGTCTTCAAATGCAAAGAAAGTACTAAAAACATATCCAAAAATATCAAATGTTTCTCCATCCTCATCTATCTAACTCCAAAAGAAATCAAACAGATATATCATTATAGGGTTCAAAACTTGTGACATGATTCAAGTCACATTAGTAAAAAAGAAAGAAAAATATGCATGGAGGCTAAAAGTGGTTTCACCAAGGATGTAGCAATAATAATTAAGAGTGGATTGAAAGGATCAAGGTACCAAAACATGTGTGTAATATTGCTCTTTAACTCATTCCGAAAATCCTTAATAAAGCCAAAGTTAATGCCATCAGGACCCGGACTTTTAAAACTTTCACAATCCCACACTGCAAGCTCGACCTCCTCCTCAGAAAAAGGTTTGATAAAATTGCCTCTCTCAGAGATACAAAGCTTCTTGAAATTTAAATTCTCTACCCCTAGTCTCAATATATTTTTTGGCTCCAAAGTGATTTGAAAAATGACTAAAAACTTATGCGCGTATATTAGTAACACGACCAATCTTAACACCATTAACATAAAGATAAATAATAGCATTTGTATGCCTGCGAGCCATCATAATACCACGGAAAATATTTGAATTCACATCCCTTTCTCTGAGCCAATTCAGCCGGGACTTTTGCCATTTCATACTTGTCAAAGACTTAACTGAAGACAATACATTTTCTGAAAGCTCATGGAGCTCCTGCACCTCATCCTCCCCCAGATCTCCATTTTCTCCCTAAGCATCAAGAGAAGGGATACGGTCTTTCATAACTTTTAGCTTACCATCCCGGTTCTGAGAATAGTTTTGATGCCACTCCTTAAGATTTCTTTTAATCATTTTCAACTTTTCTTTTTAAAACATAACCTCCCCACCCTAACACATGAACCAAATTTAATTTGTCAACAACAAACTTTGTATACCCCGGAAAATTCGCCCCACATTTCAGTATACGGAGCGGTCGAGGTCCCCAATTCTTCTCATAGACAGTTAACAAAATTGGGTAGTGATCAGATAACCCCCTTACCAAGGCTACATGCACACAATTCGTCCATAGAAAGCACCAAGCCTCAGACAACAAGAATTTATCTAGTCTACTCATCGAACAACCATCCACACAGGTTTTTTAAATTTTCTCCCACATAGTGGTAAATCTGACAACATATTATCATCTATGAACCTATTAAAATCCAATCAGTGCCCTCAGGGCAATGGTTAAAGAAATTATAAATAGAAAAATTGTCTTGAAAATATAAGTAATCATCAAGCCGAATAGATGTACCTCTACCCTTTCATTCCTTTAACGACCGGATAGCGTTAAACCCACCACAAACACAACAATTAGATGCACATGAGAAGAAATCAATCCAGTTAATTGCTGCCACAACAGTTGTTTACCCTCCGTGTCACACGGTGCATTATGCTCCCTCCGTCCTTAAAAATAAAGTAAAGGTTAGTGAAACAGATTGAAATTCACATTTTTCTAAATTCTCTTTCTCTCTCCCTTCAAGTGGATGGTTTAATGGACTCTCATGAGATTATATATTCCCAAATGTTAAGATATAGAAGTGAAAGTTTTGGGGAAGCTTTGGGGATTCCTTTTGATGTTGAGAGTGGAAAGTAAAGATAAAATAGCGAAAAAATGGAGAAAGAGACGGGAGAATAACGTTGGAGAATTAATAAAAATGAAGGCTGATCATTCATAGTTGCAATAAAAATGAAGGTTTGTCATCCATTTTCTACATTATTCTAGTGTTAGAAATATAAATACAAAAATGTGACATTTAAATAAATAAGTTCAAATCTTTTGTAAAAAAAAATAAATAAGTTCGAATCTATTTAATAAACTTGCAGTAATGGAGAAGATAAAATGAAGAGAGAAAATAGATAGGATTTTAACTAAAGGACAAGTGTTCATAAGAATCTGAGTATAATTTTTTTTTTTTTATCAAACTTTACTTACCTTTCGATCAAACTTTAGAATACTATGACCTCTTCCCTACGAACCGTGGTGTTAACACTAAAAAATACTTATTTTTTCTACTTATAATAAAGGCTAAATCATGAGGATAAATTAAACAATTCACATATATTTACATAGGGGTGTTCAAAACCGAACCAATCCAATAGAAAAACCTCAAATCGAGCCAACTCAAACCGAAACCGCAGAAAACCGCATTTGGTTTGGATGTATTCAGATCACTTTTTTACTCAACTGCATTGTTTGGTTCGGTTTGCGGTTTTTATTTTACCAACCAAACCAAACCAAACCAAACCGCAACATAAGAAAAACACTAATTAAATTTATGTCACCTAGACCGATACTCATATAAGCTCAATTATTTTTTTATTTTATAAAATGACATATTTTATTTAATTTGTTTGGTTCGTTACTTTTTATTTCAAAAATGTATTTATGTGCTACTTGAACTTTTAGAGAATGATACAATCTTTGTCAAAAATAAAAATAAAAGAATGATACAATCTTAGAGTGTATTTGGATGGGGGAATGTTTTGAGGTAATGTAATGTTTCGAGGGAATTTAAATACTTTGAGGTGAATTTCATTGTTCGGATAATAATTTGAAGAATTTTCAAAATGATGAAAATTTATGAAGTATTTTGTTCAAGTTAAATTCAAAAAATTTCAAATGACACCTAAAAATAAAGAATTTAAAATTTCTTCATCGATATAATTTTTTAAATTTTAAATTTTGGTCCTCAAATTTTCCAAAATTTTCATATTGACCCAAATAAATTTCCAAAAAATTGCAAATTGACCCCTCAATTTGTTTTCAGAAATTATAAGTTGACCCTCAAATTTTTTAAAATTACAAATTGACCCCTAATTTCAATTTTCAAATTTGGCCCATAAAATTAAAAAAATTTAAAGTTGTCCAAAAATGATGACAATGAAATTTTTTATTTCTTCATCCAAACAAAATTATTGAGAAATGAAATCATTTGAATTGCCTGAAATTTTAAATTCTTTAAAATTTCTCGGTTACCTCATCCAAACATAGTCTTTTACATTTCTTACATAATATAATAATTTTTTGTCTACATTTTAAATTTGTTCTATGTTGTTTGGTAAAAATGAAATTGTAATGTTGGTTGAAATTAAAAACATTCTCGGAAATATTGTTGAAAACATGTTGTGTTTTAGCCTTTTAACGTGATTTTAATGTTGAAATCAAAAAATTGTATTGTCTCGAAAAAACCCGCATCAACCGATACAACCGAAACGACATTGATTTGGTTCGGATTTTATTTTAAAAGTCAACCGAACCAAACCAAACCACATGTTTTTTTATCTTGCGGTTCGGATAACTTTTAGTCTCAAAACCAAACCAAACCGCACCACAAACACTCTTAATTTACATGATCATTTTGGGGATACTACACAGGGTGCTTTTTTAACATTAATATGCAATTCTATATTTGCACCGGTTACAAGTTTTATTGAAAGGAATTGCTTTCATCAAATACTACATAGCATAGCTTCAGAGTGATAAGTATTTGTTGAAATGTTGAAATGTTTGTTTGGCCTGTTCATTTAGTTTTTTATTTTTTTTATTTTAACAATTCTTGGGGTAGTAACTTTTTTATTTTAGGGAATTCTGGGGTTAATAACTTGATGTGTGTTCCTTCAAAAAAAAAAACTTGATGTGTTGAATGTTGGATGTACACTTCGTATTTTTGTCGCAGGGCGCTGAAAATACATGGGAATTAAATTTTGCGACTGTTAAAAACGCTGATTGCGACTGTTAGAAGGGTCGCAAATGTACATTTGCGACTGTTCCTCAACAGTCACATTTGTTGGGGTCGCAACAGTCATTTGCGACCCTTCCTAGAACAGCCACTCCAACTGCCGCAACAGGTGCTGCGACAGTTACCAACCGTCGCAAAGGAGCGCTTTAATTTAATTTAAAAGGGCTTGCGACCCTTCATAACAGTCGCAGATGGTAAGTTTTTTTAAAAAAAAATAAAGGCTTGCGACCCTTCAAAACAGTCGCAGATGTTAAGTTTTTTATAAAAAAAATAAAGGCTTGCGACCCTTCAAAACAGTCGCAAATGTTAAGATTTTTTTAAAAAAAAATAAAAAATGAATGGGGCAGTTTTTGTTGCCAATTTAAATAAATATATTAATAAATACATAAAATACAAAAATATATAACTAAAAATATCAAATTCACAACACTCTCAGCTGTGGCTGGTTTCATAAATTTTGTGTTGCAGTTTGATGCATCACTATTTTTATCAAGTCTTGAAACTTCTGAGTTGGAAATCGGCACATTTGTTTGGGCTTCAACTCTAGAATTTGTCACATCATTTGCTCCATCATTTTTCAAGTTTACCCCCAAGGTTGGTGTTTCAATTTTTTCAGCATTTCGATTCAAAGAAGCAGCTTCTAGACCTGGGTTGGTAGGAACCTGCATGATAGTAGATAGTCAGGTATTTATAAAAGAAACCTTAAAAAATACCAAGCCAGAATTCACATGGATACACATCATTAGCTTGTCATCTATTATCTGTGAACACCATAAGCAGACAAGGACTCACAAATTGACATCAAATTTTCAATAAAGGACATTACTTCTGAATGACGGCAAGGTGTGGCGGATTTTTTTGACATCCCCGTAGGAAACTTGTAAAGGGATGGTTGCCGGAAGCACCATAAGTCGCAATGGCGTGCTTATATGGCAGATTTTAGGTCTGCCACCATTCGCTATTTGCAACACTAATACATGACAATATTCAACCCATAATTACAAAGTCCAAGTATACCAACCTCATCTATATCACAAAACACTATACAGACAGTTATATGAGGCAGCTGAAACTACTTGTGGCATTGAAAGATAACTTATGTCAGCTAGAAACAAGAGACTGTTATTTACCATGCTAAATTAAAGCTCTATCCAAGGTAGCGAAGAAAGACTCCATCATTTCCATATACAAATCCCTTCTTGTCATCAATGAACCTGCAGCAAGTAAAACCATTTACAAGATTTATTATCAATAAAAGTTCTACAAACTCTGACCTTCATAATCTCCTATGTTTATTTTTTATGTGTGGAAGTTTTTTCATCATGTGCTAACAATATAACGGATAAAATATTATTTCCGATAATTGCATCTGATAGGCCTATGGTGCATGTTTATAGGAAGGGGAAAAAGGAAAGGAAAGTAGTGGTATTGGGCCTAAAGAGCAAAGCATGTGTGTATCGACGGAGAAAGGGACTAATGGCTGCAGATGTGGAAGAAAGAAAAAGGAGCGGGAAGGAGTAACAAAATATGGACAGCTAGCAGGTTAGAATTGGAGAAAGGTGAGGAAATCGTAAACAGAGAAACAACGAGGAGGTATTTGGAGAAGTGTAACAGAATGGAGAGGGTATCTGATCCGTTTAGTGGAAATTGGTCGCTGGGTGTATAATAATCCCTATATCAGTAAGGAGGTACTCTTACTGAGGTGACCACTTTCATTTCTCCAACGAGATCATCTCCATCCATTTTATAGTTTAGTCCATAGTTATTTCCATGATACAGGTGCTATCTCCTCCAGTTTTACACAACTACACAACTTATTATATTCTACAAAATATTATCGGTTGATTCTATTAGCATATCTTGAGAATAGGAAAGGAGTAATACAAAACCGATGGAACAATATAAGTGGAGAATATATCAACAACATGAGGAACCTGATTTGGTTGGGACGAGAGCTATACCAAGTAAATTAGAGGTTTTATAGTGTACACGCATAATCAAGTACAGTTACATAAAAGTAGACTCTAGTAACAGTTATACTCACTTTACTGAGTATAAATTTGCAGCAATGTTGTCAGCAGCTTTGTCACGGATCCATGACTTGCCACCATTATGAGCTCTCAAGAGAATACCACTGCCACCTGCTGCCCAAGCCTCGTCCTGTATTCATAATTTTGCAAATTATATATAAAGAAAATGTTTTCAACATTATTCTCAAAATTTGAAACTAATAATAGTCATATTGAAGGAACTGCAGAGGCATTAGTCAATATCGCGAATGTTTTTTTTTTAAGACTGATACAAGCAAGAAATTGTTGATTCAACAAAGCAGCAATGTAATTTAGCAAGAAGAAATTGTTATGAATGTTAATATGAAAAGGGGAAATATATAATAATATATGAGTGAGGAAAACAATGTCTTTACCTTGAGGAAGTAAAGTAGGAGAGAGCGACGGCAAATTGTTATTTCACGCAGTTGCTGCAGTCACACAAATATAATCTATTAGATTAATTGAGCGCTTTTAATTTGACCACATCACCATCTCCCTTAAATGAAACAAACTCTTATGTGACTGTGTGAAAGAAAACAAACCCCTGTTACATGAAATGAACCAACCGCCGCCACAATTGACTCATTTCATCGTAACCAATTTTAGATCCTAGAAATAACCCCACATTAAATTCACCCACATTAAAATTACAAATTTACAATGGATTGATTTTCCTTTGTGTTGTGAACTGAATTGTTATGAAGTTATTGAACAAATGCTCCCTCATTTGCCTTCAATTTTGTTTCTTTTTACAGTCATAGAAAAGGAAATGACAGAGAGGGAGAGCCTTCAATTTGTGTGATTGCGGCAACTGTGTGAAACAGCGACTATAGTGAATCTAAATCCACTAAAAATTACTAGTAATAATTGCAATACATTGAAGCAACTTAGAACCAAAACTAAAACGAAACAACTTAGTACCAAAACTAAATCCACAAAAAAAAAAATCATTAACAGAGTCAAAGTATCAAACAACAACAACATCTCAGAATCTTCATTAACAAACACACTAACATTTCAATTCTAAAACCTAACATTTTAAGTATTCAATTCAAAATTCAGCAAAATCACAACTAAGTATCAAGAGAAGGGTTTACCTTAAGTGGGTGCAGTAATGCAGTAAGAGAGCTGAAGTGTGGACGACGGAGTTCAAGTGATTGTACCATTCGGTTCAGTTTTTAAAACATTTGAATAAAGAGAGGCAAGAGTCAGAGCTCACAGTATCGACAGGAATAGAAAATCCAACACCGGACGATGCACCAGATGGAGAGTATATAGCTGTATTTATCCCAATGAGGTCTCCAGAACTATCCAGGAGTGGCCCTCCACTGTTACCGGGATTAATTGCTGCATCTGTCTGTATAACATCTTGAATAGGACGACCAATTGCAGCCGAACTAATTTCTCGCCGAAGTCCACTATTTTGAGAAAATGTATTAGTAAAAACTAAAAACTCAATCAACAAAAAATACATGTAAAAGCTCTTTTCTTGGGAGTTGTGGAAAAAAGTTGCATTAAAATATTCAGTTTACAGTTTTCATACCTGATGACTCCAGTTGTAAGAGTGTGATCTAGTCCAAACTGCAAAAATCAAATAATAGCTCATGAAAACAGTTTACAGTGTTCAACCGGGATTTCCATCATCTCTATAGATTGGAAATTTCATAGTGAATACACATTTACAATACAATATCCACCAATTTGGTTTGGAAATCTTACCGGGTTCCCAATGTGACCAACAAGCAAGTCAGCAGAGACACCGACAGGTATGGGCCTGAGCTTGTCTTTAGGCGCATCAACACGCAGCACGGCAACATCCTTGTCTTGGTCAAAACCAACAACTTTCGCATCATAGGTTGATTGGTCAGCAAGATTGACCCTGCAAATAACTAGCATCTCTATGAACAGGAGTACTTTTTTTATGAGTAGGAATTGAACTCAGTACCATCGAACAGGAGTACTCAATTTAGACACACGATGCAATATATCTAATATCTAACTCAATACATTCTTCCATAAACCATCTCCCTGTTGAGTAGGAAATGAATTCAATTAAAGGAATTCAATATATCAAATACCTAACTCAACACAAAAAACCAAACCATTATCATCTCCCTTTTTATTTTAGGCAATATAATCATTGATTAAGGAATAAAAATTGTGTTCATTTAAAAAGTGTCATATTGAATATATCAGCGCATTAAATGATGTACTTTCAAAAAAAAAATTAACATCCATTTAATTTCAGAAAAATCACACTGCATGAATGTACAGATTTGAGTTAAATTAAAAAGTTCCCACTTGCTACCAGCATATGACTCAACCAGACATGTGTTTGCAATGGCATATTTACAGCTTATTTGGACTTATTATGTTGCTTTCAACAAATTATGATAAGCCCTCTAGAGTAGCTTATGGAAACAGACGTAGCTTATATGAAAAACACTTTTATGATAAGAACTTATACTATAAGTGCTTAATCAAGTTGTTTATGCAAACACGCCCTAATTCAATAAGAGCTTAATTAATTAAGTTGTTTTCCCAAATACATCACAAGTATAAGTTTGAGAAATCAGCTAGAAAATTTGATTAAAAGAAGCAAAAAACCTACCAACCTGAGATCAGAAGCACCCCTGATAACGTGATAGTTGGTGACTATATGGCCATCCTTATCCCAAACTGTTTGAGCACCGTTTGAGTTCCAATTGAGTGAGAAGATTCTGAGATTGAGCTCCGATTGAGTGAGTTTAGTTCCGTTTGAGTGAGTTTAGTTCCGATTGGACCGATTGTAGCACCGATTGGACCGATTCAGAGCTAGGTTAGGTTTTGGATCTGAATCGAGAGTGTGAGCTAGGTTGGGAGTGTGAGAACGAGTGTGCGAGTGTGAGAAGGCATAACGATTGAGAGGAAGCAGCACTGATACAAATCTTTGCGATTTGGGTACGATTTCGATTTCGAAATTCGAACCGGTGAAAGAGGAATGAAGTGAGTTGGTGAACGAGTGAGGAAGGTAAACGAGGAAGAGGAGTGAGTTGGTGAACGAGGAACTGGAGTGAAGTTTGTCAAATTTGAGAGTGAGATGGAGATTTGGGGGTTCAGATCGGGAGAAGTGAGAATGAGTGAGAGATTGAGCTGTGGGAGGGAGATACGGGAAAGGGTAGTGATAAAAATATTTGAGCAAAAATTATTTTTTTTTGTTTTTGAGGAGGAGCCATGTAACTTTTTAGCTTAAAATATGCGGCTGTTGACCACAAAGGTCGCGACAACTGTCGCAAAAGTGCACTTTGCGACATTTTTGAATCAAAGGTCGCAGAGTAAGTGTCGCAAAATGCTAAATTTCTTGTAGTGTCCATAATTATTGGAATATATGGATCAAATATCCCTAACTTAGTAAACTAATTTTGTCTATAATTGATTTTATTTCCTTTTTAATTCTTTTTTTAACCCAGAACTCACGTTTTTTTCTTTAATTGATTTTCTTTTCCTTTTTAATTCTTTCATAAATCATAACTTACTAAACTATGTCCATAATTATAGGGATATATGGATCAAATATCCCTAACTTAGTAAACTATGTCCATAATTTTTTATGGATTTGATCCTAATTTTCTTTAATAATCCTAATTTTCTTTTTAATTCTTTCATAACTCACCCAGAACTATATCCCTAATTTTTTCCCTAATCTTCTCACGTTCTGGATTATTTGGACATAGTTAATTGTGGATTTGAGACTCATATATCCCTAATCCTCTCTCCAATACAACCAAATTCTCCTTAATATATTAGATTATATATTTATAAATTCTTCTTTTTCATCTCTCTTATTTTAAATTGTACTTTTATCAACAAAATGACGTGTCTCTTTTATTTCGATATATGACTATTTATATATTGTGTTACATGTGAATTTACCGTCAATATTTAGCCCAGCCTCGACAAAATTCCTGGCTCCGCCACTGTCTTTAGGCATGTAAAATATAGAAAGATCAATTTGTTGGTATTTTCATATTTGAAATCATTTGTTAATACAATCGCGGACTGAAATATAACAAATTCAGCAGCCGATATGGCAGTACAGATCTATTTGTTCAATTTTCAATTATTAAATTAATTAATTATTTAATTTTAGTGTAGATATTTGATTGGAGTTATGGACAAATTTGGCAAAAAAGTAAATATGAATATATATATATATATATATATATAATTATTTAATTCTAGCAAACCCCATATATATATATATATATATATATATATATATATATATATATATATATGTGTGTGATGTATCAAATGAGAGGACATTTTATAATGAGAGGTGAGAGGAATAAAAAATGACCATTAGATTAAATTCTACGGTGCATATTAGAAAATGCATAGGTTTAGAAAAAACACAAGATTTTTTTTCTATCTCCTTTCCTCCCTAAACGCTTCTCCTTCCTTCTCTGGTCTCTGCCGTCGTAACACCTTCTCCATGATTTTTCTATGTACTTTCTCTCAACATGCTATATCAATTCAAAGTTTCAAACCTCCTTGTCCCAGAAAAAATATAATATCTTTTAAAATTCTTGGTATGGTGTTGGTTATCTCTGTCAATCTATATCAATTAAAACCCCTTTTTCAAATTTTCGGTATTGTTTGTGATTATCGACTCTATTAAGGGAATACATATAAAATTCTTGGTTTTGCAATTGAATGGAGATATACAGATAAAATTCATTCCATTGGTCACTTTAATGTGAGACACGAGAAAAAATTGAGGGAGGTGGGCTATATGAAAAGATGGTGAATCTTCAAATTGAAAAGAAAAAGAAAATTGATGTTTGTGGAGAAGAGAGAGGGGTACTGAGGAGCCAAACACATGCGAAATTGGGTGCTTAATTCAACATTTTAACTCCATGAATTAATTTTCTTTGTGGAAAGAAGAGATTTGTTGCAGTTGTTGAAAACCAAATCGGTGAAGACTTGAGCGTAGGTATCTAGGAAAATGAACTATGAGATTGAATAACAAAAGGGTGCAGGATAATAGAAAAAGGAGTATTTAATCTTAGCCATTTATTTAAATCTAAGGGTTGAGATCAATTCCCCTCACCCTCTCATATTAAAGAGTCATCTCATTTGAAATGCCCTAGAGAGAGAGAGAGAGAGAGAGAGAGAGAGAGAGAGAGAGAGAGAGAGAGAGAGAGAGAGAGAGAGAGAGAGAGAGAAGGGATCCATTGACTCCAAGAGTAAGTCTTTAGACTTACTCCAAATCATGACCCTTCATTTTAATAGCAATTAATGGCTATGATCAATTGTAATAATTGTTATGGTGAGGCCTTTTTACTCCTTCTTCTTGAAGTTTAAAGTCGGATACCATTGATCAAATAAGCTTGCACTCAGAATTCAAAATTTAGCAATGGAGATTAATAATAAACCAGAATACCCTGATGTGTATGTCATCCCCTTTCAAGATTTTTTTTATTTGTATTTTTTGACAAAATCCTTTCATGAAAGAAGTAATTGTATAGATTAAGAGAATTAGATCTCAAGGGAACCACATGCCACTAAGCACAAATTGCAATTTCTCAAAGACAATATCCTGATTCGATCCACCATGTGTGTTAAATAATAGCTACTGAGATTGAAGCAAGTGTGGTAATCATGTTGTCTTGTGAATCGAAGATAAGCACATCAATTCAATCTGTAGAAAAATAAAATAAAATTTTGTGCACCAATTAAACCCTAACAACAAGAAGCTTTGTCGAAGGTTGTTTACAGGAAAATTGAATTTCAAAAATTGAAAAATCAAAAACGTTGAGAGACATAACAGAAGAATTGGAAATACACATGTTTAGAGATGAAAGAATCTCACCATAACAATTATTACAATTAATCATAGCCATTAATTGCTATTAAAATGAAGGGCCATTATTTGGAGTAAGTCTAAAGACTTACTCTTGGAGTCAATGGATCCCTTCTCATATATATTGTAACACCCATACTAGACGTATCTAGAAAGTTTAGCATGAGCGTTATCTTTAGTACTGGATACATTAAAAATATACAACATAAAATTTCCGAATGAATAATATATACAACAAGTCACGTTCGTATAAACAATAAAAATACATCTCGTCCATACATAAAAGTACATCCCTGATGACCATAACATCCTGCAGCGGTACGAACGAACTCTTGATGTAACATCCATCCGGCTACGAACATGGATAATCATCCTGCTTATCTGAAAGAAATAAGGAATGGGATGAGACATAATGTCTCAGTTAGTTCCCCTAAATCCTAGGCTATAGGTAACCTCAGGGGAAACTTACGGTCACCACGTGTCTACAATACAACCTGACGGTTGATTATACATGTGTGGTCATGCTTTCCTAGACGGTAGTGCATACTAGACCCGTCATAGGTTTATCTTACTTGTTATAGGCTTCACTTCCTATACGTGTCATGGCGGCCGAGGGGAAATCTAGGACCGCATTGCCAAGAATACGCTCTACGTATCGAGGCCTAACCTAACATAATCATGACACAAACCTAAACCGGACGATTAGGGGAAACCTAAGATCGTCATCTGTTTCATATTCTTTACTTGTTCTATACATGACTTGTACTTGTCTTATAACATCTCATGCTTTTGTTCATAAGCATACTCATACGTGAATTCATTCATAAACATAATCATAGCCATATCATGCATAAACGTATCTAAGTTCATTCATTATGTTAGCGTTGAACATACAAACATTATCTTGATTCATTTTACGGATAGCCCCGGGTGGAGTAACCCCGAGAACAATCCCATACATTACCGATGTACGTACATCGGACTCCCTCGGTGTCGTGTGGGTCCCTTACGGCTTGAACCGTTCCCCTTGGATCGAGAACCTCCCGTATCCCCTTGGCGTGGATAACAAGACACACGAGCACCTACGTCTTGTTTACTCAGTGACATGTGGGTCCCTTGCGGCTTGAACCATGCTCATCACGAAAACCCCTCGTATCCCCCTGATGTGGATAACAAGAGACATGCCACCTACATTACATTAATCATGGTCTTGTCGTTAATGAAGGTTAAACCTATTCATGCTTACATGTTTACCTCGGAACCTTGATCGATCCGATTAGCGGTAACTCATACTTGTTCATGCTTGTACATACTTAACATGGTGGAGAGAAATAACTTATCAATCCACAGCTTACATACTTGCTAAGTCATTCTAGCTCATATGCGAAGAGAATACACTTCGCGTCTTACTTACATATTCATTCCTATACTTGACATACTTAGGGATTCATGCTATTTTGCTAGTTCTCAACAACTATGTCGAGGCTCTACATTCATTCCCTTTCTTATTTCCTTGCTACCCGAATAATATCGGCTTAGCCTCTTTTGATTCACTCTTTCCATTCTTGTTAATTTTGCCATGATTTTCATTTCAAGAATCGTTTGATGTTATGTGCATTGCCTAGATGTTGTTTTGGGGTTATTAAGTTGTAAAACGTTGAAATAAAAGCTTCGGAATGCACCACCGACCCCACAATGAGCCAACAGCCAAAAAGCATGCTGGCCAAAACAGGGACTTACGCTAATAGCGACCCTGGAGCGTAATTCTTCTGAAGAAATTCGCTAATAGCGAAATATTTCGCTATTAGCGAGTTTCTTCGGGTATGTGATGTAAAATTTTCAGTTTTGACCCAAAACTCGTCAAATTCGATCCTACAATGCACCATAATCATCCAGCAACATATATTGACTTTAAATAACATATTTCATGGCAAACTAACATGTAAACATCATGAATTGATCAAAAGGGACATTAGGGTTTAAAACCCTTCATTAACATAAATCAATACTTTCTAACATGAATTTACACAACCAAAGGGTGGTAAACTATCTATGGAACTCACCTAAACAAGTTTCTTGCAACTTCTCAAGCATCAAACATCAAACCCTAGCTTCCTCTTCATTCTTGATCTTGAGCTCTTTCCACAAACCATGCTTTAATCTCTTCCTCTACTTGTTTCTTGCTTGTTAAGCCACCAATTGCATGATTTTGGAAGACTTTGATGACTTAGAGAGGGAAGATTGGGGTGGTTCATAGAGAGACGGAGGAGAGAAATCCTTTCTCTCAAAACCTAGAGAGAGAAAGTGAAAGGAGAAATGAATATTTTGTGTCCAAAATCACTTATATACCTCTTTGAGTGCAAGTACCAGAATGCCCTTCGTCTTAATCGTTTTATCTTGACACTGATACATAAGACCACACTTGACTAATATTTCATAAAAATATCATCCGTCGTACTTAACATTCTTCACCATAATCGCTTTCCATGAACCTTAGTCCTCTGATACATTTAACAGATAAAGTTTCCTTTAGCTGACGAGCGAGATGTTACATATATATATATTTACAAAAAAAAATATGTTACACTAATTTTTCTGCTATGTGCAATTTTATTGTCTTATTTTATTTGGCTATTTTTTGAATCATATTTTGTGTGTTAGACTAACTTTATTTGTTCCTATGTGTTTTGTTGTGCTATATGACATCATAAATGAAGTGGGGGGAGGGGGGTTATTATTCCTATCGATGGATATGCAGTGTCTGGAGTACAAAAATAATTATGAATTCTATTGGTGTAACAAAACTCTCGCTTAATAATGTTCACATAAGTAATATTGCATGAATATTTTTTTATATTAATTTGTATATCTTTTTATGATTTTTGACATTGTGAAAGTATTGTAAGGTGGTTTTTATTATTAAGGGCTCTAAGTTGAATGTATGCATCACACATAAGACAATACTAGACTTGTAAGATGGATCAAAGAAAATGTTTTTTTAAGTTATAAAATGATTATTAGTGAAAATTAACAATTATTTTTTCATTTTAAACTAATGTCAAATTAGTTAAAGATAACATTATTCAAATTAGTTAAAGAGAAAATTAGTTATACATGAGCTATTATATCATCCATGTTTTTGGGTTTTGTTTTATTTTAGTTTTATGAATATATAATTTTAGATTATTAAGAAATCAACTTGAAGAGCCATATAGATAGATAGCATGAGAATTGAATACTCAACAATCAATTATTTAGTTTTCCAGAACAACAACATGATCGACTATTAAGATATTACAATGATAGGACTCTTGACATTGTGGATTCCATCTGACCAAACAAGTAATGAGGAAATCACAGTTGGATTTGATTTTGCTCCCCCAACAACGGTGACAACAAATGATTGTTTCTCATTTAATGATTTAAATGAGAGAATTTTTGGTTCCACACTAATCTTGATTTTTGGATTATGATGGATGAGAGTAGCCTTGTAGGTTGAGTTGGAAAAGCCAACATTTGTGACTGTTCTATGAATCTTTACATGCTTATGTAAAAGAATCACCATTGCAGGATAGTTTATGTCTTTCACCAATGATCTTTCAGAAGCTCCATGGCAACTTGAATTATCTCCACTAATACGTTTAATTTTTTCAGCATCATAACCATAATTACAAAGCATTTGCACATAATCTTGCTTCGTGATGTCATAAACAAGTCCAGGGTGAATGGCTTGTTGCAGATTGATATTCCCAGATCCATAAGAAAACTCACCTACCAAATCATCATAAGTACCTCCCACTGGTTTAGCGGTTGTCATGATGGCAGATTTGATAGCTGCAGGTGACCAATCTGGATGAAATGATTTCACATATGCAACAACTCCAGCAACATGAGGGCATGACATAGAGGTTCCTGATAAAATGTTGTATTTAACCTTCCTGTTGTCACTCATATCATTTGAGATTGATGCCTGAGGTGAATATGCAGCCAATATTTCCACTCCTGGGGCACTTATATCTGGTTTCATAATTTCTAGAACCAAAGGATTTGGGCCACGAGAAGAGAACATGGTAATTCTAGGAGCATTGGTGTCATAGATGATCTCACTCTTTAAAATTTCAGCTATAGGGTATTTAGTGGAGTTTGTGTATGATTGAACATGAACAAAGTCTTTTGTTTCCAAATTAAGTGTAGGCTTCTTAGTGACAAATAAATCATCAAAAGAAGAGTGTGACACGTTAAAGATTGTACCAATTGCATCACTCGAAGAAGTCAATCTTTGACCTAACGGTGATCCACACAAAACAATCTTACCCTTCACCATGTTTTTGTCTATACAATCACATTTTTCCGGGGATGCATTTTTTCCAGCTTGGCAAGCTTGAGCATTACGCACAGCTATTGGAAATTTTGTGCCATTTGAAGGGATGGTATTAATTGACTTACCAATAAAAGTCTTTCCATTTCCAAGAATGATCTTATCAATGAATTGACGATCTATGGTAGTTGCGGCAACACTAAATAACCAAGGTGCTACACTACTAATACTACTTGGGGTAGGGCCAAAGTTTCCCGCAGACTGCACTGTGAGTATTCCCTTCTCCATGGCATGAAAAGAACCAATGGCAATGGAATCTCTCCAAAAATCAATGACATCAGGGGCATCAAGAGAGATAGTGATGACATCAACCCCATCATCAATGCCATCATCAAATGCAGCTAATATATCATGACCCATGCACATACCAATATCATTGCAGATTTTGTATGCAGCAATCCTTGAAGATGGGGCTCCACCTCTTGCGGTTCCTTTTGCTAGACCATAAAAGCTCACATCCTTCACCTCACGTCCACTTGCTATTGATGATGTGTGGGTTCCATGTCCTAAACTGTCTCTTGCACTCTCATCTAAAAACCCATAAAATCGTGCCCCGATGATCTTCTTGCTGCAACTGAAGTTACCACCACCTGCACAAACTCCCCTCCATTTTTTTGTAATCGCACCAAGACCTGTTTGATTATATATAGTTAGTTTTTACAATCTTCTAAATAAATTTCACTTTCTTCCTTCAATATAATAAATAATATTGCTTAATGTCATAAGATACTCATGATAAACAACATTTATATAAAAATTTATGTAAAATAAGAAATTAATTAAATATAATAACCATAAATTATTCTAATTGATTAATGATGTATCATTTTAGGCGGGTGAGTATTTCATACAGATGATCATTGCTTAGAAAACAACTATGTATGATAATTCATATTCAAAAACTATTTGTCATAATTGTAAAAGATAATTTATTATGATTGTGACTGCAGATATATAAACCTTTATCATTGAAACTTTCAGACTCTGGCCAAATTCCGCTATCCATGACTCCAATCACCAAATCACTTTCAATAGTTTTATCTCTTTTGAATGTTTGAGGAAGTCCAAGGAAATCCCACGACCTTGTGGTTTGAAGTTGAAACTCTTGGCTTGGAAAAACTGAGACCACACCGCTTATGCCGACAAGCTTTTCTCTTTGTTGATCAATGAGTTTAGCAGCAAAACCATTGAAACTCCTCTTGTAACTACGAACTAAGAGACTTTCTATGTCTCTACCACCAATAACATTTTGCAACAAGCTGAGATGGTGAGCGGTTGGGGAATATTTTGATCCCTTAGGAAGTGAGCCCATGTACACAATGTAAATTTTACTACTTTCATCATCATATTCAATGGCTTCACACACCAAGGGAGCTAGTGATGCCAAAATTAAATGTACAATGAATGATAAAACAAGATTAAGCTTGGCCATTGTTTGTATTTGTGAAATGAAGGATGCCTAACTGAAGCCCAAACAATGTATTTATATACACAAAAAAGTAACATAAACGAAAATATTTTTAATTGATAAAAAAGTTTAATAATTGTAAGAAAATAAAATAAAAAAATTGCTCCCTCCATTCTATATTGAGTGACCCATTTGTAAAATTATTTTATCCCAAAATAAGTGACCCATTCAGTTTTCAATTCAATATTAATTATCTTTTTCTAATTGTGCCCTTTAATTAATAATACTTTCATCATTCTCAAGTCAATATCTTTTACTTTGAAATTATGATAATAATTAACACAAAAATAATCGAGGAGGGTAATTTAGTTAAATATCATTATCTCCTTATAAGTTATTCACATTTTTAAAATTTTTGTTACATCTGCAAATAGGTCTTTTTTTTTTGAAGAAGTTAAAATGAAATATATTTATTAATAATAACGTTATCATGTTTCTCTTTTCAATATTCACTTTAACTTCCATTATATTATCGCGTGAAACTTATTTGGGTCCTATTGCATTATATGAGACTCATTTAAAAAGTGTTGGACCCACGTTAGTACGTTTTCATCTACTCATGCATGTAGTTTCATTAACTACTCCCAACATCTACTGTTGTTTTCCTCTTCTTATCACGAAAACATGCTAACTTTATTCTTTTACAAAGTCCCACTTTTAACCTTTTTGTAGGGTGTCGGTGGTTTTTATAGAAACTTGAAATATTTTCCATCTTCACATGATGGAATCATGTTACCTTAATTCATTTCTTTGGAATCATGTTATCTTTATACCTTTCTGCCACTTTTTTTCCTTTTTTATAGGGCCCCACTTTTAACCCTTTGTATGGGGGCGGTGGTTTATAGAGAAAGTTGAAATATTTTCAATCTTCACATGATGGAATCATGCTACCTTAATTCATTAATATGGAATCATGTTACCTTTATTCCTTTCTACCATTTTTTCTCCTTTTTATAGGGCCCCACTTTTAACCTTTTGTTTGGGGGCAGTGGTTTTTAGAGACAATTTAAATATTTTCCATCTTCTCATCATGGAATCATGCAACCTTTATTCATTTCTATGAAATCATGGTACCTTTATTCTTTTCTACCACTTTTTTCCTTTTTACAGGGCCCTACTTTTAACCTTTTGTATGCGCGCAATGGTTTTTAGAGACACTTTATATAGTTTCCATCTTCTCATCATGGAATCATGGTACCTTAACTCATTTATATGTAATCACGTTATCTTTATTATTTTCTACATGTTTTTTCGCATATTCTAATCACGCAATCTTTATTTGGGATTCATTTTTTATTTCAAATTTGACCATTAAAACGTAAGTTTATGTCATATAGATTATCTATGATTTTTTTTATACAAATTTAAAATCATTTGATATGTTTTTTAAATCAGTTAAGATTAATGGTGTTCAATAAAAATGTATAAACCATTAATCTTGGTGGGTCTCAGTAACATATTAAATTATTTTAGATTTGTGTTAAATTTTAGATGAATGATCTATATGATATTAACTTACAATCTAACCAAGAAATTTGAAAAATATGAATAGAGTAAAATGATATTGAGCGGTATAATATTAGTGTGATATTACATTAGTGTAATTTAATCCCTAGTATGTGTGTGTGTATGTATG
Source organism: Medicago sativa (assembly GCF_051527215.1). NCBI lineage: Eukaryota > Viridiplantae > Streptophyta > Magnoliopsida > Fabales > Fabaceae > Medicago > Medicago sativa. Next base: position 27,761,866 of record NC_140749.1, on the reverse strand, counting down.
TGTGTGTGTGCGCGTGTATATATATATATATATATATATATATATATATATATATATATATATATATATTTGCTAAACCAGAAGCTTGGACAAGCATCAAGGGGAAGCAACGACATCCCAGCTAGGTTGGCATCCCAATGAACCCTCATCCTATACCGCCAAACTCAAAAACAACTTTATTAAAAAAGAGAAAAATACACACAAGAGAGCAGGGACTATGCCAAAACCCTCCAAGAGCAAAAACAGAAAATGAAAACATAAAAAACAGAAGCCTAAGGAAACCTGTACCTAGGCTTACCATGATGCTAACCTAATTGGTCATCAAGCTGCACCTGCTGATCACACAATGATCCTTACGTGTGGGGTCTACTATCTCAGTTGACTATGTCTATCCCTCCAATGTTTGGTTGCAGATGTTGGTCACTTAGTGATCCTTACGTGTGGGGTCTTACAACCTCAAAGGTAATTGAAAACATAGACTTTATGTTGGCTTTTCATCATTTCCCAAGGCAATGAAGGCCAAGGTTCCTTAGGTCCACCAATCTATGAATCTTAGAATACTCATAGCTCTCTCTCTCTCTCTCTCTCTCTCTCTCTCTCTCTCTCTCTCTCCGCTGTAAACACTTTGACTGACTACCTAAGACTAAAATAAATTTAAGCATAAAAGGAAAGGTTGTATATGTAAATGCAAAAGAATAAAATTTTATTAGATAATACTTGGAGGATTTGCAACAAGAAAAGAAAAGAAATTGATTAGCTAGATCATCTCAGCTTTGCAGGAAAAATAAAAATGCAAAAAAATAAAGATAATGGGTTGCCTCCCATTCAGCGCTTGTTTAACGACTGAGTCTCGACGGTCAATAGGTTGCCTCCTATTCAGCGCTTCTTTTGACTCATTAGCTTGACAAAATAAGTTGCCTCCTATTCGGCGAATATTTAGCGTCCCGAGCCTTACAAATATGTCTAAGTGTTACTTTCAGACCTTTGAGCACCCGGTTTCTCCCTTCTACTACTTAGGTCTTGCATATAGTATCGCAGGTCATGACTTCCTCAATTGGAACGTTTGCAAGCCACCTAATGTGGTCCTCGATCTCAACTCGATTGTTCTTGCATATGCGGGTTATCTCAAAAGGCCCATACCATGCCTTATGCATGAGAGTAGGTGGATAGAAAAGTTCATGGAATTTGATCATAACTGTGTCTCTTCTTCTGAAAGCGTTTTTGTCTTAGATTTTGATTGGAACCTCATCCATGAAGCTGACTTGTCTGATCTCCTCATGCGGATCTTTCTTCACCGTTCCCGTTGGTTTTCCCCTCATTGTCTTCCTTGCTGTTTGTTTAGTTCTCACCATGTTGATCTTCTTCTGATGAGACTTTTTAGTTTGGGTACCTTCAAGAAGTTGATACAACAATATTTTATGACAGCTAGTTTAAAATTAATGAGGGTGTTTGTGACCTATTTCCGACGGCTTAAAATTTATTTCTAATTATAATTGATCTTAGTTTTTAACGTGTGTACACTTAGACTCGACAGACTCTATGTAATGTAGACTCAATCTAAATTAACTACTATAGTTAATACCTAATGTTACTATTAAAACCTAGATCTACTTGAGACTCTATGACTATTATTACTAAATGCTAATCATAATCCTGAATGTTAAATTAAATCAGACCGACTCTTACGACTAATAATTAACCTAAAATGCAATGAAATATAATAATGACCTAAATTATGACTCTAAAATAAAAAGAAAAAAATAAAATGGGATTAGTTATTAAATGGGAAAAACAAAAAGAAAAAGTAAAATGGTCAGTACTAAATGGAAATAATAAACTAAATGCAAACAGAAAAATTAACTATGTTAGTAATAAACAAAATGATAAATTAGACTCTAAAAATAAATGACTCAACTAAGACTAAATATTTTTTGTATTTATAATTTTTTTTGGAATTTTTGAATTTTTGAGAACAGAAAAATAAAATGTGGAAAAATAAATGACTGAAAAATAAAGATAGAAAACAAGTAATTTGAATCGCTTAGTCGAAAATATCAACAATCCCCGACAACGGTGCCAAAAACTTGATGTAGCGGATTAGACAAGAGTACCAAATCGTTACCAAGTAATAAGTGATAAGTAGAGTATCATATCTACAAGGATTGTCATTTCTTCCAAACAATTCGCGTTGCTTATTTTTAGTTTGGCGATATAATATAAGAGTAAAGGGTTAGAGATTTGAAATTTTTATCTGTTTGTAACATAGAAAGTTTACCGGTTTTTGATTGTAGAAAAGTAAGCAGCGGTTAGGATTCTTCGAACCCCCTATTTATATTTTTGGATATTAAATAACAGTAATGTCGCGTTTCATTTATCTTAGGTAGACTATAAAAGTGATGAGGTCGTGGGGACGTGCTAACCTAATCGGTCGTCAAGTTTCACCTGCTCATCACACGGTGATCCTTACGTGTGGGGTCTACTATCTCAATTGAATAGGTTTATCCCTCCAATGTTTTGTTGCACCTGCTGGTCACACGGCGATCCTTACATGTGGGGTTACCACCTCAAAGGTAATTGAAAACATAGACTTTATGTTGGCTTTCCATCATTTCCCAAGGCAATGAAGCCCAAGGTTCCTTAGGTCCACCCATCTATGAATCTTAGGACACTCATAACACTCTCTCTCTCTCTCTCTCTCTCTCTCTCTCTCTCTCTCTCTCTCTCTCTTCTCTCTCTCTCTCTCTCTCTCTCTCTCTCTCTCTCTCGATAGTTCTACAAACGGGCAGCCCTATCAGCATCTACCTTACCAAGGGTTTAAGAGAATGGTTCTAGTAGGCTACGACTTATTTCCTTCAAGAAAACACTTGTTTGATTAATTATTATACTAATTACATCCTAGGTTCAGCATATTTTACTCAATATTAGTAATTTCACCTTCTAAGTACTTATTACTAGGGTCAACTCGCTTTTGATATCTTTCGCTAGTTATAACTAATTACTTCCTAGATATATAGATATTAGTATCAAGATATAAACATCAGGATAGTAATATTAATATTAAGCCTTGTCATAACCTAAGTATCTAATCTAGAGTTGCACTACTATAGAAATAAACTAATTTCCTAATAAAACTTAATAGCGAACAAATGATAAATAAAATAAAACGACATTATATTTAATAAATATCCAACAAAAATAAATCGAGGTTCATCTTAGAACTCTAACCTAAAAAGAATTAGTTACACATGGTAAATAAAAACAAATTACTAAAGATAAAAACATACCCTAGAAAATCAAGGAGAAAATAGAAACTCCTCTGAAGCTCTAGAATTGTCTTCCTCTTGAACTGCTCTAGTTCTGAACGAGAAATTCAGAATGAGGAAGTCTTGTATTTATAATGAGAGTTTGTACTTGGGTTTGGGCTAAAAGTGCGGGCTTTACCCACAAAAAAGCTGTAAAAACCATACCCTAGGCACATGACAGATGTGCTAGGCGCATGGCACTTCCTCCCGGGCCCAATTTCTCTGATTTTCCGGCGTTTTAGGTCTTTGTCTTCAAATAACTTGCCTCGGAACTTAGGAACATAATTCCTGCATCTTGTAAGTCTATTGAGGCCTTCTGAATCTTCATTCTTGGTCTTCATAAGTCTTGACAAATCTTCGGATGTTCTTGATTTGCGGGTTTGCATGATTTCTTCGTGAATTACTTCAAAAAACCCCTAAAATTTCTATGTATCAGGAAAATTATAATTACAAACTCAAATATAGAAAACATTACAAAAGTCCCGAAATCATAGGCAATCGTTCTAATACTCCTCCTTTTTTCTGCTAAAACCTACTGAAAAAGACTGAAAAACATGCTAAGAATAACGTAAGATGACTTGTCATCGCCAATTCAAGATTAGGTTTGTGATTCAGAGGTAAAACGACAATTAGGGAATCCTTAAATCCTCCCTTCGTCTTTGTTGGAATTAACTTAGTAAAACATCAGTTATGTGGTGTCTACTTATGATTTAAGAAACTCAATTTAGAAATCCTTACTAACCCTAATGACATCATGTGTGGTAAATTAACCTAGTTAAAGTTACGGCGTTACCAGAAGGAAGATTTAGAAAATATCAAGTTTCATACTTAATTTTATTAACTATGATTAAGAAATAAGTAATTAGAACTACCATAAACAAAAGAATAATTCTGGGTTATCAATCAAACTGATTCTCAATTGAAAAACATTAAGCACATGCAAGAACAAATTAAATTAGACAGAAGAAAAGCATAACTGAATAGAAACTTTATTAATTGAATCTAACAAATAAGAAGGGGTTCATCTTAGAACCTTAATCAAAGAGGTTTAGTTGTACATGGCAACATATATCATAACAAAACAATAGAAAAACATACGCTAGAGAGAACAAGAGGGGATGGAGATCCTCTGCATTTAAGCTCTAATGCTTGATCCTTGCCTTGAACTGTTAGCTTTCTGAATGAATAATAATGTGTGTTAAGGTCTCTATTTATAGCATATGATTACATTTAAGATAAGAAACCTGGGATTTTTGCACCGATCTAGCTTGGAAAACAAGAAAACTGCCAATTATGGGCGTGCCTGTGCGCAGGGGCGCATACCCTTAGGCACAGAGACGCATCTGGCAACTTCTCCTGTGCGATTTCTTGCATTTTGTCCCGTTTTTTTGTATGATTCTTTCGTCTGGAAACTCCTATGAAATTGAAATGAATTTTCTTTACTTTGTATTGTGTTCAAAAACCTTCAAAGAACCATTGGTCTTCAAACTTCATATCCTTGATCCTTCACGTGATGTCTTGATTTGTTGATTTACATGATTTCTTACTACAAAACACTCAAAACACCTATGGAGTTACATGATCCAGGATAAAAGTGAATTACAACAACTCGAGTGAAAACAATACCATATGTTCCTCATACCATTGACAACTCCTCTAACTCTCATCTTGTTTGTCTTCAAATGCAAAGAAAGTACTAAAAACATATCCAAAAATATCAAATGTTTCTCCATCCTCATCTATCTAACTCCAAAAGAAATCAAACAGATATATCATTATAGGGTTCAAAACTTGTGACATGATTCAAGTCACATTAGTAAAAAAGAAAGAAAAATATGCATGGAGGCTAAAAGTGGTTTCACCAAGGATGTAGCAATAATAATTAAGAGTGGATTGAAAGGATCAAGGTACCAAAACATGTGTGTAATATTGCTCTTTAACTCATTCCGAAAATCCTTAATAAAGCCAAAGTTAATGCCATCAGGACCCGGACTTTTAAAACTTTCACAATCCCACACTGCAAGCTCGACCTCCTCCTCAGAAAAAGGTTTGATAAAATTGCCTCTCTCAGAGATACAAAGCTTCTTGAAATTTAAATTCTCTACCCCTAGTCTCAATATATTTTTTGGCTCCAAAGTGATTTGAAAAATGACTAAAAACTTATGCGCGTATATTAGTAACACGACCAATCTTAACACCATTAACATAAAGATAAATAATAGCATTTGTATGCCTGCGAGCCATCATAATACCACGGAAAATATTTGAATTCACATCCCTTTCTCTGAGCCAATTCAGTCGGGACTTTTGCCATTTCATACTTGTCAAAGACTTAACTGAAGACAATACATTTTCTGAAAGCTCATGGAGCTCCTGCACCTCATCCTCCCCCAGATCTCCATTTTCTCCCTAAGCATCAAGAGAAGGGATACGGTCTTTCATAACTTTTAGCTTACCATCCCGGTTCTGAGAATAGTTTTGATGCCACTCCTTAAGATTTCTTTTAATCATTTTCAACTTTTCTTTTTAAAACATAACCTCCCCACCCTAACACATGAACCAAATTTAATTTGTCAACAACAAACTTTGTATACCCCGGAAAATTCGCCCCACATTTCAGTATACGGAGCGGTCGAGGTCCCCAATTCTTCTCATAGACAGTTAACAAAATTGGGTAGTGATCAGATAACCCCCTTACCAAGGCTACATGCACACAATTCGTCCATAGAAAGCACCAAGCCTCAGACAACAAGAATTTATCTAGTCTACTCATCGAACAACCATCCACACAGGTTTTTTAAATTTTCTCCCACATAGTGGTAAATCTGACAACATATTATCATCTATGAACCTATTAAAATCCAATCAGTGCCCTCAGGGCAATGGTTAAAGAAATTATAAATAGAAAAATTGTCTTGAAAATATAAGTAATCATCAAGCCGAATAGATGTACCTCTACCCTTTCATTCCTTTAACGACCGGATAGCGTTAAACCCACCACAAACACAACAATTAGATGCACATGAGAAGAAATCAATCCAGTTAATTGCTGCCACAACAGTTGTTTACCCTCCGTGTCACACGGTGCATTATGCTCCCTCCGTCCTTAAAAATAAAGTAAAGGTTAGTGAAACAGATTGAAATTCACATTTTTCTAAATTCTCTTTCTCTCTCCCTTCAAGTGGATGGTTTAATGGACTCTCATGAGATTATATATTCCCAAATGTTAAGATATAGAAGTGAAAGTTTTGGGGAAGCTTTGGGGATTCCTTTTGATGTTGAGAGTGGAAAGTAAAGATAAAATAGCGAAAAAATGGAGAAAGAGACGGGAGAATAACGTTGGAGAATTAATAAAAATGAAGGCTGATCATTCATAGTTGCAATAAAAATGAAGGTTTGTCATCCATTTTCTACATTATTCTAGTGTTAGAAATATAAATACAAAAATGTGACATTTAAATAAATAAGTTCAATTCTTTTGTAAAAAAAAATAAATAAGTTCGAATCTATTTAATAAACTTGCAGTAATGGAGAAGATAAAATGAAGAGAGAAAATAGATAGGATTTTAACTAAAGGACAAGTGTTCATAAGAATCTGAGTATAATTTTTTTTTTTTTTTATCAAACTTTACTTACCTTTCGATCAAACTTTAGAATACTATGACCTCTTCCCTACGAACCGTGGTGTTAACACTAAAAAATACTTATTTTTTCTACTTATAATAAAGGCTAAATCATGAGGATAAATTAAACAATTCACATATATTTACATAGGGGTGTTCAAAACCGAACCAATCCAATAGAAAAACCTCAAATCGAGCCAACTCAAACCGAAACCGCAGAAAACCGCATTTGGTTTGGATGTATTCAGATCACTTTTTTACTCAACTGCATTGTTTGGTTCGGTTTGCGGTTTTTATTTTACCAACCAAACCAAACCAAACCAAACCGCAACATAAGAAAAACACTAATTAAATTTATGTCACCTAGACCGATACTCATATAAGCTCAATTATTTTTTTATTTTATAAAATGACATATTTTATTTAATTTGTTTGGTTCGTTACTTTTTATTTCAAAAATGTATTTATGTGCTACTTGAACTTTTAGAGAATGATACAATCTTTGTCAAAAATAAAAATAAAAGAATGATACAATCTTAGAGTGTATTTGGATGGGGGAATGTTTTGAGGTAATGTAATGTTTCGAGGGAATTTAAATACTTTGAGGTGAATTTCATTGTTCGGATAATAATTTGAAGAATTTTCAAAATGATGAAAATTTATGAAGTATTTTGTTCAAGTTAAATTCAAAAAATTTCAAATGACACCTAAAAATAAAGAATTTAAAAATTCTTCATCGATATAATTTTTTAAATTTTAAATTTTGGTCCTCAAATTTTCCAAAATTTTCATATTGACCCAAATAAATTTCCAAAAAATTGCAAATTGACCCCTCAATTTTTTTTCAGAAATTATAAGTTGACCCTCAAATTTTTTAAAATTACAAATTGACCCCTAATTTCAATTTTCAAATTTGGCCCATAAAATTAAAAAAAATTTAAAGTTGTCCAAAAATGATGACAATGAAATTTTTTATTTCTTCATCCAAACAAAATTATTGAGAAATGAAATCATTTGAATTGCCTGAAATTTTAAATTCTTTAAAATTTCTCGGTTACCTCATCCAAACATAGTCTTTTACATTTCTTACATAATATAATAATTTTTTGTCTACATTTTAAATTTGTTCTATGTTGTTTGGTAAAAATGAAATTGTAATGTTGGTTGAAATTAAAAACATTCTCGGAAATATTGTTGAAAACATGTTGTGTTTTAGCCTTTTAACGTGATTTTAATGTTGAAATCAAAAAATTGTATTGTCTCGAAAAAACCCGCATCAACCGATACAACCGAAACGACATTGATTTGGTTCGGATTTTATTTTAAAAGTCAACCGAACCAAACCAAACCACATGTTTTTTTATCTTGCGGTTCGGATAACTTTTAGTCTCAAAACCAAACCAAACCGCACCACAAACACTCTTAATTTACATGATCATTTTGGGGATACTACACAGGGTGCTTTTTTAACATTAATATGCAATTCTATATTTGCACCGGTTACAAGTTTTATTGAAAGGAATTGCTTTCATCAAATACTACATAGCATAGCTTCAGAGTGATAAGTATTTGTTGAAATGTTGAAATGTTTGTTTGGCCTGTTCATTTAGTTTTTTATTTTTTTTATTTTAACAATTCTTGGGGTAGTAACTTTTTTATTTTAGGGAATTCTGGGGTTAATAACTTGATGTGTGTTCCTTCAAAAAAAAAAACTTGATGTGTTGAATGTTGGATGTACACTTCGTATTTTTGTCGCAGGGCGCTGAAAATACATGGGAATTAAATTTCTAAACTAGATGTGTATTTGTGGTAACTTTATTTTTACTCGTTATTCAATTGTGAGTTTCTCTTATATATTATGATAATATAGTAATATGATTTTTTTTTGTTGTTCTAACCGACTCTAATTTTCGATTTTTTTAAAAACTTTTTTTGTGATATTTTTGTTGTAAATTGAAGAACTTAGCTGTCTCATGTTATATTATATAACAAAACTCAACCCATTTGGGTTGACCTAGTGGTATTGGCTTAGGACTTGGAGTGTGCTCCTCCTCGATGTCTCCCTCGATGTCTCAGGTTCAATTCTCTCTAGTGCAATTTAGACGGGCTAATTCACCTCGTGATTCTATTGACTTGCCCGCACCTTAAATTTTTAGAAATTGTATCGGTATCCATATCGTATCGGGTAACATACCCGTATCGCACCTATGCAACATCGCTAGATTATCCCAATATGAGATAACTTGAAGTCAACAATTTTTTTAGAATCAAAAAGGACTTTGATGGGAACCCCATCCAATCAAGTAGCCGTAACAAATCTTTAAAATAGGGGATGATCAACCACAATCCCATTAGAAAATATACTCCCCCAGATCTCCATTTTCTCCCTAAGCATCAAGAGAAGGGATACGGTCTTTCATAACTTTTATCTTACCATCCCGGTTCTGAGAGTGGTTTTGATGCCACTCCTTAAGATTTCTTTTAATCATTTTCAACTTTTCTTTTTAAAACATAACCTCCCCACCCTAACACATGAACCAAATTTAATTTGTCAACAACAAACTTTATATACCCCGGAAAATTCGCCCCACATTTCAGTATACGGAGCGGTCGAGGTCCCCAATTCTTCTCATAGACAGTTAACAAAATTGGGTAGTGATCAGATAACCCCCTTACCAAGGCTACATGCACACAATTCGTCCATAGAAAGCACCAAGCCTCAGATAACAAGAATTTATCTAGTCTACTCATTGAACAACCATCCACACACGTTTTGTAAATTTTCTCCCACATAGTGGTAAATCTGACAACATATTATCATCTATGAACCTATTAAAATCCAATCAGTGCCCTCAGAGCAATGGTTAAAGAAATTATAAATAGAAAAATTGTCTTGAAAATATAAGTAATCATCAAGCCGAATAGATGTACCTCTACCCTTTCATTCCTTTAACGACCGGATAGCGTTAAACCCACCACAAACACAACAATTAGATGCACATGAGAAGAAATCAATCCAGTTAATTGCTGCCACAACAGTTGTTTACCCTCCGTGTCACACGGTGCATTATGCTCCCTCCGTCCTTAAAAATAAAGTAAAGGTTAGGGAAACAGATTGAAATTCACATTTTTCTAAATTCTCTTTCTCTCTCCCTTCAAGTGGATGGTTTAATGGACTCTCATATCACATGAGATTATATATTCCCAAATGTTAAAATATAGAAGTGAAAGTTTTGGGGAAGCTTTGGGGATTCCTTTTGATGTTGAGAGTGGAAAGTAAAGATAAAATAGCGAAAAAATGGAGAAAGAGACGGGAGAATAACGTTGGAGAATTAATAAAAATGAAGGCTGATCATTCATAGTTGCAATAAAAATGAAGGTTTGTCATCTATTTTCTACATTATTCTAGTGTTAGAAATATAAATACAAAAATGTGACATTTAAATAAATAAGTTCAATTCTTTTGTAAAAAAAAATAAATAAGTTCGAATCTATTTAATAAACTTGCAGTAATGGAGAAGATAAAATGAAGAGAGAAAATAGATAGGATTTTAACTAAAGGACAAGTGTTCATAAGAATCTGAGTATAATTTTTTTTTTTTTTATCAAACTTTACTTACCTTTCGATCAAACTTTAGAATACTATGACCTCTTCCCTACGAACCGTGGTGTTAACACTAAAAAATACTTATTTTTTCTACTTATAATAAAGGCTAAATCATGAGGATAAATTAAACAATTCACATATATTTACATAGGGGTGTTCAAAACCGAACCAATCCAATAGAAAAACCTCAAATCGAGCCAACTCAAACCGAAACCGCAGAAAACCGCATTTGGTTTGGATGTATTCAGATCACTTTTTTACTCAACTGCATTGTTTGGTTCGGTTTGCGGTTTTTATTTTACCAACCAAACCAAACCAAACCAAACCGCAACATAAGAAAAACACTAATTAAATTTATGTCACCTAGACCGATACTCATATAAGCTCAATTATTTTTTTATTTTATAAAATGACATATTTTATTTAATTTGTTTGGTTCGTTACTTTTTATTTCAAAAATGTATTTATGTGCTACTTGAACTTTTAGAGAATGATACAATCTTTGTCAAAAATAAAAATAAAAGAATGATACAATCTTAGAGTGTATTTGGATGGGGGAATGTTTTGAGGTAATGTAATGTTTCGAGGGAATTTAAATACTTTGAGGTGAATTTCATTGTTCGGATAATAATTTGAAGAATTTTCAAAATGATGAAAATTTATGAAGTATTTTGTTCAAGTTAAATTTAAAAAAAAAAATTTAAAATTTCTTCATCGATATAATTTTTTAAATTTTAAATTTTGGTCCTCAAATTTTCCAAAATTTTCATATTGACCCAAATAAATTTCCAAAAAATTGCAAATTGACCCCTCAATTTGTTTTCAGAAATTATAAGTTGACCCTCAATTTTTTTAAAATTACAAATTGACCCCTAATTTCAATTTTCAAATTTGGCCCATAAAATTAAAAAAATTTAAAGTTGCCCAAAAATGATGACAATGAAATTTTTTATTTCTTCATCCAAACAAAAGTATTGAGAAATGAAAGTAATTTAATTGAATCATTTGAATTGCCTGAAATTTTAAATTCTTTAAAATTTCTCGGTTACCTCATCCAAACATAGTCTTTTACATTTCTTACATAATATAATAATTTTTTGTCTACATTTTAAATTTGTTCTATGTTGTTTGGTAAAAATGAAATTGTAATGTTGGTTGAAATTAAAAACATTCTCGGAAATATTGTTGAAAACATGTTGTGTTTTAGCCTTTTAACGTGATTTTAATGTTGAAATCAAAAAATTGTATTGTCTCGAAAAAACCCGCATCAACCGATACAACCGAAACGACATTGATTTGGTTCGGATTTTATTTTAAAAGTCAACCGAACCAAACCAAACCACATGTTTTTTTATCTTGCGGTTCGGATAACTTTTAGTCTCAAAACCAAACCAAACCGCACCACAAACACTCTTAATTTACATGATCATTTTGGGGATACTACACAGGGTGCTTTTTTAACATTAATATGCAATTCTATATTTGCACCGGTTACAAGTTTTATTGAAAGGAATTGCTTTCATCAAATACTACATAGCATACCTTCAGAGTGATAAGTATTTGTTGAAATGTTGAAATGTTTGTTTGGCCTGTTCATTTAGTTTTTTATTTTTTTTATTTTAACAATTCTTGGGGTAGTAACTTTTTTATTTTAGGGAATTCTGGGGTTAATAACTTGATGTGTTGAATGTTGGATGTACACTTCGTATTTTTGTCGCAGGGCGCTGAAAATACATGGGAATTAAATTTCTAAACTAGATGTGTATTTGTGGTAACTTTATTTTTACTCGTTATTCAATTGTGAGTTTCTCTTATATATTATGATAATATAGTAATATGAGTTTTTTTGTTGTTCTAACCGACTCTAATTTTCGATTTTTTTTAAAACTTTTTTTGTGATATTTTTGTTGTAAATTGAAGAACTTAGCTGTCTCATGTTATATTATATAACAAAACTCAACCCATTTGGGTTGACCTAGTGGTATTGGCTTAGGACTTGGAGTGTGCTCCTCCTCGATGTCTCCCTCGATGTCTCAGGTTCAATTCTCTCTAGTGCAATTTAGACGGGCTAATTTAGTGCAATTTAGACGGGCTAATTCACCTCGTGATTTTATTGACTTGCCCGCACCTTAAATTTTTAGAAATTGTATCGGTATCCATATCGTATCGGGTAACATACCCGTATCACAGCTATGCAACATCGCTAGATTATCCCAATATGAGATAACTTGAAGTCAACAATTTTTTTAGAATCAAAAAGGACTTTGATGGGAACCCCATCCAATCGAGTAGCCGTAACAAATCTTTAAAATAGGGGATGATCAACCACAATCCCATTAGAAAATATACTCCCTCCGTTTTAAAATGAGTGTCGCTTTAACAAAAATAATTTGTTTCAAAATGAATGTCACTCTCACTTTTCAATGTATTATTAATTACTTTTTTCCAATAATACCCTTAATTATTACTATTCACACAACTTCCAAAGTATCATTTTGTACTTTAATTTATAATGATGACAAATGCACCAATAACTAGCGAGGCTATTTTAGTAAAAGTATCATATCTTTGGACAACATTATTGCATTCCTTAATCTGTGTGCAATTGGCTAAAGCGACACTCATTTTGAAACGGATGGAGTATAATTGAATGCAAAATGTAACATTGAAGGCTGAAATTCCCAGTGCCACGGTCTATCATAAATCTATGATATTTTTAGATCAATTTGTTGAAATATACAAAGGAAATCGGAAATGCGATATTGTACTAGTAATTTGGTAGAATATTTTGAAGAACAGATTGATTAGTCTGTAATACAAACATGTGTTTTTTAAGTTAAGAATCATTCAATAATGGTTGTATTCTGAACTAACTAAGAATTAATTGAGAGTCAATTCAATAATGGTTCAACTTTATTCATGCAGCAAAACTTAAACAAGAAATTTAGCTTGTAAAACAAATTAGTTGAATTCAAACTAGGTATAGTTGACTTGTTTGATTTATGAATCAGCTCAATGTGTGTGTCTGTGTGTATAAGGGTAATAACAATCCAAATAGTTCAACGGTAATAACCAGAACAGAGCTGCAGTATTCAACTGATTTGCTGAATGTTTTAGGTATCATTTTTTTTCTTTCTTAGAATACTTTATTCTCAGTTTGGTTAATATGTCAGAAGACCCCTAACGTTTAAAACACACTGATTTTTCTAAAAGGAGAGAACACCATCCTTCCATCTAATGGCATTGGGAGATCTCACAATCCTAACAGTGGAAAGCTTTCACACGTTACAGTATAATCGATGATTTTAATGAGTTAAATTCATTGATGAAATGTATCAATTATAAGAAGGAAAAAAAACATCAATATGCAAGCATACTAGTTTCATATGATTCAAAGTCTTCATTATGAAGGGGATGATCAAAGAGATTTCCATTTGTAAGATTCATGACATAGTAAACTCGCAAGTTGCTTTTGACCGTAGTCAGAATCAACTCCTGTCCCTAAAAATAATACATAAAGAAAAGAAATTCTACAACAAAAATTAATGAACATGGATTCATCCTTTTACTCAATTACAATCATAATCTTGTACTCTCATTTCTTACTGAGATCAATTCCAGCCTTTTTTGCAACTGCATCAAGTCCATTCTTCTCTATGGTTTTCAACGCCTTAGTTGACAAACGAAGCTTTACATAACGCTTCCCAGCTTCCCACCAAACTCTCTTGTACTGGAGGTTTACAAACTGCAGTTTCTTTGTCTTATGGTTTGAAAAGGATACTTTGTTGGCCCTGTTTGATTTCTTTCCGGTGAAGGGACACACTCTCTCTGAATAAATAAAACCAAGGTACACCAAGTTAAATTGATTTGCAATAATAATAATAAGCAGGATTTGCAGTTGGATCTTTTAAACAATAATGATGTAGTTTGGCATCAACAAGCAATAACCAAATATGTGTATTTTTTGGGTGAAACCATGGTATCTCTAACTAAGAGCCAAAAACTTATTAATTAATGGACTGACATCTCATAACATATGACCTTCAGTAAAAACAGGTCTTATATTGAATCCCTAACAACACGTTTAACACTAATCATTTAAGGGATTGACATCTCCTAACATATGTTACATACAAACAGGTCATGTAATAAACTTCTACCTACGTGCTTAAGAAACTCAGTTATAGGTCAATCGTACCACAACATGTTATGCATGTTCTCTTATTCTCTTATATACAAAAAAGAATTATTACTATAGGCAAACATAAACTAGGAACGGTATTTATCTTTCACTCTAACGATGAAAGCTGGAGTAGATATCAGTGCCAAACTCCTCTGTCCGCAATAAAATATGAAAAATATTTATTAACCAACAGCAATATGTTATTTTTTAAATAAAAAAAAAAGTACACAAACCATAGTTGGTCTCTTAAAGGTAGCCATTTCTTCCCTATCCATATTGTTTGAAAATAAAAGGTCCCTATTGATGTTTCCAATTTCTATTAATTTGTCCACTTAACACAAGATTCAACAAAGAAAACCCTAGCTCTAATATAGTACTTTAGACTGAAACAAATATCATTTAATCACATTCTCATGTAACGCATCTACAAAAAACAAGGAATTATTGCATAAAGACGGTGTTTACTGGAACAACTTATCAGAAACTCAATAACATTAAAATAAGTCCAGTAAGTGCTTATGATACAAGTATTACTCCTGCAAGAAACAAACTAGTGTGTAGCATTGACACTTTGAAGACATGTCCCTTGTCTAACACATGTTAGAGTCAACACTAGCACAAAATCGACAAAATGTAAGTACTTCCATTTTATTAAAATTAGAGCAACGACACGAAATCGACAAAATTATAGCAATGACACAAGTCAGTGTCAAACACCGGCACAACATCAATAACATTTTATTATTTACATTTTTCCAAAATTATTACTAGTGTTTACATGTCATTGTCAGTTACCATGTACGTAAACTAGCAACAGACCCGTGCTCCACACAGCCTGCACGCCAAAATGCGCGCTTGTTTGTATATCGCAATTAGATTAGGAAAAAATTAATGAAAAATATGACATTAAAAATAAAAAATAAAAATATATTGGAACAATTGTTAAATTTAATAATGAAAATGTGGGTAGCAAACTATACATAGTTTATAACAATTTCAGAATCAGAGTGAATATCAATTATTGGTTTCAATAATTATTGAAGCAGAGAAATAACTTACTAGCAACAATTGGTTGAAAAGGAGAAGCAACAATTGGTGAGGGCAATTTAATCGAAGTCAGAGACGAGATTTTGAGACCGCTTAACTGAGAATTCAAGAACCCTAATTCTGAAATCAAGAAAATTCAAATGAATTATATAATTGAACAACACAGATTCAGCAAAAAATAAATAAAAAAAATGAAATTGAGATGAAGATAGTTAAGTTAGTTAGTTAGTTAGATAGTTACGGGGTGAGAATGAAGAGGGTTTGTGAGTGTTGGTTGATGATGAGATTGAGCGCATAGAAGCGAAAACGAAGGTGTTTCCAAGTGATACTGCAGAACCCGCCATTGTTCTTTCTTTTCTTTTTTCTTCTTATCCAACCCAATCTTATTTGCTTCTTATGTTATTGTCCACCCACCACCCTTCAAATATTTTTATTTTTTTATTTTTTGAGGAAAATAGATAAATGAAAATTATAACATAAAGTTAAATATTTTTTTTTATGAAGAAAAAGTTTATCATTATAGTGATTCCACCATTTTTTTTTTGAAAAATTTAAATGATATATTAAATCAAATATTCATAGTACAAAATGTGTTAAAAATAAAACCAAATTATAGAATAAAGCTGGTAATAACAACATTCAACTACCAAATAAAATAAAGGAAGATAGCGCAAAATACGCGCCTCAACATCAACAATCCAAAAATCACAAATCTCAAACATATAAAATACAAAAATATTCCGGAGTTAAAACTCTTTTCCTTTGATATGAACCAACATTGAGATTAATTTTTCAACTTAGTTGAAAGGTTGGAAAAAAATTTACACAGAGAAACCTTATTTATTGCTTTTCATATACTTCAAATGCAAGACAACCAAATGATTGTTTTTTTCAATGTCGCCTTCCTTATAAACTTAGACAACGAAATTGATATGCATGATCCAAAACCACATGTAAAAAAATGTTATTACCCAACTAACCGAAATCAACTCTCCAAGCTACAAAATATTGGACAAAGAATAGATGTTGATTAGATTCTTCAAACCCACATCCCGGCACATATAATCGAATCCAATGATAAAAATATCTCTTTTACTCACTTATCTTTAGTAGAAAGACGATTATTTAATAATCACCGTATAAAGAAAGAGACTTTCATCATATTATTCTGTTCCAAACTATCATATAAGATGATGATTTTTCACCTCCAAAATTCCGGATCGGAATATTGGAAGCTTCTTTAATATAGTACCATCTAGTACTAACGGTGTTCCAATTCCATGTGTCATTTGAAGTAACCTTAGAAATTTTCCAACAAAGAAATACATTGCTCCACTAAACAATTCCCTCCGTAAATCCCAAATACCACCATCACCATCGGACTCTAACCCCAAATGAAACATATCGGCAACTTAAATTTGATTATGTGACACCAAAATAAAAGCGAATTCTACTAAACCAATCACAATGCATTATAATAACTGAGATTCAAATCACAAACACTTCATTTATTCATGAATTTTAATCATTAAACTATTTGACAAAATATCGATCACAATACAAAACCACCCATTTGGTAATTTTTTTAATAAATTCAATGGTGTATAAAAGTGTTCCAACCACCCCATTGGTACGTAGAAAAACAATCACATTTTTTTAACGGTCTCGTGTATCCATATTGTAAGTACAAAAGATGCATAACTATGTGCAAGAAGTGATGTGGAGTGGCATAGTACTCCACTGTTCTTGCAAGCTATGCTCTTGTATGGATAGACTTGGACCTTTGTTCATTCTTGAATTGCTCCACAAGGCCGAGACTGTTTGTCAAAGCAGAAGTTGTGGTCAATGAAGCTTTTAGTATGCTGAGACCCTACACCATGCAATATGTTACTCCAATTGTTATGACTCTGATGCAAATGCAAGTAATACTATGAGGAAGTTTCTCATGCACTGCCTTACCTCTTTTCTACCAATTCTGATGACCCTTTCCTCCACATCATTAAAATTTAAAGGGGACCTTCATTCTTTCTGGATACGAAACAACGGCAATAGATGACAATATGGAGTCACTACTATGTCGTCTGTCACGATGAAGGTTATCGGTCCTTTGACATATCCTCCAGAAATAGGGGATTTAGGATCAAGAAATTTATATTGTGTATAATAATCCTTATATTTGGTTCCTGAGTTCAAATTGCATAGGAATCAGCGGTGTAGTTAGTTTCTCTCTGAGTTTTTCTGAAATTATGCATCCGTCCGAACTCAACTCAGTCATGCTTTTGTATAAATTATCAATGCAACTTAACAAAGAGAGCCCTTGAAGCATATACAGCACTCCTCCCAAGGGGAAGGTTAGAAAACTAAAAACAAAGTCGATAAAATCATCTTGCGCCTCAAGAAACAGAATTTGTTTATTTGATTTTCTCCTCAGTACTTTCACAACCATCTTGTCATTAATTTCATCAGATGATTCATCTACCTCTCGAATCCAAAATTCCGACTGGTTTCTTGGGTCTAAATTACCAACAAACTGTTCCTTTTTAAAGATAAAGTCTGTCAAAAAGATAACTTTAGAATATCAATTAACTATTCAAAGCATAGATTAAAGAATTAGAGAGACACAGAGAATAATCAACGGAAAGTACATATATGATGTACATACTTAGAAAACATGCCTCTTTCTTGCTGGTATTAACAGTTCGTTTATCAATAGTATCAATGTCATTGACTCCATGCTTCTGACAAAGATTTAAGCTTGTTCCAACTTCATTCGCCAAGACATAAAAATCGTCGGAAACGATAAAAGTTGAAGTTTACTTGACAAAACCGTTTTCTTCAATTCCTTTAAGGGAATTTATTGAACTTTCTTGGTTCAATAATTTTCTACAGATACATTTTTGATTCCTGAAGAAGCTCACGCAATACCTATTTTCAATTTTGCAAGTCTTGTCCTCGCAGTGGTAGTACCTCAACGGCTCTGATTCATCGATATTGAATTTGAGTTTCCGGTAATAAAGTCCCATGGGAACCCTTGGCATCAGTAGCATTCCTTTGCAGGTTTTATTCCATAAATCTCAAGCTAACTTCGTCAACTTGTTCAACTAACTGAGTTGCACGGCCAGCCATAGTATAGCAAATTACCAATCACAGATCACCCTGAGACTAAGAAATTAGCAATTCAACTTTGCTAAAAGTTCCTTATAAAGCATTTTCCTTGGGGTAGTAGCTAGCCTGAAATAAGGTTAGGTTATTGTTATGATCATTCATTAAAAACTTAAAACAAATGGCAATAGTTCAGCATATCCCATGGATCATCCCGATTTCATCCATCGCTGAATCTTCCTTTCAATGTGGATCCTAAGGATAAGAAATTCACTAGTAACCTTCAAAGTTCAGCGGCTACGGCCAAGACAGCCATCCTATCCCATAAATTCGCTAAAATGAAAGTTCGGTACTAATGATACAAATCAGAAGGTTGCAACCGAACCTAGTGTTGATTCCCAACCTATCCAGCAGATTCAACTCCTACAGAGCCAAAGGAATGCAGAACAGTGGTTGGGCATGACCAGCAACTCCAACATGATCATTGACACATAAAACAACAACAATGTCTCGGATACAACGCATAATAATAAAAGACAGAAAGTAGTAAAGTTAGAGGTATTTTTTCAGGATATGTCTTATGGACCGGCGACTAGCCATGCTCAGCAGGCCAGCCAAAAAGCATGAAGAACTTATCTTGGAACTGACGTGGACTTGGCAATCCATGTAGAGTTAGAGCTTCAAAAGCCAATGTTCATCCGGGTTTGTTGTTTTTTAAAGAAACCAAAGAGTTTGAGAATGAAATAAATAAATGATCCTTTTCCCTATATGAGAAATCTTACTCTATTTAAAGCTATCAGTTGCTCCACTACTGGTGGAAGCATAGCTGGTGGACGGTGGTCTTTTGTCATGCAGCTTGAATCATGAAAAAAGGGTTGCTACTACTGGAACATATGCAATGAAGCTACTACTAACATTGAACATAAGAGCAGAAATAAATCAAAAATGTTTGAGCAAGAAAATATACCTGTAAATGTCACTATTGAGAAGGCTCTTGCAGACGATGAGATCAAAGAAACTCCCTTGGATTTATAATTTTATAAAATGTTAAAAAAAAAAAATTGCTTTTCAAACAATATACATTTTTTGTACTATTAAAACAAAGGGTTAAATAAGTAAATGGTCCCCTAAATATACTAACATTTGATTTTTGTCCCTCTAAAATATTTCTTAAGCTTTTGGTCCCTTCAAAATTTTCCATCCATTAAATTAGTCCGTATATTTTAGTCAACTCATGTCTAACCTTCATATATTTAATGAAATTTTCCATAAATGGATAGAATATTATGACAATCTTTCAAAAAAAAAGTTAATTTTTTTAACAAAACATGAAATAAATATGATTTTTTTTTATGTTTTTGGTGCTAAAAATTTCATATTAAATTCATGTTTTTTTTAAAATTCTAATTTTTTTTTGGAAAATATTGTCATAACTTTCTACTCATTTCTGGAAAATTTCATTAAAAAATATGAAGGTTAGACATGAGTTGACTAAAAAATAGGGACCAATTTCATGGATAATTTTTTTTAAGGGACCAAAAGCCTAAGAAATATTTTAGGAGGATTAAAATCAAATGTTGGGGACGTTGCAGTATGTAAAAGTCGGGGTCCAAACCCTAAGTTTCTCACTTATTTATCTTAAGAGGTAATTTCTAGCTGATAGACTACTTAATAAAGAAAAATGATCATAGGTTGGCTTGAGTGTAAAATATTTTAGAAGTATTTTTTAAGATAATTCTACTATTATAGTGTAAAATATAAAAATATATAATAGGTTGGCTTGAGTCTGGGTGGTCGATTTTAAATGAAATGAATCCGATATCCGAAGCAACAAAGGTCGGGTTCATTTGATTTAGTTCGATTTTGACCCAAACAAAGAAGAAAACAAAACTGTTTTAAATTAGGGGTGTGCATATCAACCAGTTTTAGGCCCAAACCCATAACCATATCCAGTCCACTTTAAAATGTCTGGATTTTTTGTAAATGGGTTACCAACCAACCCATTTTAAACGGGTTGGATATCCAAACCGGCTAAAATTCGGATCCAGATTTTAACTATTTCAGATTTCCATTTTCTTTCTCTTTTCCAATTCCCAAATCTCAAAATTCTAAACCTAATTCCCAAATTCGCAACCCTAATTCCCAACGCAGAGCAGAGTGACGGTTCGTTTCACTTAGACGCCCCCTCTTTCTCCGCCGCCGCCAGTTCGTTTCCCCGGGCAAAGGGAAAGGTCTCCCTTTGCCCGGGGATTGGGAATATGTGCGCTCTATTCTCCCCTTTTTAGAGTTGTTTTACAATGCTACTGTGCGTCTCTCTGGTTCGTCCTATGTAACTAGCAAGATGTACATGTTTGAGGTATTTGGCATTGGAAAAAAGATAAAAGAAATGTGCAATCATCTAGATAGCGTATAAAAGATATGGCTGTAAGTATGAAGATTTAGTATGATAAGTATTGGGGGGGGATCCCGATAGCCTGAACATGATGTTGTTAATTGCTCTGGTATTAGACCCTAGACACAAACAGAAGTTTATCATTTGGTATGCCGATAATCACTTTGGTAGTGACGAGGCTAAGTGTTTCAAAGACAAAGTATATTCAAGTTTCAATTCACTTTTCAATGAGTATAATGGTTGGATTAGGGAGTCTTCTGCTAACTCACAAGAAAACCGATCCCAAGTAAGTGGACAATCTGATCCCTATGGCTTTGATCCCATTCTACAAGTCAAGTGGAAGCACTAGATCTGGTTCTGAAGTAACTTCGTACTTGTCTGCTGATTTAGAGGCAGAAGGGGAGTTAGATGTCTTAATGTGGTGGAGGGAAAATTCCAACCGGTATCCAGTCCTCGCAAGAGAAATATTAGCTATACCTATCTCTACGGTTGCCTCTGAATCTGCTTTCAGTACCGGAGGAAGGGTCCTTGATCCATATCGAAGTTCTCTATCATCAACAACCGTGGAAGCATTGGTTTGCACCCAGGATTGGCTTAAAGTAAAAGATCAAGACATTGAGACTTCATCTTTGGTTACAAATGATGATCTTGACACTCTACGTGAACTTGAGCAAGGTAAGACTAGAAGATGATCTTTACTATATTAAAATATGGCTTGATACGTAATGAAATGTTTGTGTTTTGCAGATATTCTTTCTCAATTAAATTTTGATGGCCATTCGGCTTCTTTGAGGCCTGATGATGATTGAAGGTATTTCTCCCATCCAATATTAGTTTTTGCATTTCTGTCATGAAAAAATTGGTGAACTTATCTGTTTGTTACTAGAAAGTGTGCACCAATTTTAGAGTTTAAGAGAAACTAGCATATTGCCCAGCCTAGAATTACGGGTAGCACACATACAGGACATTTGCACCATCTGATTAGTTGATCAGATTATCCGTATTAGTTTTTGGAACCAAAGTTCAATCACAAATCATAATCAAAATCAGAATCATATTGCTCTAATAAGCACATATTCAGAAGATTTTCCTGGAACTTGTTGAAATAAGTACAATTCAACCTATGAATATGTCTTCTTGACTGATTTTTGAGTGCACTAGCATTTTGGTTCAAGTGCTTAATGCTTATGTTCTGACATACTGTATAAACTCTTCCAAACATATTTTTAGTAATTTTTATGTACTTGTTTTTTTATGTACTTGTTTTGCATTGTTTTTTGGGTTTTAAACTGGTTGAGTTGGTGATGAATTAACTAGTTATTTTGCTTTGAGGATATAATGCTGGTATTGTTGCTAAGATGATTTTGTCATTCTTTGATTCTGATGATAAATAAGATTGCTACTGCTTGCCGATGTGCAGGTATAAGTCATGACAGTGATGACATTTGGTTTAAATAAGTTTCTGTCGTAGGAAGCTGCAGCTTTTTGTCACATGATTTTGGCTAATGGATAAAAAATAATTGATTGTCTCAATTCATTGCATATTTGGATGATATTTCCTCCACATCCTAAGGGAAATAATCCTTTTTTCCCTTAAATAATACTCTACTGCATTATGGCACCTTTGACCAACTCTACTGCCTTTGTTGATTTGTTTGTGTAGGTGGGTTTGGTAGCTACTTGTTTGGAATGAGTCTAACTATTGCAAAACAAATTCCAGAATTTGACACTGTCAATGATGTTAAGAGTCTTGGTTTAGGATGGATGATTGCATTTCTATTTGTTGTTAGCTTTCTTGGTGGATGATTGCATCACAATTCACAAGATTTATTTAGTTTTTTTGGATGATTGTAACTGTTATTGGTGTACAATGATTGAGTTAGCTGTGTTTTTTGGATAACTGTAACTATTATTGGTGTACAATGATTGGATTGATTTTGTCGTGACTTACAAAACTTATGGAAAACTAGTTTTAAAACTGGTTTGATTCTTTTTGAAGTAGATATATGTTATTGAATGAAATTTAGAATTTGCAAAAAAAAATGGAAAACTAGTTTTTTTGGAAACTGGATTAAAACCGGATTTTGAATAAAAAAACTGGTTTAAAATCGGTTTGAATAAAAAAATCTGGTTTAAAACCGGTTTGAATAAAAAAATCTGGTTTAGTTCAAAAAACTGGTTTTTCTGACAAACCGGTTTCAAACCGGTTCCGAACCGGTTTTGAACCATATCCAAACTGGTTGTACTTAAAAACCGGTTTTTAGTGAAGTGGTTTCAGGAACAAAACCAAAACCAATATTGGTTTTGGTTTTGGTTTAGTTTTAAGTTTGCACACCCCTAGTTTTAATTGGTGAGACTGAATTTTCAAATTCACCTGGTCATTGGTTTGGCCATTGCATCCCTAATTTCATTAGCCATGTAACTATCATATCATTCATATGATATGATTGTTCCATTACAGTGGGATCTGTTAACTCAAAGTGTAGCTTTGAGAATAATTTACCTGCTTAATATAAACAATGAATTTTAGCAATCAGATCGTCAAATTAAAAGTTCTTATTGAGTAGAACAACTCTACAAATATTTATAAAATTTGAAAACTATTTGACTCTTAATTAAATAATTTTAGATGGACTAATAACAAGTTGAAGGTGAAAGAAAAGAGCGATGACTGAGAGTAGGAGAGAGAGCGCGTGACCTGCAATTTTCCGGCAACCACCAAGCCGTTATTCTTCGCCGGTTGTGCGTTCGAACGGGGGGGAAGGGCCATATGTCGGGGAGGCAGAAACGGGGAGGGAACAAGGGGAATGGGTCTGGGTGAGAAACAGGAGAAGGAAAGCATTGGGATCGGAACAGGACGGACGGAATGGACAGCGGCAGGGCAACGGACATGGAGGCAAGGTCTATTCACCGGAGCGTCGGGAATTCCAGCACATAAGGGATTATTACCGCAGCAGGTCTGTCAGCAGAGAAAGGTTGCGTGTTGCACCATCTAGGGTTAGGTTATTCCATGAATCTGATCGCGGACGGTCTCTGACACATCGTTATGGACGTCCATTTTCATGCTCTCGGGAAGGTAAGGTTCGGTACAGGCCTGGTATTTAAGTCAGTAATGCAGCAACACAGGTTTTTAAGGAAGATCATGGCAAAGCTTTCAGTAACGAGTACGGGAATGAAAATAAGAGCATGAACGGGACTTCACATGGAAACAACAGTAATGCTATTCAGGTATCAGCTGTGTTTTATATTACAAATTTTCCAAATCGTCTTTTGTATGTGGATTTGAAGAAAGGCTTGGAGGTGTGTGGTATTTTATCGGATGTCTATCTTTCCCGTTTTCGCAATGCTCGTGGACAACGTTTTGGCTTTGCAAAATTTTTGAAGGTACGTGACGTGGAAAAATTGAAAAAAGCTCTTAATAATGTATTCTTTTGGGATCTTAGGCTGTTTGCAAATGTGGCAAAGTTTGATAGATTTGATGATGTAGACGGAGGTAGAGATGGAGGTGTGAAGTATGACGTAGGTAGGAGGAACGAGGGAGAAAAAAATAGGGGAAATAAGGAAGGAAAAAAATCGAGGGAGTTGGAAGAGAAAGTGGATGAGAGAGGGGATAGTAGGAAGTTGGTGTTAGAAAAGGTGAAGGTGGCAGCCATCCGGAGTGAGTTGGAGAGGGAGAGGGAGAAGGTGTTTAAGGTGGGGGATGTTGAATGTGGTGGAAGGAAGGAGGTGAAGACGACGAAGGAGGAAGATAACAAGTTGAAGGTGGAAGAGGTGAAGGAGGAGGGGAGGCCGAAGGTTAGTGAAGGGGAAGGAAATGAATCCATATGTGGTAATATTGCTTCAGATGCGGCTCGAGAATATTTACCGTTTCATGATGATGTAGTTTGGGCAAGCAAGAGTATTTTGGCCAAAATTAAGGATGGTATGTGTTTATCTGTTATACAACAATCTTTGTTAGATGCTGGCTTTGTGGATTTCAAGTTAATATGCTTGGGAGGGGATAATGTTGTATTACATCCGTGTGTGGAAGGTGATGTTACAGAAGTATTTAATTCAGCAGCAGGGTTATTGGGTAATTTTCTATGCGACTTCCGACCTTGGACGAAGGACACTAATGTGCAGTATGAGAGGGGTGCGTGGGTCAGATGTTATGGGGTGCCACTCCATGCATGGAATGACATTTTTTTCCTAGAATTGGCTTCAACTCGAGGAAGACTACTCAAAATAGATGATGTTACTGTGAATAAGGACAAAATGGATTTTGCTCGTTTCTTGATAGCTACTTCTGAATTGAAAGAATTAAATTATGTTGCTCATTTTTTGATTGAGGGGAGAGTGTACCCTATTTGTTTTATTGAAGATTTAGAGTTTGGGTTTGCTGAAGATGCATGTTTAGTTGAGTTTGAAGATGACAACAAATCACAATGTTCAGCCCCAGGCTGTATGCCATAGGATGAGCCTTTAATTGATGCTCTTGTTCATCAAATACAAGAGGATTTTGTTAAACATTCTAATGGAGATAAAGGTGCAGCTGAACCCGATACCATTCAGTCAAATCAAAGAAAGGTGGAGCAAGGTGTTGTTAAGGAAATTTCGGTTTCTTCTCCCATTAATCATAAGGCCGAGAGTGCACCAGTGAAGGGTGAGGAAGGGATTATCAAAGGGGTTAAGCATAAGTGCGTTTCTAAAAGACACAAGGTGGCACCGTCGGTAACTGGATTGAAAAAAATTGCAAGACTTTTAGAAGCCGACAGAAATATGTTGATCAGGTCTTTGAAAAAAGCTAAATGTGTAAAAAAAAAAATCAGTGAAGGGTAAGTCTTCTAAATCCTCTTCCAATATTTCTTCTTCCAAGAAAAATGTGGTTTCCTTGTCAGCGGGATCAGGTCCTTCAGGTAAAACTAAAGATTGGGAGAACTGGGAGATACTTCATGGGAATGCAAAGGTAGTGGAGGAAGATATTTTAGAGGTGGGAGAAAGTATTGGTGTTCGGTGTAGTAACAGTTTTCAGGTTCTATCTAGGGGGGGTGTTTGTGGAGGGTCAGAAGGAAGTGGGGAGGGGAGGGTGAAGGGGGTGAGGAAGGTGAGGGTGGTTTAGGGGGTTGCGGAGCCGTGTGGAGGGTTGTGGGGTGTTGGCGGTTTTTATGAAGATATTATCTGTTAATATTAGGGGGTTAGGGGCGCCAGAGAAGAGGAGGGAGATTAATAGGTTGGTTGTTGAGAGGAAGCCGACAGTGTTATGTATACAAGAATCGAAGTTGGAGGTTGTTGATGAGTTCTTGTGTCGCTCTTTGTGGGGGTCGGCCCCTATGGCATTTTCTTTTAAACCTTCTGTTGGTGTGTCTGGTGGTATTATTACAGTGTGGGATCCTTGTGTGTTGGATGTTTGGTTGACGGTAAATATTGCAAATTGCTTGATGATCAAAGGGACGTTTATTAAAAATACTGAAGTGTTTTGTTTGGCAAATATTTATGCTCCTTGTGATAATAGGGGGCGACAGGTTTTGTTTGACGCTGTCTCTAATTTGATTCAGTTACACGATGATGTTGTCTGGTGTGTGCTTGGTGATTTTAACGCCGTTCGATCTACTGCAGAAAGAAGAGGCCGAACTGAATATACCTTTGATGCTGACTATGCTCCTTTTAATCAGTTCATTGACGGTAATTTTCTCATTGATTTACCTTTATGTGGGCACAATTTTTCCTGGTATAGGGGAGATGGTGTATCGATGAGTCGTTTAGATCGGTTTTTATTATCAGAATCTTGGACGGCTTTATTTCCTAATTGTATTCAAGTTGCTCTTCCTAGAGGATTGTCGGACCATTGTCCTATTCTGTTAACCATTGATGAGGAAAATTGGGGACCTAAACCTCTTCGAATGCTCAAATGTTGGGCGGATATTCCGGGGTATGGTGACTTTGTTAAAGAAAGTTGGCAGTCGATTCATGTGCAAGGCTGGAGTGGTTTTATTCTGAAAGAAAAGCTCAAAAAATTGAAAGAAAGGTTGCGGAGTTGGCACTTGATTCATACTCTTAACATTGATAGTAAGATTCAAGGTGCGAAGGTTAGGATGGCCGCTCTGGATGCTATTGGTGAGAGTAACTCCTTGAGTGATGAGGAATTGACTGAAATTCACATGCTTTCGGCTGACATCAAGGCTTTTTCGAAACTTCAAGCTAGCATGCAGTGGCAGAAATCAAGGGTAGACTGGTTGAAGGAGGGCGACGCAAATTCTAAGTTTTTTCATGGTATCATGTCTTCCAGAAGGAGGATGAATTCAATTATTTCTTTGGTGTCTGATGGTGTTACTATTGAAGGTGTGGAACCTGTGCGCCATTTGATATTTCAACATTTTCAAAACCACTTCAAGAGGAACATTCAGCCGCGGCCAGATATAGGGGGATTGATCTTCAAATCTTTGTCAGTATCGGATGGGGCAGATCTCATCAAACCCTTTTTGTTGGAAGAAATTAAAGCAGCAGTGTGGGATTGTGATAGTTATAAATGTCCCGGCCCAGATGGTATTAATTTGGGTTTTTTCAAGGACTTTTGGGAGATTTTGAAGATTGATTTATTGAATTTTTTTGCGGAATTTTATCACCATGGTAAGTTAACTAAAGGTCTTAATTCCACTTTTATAGCTTTGATTCCAAAGGTTGAAAGCCCTCAATCGCTTGAGAAATGTGGTGGGGAATGTTGTGTCGACTTCTCAGTCTGCTTTTATAAAGGGTAGACAGATTCTGGATGGGATTCTGATAGCAAATGAATTAGTAGATGATGCGAAGTGTCATAATAAAGAGTTACTTATGTTCAAGGTGGATTTTGAAAAAGCGTATGATTCCGTGGATTGGAGATACTTAGATGAGGTGATGGCCAAAATGAACTTTCCGTATTTGTGGCGCTCTTGGATTATGGAGTGTGTTACAACGGCTACAGCATCAGTGTTAGTTAATGGCTGCCCGACTGATGAGTTTCATTTTGAGAGAGGCCTCCGTCAAGGGGATCCACTTTCTCCTTTTTTGTTCCTGTTAGCTGCTGAAGGTCTTATTTTGATGATGTCAGCGGTTGTTACTAATGGTTTGTTTACGCCTTATAATGTTGGGGCGCAGGAGTCTGTGTCAGTGTCCCATCTTCAGTTTGCTGACGACACATTACTGATTGGTGTTAAGTCTTGGGCTAATGTTCGGGCAATGAAGGTTGTTCTCTTGTTATTTGAAACTGTTTCAGGCCTGAAAGTTAATTTCCACAAAAGTATGTTGTTCGGAGTGAATATCAATGAGTCTTGGCTTCATGAGGCAGCGGTGGTAATGCATTATAGGCATGGTCGGATACCTTTCATTTATCTAGGATTGCCTATTGGTGGGGATCCTCGTAAACTGCAATTTTGGTATCCGTTGGTTGAGAGAATTCGTCGGCGGTTATCCGGGTGGAAGTGTAAAAATTTATCTTTGGGTGGTCGGTTGGTTTTGCTAAAGTTCGTTCTGTCGTCCCTTCCGGTTTATTTCCTTTCTTTCTTCAAAGCTCCCTCAGGAGAATGGAGGTTTGGGGGTGAAAAGGTTGCGGGAGTTCAACATTTCTTTATTGGGGAAATGGGTGTGGAGGGTGTTGGAGGAAAGGGAAAGTTTGTGGAATGTGGTTTTGCGAGCGAAGTACGGAGAGGTTGGAGGGAGGGTGCGGTTTTGTGAGGGAGTTGGGTCTATTTGGTGGCGTCAGCTAAATAATATTAGAGCTGGTGTGGGTATGGCGGAAGCTACGTGGTTGGTTGATAACATAGTTAGGAAGGTAGGAGATGGGTGCACCACCATGTTTTGGGAGGATACTTGGTTGTTAGATGTTCCGTTAGCTGTGTCTTTTTCTAAACTCTTTGAGTTGACGGAAAATAAAGAGGTCTCGGTGAGGGAGATGTTTTTGTTAGGTTGGGGGGCTGATGGGGGAGCTTGGAGGTGGAGGCGGAGATTATTTGCTTGGGAGGAAGAGTTGGTGGGGGAGTGTGTGGAGAGGTTGGCTAACTTTGTTTTGCAGGTAGACACATCAGATAGGTGGGTGTGGAGACTACACTCGTCACAAATCTATACGGTGCATTCAGCTTACTCTTTTCTAACATCGGTGGACAGCAACATCACTGCAGAGTTTAATCAATTTTTATGGCTTAAAGAGGTTCCCTTAAAGGTTAACATTTTTGTTTGGCGTCTCTTTCTAAATAGACTTGCTACAAAGGACAATCTTCGCAAGAGGAATGTTCTTGAGGTCAACAATACTTCGTGTGCGGCCTTGTGTGGTAAGGAGGAGGAAAGGGACCATTTGTTTTTTCAATGTGACTATTATGGTCGGCTATGGCTCTTGATATCGAATTGGCTTGGTTTTGATACGGTGTTTCACGGTAATCTAAATATGCATGCTAATCAGTTTTGTGCTCTTGGACGTTTCTCAAAGAACTCTTTGACAACGTTTACTATTATTTGGATTTCGGTCTTATTTGTTATATGGAAAGATCGCAACAGGAGGATTTTCCAAAACCGTATTGATCAACTTGAAGCTCTACTTGAAAGGGTTAAACTTCAAACTTTTTGGTGGTTGAAAGCAAACTTCATCACATTCGCTTTTGACTATCCCTATTGGAGACAAAACCCCTCATGTTGTTTACAGACTATCTTGTAATGTCTGTTTTTGTTTATGATTTTTGGCTGCTTTAGCCTTACTGTATTGTAATTAACTTTCTTCAGTTCCCTTCGGCACACCTTGTGCTTTAGGGACTGATTGTTTTTTTTAATATAATTCTCTTAGTTTCTTCAAAAAAAAAAAAATTTAGATGAACATATAAAAAACTTTGTTTGTTTGATAATTAATATATTATGACAATGATTAATGAAATTTATTGTTTATGATAAGTTATTAAACGGAGTAACTTATTTCAAAGAGAGTGTTACTATTTGTTATGAAGAAAAACTGCAACAAAAGCAAGAATGACTAGGGGTGTTCGTGGTGCGGTTCGGCTCAATTATGAGGCAAAAGGTGAACCGATCCAAAAAATAAAATATGTGCGGTTCGGCTCGGTTGATGCTAAAAAAACCGAACCGATCTGATCCAATTTAACGCGGTTTAATTTGGATCGGTTTTCGGTTATCCAAATTGTAAACAAGTGATAGTAATGCTCTTGTTAAAAATAATTTTGAGAGAAGTGTTTTCCTTTGATGTACACATATAAAGTATAAGTACGTTTTATAATAATTTCTTTTTTCTTTCATATATTAGGTTGTAGAAAATTCTTTCCTAATTCTATAAGTTGTAGGATTTTTTTTTTCATAGATTACATATTGTGTACATATAAGTTGCTGCAAACATTCCGTATACATATGCAACAACTTTTACCTTCATATAATTATTATATAGCCTATAGCAATTTATTAAGCAAATATCATGCAATTATAAAAAAAAAAACTTTTTTAACTGTAGCAATAAAAACAAATGCCAACTATTAAAGAAACTTTTTTTATTAGTGTATGGAGTGTTGGAAGATTAAGAAATGGACTATCTAATTCTTAAACATGTGTGAATGAATTAAACAGCAAAAGTTGTGAGTGAATGAATTAAACACGCGTGCACTGCTTGCCTGCTTGGTAGTTGGCTAGTTCCACTGGTAATTGGTGAGTTATTGAAGAGTTTAAGTTAACAAATGGTAATGGACAGGTCTAGAGTAGTAGAAGAGACTAGTAACATTAAAATAAGTGTGGTTCAGTTCGATCTGGTTCTTAAGTTATGAACCGAAAACCGATCCGAACCAGTCGGTTTTTTAATCTATATGGCCGAAACACATCCGTAAAAAATTGGTTTTTTTTGCTGTTTTCGGTTTTTTTGGATCGGTTGACGGTTTTTTTTGGATCGGTTCGGTTCTGAACACCCCTAAGAATGACAACATGTCAAGTTTTTAGATGAAAGGAAACATAACCTTCCAGTTTTGGCAGAAAATACGGGGATGTGGGTGGAAACCAACGTATAGAAATCGCTCGTATATTTTTATTATGCTTTGTTCCGTAAAATAAAGCATTTTCATTTCATTTTTTTTGAAAGAATTTTCATTTCATCTTGAAATACTCCTTTAGGAGTCAACAAATCTCCACGTATATATTTTAGTGTAAACAACGTATCTTTACATGTAATTGTAAAAATTAATCATTGGAATCAAATAAAAAAAGTAATCGATGACAAAGATCTCCACACACACACACACACACACACACACACACACACACACACACACACACACACACACACACACACATATATATATATATATATGGGGAATGCTACAACACACCCACTCATTTATATGAAGGTGTGTTTTAGCATTGTACACCTTCTATGTTTGGACAAAAAAGCCAATTTCTCCTTTTATAAACAAGTATATGTGAAGGGCAGTTCTGTAATTCTCCATTTATTGTTACTTTTTTTTTTAATCGGTGTTCTTGTCCCCAACCTTATACTTTACGCGCTCACCATGAGTATGCGGTGCAAGCTCAGACGGCCGCCGTTTGGAAGCTTATCAGACTGTTAAAATCTTTGTCATCGGAGTTTTGTAATTAAGAATTTTATACTTTTTGTTTATTTTCTTTCACTTTTAATTTGAATGAGGAGAAGAAATGATGAATTTGGATTTTTCTCATTCTATCTGCTTTGCAATTTCTGCTTATAATTAGAAGAAACGATGCTTCGACCCTTGTTGTTTGTTTTTCTACCTCTCATGCGTGTAATCACTTCTCTGTTTGAGTGGAAAAAACAACTTGTGGTTTATGTTGGATTCAAGTACCAGTATATCTCAAAAGTAGCAACAAGTTTTAAAGGGGTAGAAATAACAAAGGAAAATGTTATTTTAGTGCAAGAGAAAAAATATTAAAAGATTGAATGAGGTTGTGAGGCATCTCCAGGAACAATTGCAGCAATTGGAATCGCAAGAGAGAAGGGTTGGGACTTTGGAAGTTAAAGGGAAAATGAAGAAGGAATATGGGGACAAGAGCTCCGATTAAAAAAAAAAGTAACAATAAATGGCGAATTACAGAACTGCCCTTCACATATACTTGTTTTTAAAATGAGAAATTGGCTTTTTTGTCCAAATATAGAAGGTGTACAATGCTAAAACACACCTTCATATAAATGAGTGGGTGTGTTGTAGCATTCCCCTATATATATATATATATATATATATATATATATATATATATATATATATTGATATCATTGTTAAATTAATATTTTTCAATCAACTAAGTTGTCACACAAAATTTAATTAGCTTCTTGGAAAATGTTAAATATTACCTCATAATTGAATAAAGAACTTAAATTAAATAATCCAACAAAATAAATAGAGGTTCATCTTAGAACCATATCCTAATAGGGTTTAGTTATTCATGGTAACTAAAGACAAATTACAAAAGAAATAAAACATACCCTAGAGACTTAGAGTGAGCAAATAGACTCATCCTTTGAAGCTCCTAGTGCTTGTCTTCCTCTTGAACCGTTTCGTTCTGAATGAAAAATAATGAGTGAGAGGTTTGATATTTATAGGCAAGTTTCCAAATGGGTTTGGGTCGAAAAACTGGGCTTTTCCACTAAAAGAAGTGGAAAAAAGCAGTTCTAACCCGCTCCCAGCATGCTCAAGGCGCATGGCAGGGTGCGTAGGCAAAAAAAGTTGTTCTCAATGTGTGTGCTTCATTCTAAAGGCGCATGGCACAAACTCAAGGCGCCTGGCAGCATGCTTAAGGCGCATGAGTGTGTGTTTATGTGCGTAATCGTCTGTTTCTTCGTCTTTTTGGATGTTTGCTTCCATATAAGATGTCTTAGGACTTGGGAACATAATTCTTTCCTTTGTGATGTCTTATGAGGCCTCTTGAATCTTCATTCAAGGTCTTCCTAATGTCTTCACAAGTCTTCAAGATGTTATACTTTGCTGATTTGCATGATTTCTTCTTGAATTACATCAAAACACCCTAGAATTGCTATGTTTCACGAAAAACTATAATTACATGACTCAATGTAGAAAATCTTACAAATGTCCCGAAAACCATAAGCAATTGTCATAATACTCCTCTATTCTGGATAAAAACTAACTGAAAATGACTGAAAAACATGTTAAGAATAATGTAAGATGACATGTCATCATTAATACAAAAGATTTAAAGACTTATTTTCGGCTTATGATCCTTTCATATTGGGTTTTCTGAAGTTAAGTAACCATGTATTGTTAGCTCAATTCCATAAGCATTTGAAACTTATTAAAAGTTGAAAATCCAGAAGTATAAGAAGAGAATTACGTGGAATTAAACCATTGATGGTAGTTTGAAAAATTGTGCGGGGGGAGAAATCTAATACCATTGCGTTAATTGGATTCAATGTACTTAAGACTTAAAATTCTAGTCCAACATTTTTGTAGCAATTCAGTTTGTTCTTTCAACTTTTAAAAAATTTAAGTAGATCTTTATTTTAATTTGGCAACGATGAATTTCTAACGTATAGGATTTTTAGTTCATATTATGCATGTCCGTTTCATTAAAATAAATTATTCGGTAACGGTTTTCTATCTTGAGTTTATAACATTTTTCGAGATATCCCTTACTCTAAATGCTTATTAGGTCTTGCTACTACTAAACCTAATTTTTCCCTCTAATTATCTAGCATTAATTGTAATTAGTCACTTTAGGCTACATATTTTCCCTCCACTTAGTTGAAATTCAAAATAGCTTATTGTTGTGACTTCCTGAATTTCGGCCTTCTAAAAAATAAACGTGAGATGCATGTATTCTTTTGTGTGCTATTTAATTCAACCTTTGCCATACCCCCTCGGCTATCCACTTCTCCATGCTGTTTATGTTTCCAACACATCTCTTATTCCTTCACTTATGAACTATATATAACTAACATACACACCATGTTTATTCTCATTCAAAAAATCCTCCTGCCTCATTCAAATTCCCTCCTTCCTATTTCGATATTCCAATGTATGGACGCAACCTAGAAACCATGCTCTCATTCCATTGCTTGACTGGTTTGGTTTTAAATTTTTTGATTTTTTGTTTTGTTCGTTTCCTTGCTTTTGTTTACCTTTGTCTATGTTTTATCCTTAGGTCCAACGTATTGCTCTTCATCCTCATAACTTTCATCTATAAATACATGCCAAATAAACAGGAAGTCAGGAACTGTACTCATCCTTATTGTTTCCTTCAATATTCCTTATCGGAAATGTCATCATGTAACATTGAAACATTGCTATCGTATCACTGCTTGAATGGTAATCATCTCATGTTTTCTTTGTTCGAAATACATCTTTGAAAAATTAAATACTTAGTAACTTTTTGTGTTTGTTGTTTTAATAGGTCCTTTGATGAGTAATCCGGTTTCAGAGATGGACAGGACTATCAACAAGCTGTGTATGAGGATTTGTTGTTTTAATCTGTGATGTTGCCCAACATCATTGTGGCGGACTTTGGAGGCAAGGTTAACTGGATCTGTTTGTTTTCCAATGGATCCCTGTTTTTTACCATAGATCAATTATCATATTGATTTTGAGGTTGTGGAGGCACGCAATCTGTATGATGGTGTTAGGTTGAGGATTGGTGTGCCTGTTGTTGGTGGCAACGACACTATCTATGTGACTGTGATTAACCAGATGTTTGGCGGCAGTGTTTGGAAATTGAGGATCAATTATCAAGTTTTTTTCTGTTTTGTTTGTCCTTTTATTTTTCAGCATAATTTTAGTTGTGGAGTTTGGTGTCCTCCAGTCTTTCTTGGTTTCATGTTATGTAGTTTGTTTATAGCAATAAGATGCTTCAGATTCTTCAATGAACAATGTAATGAAGTATCACTTTTGTTCAAAGTTATTTGCGCATTTTGTTTTAAGTATCCAGTATTAGCTGATCCATGGTGTTTCAGTTTATGTCATTATCAATTTAATGAAATTATCAGTTATCTTTTAAGTTTATGTTACTGTTATTGGCGCATCTATATATGTATAAATAGCTTTTGCGTTTCAGTGATCACAAATTTTTAATAGTGTAACTGTTTTCGCATGATTTCAATTGCTTTTAAAGAAAATTCATAAATTAGAAACTTCTAAACTTGAAACTATAATAAAGTACAAAAAAACAGCATTACACATCAAGAACAAAACACAGTTATGCTATTAAGGACTTGGAACTACTAAATAATCATATAAAACACTATTTCTTCTAGACTACAGCAACTGTGAACCAAACC
The DNA here is from genome assembly GCF_051527215.1 of Medicago sativa. Classification (NCBI taxonomy): domain Eukaryota; kingdom Viridiplantae; phylum Streptophyta; class Magnoliopsida; order Fabales; family Fabaceae; genus Medicago; species Medicago sativa. The sequence goes on along the minus strand of NC_140749.1, from coordinate 27,726,365 downwards.
AATCATGTGTTTATTTTTGCATGACGAACGCTCCAACTTATACCATACATTAAATATATGATGGATACAGACAATTTTAGCATTTGACAACCAACTAAATGTGAGGCATTAATATTTGAAATATGGAATCTTTTTTACAGGTTTAGTTTAAAAGTATGGTGTCGAGTCAAATAATCTATTCAATATATTAAGCCGTTATTAATTTTTTTATTTGCAGTTTGCCTCATATTTTAATAGTTTTAGGTTCATATTGTTATTTTGTTACAAATAAATTTGTTTGTCTGTTTGCAATCAATAGCAGTGTTGCATGTATGATTGGGCAGGTCTGTGTAAATACAAAGGAACAGTTGTAAAATCCCTATTATTGTGTATGATTTTATTGCGTATAAAAGAAATACGTTTGAGCTTTTATTGCTGTTTATTCCCTACTTTGTTGGAAGTGATATATACAAACGGTTGAGCTTCTAATGCAGAAAAAAATGATGAAGGAAAAATAAAAAAATGGAGTTATTATTTTTGTTTAATTGGGAAATGGTATATGCTCACGACTAATTAATAGGGAATTTCCACCTGACCAAAAAAAAAAAAAAATAGAAAATTTCCAATGAATTGAAGTTATCAGTATCAGGGATAGAATATTGGGTCATACCGACTGTTTATTTTCCACACACATTAATTCACTTAGTAAACAAAAGCAATATGAAAGGGTGTCTGTTAAAATTCTTCCAATTAACTGCTCTTAAGTATCCAGTTTCGGCTACGTCACATGATGTGTGCAATTATTCCGTTAGAGCATCCACAATAGAGACCCTCACATTTGAGGTCTTAAACGAGTCTCACATGGACACATCACTTTTTTATTATTTTTTAATAATAGTACCTAATAGATACTCAACCACTCACAATGGAGATCTTCTATCAAAATGTCTAAATGGGTCCCACTAATAATTATTTATTAATGAAAATCAACAAAAGCAATTCAAATAATGATTATTTTATTGAAAATGGTGTGGGGTCCACTTAAGATTGGGGGTTTTAAGTTAGACCCTGGGTCTTAAATGATCCCCAATTTTTTCTTCCACATTGGGGGTACCTATTAAAAATTGTGAGTGTTCTAGAGACTAAGTCTAAATTTAATCTTAAACTTAACCAATACGTTAACAAAAAATTAAAATAGTTTGTACTTACAAAGCAATAATAAAGAAAATAAAAATTGACAAGCTATTTAGAAACGTTGGGCACAACGTGTTTCAAAAATTCAATTTTGTTTATAATTGATTGTATATAAAATAGACTAATAATGTCTTTTTCAATGTAAATAAATAAGTTATTTGCAAGAAACTCATTATTTGTTTAATTTATTTCTCACTATTGTTTAGCAAATTTTTATTCTTAAAAAAGTTTTCTCTATATTTGTTGTTGGGACTTTTTTTTTTTGAAAGATTTGTTGTTGAGACTGAAAGTGTCAAATTAATACAAATAAATCTATCAATCATGTAGTAATATTTTTATTTTCTTATTTATGCTAATTTTTAACAAATAAATTTGTTTGGGGTAGCTAAATATTTTATATTTGGGGTAGCTAATTATAAAAACATACTAATCCATTCAAAAATAATTTTTATTTTGGGGTAGCCTTGGCTACCTCATGTTATAAGAGGGCTACGCCCCTGGCTGTGGGTGAATTTGCTGATCAAATTGTTCGATATTTTGAGTCTCATGACACATCGTCTCCCGTCGTAATTATATTGCAATTCTGCACAGAGGAAATACATGGGTGAGTGTTAGTGTTCATTTGCTAAATATGTATTGCACACAATTTTTTCTTGCCATATCTGATGTTATCTCACTGTGTGTTTCAGGTGCGACGGGTGTTTCAAACTCATTTTTTTGATTCAAAGGTTGTAATCAACGGAAACTACCCTGAGATTGTTACCTGTAAGACAAGGTTATAATTTTTCTTAAAATTACGGTATTGTGATTAACTGTGCCGTCATATTGTTCGCACCATGTTAAATAAAAGCTAACAATTTCCCCCTGCACATTTATTAGGATGGGAGTTGCTAATGTTCGTCTCACCCATGGTGTGAGTCAAATCTCTGGACATCACAGCGTTCCGTTACCGGATGATTTGCTTAACACAAAGAAGTGTTTCGAAATGTGTGACATGAATATTTCTAATATGTGTTGTTTTAAAAATATTAGATTTTTACTATTATCATATGTAATATTGGTTAGAGCGTGAATTTAATTTACCTACATTTTGTCAACAATCGTTTTTTTAACCAATTATATACTAAATGGTTTCGCTATAAGACCCGTGCGGCGCACGGGTCGGCAATCTAGTTAGTTCAAGTAGTTGTTGAGTTTATAGTTTATATTGTTTGAATTTATATTGATGACTTTTGGTTTTAGATTTATTTAACATATTGATTTGAACACAACGGTATATAGCATAGTACAATTGTTTTCTCTTAATTAAAAATACTGTTTCGATAAAGGAAAATTAATTATATGAGAAAACTAGACAAAATTACGTCTATGGTCCTTTAAATTTGACCATTTTTTCGGATTGGTGCTTTAATTTTTTATTTTCACGAATCGGTCCTTTATTTTACATTATGCTTGTTCTTTCACCCTTTAACTAAGTTTTACCAATAAAAGTATGGGTAGTGTTAACTTGTGCCCTTAGGGCACATGTTAAGAAACCTAAAAGAAGAAACTTTCTCTAAAATTTTGTGCATTTAAATTATTAAAAAGTTAAATATTAAATGCAATGCACAAATTCCAATAAGTTTTTTCTATATTTAAATCATTAACTTGTGTCTTGAGGGCACAAGTTAACATTTCCCTAAAAGTATATGTGACATTTTAAATTGAAAAAACTTACATAGACATCCCAAATTCATTCATTTCCTTTCTCTCTTCGCTTTTTCTTCTTCAAATTTAAAAACCTGAAACCTCATCATGGCATCCGGCCTAACAATTTCGGCATTTTGTCAGTTGAGCTAGGACTTCTGGATGGATCAAAGAGATATTTATGCCTAACTATTATGTTGTCAACTCTTTTTTATTTATTTGCTTAGAATTTAATTTGACATGATTTCATAATAAATTTCAAAAAAATATAAATATTAATTGAAAAGTTATGATCAAAACTTATTATTCTGCATTAAATACGTTCACATTATTCTACATTATTATATTCATAATAAATTTTTAAAAAATATAAATATTAATTGAAAAGTTATGGTCAAAACTTACTTTTCTGCATTAAATACGTTCACATTACTATACATTATTATATTCGGATTTAAGAAAATATGTAATGTAACTGTTGTTTTATTTGTTATTTATCTTAATATCTTTTGAAAATATTTGACCTGATTTATGTTCAAATGTATATTATAAAATATATTAACAAAAGTATATGAATATTAAATATTTAATGTTAACAAAGAAATGATGAATACTCCCTTGCTTTTAGGCTTTATTTAGTCAACACTTACTTTTTGCAATCAATGCGTCCATATTGTTATATTTATATTTATATTTACTTTTTGAGAAAAAGGATTTTTCTCATCATTATGGAAGGTAATATAATATATGTAAAATTACATGTTTTCTTAAATCTAAATATAATATATGTGAACGTATTAATATAACTTGAAATTCCGCAACATAAACATCAACTTCACTAACCATTGAAGCTTCAAAATTTTAAGATTAGGATTTTCAGTTGAGTTTATTAAACCCAAATAACTCAATGAGATAAAATTTCTTCAAACACAGACATTTTTTATATTGTCATTGATGGTTCTATTCCATCTTATTATCTTCTTATGTTTCAAGCTTTTGAACTTTTTAAATTTTAAAAAAATACAATACTTGAAGTTGAATAATCGAGTATTGTTAATGGATTAATCTCGTGCATCTCATCAAATTCAAAGTGTAATACATGCTTCCACAAAGGCATCCATTTCTTAAAAATGATTCTAGCTCACACAACTTCATCATCAAATAGAGCCGACTCAAGGTTAGTCCTTAATAGTTTCAATATTGTGACCATGTTTTGAATATATCATATGTTTTAAGGAGTAGCAAATGGTAATCTTCTATCTCAAGTTTTTTTCTTTCTTCCAATTGTGTACGTACAGTTAAGGATAGAGCCTGGAGGGAGTCATTATTTTTAAATTAAATTTATATGTGTGTCTTTCATCTATTTGAGAAACAATTATAAACCTCCAACATATACAAGGGGAAAAAATATATCAATTGGTTAATTATTTATAGATTTTTATTAAACCATGTTTCTTAGTCTCATTCTTATGTATTCATTTATTTGTAATTATTTATTTTATTGGCATTTATATTTTTGTAAATAGTAGACGTGGATTGACACTAGTCTAAATTTCATACACACACAACCTCACGTATCTGATCAATGTTTTAACAATTTTATGTAAATTTCTATGATGATCAAGGTTCAGTTGGTACAGAGATAAAAACTCTGAATAAAGAGGTTAATGTGATTAGAATTAATCAAACTTGCATCCTCCAAAGATTTCAACAAAATACATGTGAATGATTGTTAGGAAAAAAATGATAGTTATGAAATTAATCCCTATATGTGGGATTCATCATAAGATTGATCTTCATTACCACAATCTAGATTACTTTTCAGGAAACTCTTGTTTGATCTTTCTTGGTTTGTTACGCCTTCTTTTTTAATGTAGGCTTTTGTTCATTATAAGATCTGTGCACCTTGTTCATTATAAGATCTGTGCACCACAAGGTTGTGTATCAAATTTTGAGAAATGATGCTCACATTAGTAATCCTTGTGTTATGTATGTTTTTGATTTGAAGTTCAAAACATCCATAAGACAAGGATAATTAATATAAGTGTAATTTGCCATAACTTGATACACAACCTTGTTATGCACAGATCTGATAATGAACGAAACCTTTTTTAAAAAAACGTGGTAACAAACCAAGAAAGATCAGACAAATTTCCTGAAAAGTAATATAGATTGTGGTAATGAAGATAATTTTTCTGATGAATCCCACTTATAGGAATTAGAGGAATGCTAGCAACACACATTCTAACACACACTTTTCAACACTCTCTCTTTGATTGATTAAAAATCATATGGGTCCAACCAAATTATGTCAGTCCCATGTGAATTTTAACCAATCAAAGAGAGTGTATTGAAATGTGTGTGTTAAATGTGTGTTGCTAGCATTTTTCTAGGAATTAACTTCATAACTATTTTTTTTCTTAACAATCCTTTACAGGAATTTTGTTGAAGTCTTTGGAGGATGCAAATTTGATCAATTTCTATTACATTAACCTCTTTATTCATAGTTTTTATCTTTGTACCAACTGAACCTTGATCATTGTAGAAATTAAAATAAAATTGACAAGAACATTGATCAAATTCATGAGGTTGTCTGTGGATGGAATTTAGTCTAGCATCAGTCCACATCTACAATTTACAAAAAATAATCAATAAACTAAATAATAACAAATAAATACATATAGAAGAATGAGACTAAGAAACGTAGTTTAATAAAAACTATATATAATTATTCGATTGATGCGTTTTTCCCATTGTATATGTTTGAGGTTTATAATTTTTTCTCAAATAGATGAGATTTATCATATTAATTGAATTTAAAATTTAATTTATAAATAATGATTCCCTCCGTCCATAACTATAAGTACACAATTGAAAGAAAATAATACTTGCAATTAAAGCTTCTTATGTGCTACTCCTATAAAACATGAGATATTCAAAACTGGTCACAATATGGGTATTTGGGGAAGCAACATAAATGGTTATTTGTCCTTCAATGGTTTCTCCTTCATTTCCCCTTCACTTTCTTTTTTGTTTTTGGTCTCATCAAGTATGTACTCGTTTTTTGTTGAAGAAATAGTATCCAATATTTATGTAAGGATATATTTCAACTAATGGGAGTAACATTTATTTTTTAGTTGAAGAAATATTGTTGAATAAAAACATTTTTCTATGTGGGTAAAGTGGGTGTTCTATGTGGGTAAAGTGGGTGTATAGTATTAGGGTATGAATATGGATTGGATAAATATAATAGAACTATTCATATAGGTTAAAACAATTTAGATATTGTTAGCAATGATTTTTTTTCTTTGCCTATTAAAAAAATAGTAATTGATTTATTTTAATACCGAAAATAATGATTGATTTTATAATAGATAAAATTTGTGTTCGAAAAAATGAGAGAATTATGTTATAACATATGCTTTCGTTTTTGTTCAGCGTATATATTACTTCCATAGTTGTATAAGACTATTAATGTTAATAGTGAAATTTTAATAGAATAATGCTAAGTTGTGAAATTTCTTTGCCTAAGCTTTTATTAAAAAAAATTAATGATGCTTTTTTTTTCCTTCCAATTTTGATTGGTGATATGATCATATTTTTTGAAAGGAGAATATTAATTAATATTACATTAATTTGAAATCGATTATATGGATTGAAATATTATTATTATAGTCTATTGTGATTTTAATAGTCAATCAATCTATGAGAAATTTGTATCATGCTTTTGTTTGAAATGGTTCATTGTGAGTTCATTCATTTAATTGATGTCCAATGAAGGTTAAATTATCATTTGTTAAGTTCTTTAATTGTAGTTGAATTAGATTGTTGCAATATTTTTCCATCATCATTTATTCTGTGAATCATAATTCAGTTTTGAGTTTCTATACATATTCTATATCAAATAAAAATTCTAACTGTAATACCATATTTCCATATACTTATGTAGAAGTACCAAAAGACAACCTTTTGCACAATTATTTCACCAAGAGTTACATTTTTTTTAAGACTTGAAATCTCCGTAAAATATATATTTGATGATTGTAACTAAGTACCTAGAATGGAGTGGCGGTGAGGCAAAAGAGAAAACATGGAGGTCCAACTCAAATAAGTTTGCTGTCATGTAACATTTTTGGTTGCATAATCTATCTTTTATATTTATTTGACTCACACAATAAAAACCTTATCACAAATTGAGAAATAAATTTCAAGTGATGTAGATTTTGATTCCAATGAAGCTAACACAAAATTCACTATAAAATATTATGATCATGTTCACTGCAATGACCAAGGTTTTTAAAATTGAAATTCTCTATTAAAAAAACTTTACGCGTAGAAAATAACTTGAAATTCCATTATAGGTCTTAAAAATGGGAGAGAATTTAAAATACACTAAGATCTTAAGACTTGACACGGCGATCCGGCCCCAACGAACTCCAAAACGGTTTATACCTAAAAAAGAAACAACGAAATGAGGTGAGATATTACGATCTCAATGAGTTTCCAAATTCGGGATAAAACATATTATGCTACATTGAAAACATTTATCAAACTATAATATAATATATGATACCTTTACTTTACGATGAAATTGCCCTTGGTAATATATGATGCCTCTCTCTCTCTCTCTCTCTCTCTCTCTCTCTCTCTCTCTCTCTCTCTCTCTCTCTCTCTCTCTCTCTCTCTCTCTCTCTCTCTCTCTCTCTCTCTCTCTCTCTCTCTCTCTCTCTCTCTCTCTCCCTCCCTCCCTCCCTCCCTCCCTCCCTCCCTCCCTCCCTCCCTCCCTCCCTCCCTCCCTCCCTCCCTCCCTCCCTCCCTCCCTCGTTTAACAGAAATAATAAAATGTTTGCTCAAAAAAAAAAAAAAATGTGCACAGGTAATTTAATAAATAAATTACTTTTATATAATGATGTGAGACTATTTGGACCTATTTAAGCACTTTTCATTAAAGTGTTTGTTCGTGTATTGTCATTGGAGCCATTAAGTTCTTAATAAGAAATTTTACTAAAAAATTATAAATAAATAAAATGTAGGGTTAATTAAGTTTTTAGTCCCAATAAATATTCACAATTTTGTTTTTAGTCCCTACAAAATAAAATCACACTTTTTAGTCCGTGTCACATTTTCCTTAAGCATTTTAGGGATAAAAAATGTTTCCCTAAAAAAAGGGACAAAAATGTTAATGGAAATTTTTGACAGGGACTAAATAAGCTGATGGAAAAATTTTAGAGGGACTAAAAATGCAGATGAAAAATTTTACAGGGACTAAAAAATGTAATTCTATTCTTTAAAAAAAAAAGTGTAATTTTATTTCGTAGGGACTAAAAACAAAATTCTAAATATTTATAAGACCATTTACTTAATTAACCCTAAAATGTACATCTCAGTCCATTAAAAGAGTCTCTATTATTTATTGTTGTACTACACCCTTATAAATCAATAGGATGGAGTATAATTTGAAACTCTTAGGGCACATATTTGAATGGGCACATATTGGATTTCCCATGTTACAATTAAACGGATCCTAGAAATGAAATGATAACCAGTTGTGTGCTTAAATGACGGGGAAGAACCTTTCCATGCCGCTTCTCAAATACGACGACATTCTCCGTCGCTATTTAGCTTCCAAACACAACAAATTCGGTTTATGTGCCTCAACCATCACCTTTTGCCTCAAAACTTGCCTTTCCTTAGGGACCCTAGAATTCGGAAGAGGGGTTCACGTTGATTCCATCAAACTCAATTTCAACTCTGATTGTTTTGTAGGTTCTTCTCTCATTCGTTTATACTCACAATATGGAAAAATCAAGGATGCACATAAGGTGTTTGATGAAATTACCAACAAAGATATTTTTGTGTATACTTCAATGATCACTGCATATGGTCACTCTGCTGGTTCATGTGTTTATGGTGCTTTCAATATTGCTTTCATAATGCAGCAACAAGGGCTGCTTCCGAATCGAGTAACGTTAGTGGGTTTAATGCATGCAGCGGCGAAATTGAGGGTGTTACGTGAGGGTCGAGCGATTCATGGTTATGCTGTTAGGAGAGGAATTGGTTTGGGTGATGATGTTTTTGAGACAACCCTTTTGGATATGTATCATAAATGTGGTGGTGTAGGGTTAGCTGCTTCGGTTTTTGCAAAGATGGATGCTCGAAAAATGACAAAAGTTGGTTCTTGGAATACGTTGATAGCGGGTTATCTTCGTAATGGACAGGCTTTAGAAGCTTTTGAGATGTTTCGTCGAATGATGTGTAGAAATGTTTTGCCTGATTTGTTAACATTGGCCAATGCTATTTTTTGTTGTGTTGAATTGAATTATTTACGTACAGGGATGAGTATTCATGGATACATGATCACGATGGGGGTAGAACTTGATCTTGTGGCTTCCACTGCTTTGGTTGATCTATACTGTAAAATTGATATAAGCAAAGCTAGGAAATTGTTCGATAGATTGGCGAATAAGGATGCTGTTGTATATAATGTTATGATGACCGGTTATCTTGAAAATGAGTTACATGTGGAGGCGGTAAATCTTTTTTGCGAAATGGTGAATATGAATGCTAGTACAAATGTGGCTTTGTTTCTTAATTTGATTTCTGCAGTATCAAAATTGAGAGACATTAGATTAGTCAGGTTTATCCATGGTTATGTATTGAGGCATATGCATATCACGCATGTGGAAATTGCAAATCAAATTATTCATGCATATGCAAAATGTGGGTATGTAGTGGATGCAAGGGAAGTTTTCAATAGGATGAGAGCAAGGGACTTGGTTTCATGGACTTCGATGATAAAGGGTTATGTTTATCATGGCCACATCAACGAAGCCATTATTTTGTTTCGTTTGCTGCAACGAGAACATCTAAGTATTGACTCTGTTACTCTAATTGGTCTCCTTCAGGCATTATCCCAGCTTGGTTTTCTAAGTTTTATTAAGGAAGTTCACTGTTTCAGTTACCGATTTTTTCATGGGAAAAATTTGTCTGTAAATAATTCTCTTATATCTACGTATGCTAAGTGTGGAAAACTGTGTACGGCTAAATACATATTTCAGCAAATGACAGAACGGTGTCTCACATCGTGGAATGCAATGATAGGTGCATATGCGATGCATGGAAACTATACAGAGGTGTTAGAACTCTTTGATCATATGAAAGTTGGAAAAGTTTCACCTGATGAAGTGACTTTCACATCAATACTGACTGCCTGCAGCCACTCAGGATTAGTAGAAGAGGGTCTGCAGATTTTTGGGATAATGATGAAGGAATATGCAATAGTTCCAAATGAAGTTCATTATAGTTGTATAGTAGATTTATTAAGCAGAGCTGGTCGACTTACAGAGGCATACAATCTGGTCAAAAGCATGCCGTCAATACACAGCTCTGCTGCAATGTCTGCTTTGCTTTCTGCTTGCAGACTATATGGGGATACAGAGATTGGGGAGGCTATAGGGAAACAGATATTAAAATTGGAACCACATAGTTCAGGTGCTTATTCTTTGGTATCAAATATATGTGCACAAGGGGGAAGATGGGATGAAGCAGCCCAAATAAGGGCCATGACAAAGAATACAGAATTCAAAAGTACTCCGGGATATAGTGCATGTTTGGATTGACAACAAATTTGGTGGAACCTGGTGAGCCACCGTGATTTTGACAAAAGCTACATTTCGGAGCTTCAAGAAAATCGTAAAATTCATTGTGATTCCAAACATGCAAATACAACTAGACAAGCAGCATATGAGATATGAATGAGCCATATCCTTATAGAAGAATTTTGATATATATGGCCATTGATATCAGTGGATGGTAGGGAGCTAGTGATATCAAAGTGAGTGAGTATAAAGAGGATTATAATTGAATGTCTAGAAAATTGGGTACGGTTTTCGACAGACTTCTTAACGCTGCACAGTGTAAACGGGCATCAAAAGATCATTAAGTTTGATAGCAGAATTGGATAGGATACGTTTTTTCCTTGACGATTTTGACAGAGTACAGGTACATGCTATTTCTTTATTTAGTTGTTGGTTGATAAAAATTTATCGGCACATTGTATTACTTTAAGCTTTTCATTTTCTATATCCCAGTGTTGAGCTATAAATGTATCGTTATCTTCAGCTATTAGTTTTCCATTCACGATTAAGTTCCATTCACGATTTCCCTTGTCTAGTTTTATTTATATCAGTTAAAAGAATTATTTTTTTAACGAACTCAATAGTTGTGAAACTATGGAACTTATAGGTTTCCAAATATCACATGTAAACCAACAGACGATTTTCATCAAAGGAATAGCTAATGAAGTCAGGAGAAATGATATTTTGACACTCAAATTTAACAACAATTTGAATGGTTTACGCCGTTCAAATATGTAGTTAATTACATTCACTGGATGATTAATGAATAAAACATGGTGCCACAACCATCCACCTAACGTAACTAACCACAATTTTAAACATCATTAACCACAATTTTCAAGTGTTCAAATTAGTCTTTCCAAAAAAAATGGTGTTCAAATGAGTTATTATAATCATCCAAATTATATTCAAATATTACATGATTTTGAGGGTATCAAATATAGATGATATGTAAAAACTACAATCTGTGTTTAAAAATGCACCTGAAAATCGTAGTTAATGAGTTGCGACACTTTGTTATGTACATTAACCATCTACCAAACATAATTAACTAACTGCATTGCATTAACTATCTAAGTTGGAAAAAATTTCTGTTCCATATCAAAACAACACAGCTCTCAAGTCCATGCATCTACTCTTGTTGTTCTGCTTTATGAACTTTGTCATGAGTTGTTGAGATTGATTGTATAGGATAATTTAAAACATCCGAAAGCTGTTTCAACTTTCAACATGGTCTATTGACTTTACTTTTGCCACAGGTAGGCAGTGGTCCAAGAATTAGTTTGCCCCTACCACGCCCTCAGCATGTGAAAGTGTTCTTGGCTTGAAGTGTGGACAAAAACTGTCCCAACCGTACCTACCTTGTGTTAAGTTTAAAACTGATAAATAGAAAATGACAGTGACAAGATTGAACTCTTTCTCATTTGTAAAAAGAATGTAAGATACTTTGATACGTTAAGTAATTCATTCATTTAACATATCTTTTGCATTCATTTGAAGTTTTATTTTTTGTTTCTATACGTTAAGTCGTCTGATTTCTTCCACTGTTTTTCACGTTAATTTCAGCCCTGGTAATTGTTCAAATTCTCTTGATATCTTGTTTCCGACGATGTTATAATATCTTCAAAGTGGCAGAGAGTACTAGAGCACCAAGAAGACCCTAAAACAACAGAAAGTTATGGTGTATGAGATTTTAGCAGCAGTTAGCATGTTAGATCAGCATGGAATTGTGTTATTCAGGCTTATAACTTATTCTGACTACAGACATTTTGGGTTTTTTATTGCCACAATTATAAGTTTGTTACCATGGAAGTGGAAGTATGTTTGTAAAGTTCTCATGCATTGTGATTTGTTGGGTTTGTTTTATATTCTTTCTACCTGTCTAATATTTGTGCAGCTTCCAAATTTATATTGATAAATGGGTTTTTAATTCTCTTTAGCTCAATAATAATGTTTGAATATTATTGACTATCCATCTGCTTTAAGCTTCACAAAACAAATTCTAGCATAAGATACCCAAGGGATGATGATGATCATATTCTCAAGTTGAAAATTCTGAAGTTAGGGTCCACCACTCACCAGACTAAATAAACTGAATAATTGAGTCAGATGCAATCAGCTACTAATTGGTGGTGCAAACTAAACTCACCCTTATTTCAAGGATAGTTTTTGTCAATAATATGTAAAAAAAAATACACTTTGCAAGGGAATGTATGTTGTCATTCCTAGATTTGATTTTTATTTATTTTCTAAATTATTAATTTAAGGGAAATGCTAACCACCAGTGCCCTCGGACACTGGTTAAGCATACTAAAAAGGAAATTATATAGTAGTTAATGCATTGAAATTGTGTAATTAATTTATAAAAAGTCAAAAACAACTTCAATTTATGGTAATTATTTCCTTTTTTGGTATGCTTAACCAGTGCAAGGGGCACCGGTTAGCATGACCCTTAATTTAATTGAATAAAGAAGACGAAGTGCATATTTGAAAATAAGAAAGTTAAACAGAGGGAAATAAACACTTCTTTTCAGGTATGAAGTTTCCCCCCTAAATTCACGATTAAATTTTCAGATTCGTACATGAGAAATTGATCTTTACTAGTTAGTTATATATAAAATTAACCAAGTTTTCTTTTTCTTTGCTAGTTTTTTTTTGTGTGAAATGTGTATCCTTTGAGTGCAATTGCAGAGACTAATCATTCGAGTCGAGTAGAATCACAATGGATGAAAAAGTTCTTCATCAAGAGATTTAACACCAACTTTTCTTTTTCATTATATAATATATTCATCTGAAAGATTTGAGAAAGGTCTTGATTGTTATCTTCTTATCATATAAAAAGGTAGAGCCAGGACAAAGTGTAATAATGCACACAATGATGAGCCCAACCATGTAAGTGAGGTCTTTCCCTAGCCACCTTGCATGTAAAGAATAAATTTCAGCAACAAAAATAAAATCAAATAAATGAAGAAACAATACACCCATTGCCTAAGCCTAATCATGATCATCACACCATTCTCTTCATAAATGGAAAAAATATATATAAACATGAAAGCTATGTGAACCTGTCTGTCATATATATAGTTCATAGGGTCCTTTTTCCATGCTAGCCACTTTCGTACAGTTCATATAAAACTCTAACTTTATAAAAGAAAAAAAATCACATGGGAAGCCGTTTATGGTTGAACATGTATCCCCAAAAGATAAACAAGAAGCAGTATAGGAGCAATAATGGTAATAAGTTGTTAACATGCAACCTCCCCCACTCCAAGTTTTCTCTTTTGTGTTTGCAAAAAAGGGCTAATCCAAACCATCATTCATGCCATAATTTAAGGGTGTATGTAGCAGTGACACTTTACATTAAAAGTGTGTTTGGTGTCCGACACGTGTCGGACACCAAACACATGTTACATTTAATTTCTTTCATTTTAAAATTACTATAAATGTCACTCTATAATATCAGTGTCGTGTCTGATGTTCGTGTCTTATGCTAGTTTAAAAGCATTTTAATATGGTGACACCAATTATGAGCTACTCAACAATTATAGACTAACCGAAAGTGAACATTATTTGCTCACACCATTCTCTTAGATTATTGAGAATTCATGACCAAAGGTATAAGCACTGCATTTATATATTATATATGTTCAATTACTTTTAAGATATGCTTATTAAGCAGACATATGACCCAAATTTAGGCTTATGCATAAAGCAACACCATATTATTGGCTGTTAAAATCAAGTATAAACACTCTGGCAATGTCACATAGATCAAGCTGTCCCAAATGTTTAAATCTAGGAGCATTTCAATATCATCATCAATAATCATGGTATGGTAATGGTATAACATTCTTGTCCTTGTAGATTCTGAATTTGTAGTTCTTTCCTTTAATATATCTTGAACTATTAGAAGCAAAACAACGTGTAGTAGTAGCACTATCATGCTACAACGTAGCAGAATTTGAACAAATTGCTATTGTGTTGTGATACACTTAGTACAACGTGTTGTTAAGTAGCGACTATAGAGGCACTATAGCACTGCAAAGCATCTAAATTTGAACAAACCACTATTTTCTGCGTTTTGAAATTGACAAATTGTGTAATAGTCTTTTAACATTGCTTAAATTGCAGGATTTGGAAATTTGAGTATGGGCAAAGAAATGGGAAATAATAACACTTCTGCTATCAAAGGTAGATGTTCTATTACTGAAATACTGAAGAAAATTTGTTGAACTAGATAGATTTGTATTTTTTTCTTCATTTTTTTTTTTAAATTTATTTGCCATTTTTGTAGAGGAAGATAACATAAATGAAGCTGATAAAAAGAATCTCATAGAAGATATTAGTGAAAATGCGAATAAGATATCACAAGAAGAAAATCAGAATATACCGAAATCTTTGTCCAAAGATGTTATGGAAAAAGCTTCAACAATTTCTAGTGATATGAAAATTGAACTTGGAAAAGATATACAACAAGAAGATGATCATGCAAATGATGATGTAAAAGAGAAAATTGAAACTATTTCAATAGGTACGCGGTTTGATTCTAACGGAACGACAAGCATGCTTGAAAGTGAGTATTCATTGGAAGAAGATGCTCATGCAAGTGGTACAGATATGGAAAATCAAATGCATCCAACAGCTGAAGAGGATGTTGCAATAACTGTACTTGCAAACGTTTCGCTGCAAGAAGAAAGCCACGGTGATGATGTGGAAGAGAAATCTCAAATTATTCCAACAGATGAGGCCAAAGATGTTGAAGAAAAAGATACAAGTCTCGTTTCACACAAAATAGAAGACGAGCTTGAAAGTGATTCATTGGAAGGATATACTCATGATCATGAAAGTGACGTAAATATGGAGAATCAAATGCATCCAAAAGCTGAAGAGGAAGATGTTCAAGAGAAAGGTTCAAGACTGAATATTGAAGATGCAACTACGGAACTTGAAAAAGTTTCGCTGCAAGAAGAAAGTTGCGACGATGATGCAAAGAGAAGTCAAATGATTCCAACGGATAAGGCCAAAGATGTTGAAGAGAAAGCTACAATTGATTCATTGGAAGGAGATGGTAATGAAAGTGAAATAAATATGGAGCATCAAATGCATCCAATTGATGAATCTGAAGATGTTGAGGAGAAAGATACGGGAATGGCTTCTGAACATACAAGAAGTTCACTTGAAAAGGAGGTTTTGAAAGGTAAAGATGATCATGAAATAACTGCAGGATCGAGTAATGATGATAAAACAAGTGTATTTGAAGTTGAAGATAAAACTCAAGAAGATAAACAAGATCAAAACATGATAGTTCCTTTTACTAATGCCATATATGTTCAAGGAGAAACTGCAATCTTGGCTTCTGATCATGATCCATTGGATTTGAAAAATTCTTTTGCTGGTGAAGGTTTGTAACTCTTTTTCCTCTCAGAATAATGCATGTCAAATAATCTCTGTGTTCCTTTTTAACCGTCGCTTTTGTTTTTCGTCTTTTTCTTTTTTATTTTTTGAAAATTAATTTTTCATTTTTGTAGAGGAAGATAACATAAGTGAATCTGACAAAAAGAATCTCCTAGAAGATACCAGTGAACATGCAAATGAGATATCACAAGAAGAAAATCAGAATATACCAACTTTTTTAGCCGAAGACGTTACGGAAAAACCTTCAAACATTTCTAGTGATATAACAATAGAACTTGGAAAAGATATACCACAAGAAGATGCTCATGATGCAGATGATGTAAAAGAGAAAATTGAAACTATTTCAATAGCTGAATCCAATGATGCTTATGAAAAAGCTACATGGTTTGATTCTAACAACAAAACAAGCATGCATGAAAGTGGTTATTCATTGGAAAAAGATACGCATGCAAGTGACATAAGTATGGAAAATCAAATTCATCCAAAAGCCAAAGAGGAATATGTTGAGGAGAAAGCTATAGGATTGGATTCTGAAGATGCAACAACTGAACTTGGAAAAGTTTCGATGCAAGAAGAAAGTCACGACGATGATGTGAAAAAGAAAACTCAGATGATTCCAACAGATGAGGTCAAAGATGTTGAAGATAAAGCTATAGGACTTGTTTCACACTATATTGAAAGCAAGGTTGAAAATGATTCATTGGAAGGAGATACTAATGAAAGTGACATAGATATGGAGAATCAAATGCATACAACTGATGAAGCTGAAGATGTTGAGGAGAAATCTATAGGAATGGATTCTGAACATACAAGAAGTTCATTTGAAAATGATTTATCGAAAAGCAAAGATGATCATGAAAGAGCTGCAGGGTTGAGTTCTGATGGTAAAGCAAGCGAACTTGAAGATGAAGATAAAAATGATGGAAGCATGACAATTCCTTTTAACAATGATATAGATGTTCAAGGAAAAACTACCATCTTGGCTTCTTCTGATGAACAATCGATTCTGGGAAATTCATTTGGTGGTGAAGGTTTGTAACTTTTTTCTTTCAGAAAATATTTTTCTATTATCTGTCGTTTTCAAAGTTCAACAAAACATTAACCACGGCTTTATCAATAAAACTATTAACTATTTTATTTCCGAGAGAGAAATGAATAGAATGAGATAATAAATAGTTAAGGATATTACCAAAAGAAGACAAATAATTCCATCAGAAGGAACAAAATTTATTGGTTGCGTTGGAATGTGTAAACGACAAATAAAAAGGAATGAAGGGAGTATCTATCAGTAACTTGTAACACACTCTAACAAATTATTTGTATTACTGTTTTATAGGGGAAGAAATGAATGGAGTCATACAACCTGAAAAGTCTCCATATGCCGAATCAGTCGAAGGTGAGAGCTGTGAGAGCTTGTCAAGTTCTTCAATTGAAGGCAGCGACGAATGTGTGAAGCAAGAAGACTCATGCTTAAGAAAAAATCTATCTGTAACATATAATCATTGCCTTAATGAAGTCTCTTCAATCAAACAAGGTTAGGGCACTTTTTCTATTAATATTGTCAATAGTGTGATCCATATATAGTTGAAAGATTCCAGATCGGAAACCTATTTGGATCTACTTATTTGAACTTATTTACTGGCTTTAGCATTTGTGAGACTGTTCGGGAGAACTTATGGAAATAGTTTATGACAAGCCTGTAGGTTGTTTTCAGCTTATTTCTATAAACTCTCAAGAATAGGTTATGAAAACAGCTTATAGCTTAGATGAAAATAATTTGACTTTGCTTTATCTTCTTTGTTATAGAAATAGTTTACACATAAGCACTTGCTTATAAGTTGTTTATCCAAACAAAGCCTGGATTTCATTGTTGAAACCTAATTGTCAAAGACGTAAACATGATGAAAACTTAAACTCTCTTCATTGTCTTGTTTAAATTCTATCAGATGAAGAGGAAACATCGGTTTTAGCATTGAATGCTATGAATACATCAAATGATTCAGAACCTCAGGAATCACCAAATGTACATCATGATGATGTGGTTGAATTTCCCTCTGATCATTCTCTTCAAGGCAATGAATCACTCCTGAAGGATACTTTGCCAGATGCTGATTCTCATTTTCAACATATTAAGCATGATGTTTCAGAAAAATATATGGAATCTCAAGAACTGTTATGTTCAAACAAGTTAGATGAAAGTGATGGAAATGAGTTTGTGGATGATCTGATGGATACTTCAGAAACTACATCTGATCCCGCAAGTATTGACATCAACAATAATGAAGAAAAGTGCAAGGTACTGAGGGCCTGTTTGGATTGAAATATCTTATGCAATGTTAATAAGTTGTTTTCAGCTTATTTTCATAAGCTATCCAGGATAGCTGATGAAAATAGCTTATATTTTTTCTTCTTTAAAAGCGGCTTTATCAATTAAAGTGCTTCTAATGATCATTTTACAACTGTCCCCGAGGGGATTTGAACTCTGTCCTTTAAGGTTAAAAAGTCAAACTCTTACCATCATTAGTTAACTCATGGACAACTTATAGCTTATATGAAAACAGTTTGACTTTATTTTATCTTTTGTTATAGAAATAACTTACACGTAAGCACTTAGATGATAAGCGCTTAATTAAACTGTTTATCGAAACAGGTCCTTAACAAAGAAAACAAATTGAACGAAGGTGGACCAACAAATGAGAATCCACAGGATTGTAAGCAAGATCAATGCATAAAGGAGTTTCAAGAGTACAAATCTGACATGGCCAATACATCTGATATCACAATAGGGTCTAATGGAGACTGCAATCGAGAAACACATGCAGCTCTTGATTCTGGTGTCCTTGACGCTTATGTCAGTAACTCCATCAAGGGTTCAGATGAAAGCAGTGCTGCTCAAGAAGAAAACAATTATGTGGTTCATGAAGTTGAACCGGTTTTTCTTATTGCAGGTTCAACTAATGTTGATTGCATACATGAAAAGGGAGAGAATAATGGTAATAAAATTGAAGACACAGATGAAAAGACAGAATCTTCCTATGTAGTGTTAAGCAAATTTGAGGAAACAAACATGTTAGAGCAATGCAATTCTGATATGCTAACTATAAATCAGGAAGAATCTTTTTCTTCGCAGAATTTTTCTTCTTTGTTGCATATCTATAAATACCAGGAGGGAAATGTAGAGCAGACCAAAAGTTTCACGGCCACAACCATGCTTAAATCAGGTAGGAAGCAAACAAATGATAACATATACTTGTGTGCCACAGTTGACAAGCTTGGCCATGTTTACTTTCTAACAATATTTTCAATTTTTACCTTGTATGTGGGTGGCTGCTGTTAGGGAGTCAGAGGAGTGCCGGGAGCAAGAACGAGCTAAATGATCCTGGATCACCAAGAGACCGGACACCTCATTTCTACCCAAAATCTTAAGGCTTTCAGAGGAGACGTGGTGTCCGATCTCTCAGTGGTTCTGAATTAGCCCGTTGTTGCTCTCGAAACTCCCCCAGACTCCCTAACAGCTGGAATGGTATTAGGTTATGAATTTTTTTAAATATGATAGAGAGAATGCTTTTTCTTAAACACTGAAATCAATGTTAACAATTCAATCTATATGGACTATGTAGATGAAGAAGCAATTGAGAAAGAAAGGGAAGATTATTCACAACATGCAGAAGCAGCTTCACTGATAGTGGAAGAGAAAACAACTTCCACTGAATTAAGTTCAAACAATTCAATATTTGTAAATGGTGGTTATGAAACAAGGGACAGTGTAACAAGGCTAAGTACTGAATCAAATCCTGATAATCCAAACATCACTTGTCAGATGCAAAAATCACCAAGCTTCAATCTCAACCTCCGAACTGAATCAAGACAAGAAGAATCGGATCAAATTCCATTGCTTGATAAGTCTTCAGATGATAGCTTGTCAAACAAGGCAAGTCTAAATATCAGTAACTCAGTGCCTCATGATGAGTATGGTCTCATTGGAGAGAAAATAGTTACTATGGAAAGAAGTTACTCTGAGATATCTAAAGCTTCATTCATTGGTTTCTTAAAACAAGAAGAAGAAGCTCCTGTTCTAGTCATGGCACAGACACAAGATAACAATGCTGGTTCAAAAATGGAAGTGAAGAAAGTGTCATCTATTTCACCTAAAGGAAAAGAAAAGCGCAAATTGCGGTCTTACTTCTTTACTAGCTGCATATGTTGTGCAACTGTGCCAAATTAAAACCTTTAGAATTACACATTTTTGTGTTGTGAGTTTCTTTCTGATTTATATTTCTGGAAGTGAAGTTTTGATGTGAAAAGAATGTTGATTGGTATATGGTCCGGCTTCAAGTCTTTTGTAATGCTCTTCTGAGGTATTGTCCGTTTTTGGTGTTATTTAAATCATTGCGGTTTTGTGGAATGAGAAGAGCAAATTCTTATAACTATTTCTAGTTTTGATTTCTAAAGCAATGTGAGATTTTTTTGATGTTCAGAAAGTCGCGAAGAATATCATATGGTCAAGATCAACAAGAGTGAGTGTACTGCAGCTTCAATGATCAATCATTTTAGAGATTATTTTCTGATGCAAGTTTGAGAAGAAGGGGTTCCTTGTTATGCTTTATTTTGTTTGAGAGATTTCACAAATGCAGAGAGTGCAAGCAGTGAGGATTTAATGGAGACTACTTTTGTGCCAATGATTGTAGGTTGTAACATTTTGTTAATTTGTTTGTTTTACAAAGATTTTGGACCGTTATTTATACTCATAAAGCCTTCTCATGATTATTTTATTTTGTATTTTTTGAATAAAAGTGAGGAACATAATTTTTCTGATGTTGTTATTAACAACTTAAGAGATACAATAAAGAATAAATCCTACAAATTTTGGGGATTTTTTAACATAAAAAACCCTATATCCTAATTATAATATAATTTAAATTAAAAAAATAAATGAAATAATAAAAACTTATTGTAATAAAACAAAAACTACCATTTGAAGGAAGGTAAATGTAAAAAACATTGTAAGCGATTTTCGAGTTCAACCGTCTTCGTTACCTTCGACGGTGGACAGCGGACGGGTTCGGCCGGTTTTCGGGCCCAAAACCCAAATCCGCCGTGAACCGCGGGTGATGAAACAACCCCCAACTTCGTCCGTTGCAGACTCGGTTAACCGTCAATCCGGTTTCTCGGTTTGGGCGGATTGTATGGACGGGTTTCGACGGTTCAATCAGATGAAGGAAAAAAAACAGATTCAAAGAAGAGAAGAAACAAATCCATAAACAAAAATTGATATAAGGTTATTTATTTTGTTCAGATCTACAAAATCATCTGATACATTTAATCCCAGGAACAAAGAAATCAAACAAATTTATACACGGATTAAACTAAGGTCAGATTAATTTGATGATTTAGTATGTATGGAAAATATGAAACTTTGTTAAAGAATGAAGAAGATGATGAAAAGTTGAGAGACTTGAGTAGAGAGAGAGAGCAGAAACGGCGCTGCAAATGAATACTAGGGTTTGTGTGAGATTTTTTTTTTAGTTTAAATATGGAAAATTAGAGTTGGGTTGGAAGAAAAGCTTTTGGGCCCAAAGGAGTCAGCCCATTTAATTATTTGTAACATGGGCTAGTTATTGGTACGGGTCGGTTTCGGTTTCCTGCGGCCCAAATGTTATGAACCGGTACCGTCCACATATACCCTTCAGAAACCGCAAAACCCAAACCGCCCAACCGCCTAACCCGTTTCTACTCGCCCGTTTGCCTTTTTGTCTTCACGGGCCGGCCGGTTTTGGGCGGGTCGGCCCAATCTGTCCAGCCCTACCTTCGAGTGGGACACTTTTACCTAACCTTAAATTTGATCTACAAAAGAAAGAAAAAATAGAAACTACCATGTCATTAAATACGTCCATGCGACAAGTACCACGTGGGGTAGCACTTAGGTGACATAGAGTTGGGTGACATTGGTGACATTGGTCAATCACAATGTCACGATGCTTGTGTTTCTCTCTCTTTCACAAGCATTGTGACATTGTGATTGGCCAATGTCACCAATGTCACCCAACTCTATGTCACTCAAATGCTATCCGTACCACGTGAACTTCCATTAGTCAGGTATACATGGATTTAACAATGGAGATGAAATTAGTTGATTGAAAATATTTAGAAGACTAAAAGTCAGGAAAAATAATTTGAAGAGATTAAAAACAAAACTTAAGAATTTTAGGGTTAATAAGAGGGCCGGGTCTCTGCAAGTGCAACAAGGCCCTTAGCACATGGGCCTCAAACTTAGAAGGGCCTCAAAATTTAGAAAAAAAATTCTTGTACCTGCATACAAAATCCATCATTGTCATTTATCAGTAGGTAAAAGTTTGGAAGATAACAATTTTGTTATCAATTATGCATAGTCCATAGAAAAATTTCTATTTTTTTTGAAGAAAGAAAAATTTCTATTTGTCTATAAGTAAAAGTCATATTTGAATCATTATTTGTATATTTAGCTACAACTTAGTTGTTTGTCACTATAAATGGCATTGAATTTTTTTCTATTCTCTTTAAATAAAAATTGTAAAAATTATAACCGAGTTTCCGAATTGTCAAAGACGGTCCTGATTAATAACATATTTAAGTCTTATAATAATCGTAAAAAATAAAATAAGTGGCTGCTGAATTAAGAATACTAAAAAGGAAGAAGATAAATTGTTACTAAACAAATCAAAGCTTACAGGGAAAAGAGTCAGAATTAACTGGCCTCTGCTGTTAAAGTCACATGAAAACATATTAACAATGTGCATGTGTCATGCTTGTCAAGAAGACAGCTAATTGCAAGCTCTATATAGTTCAATTGTGTTATTTTTATGAACTTTGGAAAATTATTCTTAACATAAATTTTAATTATGTAACAACTAAATATGTAGGGGACCTTTGTTTACATCTTAAGGATGAAAAAACAAATTCAAGTATTTCAAGTGTACTATTGCTACAAGTCAACAAAATGACAAACTCAAATACCATATAATTTCTGATGATAAATAATGTGGTCAAATCTAACCATGGATTTTTTAGTCAAAGTCCAAGAAGATGAGCCAAAAGTGTTCCCATTCAACATGTAATGCCTCCACCAAAAGTTAGATGCTGAAACCCCACAATTGATTTTCATAAATGTATATATGTCCTTTTTCTTTGGTGGAATGTATATATGGGCTTATACAATTGAATAGTGCAATAATATATTTTTAGATTATAAAATAGGAAAATGATAATCATTGCTCTAGATGTTTTGGTTAAGAAATCAAATGTAGTATATTACATTGAAAGTTATGCCGTCAATGTTTCAAAAAATTTTAAAAAATGTCATTTTCAATTTAAAATTTCATTTTTTTGACTTCGTTAACTAGTGTCCTTAAGACACATAATAATTAGTTTAGTTTTCTTATATCATATACTGTAATTGAGAATTATTTACCATTCTTAACGATATTTAATCTTGATCAAAAATTTATTGGAGACAATTCTCCAACATTTTCTTCGTATATATAAACGTCATAGGTTGAATCACTAACCAGCAAAGATGTCTACCATTTACCACTCTGATTAATTACATGTTATTAAGTATATCTTCTGGTCACTATTATAAACAAAAAATATTTTTTAAATTCATTCAATAAATAAAATATTATATATCACTACATCATTTATTAAATAAATCTAAAATGTTGATTTTAGTTTATAATAGTGACCAAAGAATGTAATAATTAGTAACTAATTTGAAACACATTAAATGATAAGTATTAAACTTGAATTGAGAGAATAATCGTTGGTCCTCTAAAAAAAGAATAATCGTTGGAGTTGAACAAATCAAATGATGTGGGTGAGATGTCACTCTAATGGGTTGGTCATTAGAATTTCAAGTAAAATACAAGTAAAATAAAATACCACCGCAAACAATAAATAATAAAACATTTATTATTTCTTGAAGGAGGATGAGATTAATAGGAGCCAAATTAACAAATTTGAATAACAAATGAAATGATATATGTTAAATGGTGGATAATTTATTTCATCCAATGGTCATCATCATCTTAACAAACTCTTCAAAGTTCACTTGTCCATCACCGTCCAAATCTGCTTCTTTAATCATCTGATCCACCTCTTCATCAGTTAATTTTTCACCTAAATTGATCATAACGTGTCTCAACTGCACAACACATAAATACATAATTTAATATATAGACACGCATGTTAATTGTATTTAGTAACAGAGTGAAAACTGAAAACAAGATTCTCTTTAAAAGAATACTCTAATCAAATGTCAAACACTAATGCACTTTTTATATATAAATCATACAGCTATTATTATTCATCGATTGCGGAAAGGTACAAAGTACTGTCCTCTAGTTGATTGAAGAAGTGTGCATCATGTACAGAAAATGTGCACAGACCATGTGTGAAATTAATGTGCATAAATTAGAATATAAATTAAATTAGAATATTTTGTGAAAAACATTCAACTTCTATAGGAAAAAAAATCTCTTGCAACAAAAGGAATAGGTACAAGCAATAAAATTTCATACCTCTATGCTTCAATAAATTTTTTTCATAGTTTTAATGGTTTGTTAAAATGTCAAATGTTATAATTATAAGCGAACAACAATAAAAAAAATGTTTTATTATTCATTCCCTCAAAAAATTGTTTTATTATATTTTGTACAAACGTATTTGTGTTTGTGCATTCATTGAGCAATTAAAAGTGATTTTTTTTAATGAGTAATTCTTTTATTGAGTGTTTTATTAATGTGTAAAATAAGTGCTAAGTAGATATATGTTTAAATTTGATCTAGATTTTTCCAATCCTATAACAAAGAAGTTACTCCTTCCGTTTCAAAATGAGTGTCGTTTTAGGTGTTTACACACATATTAAGAAATGCAATGATTAAAAGAAAGAGAATGATTATTTTACCAAATTATCCTTATTAACTATTGGTTAGTTTTAAAAGTAATACTTTGGAAGTAGTGTGCAGAGTATTAATTGGAGGGTACAATTGAAAAGAAAAAGTTATTATTGCATTGGAAACCGAAAGCGTTACTCATTTTGAAACAAATTTTTCTGGCTAAAGCGACACTCATTTTAAAACGGAGGGAGTATTTTATACTATAAAATAAAATAAGGGGGGCCATGAAGTTTTTTTTTGTTGAATGAATGAGGGAGCCATGAAATCTATCATAATGTATCGATTTCTATACATCATGTTTCCTTTTTTCCATATACAAGAAAAAAATTGTTTTCCATTTAATAACTGTATAAGTGTAATGGGAAAGACCACTTAAGAAAAAAGTGTGATGGAAAGGATAAAAATTTTATCAATGCTTTTATCAAAATAAAAATAAAAAACAATGAAGATTGCTAAGAACACCTACACGATTGCATGACAACGAGTTTCACATAATTACGGCGAGAAAGTGATTTTGACAAAAGTTTCAATTTAAAGAATCACAATATATTTCATCAAACTCGCTGTTCATCTAAACATGCATTAACTGGAGAGGAAAATATTTATATACCTCACTAGCGGAAATATAACCATTTTGATCTTTATCAAAAACCTTGAAAGCCTCTTTGAGATCTTCATCTGCATCAGTTTCCTAAATGAGGGGGAAAAAATAGAGCTGAATGAGACTAAGAGAACTAAAAAAAAAACATTATTGTAAGAAATGAAAGGGTTAGAATAATTACTTTCATTTTCTTGGCCATTAAGTTCAAGAACTCAACAAATTCAATGGTTCCATTTCCATCTGCATCAACCTCGTTTATCATTTCTTGGAGCTCTTCCTCTGTTGGGTTTTGATCCAATGACCTAATTACAGTTGCAAGTTCTTCCACAGTAATGCAACCTATTAAAGATTAATCAAGAAGACACATTAATATTATAGTATAAGGTTTCTTCAAAAATATTATAGTATTAGGTAAGAACATTATATTTGTGAAAATAATTGAAGCATGATGATAAATATTGGCAACAAACAAAGAAGGATTATAAATTTATATAATTGAAATGAAATATGGTGATATTGTAAAAATGATATAAATTTTTTTGCTTACCATCTCCATCTTTGTCAAACAAGCTAAAGGCTTCTTTGATCTCAACAATTTGGTCTTCATTCAAAATTTCTGCCATTTTATATGCTTGTTTTTCAAATCAAAAAACTCAAAGTCACCAACACTCTTTGAAGTTTGAAAGCAGAGAGAGGGAGAGAGGGAGAGAGGGAGAGAGAGAATTAGAGAAATGTGTTGAGTATAGCTCAATCTTAGCTGGCCTATATGTAGATTTAAGTGTGGGAAAGTCTAGCAAAATTTCTGTTTGAATTGTATGTAATTTACTTTTACTTAATATATAAGGGTCAATGCACGCTTATGACTACTTTTTGTGGTGATATACAATATATATTTATCTCAATTTCTAAATATAAGTTTTCTTTTGAATTTTTTTATGTCTCAATATAAGTTTCATTTGAAATTAATAGATACATTCATTTTTTTTTTTTTTTACAAACATTCATATATTTTTTGATAAATAGATACAATTTCAATGAATAAACATAGTATTAAATATGTATAGTTTCTTTTTGATTTTGGTAGAAGAGGCCAAAGATATGCATAGTTTTTTGTCAAGTAGAGTAGCTGGACTCGCACACTTTTAAATCTGAATAAGTTGAGAATTTGGAGTTCGAATCCTGATCCATACATATTATTATCTTTATAGCTATCAATTGAGATATACTTAAATTTTGCTTGATGGACACCTACTCCTGTTAATATTAGAGGAGATTTAGTCAAGAATAGACTAGGTCTTCCCTACTATAGGTTTCCTTAATCTTTAAGGGTTTGGCTTGGCCCCTCCTTTTTTGTATTATGAATCTTGTTTAATATATTTTAGGTGATGCCCTCCTTAGGCACACCAGTTTTAAAAAATAAAAAATAAATTTGAGATATACTTACATGACATATGTATAGTTTTTTAAGGTTATGCTAATAAGTGTCCTAAAAACACTTGTTAAGAAGATAAAAAGTGAAAATAATTGATGAGGTTAATGAATCAAAAATCAAATTTCAAAGTTTCAATGTAATGAATGTACAATTCTTAAAATAAAAGTTTCTTCATTAGACTTCTTATAATAAAGCAAAAATTTAGTAGTTTATGACATTATTATAGAAAAAATAAAAGAATCAGATTGCAACTCTTTGATATCTATCCAAATACATTGCGAGAAGGTGGGGGATGTAGATTTAATTAAATTGTTTAATAATATTTGCTCACATATGAATTTGAATTATATAATTGGGGATAAAAAATGTATAGCTGGAAGGTTTGATATTTAGGAGACAAAAGGCATTAATTAGAAGGGTATGAGGCAAGAGGGAATGGACTATATGGACTTTGATTATGGGGAGGTGTGTGATTATACAAAGTCATATCTCTATTGTTTTCAACAATTTCAATCAAATTCCACCCACCCAAAGACACGCTTATTTGCCTACTAGAGTTAAGATCTAGAAGTTGTTTTTTCTTTTTTTGAAACCTAGAAGAAGTTCTTATTTAGAATTTTGAAAATGTAGTTTTCCTTAAAGTATAGATCACTATCAACGCGCTTCTAGGGGGAAATAATAAAAGGAAAAACTAAAACAGAACACGCCTTGTGTTGTACTTTCCAAAGGAAAATATACATATACTATTACCATGTATACGTGTGGAAGGAGTCAAGACATTAGAAGTAGTACCTTTGCTTGATTTGGGATTTGGAAGTAATCCTTCTCATCCATATTATAAAAAGAAGAGCTAATAGTGCTTTTGTCACTATAATATGGTTTAACATGGATTTAGTCTATCCAATTTTTTTATTATATTTTGTATATGTTTTTATAAATTAGAGGTTGATTGAAGCAACAACGTAACAGTAACATCAAGTGATGACAAGAGAAAAGACGTGAATAATATTTACAATACGGTGTTGTTCTTCGTCTTGGTTTGCACCCTCTCTCACAAACTAATGTTTTTTTTAATGGGCTAGCTCTTAGCCTAGTGGCCCAGCCAAGGTCGACCATGTTAAATACATGCGCAATAGGTTTAGGCAAAAAAATACTATCTCCTTTTTCGTGGTTTATTACAGTCTAATTCGTGATAAATATAGGTCTGATATATGGACCGATCCGATGGGTCAGATCCATTTTAACAACTCTATTTATAATGTCATATTATACCGTTTTTAACGATATTTATCAATGCAAAAATTATGTGGCAAATAAATAGCTTAATTGTAAACATGGGCGGATCTAGCATGAAACATGGTGTGGCAGTTGCCATACCAGATTTTTCCCCAGATGTTTTTTCATATATATTATATAAGTTGTTGATATATCACAGTTCTGTAGTTGGCCGAGTGGTATGTGTGTTGTGTGAATGATATGCATGTCCAGTGTTTAACTCTTGTTGAGGTGTGCTTTTGAACAAATTTTTTATAAGTTATTAATATAAAAAAGGGTGTTGCAGAGAATCGAACCTGTAACACCATGGTAAAATGCTTCCTCCAATACCACTGCACTATATGGTTTAAGTAAACAATAACTTACTTTGTTAATAAATCCACTGCACTATATGGTTTAAGTAAACAATAACTTACTTTGTTAATAAATATAGTTGATTTGTATATTTGCCACACCAATATGAAATGTCTAGATCCGCCCCTGATTGTAAAAAAAAAAAAATTAATGCTTTTAGTCTCTACAATGTTTGTAGATGATGTTCCTATATAATTGATATTCCTCCACTTATTTAGTTATTCAAAACATCCCTCATTTTGCATTCTGATTATTTTTCTTTTTGAACCCAACATAACATTTTCCATCTTTCTTTGGGTTTAGGGTTAAGGAGGAGAAGAAGATGTGGAGGGAGATAAAGTAAAGGAAGAAATTATTATGGTGGGTCGTTGAGAAGATGGCAAAGAAGGTGAGGAAACTTTATTTCTATGTTTTGGTGAGATTGACAAAACCACAGTGAGCCACCACTATTTTAATAAAAGTTATTTTGAAACTTCAACATAATCACATTGTCATCTCGGTATTTTTAAACTTACCTCCAATCAAACCAAATACTAAGCCTATGAAACATCTCCCTCCCTCCCTCTCTCTCTCTCTCTCTCTCTCTCTCTCTCTCTCTCTCTCTATATATATATATATATATATATATATATATATATATATATATATATATATATATATATATATATATATATAGGGGCTGTTAACTTGCACCCACCTAAAAACACTAAGGTGCAAGTTAACAAGCTGCACCTACTAGTTATTTACCAAAACACCCATGTTTTTCTATTATAAACAAATATTATTTATGTTATTTACAAAAATGTCCTTTTAATTAAAATAAAGTTTAATAGAGACAAAAGGGTGTTTTAGTAAAGTACAAGTAGGTGCAGCTTGTTAACTTGCACCTTAGTGTTTTTAGGTGGGTGCAAGTTAACAGTCCCCTATATATATATATATATCTCAAACTCTTACCTCTCCATTTAAAGATTGCATTATTTCGCTTCTTTCTTCGTCTTCTTTTTCACTAAAGGTTTGTTTCATATGATGCATTTAGTATTTTATCAAGTCTTTTATAATTTATTTTACGTTTTTCTATATGATTTAGAGTGGGTTATCCATGGTTTTAGGAACAAGTTTGTAATATTATATTGAATTCATTATGTGTCTTGTAATTACCTAATCATACAACTCTATATGGTGTTTTAGTCTTTTTGGAATAAGTTAGTGGGTTGATCCGATCAGAAGATGCCAGGTATAAGTTATGAAAGCATAAAGACCAAGCACAATGAGGTATTTGAATTCTAGGCAACTTAGGTAAATTTTGTCCTCAGTCCCAAGCGCGGATCAAAAGTTAAAGTCCACGAAAAGTGAACGAATACAAGGAACTCAACATCAAGTCCACGAAAGAAGGAATTTCTCTTGGTTCTCGTGCTCCCCAAGAATTCGTTCATACGCTTTACGCTTGCTAGTTGAAGCCATATGCCTCGCGCGTGACCTTATGCGCTACACCTAATGGATCATAATGATCACACAAGAATTTAATGCTCGAATTTGATAGTTGTTCAAATAATCATCACATTGTAAAGATCTTCCATGTGTTCTCTGCCTCAACACAAATCGCTCAAACAACAAGCTAAAGACGCTTTTGCTCGATTATAGACTATAGTCATAATACCATACTTATGTTCTTATCATTGCATCAAACTGGGCAAGAATTTCTCAACCAAAAAATTTCTTGTCTTCAAGGACACAAAATAAAAATATATATTCTCCACAGTAAACATCTTGGCAACCCAAACTCTTTGCAAAAGATGTCTTCTCCCAGTAGATAACTTGACCCAATGCATGAGTTTGACCCTTTATTAACACCCTCTTCAAATACTTCACTAAAACAACTATCCACGCAATTCGACAAGCCTTCTTCGTACTTGCATTGCACAAAGTCATCACTCATATAAAGCAAATGAAGACTTAGGGGGCAACTGTTATGGACGACGAGTTAGTAACCTTTGAACGTTGTACACCATTGATGGTAGGAAGCGTTACAAATCTTAGAGATAATAAGCTTTAAGACCGTAGGAAATGTTAGGACAATAGGGAGTGACGGATGGAGCAACCTTGATGTCTCTTGGGATAAACATAATAAACATTCTAAATTTAAAAAAACAGAAATGAAAGCAGTCAGAAAGATATAATTGTTTGATTGATTATCTGTCTTGAAATGAACTGTATAATAGGGTATTTGAAGGCAAAGGTAGTTCTACTGGTCAAAGCATCGTGACCTACAAACTCTAGCCTCAATCGACTATTTTTGCAGGCAATGTATATTTCTTCCCATTAATTGTTTGTCATATTCGTCTAATAAGTGTAAAAACTACTTCATTTCCTCTTTTCTATTTCCTAACTTATGTATTTCTTATTTCCACATAATATATGTATTTTCTTGCAAGCTCGAACCTCGACCATTGAGAGTGGCTTCCCAACATCAATTAAATTGGGTCTCATGTATACTTAGCTCATCACCACAAGAACGTAACGACAAATGACATAAATATATATGTATGGTTGTCCACACGCTTTTCTCTTTCGGTCGTTGTTCAGATAGATATGGTACGAAACTATTCAAGAACACACTGTTTAAACATCTGCCGAAGTTGTTCTAAAAGGAGTTTAAACATATATCTAATATTTTCAACCATTGTAATACTTTGTTATCTTATTTATCTAGGTAATATTATGTAATGAGTATATACATGTGTATTTTTTATTTTATTTTTGAATAGTGAATATCAGTTAAACTCTATATTTAATTTAATTAACAAACTAATAAGACCATCCACAATTGGGTGGTTTATCTCTATAAACATATCATAGTTATAGGACCTGCATTGTGAGTTGGTAATTTAAAATGGTACCTATTGAGAAGAGTCGCTCACATAAGCAATCTCTCTCATTGCGGTTCCCACATGTTTTGATACTCCCTCTGTTTTACAATGAATGTCTCTTTAACACAAAAAAAAAATGGCTTCAAATGAGTGTCATGTTCACTTTTTAATGTAAACTTTTTCAATTATGCACTTTAATTATTGTTGTGTACACTACTATTTCAAAAGTACTCCCTCCGGTCCTATCTACAAGAAACAATTGGCTTTTTAAATACATCGAATAATTTATGTATTTGATTTAGATTCTTGACTAGATACATAAATTATTCAATGTATCTAAAAAGTCAACTTTTTCTTTTAAATAGCACCAGAGGGAGTAATATATTACTATACTTTTGTGGAAATGATCTTGCTAACGAGTCCTCCATACCACTCTTTAAAGATTTCTAGTGAAGAAATTATTTTTTTAAAAAGTCAAAGAGTTCAATTTCCAATGCAATAAATATACAAATTTTCATAAAATCTTACCATTTTATGTGCTTAAAGAGTGACCCAGGAGTGCTGGTTAGCAGATCCCTCGTGGAAAACACTATTAGGGGTAGTTGAGTAAAACAGTTGTCTTTTGACAACTTTTTGCATTTTTTAATATGCATGCATAAAACCTTAAACGACACTCATTTTAATACAATGATTTGTGTCAACCAATCTTAAAGATTCATATTAATCTTGCAACCATTCTGTTGTCTTAATTTGGCTGCATATTATATCATTATATTTCACATTGTTCATGTGTTACTCATCACTAACTTGATACATATTGCAAAAGCCACTTTCTGCATAAATTGTAAGTAATGCATATTATATCATTATTACACACCATTCATTCCTTACACTTTCAGAAGAGCTTGATATGATCAATCATATACTCAGGATACTATAACTTCATAAAAGTTCCTATATTTTATATGGTTTCGGCAAATTAGGGTTCTTGCCTTTCAGAAGGTTTTTGTACTTCCCTGAGTTGAACCGAGTTTTCAAAGCAGTGAAAGAAACCAAAATGAGGGAATCTTTCATACCAAGTATCTTGCATTTCGTGTGTGTCCCAATGTTCACCACTACTGCTCTTTCCGTACTTGTGAACCCATCCAGAACCATTGTGTTGCTCACCCCAAGTCCGGTTCCAGCGCTCTCCGTGCTTACCTTCCCACCATGTCTCTCCCTGCTTGATGCCATGAGCATTTAGATCGAAATTTTCATCCCATTTGTCGCCCCATTTCTCCCACCCACCATCTGTTGAATGCTCGGCCCATTTGTCAGTGTATTTTATGCTGCCACCATACCCGTCATATGTTTCACCCCACCTGACAAAGGAACAGATCACAAAGATTAAAAATAAAGAACAAGCTGTAACTCCTTATTGCTTAAGATATAATATGATAAACTAGTTTCGTTAACTCGCAGATTCTTCCAGGAAGCTATTTGCAATATTTATCAAAACCTTGGGTAAGGTTTTGGAGGCTGACACAGGGTAGCCTTGGAATAAGTTAGATTAAAAAGGGAAGCAAAGTGGAGGGTGGGAACTCTCAAAATGACATACATAGCAGCTCAGTAAAAATCATTGAGTAGAATTGAATGCATACAAAAAGCAGAAGTTGGAGCCTTTTGCCTATATCATACAAGAGAATTAAGCCTAAAAATTTAACAAAAAAACACATAAAGCAATGGAACCTCATATTTGGATAATACATACAAAATTTTGTAAATTACATAAATTCACACAAGGGTAGATATTATGACTGAATATATATTTTCTTGATTTATTATAAGTATAGTGCAGAAGAAAATATATTTGAGTTTGATAGCATTAATAACACAAATTGAGCTCGAAATAGATCAGTCTATTTCACCATGAGACATGTTTATATCTTGTTTGTTTTAATAATTTTCCATCGCAAATGAGCATTGAGTGGGATGAATGTTTCAAATTCCTTTTTTGCAAACAAAGGAATCTTAAACATACATAAGAAATGAAAGATCACTAAACCTTTATGGACTAAATACTATGAAAAGAGGATCAGAGCTCAAATTATAATCTAGTTCTGCAGTGTTGTTACCTTTCGTGCCAGACATGAGCATGCCCAGCATCGAGGGGTGTGTTTGGGTCAATACTGCACCATTTGTGTGCCCATTTCTCAGCTTGACCAGATGCATTGTAGTGTTCAAACCAATTTTCCTGCCACTCATCACCTTTACCATTTCTTCCCCATTTATCTGCAGTTTTCTCCATATGCAGTAGCCCGTTTTCCTGCCATTGAAAATCATGCTCAGTATGATTTTATTGAAGCATCCAATACTCTGTAGGTTCATAAGATTCATGAACGCACCAAGGCTACAGTTTGCAAAGGATGCTTGCATACCGACTAATTTATTTATGAGGGAAGTTAAGAACAATTGTAGAAGAGCTTAAGAAACATTGGCTACAAGAATGGTAATCCGATTTCAGATAATTATAAATTTTTGGTCTTAACCCTCTTGTTTCCTGAGTTCGGCAAGGAGGTAAGAAAAGTCTAGCTAAAGATTGTTTCAGCCAGGGAACAAATTCGGTGTTCCTGATTGATTCGACCTTAAGTATAGTCCATTGACCACTTGAGACCAATCACTTAGTTTTCAGGTGACTATATAACACTATAACTAATTAAAATGAAAATCAAAATGTATCAAATAATGCTAACCTGACGCATGGATTCTCTCCAAAATTCACGCCAAACATTTCCATTTGCATCACGTCCAGATTTCTCCGAACCAAGTTCCTTATAGCCAAACTCATCAGAAGCCTCCCAAAACTTCTCTTGCCACTCTAAAGCTTTGTCAGCACTAACACCTCTGATCACTGTCCACCTACAAATGACACCATCAGGTCTTTGCTCAATTCCCGTCTCTCTCCACCATCTCGTTCCATCAGGATTCACACCAATAGGTGATGATTTACTGTCCACTTCAAGGGCTCGAACTACTTCTGCCGCATGGTCGGAAGATAACGCATCACGTTTCTTTTCCTCTTCCACAGAAGGAGACTCTACATTCGAAGAAGCGGTTTGAACCTCTAACGATGACTGGAGGGGTGGAAGTGTAGGAAAGTTTTTGCTTTGAGTAAGTAAACTCTCAAATGGAATCAAGAGAGATTGCGGGGACCTTTCCTTCTCGATAACAGGATTGGATAATGTTGGATTAACTAAAGACTTGGTATCTAACTTCAACCCATTAGCATCATTTGGAGGAACATCACTATCCACCGGAGGTGTCCATGACCAAAAATCAGGACCTGGGATACCATCTTTCTGTGTTCCTGACTTTGGCACAAAAAGAGTCCCATTTTGTGTTCCGGACTCTTGCACAAAAATACTGTCATTCTGCTTTCCTGAATCTGATTCTGTCAGATCATTGAAAATGAACAAAACAACACATCAACAACCACTAACATCTTTCATGTACAATATTCATTAACTTACATGAATGAAAAAAATGAGAGCCTCTTTAGTTTAAGAAAAAAATTTAACATCAACATAACTTGTGTTTTCCTTCCATTCTTTACTACACAGAATATCCTTTTCTTGACTTCAATCATGTCTTCAAATATTTTATCTAAAAAATAATGAAAATACTACATGATGGCATAAGAAAAAGGGATATGCAGAGCTGTAAATTAGTTTTACACTAACGTCAAATAAAAATTCAATGTAATTTTTTTTCTTCAATATTTTGCAGTTATTTTACCGATGACTGATCTCTACCAGAAACCTGGCTGACCCCCCAACAGTGGAATCTCCCCTCCCAACCACATTTTTGTTTCATCTACAAGGCTGAAACCAGAGATCTTAGTTAAGGGATTCGGGTCCAGTTCCACTCAGACCAATGTAACTCTCATGCTTACATGGCAATGTATGGAGCTTTAATTAGAGTTTAGAGTAAAACCTATGAAGCACAGATACGGACACGGACACGGACACCGGACATGACATGGACACTGACACGTCAACATCGCTACTAATTTGAGAAAACAACATAATTCGGTGTAATCATATGTATCGGTGTCGAACATTGATCCGTATCTGAAAAAGAGACGCAACAAATCCGAGAAGTGTATGTGCTTCATAGTGTAAACTAATTTACACCTAAGTGCGTCCAGATTAAACTCTAATGAAATTTTGGTGAAAATATTTTGCATTCAATTTTTACTCTTAATAATAAAAACATATTTTTTCCGTCAAAAAAAAAAATTCAAACATATTTTTGATCGCCTAATTTTCATGAAATAAAATTAAAAAAAAAAACAAAAAAATAGCATTTTTCCAAAAATAAAATAATCCAGTTGATTTTATATGGAATTAAATTCACAAGCAACTCAGGCTCAGCCATAGAATCTATCTCTAATTCTCCATCACCAAACCACAGTCCCTACAGGCTACATTATTCAATTAACCAACAAATCCAAAACCCTAGAAACCAAAAAACAGAACAAAAATTCAAATTCAAAGGAAACAAAAGAAGCAATTGAAACAAAAAAAAAGTACCATATTTTTGTAACGTATCTCCATCAGAACGAACACTATTGCTATTAGCATCCTTAAGAAGCGCTCTAGCAGCAGCAATTGCAGCAGAAGCACGATCAATAACCTGCAATCTCTGAATCCTATCACGTTCCTCACTTGAAACCTCTAGAATCTTCTGAAAGTCTTGAGTTTTCTTCTCTAAATTCTCTTCTACGCCGTTGTCGTTGGAAGAAGCGAGTTTGTTGAAGTGGGTTGTGTTTCTTTCTCGTTCTATGGCTTTCTTCCACATTTCGAGGTATGATGATGATGAGGTTGCTCGAATTTGAACCCATCTTGTTTTTCTCCATGGTTGGTTTTGTTGGTGTTGGTGGTGGTGATGGAGATGACGGAATGATCTGTATGGTGTGGTTGTGGTGAAGGGTTTCAGGTGGGTCGCCATTGCATGGAGCTTGTGACTGTAGTGAGAATGGTGAATGGTGGAAAATTTAGGACTGTTTTCTAGCTGGTGTTTGATTATTTATATGCGATTTTTTTTTCTCTATGAACCAATTATTTTTGAGGTGGAAGAGATTTAACACTGATGCATTCTCATGCTAAATTCTATTTCCTCCGTTTTTAATTATAAGTAAATCAAAATTTACTTATAATTAAAAACGGATGGAGGAACTTGTAATATTTGATAAAGGGTTTTGCTAATCAGTGTTTGGGAAAAAAATTCATAAACATAATCACATATAAATATTGTTTAGGCACTCTCACACGAAATGGAAAAAAATTAAGGCTCTATTTGAATTGATGGAATACAATGGAGCGGAGCGGAATAGAACATAGTGGAATGGAATGGAACGGTATAAATTTGCTCTTCCATTATTTGGATATTTTAGAATGGAACGGAGTAATATTTCCACTCCATTGTTTGGTAAATCAATGGAATGGAATGAATTATACCTTTCTTTTACCATTTCTACCCTTATCTAAAAATGGTATTATTTTGAAAATAAAACTCATTATATTTCAATAAAATAATATTATTGTTGCTCAGGGATTAATATTAATTCAAGATTTTTTTATGTATTTAATAAAAATTCTATATATAAACGTAAAATATAAGGTTATTTAATTTTTGTTTTTAGTTTAACATATCAATTCATTTTGGCACTCATCACATCATTATTAACTGGACATAGATTATCTTTTGTACCGTGTCAAACGATGAAAAATATATTTTTTTTAAAAGAACGAAGAAAAATATCAATTAAAACCAATATAGTTAAAACTGATAGGTTCTGTAACCAAAAAAAAAAAAAAAAACTGATAGGTTCACCAATGTCACAGTATTGACTAGCTGAACACAATTAAAAACAAGAAACTTAAAATTATCCAATCTATGTCCTCGCTTGATCTCAGTACTTATGGTAAAATAAACTCATGATATTTCTACCTTAAAAAACAAACTCACGATGTATCTACCTTAAAAATAAAAAAATAAAATAAAAACTCACGATGTTTATAAATTATTAATCACATACGTTGAAATTGAAGAGAGCAGATTTATTTTTTAAATAAAAAAAGAAGAAGAGAGCAGTTGACACACATGAAAATAAATTGCAGGAAAAAAGGAGAAGAGGAAGATATGGAAAGTGATGAAATAAAAAATAGGGATGAAATGGTAATTATTTAATCAAGAAAGTTCATTCCATTGTTTACCTCCCGAATTGGATGGAATGAAAAATAAGAAGAGGTGGTGGTATAGGATGGAATGGATTCCATCATGTTCCCATTCCATTAAAATTTTACAAATCCAAACAATGGGATATAACTCCATCCTACTTCATTCCATTCCACTCCATCACATACCATCAATCCAATTTTAGCTTAAGAAAAAGTATTACTCAAATCAATTGACATTATTCAATTTTGTTCTCTTTTATTTTTCTTTTAGTTTTGTGTGTGTGCCCTTGATTAAGGTTTGTGTCCAAGCAAGTATGCCTCCCATGTCCTTAGGGCAATAGTTAAGGAGAAATTTTGTCTTGGAAATACAAGTTTTTATCTTTGTTTTAGCAATAATTACACAATTTTTTGTTGTAAAATTACTTACTGTTTTAGTACTTTTAACAATACCCCAACGACACTCATTAGCATTATCCATAAACAAAATATACCGGAGGATTTTCTTTATTGCTTTGGCGTGAACATCACCTCGTTTTTATATGGTTATTTTAGAATTTAAGTTAATTTTATAGTGCATAACTGAGATAAGACATGTATCATATATATATATATATATATATATATATATATATATAAGTTTATTTTTATATTTGGATTAATAAATTTTATAATTGGATGAAATGAAATATGATAAGACATATTAATCCAATAATAAAAAACAAACTTGTACATGGTATAAAAGCAATTTATAAAATACAAAATTCATTTAAATGATATAATAAAGATAGGACAAATAAAATGACAATCAATTAGGACATATTTCATTTATATTTTAATATCAAAATTGGTAATTAAGAAACTCCCAATTACACTAAGGATACACATAAGCATTTAAAAAGCAAATGAGAAATTAACACACCAAAACCTTAACCTTAAATCTCTAACAAATTTCTTTTGCACATGAACAATGGTCAAGAATAATGCAAAGATCTACCATCTTAAAAGTCATTCATCTTTGAGAGAGAAAAAAATTGTTGGTGTTTGGTCATATCAACTATAGTAGGCTCTCATTAGACGTCAATTAACAACCATTTTTAATGGTGATGTCTAAGTTGTTTTTGAAGAATTGTGAATAATTTATCCACTCTCAAATGAATATTAACCACACGAATAAATTTAAAAGTAGTACTCACAAGCTATTTTTTACTACTCACAAATTTACTCGTGATTCTTTAAAGTTAACTAACAAAAAAACGAAGGTTGTTTAAGATAAAAACACATTTCTAAACATATTTCTTTAATTTATATTGTAATTTGTAAGTACAATTTAGTTGGTAAAAAATTATAGAAATATTTGATATATTAAGACATGGAGTGAGTGTTCC
Organism: Medicago sativa; assembly: GCF_051527215.1. NCBI lineage: Eukaryota > Viridiplantae > Streptophyta > Magnoliopsida > Fabales > Fabaceae > Medicago > Medicago sativa. Next base: position 27,687,386 of record NC_140749.1, on the reverse strand, counting down.
GTTAAGCTATTTGAAAGCGTTTGTCAAATGACAAGGGTAAAATGTTAAAGGTCTTGTTAATGAGTGCCCCGGTGCACTCTTTAAGCATGCTAAATTAAGTAACTATTATTTTAAAATGTAAAAGTTTTCAATTTCTAATGCATTGATTACACAAATTTTTATAAAAAATTATCATTTAAGATCATTAACCAGTATCTTCTCAAATGTGTTAATAGCAAGGTTTTTTATTAAAGACATGAACAAAGATGAATGTGAAGAGTTGTTTAATAAAGTACTTTTTGAAAAGAGAAAGAAATGAGACATTTTCTTTGGGTTGAAGTTAAGAATGGAAATTTGTAGGTCCCTTTCTCGAAACATTTTTCCACTTTTAACGGTTCTCCATTAATTGTTTGCTTTACCGCCAATTGCATCAACAGGAGTCACGTGAAAAAAACCTAAGATGGACTGTGACGATTTTTGTTGCAAAAATTATGAAACTATTTTATTAGATTTCAATTGCAATATTTTTTATAGAGAAAAAAAAACTAGTTAAAAATATATATTTTAAAAAATTTGACTGAAGTGTTCATGAATTTGACTCAATTGGTAGGGACATTGTATAATATATATAGAGGTTGAGGTTTGAACCCCAAACACTTACTTATTCATTTTAAAAAGGTGAATTTCTATAGTCACTGAACTACTTTAACTAAGAAAAATCCTACAATAAATTGATAGTAACAAAATACATTATGTATTCTACTTTTTAAAGAGTGTTCCCTCCAGTTACATTTATAAGTAAAAAAGCACTTTTTAGGTTCATTGAATACATAATGTATTTGGTTTATATATATTGACCAAATACATTATGTATTCAACGAACCTAAAAAGTGATTTTTTACTTATAAATGTGATCGGAGGGAGTACTCCCTCCGTTTCAAAATATAAGCAAAATTCACTTTTTATGTTCATTCATTTAATGATGTATGTGGTCCATAATATGGACCACATACCACATACATCATTAAATGAATGAACCTAAAAATTGAATTTTGCTTATATTTTGAAACAGAGGGAGTACATGATAGATCTTTGTAGAAAAAGAAACGTGAATTTCAATTTTGGTGTTTGGGTTAGATTGGATGCAAATAATAATTTTTCCTTAACCTTCTCATTCACGATAAATGGTCCTTGTTAAACTATAGTTCGTGTTTGAGGTAAATTTAAGTATAATTTGATAAGAATCTTTCACATAAGAATCGAACTTTAGATTTTTTTCAAATAATTAATCCATTAAAAAACTCATTAACCAGTTAATTTCAATTATCTAATTACTTTGTGGAGGGAGTGCAGCCAATTCGAAATGTTGTTAACCATCACTTCTCTAATCATTTTAAGGTTTGCGCTATTGAGAGGCCTGGTGCAAATAATCTTGCCTTCAAAACTCTGTCTTATGTGGAGGGCGGTGGCTTGATCAAACCTTTTTCTTTAGAAGAAGTTAAGGCTGCGGTTTGGGATTGCGATAGTTTCAAGAGTCCCGGGCCCAATGGAGTTAATTTTGGGTTTCTTAAAGAGTTTTGGCAGGATTTGAAGGAATACATTATGCGCTTTCTAACTAAGTTTCATCGGAATGGCAAATTATCTAAAGGTATTAATTCTACTTTTATCGCTCTTATTCCAAAAGTTGAGAGCCCACAGAAGTTGAATGAGTTTCGGCCTATTTCATTGGTGGGAAGCATGTATAAAATTTTAGCTAAGGTGCTTGCAAATACATTGAAAATGGTTATTGCAAGTGTTATTTCTGAAACTCAAACCGCATTTGTGAAAGATAGACAAATTCTATATGGGGTTCTTATTGCCAATGAGGTGGTCGACGAGGCTCGAAAGTTAAAAAAAGAGCTGATGTTATTTAAGGTGGACTTTGAGAAAGTTACGACTTGGTGGATTGGGGGTATTTAGATGTCGTAATGCGTAAGATGGCGTTCCCGGTTTTGTGGAGAAAGTGGATAAAAGAGTGTGTGCCTACAACTACCGCTTCTATTCTAGTCAATGGTAGCCCTACAGAAGAGATATTCCAAATATAATGTAAATCTGAAAGGGGTCTTCGTCAAGGTGACCCATTATCACCTTTTCTATTCCTTTTGGTTGCGGAGGGACTCCATGTAATGATGTCTGCGGCTGTCGAGGCCGATTTGTTCAAAGGTTACGGGGTGGGGTCAACAAATTCAGTTGTTGTTTCTCGCTTTCAATTTGTTGATGACACGTTGTTATTGGGTGTCAAGAGCTGGGCAAATGTCTGTGCTTTGCGGGCGGTGTTGTTATTGTTTGAAGCAATGTCTGGTTTGAAAGTGAACTTCCACAAAAGTATGTTGGTTGGGGTCAATATCTTGGACTCTTGGTTGGCTGAGGCAGCATCGATTCTTCATTGTAAAGTGGGACATGTGTCGTTTGCTTAACTGGGCCTTTCTATTGGGGGTGACCCTCGTAGATTAGCGTTTTGGGATCCTGTTGTGCATACAATTAAGTCTAGATTATCGGGGTGGAAAAGTCGTTACCTCTCGTTTTGGGGCAGTTTGATTCTTCTCAAGTCCATCCTGACCTCTCTGCCTGTGTATGCTCTTTATTTCTTCAAAACTCCGTCAGGTATAATCTCTTCCATTGAATCTATTTTTACTAAAATTTTTTGGGGAGGGAGTGAGGATAATAGAAAAACAACTTAGATTGGGTGGAATAATGTTTGTTTGCCAAAGGAGCATGGAGAGTTAGGTGTTAGGAGGTTGAGGGAGTTTAATCTATCTTTGTTAGGGAAGTGGTGTTGGAGGTTGTTAGTAGATAGGGGAGGTTTTTGGTATAAGGTGTTGGCTACGAGGTATGGTGAGGAGGTTGGAGGTTGGGGGCCAGAGTGTTTCATCTTGGTGGAGGGAGATAACAAAAATTAGAGATGGTGTAGGTGAGGGTGGGGGAGGTTGGTTTCCGACGTCGGTGGTGCGTAGGGTGGGGGATGGTGCCGACACGTATTTCTGGTATGATAGGTGGCTAGGGGAGGTTCCTTTATGTATGCGGTTTAGGCACTTATTTGACTTATCGGTCAATAAGTTGTGCTCGGTCGCTACTATGTTTGTTCTTGGTTGGGAGGAGGGGGAGAGGCGTGGAGTTGGTGGAGGAGCTTGTGGGCGTGGGAGGAGGAGATGCTTGCGGAGTGTATGATTTTACTTTCCACTTTTGTTTTGCAGCCTAATGTTACAGATAAGTGGCAGTGGCTCCCTGACACTGAAGGGGGTTACACAGTGCGTACAGAATATCGGATTCTCACTTCTCAGGAATTCATTCATGCGGATACCCCAGATGATCTTATTTGGCATGCTCAAGTTCCACTGAAGGTGACTATTCTTGCTTAGCGATTGCTTCGTGACAGGTTACGAACAAAATTTAACCTGGTGCACAGTGGTATCATAGCGTCCGAGGCTGCCTTATGTACGGCGGCGTGTGGCCAGACCGAGACAGCAACACATTTGTTCTTGCATTGCGCCACTTTTGGTTCGTTGTGGCAGCTACTTCGGTCTTGGTTAGGGGTTACAGGTGTGGATCCTCACAGTCTTCGTGATCACTTCATTCAGTTTACTTATTGTTTAGGTGGTTTGAAGGCTCGACTATCATTCCTCCAGCTTCTCTGGCTTGTGTGTGCCTGGTTAATTTGGAATGAAAGAAATAAAAGGTTCTTTAATAATTCTCATACCTCTATTCATGAGATGATGGATAAAGTTAAGTTTCATTCCTATTTGTGGCTGAAGACTAATAAAGCCACTTTTGTGTTTGGTAGTTAGAGATGGTGGTCGGACCCGTTGTATTGCTTGGGTATCGGCTAACCTTTGCTTTGTTTTATTTTGTTTGACAGATTGTAACGTTTGACAGGTCTTCTTAGTACACCTTGTATTGAGAAGGCACCTGTGGTTTTGTTAATATATATCATTTTTGCTTCTTAAAAAAAAATATAGTTCTCAAGGGTATGATGAGCAACTGGAATCTTTTTTTTCAAGCAACAAGAAAACAAGTATATATTGTTACTATCATGAATTTTATATCAGAAGTACTACATAACAATGATGCGACTCATTTTAGAATTTTCTCCACACGTTGTTGTATTATACCGACTTTCCCATTGCGCTTACCAATCAATTGACACAAATCAAAATACTACGTACTTACCGACTTGCAAATTTAAGATTCCATTTCAAAAATAAAAGAGACTAAAGTTCTAGAACTTGCAAATGAACGGTCGAAAAAGGCAAATTCCCAATAGTCATACTAGGAAGAAAGGCCGACATATATCAATAGGATGGTAGTACCGTAGTAGTGATGAGAATTGAACTCATATCCTTTAATAAAAATAGCGAATAACTATCAAGTTAGTTTATATGCTAAATATCACTTTTTTGTCCTTTTAGTTTGAATGAATTCCCAAATTAGTTTTTAAGTTTCAAAAGTTTCAATTAGGTCCTTTTAATATGACATAATTCTCAAGTTAAACTAAAAAGATCTAATTAAAACTCTTGAAATTTAAAGGACTAACTTGTAAATTCTGTCAAACTAAAAAAACCAAACATAGTATTTGGCCTAGCTTATAATATATGAGTTTCTATTGAATAATAGATAGTAGATTGAATTTGTAGTGTTTGATAAAATTGGTGGTTGAACTAGTTTATAGATAATGGATATTTGTATTAAAGTTGTTTGTAATCACTATTGTTTTTACAATTTTATCCTTAAGAAGGAGGGTTAGTTTATGTTTTCCATGTTATTTATTGTTGATTGAAGAAAAAGATGTACAATAAGTAGGGGCGTGTATGTAAAGAAATAATTAATGTAGTTGGAAATAGCAAATGAGTCTTATAAAAAGGGGAAAAAATTCTCAAAAGGGTCTTGTAATTAGGAACGGAGGTAGTTGGGTTAATTAAGTTTTTAGTTCCTATAAATATTCACAGTTTTGTTTTTAGTCCCTACAAAATAAAATCACACTTTTTAGTTCTTGTGACATTTTCCTTAAAACATTCTAGGGACCAAAAATGTTGATGAAAATTTTTGACAGTGACTAAAATGTTGATGGAAAAATTTTATAGGGACTAAAAATGCTGATGGAAAATTTTATAGAACTAAAAAGTGCGATTTTACTTTTTAAGGACTAAAAACAAAATTCTGAATATTTATAAGGACCATTTACTTAATTAACCTGTTAAATATATGTAACAAAAGTTATAGAAATACAGTAGAAACTCTTTGAATTAATACTCGGTAAATTAATAAACTCTCTAAAATAATAAATTTGTCCGGTCCCGACATGGGCCAATGTAAAAAGTTGAAAAACTCGATAAAATAATAAGATAATAATTTTTCGGGAGATCCCTTTATAATTTTCGGTCTCAAGAAAATCATAAATTAATAATTCATAGAAACTGAAAAAAAAAATATATTAAGAATTAATTGAACACATTTGTTCCTCTTATTTACATTTACTGTACTTCAAAAGTCATTATTGATTTCCAATGCATATGAACACAGTAGTTACTAATTTACATTGAGTCTCAAGGTTCGCTGCAACGTAATTCTAAGAGGCATAGACTAATTTGCCGTTTTGTTTGGTATATACAGTATAATTACTTAAAATCTCTTTAAATTAATAATTATTAATTTATCGATAAATTAATAACTCTCTAAATTAATAAATTTCTCCGGTCCTAACATTATTAATTTATAGAGTTTTAAGTGTAAACAAATACAGTAATGAAACCACGTGTTATGCTAAGAGGAAGTTCATTTTGTGTTGGAGTATCCTATAGCTCACAAGTGTCTTCATCATGCAACAATTCAATCCCTTATATCCCTACCATACATCCCACCACCCACCCTAATTATTAACATTTCAAATTACCACCACCCTCAACTTAATTACTACTCCATGATTATTACCCAAAACATCATGTCGTCGTCATCATCAATCTCTTCATTAATCTCATCCTCACTCCTAAAAAAAACCACCACCACAATCACCAAACCTCTCTACATCACAAATTTAAAGTCCAAAAAACCTCCATCATCGCTTTGTATTACATCGGGTCTTTTCTCAAATAGTCACAATATACCCGAATATCCGGGTAAAGGTCCACCCGAATTCCCCTTTCAACCCGAAACCGAACCACCTTCATTTCCTAAAGAGAATCCTACAATTCCAACACGTGAACCTGAAGTAAACCCAACTGTGCCACCCGAAATAGTTATTGATCCTCCTCAGTTTAACCCATTTCCTGACCCGAATCCAAGCCCAAGACCGGATGCTCCAAAACCACCACTAACTCCTCCTGGACAAGATATGCCGTTTCCCATACCGGATGTAGTACCACCGCGGCCGCCACCGGATGTTGTTCCTCCATGTCCTCCTGGACCGGATATTGTTCCACCGCCATCTACTCCGCCGATACCGCCACCCACAGGACCAAGTATAATTCTGTAGGTAGTGTATTATACAAGAGCTAAACTTGGAAAATGCATGTTAATTATTTATGTACGTATTCATGATATAGTTTAGTATCATCTATAAATTTGGAAGTTTAGTTTTAGATAAAAGAATTTTATTTACATGGTTGTATTATGTTCATTGTATATAACCTTAGCTCGTTAGGATTGGTTTTCGACTTATTTAGATTTATTTACTCACGTAAGGGTGTTTGGACTTTGGACGATAATATGAAAAGGTGGCAAGAATTTTGAATAAAATAATCTTGTTTTGGTATAAATTAGTGTACTTCCCTCAAAATAATCTTTTGAAGAAAATTTAGCGTAAACCAAATGTCCCTAGCACCAAGAATTGTGAGGAGTAAAATAAACTTAGACTAAATAGTCTCGAGCATAAAAATGTTTTGAGTCTAAATCTATAGATTCATAAGCATCTTGACCAGATACTCTTATTTTTGTCACACATAACCTCGGTCATACACATCATGTTATGTGTAATTGGCTGACACATGGAAATGATCTTCTATCTAATTTCATAGATGATTTTGGTTTGTCTTCAAAAACTAATCATTTTTCTTCGATTGATTTTTGAATTGTATTCCCTAAAACGTTTGATGCTACTCTACAAATCTTCCATTCCTCGTGTTAGTTTATGTGTAACTAATTTCTTTTTATATGTTGGGATTATGTTTAGTTAGCTATGATGTTAATGTAAACTCTTATATAATCTTTGGTTCACTATATCGATGTAAAACTCTGAAATTGGTTATTTGATTTGATTGACGCTATATCTAAAGGATCTAAAATAAATTCATTTGTAGATATGTCTTCTTAGACATAAGACTTATGCTTACAATCACATACACTTTTAAGTCTTAATGTCATTGTATTGATTAATTGAGCGAGTTATTAGAAGTTAATAGGAATAAATGAATCTAACGTCATTTGTTGGACACAAAAATGTATGAGCGTGAGAAAGGTGAAGGTACAATTGAAACATTGAAAGTATAAATGTGAAAGGTGAAGAATATTTAGAAGTAATATCTAGATTACTAGAAATATTTCAATTCATGCAACTTATAAAAACTAACATGTGAAGAGTATCCAAGAAAAATTTCAAGTAAATGGTTACAAGCCTTTAGGGGCCAAGGATTTCAATTCAAAGAAAGAGGTTTGCATAATAAGTTACTTGGAAATTAGAAAGACACATGACACCCATGCAATATAAGACACCCATGCAATATATAAGGTTAGTTTATTTTGTCTATAAATTGTAAGATCAAATTTCATACAAAGGAGTTCATTTCTATTTGACAAAACTACGTCTATTAGATACACACTCGTCCTCACATGATATCATTTTTATTGGATATGTTGAAAGAACGATAGTTGGAGAAGGAGAGATAAAAAGTTGTTCGTTGACTAACCAACACCAATCAAAAACGTCATTGTCCACAACAAAGTTAAGAGTGGTATGGAACAAATATTAGAGCAATGATATTTTAACAACCAAAAATCAACAACTTTTGTTTACACCGTATATGCCATAAAGCAATTCGAAGCTTGCACAGAATCCAAGGCGGTATGAAAATATTAAAAAATTCAGTTTGTATTCAAAACTGTATTAATTAATAGAGCGACCAGACCAAATTGAGGAACATTTGGAAAAAACATGTACTATTTTAAGATATTAGTAGTCACAACTACTCTCTCCGTCCGATAATAACTGAGTCATTTGCAAAAAAATAGTTTCAAAAATAGACAAATTTCACTTTTCAATACAATATTAATTACTTTTTTCAATTGTAACTCTAATTAATACTACTTTCACTACTTTTAATTCAATATAGATATAGAAAAATTCTATTCTATAGTGAAGTCATAATAATGACTTTTCTGGTCAAGTTAATCTTCAAATTATATTATATCTAAATTTAATTAACAAAATGACCCTTTTCTTGAAAGGGAGCTTCTATGAAGAAGTCGGACAATTGACTTCTTCGGTGCAGTCGTTTGAATGAGCCAATCAGATTTCAAGTGATGACACGTCAGATGTAGGACAAATTTTAATATGGACCACTTGCTCATATGTTCCACCATGGACAAGTTTATTTGATGATCTTAACGGTTAGATTTACTTGGTCTCTATGTTATTGTGGTACACTCTCTACACATGATTTTTCCTTCTAATTTCAATTCTCTCTCCTCTCTAATTTTCTTTCTTTATTTATTCATATTCTCTCTCATCCAGATTTTTATTAAATCAATCTTCAACATCTTCATAATATCTTCATCATCTTCATCAACATATTCATCATCTTCATGAGAGAAGGAAAAAAAAAAACCAAGAATTTTTTAAAAAAACATGAAATTACATAATTTAAAAAAAAAACATTTCAATTAATTACATTTTCATAAAATACTTCTAATTTCAATCCTAATTAAAGAGTACTCAAGGACAATTTATATGGAATGCTTTATGGACAGCTTGATAAATCCTTCTGGTTGGCGTTAATGGAGTGGGGATTTTGCATTAAGCACATTATATTATGCAGAGTATAAAGCATCATACATGATTTACTCAAAACAAAAAGAAAAAAGCATCATACATGATTTACTCAAATCAAATATGTGATTGCTTCTTCAAAAAAAATAAAATATGTGATTGGATTGTGGATTTGCAAAATAAACTTGTGCTTTCTTCATACCTTTCAATTCCGATCAAAACTACGAAAAATTCGTTGAATTTTATTGAGTACAAAGGGAGATCCGATCAGGTCGGAACGCGGGGCAAAAAAACCCGTTTTGCAGACAACGGGCAAAGAAGATGAGTTTAAAAACAGAGTTTAAAAAAAGATGAGTTTAAAAACAAATAAAAAATAAAAAATGTACCGCACATGAAATGTACCGCACATGACTTGAACAGACGACCTATTACACAATAAGAAATAAGAACAATTGAACAGACGACCTATTACACAATAAGAAATAAGAACAATAAGATAAGACATTAACATTACCAACTGCACCACGCATTCATTTGTTTATTTTTAGGAATTTTATTCTATTTAATTATTATTAACTGTTTTGAATTGTGTATTAAATGATTTAATTCATTTAATTTTTGATTTCTAATTAGAGCAAGTCTTACATTGATACAAAGCTAAATAAAATTAATATGGACACATATACATCTACTAAACTAAATAGGAAAATTCATGGCCGTTTTTTTTACAATTTTACCCTTGTGGGGGTATTTTTGTAAATTGGTAAATGCTGCCTTTCCCCCTATATATATGGAGTGGTATGATTTTACACCAAAAAAATCACTCCAACCCATTCCATCGTATACCAAAAAATAAGCCTTCATCTGCTTCTGCTCCTGTCTTTCGTTCCTTTCCTTCTTCCTCAAAGTTTCGTTTTAGTCTTCATTGAAGGTAAATTCCTCTTCCTTTGATCAATTGAAAATCATCAATCGGTGTTATGCATGTTCAATTGGGTTTTGGTTTTCCAAAAAAGGGTTTTCCTGTTATTTTTTTCATTTTCCAGAATTTTTTGGGTTTTGGTTTGAACTTTGCTTGCATGTTTTCAGAAAAGGTTTTTTATTTTATTATAATTGACGTTTTGATTCCTTGGTTTTGTGTTGTTGTTTATTGATTCTGTTTTGTATACATGAAATATAAGTTTAAAATTTGACAGAAAAGAAATACTTGGTTTGTTGTGAGAGAGAAATTTGTATTGTTGTTCTGAAATGCATGCATGTGTGTTCAGGAATAATTTTTTAAGATATACAAGATTTTTTTATGATACCAAAGTTTATAGTTCTAATTTTGATTGAATCTAATTTGGGTGTTTGAGTTGTAGATTGGTACAAATACCTATATGGGTTTGATTTTTTCTTTTTTTGTTGTTGGTTGTTGATTTTAATGTTTTGTTTTAGTGATTTTAGGGGTTTTGCATTTTGTTAAAATTGATGTTGTTGGCTTGGTTGTTTATTGATTTTTTCTTTGTACACTCTTTAAATTCTGGGAAATTTCTATAAAATCGACAAGTTTAACCCATATCATTTAATTTTCTTAGTGTAACAAGGAGCAAGAGGAGTGAGAGGGAACTTCTGAGTGTGAATAAGGAGCAAGAGGAGAAGATTTTGAGGCTTAAGCTCATGATTGAGAATAAGAATAAAGAGGTATATATTTTGTGTTCATGTTGTTTTGAATCTGATTTGCAATTAGGAAATTGTTTGTGATTTTGTTTTTGGTGTGATTCTGTTTTTGTTTGTGATGTCTCTATACATGTAACTTGTGAAAAAATTGAATCTTTTGAGATTAAATCTCACTTGGTGTAAATTGCACACAAGGTGTTTGTGAAATTGACTAAAATTGGTGATGCATGAGTTGCTTATTTGATGACTTAAAAATTGATGGCCTTCTAGAATTCACCCACACATGTTTTGCAGGATTTGTATGGCAAGGAGTGTTATATAGTTTGCAACTGAAGAATCTTATCAGTGTGTTTGTGCAAATCATTGAGGTTCCAGCTTACTTTTGATGCAGAGGTTTTGGTTTCCGAAGCCTTCAGTCTGTGCAGATGTTCATCATATTATGATGTGAAAATGTGAGGTATAGCCAAATTCTTTTCTTAGACAAACAAAATGAGGCTAGATCATGGATAGTTTTCCTTATTTAAACTTTGGCATCCTTATGTTCTGCTACCATATTCTCCATAAATTTATTATATTATATAATAGAAAATCTATTGTTGCAGACAAGAGGAATATATTCATGTACAAGTGTCACAAAGTTTCCTTAGAATATCATCATAACCTAGATATGGTTCTTTAGGACACCTTGACACTGTCTGTGAAATGCTTCCTGTAAACCACGCTTCCCAGCTCATTATTAATTTTCAACTCAGAAATCTGCCATACACAGGGCTACAAAAAAATTTCGTATTGGAATTGATGTTGTGATATGTAAAATATTTGATTTTAGTCCTACAAAATATAGACTAAAATGAATATTACATGGATCAATTCCAATAAGAGTAAATTTTGTAAGTACTGAATCAAAACATCGATGACCAAAACCAAAAAGTGGTAAATTCACAAATACTAAAAACGAAAACAAGAAATTGTATATTTGAATTTAAATTTATTATAACAATGTTGAAAAAATTAAATACCATGTTTTTTATGATTATGCAGGACGTTTCAATGGCTAAATATATAATGAAACAGTATGTGGCTGCAGTGGGAGGAGAAAGAGCATGGAATTCAGTGGATAGTATGTATGCAATGGGACAAGTGAAAATAGCAAATTCAGAGTTTTCTGTAGGGGAAAGGGATGTGAATAGTAATAACAATAATGAGAAGATGGTGAAGGTGAAGATGAAAGGATGAGATGAGTTATGGTGTTTAGAGTTTGTGGTTTCTGGTAACAAGATTAGTGCAGGAAGTGATGGAAAAGTTGCTTGGAGATAAACTCCTTGGCATCATTCTCATGCTTCTCGTGGTACATTTAACAAACTTGAGATATGATTGGACCATGAGGTCTTGAAACGTGCAAGGATCACTTGGATATATCATGTAATAAAATAAAAGAGTGAAAATTGCAAGTTGAATTCAAATCATTTGCTCAAAGCTATGTGGACTTGCTTTATTGGAAGTATAATTGTGGTCATGAGATGTTTGAGGAAATGTCTCAATATTAAAAATTGAGGTTTTAAATTGTGTTTTTCTCTATTATGTTGTAGGTTCACAAAGTTGTTGAGCTAAGCATAATAAACAGGAGCAGAGGCAGAACACAACCATGTAGAAGTATACATATTTACTTTTCACTATTTTGTGTTGAATTTGTAGTTTTATAGATTAGTTAATTCATATACTTATATTGGGTTGCATGTTTGGAGAAATTCTCTCTTGTGCAGGCGTCATCAGATTTGAGTATTTTGGACTTTGATATACCTTTTTCCATCACCTTTGTAGCATCTGTGGTAATTGAAATTTTGGTGATAATTTGTATAATGGTTTCAGTCACATGGCAAGTTCTTATTGTTTCTGTTCCTGCAATGGTTGCATCAATATATATATTCATGTTTGTTATCCACTTTACAATTTTTCTTGATTTCATAATCTGATTTTCTTTCCATCGTTGAATTATTGAGCTTTAAGTTCTTATATCTTCTTTATATGTTTTTTTTCTTCCTAAAAGCAAGATTATCAAGCTTTTTCAAGGGAACTAATGCTGATCAACGGAACCACCAAAGTTCCTGTCATGAATTTTGCAGCCGAGACATCGCTTGGAGTAGTCACTGTAAGAGCATTTGTCATGGTTGAAGCTTCTTTCACTACTTAAAACTTGTGGACAGAGATGCTTCATTGTTCTTTCATTCTAATGTGGCAATGGAATGGGTAGTTATTCGAGTTTAAGTTGCGAAGAATATGTAATGGCTGGTCCGTGTGATTTAGTATCCAAGTGGAAGCTATGGTCCTACTACCATAACATTGACCAGCAAAAGCTATCTAAGAACCAACAGGTATGACTCCATCTTAGATTTTAATCAGATATAGCATCGTATTTTTTATTTGTCGACGGAAATAGTTGAGGTCAAAATGATTAAGAACAAAAAATTTGTAGGTGTATTGTGTTTTTTTATCAATGGAAGAAATTTGCAGCACAATAGTTTAACTCAATCTTGGATTCAATGTGTATCAGTTATTCATCATCTTCAACCTTCTTTTTTCAATTTAGATTCATGTTTATTCCAAACAATTGACTTTAGCTTTTCTAGACCTTCCTTCCTAAGGATGTTATCCTATTTTTTCTTTTGCTTCTCAGTTCATTGTGTTTGGCATGAGATAGCAGCATCAAAGAAGTACCTTTGAGAAAGGCATTAGAAAATATGATATGATTGAACAGTTTAATAAGTTGAGCAGCTTAGACATGAAAAGTTTTATTCCATTAGGTCAATTGGAGTATTTGATTTGTTATGTTTGGCATCTAGGACATTTTTCTGATTTTGTTTGTTGTTGGATGTTTTTGTTCTTGGGTTTTGATGATTAAACTGATTTGGGCTATTTGGGGACTGTTTTTGGGTGAATTTTGACATGTTTCATGCAGGAAAATTGAGTCAAATCTATGTTCATTAGTGATTCAAAGAAACGAGCAGGGGGGCATGTGCTAGCTCATGCAGCCACCATAAGGCTGATGTTCAGCAAGGGAAAAGGTGAACAGGGCGTTTGCAAAGTGTTTGACGCCCCAAACCTGCCAGAGGCTGAAGCAGAGCCAGAATATGTGATGTTAACTTACTGGATTCTTGAAGGACCTTGCATGCTTCCTGCAAATGCGTCACATCAAGCCGGAATTGGAGGATTTGTCATCAATCAAAACAATGAAGTATGGTATCTTTCTTCTGTCAATAACTAACACTAACATAGCATGATAATGATATTCTGAACAGTTCTTATCTAATTTGCTATATGCAAGCACTAATTTTTGTATAATTTTTTCTAACAAATTTGTAAAGGTGCATGTACCTCCTAAAAAAAAAGGTATTATTCTTAACTAAAAATACAATCAAGCAAGCATAAGGAATTTATTATAGTGACATTATAGTTAATTATTGTAGTCTGATTATAACTACAAGGTTATAGTGAGAGTTTGAATTTGAATACTGAGGAATCCCTGTGAAGGAGGTTACTAGCAGAGAGATTTGCTTCAAAGTAGACAATGAAATAGATAGTTGTTAGTCACATCTATAATGACAAGTGGTTTCTTGATATGTTATTGATATTGGTTCAAAATTTACATTTGCTTATATGATTGCTACCATGTATCATTTAGTTTCAAGAAGTGGTTTCAAATGACAAGAGCTTACTTATTTAATTATATGCTCTTTTCTTATGACAATGGGATCCTCCCTTCATGTTTATTTTTTAATGATTTCTCTTTAAATTTATTTGCAGAATTGAGTGAAAGAAGTTTACGTGCTCCAACGGCTACTTTAGTGATTGATTTGTCTGCCATGGAGTTGTTAGCAAGTAAGTTTTGTGGTTCTAAATTTGTTTTGTTAATTTTGTTTCATTCCTTTAGTTCTAAATTTTTAGCGATTCTTAGTTTATGCAATCTCTTTTATGTGTATGTTGTTGCAGATTGGTTATACTGTTTGTGCATAATTGTGTTTTTAATTTTTTATGGTATTGTTTTCCTGTTCATATATGAAAATTCTTATTGAAAAGAAACAAAATTGAGACTTAAACCCAACTTGATAATACCAAGGGCGACATCAAATGCTTCCATAGGATTTGATATTTAAGGTGTTTTTTTCTCTCTGACATCTGGTTTACTGCATTGTCAAAACATTCTTGAGTGATTGAAATTTTGTTTGGCTTTGGTACTAAAATTTCCAATTTTTGGTTATTGCAGATTCTTACAAGGCAATCAATGATGAAGGAATGCCAATGTACCAAAGACCTTTCATGAATTACGTAAACAAACAATAAGAAAATCTTCACAGTTAAGGCTAATTAATATTCATGAATTAGCTAATTAATATGAATATTAATTAGATTAATATTCAACTATCTCACTGTGGAGTTCCCTGAGTCTCTAACTTCATGATCAAGTTAAGGCTTTGGAGACAATTCTGCCAGCAAGGCTTGTATCACAGTTGACAGACATGGAGCTGAATGAGTGTGAGGAGACAACACTTCATGATGTCAACATTGAAGAAGAGACAAGAAGAAGGCAGCAAGCTCAGCAAGAGGCATATGATGAAGATGATGAGATGCCTGGTGGTGCTCAAAGAGTACAGTGTGCTCAGCAGTAATGAGTTTGGAGATGTGCTGTGGTAGAACCTTCATTGATGTGTTTTAGCTTTGTTGGGCTAAACATAGTGGTGTGTCTGATGAAATGATTTTTGAAAAACAGTGTAGCGTTTATTTTCGTATAAAGATATCATATATGGTTAATTTTATAATTTGTTCCCTTGTGTTTGCAAAATTGCAACTACTCTGAGTTTACTCTCCCTCTCTTATTAAGCAATTTTTTCCTTTCCTTCCTTGCGTGTTTCATTTTCCTATGAATTGTAACAAGATGAGCCGATAGAAATTTGTTGTTTGGTCTGTATATGGTATAGTTATATTATGTTATGTTTGTGAATGTTTTGTTTGAAGGCAGTTAGCTGGTTACAATTAAATATACAACTTGATTAAACCACATGAATTATTTTATAGTTATACTATATAAGGCTATGTGTTTGACATTGTAGAATATATGCAAGCTGTTAACGGCTAATCTACAAGATTAATTATAATGCATGAAAGGCTTGCTTTTTGAACCAAGTCCATCAAAGATAATATTTTTTGTTAGATCTTTTGCATCCCATAACTTAATTTCTTGAGTTACAAAAGCTCCTGTTGCAACTTTAGGGGAGGATAACTTCATGATTTCAAAAAATATTCATTCATAAATAGATATAGATCACTTGAGATATTATATTGTATTCTTTAAGCATTGTGAACAATTGGTTTGTGGAACTTGAATTCTTTATATAATAGTAATATCATTGATGAAATCAATGTTTTTACTACTGGAAATTTTCTGGTTGTGCAGAAGCTACGAAATGAATTTTCAGTGATATATATTTATTATCTAGAAGCATGAAATATTCAAAAACTTACAAGGTTATTTTTTTGTCTAATAAAAAAGCACCAAAGGTAAAGAGATTAATTCAAGCAAATAAAACATGTTAAGATGAAGCTGTCAGAAAATATATCAGGGCTACCAAAATAATACGTGATGGACGCCTGTGTTGAAGACACAAATTCAAATAGAATTATACACAAACTCTTCTTGTGGATTAATTTTCGTTGTTCAATATCCGCCATTTTGACGAATCACCTTGACTCTAATCCTAAATTATCTTCACTTGGGGATGTTGTTTCTTTGGTTCATTTTGTAGGATGTGAATATTGGTGTTACCCCTTTTTTGGTAACTTTATGACAGTAGCGCTCGCTTTTATAATTTTAGCTAATATGTAATCGTAATTTGCACATCATTGGTTCCTTTATTGGTTCCAATTAGTTTAATCTTAATTATTATGTTGTTTTTTTTGTTCTCGTGAACAAAATATATGTCTTCTTCATGAATCAAGAGTTGGTATGCCTTGGATAAATATTTTGATAAACATTTATAATGTTTGTGCAATATTCCTTAATTTGCTATTTTTCTTTTGGAACAATTTTTTTTTTACAAGATACGTTATTCAACCCGTGCGAAGCACGGGTTTGGGTGTTTCATTATTGGTTCCAATTAGTAATTTCATCTTAATTATTGCATTGTTTTCCTGGTCTCATGAACAAAATATATGCTCTTTTCATGAATCAAAACTTGGTTAGGCTTTGATAAATATTTCTAATGTTTGTGCAATATTCCTTAGGCGGTCAATGGTTCAACTTTTGCCGAGAACATATGTTAGAGGTAGGTGATAAGCTGATTTTTGATCTAGAGAAGCCACCTAAAAATATGCATGTTCAAGTCGTTCCCAAATAAAGATTTGGTGTTCATGATCCGCACTTTCAACAGATCACCTTAACTCTAATCCTAGACAAGATTATCTTCACTCACCGATGCTACTTCTTTGCTTGATTTCATCTGATGTAAATTTGGGTATCAATCCTTTTTTGGTAACCCTACAACAACAACACTCTTTTTTATAATTTTGGATAATATGTAATCAAAATTCACACATCATTGGTTCCTTTTTGGTTTCAATTGTTTTCATCCTAAATATTATGTCAATTCCTAATCTCATAAACTGATTATATGATCTCTTAATCAGCCCATACATATTTTATGATGAATCACAATGTTCAGTCGTTTTAACATCTTTTCTTTCGAAGATTTTTTTTTATCGAATACGTTATTGAACCCGTGATAATTTATATAAAGTTAGCTTGAAATAAATTAGATTACTGAAAATATTCTATCTTTTTTAGTACAACTTTTAGAATACCAATGTTATAAATTACATTCCTATATGTTTATGACAAATTTTATTTTATTTGTTGTAAGAATCAACCAAATTATTTATAGTTTTTGGTTACAATATAGATGGTTCTCTAAACAAGTTGTACGAGGAGAAATTCTTGAAACTATTGTTTGGCCAAACCAGGTAACATCCACATTGAAGTAATAAAAGTACAGGATTGCATAAATTATTTAAATTATGTTGAACAATGTATTTTTTATGTCAATGTAGGGTAGGGTCCGTATTCGAAACCAGTACTACAACGGACATCGCAGAGAGATCAAGATCAATGCTCCTGTATTGCCTCTTTCTGATGAAGGGATAGACTATGTACTTGCAAAAAAGTACGGTAAGGGATTCTAGGGTTGAGAATCGTATGCTAGGGTTTAGACTGATGATTGGATGCCTTGAGAATGATCTCAAGAGTAGTATCTATAGCCTGCTATGGGCTTGGGTTTCAGTTGCTTGGCTCCCAAGCAACAGGGGTATTTATGTATAGACATGGCAACGGGGCGGGGCGGGGGCGGGTTTTGACACACCCGTCCCCGGCCCAGTTTCACACTACCCAGCCCCGCCCCCGCCCCCAGACCCGACGGGGATAGAATCTTTACCCCCAGACCCGCCCCCACCCCCACCCGTGAAAAGTGTAAATTAAATTGCACATGAGGGTGAGGCCTCCAGGTTCCACAATTTTCTCCCATTCAACCAAAACAATCACCTACACGATTTAAAAACATATATACATTAAAAAAAATGGAAGTAAAGTTATAAACATATTTCAATGAAAGAACAAGAAATTAACAAATGCAATATATATACCTTACGAAAGATTTGGTTTGACTAGCTGCTTGGCACACCATAACTACTTTCCAACCCTTCAAATATAGAACAGCCCAAATGTCCCAAACACAACAAATAGATTCACAAAAATCTCAACACCCCGAAACCAGTTGAAACAGATCTTGAAATGAAAAAGTGTGAAATAATTGGCTTATAATTTCACTGAAAAAGTGTGAAATAGCATGGATCTGTCCAACCTAGTTGCTAGTTGACATGTTTATTTCCATATTTAGAGAATTAAACTATGTTTTGCTGCAAGTGGAAGTGGAAACTGAAGTATGAGAAGGTGCTGAAAGTGGAAAAGTGAAGAGTACAGCGGCGGAAATGGAATGGAAGAGGAAAAGGAAAATAAGGAAAACAAGGTTTCTTTCTTTATTCTCTTTATATACCCCTTCTAATTTAAGGAAAATAAGGGTAATAAAGTAAATTTGCATGTACGGGTACGGGGCAGGGGCGGGGCGGGTGTGACTATCCCCCGTCCCCGCCCCCGCATTTAGCCTACGGGTTTTCCCCGGACCCGGACCCAGACCCAGTTAATACGGCTTTTCCCCCTTAAAAATCGGGTGCGGGGGTGGGGGACCCGACGGGTCCGGGTTGTTTTGCCATGTCTATTTATGTACTTTAGGCGGTTTCTGGAAGCTAAGGAAGGCGGCGTCCTAAGGAGGATGCGCCTGGACCTTAATAGCCCTTCTGGAGGGCGTCTGAGCCCTTCTAGAGGGCGTCCAAGCCCTTCTGGAGGGTTTCTAAGCCTTTAGGAATATTATGACGGTTCAGACTATGTCACACATTTTGGCAGGGATGAGAAGTGGATCTATGTGGGTAGTGGAATCAGAATTGCTAAGGAGTTTGAGTTTTTAGTCCCAACAAAGATTAGGCTCGACTACGAGGGCGTGAAGAATATATATAAGTTGACACAATTAGGAGCAATTCACATTCCAAATGTTTTCCCCATGCAAGTTAAGGAGGAACCTATTGAGATTATCTCGGACGATGAAGCTGAGATTGAACAAATAAACAATGAGGATGAAGTAGGAGTTGGAAATGAAATTCAAGCGAATATAGGTGTTGTCGACAACGTGGAAGAAGCTGGCGGCGTGGATCATCATCACTTTGAGAAGAATGTCACAATAGCTTTGCCTTCCGTTGAAAGGCCCCAAGCTTTGGTATGCAAAAATCTACTTTTTATAAATCTAATATCATCTTCTATTATCAAATAAATATTTCCATCTGTTAAGAGTAACAAATAACACAGATAAATATTTCCCCCAAAAAATTGTGCTGAAGCATTCTATCTAAGTTAACAGTTTGATTTTTGATTTTATGTAGCATTTTCCTAATCAAATATCCAAAAGGGTCTTGAAGAGGAAATATCTAAGGATGACTTTGGAAGATGTGGAGACACATAAGACATATAATTTCAAGGTTAGGACTGCTGACAGGAGGAATGCTGAGAAAAATTTGGGTGGTGAATGGTTTGACTTCGTCATAGACCGCAGCTTATAGGAGAATGACTTATTGATCTTTGATTTGGAGGATCCATTGACCAAAATGTATGTCAAGCATGTTCGCATCCAGTAAACAACATGAGGGAGTGGTTAGTTTTGGAATTGAAGATGATCAGGTAGTTTTGGAAATGTAATTTCGTAATCCGTAATGCATGAGTACTTTAAAATCTGTGTTGTAGAGCTTGTGGTTTGATCACAAAATCTGAATATTTTGGTTTAGTTTCCAACCATATTTTGTACTCTAAATTAACCATCATGGTGTGGACACATCTTAAATTTGGTATGTTATTATAATGCTACTACTATATTAGTAGTATTTTGAAAGTGTATCTCATATTTTTAGTCCATGGAATTGGATAAAAAGTTCTCTTATTCTGGCTAACCTTGACTGCCACAGTATAGAATTTTCAATCTGACCTAGCATCATCTACCATTGTGAAATAAATATTACAATCTCTTCAGAATAACAAATAACACATAGATATATAGCAAAAAAAAAAAGTCTATATTATTCTGATTTATATTAATTGAAAAGAGATAACATACCACATATCCTCTCTTATATTAAATTTAGATGATGTTATAATTGTAATATAGTAGCGTAATATATTAGCGTCTCATAGCATCAGCCTTAAAGAAGTAGTTTCTGCTCAAGCTATCTATGTGCATTTACACTTTCATTTTTGATTTCATACAACATTTTCCTAATCAAATATCCAGAAGAGTCTTGAAGAGGAAGAGTCTAAGGATGACTTTAGAGGATGTGGAGACACACAAGACATATAATTGCAAGGTAACAACTGTTGGTAGGGGAAATGCCTAGAAATATTTGGGTGGTGAATGGTCAGACTTTGTCAGAGACCGCAACTTACAAGAGGATGACAAGTTGATCTTTGATTTAGAAGATCCACCAACCAAAATGTATGTTAGACACATCCGCGACCAGTAAAAAATGAAAGGTAGTGCTTACTTTTGGGATTGAAGATGATGGGGCCGTTTTGGAAATTTAACTTTGTAATCCATCAAACACAACTACTTCAGAATCTATGTTGTATAACTTCTGTTTTGGTTTCTTTTATGGTAGACCTATCTAGGATTTGGTATGTTATGGATCATGGTTTTTTATATTTATATGCATGTATTATCTATGTTCGCAATCAGTTCACTTTTAAGCGTTAACAAATGTGTTTGCCAACAAAATTATCCGAAAAAAAGCAATCCACCCCGTGCGAAGCACGGGCTGATAACTAGTTAATGATAAAATTTTAAAAAAGTAACGATGTTAAATAATCCGACAAATTATCCCCACAGAAACCTAGTCAACAAGGAAGATCATTTATTTGACGACCTAAACAAACTTTGTTTACAAACGGTAAAAAATATAATCAATCAGACAATTGAATATGACATTCATAAACTAAGAAGTAGATATAAACTGGAATTTCTCATATCCGATTTCCGAAGGTATGTCGATCGAACGAACTATCTCCTCAGAAACCTAGTCAACTTAGGAACTACACTTGTCCAACTGTTGAAATGTGGCTAGAATTTGAACGACATCAAGTATAATCAATCAGACCGTTCAAAACGACCTTAGTAATGAGCTACATGGCCATTTGTAATGCATAGTTTCTAACGGATTAATCGGAATTAAGTCGATCTGACAAACTATCACATTAGAAAACCTAGTCAACATGAAAGGACATCCCTCCGACAATCACAACGGACCCAACCGACTGACACTATCAAATATAATCAATCGCACCGTTGAATATAACCTTATCGGAATAAGAACGAAGTAGGAACTGAAACTTCGAAGACTAAAATATAATCAAATTTCAAAGACTGAAATTTCGATATGAAACATAATCAAATTGAGTTTTTTTATTTTTATTTGTTTTATCAAAGACTAAATTGGCATGCAAGAAAATTATAAGGGAATAGATTGAGTTTTCACTTTAAAATAAAAAAATAAAAAAACTCAATTTCACTTTAACTTTTTTTCATAATTATTTCACTCAATTTCACTTTCCTTCAGCAAAAATAAGATTACGTGCATATAAGCATGAAAAGTCTGCAACGGATGCAGCGTAAATATTTAACGGTGTTTTGCATATAAATTAAAAATATATATAATTTAACAAAATATATATAATTTGATTACGTGCATATTATGTTGATATTATATTTAATAATAATGTTTTGAAAGAAAAAAATGTAGATATAACATACTTACATATATAATATATTTCGATTCTAAACATAAAAAGATAGATGACACGATGGTTACAATTTTGATTTTGCACAACCATATACATGGTTTGATTCCTCTTGTCTTCATTTTTTTCAATTTTGGCGCATTAATTATCATTCAATTTCCAAGCTTGTAACAAAGTCTCACTATTTTTACCACTCAATTGGAACCTGTGGAACGGTGAACAAAAACATGCATATTTCCAAACTTACGTAAATTTAATATAAAACCTTTTTTTAAAGAAAAAGACTTCATTTTATGTTGAAAGGATCGCAAGACATAAAGAGCAAAATTATGCATTAATAACTAATAATAACCAATTACTCCCCATGCCTAAAAAAACGAATTACTCTCCTCCCTCATGTGAAAAACGAATTACTCTCCTCCCTCATGTGATACTAATTTACAGGGCTGGACAATCGGACGGTTCGGTCGGATTTCGGTTGGAAAATGCAAATCCGAGTGACCACCGCGGGTGGAAAAATGAAACCCACAGCCGTCCGTCTGCTTCAACGGTTAGTTCGGGTGACGGGTTATTCGGATGCCGGTTTGGTCGGACGGTTTGCACGGTTTCAAGAGACGAAGGAGAGTAGTGCAAGAAGATAAATTTTAGAGATCAAAGAAATTCAAGAAAGTTGTAAACTGTAATCTACTCTCAAAAGAAACCAGAAGCTTGAATATAAGAAAATATTTGTAGCAAACAATTTCAATATTCATTATTCACGAGCTTAAGAAGAGAAAGGTTGTGTATGTGTGTATCATGGTGAACTCATCCAAGTTGTAGTTCATTGTGAATATGGAGTAGTACAAGAGAAAAGAGAGAGAACTGAGGTGGTGTGGTGTTTTTTGTTTCTGAAAAAAGGTGGGGTTGTGTCTTGAAAGTTGAAGAAAGATAAGGTAGCCACTAGGTTGGTGGAATAGACACGTGAAGGGTTAAGATATGTCTAGAAAAATTAAATATTATCTCACTTTGTGGGTCTCAAGGCAAAAAAATCAGTACTAGTACACAGGTATTACAGTATCTTTTTAGAGTATCACTGTAGGCTTTCATGTGAACGGACGGGTTCGGTCACCGTTGGACCTAAATTTGAAAACCGAGCCCGCCCATATGAACTCACTGTTAACCGTTTTTTGTTCCTTTTCAACCCGTCACCCATTCCGACCCGCCCGCGGCGGTTGCGGTTTTCCCGGTTTTTTCGGTTTATGGGCGGATTCGGTTATTTTGTCCAGCCCTACTAATTTACATCTCTTGATGACTAATTAATGCATAGTACTATTTGATTTCCAATGAAGATATCAGTGGAAGATCATTACGTGGAGTAGGAGTGTGGGGAAATGAAGAGGCAATTCAATAAATTTCTATAAATGAATTATTTTCAAGTAAAATTATAGATAATATAAAAACTACGTAGAAGACAAAAGATATGTTCAAAAAAATTTAGTTAAAATTTATTAAATGAAAAAAATTATTAATTTTAAGAAAGGAAAAAAAATATAAATGACGACGTTTGCAATATGTTTAAGAGGTAACAAATATAATCAATCGGATCGTTAAATATGACCTTAATAGAGTAAGAAGGGAGTAGGAACTGAAATTTTTCATATCGGAATTTGTTTGGTAAGTGGATCTGACAAACTATCCCTTCAGAAACTTAGTCAACTAGGAAGTACAATTGTCCGACGACTGAAATTTCAATATAAAATATAATCAAATTGAGTTTTTTTATTTTTATTTGTTTTATCAAATACTAAATTGGCATGCAAGAAAATTATAAGGGAATAGATTGAGTTTTCACTTTAAAAAAAATAAAAAAAAACTCAATTTCACATATATAATAAATTTCGATTCTATACATAAGAAGATAGATGACACAGTAGTTGAGTTTTCAACTCTTTTTCAATTTCCCACAACTTCATTCAATTATTGTCTTCCTGTGTAATTCCCCACAACTTCATTTAAATAAAAACGCAAATTTAATAAAAAACTTTTTTTTCAAGAAAAAGACTTCCTTTTAAAAATTTAAATGTTTTTTATATTGTTATTAATGCAAATTTCGGCGAGCTTATAATCATTTTCGATACTGTTTTTTTAAAAAAAGAGAGGTGTTCTCTCTTTTCAAGAGTGTGACACACAGAGATGAAGAGATTAGGAATTAAAAAAATAAATAATAAAATAATTAAGAAAAAGAATATTTTTTTTCTCTCGCATACATCATTGATGGTTGCTTATTTTTCTTTACTTAATCCTTAAATTAATAAGTCTATTAACAAATGACTTATCAACTTCCTCTAAAAAAAATGACTTATCAACTTAATTAATAAAAATATTACTAATGATCACATTCTTTTTTGACTAAAATTATCACAGTCTTAAAAAAAGAATGATTTTTTGACAAAAAATATTACTAACGATCACTTTAAAAAAAATTATGAGTTTTTAAGATTTTATCATATCGATATATAAAATTTACAACAAGTGCAGCGCAAATATTTAACGGTGTTTTTCATATAAAATAAAAAATATTTAATAAAAAACATTTATTAATGTTGATATTTTGAAATAGACATGAGTTTTCAAAATTTTATCATATCGACTTTCTAATATCGGTACATAAAAATTTTCTTCTTTCAAAAAAATAAATAAATTTCTTTTGGATATATTTTTAAAATAATAACGAACTATTAAAGTTTTATCTTCGGTGTAAGTCGATCTGACAAACTATCACATTTGAAACCTAGTCAACATGGAAGGACATCGATCCAACGATTAAAACATACCAAATCTACTAACGATATCAGATATAATCAACCAGACCGTTGAGTATGACCTTATTAGAATAAGAATGAAGTAGGAACTCGAATTTCGAAAATCGGAATCTTCGGTATAAGTCGATCTGAAAAACTATTACATTTGAAACCTAGTCAACATGGAAGGACATTGCTCCAACGATCAAAACGGATCAAATCGACTTAACGATATCAAATATAATCAATCGGACCGTTGAATATGACCTTATTGAAATAAGAACGAAGCACAAGCTGAAATTTTGGAAATCGGAATCTTCGATGTAAGTCGATCTGACAAACTTTCACATTAGAAACCTAGTCAACATGAAGGGACATTGCTCCAACGATCAAAACGGATCAAATCGACTTAACGATATCAAATATAATCAATCGGGTTGAATATGACCTTATTGAAATAAGAACGAAGCACGAACTGAAATTTTGAAAATCGGAATCTTCGATGTAAGTCGATCTGACAAACTATCACATTAGAAACCTAGTCAACTAAGAAGTGCGCTTGTCCGACAACTGAAAAGAGTCTAGGTCACAAACGGAAACAAATATAATCAATCAGACCGTTGAATATGACCTTAATAGAGTAAGAAGGAAGTAGGAACTGGAATTTTTCAGAGCCGAATCTGATTGTAAAGTCGATCTGACAAATTATCCCTTAAGAAACCTAGTCAACTTGGAAGTACGCTTGTCCGACGACTGAAATGAGTCTAGGTCACAAACGGAAACAAATATAGTCAATCAGACCATTGAATATGGCCTTAATAGAATAAAATTTGCATGCAAGAAAATTATAAGGGAATAGATTGAGTTTTCACTTTAAAAAAAATAAAAAAAAACTCAATTTATCTTTAATATTTTTTTTCGAAATTATTTCACTCAGTTCCACTTTCCTTCTGCAAAAATAAGATTAAGTGCATATAAGCATATAAAGTCTGCAACGGGTGCAGTGTAAATATTTAACGGTGTTTTACATATAAATTAAGAATATATATATATATATATATATATATATATATATATATATATAATTTTAAAATATATATATATAATTTGATTACGTGCACATTATGTGTATACTATATTTAATAATGATGTTTTGATTCTAGAAATAAATAGATAGATGACACAGTGGTTACAATTTCGATTTTGCGCAACCACGTACATGGTTCAATTCCTGTTGTCTTCAATTTTTTTAATTTTGGAATTTATCTACAAAGATCTTAAAGTCAAAGCAGTTGAACAACTAATTGGCTCAGGAATCTTTGGAATTTCTCAAAGCAGTTGAACAACTAATTGGCTCAGGAATCTGCGCATTAATTATCATTTAATTCCCACTCCCAAATCTCCTATTATTACCACATTTTCAATTACCACACCTACTTCCCTCTCAAATTGTTGGAATTTCTCTACAAAGATAGGAATCTACGCATTAATTATCATTTAATTCCCACTCCCAAATCTCCTATTATTACCACATTTTCAATTACCACACCTACTTCCCTCTCAAATTGTTTTAAATTTTGCATAATTTTTTTTAGAATATTATAGGTTACACATAATATTATGGAAACTTATTTATCTTATAAATTTAAGAAAAAATGTTTATAATTAAGAAAAGATATTTAATTATGAGATTGGATCGGTTGACACCAGATGTCAAACTTTACATTGACACCAAATCCTAGCCTTCAAATTCGATTAATCAAAGACTCACAAATTTAGGTAGTTTGTTTCTTTTTGATTCTCATCACATACTATTTTTTCTCTTACTTTCATTGTGTGATGAATACATTAATTTACGATATCATTCATAATCGTATCATTCATACCTTCTCCACGCCATTTCCTAAATTATCCATGTCTCTCTCTCTCTCTCTTCTTTTTTTTTTTTTTGACGTTCATGTCTCTCTTCTTCTTCTTCTTTTTCTTTTTTGAGATTATTCTTGTCAAAAAGACTAAAACGGATGAAATTAAAAAGAAATTGAAATAGATGAAATTTAAAAAAAATAGTTTTATTTTTTTTAACAAAATCTGGAAGCACTATTTTTCCATGTCAATGAATAAAGGGTCGATTACAAGTGTGATTTTATCTAGTTCTACTATAAAATAACTACAATTAATATGAGTTTTGACAAACAATCCATTACAAATCGATGAAAAAAACACCATTCTCATGATATATGGTTTGTTTGTGATTGAAATAAAGAACATTGACCTCTCTTTCCAATTTTCAGCATTGAATATATTAATGAGCAAGATCCGTTTACCATAAAAAATGATACTAGAGCAAGATTAAAGCACAATAAAAGAGTTGGAGATCACCATAGGATTCTTGTGAGCAATTATGAGCCTTTGATTAAAATGAAATGAAAGGGTAAGATTTGGTGTCAATATAAAATTTGACATCTGGTGTCAACAGATCCTGACTCTTTAATTATTATATCTAAAAAACTATATTTAAATAAAACATATGTAAATAAAACATATGATAATAATTATCTTATATTGAAGATATGAATATTAAATATAATATTTATCTTTTTTTCACATGATTCAACCACATACAATTAATGCCTAAAAAAATGTCAATCTCTTACTCTTCAAATTTACTTGTCATTATTTAATATAAAACCTTCTTTTCAAGAAAAAGACTTCCTTTTAAAAATTTAAATGTGTATAAAATATAATTTTTTATATCACTATAAAAACATTTTTTCAAATTGAAGTAAAATCTAAAAAACTTATGCATTAAAGTAAATTTCTGTGTGATGTTTTTGATATTTTTTTTCTTTTTCTGAAACGTAAGATGTTTTCGATATCGTTATTAACGCAAATTTCCGCGAGCTAATTAGCCATTTTCGATACTGTTTTTAAATCAAATTTTCGATACCTATATTTCTTCTTTAAAAAAATATAAATTTATTCTGCAATCACACTTAATATGTTTTTAATGTTTTTTTTAATCATACTTAATACGTTTTTAATGCTTTTAATGATAGCTGTGTAAATTGAATCACACTTAATACGTTTTTAATGTTTTTTTTTTAAGAAGAAACGGAAATGCTAGTTTTTTTAAGGGCGTTTTAATGGTAGTTATTACTTATTAGTAAGTTTTTTTTTTGAGAGAACTTATTAGTAAGTTTTTAATGTTCACCATTTTTCCATTAAGCCAAAAAAAATAAGTTAGAGTACCTAAGGTTCAATTAAGCCAAAAAAATATTAATTCAACTTGATTTATTTATATAGTTCAAATGTAAGAAGTACTTAACAAAAACTTGATCAGTAGTTCAATGGCAATAATGCTGTGGTTTAACCTTGAGGACTCTAGTTCGATCCCCATGCTTGACGTTCAATGGCAATATTGTGGTTTAACCTTGAGGACTCTAGTTCGATCCCCATGCTTGACCTGTTTGTGGTTTAACCTTGAGGACTCTAGTTCGATCCCCATGCTTGACCTGTTTAATTAAAAAAATTTATCAGAATTTTTTCCTTAAAGCATGTTGTGGTTTAACCTTGAGGACTCTAGTTCGATCCCCATGCTTGACCTGTTTAATTAAATTTTTTTATCAGAATTTTTTCCTTAAAGCAAAACAAAAATGAAGACAACAGGGATCAAACCCGCGACTATTATAAACCAAATTAAAGTTATCTAAACCACTGCTCTGTTGTGGTTTAACCTTGAGGACTCTAGTTCGATCCCCATGCTTGACCTATTTAATTAAATTTTTTTATCAGAATTTTTTCCTTAAAGCATGTTGTGGTTTAACCTTGAGGACTCTAGTTCGATCCCCATGCTTGACCTGTTTAATTAAATTTTTTTATCAGAATTTTTTCCTTAAAGCAAAACAAAAATGAAGACAACAGGGATCAAACCCGCGACTATTATAAACCAAATTAAAGTTATCTAAACCACTGCGACGCCTGCAATTAATTGATAATTTTTTCGCTCTTTCATAATTATAATAACAAATACGATTAAAAAAATAATGAGGTCGTCTTCAACCTCCAGCTGGGTCATTTTAACCCGTTTCAGACCATCAAAACCCGAAATTAGACTGGGCGATTTATACATATTTTGAACGAAAATGATGATTATATAAATCATTTTAAATTAAAATTGAAAAAATGGATTGGGTTAAACAAACGAGTTGCTCTCACTACTAGAAGTATAGCTGCTCCTGATTCAATCTGTACAATTTTGCAACTAATCCACCGAGAGTATATATTGTCGCATAGCAGCAGCAATTCACACTCTGCTTGTGTTCATCAAGAGTTGGATTTAAATTAGGGTAATTGACTTTTGTGATGAGAAGAAAATGGAGATGAAGATAATATTGAGATTCATGTTATTTGGAGGTGTATTTGAGTAGCTATTTTGTTTTTTTGTTCAATAAAGAAGATGATGAAGGTATGAAGATGGTGATGATGTTCATAATCTTCTTGGGTTTATTTATTTTTAATAATGAGAAATTTTTTATAAAAAGGATTATCATAAAAAGGTTTATTTAAATATTTTTTGAAATAGAAGGAAGAAAAATTAAAAAAAGAAGAAAGGAAATAAATATAGTGTGAAAGGCAACACAATAACAATAGTGAGGTGCTTAATCTGATGGTTCAAAAAATCTAAGGGTTAAAATTTGACTGAAGGTACACGGTACATATCGTGCATCCGCCAGTATGACATGGCATAACTAACACACGTGGCGCGTTCTTATTAGCTGTAGGGTTGACTGCACCGAAGAAGTCATTTGCCTGACTTCTTCATAGAATTTTCCTTCTTGAAAACCCTAACAAATTAAACCTTAGTATACTGATTTTTCTCAAGGTTCCAATTCTACAATTTATGGGGAAAGAAACAGAATCAGTCAAAAAATCTAAAAAACATGTGATATATACACCTAAAACTGAACAATTATAAACCGATTTTCACAAGGTTCCAATCCTTCAATTAACAAAACCCCCCTTTTCTTAGAAATCTTAAAAATTAAATCTTTATAAACTAATGTTCTTCAATTTCCTCATAAAATAAACAGAATCATGATAATTCTAAAATATCATCACATCCTCCTCCATACTGCTTTTCGCCTTCAACACATAGGGTTCTCATTTGTGCACAAAGATTGAAATTCCCCTTAATATTTTGTACAAGGACTGATTTGTAATAAAGTAAAGTTTAGTCTTAGAGTGATCCACCAGCCGGACACTAGTTGACATGACATCAACAATTATACTATTGGCTAAACAAAATAACTTTTCTAAAAAAGTCAGTTTCCTGACTACACCGTAGAAGCCCCTATCAATATATTCTACTTTACATAGGGCTATGAACGGCATTTGAAGAAATATATACCACATCTTCTTTCATTCAATTTTCACCTATACCAAACTAACTAAAATATCCTCCTACTTTCCACTTACTTTCAATTCACTATTACTCCTTTAACTTTGGTTTAAAACAAACATAAAATATCTGTTTCCAGATCTATTCTCATTTAGTCATAGTAGTTCATTGAACCCTACCAAGCTTTGAATCTCATTCTCATCTGAAAAAAATGTCTTCCCGGCGTTCGATTCCAACCGTTGACAGAATCAGCGCTTTACCGGACACCATTATCTGCCACACACTCTCATTTCTCCCTACCAAACAATCTGTCGCCACAAGCATCCTCTCCAAAAGATGGTACCCATTGTGGCATTCAGTCCTCACTCTCAACTTCGACGACCAAAACTTTACAGATTTCGCCACTTTTAGTCGTTTCGTCTACTCCGTCATGCTCTCTAGAAACATCACGCTGCCCCTTCGAGCTTTTCGTCTCAAATGTAGCAGCTCAACTGGCTTCAACCCACATGATATCAATATATTTATTGAGGCTGCTGTGCAACGTGGAGTTGAGAATCTCAACATTGACATGTCCCATAGGGGTTATAGCTTTAATTGTGTTTTCAGTTGCAGTAACTTAACTGTTCTTAAGTTGAAGGGGATAAAAATGCATGAACTTTTTCATGTCAATTTTCCCTTGCTCAAAACTCTTCATTTGGAGGCAATTGATTTCAATGGTCGCAGTCTTCACATTCTCCTCAATGGCTGTCCCATTTTAGAGGAATTGCAAACAAATGGTATATTCTTGCTGCGTAAGTTGGAGGCCGGTAGAGAGTTTAATGGCTTACACAAATTGGTTAGAGCAAATATTATGAACTTGGGTTGGAAGGTTCCGTTTGATTTGGTTCATAACGCCAAGTTTATACACGCAAAGCTGGTATGAACGATGAACACCAGGGCTCCTTCCTAATAACATAATGTTAATACAAATTTGGCCTATTTCTAATGTTTGTTTTTGCAATTCATGCAGAAGCGCCCATATGACTACCAAGTTCCGACGTTTCCTAATTTGACTCGCATGGAGATTGTATTTGATACAAATGATTGGTTTGGGAAGTGGAAGTTGTTGACTGAAGTGCTACAAAATTGTGCTAAGCTTCAGAGTCTTACTATTCGTGAGGTCTTGTTTGTGAATGTTAAGTGTTGATAATCTATTTAATTTTAATTCCATTTGATTACCTTTTTCTAAGAAAATTGTTTGTTGCTGACAGGATTATAGGCATAGATGTGAAATTGGCGATAACAATTGGGTGGACCCACCAATTGTTTCGGAATGTCTTTCATCTCAGCTTAGAACATGCTCGCTTATAGGTTATAAAGCCATGAAGTGTGAGTTTCAGTTCGCAGAGTATATTTTGAAGAATGCAAAAGTATTGCACACCATGACAATTAATGCCTCTCTCATGGTGGATATAAATATGAAGTACCAAATGCTAATGAAATTATCATTGTGTCCAAGGGGCTCTGCTACATGTGTACTTTCATTTGATTGAGCAAGGTTAGGGCATGTCTTCTTTAGTTACATTGTATTCTAGAATCTAGATATGCATTAGTAGCTTTGAATGGTTTGAAATACCTGAATGTTTTATTCGGTCCTCGATGTCATATCTCTACTAATATATAATTTTTATTCTAGCTCCTCCAAACCTTGGTGAACTTTCGCTCCTTACTGATAACTGTTTCTATTACTAGCTATAATGAAACTTATCATTCTCCGGTAGTTGTTCACTAGATACTGATATGACGCATAACCACGGTAGTTGGAGTTAAGCACACAAATTGTGTGTGCTTGTGTGTGTGTAAGATTTGGGGTCCTTTGGGCAGGGGAGGTTGGCAAACCTCAGTGATCTTCAAAAGTTAAGTACTGGTTCCGCATTTTTATGCATTTTGATGTTGGCATTGTTATTACTTATCGAATAATGAATGACATTGAATCCTTTCTGCTCACCTTGGTTGCTAGCTATCTTACATTCTTTTGATTGATACCTTGTTTGCCTTATATATAGTATAATATTTAGAATTCCAAACTTTGATTTAATAGCTAAGTGGTGCCTGGACATTCAATGGTATGTACTGGTAAGGAATCAAATGAAGGTGATCATTAGGCTTATCTATGGATTTCGGGTACCTCTTGACTTTCTGCATAATTATGCAGAAAAATGTGTGATCAAGTTTGTTATTAGCTTCGTCACATGGAGAGTTTATAGAAATGGGAAGGAAGCAAAAGTATTGAGAAAGAGTCTTAATAGCTAAGGTTAAAACTAATTAAAAGTTGAAACATGGCATTGTGGCTATTCAATAGATACCTTCCCAATTCAAATTGGAAATGGTTATTTAGGTTCCCTACGACCTCAAGATACTGATTTAAAGTGGTCTACTGAGTTTTAGCAGCACCCTTTGAGCATAACTCAAAGTGACACTGCATAGGGCTCATGTACCAAAACACTATAAAAAGAACTTTGGAGTCGGAACATTTCCATTGCGGTTTTCATTTGAGAAACCATAGCTGAGATTGGACCCTCTTAGAACACCAAATTCATGATGTTAAGGCTTAAACGAGGGGCTTAGAGGGTCAAAACTCAAATCTGATATTAAAATGCCTCAAATCCTTTCTCCATGATCCATGTAGGAGAAAACAAACGTGGATGCAATGGAATGAAACAATTAGAGTTCCAAGTCCATAACTTTAAAGCCCTTATATTGTTTTTTCCCTCCAACTATGTTAATTTAGCATTCATCATCAAACTTATTTGCTACTTGGTATGAATGATATCAGATGTGACAAGGCACGTAAAGTGTTTCTCGCTTTCTAATTGCTTCAGTCAAATGTTACCAAATACGAGAAACATTTACAAAGTGATCTTCAAAAGGTGTTTTTCTGTTGCTGGTGGTCTACTCTGATTTTCTGTTGCTGATGTCTGTGATGGGTGTAATTTAGTAGCAGCATGTGGTGCTTTCAGTTTTTTCTTTGGCATGAGTTTGAATTGGTGCGAAGTTGTAACATTTTTCTTGACTTTGAGACTTTGTAGTCTCTTATCTGCTATCGGGTACTACTTGTGCTCTTTGAGAGTGATCGTAGTAAAATTTTGTCATTTAAAACAAAATTCCATCAATGTCAGAATCATAAGCTGATCCACTTCAGTTATTAATGTTGTATTGAACTTTGAAATAACTATTTGAAATTATGCAAAAATTTTTTTTTTGTTGAAATAGCAAAAGTTAGTAATTTTTTTTTTTTTTTTACGAAAATAAGCTTAATGCATTTCATTTATAATTAAAGTTACATGATGGAATATTGATAAAGATGTGGAAACTAGCTAGAGATGGAGCCACCCGAGCTAATCTGTAAGCGACTTCATTGGCTTGTCTCCTAATGAACCTAATTCGCCCACCAAAATTAACACCGGGGAGAATCAAATTTGAGACTTTAAGAGAGTAATTTCCGTCTTTCATGTTTCCATACAGCTCTGTCATGCTGAACCAAGGCGAACAGAAGCGTCATAAAAATGTGCTGCACCGAGGTAGAGTCAAATAGCAGACTGATTGTCTCCGTATTCCACCTTTTTGTATTTGGTATCATCAAACTTGACACCATCAAATTGGCGAAAATTGGACTCATGTTTTCCGGTTTCTCAGTGTGATGCCCAGACTGAATCCAGTTGGAATCCCAAATAGATACGTTACTCCCATTACCGGTCCTCCACTTGAAAAGCCGTTTTGGATAACTGACATTAAAAGTTAGTACTTAGTTGTTAGATTAGTTTTTCTCCTATGTCCGAGTTTTAACTCATAACCTTCAAATAACGCACTTGGGTTGACGTGTTGGCTCAAGACTTTGGAGTGTACTCCTCTTAAAGTCTCAAATTTGATTCTCCCCGGTGTTAATTTTGGTGGGCGAATTTGGCTTCTTAAAAAAAACTCATATCCTTCAAATCCATTGACTTAGACCAGCTGAGCTACTCAAACTCCCTTAGTCATGCGATATAATAGATGTTTACTACTAAAGAACCTAAATAAGAGTTAATTGAGGTATTAAATTGAATAGGATTAGAATTTATTTACTTATTTTGTCTACAAAAGTTCTAAACCCTTTGATGTGCATTTGTAGGATGGTGAATTTGGCTCGAAGGCAGTACATGATGTGGGGGTTTCGTGGTGGCAGAACCAAACAGTGTCCAAATTGCTATTACTTGGGTGTTGTTGCACTTAGTTTAAGCCTTTTTATTGAAGTTGAACCGCATCATCAACTTATGTACTTTACAATTGAAGCACTCTATGCCATTACATGGCTATGACACTTGAAGCACTACTTCCAATTGAAGATAACTAAAACCTTTATGATTTTCTTTTGTGTCTAAATTTCAACTACTATTTTAATTTATGATTTTTCATTATGTCTGAATTATATGACGTAGCCAATTATTATATGAGATTGATTTCCTTGATTCATCCTAGACTTAAAGAAAGTCGATTGATATTTTATTCTCTTTTTCACATGAAATATTTAGTGAAACAACGTAAGTTTCTTTTAATAGTAAGTGACACTTAAAATAATTTTTAATGTACAACTACTCAA
The DNA here is from genome assembly GCF_051527215.1 of Medicago sativa. Classification (NCBI taxonomy): domain Eukaryota; kingdom Viridiplantae; phylum Streptophyta; class Magnoliopsida; order Fabales; family Fabaceae; genus Medicago; species Medicago sativa. The sequence continues at coordinate 27,652,514 of NC_140749.1, read as the reverse complement.
CAAAAAGAAGGTACTTTAGTTGCACAGAGACTGGATCCACCACAACTGCACGACCCTTTGCAGACCTAAGGGACGTCGCCGATCAAAGACCGACGACGAGGGGGAGGTTGGGAAAGCGCACAGAAGCTTGGACGACCAAAAAGAAGGTACAGAAACCAAAACCAGCACGGAAAAAGAACAAGCCCCTCTCCCCGAAAACGAACCCCGAAACGAAAACACAAGACCCAAACAACCGAACACCCCACAAACACCACCAGCGACCCTACCACAACAAACACAACAGAAGTCCTGTAGGTACAATGAGCAACTACTACCGTCAACACGGAGCATCTATGCACCTAACCCTTTCAAGCAACATCAGGCACAAGTCTTATTGAATCCATATCTGGCATCTAACAAGAACACACACAGATGGACAGGACGAGAGAACACCACCACCCAACCAAAAAACCAACAGCAAAAAGGAACTAGAAAGAAAACAAACACAAAACACAAACAACAACACAACTAACACAAAATGTCGGGGAAAACAAACGAACCCTCGTGACAGCAGATCTAGAATCCATGGTGGCGAAACAACAGCAACCACGAAAACAGATCAGCAACACCAGAATCAGCCAAAGACCCAACAACTAGAAACCACCAACCACCACCAGAAAGCGAACCAACTAGCCCAACCCATCACCGCCAAAAGCACCGACGACGCGCCGAAAAGGACACAACAGCAGTGACAACCTCGAAGAGGGAGGATTCCGGTTGAAAGGAGAGCAGAACCACACCGAAGGGAGGAGTTGGCGTGGAGGAGGACCGACAACCCCGCCCTCCGGACATGAATCCTTCGAAGAACAGCTCTCAACGCCGACGACACTTCGAACCGGCACCCTACGAACAAGACCGAAAATCACCCATCGAAACTACGACGGCGACGGCGACGACAGAGCAAGACCAGGAGAACGCCAATGGGTGAAGGGTGCGACGGTGGTGCGGAGAACAACTCTCAACGCACCACCACCACAGATCTACATCACGGTGGGGTCGGATTTGGATTTTGGGAGGAGCAACGGTGGAAGGAAAGCTGTGTTGTTGGAGGTTAAGAGATAAAAGGCGCTGCTGCTAGAGGGAGAGAAGATGGGAAGGGCGGAGGTACTGTGAGAAAACGAGCAAGCAAAAGTTGTGGTTGAAATCTAGAGAGAGGCGGGACCTTCTCTCTCTAGAGTTTTGATTTTCACTTTGTTGTACTATGTTTGATTGTAAAATTGTTGTAGGAACAACACAAACGGGAGGACAAAAGACATGACAAAAACTGAAATTTTTGTCTTTCACTAAAGCACAACTTTTTGTGTAAGTTGTCTAAAATACCAAAATAGTATTTTATCCATCAAAGTTGTATAAGACAAAAAAATTATTCATTACCATAAAAACTTTTCATGTGTTATTCTGCCTTATGTTGTGTTGTTCTATTTCGTTATAATAGGATTGAAATCTTCTAATAGTTTACAAGTTTATCACACTTTGAATTAGGTATGAACCATGATTTACTCCAATGTCTTGGTGGTATTTGGATAAGCTACTTGAAAGTATCTTCATTAACTTCTTTGATTTCCTTTTATCTCCCTTTTCCATGCATTTGGATATGGCCTTACCATGTCTCTTCATTAATTCCTTCAACTTTTTACCAAGAAATCTTTTTTCTAAAACTATTGTAAAGGTGTCTCACACAAAATCTTTAATCCACCCTAATTAGCAATTCTTCAATCGAAGGAAATAGACTCTACATCACATTTAAGATTATCAACATCTTGTATATACAAAAGAATAGAAAAACATAATGAAAATAAATTGAACATACAACATTATTGATCACTTATAAAAATGCATGTCTTGTATAGTGTAACCTAAATCATTTATTAACTCCAAGAGTCCTTGGTTTTCCCCTTCCACTATAGCAAATGGTCTTGGAAGCATTTGATCATTGGGGTCTCTTCCAACAGCAGCTAAGATCTACCCACCGAGGTAGCGTTTGCGGAATCACCCAGCCATCCAGTTCAATAATGGGTCTGCACTTGAATGAACAATTTTATAAGTTATGAAGGAAACACACAAATTAACTAAGAGACCAAATGTCTAATTTAACTTTAAATTATGTTTTAGAATTCTCATAATTTGAACCAGTACCATCCTTAGGTTGTTTGCCTTTCAAGTTTGTCCAATCCAAAAAGTTTAAAAAGTAAAGTAAAAATAGGAATAAATAGGAATACTAGTAATAATAAGACTGAAAGAAGACATGGCAAGATGTGTAAGTGTGACCAATGAAAGCTTTGTGTGTCATAGACAGTATTTCGAAAAGATTCTTTTATGCTGCATCAAATTCCATGAACTTTAGATGGAGGCATGCAGCTTGATTGCTATTATTCTTTTAATGTTAAATAGGATGCAACTGTTCCTTTGATAATTTTTTCTTGTTCTTTTCTCTTTAACCTTAAACTCTAGAAAGTTTTCTTGTTCTTTTCTCTTTAACCTTAAACTCTAGAAAGAATATAAACACAAAAATAGGAAGGAAAAAAAAAACTGATCACATAATTAGGATAATGAAGATATCAATTAACTAAGAAGAAAATAGATCTCATTATTGAGAGATTTAAAACTTTATCTATACCCTCAACATAATATTAACAATACTTACACTTGTTGTAAAATAATAGGGTTACACTACTCTCATCAAATCCATTTGATCACATTACACAATACTTGAATTTAATTGGACGTGTAATATGTTTGTTTTCTGCACATCCAACAAAAAGTTATTCATTCATGATAAAAGACGGGTTTGGATTCTCTCCTACCATTTCTCTCAGGCTGTTGGTGCTGCATTAGTCTCAACTATTCATCTATCTCATTTTTCTCTCTCCTTTATTTTGTTTTTTCCTTTGTGAGACAATCAACTATTAGATTAGAAAAAAGTGAGATGACGGAAAAAAAAAGCAGGAGAGGATCCAATTCCATAACTAGACAGTAGCACACAGATGTGTGACAAAGAGAAAGTAAGTGTAATAATAAAATGAAGGCAGTTACTTTTCCTATCCTATGAGTTTCTCATGTTCCCAATTGATTTTAAAATCCAAAATATTTTAACTGTGATTTGGAGAATTTTATAAAATGTTTATGCCGCGTTTGAATTTTATAATCCAAACTGCATAATGCACGCGAGAAACAAATAGGACGGAAAAAGAAAGGGTTTAAAATGAAACCAAATAGTAAAGTGGCTCTCAACTTACTACCACACGTTGGCTCAAACCATCAATGTCCAATTCCATAATGTAATGGACCCACTACATAGTAAGTAGTAACTGCTACCCTGACCATTATTGTTGTGGTTCACGCAGTCAGGTCCCCGTGGTCTAACGTTATTATGCAGTACTTGTTAGCCTCTATTTGATTATACGATGAGATTTCTGCACTTACATAAAACCATTGCAAAATTTTCGATGAGGCCTACGTTACCCTTTGTTGAATTAGGAGTAATTTACCTTTAATAATAAATATGATTTGATTTTGAAACAAAAAAGATGGAGATTGTATATTGAATGAAGGAGATGAAAAAGTTGATTTTCTTGAGATAAAAATGATAACTAATTGTTAAAAAAATAAAACCTATCAATGAGGACTACATCATTCAATGATGAATTGGAGGTAATTTACACACAATGTCAACTATGATTTGATTCTGAAACGAAAAAGATGAAGATCGCATGTTGAATGAAGGATATGAAGAAGTTTAAAGTTCTTGAGATGAAAATGACAACTCGTTGTGATAATTAAGATGAAGAAAATGAGTTTTTTCTTTGATAGGGGTAAATTAACTTGTGTATGTTGCGATTTATCTCACTTGTGAAGTTGCGTACAACATTTTAAAAAAAAAAGAAGCTAAATTACCTAAAACCTCGGGAAGAATACACTCTTAGTTCTAAGTCAATACTATCAGACCAACTTAAATGAGTTTTACAACAAATATTAACCTTACTTTCTTACACAAAATTAGGATAATATGGTTTTACACGAAAAATTTGGCGTTAATTTCAATAGAATAATTTATTTTTTTTGTGGTGGGCGGGGTTCGAAATTTGAAACTTACATATATTATGCATTGTCTATACCAACTAAGCTAACTTCAGAAAGATTTCAATAGAGTAATTTAAAAAGTATCTTTGATTTTGAACGAATTATATTCATTGGTCCAAATAATAAGTTATAACTTGTGGACGTTGTGCTCAATTCATGGCACAAATTCAACCAGAAACACTGTTAATTTCCTTCCCTACAATTTATCTCTTTTCCGAGAAAGACTTGTGTGGACCAGGACCACACAATTGGGTTTGGTCACACACATAAACACATAGTTTTTTCTTTCTTTTTTTACTTTTTCTATTTTCTCTCTCTTCTCTCTTCTCTCTCTTCTCTTCCATTTCTTTGATTGTGACCAAAAAATTGGGTTTGATCCCTGGTCCACACAAGTATTTTCCCTCTTTTCCTCTCTTTAACATTTGTATAGTTTATTTTGTGATAGAACTTTTTGCCGTTGTAAAAAATGACATCACCTTAATGGCCCCATTTTAATAAACCCATTAGGTGGCCCACAGATCAATCATCACCATGATTCTTTCAACACCGTGTGGATGACAACAGTAAACTATGCCATGACTTTGTGAGCACAAAACCTCAAAAATCAAATCAAATAAAGGCAGCAACTTTAACATGAACCCTTGTTTAAGGCTTTTGGCATAGAGAAAAAGAAGAAGAAAACCATTATACCAAAAATGGTCTCGGTGACGACAAGGAATGATGGCATGTTATGTATGGTCTTAATTTACACATCATGTCTTCATTATTTCTCATTTTATGTTATACTTACTTTGAACGGTAACTGAGTTAAAGTAGTCAATAAATTCTCTCTAGGACAAATCGTTTAGGAGAACTTGAGTTTGATTCTTGATGGAAACAATTCTTACTTAGACTTTACTTAATTATTTTTCGGACAAACTCCGAATTACTAAGGACCTCTTTCTTTAAAAAAAAAGGCTAAAGTGCAACTTTGGCCCCTTATCTTTCAAAAAGTTGCGATTTTGGCCCCCTAACTTTGAAAACTACAATTTTGGCCCCCTAACTTTGAAAACTGCTGAGAAGGCGACGCGTGTCCAAAAAAAGGGGTCATTTTGAAAAGATAAGGGGCCATAATCGCAACATTTTGAAAAGATAAGGGGTCAATAGACATATTTCCCTTAAGTTAGGGGGTTAAAAGAGCATATTTCCCTAAACATGGGGGACCAAAATTGTAGTTTTCATACTTAGGGGGCCAAAATCGCAACTTTTTGAAAGATAGGGGGCCAAAGTTGCACTTTAGCCAAAAAAAAAAATAGAGGGTTAACACAGAAAAACAAAAAAGTATTTATATTAATGATATAAAAAAAAAATTAAACTATTTTTATTTAATAATAATATTAATAAAGTATTTCTCAATTAATATGTGTTATTTTTAACGAATTATTATTTTTGTGAAATAAGTTTCCAATGAATTATACGATCAGGAAAATAATAAGTATTAGTAAGATTAAAAAATTAATCATTTCTAAGTAATTTTTAATAAATGTAAAATGAATAAGTCAATAATTTAGTCCATCCCGCTCTATAATTTGGTCTCTAAACTATATAAATAAGATAAATACTTGTCAATTCGTCTTTTACATATATCACTTGAAATAAGGTGGTGCCTCTCAAAGTTTCTCTCTTTGCGTGGGGTTTGTTGAATAAAAGGATTCCGACAAAAGACAACTTGATTCGACGCGGAGTTTTTATTTCAAGGTCTCTCGTTTGCCCTGGTGGTTGTGGAAAGTAGGAAACGCTTAATCATTTGATTTTGAAGTGTGATCTTTTTGTGAGCACTTGCTCATCCATTTTGCAATGGTTGGGGATCAATAGTATGCCTCTCTCAGACATTGGCATGCATGCTATTTAGTTTGGTGGTGCTTACGTCAGTTTTAATCAAGTTATTTGGTTGGCTAGTATTTGGATCGTGTAGAAGGAGCGTAACGTCGAATTTTTTAAAACAAAGAGTCACCTTTCAAATAATTGATAGGGTGAAAATATATTCTATGTGGTGGTTGAAGGCTCATAAGCTTAATATCCTTTTTAATTTTCATGCTTGGTAAACTAATTCTCCTGCATGTTTAAGATTCTCCACCTTGTGATGCCGTTTTTTGGCTATCTGTTTTGTTATTTGTTTCATGAGATTTAGTTTTGATCCCCTTTTAAACACATCTTATGCTTAATTTGGTATCCACTCTTCTTGTTATTAATGTATATCTTTTAGCCTCATAATTATCTTAATTTCATCAAATTTATTTTTGAATTATCATTCTCTCTCATTTTTAAAACAACTGAAAGGCTACGTTAATGCACAAATAATAGTTTTGAGATTACATATTATATTTTTATAGTTAAAAAACCGAATTGAAACCCCAATAATAGTTTAGGACCAAATTCCTTCCAAAAAAAAAAGTTTAGGAACAAATATAAAAAAAAATTAATAAAAATTTCAGTATGTTTACTTTAAATTGAGACTATCAAACTAGTCACCAATTTTTGTTGCAATTGATACAGACAAATATGAACATTTATAAAACAATTAAAAAAAAAATCACCAATAATGAAGCAACCATTCAACATGGATCATGAATGAGGTGTACAATCATTTTCTCATTCATTTAAAAATAAATAAATTAAGATTATATTCGGTAAAGTAACCAACCCATAAAATTGATTGGGCCAACGGCGTGTAAATATGAAGAAAAGCAAAACAATATATATATATACACACACACATATATTTCTTACACTCTCTTTAACACCAATATTTTTTTATTAGGTGAAATTCATGTATTCTCACGTTTTAGAAGTAGATACTATATAAATGACAGGATGCACATGAGTTTCACTTAGGCTCTGTTTGGTAAAATTAGCTGATAGCTGATAAGCTAGCTGATAGCTTTTAGCTGATAAGCAAGCTGATAGCTTTTAGCTGATAAGCTACCTGATAGCTTTTAACTGATAAGCTAGTTGAAGTGTTTGGTAAAATTAGCTGATAGCTTTTGCTTTGAATAATAAGGGTAAATATAGAAGAAAAAATGAGAAGCTAAAAGCTATAAGCTCAAAAGCTACTTGAAGTAGCTTCTGAAAAATAGCTTATAAGCTCCTGAAATAAGCTATAAGCTCGTTGTACCAAACAGAGCTTTTGTTTTACCAAACAGAGCTTTTTTTGTCAAATGAGCTTATAAGCTAAAAGCTAAGAGCTAAAAGCTCTTTTTTTGGGTTTACCAAACAGAGCCTTAATAAAAGAGTGGAAATAAAATAAAGCAATAAAACGTATTCTCTTTATCGCTTTATTTGATAAAGAGTTTCACCATGTATTCTTAATTAATGTTTCTAATATTTTTTGTGATAGGCAAAGCAAGGTATTTATACACTCCTTGTTCTTTATAGTTTATAGTTTATATTTGCAAGGCACCATATTAAAATACTGTGTTGATAAGAACGGGTACATAATTAAACTATAATTTTCTTGTTCTCCTAAGTAATGGAATTGACAAGGTCAAGCAAAATATTTTGTTTTGTATATGTCTTAGGTAAACCAGCCATTTGTCAATCTATTTAATTAAGTGGGACCATTTCCATTTGGCATATGGTGTCATTTAACTTGGCTTATTTCTTTTGCACATGCTATACACTATATAATTAGAGAAATGATATTTAAACAATAATTTTTAAACAACTTTTATGATAATTTTTATAAATTTGTTGTGACAATTTTCTTTCTCATATTATTATTGTACTCTTATTCTCTCTTTCGTTTTTTTACTCTCTATTGTTTTTGTATATAAATTTGTTTTCGCATATATAAGCAAATAAAATCCATAACTGGTGTGACTCAACTATCTAACAAATTTTTGTATATATAAAAGAAAAATATTTAATAGAAACATTACATTAATACTCATAATTTTTATTTAATATCTATAAACATTCTACAATATTAACAATTTAATTATTTTTATATAATTATCGCAATGTTATGTGACTCGTGCGAAAGCACGGATCTTTTACTAGTTGTCCAGTAAAAAGAGAAAAAAAGGTTGTTACAAAAATTATTTAAAACTAGTTATACAAATATCATTCCTCTTATAATTTTTTGACTTTGTTTCCCGAGTCCAACATTTGAGCTTATAATGATAACTTATAAGTTTTTGTCAAAAAAAAAAAAAATGATAACTTATAAGTTCATAGAGCAATGCTATATCTCTAGAAAAATAACATCAAGAATTCTTCAAGAATAAAGAGTAGCCAATCACAATGCACTATTTGCCACAATTCAAGGAGGTGTGGCTGAAAAATAGGAAGTGGACAAATAAATCATCCAATTAAAATTTGCCAACTGTGTCTTGAAAAATTCTTGAAGCTATTTTTCTTGAGAAGTAGCATTTTCCAAGTTCATAAGAGTAAAATAGATCTGTTTAACTAGTTTTCACGGATTTATAGTTTTTTTTAACTAGTTTAACACTTTTTTTTTATAAACTATTTCAAATAGATATATATTTGCTCATTTTTATTTCAATTTTAACTTGTAATCTTAACTAAAAAGATTAAATATTAATTTTTTATAAACTATTTCAAATTTTTTATTTCAATTTTAACTTGTAATCTTAACTAAAAAGATTAAATATTAATTATATTAATTATATAATATTTTATCATTTTATATTTATCAACTTTTTTTTTTTTGGTAGTTGCCGGGGTTTGAACCCCGGACCTTGCATATTTTATGCATTGTCCCAACCAACTGAGCTAAGCTGACGATGACTTTTATATTTATCAACTAGTTCAACAACTAATTTTATCGAATACTACAAAATAAATTTGTTAGTTTTTCACCTATAACTGCATCCGTTACTTTACTAGGCTTATAGCTAACAGAACATATACATCTACATCTACATACAAATGAATGTAGTGAGCACTTCCAAATCAAGGATAACTAGCAAATGAGTCTAATATCACGAGAGTAAGAATGTGCAAAAGAGAAAAGGCCAAACAAAATATTCCATAAACTCAGCTTAAAAGGGGGCACAATCCACGTTGATTGGTGCTAAGAATTTGGTAAAATTATTCCTCTTGTCAATTACAGTCATTCTCAAGGAATTATGATCTACTAAGTTATGTACTTATCTTTCGATGTGAGCTTTCTCATACATGAGTTTAAAAGAGTTTTAATTTCAGTCTCCAAAAATAGCTGAAAGCATGAGCGTTCAAACACATGAATATTCAAAAGTCTAAAAACATGGACAATTTAAGACTCCGGGAAGTTATTAGCTCATAAGTTGAGGGTTTCCAATCCAACAACGGAAGAATCTCCCCAATACTATTTTAATACGTCTAGTGCGGGTCATGAGTCTAATTCTCACATTATTGTCATTAATCCAACATTTATACCATCTTAAATGAACTTGAATCTCACTTAAAAAAGCTACTAATTATCGTAGGATAAATGTGTTCAAGTTTGTACAAACAATGTACAATCAAAGACTTGACAATGTAGGACTTAAATATATACAACTTGAGTAAATTGGAATTGATGTGCGAATCGGATAATTCTTACGAAAAGATATAAATAGATAATGCTAAAAAAATAAAGTAAATTAATAAAAATATATTAGAAAAAAAGTGTTTTAGAATTCTCCTAGTTTGAATTGGTATACCTTTCTTTGTATGCTTGATATCATGGTGGATAATAATATACCCATATAACAGTGATTCACAGTACACAGTGTAATTTTTGAAAAATTATAGTGAATCACTGTAATTCTGATATAAGGAGTACGCATTGTGATATCAAACATATGCTTAGGTAAACAGCTCAAGAAAAAAAATTAAAACAAAGTAAAAATAGAAAGAAGAGTAGTAATAAGAGTGAAAAAAGACATTGCAAGATGTGTAACTGTGACCTTAAAAATATGAGCAAGAATTTTTGGTGTTCTGCCAGACCAATGGCTTTGTGTGTCATAGACAGTGTTTCGAAAAGATTCTTTTAAGCTGCACCAAATTCCATGAATTCTCTAGAGCTTGTTATTATTCTTTTAAATGTTAAATAGGATGCAACTGTTCCTTTAATACTTTTTTCTTGTTCTTTTCTCTTTAACCTTCAACTCCAGAAAGAATAGAGCAATGCTATATCTCTAGAAAAATAACATCAAGAATTCTTCAAGAATAAAGAGTAGCCAACCACAATGCACTATTTGCCACAATTCAAGGAGGTGTGGCTGGAAAATAGGAAGTGGACAAATAAATCATCCAATTAAAATTTGCCAACTGTGTCTTGAAAAATTCTTGAAGCTATTTTTCTTGAAAAGTAGCATTTTTCGAAAGAATATTAACATTGAGACGCAAAAATAGGAAGGAAAAAAAGGAAGTTGATCGCATGCATGATTCATAAAAGAAAAATATCAATTAACAAAGAAAAAAGAGATATCTTTCCCTCTCTCTCTTTTCTCTTTTTCAAACACTATCAATCACAATTTTCTTTTTCTTAATCTATTAAAGAAAGATGGTTTATGGTCAATTTTAATATGAAATCACCTCTCCAAATTGTTTTTCTTTCTCTTTTAATTTAATAAGTGATTTTCACATATTTTAAGTTCTCTTTCGTTTGTTTTTGTGATTTCGTCGTCCAGCACGACTTTGTTTATTTTGATTTTTCGTCTTTGTGCGATGTTTTTTATTTCCCGTTTTAGTACAATGTTTATTTGATTCAGCTTGAAAGATTAGCTTTGATCAAATGTAGATTCAATTAATGACTTTTGCATCATCAATGTTGCAGATCCGAAAACGAGTATTTCAATGGCTTGAATATAGTCATATTTGTACACATATGTATTATGTCGTTTTATGCTATTAACATGGATGTTGTGAGTTTGTTCGCAAATTCATTATTTTTATTTTTAACGACTTTGAATTTGTATTTTATCGATGTACTCTGATCAATTTGAATGAATGAATATCGTTTATTTGTAAAAAAAAATAAAAAATAATAACCTCATTATAGAAAGAGATACTAACATTTGTTGTAAAATAATAGAGTTGCATTATACTGTTTTTTTTTGAGAGAAAAGAGTTGCATTATACTGTTCTCATCAAATCTATTTGATCACATTATTTTTCACCTAACAAAAAATTATTCATCCATGATAAAAGGTAGAGTAACTAGATAGTAGCTAGCATATGTGTGTGACAAGGAGAAAATGAAAGTGTAATAATAAAATGAAAGTAACAGTAAAGTTTACCACACATTGGCTCGAACTACACTGACCAATATTACAGTGGCTGACACTATAAGGGGAAAATACTTGTGTGGACCAGGGACCAAACCCCATTGTGTGGTCACAACCAAAGAAATGGGAGAGAAGAGAGAGAAGAGAGAAGAGAGAGAAAATGAAAAAAGTAAAGAAAGAAAGAAAAAACTATGTGTGTGACCAAACCCAATTGTGTGGTCCTGGTCCACACAAGTCTTTCTCCACTATAAGGTCCCCGTGGTATCAAGTTATTAGGAAAAACTCGAGTTGGAATTTTGGCCTAGATAAGTCTTAATTAAGTTTTCCTTTTAAATTTTTTATAAGCAAAACTTTTTATTAAAAAAGAGTAACCAAGCACAAGATGTACAAAGCAACTCCTTTACTTATGTTTGAGCCAAGTTTTAGATTAATGCATTATCTTCCTTCTTAAAATCGGATCGTTACACAAAGAAACGAGACAATTAAATCTCTATTGTAAAATAAACCGTCATATTTCTCTAACATTTCATTCTTATAACATCTTTAATATGTTAAAAAAAATTGGTGTGGCTATAACCATAACCGCAACAAGTTACATGCAGATCCGTCCATGGATTGAAGCATAACATTGAAAGCTTTGTACTTTTTCTTTTTCTTTCAAGTGCATCTGCTAATTCTCATCCCTGAATATGTGAATGCATACACAATTCAAGCTTTTGGTTGTGTTTTTACAATTTTTCCACATGTTACTTAGACACCAAGGAACATGAGCCAAGAAATATCACCGAACTCCGCTAGTAGTATTAATTTGTAAAGGAATATCAAAAATATTGACAAGAAGATAATTCAAACTGGATATTTACTATGTGCCAAGAAAATAACTAATTTGTTTCTTTTTACAAATGAAATTACTACTATTTAGTGGTGGCATGAGCAAGTTATGACTAATATTTGTAAGGGCACCATAAACATTTTATTTTGTTACAAATATTGTTCCTATATATCAAAGTTCACAAATTATTGGTTTCTTGTTAGATCAAACTATGATTAAAATGCGCAACATAAGTGCTTTCACAGATATGCTATTTTAAGCAAGATGAGAAAATTAACAAACTTGTAAAATTGAGAGAGAAGAGAATGGAGAGAGTTTGCTTGTAACTGTGAATCTCATTAAGAATTGAATGTACAAATTACAAAGCCTTTTATAGACAAATATAACACTTGCTTGTAACACAAGCTATCTAACTAACTTGCTACAAGGCAGTGATGGATTAAATCGTAGACCCCCCCCCCCCCCCCCCCCCCAATTCATAACTAACTTGCTACAAGGCAATGATGAATGTTGAGTAACACCAAGTTTCTTCCTTAAAAACTCAAATCTATCAAGCTTCAAAGCCTTAGTGAAACCATCTGCAAACTGCAGTTCTGTAAGACAATACTGAACCTCAATCATACCATTAGTCACCTGCTCCCTAATGAAATGGAATCTAGTCTCAATGAGTTTGCTTCCACCATGAGAAAATGGATTCTTAGCAAGGCTTATGGCATATTTATTGTCAATTCTCAGTTTTAGAGATTTCACAACTCACACTTGAGTTCTTTCATCACTGAATCCAACCACAAAAGCTTGACATGTTGCAAAAGTTCATACAATATACTCAACTTCACAGGGTGCAGTAACAGGTTGCTTCTTGATATACCAGGATATGGCGGCATCATTGAACTTGAAGACATAGCCTGAAGTGCTCCTCCTACCAGTCAAGTCTCCACACCAATCACTATCTGAGTATCCTATAAGCTCATTCCCTTCACTTATGCTTCCAGTAGGGAATAGCAAGCCATATTCCATTGTTCCTTTTATGTGTATAATGATCCTCTTAGCAGCTATCAGACGAGGTTTCCTTAGATCATGCATGAATTTGCTAATCACATTGACTGGGTAGCAAATGTATGACCTGTTATTGCAAAGATATGTCAATGATCCAACCATTTGTCTGAACTTGGTTGAAACCACTTTCTTTTTTTCACTGCATTCATCTAACTTTGAGTTAGTCTCTTATGGATTTGAGACTGAATTACAACTCTCCATCTTAAATTTCACTAGCAATTCACCAATGTACTTTTGTTGATGCATAATCATTCATGTCTTCAGTTTCATAAACTCCGTTACTATGAAGAATGGAATCTCATCAAGATTAGTCATTTCAAATTCTGACTTCAATTTGTCTTTTACTTTCTTAATCTCTGATGTTGAGCTACCAGTGATGAGTAAATTGTCAACATACATACAAATTATGATAGTTTGTTCATCACTTAGATTCTGAACATATACACCAAATTCAACTGAGCACTTTTTGAAGCCTATATGGATTAAGAACTGATCAATTCTTTTGTTCCATGCTCTGGGGGCATGCTTTAATCCGTATAGAGCTTTATGCAGCCTATAAACAATATTTTCTTTGCTTGTAATCTCAAAGCCTGGAGGTTATGACACAAACACTACCTCTTCAAGTGGACCATTTAGAAAAGCTAACTTGGCATCTAAATGATAGGGTGACCACTTATTTTTGCAAGCAAGAGCTACTACTAATCTCATTGTTTCAATCCTTGCTATTGGAGCAAACACCTCATTGTAGTCAATACCATGTTTTTGTATGAAACCTTCTGCAACCAGCCTGGCCTTATGTTTTGAAACTTTGCCATCAGGGTTTAGCTTCACTTTGAATACCCACTTCACATGTATTTTCTTTTTCTTGTCTGGCAAGTTAACAAGTTCCCATGTCTGATTCTTCTCAATTGACTGCAGTTCTTCTATCATAGCTCTTTACCATACATCAATTTTGAGTGCTTATTTATAATTGATTGGTTCAGAATCTGCTATTAATGCAAAGTGAATAAGACCACCTTCATCATTCACTGCGTAATTAGGAATTACCTCATAATCATTTAGCCTGCTAGGAGCTTGTCTAGTTCTTTGAGGCCTTACAGATGTTATATTTTCTTCTGGATCATTTCCAACATAATCATGACCCTCTTCATTTTTTGATTCATCACTTAAATAAAGATATATATAGCCTTGCTAAACCTCACTGTTATATACATGTTCCCTTTCCCATTTCCATTTCCCAACTTCATTCACTTCACATCTCCACTGATATGAACCTTCTGAGTTACAGGGTTGTAAAGCTTGTATGCACCAATTGGATGATAACCTATAAGTATCATAATCTCACTCTTCTCTTCAAGCTTACTTCTTCTAACAGCTTGTGCATGTTTGTAACACAAAGACTTTTTAGATGCTTCACACTGGGATTTCTTCCACAACAAGCTTCTTTTGGTACCTTCAAATTTAGCTTCTTAGTAGGACATTTGTAGAATATAAGCAGTTGTGGTGATTGCTTCATTCCAAAACTTGTGTGGCAGGTTCTTATGCTTAATCATGCGTTTAGCCATATCTATCAAAGTCATATTCCTTCTTTCTGCAAGTCCATTGTGTTGTGGTGTATATGGAGTTGTTACTTCATGAACAATTCCTTGATTGATTTAGAAAGCTTCAAATTCCTTTGATGTATACTCACCTCCACCATCAGTTCTCAAAATCTTAATAGTTTTATCACACTTTTCTCTATTAAGACTTTGAAATTTTCTGAATACATCTAAAGCTTCACTCATAAGCTTGATAGTATACAACCATATCATTCTTGTAAATTCACCAACAAAGATAATGAAGTACTTGCTACCACCTAGAGAAGCTACTTCAAAAGGACCACAAATATCAGAATGAACTACTTGTAATGCTACACTTACTCTCTTAGGTGCTTCAGATACAAATGGCAATCTATAATGCTTAGTTGTCACACATACTTCACATATAGCTTTTATGATATTCAATTTTGATAAACCATGCACCAATTCTTTAGATTTCAATTCACTAAGACTTCTAAAGTTCAAGTGGCCATACCTCATATGTCATAGAGCTTTAGCATCTTCATTAGCTGTTGCAGACAAGCACATCATATTCTCACTTGAGATGTTTTATATGTAAGTTTAAGGTTAACTTTAGCACTAAGTTCTTCTTTGCATCACAAAACTTCAATGAATCACCATCCATTATTACTGAGAACCTCTTCTCCACTAATTGGCATATGCTCATCAGGTTACACTTCATATCTGGAACATAAAAGACATCTTCAATAATGATTTTCCCAACATCATTGGTTTTGAAAACTATATTTCCACTTCCTTCTGATGCAAGCTTTCTACTATCAACTAATGTGATACTGGTTTTCTTGCTATAATCAAAATTAGTCAACCATTCTCTATGTGCAGTCATATGATTAGAGCATCAAAAATCAAGGTACCACTATTCACTTTTGATCTTATCTTCATATGTAGTAACCATCATCAAGACTGTATTGGGATAATCTTCGTGAGCTATATTAGCCTCCTCATCAGTCTTTTGATCCTTCTTGAACCATCATTCATCAGTAAAATGTCCATACTTCTCACAATTGTAACATTGAACATTACTTTTTTTCAAACTCCTTCTTTTTATTCTGACCTTTACCAAAGCATCCTCTTTTTGAAGATTCAGCTTTGTCACCAGTTCTAGGTTTTCCATTATTGGACCTGTTTTCTTTACCTTTACCTTTCTTCTTGAAATTCTTGTGATTTCCTTCTTTCTTGAATGTTTGTTCTTAAAGAGGTTGTTGTACAGATCTTTCAGAGTTTCTATCAATCACCAAAAGTTCGTGTGCTTCCAATGAACTTTGCAGTTTTTCAATCTTCATAGTTTTAACATCCTTTGCTTCTTGGATTGCTATTAATATGAAATCAAAATTTGGAGTTAAGGATCTCAATACCTTCTTTACTACTATTTCATCTGAGAAATTTTCACCATAACTTTTCCATCAAATTCACAATTTCAATCATTTTTTAGAAGCAATCACTTACTTTTCGGTCTTCTACCATTTGCATCATCTCATACTTCCTTTTATATAACTGCGGCATAACTTGTTTCGCTTTTTCTCCATCATTATGATAGTTTTCCATAATGTTCCAAGCTTCTTTGGATCTTGTTGCCTTGGAAATCTTCTCAAAATGTTGATTATCCATATTCTGTTGAATGTAGAACAAAGCCTTCTAGTCTTTCTTCTTTGCTTCTTTGAATGCTAATCTTTGTGCTTCAATTGGATTCGGCCCCAAATCTTCATAGCAATTATGCACCAGATCACTCAAATCTTGTGCTCCAAACAGAGATTCCATCAAGGCATTGTATCGTTCCCAGTTCTTGACATCAAGAACTAGAATGTTTGATCCAAAACCATTGTTATTCATCTTGCTTATCACGAAATCAAGACTCACACCTCACTCAGTATTTCCCTTGAATGATTCCCCTCACACTCCACTTGTGTTTCCTTTGGATTTAACCCAGGCTCTCTATACCAATTGTTAGATAACACTATGATCAAAATGCACAACATAAATGCTTTTCCAGATAAGTTGTTTTAAGCAAGATGAGAAATTAAGAAACACACTTGTAAAACTGAGCGAGAAGAGAATGGAGAGAGTTTGCTTGTAATTGTGAATCTCATTAAGAATTGAATGTACACATTACAAAGCCTTTTATATGCAAATATAACACTTGTTTATAGCACAAGCAATCTAACTAACTACCAAATTTGGTAACAAAATTTTAACTAACTTGGTACAAGGCAGTTATGGATTAAATCTTAACACTTATAAGGTTCAACTTATAAAAAAAAAATTACGGACTCTTTATTTGATCATACATCATACATAATACATTAAATTTCCACTTTCCAATTTCAATCACTTTCTAAACTAGAAACACTCCAACATCTTACTCTTATTACTCCTCAATCGCCCTTTGTTTTAGTCATTCACAAGTTTCTGAAGAAAAAAAAAGCTATCACTTTCTAAACTAGAGACACTCCAACATCTTACTCTTATTACTCCTCCATCGCCCTTTGTTTTAGTCAGTCATAAAGTTTCTAAGAACAAAAAAAAAAAATCTAATAGCTCTTATTTGGTATGACTTGAAATTATTTTGCAATTATCTTGAAACCAATCTAAAACATGATCATTTTTATGATCATGTTAGCAATGTTCTATTTGATTAATTAAAAGTCGTTAAAGTTGTTCTAATAGTTGAATCAAAATCAATTTTACGATATTAAGTTCTTTAAGTACATTTAATTATTACGATATTAAGTTCTTTGAGTTAGAATTGTTTGCGGAGCGGTTTGGTTCGGTTTTGAGGCTAAAAGTCATCTGAACCGCAAGATAAAAAAGCATGCGATTTGGTTTGGTTCGGTTGACTTTTAAAATAAAATCCAAACCGAACTAAACCAAACAAATGTGGTTTGGATTGGATCGGTTGGAGCGGTTTTTTCGATACAATACAATTTTTTGTTTCCAACATTAAAATCAAGTTAAAAAGGTAAAACGCAACATATTTCCAGTAATATTTCCGACAATGTTTTTAGTTTTTTTTTTGGTTACATCACAATGTTTTTAGTTTAATTGCACATTACAATTTCATTTTCACCAAATAACATAAACCAAATTAAAAACGTGGACAAAAAGTAATTCTATTATGAAAGAATTGTAAAAGACTAAGATTTTATAATTCTCTAAAATTTCAAGTAGCACATGAAGACATTTTTTAAATAAAAAGCAAAAGAAGAAACTTAATAAGAGAAAAAAATATGTCATTTTATAAAAGTTTTCATTGAGTTTCTATGAGAATTGGTCTAGGAGACATAGATTTAATTAGTGTTTTTCTTATTTCGTGGGTTGGTTTGATTTGGTTCGGTTGGTAAAATACTAAAATGAAAACCGCAAACCAAACCAAACCATGCGGTTGAGGAAAAAAGTGATCCGAATACATCCAAACCAAATGCGGTTTTTTACGGTTTGGGTTGGTTCGGTTTGCGATTTTTCTATTGAATTGGTTCGGTTTTAAACACCCCTACTTTGAGTATATTTAACTTTTTCTAATGCATAACTTACAGAATAATTTTAATCTCATGTTATATCTAGATCTTCTAAGATAATTTTTTTTTTAAATTTAAATTGCTAAAATCTTATTTATAATATACTATATCACTATGTAGTCTGGCTTTTGCCTTTGATGAAAATAATTTTTAAAACATTTTGAATAAAAGAGAAACAAAGAAAATAACTGATGATAGGTTATATTACATTATTTTTAGCATGTTTTTCAGTCATTTTCAGTAGGTTTTACCAGCAAAACAGAAGAGTATTAAAGCAATTGCCTATGATTTTGAGACATTTGTAATGTTTTCAATATTTGAGTCTATAATTACATTCTTCCCAAAACATAGCAATTTTAGGATGTTTTTGATGTAATTCACGAAGAAATCGTGCATATCGGCAACGCAAGACATCCAAAGATTTGTGATGTTCTTGGGAAGATGAAGAATGAAGAATCAAGAGTCCTCATAAGACTTCATAAAGGGAGGAATTGTGTTCCCAAGTTGCACGACATCTTACATAGAAGCAAACACCTGAAAAGGCGAAGAAACTGGCAATTTAGCACCTTGAACGCAATCACAGGCGCCCGACGCACCAAACGGAGCGCCTAGCGCCCATTTTCACTAGTCAAGTGCACGTAACGCCCAAGTATAGGCACCTGGCGCCTCCCATCCCTCTCACATGCGCCTGTCGCATAGGTTCAGGCGCCTGTTCCTTGTGGCTCAAGGCATTTTTTGTGACTTTTTGTGGAAGAAAGCCCAGGTTTTTGCCCAAAATCATGTGGAAACTTTTCCTATAAATACCGCATTCCTCATTCATTATTTCTCGTTCAGAAGCAAATCAAGAGGAAGGCTAGCACTAGGAGCTTTCAGGAGGAGTTTCTCTCTCCTATCTCCAAGTTTTTCTAGGGTATGTTTTATTTCTTTTGTAATTTGCTTTTAGTTACCATAGGTAACTAAATCTTTTTAGGATAGAGTTCTAAATTGAAGCTCTATTTTATTTGTTGGATAATTATTTAATTTAAATTTGTTTATTCAAATTATTTTATGTTCGCTATTTAGTGTTACTGTAGTGCGTAAGATTTATCTGCTCTGGAGCACAACCCTAATTTAGGAATTTAGCTAGTGATAGGGCCTAATATTGATATTTATATATGTCTAACCAGGAAGTAATTAATTAGTAACTAGCAAAAGAAACCGAAAGTAAGTGGACCCTGGTAATAAGTACTTAGGAGGTGACATAACTAATATTGAGTGAACTCTACTGAAACCAGGATGTAACTAGTTAGTAATTATGGAAACAAGTGACTTCACGACTTAAATCATCTCAGTGACTCCATTCTCCTCGCACCTTGGTAAGGAAGACGCTGATAAGGCTGCCTGTTTGTAGAACTACTGAGAGGGAGAGTGTGTTATGTACTCCTAAGATTCATTGATTGGAAAACAATTAGGATTACTAGCCACCATACCTTTGGAAATTTAGGAACGCCTACTTAAGTCTATTTTTCAATTACACCTAAGGGAGTAAGACCCCACACGTAAGGATTCCCGTCTGACTAGCAGGTGCAACTCAACAGGTGAAGGGATATACCGAAATCAATCGAGCGAGTAAGACCCCGCACGTAAGGATTACTGTGCGGCCATCAGGTGAAACTTGACAAACCGGTTAGGTTATCACGTCCCGACGGACTCATCACTTAGATAGTCTACTTAGAATAACTGAACGCGACTTGACTGTTAATTAATTCCAACAAATGAATAGGGGGATTCAAAAAATCATAACCGCTGCTATCAAATTGGTCGTTGTTGTTGGCACAAAATGTGTTTAACAATGAACCTTAAAGAGTTTTGATGATAACAAGGTATTAAAAATTGTAAATTGGACTAGCTAATATTTGTTCAAGTGTACAGGACCATAATTAAAAAGTTACATCATTTATTGGTTCTGAATGAGCAAATAAAGAGCAAAGGAAACAACAAAATTTGATGCTTGGACGCTCCTGAAGGCAACTTGCTACTGAAGAGAAAAAGCGCTCCTGAAGTTTAGTCGCTTCTGAAGTAAGAATAGTGCTCCTGAAGAATAGTGCTCCTGAAGACAAGAGGTCCAGAAGATGTATCATCAGAAGCTGCATCATCAGAAGCTGCAGAAGCTGCCTCATCAGAAGCTATTTCACCAGAAGCTGAATATCAACTGGATTTGCAAAGATTCAAGAATTGAAGAATTATCACTGCAAAAGATGTCTATTGGATTCGAAAACGCAACAAAGGATTAGTGGAATTTTGCAACGGTCATTTCAAAGGTGTTTGAAGGCATGTGCTTGCAATTTGGACGAAAGCGTTGACATTTGTACGAATTGTACAACCACGTTCTCCACTACTCTGTTTTGTGTCCATGCTACAAGACAAGAAAACAGCTCCAGAATACGGTTTCGCCTGCATAGATGTTCCTTTGGATAAGGAATGGATTTCAAATTAGTTCTTCATAGGACAACAACCAAATCAGGCAAAAGATCAAAGGTGAAAGATCAAGCTTCAACAACGACTCTTTGGTGTGCTGGCAATTTCACAACGTCTCTTTCACACCTCTATATAAAGGAGTGAAGACCCAGAGATTTGGTAATACTGAACAACAGACTCTCAATATTTTTACAAGTGCCAAATCTCTGCTGAAATTGTTCTGCATTCACTTAGAATTTCTGTGTCTCAAAGTCATTTCTTAGAAATTCTTAAGTCCATTGAGTCTGTATCTGATTTGTATTGTGAGCATCTCTGATTATATATCAAGTGTTCAACCTAAACAATTTTCTGTGTAATTTTGTTTAGTTAGGAAGTCTCTTGCAGTTGTGCTTGAGCAGGAAGTCTCTTGATTGTGTTCTTGAGCAAAGGAAGTCTCTAGCTTGTGTGCTTGAGCAAAGGAAGTCTCTTGCTTGTGTGCTTGAGCAATTGTAATCAGATATTACTCTTAGTGAAATCTCCTTGGAAGTGCAAGGGGGACTGGACTACTTCCGGATTGTGGAAGGAACCAGTATAATTGCTTTGTGTCGTTCTTCTTCTCTCTCTCTGTTTTATTCCGCTGCATTTAGATTCTGATTATCACTTCAGAAGCTGTCTCACTTAGCTTCTGATCAGTGTGTTCAGGTTTTAGGAGAAACGAAGAATTTTTTCAAAACACAATTCAACCCCCCCTTCTTGTGTTTTTCTCACCTTCAATTGGTATCAGAGCCTTGGTCTGTTGTGAAACACTTAACCGTGCAACAGTCAAAGATCTGAGAAAAACATGTCTACTCCTCCTCCTACTGGTTCTGGTGATACTAGCTATAAAAATGTCTCACATGATTATAGTGATAGTAAGAAATCCAGTGTTGGGAAGATTCCAAAATTCAATGGAGATGCTGAAGAATTCTCTTGGTGGAAGACCAACTTTTACAGTTACATCATGAGCCTAGATGAAGAATTATGGGATATTCTGGAAGATGGTGTTGGTGATTTAGTCCTTGATGAAGAAGGAGCTGATGTGGATAGAAAGAAACATACTCCAGAACTGAGGAAACTCTACAAGAAGCATCATATTATCAGAGGAGCTCTTGTCACTGCCATACCCAAAGCAGAATACATGAAGATGAGTGACAAGTCCACTGCCAAAGCTATGTTTGCTTCTCTCTGTTCAAACTACGAAGGGAGCAAAAAGGTCAAAGAAGCAAAGGCTCTCCTTCTTGTACATCAGTATGAGTTATTCAAGATGAAGGATGATGAAACTATTGAGGAGATGTACTCATGGTTTCAAACCTTAGTCTCTGGGCTACAGATTCTGAAGAAGAGCTATGTTGCTTCTGATCATGTAAGCAAGATACTCAAAAGCTTACCTGCCAGGTGGAGACCAAAGGTGACTGCCATTGAGGAAGCTAAAGATTTAAACACTTTAAGTGTCGAAGATCTTGTTAGTTCTCTCAAAGTTCATGAGTTAAGTCTTAATGAACATGAGTCCACTAAGAAGAGTAAATCAATAGCTCTTCCATCCAAAGGCAAGTCATCAAAAGCTCTCAAAGTGGTTGAATCTGAAGAGGAAGAACAGTCAAGTTCAGATTCTGAACCAGATGCTGCTGAAATGGCCATGCTCTCAAACAGACTTCAGTATCTGGCCAAGAAGAACAGAAAGTTTCTTGCCAGAAGGGGTAACTCCAGAAGCTCAAGGAAAGAAGATCAGAAGGGATGCTTCAACTGTAAGAAGCCTGGACACTTCATTGCTGAATGCCCTGATCTTCAAAGAGAAAAGTCAAAGGACAAGTCAAAGAGGTCTACATTCAAACCAAGCAAATTCAAGAAGCAGATTAAGCAGAGTTTAATGGCAACCTGAGATGATTTGGGAAGTGAATCTGGATCTGATAAAGAGGAAACTGATGAAGATGCAAAGGTAGCTGTTGGGTTGGTAGCAACAGCAACTTCAGAAGTTGGATCAGATTCAGACTCAGAAGATGAAAACGAGGTATATTCCAAAATTCCCAGAGATGAACTTGTTGAGTCACTTAAAGAACTCCTTACACATTTTGAAGTAAGAACCAATGAGTTGAAGGATTTAAAAGAAAAATATGCTGATTTGGTAAAACAGCAAAAATCAACTCTATTGGATCTGAAAGCTTCTGAACAAGGACTTTGGGGATTTGACTTCATGTGTAAAACGTATGAAGATCAGCTCAGGTTCTTATGTCAGAAGCTACAAGATAAGTGTAATGAAAAATCTTTAAGTAACCATGAAATTGCTCTGGAAGATTTTATTATCTGACATTGACAGAAGCAGAGTGGCTTCTATGATTTATAGCATTTACAAGAACAATGGCAGAGGAATTGGTTTTCCAAAAGTGAAACTTGAGAAAACCAACCTAAAATCTTGTTGTGAATGCATCAAGGAAGGTCTGAAAACCTTCTTTGTACCAGAAGGGGCTGAGTTGGAAACTGTTGTTCAATCAGAACCTGAAGCTTTTAGTTCTAAGGCTAAGATTACTTCAAAGCCAAAGAACTCTAAGTCAAAGGCTATGATCAAATTTGATTCCAAGATTTCAAAGGTTAGGATCCTGAAAAGATCAGAACCTATTCCTCAGAGTCTGGTGAAACCAAAATCTGAGGTTCTGAAGCCTAAGTTTCAGAAGAAGACAGTTACTGCTTCTGAAGTACCAAAACCTACGGTGATGGTTAATCAGAAGCAATCCAACTCACAGCACAAGGTACAGGAAGTGAAGAGTAAACAAGTACTAACCTTCCAGGACCCATAGGACAATGGGTACCTAAATCTAAAAATGTCAATGATGCAGGTATGTCTAAGAGCAGTGCCAAAGCAAAGATCATGGTACTTAGACAGCGGTTGCTCAAGACACATGACAGGAGACAAGTCCATGTTCCTCAGCCTAACAATGAAAGAGGGAGGAAATGTGAAGTTTGGAGGCAACCAGTCAGGCAAGATCATAGGTACAGGAACTATTGGTAATTCCTCTACCTCAATTAATAATGTATGGTTGGTAGATGGTCTTGAACATAACCTTTTGAGCATTAGTCAATTTTGTGATAATGGTTATGATGTGCTTTTTGAAAAACCCAACTGTACAGTAATCAACAAGGAAGACAAATCCACTGTGTTCAAGGGAAAGAGAGTTGACAATGTCTATAAAATCAATTTTTCTGAACTGGCTGATCAGAAGGTAATTTGTCTACTATCAGTGAATGATAAGAAATGGATGTGGCACAGAAGGTTGGGACATGCTAACTGGAGGTTAATCTCTAAGCTTAGTAAGTTACAACTTGTGAAAGGGCTACCAGACATTGACTATCATTCAGATGCACTCTGTGGTGCATGCCAGAGAGGGAAAATAGTGAAATCATCTTTTAAAACCAAAGACATTGTTTCAACCTCAAGACCTTTAGAATTACTCCATATTGATTTATTTGGACCAGTGAGTACTGCATCCTTATATGGAAGTAAATATGGATTAGTCATTGTTGATGATTACAGCAGATGGACTTGGGTGAAATTCCTGAAAAGTAAGGATCATGCATATGAGGTATTCAGTAACTTCTGCACACAAATTCAAACTGAAAAAGAGTCAAAGATTTTGAAAATCAGAAGTGATCATGGTGGAGAATTTGAAAATGAGCCATTTGAAGCTTTTTGTGAAAAACATGGAATTATCCATGAATTCTCTTCTCCTAGAACTCCACAACAAAATGGGGTTGTAGAGAGAAAGAATAGAACTTTACAAGAAATGGCCAGAAATATGATCCATGAAAACAATTTGGCTAAACATTTTTGGGCAGAAGCAGTGAATACAGCATGTTATGTTCAAAACAGGATCTATATTAGACCTATTTTGGAGAAAACTGCATATGAACTATTTAAAGGAAGAAAACCCAATATCTCTTACTTTCATCAATTTGGATGTACATGTTACATTCTGAACAACAAGCTCTACCTAAAGAAATTTGATGCCAAGGCCCAAAGAGGAATCTTTTTAGGTTACTCTGAAAGGTCAAAGGCATACAGAGTGTATAATTCAGAAACACTCTGTGTTGAAGAATCTATGCACGTTAAATTTGATGACAAGGAGCTTGAAGATAAAACTTCAAAGCAAGATGAAAGTTTTGCAGAGATACAGGTTCCTGAAGTTACTCCAGAACCTGATCAGATAGCTAAATCTGAAGATAGTCCAGAAGCTGAACCCACATCAGAAGCGCAAGATGAAACTGCTTCTGATGAAGCACAAGACGGCTCACATCAAGCAGATCCTCCCAGAAACACATTCAAACACAAGTCTTCACATCCTGAGGAGCTAATCATTGGAAACAAAGATAGTCCAAGAAGAACAAGATCACATTTCAGACAAGTAGAGTCAATGATTGGACTAATCTCAATGATTGAACCTACAACAGTTGATGAAACACTTTCAGATGATGGATGGATCCTAGCTATGCAAGAAGAGTTGAATCAATTTCAAAGAAATGATGTGTGGGATCTGGTACCCAAACCTCAGCACAAGAACATTATTGGAACAAAATGGGTATTCAGAAACAAGCTGAATGAGCAAGGTGAAGTAACAAGAAACAAAGCCAGACTTGTTGCACAAGGGTATAGTCAACAAGAAGGCATTGATTACACCGAAACGTTTGCTCCAGTTGCAAGATTGGAAGAAATCAGGTTACTTCTTTCCTATGCAGTTAATCATGGCATAATATTATATCAAATGGATGTCAAGAATGCATTTCTAAATGGTGTCATAGAAGAAGAAGTGTATGTCAAGCAACCTCCTGGATTTGAGGATATTAAATATCCTAACCATGTTTTTAAACTGAAGAAATCACTATATGGCTTGAAACAAGCTCCCAGAGCTTGGTATGATAGACTAAGTAATTTCTTAATCAAGAATGATTTTAAAAGAGGACAGGTTGATACAACACTCTTCAGAAGGACCATTGGGAAAGATATTCTTGTTGTGCAAATATATGTTGATGATATAATATTTGGTTCTACTAATGCATCTCTTTGCAAGGAATTTTCTGAGTTAATGCAGGATGAATTTGAAATGAGCATGATGGGAGAGCTGAAGTTCTTCCTGGGCATTCAAATTAATCAATGCAAAGATGGAGTCTATGTTCATCAATCTAAGTATACAAAGGAGCTTCTGAAGAAGTTCAAGCTTGAAGATTGTAAAGTGATGAACACTCCAATGCACCCTACGTGCACCTTAAGCAAAGAAGTTGAAGGAGCTAAAGTTGACCAGAAGCTGTATAGAGGTATGATTGGTTCTTTGTTATACCTCACTGCATCTAGGTCAGATATTTTATTCAGTGTATACTTGTGTGCAAGATTCCAATCAGATCCTAGAGAATCTCATATGACTGTTGTCAAGAGAATCTTCAGCTATTTGAAAGGAACAACTAATCTTGGACTCCTTTATAAGAAATCCTTAGATTATAAGCTAATTGGATTCTGTGATGCTGATTATGCTGGTGATAGGATTGAAAGAAAGTCAACCAGTGGCAATTGTCAATTTCTGGGTGATAATCTTATATCCTGGGCTAGCAAAAGACAAACAACTATTGCTATGTCTACAGCAGAAGCAGAATACATTTCAGCTGCAAGTTGTTGTACACAACTACTTTGGATGAAACATCAGTTGGAAGATTATCAGATAATTGCTAACAGTATTCCCATTTATAGTGATAATACTGCTGCTATTTGTTTGTCTAAAAATCCAATTTTGCATTCAAGAGCTAAACACATTGAAATCAAACACCATTTTATCAGAGATTATGTTCAAAAAGGAATTTTAGATATACAATTCATTGATACTGAAAATCAATAGGCTGACATATTTACTAAGCCTTTAACTGTTGAAAGATTTGATTTTATAAAGAAAAATTTGAACATGCACTTTGTATCTGATTAAATGCTTGCTTGCTCCTGAATAGGATTTTAGGTTCTGAAGTCAGTTCAGAAGCAGTAGTCCATCAGAAGCTCTTTATTGAGGTTCTGAGGAAAACTCGCTTCTGATAATAATGACGTCAGCATCTGAAGTCCAGAAGCTAGATTTGTTGCTTCTGAATAGTTGAATTAGTGGAAACGTTGGGAGTTACTTTTTAAAAGTAACTTCTGGCCCACTAACTTGGTAGTTACTCTGTGAACTTCTGACGTGGCCTGTATGTATTGGTGTATAACTAAAAGGGCAATGATGATTTAATAGCTTTGAAAGTACTTTTCACGCGCCCCCAATTTTGTCATTAATGTTATGTTTGTTTGTCTCTTTTGAATTGCAATCGTTTTACTTTTAACACTTTGTCAATTCACACACTACTCACTCACAACAAACATATTTGCTTTCAAACCTCTTGCGAAGTAAGTGCATTCTCTCAACCCTAGAACCCTAAAATCCTCATCTTCTTCAAATCTTCTTCAATCATCAAATGGCATCATCAAGCTCAAAAGTTTCAGAATCTACCTCAAACATGCATAGCGTACCAGAATCTGGGTCCGTCTACAAAGAGAAGACTATGGATATTCCATGGAAATCCTTTATAGTTCAAGTAGAGTCACCGGTGGATTTTGCTTCACTCAAGAAGTACGAAGTGAATATGGAAGGATTGATAGAAACTCAGAAGCTGTCTGAGTATTTCAAGATGCTAAATGGGCCAACATATGTGAACTTGGTCAAAGACTTTTGGTTAAAAGCTGAAGTGTACAATGAAAATCCTGCAAAAGTCGTAAGCAAACAAGCTGGGTCAAAGAAAGGGAAAATGACCATGGATATGAATCCTACATCATTTGATAGCTTAGAAATAAGGTCTGAAGTGATGGGCATTCCTATAACCATCACTGAGGGCGTTATAGCTAAAGCTTGTAGAATGAATGCAGAAGGAAGATTCCAAGAGATAGTCAAGAAGGAAGATGTGCTGCTAAAAGGCTACTACAACACTCTTCTGGGTGGAAAGAAAGATGCCAAGCCTTCAGAAATGGAGATTCACAACATGATGTTGGTGAAATTCAGTAATGATTGCTTCTTTCAAAGAGCAGGAGGGTCTGATCAACCCAACAACCAACAGAAGCTAGCAATTTACTTCATGGCTATTCTGGAAAAGATAAACTTCCCCAGATATGTAATGGATCATCTCTGATGGGCTATAAACGAAAGCACTATTAGAGGAAGGAAACAAGTGCCCTATGGAAGATTGCTCTCTGAGATCTTTCATCAAGGAAGGGTGGTGGAGTTCTTAAAAAGGACAAGGAGTGCTTCTGATAGATGCTTCAAAGTATCTACTACTGAAAGGACTATCAGTAGCAGGAGTTTATTCTCTATGAAGTTTATCAAGGAAGCCCCTCAAGATGAAAAGTGGTTGGAGATGACCACAGAAGAAACTGAGATTATCAGGGCCTTTCGTTCCATCTTTAAGGAAAGCAATCCTGAAATCTTAGCCAAATCAGTAGCTGAGTACGTCCTGGAGGGAGATGCTAGCCCTCAGAAGGAAGCTGCTCCTGGAAAAGGAAAGAAGGTTAAGGGTGCTACTGCATCAGAAACTGCTACAGATAAGGGCAAGCAAAAGAAGGATGTTAAAAGAAAGAGGGGGAAAGCTGAAACAGTTTATCACAAGGAAAAACTGGATGAAGCTTTGGATGAAATAGAAAAGGAAGAAGCTGAGCCCAAGCTGAAGAAGAAAAGGGCACCTGTTGAAATGAAAACATCTTCTATTGAAGTGACTCCAGCCATGAAGAGGATGGCTAAGGAACGTTCTGATGATTATCTAGCAAATTGGCGAGAAGCAAAAGCTTTGAAAGAATTTGTTGGTGCTGATAACGTAGAGCAAGAACAGATGGATCAGAATGTGAATCTTAGAACTCCAGAAGCTGATGCTTCAGAGTCTGATGCTGCAAAGGATAAAGGAAAGAGGCAGAAAGTTGGTGCTGCTTCTATTCCTATAAAAAGAAGTAAAGGCATATCAGAACCTATCATAACCAAGGAGCATCTGAGTAAAGCTCTTGATGGGATAAGAGCAAAAGATCACAAGAAGAAAGCAACTGGGCCAATCTTCACTCCAAAGATGGAAGTTACTTCTGACATGAAGAAGAAGGCTGATGAAGAAGCTGCTCAGATGATAGCTGAACTGCAGGAAAGGGAAGCTCAGAAGAGAAGGGATAGGGATGAAAGTCTTAAAGCCTCAGGCCTTGAACATTGTGATGAGTTCTTCAAGGATAAATCTGCAGAAGTCAAGGAAGTGGCCGTTCAAGCTTTGAAGAAAGTTGAAACTTCAGAAGCTGTTCTAAAAGCACCAGATGCTACCACTTCAGTAGCTGGCTCTTCAGTCAAGGTAATTCAGATTCCAGTTACCTCACCCCTCATTTCATCCTCTTTACCACAACCACCTGCACCTGAACCTTCAGAAGACACTTCTGTCTTAGACAGCCTTGCTCTCCACTACTCAGGTGAGTTACCTATAGACAAACCCACCTCAGAAAAAGCCTCTGAGACAACTCCAGAAGCAGCTGCTTCTGATAAAGTTGTTTCAGAAAGCCCCCATCAACAACCACCTGAACCACACAAACTCACATCACCCCCACAATCACCAGTAGCTACCATTGACCCCAAACTCAACAATCAACCATCAACTTCACCACAACAACCACCAACTGAAACTGAAACCCAACCAGAGCACATTGAACCCCAACCAACTCCCATGGATATTGACAATCCTCAAGTCAATGACCAAGCCTCAACCTCAACCACACACATTGCTTCTAACCAGACATCATCCTCAACTCCATCTCAACACATCACCATTCCAGTATCTAACCCTGTTCAGGACCTTACTCACAATGATTCTGATCTTGAAACCCTTGAACAACCACCCACAAACATCCTGGAATCTGGATATATTAACGCTGAGCTTCTCACAATCCCAAGTCATATGCATAATCTGGTGGATCAAAGAAGGTCAATTGATCTCACCAGTGCATATGAAGATTCCTGGGCATCACTTCAGAACCGGGCAGCTGAGCTTATTGAAGACATAAAGGCTAAATGCATCAGAGTCAAGCAAGCTTCAGTCAGAAGGCTTATGGAAAATCTGAATCAGAGTCTCAGAGTTAGAAATCTTACACTGCTCCTGGCAAACCAGCCCTTCTTCTTAGAAATGGACTACTTGACCAGAGAAGCAAGGTTGTGTAAGCTTCTGAAGAAACAGATGGCACAGCAGCAGCAAGAGGCTAGAGAAAGGGAACATGCTCTTCTCCAAAGGCAACAATTTCTTGAAGAACAGTTGCAGAAGAAAGTTGAAGAAATGGAGAAGATGAAGAAACAACAACAAACCAACCCTTAGTTGCACACCTTAGTGTTATCTTTTGTTTGTTGTTTGTTTTAAATTCTTAGTCCTTGCTTCTGAAACCATCTTGTTTTATTTCTCTATGCTTCTGAATGCTTAATGGTTCTGACTGCTTAGCTGCTTCTGATTTATGCCTGGATATTCTTGTTCATATACATTGCTCTGATTGACTTAGTTATTTTCCTATTATACTCTCTTCATGTTTGAGTTTTTCTCAAATCTTTTTGTCTTTTATGCTTATTTTTTTTCAATTTTTTTTGATAATGACAAAAAGGGGAGTATATGTGACAAGTATTTAAAGGCTCTGAGCCCCATTAATGATATTTGAAAATTCTTTTGAAAAACTTCTATCATTTTTTTTACCTTAAGGGTATAAGCTATGAACGAAAGAAGAAGTATCAAATTTCAAATAAAATTAATTGAACCATTCTTCTTATCTACAAGTTAATTCTTTCAATTTTGCTCTGATATTTTTTTTACGCGCTAAAATGAATTTAATTAACCTGGATAGAACTTAGGGGGAGCTTACAAACCTCACCTTAAAGACTATCAGACTCAGGGGGAGTTTGAGCTTACAAACCTCAGATTCTGAGCTTACAAACCTCAGAACCCCAAAGTCAACTTGTTAATTAGATTAACAACAATTGATCAATTTTAAATACTATTGTTTGTCATCATCAAAAAGGGGGAGATTGTTGGAACAAAATGTGTTTAACAATGAACCTTAAAGAGTTTTGATGATAACAAGGTATTAAAAATTGTAAATTGGACTAGCTAATATTTGTTCAAGTGTACAGGACCATAATTAAAAAGTTACATCATTTATTGGTTCTGAATGAGCAAATAAAGAGCAAAGGAAACAACAAAATTTGATGCTTGGACGCTCCTGAAGGCAACTTGCTACTGAAGAGAAAAAGCGCTCCTGAAGTTTAGTCGCTTCTGAAGTAAGAATAGTGCTCCTGAAGAATAGTGCTCCTGAAGACAAGAGGTCCAGAAGTCGTATCATCAGAAGTTGTATCATCAGAAGCTGTATCATCAGAAGCTGCATCATCAGAAGCTGCAGAAGCTGCCTCGTCAGAAGTTATTTCACCAGAAGCTGAATATCAACTGGATTTGCAAAGATTCAAGAATTGAAGAATTATCACTGCAAAAGCTGTCTATTGGATTCGAAAACGCAACAAAGGATTAGTGGAATTTTGCAACGGTCATTTCAAAGGTGTTTGAAGGCATGTGCTTGCAATTTGGACGAAAGCGTTGACATTTGTACGAATTGTACAACCACGTTCTCCACTACTCTGTTTTGTGTCCACGCTACAAGACAAGAAAACAGTTCCAGAATACGGCTTCGCCTGCATAGATGTTCCTTTGGATAAGGAATGGATTTCAAATTAGTTCTTCATAGGACAACAACCAAATCAGGCAAAAGATCAAAGGTGAAAGATCAAGCTTCAACAACGACTCTTTGGTGTGCTGGCAATTTCACAACGTCTCCTTCACACCTCTATATAAAGGAGTGAAGACCTAGAGATTTGGTAATGCTGAACAACAGACTCTCAATATTTTTACAAGTGCCAAATCTCTGCTGAAATTGTTCTGCATTCACTTAGAATTTCTGTGTCTCAAAGTCATTTCTTAGAAATTCTTAAGTCCATTGAGTCTGTATCTGATTTGTATTGTGAGCATCTCTGATTGTATATCAAGTGTTCAACCTAAACAATTTTCTGTGTAATTTTGTTTAGTTAGGAAGTCTCTTGCAGTTGTGCTTGAGCAGGAAGTCTCTTGATCGTGTTCTTGAGCAAAGGAAGTCTCTAGCTTGTGTGCTTGAGCAAAGGAAGTCTCTTGCTTGTGTGCTTGAGCAATTGTAATCAGATATTACTCTTAGAGAAATCTCCTTGGAAGTGCAAGGGGGACTGGACTACTTCCGGATTGTGGAAGGAACCAGTATAATTGCTTTGTGTCGTTCTTCTTCTCTCTCTCTGTTTTATTCCGCTGCATTTAGATTCTGATTATCACTTTAGAAGCTGTCTCACTTAGCTTCTGATCAGTGTGTTCAGGTTTTAGGAGAAACGAAGAATTTTTTCAAAACACAATTCAACCCCCCCTTCTTGTGTTTTTCTCACCTTCAGTTGTTACCAAAGAAGACCACAGAAATAAGAAGACGACTCTCCAAAGAAAAAGGAAGACCCATGATGTTTTAGCATACCAGTTACCATCAGGAAATTTTATGTTGATGGAGTTAAAACCTTGCGAAGTAAGAATAGGACTTGCTGATAGTTCTCTTAAAAATGATGAAGGTGTGATAGAGACTGTGGATATTAACCTCGATGGATTCATTTTCCCAATCGAGGTATTGGTTTTGGAAATGAAAGGACTAGATTGAGTTCAAATGACCATAGGGAGACCTTTTCTCGCCACTTCCCGTGCTATAATAAATGTGGAGAGTTGTGCCAGATCAGGAGAAGACTACATCACCTACAGGGTTTCCAGACAATACCGCTACCTAAGGCAGAGAGTTGTGCCAAAGGAGGAAGCCAACATGAATGTTAAAGATCAGGAGGAAGACAGGGAGTCTGAAGGTCAGGGACTCCCGAGCACCAATTAGACTTATCTGTCATGCTCGAGACGTAAAACACGCGCTGAATAATAGGCAACCTACATGAAAGAATCGTTGAATAGGAGGCAACCTATTTCATTGTGACTGAGACGTAAAACAAGCATTGAATGAGAGGCAACCAATCCTTTTATTTTTTTGCATTTATTTTCCTTTTCAATAAGGTAAGTTGAGATTTCCTTTCCGATCAATTTCGTTTCTTTTTCTGTTACTAATCCTCAAAATTTATCATATAAAATTTTATTTATTTGCATTTACATTTATAATCTTTCCTTCTATGCATTAATTTGTTTTAGTCTTAGAAAATCATTTCAGAACATTTATAGTGGAGGCTAGTTTATCCTTACATTCAAGAGCACGATAACTATTGGAGTGTACTACTGAAGGTACTCATATAATCACCATTCTTTTCTAAATAGCATAACCGGTGAGATTTTGAGCGAAATATTTTCAATCCATTCTATTACTATAATTCTTTCTATCATTAGTGTTCCATATGGATGTTATTTTTGCTCGAATTTGCGGCTGTTCTTTACAGACGATCGGTTAAGTTATACTACACACGAGGAAATTTTTTCTTTAGTACCTTGAACCTTTCAAGCCATCCTTTTATATTCTTATTATCCTTTGTGAAACCACTTTGAGCCTCCAGATGCAATTTTTTTTGTTGTTACTAAGTGACGAATCATGTCACAGTCTTGAACCTTAAATGCAATATATTTGATTTCTCTTGGAGTTAGATAGATTATTATTATGACTTGGTATGATTTGAAGCTAAGTTTGGGGTTGCTCTTTGGAATTAACAACATTTTAAGTTTGGGGTGGGGTACTAGTAGAACTTATTTATCAAAAAGAAAAAAAATATAGATTACCATGAGTCTACAAAAAAAACAAAGATTATCAAGAGTCAAAAACATCAAAAATTTTAGTCTCTTCAAAAGAATATGTCTATTTATATTGAAAGAAAAAGATAAGTAGCTCTACTAAAGTAGACCAAAGTAGAGCTACTAAATAGTTCTACTAAATAAACATATTTCTCTCTTTCAATATAAATAGCTATTTAGCTCTACTAAAGCTAAATATGTGAATAAACTATTGATTTGTCCATAAATTGTTCATCTCTCTAATTTGGTTTGTAAACTATAAAAATAAGCTAAATAGTACTTCAACCATTTCAATTCCATCGATGCAGTCCCTAGAATATCATTCTTTTTCGTATATTTAAACCCAATTTAATTCCATCGATGCAGTCCCTAGAATATCATTCTTTTTCGTATATTTAAACCAATTGAAGAACTAATTAACTCAATGAATTAATGTTGTAAACAAAATCCATGAATAATAATAATTTATAAACTATTTATTGGAGCTTAAAGTTTAAGGATGGTATTTGAGAGAGAGTAATAGCTCAAAAACCAAATTGAAAGTCTAATAATAAAAAACATAGTATTTTTACTTTAAATTGATACTAAAATAAGCTATAGTCACTAAATTTTGTTGCAATTGATAAAGACAAACATAGACCTTCATATATAATTAAAAACACACACAAATAATGAAACAGCCATTCATATTGATCATAATGAGGTGTACGATCATTTTCTCATAAATCTAAAAGTAAATAATTAAGATGTGATCTGATTAAGTAGACCAACCCATATAATTGGAACAGATGGCGTGTAAATATAAAGATAAACAAAACAATTAATTTATTTTGATAAGATAAGCAAATCGAGGTACAAGGATATCTTCAGAATAATATATAAATTTATATACACTCATTGTTGCTTATAGTTTATAGTTTATTATATATATCTGGAAGGCACCAAAGAAAATACTGTGTTGATAAAAAAAAAAGCACACATTCTTGACCCAAATAAAGAAAGCACACATTTATCCAATATAAAAAAGAGAAAGTCCACTTGATTAAATTGATAAGTTTCTGGTTCTCCTAAGTAATGGAAATAACAAGGTCAAGCAAAATATTTTATTCTGTTTTATATATCTAATAGATAAATTAGTGGAGGTAAATTGGTAAGTTACTATAAACGCATCTTAAGATAACTAGCTTCTAGTTTGATCTACTGAAAAATTAATTAGCTAGTGTAAGTTAATTAACAAATTCTACAGGGATTGACCTATTAAAACTTGTCTAATACACCTTAAGGTGAAACTTCATAATTTGCATACCGTCAAAAAAGAAAACTTACTCATTTGCAGTCAATAAAAAAATGAGTGGATATAAATTTGTAAACACCAGAAATTTTTACAAGTCAATGAGAATCAAACTAGAACACCGTGTACAAGAATCAACCATTTTTTAAGACATTAAACCATATCAAGTCGCATCCTTATCCATAAACAAAATATATACATTAAGGCTCTGTTTGGTAAACAAAAAAAAAACTTTTAGCTCTTAGCTTTTAGCTTATAAGCTCATTTGACAAAAAAAACTCTGTTTGGTAACACTTTAGCTCTGTTTGGTACAACGAGCTTATAGCTTATTTCAGGAGCTTATAAGCTATTTTTCAGAAGCTACTTAAGTAGCTTTTGAGCTTATAGCTTTTAGCTTCTCATTTTTTCTTCCATATTTACCCTTATTATTCAAAGCAAAAGCTATCAGCTAATTTTACCAAACACTTCAACTAGCTTATCAGCTAAAAGCTATCAGCTAACTTATCAGCTATCAGCTAATTTTACCGAACAGAGCCTAAATAGTTCAATATTATTCACACCAAGACTTCCCATCATTCTTTAGTAAACAAAGTATGATTTTCACAAAAAGTCGTCTTCCAATCTTTATTTTAAGCTCAAAGAAAAGTCTTTTGTTTTGAATCACCTTCTTGGATCCCTTATTAAAAAAAATAAAATAATAAAGAGGCAAAAAAGTCATTAATTACTGAATTGATTAATGTAATTTGTTCTTCCAAAGATAAACTCTTTTTTAAAGACTACAACAATATTGGATGCTATGAAACCTCTTGAGATTTTCTCTCACTTGTATTCCTAATAACTTAAAAGGGAAATCCACCATTTCTACATGATAGAAAGTTAGACCTAGACAATAGATATCCACACCCCAGAATATAACTTTTTTAAAAATGTATTTGATGATGATATGTGTTTACATTTGTTTTCTGGTTTTCAATCGACTTGATCGACTTCCATGTTTTAAAAATTCAAGACTCAAATCTAATATGTTATTTCTCGATTAATTTTTTTTAAAGTTTGATACGACCTATTAACATTCTCAAAGGCATGTTTTATAAGATGATTTGTAAATAAACCGTCAAACATATCTCTAAATAGGATTTATTTGTGATAAAATATAAGATTTTAAAGTTGAAACTTTCTGAGATACAGGAGACTTAGGGGTGCAAATGAATTATTATTTGAGTATTATAACGTTTAGATCATAATTTTTTTATGTGATATAATATTTTCAATGTCTATCCTTACTTGATATTACATCCAAATATTTAAAGCTGTTTTTATAATAAAAACGTTAAATAGGTCACAAATTTATATTTAAATATAAACATGTGTTTACTATAACTCTTTTTTTATACCAAAATGCTTCGGTTGACGAGAATGTACAATTGACAATATGACTTTAATGCAATGTACAAAATAATATACTCTCTCCATCCCAAAATAACATACTAACAAATTTGTAAAAAAAAAAATATCCCAAAAAAGTGTCTTTATCAATACAACGTCAATTTTTTTTAATTGGATTATCTAGTTAATACTACAAGATAGGGAAGCTTGCAGACAAGCTGCTTCTCCAACATTCATCAACTCTCCTTTGTTAGTCATGCATCTAATGAGTAACTAAACTCTCTTTTGTGTTCGGATTATATGCAGATAGCTAAGAATCTATGTAGTACTTTTAATCTGGTTGGTTGTATACGATTTATGTTTTTAATATAATTTTAGTTAAAATTCGTCCTTAATGCTTTGCAAATGATTAGTGTTCCGCAATTGATCTTTTGATTTAGTCAGGTCCTAGTAAGGTTTGCTATCTAAGCGACATGATTTAAATTATGTATAGATGCTATTGCCCGAGAGATCGCGGGTAGGTCTATATTCATGCATAACTTTTCAAGATTATGCCATAGAAACAATCAACTAATTTGTCGTCGTGCATCAGAAGTTTATTGTTTCTATGGATCTTGTGTCATCAACCTTAGTCGGAGACGTACGTTGAGGAAAGTGTGGATGATATCTAAGGCATAAAAAGTATACAATTGCACGATTAAGGGAAAACATATGACGAATAGTTATTGAAATTCAATCACAACGCAACTTTATCTATATTGATTTAGTTTTATGTTGATTCAAACCACTAAAACAGTTTTATGAATACTTTGTTGAGAAAATTTGTTAATACGAACTTAAATTAACTAAGTGTGGTCTCTGTGGATACGTTTTTTTTATTTATTTGATAAAAACCGACATACATACCACTACTCTTAGGAAACCCCTGATTATCTTTTATCAAAATGACGCCGTTTTCGAGGACTGCATCGAATTAGTTTGATTTTTCTTTTGTAAAAACTGAGTTTTGATTCAATTTTGCCATGTGATTTTAGCTAAGCACACCCCTGTGCTAAGAGAACCAGACAAAATTTGTATATATTAGTTTATGTCCTGAAAAATTCGCAAAGCCAATAATCGAAGAAAATCATTACAACAAGCTACAATTAAACCAATAAAATCCTCAAGTGTGAAGGTGAGAAAAACACAAGAAGAGGGGTGAATTGTGTTAGCTTTTTCTTCTTTTTAAAACTAAGTCCAGTGTTCAGAGTCTGATAGAGTTCAGAGTCTTGACTAAAGTTCAAAGTCTTATGCAGCGGATAAAGTAAAGAGAAGAGAAAGACATAAAGCAATTATACAGGTTCCTTCCACAATTCGGAAGTAGTCATGTCCCCCTTGCACTTCCAAAGAGAGTTCACTAAAATCAATATATGATTACAATTGTTCAAGCACAAAAGCAAGAGACTTCAAACTACTCAAGCACAAAAGCAAGAGGTTTCCTATGCTCAAGCACAAACGCAAGAGACTTCATATGCTCAAGCACAAAAGCAAGAGACTTCTAAACAAACACAATTACACAAAAATATGTTTGAGGTTGAACACTTGATATACAATCAGTGATGTTCACAATACAAATCGGATACAGACTCTTAAGACTCTAGAATTTCTAAGATATGAAAGTTGTTAAGAAATTCTAAGTGAACTTTGATGTGAAACAATTTCAGCAGAGTTTTGGCACTTGTAAAATTGTTGTGAGTCTCTTACAATCTTCAAGTTTCACTCCTTTATATAGAGGTGTGAAAGATACGTTGAGGATTGCTAGCACATCAAAAAGAGTCGTTGTGAAACTTGATAATCACCAATGGTTTGTTGCTTGATTTGGTTATTGTCCTATGAAGGAACAATTTCAAATTCATTCCAAGAATAGAGAGTAACCAGTGCAGTCACAGCTGTAATCTTGTACTAGTGCAGACATGAGGAGTGGAGTAGTGGAGGTAGTGGTTGTACAATTGTATTATGTCCTTTTCTGCGCTCTTCAGTGGATAAGCATTCAATGTCTTCTAATTCCTCTGAAATAACCGTTGCTCCAGGCTTCCATTCCTTCTACAATCATATGTATTCAGAATAACAACTTTTAACGAACTTTAGTTTCCAGTCTTCAGACTCTGATGAACTCCAGCTTCTGATGGTTCTTCAGACTCTGATGACGTCAGCTTCTCGTAGACAGCTTCTGATGGTCTTCAGACGCTCTCTTCTTCAAATTCTATCTTGCAACACAAGCTTTATTTTTGTAAATTTCATTGCTCTCATTTGTTCTTCCAGAACCTATACTTGGTTTAAAAACGTACAACTTTTTGTCTATGGTCCTGCACACTTGAACAAATATTAGCATATCCTATTGACATTTTTAATACCTTGTTATCATCAAAACTCAAAGTGGTATTGTTAAACACATTTTGTTCCAACAAAATGGATAGAACACAAAATCTTGAAGACATCTTCAATCAGTTTATCCAGATGTCCATGAACTATCAAAAGACCAATATTGAATCCTCGATCAAACGTTTAGAAGTTTAAATCAGACAAATTGCCACACAACTTGTGGTTTTTGTGGATACAATATTTTTATTTGTTTAATAAAAATCGACATACTTACTGTTGTGCTAAGGAAACCCCAAATCCTCTTTTATCAACGACCCAAGTCGACGGCAGAACCATGGCCAACAAAAACTCAGCCATACCAAAGTTTGAAGCACCAGATCAAGCACGGGCCGCATGCAACGCACCCCAAAAACTCGAATCCATGAACATAGAAGGTTAAAAAGTGATTGTGAATGCGAATCTACAAAAAAAAACACAAACAATAACCAACGATCTCGACACTATGGACGGAGGCGGATCTGAAAAGTTATGTTGAACCAACCTAACTTAAAACCAAGTATGAGATAAGAGATGTGGTTGTCGAACCTGTAAAACTGTAGCAAACCAACAACCGCTTCCTATAATGGAGGTGGCGTCGATGATATATGGGTGGCAATGGAGCCAACAACCTCCATCCCCAACTAGGGTTGCTATTAGGTGGTGCTTCCATGAGGGCATTGATCGGTCAGATCTACATAGAAGTATTTCGTAATTTATCATAACTAATGTTATCTATACAATTTTTCAAAAATGTGAATGTTATCTTGATATGATTAATGTGGATCTATTTTTATTATATGACTTATATTCTTTTAAATATCATATGACTTATATGAGAACAATCTTTTATTAATATGGTATAACTTTTTTTTGTCAAATACTCCCTCTGGTCCTATTTATAAGAGAAAATTAGGTCAACAAAAGTTAATGTATTTGGACTGAATTTTTAACTAGATACATCAACTTTTGTTGACCCAATTTTCTCTTATAAATAGGACCGGAGGGAGTAGTATATATGTTATACCTTATTAGTGCATGTTTTAGTCAATAGAACTCGTTCATCGCACGAGTCGGTGATCTAGTCTGTGTATTAGCAACAACCAAATTAACTCTATCCCATCAAGAAAGAAAGAAAGAAAGAAAGAAAACAAATTAATTTTATATTTACTTCAAAAAGACTGGACTGTTGGGCTTAATTTTGAATGACCTAAGATTTGGCATTTTTAGTTAAATATACTTTAAAAATATTTGGTCTATTTAATTTAATAAATAAGTCTAGCCGTATCTTAACATTATAGAGACCGGTGATTGTGTAGAACTGTGATTAGAGAATAGTAAAACTAACACATAAGAAAATATCGGCTTTAAAATACATAGGAAAATGCATTTAATTTATTTTTATTTGTCGTTAATATATTTCATTTTGCCTTGTTAAAAAAAATTATTTTTATGTACTTTTTTCTTTCCAATAACTTTTTAAAAAAATTATAATTATTCTTTTGAGTTAAATATACAAGCGATGATTCAAACATGACTTTTACCCATAGACAAATAGACATTTACCTACGGCAATGTATAATTGACAGTAAAATAGTTGTATTCTAGACTTTTACCTACGGAAAGATGACATTTAGTGACGGATTTTGTCCGTAGGTACATGTTTTTTTTTCTTTTTCAAATTTGGAGGCTCCTTTATGTTTGAGGCCTTGATGCACTTGCACAGGGTCGCCCTGTTCATGGCTACTTTATTTTTTCGGTTTTTTTAATGTTAACCCTTTGATTTTTAGAGAAAGTGAGTTCTAATAATTTAGAGTTCGGTTGAGAGGTAATTAAACTTTAACCAAAAATTGTTTGACCTAGAGATCAAACTCATGTTCTCTTCACTAATGTTTTTTTATGAAGCTCGTTAACCACTTGAGTTTAATTTACTCTCTCCATTCCTTTTTAAGTATCACTTTTGGAGAAATTTTTGTTTTTATTTAATTGTCATTTTCAAAACTCAATGCAACATTAAATGTTGTTTTACCTATATTAACCTTAGTTATTTATTACTGAGAGAGAAATATATGAAATAAGATAATAAATGAATAAGACTATTATAATGAAAGTAACAATTAAAAAATGTAGTCAAATGTAGAAATTTTTTATTGGAATTCGTGCATTAAATTTAATTTTTTAACTTTTAATTAATTGAATACATAAGTATTAAGAGAATATTT
Source organism: Medicago sativa (assembly GCF_051527215.1). NCBI lineage: Eukaryota > Viridiplantae > Streptophyta > Magnoliopsida > Fabales > Fabaceae > Medicago > Medicago sativa. Next base: position 27,611,479 of record NC_140749.1, on the reverse strand, counting down.
CTATTTTTAAGTTGTTTAACATGTGTTTTTAGGACACAAGTTAGCATGACCCTAAATTATTTTATCAAAAGTGGTAACATTTATTAATTATCTTGGTTTATGTAAAATGTCAAAAAAATAACAATTAAAAAAACGAAGGTAGTATTTATTTCACTATACATTAGATTTTTTTATTAGCCATACCTTTTTATCCCGTGGAACTAAATAAATTTCACAAAGTGAGTGCCATACTCAAGATCTCACCTTTTGTCACAAAAAAAAAAAAAAAAAAACTCAAGATCTCACCTAACATATTAGTGTAACTTTTCTTCAAGTCTCATAAAAGTAAACCTAAAATTAAAGCACTTTAATTAACTTTAAAACTAATAACCAGCCCATGTTCCAAAGACATTTGGTTTTTAACTCAATGTTTCTTCCTTAAAAAAAAAAAAAAAAAAACTCATTGTTTCAAAAACATTTAAAGAGCGAATGGAGTTATCGTGCTAAAAATTGTCGCAGAAGTATTGTTTAAGAATTTTGTAAGACGAAATTTTGTCTTGAAAATACAAATCAGACATATATAAAAATAATTATTATACAATTTATAATGCAAAAATTACCATTTTTTTTTAAAAGAATGCTCTAAAGGCACTTAGTATTTTCCTATTTATTTTTCCTTTCTTTTTTCAAAACACAACATCATCAACAGAAGTTCACTAAAAAAATGCACCATTACTACTCTTGCATTATGGAAAATTAAATCCAAGTGTTTAGTGACAATAAGCTGTAAACATGATAACGGATTAGTACTAATTGCTATCACTTTTCCTTTTTACTAACATCATCATTGAAAGAACATAAAAGATGCTTATAATTTATACATTAGATAAGTGTTTGGTCTCTAAAAAAAATTTAAATTTCATTTTTTAGTCTCTTTAAAATTGTTCATCAAATTTTAGTCCCACAAATATTTTTTGTCACTGTTTTTGCTCTATGATTTTAAGTAAAATTGTGTGTATTTTTTTTTATAATTTGAATTAATTTTTGCATTAATGTTTAGTAAATTATAGAAATCTCCCTTGCAAAAGTTTAAGTTTTTCAAAATGAATTTTTAAGTTATTATTGTTTAAAAATTCATATTTTGTTAAACAGTTCTAAATTTTCGTGCGACACATTGTTATTATATTCTGAACATTCATGTAATAATCCAATCAAATATGTGAAGGGTACGTATGAGTTGACTTAAAAATAGAGACTAAAAGTAGTGACAGAAAATATTTGATGAACTAAAACTTGATGACAAAGTTTAAAGGCACTAAAAACCAAAATTTGAAAACTTTATAGAAAGCAAAAACTTAGGGTTAATACCTCTTTTGGTTCCTATAATATGATCGAGTTTCGGTTTTAGTCCCTGTAAAAATAAAAGTTTAGATTAGGTCCCTATCATTTCAGATTCCTTCACTTTTGGTCCCTCATTTAAACATGTTAGCAGAATCTGCTGATGTGTCATGATGACCGCGTAATATTTTTTTAGTCCACTTAAAATTTATAATTATTTTCACTATTTAAAATTCTAAAACATAAGTTAAAAAGGTAAATTAAAAAACAAAAACATTTCCAGAATTCCAGTCCCTCATCTCTCTTCGAGCTTCATCTTCTCCCTCCGTCATTCTTACCTCCGACCACCATCTCACCCGCCGTCCATCACGATGTTCATCGTCGCAGCGCACCACCATCCACCACCCTCGTTCTCCATCTCCTTCTCCACCATCCACTATCATCTCTCTATTCCTCTTCTCCATCTCTCCTCTCCATCGTCATCTCTCCCTCGTCAATCAATCACCACCACACCCTTCCTCCTTGTCAGAATATAAAGAGGAAGAAGAAGTTACTTGTGATGCAAGTAAACTGAACAAAGCTTGAATAAACCCTAACTGCCAGTTGTAGCTTCTGTTGAGACAGTTAGAGGAGTAGTGTTAGTATGTAGCTAGTACATGATAGATGTTATAGTCTCTCTTTAGCTTATAAATAGATGCTAGCACATTGTAGATTCATTCATTTCAATGATAATTTTCTCTCTTTTCATTCAGTTTTACTCTCTTTGAGTTTCTTATTATGGTATCAGAAGCCTTCTCTTTGGAGAAGGTAGTTACGATTCAGTTACGCATTTCTGCCATTGTTGCGTGCTTCTGAAGCTTTCAGTTACGCAATTTCGCCATTGTTGCGTGTTTTTTGAAGCTTCTCCCAGCTTCGTCTTCTTCATTTCTCTTCTCCTTGTTGAAGATTCTCTGATCTTCGTATCCCTTTTCTCATCCTTGTGTTGATTCCTGAATCGTTCAGATTTTGATTTTCTTTCAATCAATCATGGTTCGAAATCAAGATCCAACACAAGATTATTCTTCACCTTACTATGTTCATCCCAGTGATGGACCTCATTCAGTTGCAATCAAGCCTCAATTGAACACGTCCAATTATCAAGCTTGGGCGCGTGCTATGCGAAGAGGTCTTGGTGGCAAGAACAAGTATCAGTTTGTAGATGGAACAATTCCTCCTCCTACTGATGATGATTTGAATTTTTCTGCATGGGAACGTTGCAACAATCTTATTCACTCCTGGATCATGAACTCTGTTTCTGATAGTATTGCACAGAGCATTGTGTATATTGATAATGTTTCTGACGTTTGGAATGAGTTGAAAGAACGTTTTAGCAAAGCTGATCGCATTCGTGTTTGGAAGCACAAATCTGAGATTAACAATCTCAAACAAGGTACTGTTTTATCTTGGTTTTCGGGTGTCAAACATTGATTACGTTTGAACCTTTTAAACCGGTGATATCTTATTTTTTCTTGGGAAGGGAAAAAGTAAGCAAAACCCTTGAGAATCGAGGTCCGGGAGTTGTTTTCGTTACGGGAAGGTGTTAGGCACCCATAACGACTATAGTATCCTATAGGAACCGTCTTTAATTTCTACGCGCGCGCTTTATTTTTAAATGCTATTTTGAAAGTAATTATTAGGCCTAAGAGTTTCTAAGTGAAGAATTGGAGGGAGAAGAATGTTTTTGGATTTTTATTTTAGTTGAATTGAAGGAATTTTGTTCCTTGCCTACGTACCCGTTTAAGGGATCAAATCCACCGTAGTTCTCTTCCAAAAGATGTTTTTTGTTTTTGTTGGTTGATTTTAAGTTTGAAAATGGAAATTTGAAGAATAGAGATTGAGAGGCCTCAAGGGCATGAGAATTTAAGAAAAGGTGAGGTTTGATTAGTCATTTGCAAAAGAAGTCAAGTATGATTATTTTTCATTGAAATTTGATTAAGAAAATGGAAAAGGAAAATTCAATGGGATTTTGATCCCAAGGTTTATTATGAAAAAAGGTTTGAGTGAAGTTTGTTCAAGTTTTTGGAAAATTGATTTTTCTCTAAGTATAAACCCTAGGCATTCATCTAAACATACAATCCTAAACATACATCTAAACATGCATATTCTAGCTATATACCTAAAGTGATGTGTGTGTATGTGTAGGTGCTTGTGTCGGTGTACATCATTAGAGTCCATTGTCCTTATTACATCATTGGCCTAGATACATTCTATGGTCTTGCAAGAAATTTAAAGGCATAAAGTAAAATATTACAAAATTCCTAAGCTTTACATTCTAATCTTTGCATGAAAGTTGAGGTGTAAGAAAAATAAAGGATGAAGATATGAGATGGAAGATGAAATGCTCATGATGTATGCAACAAAATAGAGGAAATTGTTAGTAGTATGGGGAATAAAGAGATGGAGGCATAGGTAAGTAAGATAGTGCTAACAAAGTGACAAAACTTAACAAAACAAGTAGCACAATATGCCTAAAAGTTCACCACAATGACAAGGCAAACATAGGACTCATAATCCTCATATCATGACTACTTTACAATGTATTTTAGTTCAGTTCCCAATACAAGAATTATGAGGAAATATCAAGCCAAGCCTTGTAGCACATTTTAGGCATATTGTACACTTTATTTTCACAAGAATACTATCATTACTTGCAAAACAAGGAATTGACAAATCCCATTCACAAACAGCAAACACAAAGATGCAAGTTAGTGACAAGCACATCACAAGATTACACAATAAGCACATGTACCAATTGGACAAAAAGTCATATCAAAATATGGCAAAAATTTGCAAGAATTTAACAAGAAAGATATCTAAAGCACAAGCTACATCATGTATATTTCTTTTACCAATTTTAACATGTAAAATGTTCACAAAAGTATCAAGAACATATTGAAATCACATAGGAATTTTTAGGAATTTTTTCATGGAAAATTTTAGACAAGCAGGGGTGAAAATAGCAAAAAATAGCAAGAAACGCAGGAAACGGGGGGTGTGCATAGCAACAAGACTCACTGGCGTGGCAGTTGGGCTCAGGGAGAGAAAGGGCCTGGGTCATGGAGCAGACCATGGGTTGAACCGGTTTTGAGAGTGTATATAAGCAAGAAAACCGGTTCAACCTCATTCTAACCCTATGTTTCTCTCACTAAGATGCAATCTAGAGAGAGAGAGTCTGCAAGTGACTCTCTCTTCTCCGACGAAGCTCACCTCCTCCGACGTGGTGGCCGGTGGAAGCGCCGCCGCGTCGGAGTTCCAAACTACTCCGATTCGAAATTAAATCACATATTCTTAAAGCTCTTCTTCTCCTCTTTTCAATTCTGAAACTAGATTTCTAAGAGGATCCTTGAATTGGCGTAGATCTAGAAAGGAACCTACGGTTTCAAATGTTTATCGTTTTTCAAAAAAAAATTTGAAGAAAAAGGTTCTACAGCTTTCGATCTATGCCATTCAAACACGTAACAGAGAGCTTCTAAAGGAAGAGAATGAATCAAGAATTTACCTCTGTCTGATTCAAGGATTCGAACGGAGAAGTTTGAGACGGAGCTTCGTTCTTTGCTTCTGATGGATGTTTCTTTGTTGCTTCGCACTAGAAAACGAGGAAGTGAACACGTTCCTCTTCTTCTCTGGTTCCACTTCGAATTTGACCTTTCTTCTTCTCTGACTTCGAATTCGATCTTTCTTTTTTCTCTTCTCTTCGATCTTCTTTCTGTGATCGTGTCTTTCACTGGAATTGCAGGAAGAAAATCCACGGTTCGATGATGAAGATTCTCAAAGAGAATCGCTGAGAACCGACGTGGAATCCATTGAATTTTGTTGTGTCTAAGAGCTTCGATGCTTCTGTGATGAATTAGTGTGAAGATTGTTGTGAATTGATGAATTTTTGGGATGGATCCAATCGAAATTGATGAAATTGGAAAACGGTTAGGGTTTCAGTTTCATATGTTCTTGATGAAGTTCATGAGAATTTTGGCTTTTGATTCGTTTTGGTGATGAGAGAGAAAATGTAATGTGTTTGTGGTGATCTTTGCTGAGTTGTTGAAATCTGTGTGGCATGGCAATGATTGGGGGCCTTTTATAGGCTGCCATGTGTAGCTTCTGGACCAATAGCAGCATGCCACGTGTGCTTGGACTTTGTAACAAACTCTTGGGACCAATCTGCAATTTTTTAAGACTTTGGGCTTTTCTGCAAAATACAACAAATGAAGGACCAAACTGCAAAAACAATAAAGGACTTTAAAAGGACCGAAATGTAATTGACCAAGAATAAAAGGACTAAAATACAAAATGACACAAAGGACTTAAAAAGTAATTAATAATAAAATTGGTAAAAAACGTAATTTGGAAATAACGTAAAGTGAAACGATTAAAATTGACAAAACGGACTAAAATGAACCAATGGCCAAAATGAGGTACTTTAAAGTAACCTCTCTCTGCCGAAATTTCGTGTGAAAAGACCAAAATGCCCCCGGGTTTAAAACGACTGAAAATGACTCAGATACAAATTTTAAAATGGATTTTTAACAAGAAATTGAAACAAAAGTTTATTTAAACCAACTTGAAAGACTCAGAGGCAACTTTTAAGATTTGAGCAGAGCTTTGACACTTGAAAAGACTAAAATGCCCCTAGGGGCAAAACTGCCTCAAAATGACTTCAAATGCAATTTTTGAAATGGATTTTGACATAGAATGAAACAGAGACTTATTCTAACCAAATGAAAAGACTCAAACAAATTTTAAAAGACTGAAAGAAATTTGGACATAGGAAATGACTAAAATACCCTTACATGTGAATTTTTCAAATAACATTGAAATAAAATGCAGAGAAAGATGCAATTGATCAGAGATATATCAAATGGCTTGAATTGCAAGAAAAGAAGAATTGAGTTGGTATTTTTAGGTCCAAAATTAGGGTATAACAGGTACTGGTTCTGTTAATGACTATTACACTGAATTGAAATCTCTTTGGGAAGAGTATGATAGTCATAGACCTACACCTTCATGTGTTTGTCCTCTGAGATGTGTGTGTGCTTCCATGCGAAATGTTAAAGAATTTAGGCATGAGGATCAAGTGATTCAGTTTCTGAGTGGCCTTAATGAAGGTTTTTCCATTGTTCGTACTCAAATTCTCCTTATGGATCCATTACCTCCTCTCAGCAAAGTTTACTCTTTAGTGGCTCAAGAAGAAAGTCATGAAGGCATTGATGCTATTGATGATAGTAAAGTCTTGGTTAATGCTGTTGAAACCAAGAAACCTTATGGTAGAGGTAGAGGATCCACCTCTCAGGGAGGGAAGAGTGGTAGACAGTGTAGTTTCTGTGGAAAATCAGGTCACACTATTGAGACCTGTTACAAGAAGCATGGCTACCCTCCCAATTATGGTAATGGTAGATTCAATTCCAATGCAAACTCAGTGCAAGCTGAAGATCCTGATGATAGTTGCAAAGGATCTGGTGAGATGACTACTAGTGGTTCATTGCTTGCATTTACTAAAGAACAGTATGACAGCGTTCTGGCCTTAATTCAGTCCTCTAAGGTTCAATCTTCTCAGCCTATGGTAAACCAGGTCAGCACTTCAGTTTCAACTGGTCATACATCAGTTGAAGCTTCTACCTCAGGTAATGCTTATTGTTCCCTACCTGTTTCACATTGTCTGGCCTGTGTTAAATCCAACTCCTGGATATTAGATTCAGAAGCAAGTGACCATATTTGTTCTTCTTTGAACTGGTTTACTACTTATTATCACATTGAACCTACAAATGTTAAGCTTCCAAATAATAGTATTGTTGTCACTGATATAGCAGGCACTGTCACTCTCACTCCCCATTTGGTTTTGCACAGAGTTTTATATCTCAAAGCTTTTTCCTTTAATTTGATTTCAGTATCAAAACTATGTTCCAGTTCAAATTGTTCTTTGCATTTCTTTGATAAGTATTGTGAATTGCAGGATATGACCTCTCACAAGAAGATTGGTTTGGCTGATCTATGTGATGGATTGTACCAACTGAAGCTTGAAGACAACATTCCAAGAGTCATGTCTGTCTCTATTGCTGATCCAAATGTTATTCCTTTTACTGCCCTTTGGCACTATAGGCTAGGGCACTTGTCTGATTCTAGGTTAGCTATTATGAATAAGCAGTTTCCTTTCCTGCAAACTGATCCCAACTTAGTGTGTGAAACTTGTCATTTTGCTAAGCAAAAGAAACTTCCCTTTTGTATCAGTTCCAAAAGAGCTATCAATAAAATGGATACTTTGCATTTTGATATTTGGGGTCCTTTATCCATTAAATCTATTCATGGTCATAGTTATTTCTTAACTGTTGTGGATGATTATAGCAGATTTGTATGGATCATTTTGTTGAAATCAAAATCAGAAGTTCAATTACAAGTTCAAAACTTTATTCTTTTTGTTGAAAATCAATTTGATTGCAAAGTTAAAATTGTCAGAAGTGACAATGGTCCTGAGTTTGATTTACAACAATTTTATGCTTCCAAAGGCATTTTACATCAAAAGTCTTGTGTTGAGACTCCCCAACCAAATGGGAGAGTAGAAAGAAAGCACCAACATATTTTAAATGTTGGGAGAGCCCTTCTTTTTCAATCTAAACTTCCTAAACATTTTTGGTCTTATGCTCTTATGCATGCTACATACATCATCAATAGAGTTTCTTCTTCAATTTTAAAGGACAAATCTCCTCACCAACTCCTTTTTGCTCAAAACCCTGATTTTGACAGCTTTAAAGTCTTTGGCTCTTTATGTTTTGCATCCACTCTTTCTTCTCATAGAACCAAGCTTGCTTCTAGAGCAAGAAAGTGTGTTTTTCTTGGTTACAGAACTGGTGTCAAAGGTTTGTTCTTTATGATTTGCTTTCTAAACAAATTTTCATTTCCAGGCATGTTGTTTTTTATGAGCATGTTTTACCCTATAAAAATGATTCTGCACATTCATTTCCTCCTTCTTCTGATTATCAGCTTTCCTCTGATACATTACTTGTATCTGTTCCCCATGTAGAGTCACCTATTCATGATTCTGTTTCTGATTCTTCCTTCTTCCTTCCTGATTCTCCCAATGATTGTTCTATTTCCAATCAAAATCCTCTTTATAGTCAAAATCCTCTTATACCCAATATATCTGCTCCTATAGCAGAAGTTGAACCTGTCATACCTGAACCTATAGATGTTGTTGAGCGTGTCCTTAGAAGACCAGAAAGAGTTAAAAATGTTCATGTTAAGCTTCAAGATTATGTTTGTAACTCCTTCACAGATCAACCAAACACATCTTCTTCAGGTAGTTTATATCCCTTGTCTAACTTTACTTCTTCTCAATTTCTTTCTTCTTCACAATCACACTTCACTTTATCTGTCACTTCACACACTGAGCCCACTTCCTATGAAGACGCTATGCTATCTGAACATTGGGTTGAGGCTATGAATGCTGAAATATTGGCTTTAGTAAAGAATGGTACATGGACATTAGTTGATTCTCCTCCCAAAGTCAAACCTATAGGGAGCAAATGGGTGTTCAAAATTAAGTATCATTCTGATGGATCCATTGAAAGGTACAAAGCCAGATTGGTGGCCAAAGGGTACAGTCAGATTCAAGGCCTTGACTATTTTTGAAACATTCTCACCTGTAGCAAAGATTACTACTGTCAGAATGTTGCTTGCTTTGGCTTCCATCAACAATTGGTTTTTGCATCAACTTGATGTGAATAATGCTTTTCTGCATGGAGATTTACATGAGGATGTGTATATGCAAATCCCACAGGGGGTCCATTCTCCCAAACCAAATCAAGTTTGCAAGCTAAACAAGTCTCTTTATGGTTTGAAGCAAGCTAGCAGATCATGGTATGAGAAGTTAACCATTTTTCTTACTCAGCAAGGTTATTCTCAAGCTTCTGCAGATCACACTCTCTTTGTGAATACTTCAAATGATACATTCACTGCATTGCTAGTGTATGTTGATGATATTATCTTAACTGGCAATTCTTTACCAGAGATCCAAAGAGTCAAGCATTTACTTGATACTTCCTTCAAGATCAAAGATTTGGGAAAGTTAAAATATTTTCTTGGTCTTGAAGTTGCATATTCCAATCTTGGTATTTCTGTCTCTCAGAGAAAATACTGCTTGGATTTGCTCAATGATTCTGGCTTGTTAGGCTCTGTAACGCCCTAAACCCGGAAGCAATAATCATGCAATTTTAAATAATAAATATCCAAAAAGGTTTAGACGTCACGTCGTCATTTGTTTCAAGACATACAAATATTCAATTTCAAAAAAACTACGCAGCGGAAAATTTCAACAATCAACATAAAAATCTCAGAGACATACAGTCATCCTCAGGTACATCTAGTAACCACCTCAAAGGCCATAACAAGGCTCAACACATAAGAAATATCTCAACAGTCATATAAAAAAATCTCAACATAAACCAACAATAAAAGTAAGACTCGATATCCTAATCAGAGCCCGACACTACTAAACTCCAAAGCAGATAAAGGAGGAAGCTTCCGCTATCCTCAAGCAACTCACCAAGCCAGCTAAGCAACTAATCCTGCACACCGTCTACCCATTCATAAGAATAAGGCAGGCGGTCAACCAAACGACCACTGGGGGTTAGACATCATTCAAATCAAATTAAGCACAATTAAATGAAAATAAACAACATAACTAATTTCAGATGATCAATGAAATCTAATCATATTATTCACAAGGATTCATCGTCATTTATTCAACATTAATCATACAAATGTGCTATATCATAACAAGTGTACTTTCACACCTTCATATATCACCAAATTTCACTAAGTATGCAATCACCAAAATTTCATCAATGTACATATTTCACCAAGGTTCACCAAGCACATATCAAACATAGCACATTTAAACCTTAATGAATGTATGTAATGCGCCTAGACACGACTTTATATGCATGTGGTACCGAATCATCGTCAAGGTCGTCACCTCAAAACATCGCCTCTTGATACAAAATTGTATCATAAACATCGCCTCTAAACATCGCCTCTGGACACTTATGAATGCATGAATATATGACACCACAATGCATACGATCATACAATAATTCACCAACATGAACACCGACATCTTTCATACATGCAACCACCATCAGTATCATCACCAAATTGCATGTAAGAATTCACCTTTTATTACAAATCACCAACACCAAAATCATCATCAATAAGCTTCATCTCAAAGAAGCAACAAGGTTCCAAATTCACATTTCACGTATAACGGACATCTAACAACATCATGATATTCATCACATTAAACACCCAAACTTCATTGATTCGTTCTTATTCTATCATATCATTATGAACACAATTAATTTAAATCACTATGAAAATTATAATATACTTTTACAAGATCAACAAGCCAAATATAAGAATATTATAATTCAAAGTAGGCATGGCATATCAGTGCTAAGGTGAGACAAGAAAAAAAACAATTCCAAATACTCTAGAACTAAGCACCGTATACATGCACCAATGGGTTCCTATATCTGGTGAACTCAATTTATATACATGTAATTGTCAAAAAAAAATAACTAGTGGAAAGAAGTCCTTATATAACAGTGAGCAATAACACAGCTCATAACTACTATTAAGAAGATATATAATTATTTCCTCCAAAATTGCATCATGTTTTCCAAAGATTATGGATATATAATGATTTGAATTGAAACTAATTTCCCATTCTTAAAGAACCAAAAGTTCACTCACACAGCAAAAAGCATGTAATGATAGTTTCTATATTTTAAGGAAAACCAATTAAAATTCAAGCAATTGCGGCAGACTTGGCAACAGAGGAGGAATAATGCGCATTGCCAAGTGAATTAGTGCCTACATGAACATTATCTAGACTAGATGCATTACTACCTTTGTAATCTAACCCAAGTAGGATAACTAGTTGAAAACCACATATTCTCTCTTAATTATTGCAAACAAATCAAACTAGAAGGTGTACTCATCTATAGGGACAATTTCTATATCATATCATGCATTCACGTAAAGAAAAAAAAAAAATTGCATCATATGGTCATAATGAGTTAACTAAGATTTTCAGCCTCAATTTTGTATAACCGAACACTAATACACAATGGAATCATACTAGTTAATCCTTCAAATAAAATCAGGTAGCAAATATGGGTCACGGCTGGCAGAAGCATCAAACAATTCCTTAGTGAAAATCGAAACAGAGAGGTAGCAACAGGGAACACTAATGTTAAATAAACTGGGATGGGTTTTTATTGGATGTCTCTAATCACAAAAACACTAATAACAACTTAGTTTCTTCACTTTCATATACACCCATTAACATAGCAAGAACACAAATTATGAATTCATCATCATTCAACAACCACAATCATGATTTTTCATCACTTTAAGCAAAAATCCCAAAAACCACTTATTATGAATCAAAAGCATGAATATGAACATGTTAATTCACCAATTCAACAAAAATTAGTATACACATAATTACCCACTAATTAGGAGTACGAATTTCACAAAACAAAATCATCAATTCATCAATTCAACAATTAATCATAAGCTAAGAAAAGTGATTATGAGGATAAGTATCTAACCCCCTTACCTCAAAGCTTTACCAACACTAGCTATGGCTTCACTCTCCCCTTAGCTCTTGAATTTCACCTCTCCTAAGCTCTTGGTCTTCTTTCCTCTAAGCTCTTCTCTTGCTCCCACTTTCTCTCTCTACCTCTCTCTATGTTTGTGACAATTTGGAATAATGAGAAATGACCTAATTTTTCTCTTAAGGGATATCCTTATATACACCACATGTTGGGCTAAATTAGGTTAGAGATTAATGGGCCTCTAAAACTCATGTCACTAAATTCTCAAAAAGTCACCACATTTACTTAAGCCGTTAAAACACCGGATAATTAATATCCCTAAATTATTACAACTAGTTATTTCTATCTTAGTAAAAATAACTATTCTCACAAAAAAAAAAAAAAATAACCTTCTTAAAAAAAAACTAATTTACCCTCGCTCACCAAATGACCAAAATACCCCTAAGTCTAAAATGACTAAAATACCCTTCTTAAGCTAGAATCCAATAATCCCGAATAAAATACACACAAATACGAGTAATCACACACAAACACACATAAAAACAAATAAAATAAATCTGACGAAAATGGGGCTGTTACAACTCTCCCCCTCTAAAAAGAATTTTCGCCCTCGAAAATTACCTGAAGGAAACAACTCCGGATACGAAACCTTCATCATACTCTCCGATTCCCAGGTAGCACTCTCACCAGTTGGTCCAACCCAAATCACCTTCACCAAAATAATCTCTTTTCCTCTTAAGCGCTTCACTTCCCGATCTTCAATTCTAACTGGCCAAGTCTCAACAGTCAAATTCTCTTTTACTTCCAAATCATCCACTTGAATCACATGTGACGCATCGTACACGTACTTCCTCAACTGAGACACATGAAACACATCATGAAGATTCGACAACGACGGCGGTAACGCAATCCGATACGCTACAACTCCAATCTTCTCTATAATCTCAAACGGTCCAACAAAACGAGGTGTCAACTTCCGACACTTCAAAGCACGTCCAACACCGGTTACAGGATTCACCCTTAGAAACACATGATCACCAACCTGAAACTCAATATCCTTTCTCCTCTTGTCATGATAGCTCTTCTGCCTACTCTGAGACGCTTTCATCTTCTCTTGGATCATCTTCACCTTCTCCGTAGTCTCTTGCACCACTTCCGGTCCTAACAAAACACTTTCTCCTGACTCATACCAACACAACGGCGTCCTACACCTCCGTCCATACAAAGCCTCAAACGGTGCCATCCCGATACTAGAGTGAAAACTGTTGTTGTAAGTAAACTCAATCAACGGTAAACATTCAACCCAACTGACACCTTGCTCCAAAACACAAGCTCTCAACAAATCCTCTAAACTCTGAATCGTCCTCTCCGTCTGCCCATCAGTCTGGGGATGATAAGCAGAACTCAACCTCAACTTGGTTCCCAAAGCTGCTTGCAGACTCTCCCAAAACTTAGAAGTAAACCTTGGATCTCTATCTGACACGATGCTAGAAGGAATACCATGCAACCTGACAATCTGCTCAATGTAGATCTCAGCCAACTTCGCCACGGACATACCAGTCTTGATAGGAACGAAATGTGCCGACTTCGTCAAACGATCAACAATCACCCAAATTGAATCAAAACCCTTCACAGTCTTCGGCAACGCTCCGACAAAGTCCATAGAGATACTATCCCATTTCCATTCTGGCACAAACAACGGTTGCATCAAACCCGACGGCTTCCGATGTTCAATCTTTGACTTCTGACAAATCAAACAAGCATAAACAAACTCTGCAATTTCCTTTTTCATTCCAGGCCACCAAAACAACTTCTTCAAATCCTGATACATCTTCGTCGCTCCTGGATGAATACTCAGACTACTCCTGTGACCTTCTTCCAAAATCCGTTTCTTAAGCTCAAGTATATCTGGCACACAAACTCGGTCACGAAACATCAAAACACCGTTCTCATTCAATCTGAAGTCCCCACCTTTACCTTGATTAATAAACACCACTCGATCCACAAGTTCCAAATCTTCCTTCTGACCATTCTTGATCTCTTCCAAAATATTACTCGTCAGCTTCAACATTCCCAATCTCACACCATTCGGCGTCAACTCACTAACCAAACTCAAATCTCGAAACTGTTCAATCAACTCCAACTCTTTAACCATCAAAGAAGACATATGTAAAGACTTCCTACTCAAGGCATCTGCCACAACATTCGCCTTCCCGGGGTGATAACTCAACTGAAAATCAAAATCCTTAAGATATTCCAACCATCTTCTCTGCCTCATATTCAACTCTTTCTGATCAAACAAGTATTTCAAACTCTTGTGGTCACTGAACACTTCAAACTTAGAACCATACAAATAGTGCCTCCAAATCTTCAACACAAACACAACTGCCGCCAATTCCAAATCATGAGTCGGATAATTCTTCTCATGCACTTTCAACTGCCTTGATGCATAAGCCACAACCTGACGATTCTGCATTAACACACCACCAAGACCCATCTTAGAAGCATCACAATACACAACAAACGATTCCTTTGGATTTGGCAAAATCAGCACTGGCGCTGAAGTCAACCTCTTCTTCAACTCTTGGAAACTCTTCTCACACTTAGCATCCCAAACATATGCTTGCCCCTTCCGAGTCAACTGTGTCAATGGCAACGCCAACTTAGAGAATCCTTCAATAAACCTCCGATAGTAACCTGCCAATCCAAGAAAGCTTCTAATCTCAAAAACTGACTTTGGAGTTTCCCACTTCAATACTGCATCAACCTTTGATGGATCCACCGCTATACCACCCTTCGAAATCACATGACCAAGAAAACTCACTTCCCGCAGCCAAAACTCACACTTTGACAACTTAGCAAACAACTTATTCTCCTTCAAGACACTCAACACGATCCTTAGATGCTCAGCATGTTCTTCTTCTGACTTCGAATACACCAAAATATCGTCTATAAACACCACCACAAATTTGTCCAAATATGGATGGAAGATCCTATTCATATATTCCATAAAGACACCAGGCGCATTACTCACACCAAATGGCATCACAGAATACTCATAGTGTCCATACCTTGTTCGGAACGCAGTTTTGGATATATCTTCTGCCTTCACTCTAATCTGATGATATCCAGACCTCAAATCAATCTTGCTAAACACTTCCGCACCAACCAGCTGATCCATCAAATCATCAATCCTCGGAAGCGGATACCGATTCTTGATTGTTACTTTGTTCAACTGCCGATAATCCACACACAACCTCATGCTCCCATCCTTCTTCTTAACCAATAACACTGGAGCACCCCACGGAGAGACACTCGGCCTGATAAACTGCTTCTCGAGCAACTCTTCCAACTGCTTCTTCAATTCACCCAACTCTGATGCAGACATCCGATACGGCGCAATCGAAATAGGACTCGTTCCTGGTACCAAATCAATTGCAAACTCCACTTCCCTCTCCGGCGGCAATTCGGTAATGTCGTCCGGAAAAACTTCTGGAAACTCTTGCACTACCGGCAAATCACAAACTCCTTTCTCACTACTTTCCTTCAATGAAGCAAATATCATGAACACACTAGCTTCATCGTCCAAAGATTTCTTCACTTGCTCCGCGGTTAAGAACTTCCCACCTACCTCAGCTACTGGCTTAGAGAATGTTATACTCTTGGTTAAACAGTTGATGTTCACACCAAAAGACAACATCCAGTCCATACCGAAAATTACATCCATGTGCTTCAACGGAAGGCACACAAGATCCAACTCAAAATCAACATTACCAAAATTAACAGGACATTTAGCACACACCAAGGAAGTAGTCACCGAGCCACTGGCCGGGGTGTCGATGACCATCCCTCGCAACAACGGAGTTACAACCAGATTCAAACGTTCAACACAACTAACCGCGATAAAAGAATGAGTAGCACCAGTATCAATAATTGCAATCAAAGGAGTACTATTGATAAAACACATACCTCGGATTAGATTATCCGGCTGCTCCACTTCCTCCGCGTTCAAAGCAAACACCTTACCCGCCGCCTTCTTCGGCTTGGTACACTTAGTACTGATATGACCTGCATCTCCACAGTTGTAACAAGTAATATCCTGCCTGCACTCAAACGACTTATGACCAGCTTTCCCACACTTGAAGCAACTATCACCCCTCCTACAATCATTAGCAAAATGACCCAAAGTTCCACACTTGTAGCACCTCACCTCAGCAACATTCGGCTTAGAGCCTCCACCCACCTCTTTCTTCTTCCCCTTATCTTTGTTGTATGGCTTCCCAAATCCATGACCCTTTCCTTTCTTATCATGCAATGCTTTGTAATGGTTCACCTTGACCTTTCCGGCATCATCAAACATACGACACTTGTGCACCAAAGTATCGAAATCTCTAATCTCCTGAATACACATGTACTGATAGATATCCGGCCTAAGTCCACTTTCAAACTTCACACACTTAGAAACCATCGCATCCTCGGCATTGATATACGGGCAAAACCTCGAAAGCTCTTCAAACTTTGCAGCATACTCTGCCACTGACCGATTCTCCTGCTTCAAGTTCAAGAATTCCACTTCCTTCCTGGTCCTCAAATCCTCAGGAAAGTACTTCCTCAAAAACTCAGTCTTGAACCTAGCCCAAGTCACTGCCTCTCCACTAGCCTCAAGTCTCCCTTTAGCATTCGTCCACCAGTACTCAGCCTCCTCAGCAAGCATGTGTGTAGCCAACCTGACCTTCTGGTCTTCACTGGTCACCATAGCACGAAAGATCCTCTCCATGCCTTGCACCCATGTCTGAGCTCCCTCTGGGTCAAACCTTCCCTTGAACGTTGGCGGCTTGTTTCGCAAGAAACGATCGAGCCTCCGCTCCTCCGCTTCTCCATGATCCTGATGACCATTCGCAACCTGCTGGTTGGTTTGAGCCAACACCTGCGCTAATGCAGCCAAGGCCGCTGCAATAGCCGCATCATCTCTACCACCAGCCATCTCTCACTACACACAAACCACAACCAACATATAAGAACAACAGAACAATTATCGAAGATATTCCTATACCATTCACATACAAACAGAAATAATCACCCAATTCTGGTCCGGACAAGACCGACATGGCTCTGATACCAACTTGTAACGCCCTAAACCCGGAAGCAATAATCATGCAATTTTAAATAATAAATATCCAAAAAGGTTTAGACGTCACGTCGTCATTTGTTTCAAGACATACAAATATTCAATTTCAAAAAAACTACGCAGCGGAAAATTTCAACAATCAACATAAAAATCTCAGAGACATACAGTCATCCTCAGGTACATCTAGTAACCACCTCAAAGGCCATAACAAGGCTCAACACATAAGAAATATCTCAACAGTCATATAAAAAAATCTCAACATAAACCAACAATAAAAGTAAGACTCGATATCCTAATCAGAGCCCGACACTACTAAACTCCAAAGCAGATAAAGGAGGAAGCTTCCGCTATCCTCAAGCAACTCACCAAGCCAGCTAAGCAACTAATCCTGCACACCGTCTACCCATTCATAAGAATAAGGCAGGCGGTCAACCAAACGACCACTGGGGGTTAGACATCATTCAAATCAAATTAAGCACAATTAAATGAAAATAAACAACATAACTAATTTCAGATGATCAATGAAATCTAATCATATTATTCACAAGGATTCATCGTCATTTATTCAACATTAATCATACAAATGTGCTATATCATAACAAGTGTACTTTCACACCTTCATATATCACCAAATTTCACTAAGTATGCAATCACCAAAATTTCATCAATGTACATATTTCACCAAGGTTCACCAAGCACATATCAAACATAGCACATTTAAACCTTAATGAATGTATGTAATGCGCCTAGACACGACTTTATATGCATGTGGTACCGAATCATCGTCAAGGTCGTCACCTCAAAACATCGCCTCTTGATACAAAATTGTATCATAAACATCGCCTCTAAACATCGCCTCTGGACACTTATGAATGCATGAATATATGACACCACAATGCATACGATCATACAATAATTCACCAACATGAACACCGACATCTTTCATACATGCAACCACCATCAGTATCATCACCAAATTGCATGTAAGAATTCACCTTTTATTACAAATCACCAACACCAAAATCATCATCAATAAGCTTCATCTCAAAGAAGCAACAAGGTTCCAAATTCACATTTCACGTATAACGGACATCTAACAACATCATGATATTCATCACATTAAACACCCAAACTTCATTGATTCGTTCTTATTCTATCATATCATTATGAACACAATTAATTTAAATCACTATGAAAATTATAATATACTTTTACAAGATCAACAAGCCAAATATAAGAATATTATAATTCAAAGTAGGCATGGCATATCAGTGCTAAGGTGAGACAAGAAAAAAAACAATTCCAAATACTCTAGAACTAAGCACCGTATACATGCACCAATGGGTTCCTATATCTGGTGAACTCAATTTATATACATGTAATTGTCAAAAAAAAATAACTAGTGGAAAGAAGTCCTTATATAACAGTGAGCAATAACACAGCTCATAACTACTATTAAGAAGATATATAATTATTTCCTCCAAAATTGCATCATGTTTTCCAAAGATTATGGATATATAATGATTTGAATTGAAACTAATTTCCCATTCTTAAAGAACCAAAAGTTCACTCACACAGCAAAAAGCATGTAATGATAGTTTCTATATTTTAAGGAAAACCAATTAAAATTCAAGCAATTGCGGCAGACTTGGCAACAGAGGAGGAATAATGCGCATTGCCAAGTGAATTAGTGCCTACATGAACATTATCTAGACTAGATGCATTACTACCTTTGTAATCTAACCCAAGTAGGATAACTAGTTGAAAACCACATATTCTCTCTTAATTATTGCAAACAAATCAAACTAGAAGGTGTACTCATCTATAGGGACAATTTCTATATCATATCATGCATTCACGTAAAGAAAAAAAAAAAATTGCATCATATGGTCATAATGAGTTAACTAAGATTTTCAGCCTCAATTTTGTATAACCGAACACTAATACACAATGGAATCATACTAGTTAATCCTTCAAATAAAATCAGGTAGCAAATATGGGTCACGGCTGGCAGAAGCATCAAACAATTCCTTAGTGAAAATCGAAACAGAGAGGTAGCAACAGGGAACACTAATGTTAAATAAACTGGGATGGGTTTTTATTGGATGTCTCTAATCACAAAAACACTAATAACAACTTAGTTTCTTCACTTTCATATACACCCATTAACATAGCAAGAACACAAATTATGAATTCATCATCATTCAACAACCACAATCATGATTTTTCATCACTTTAAGCAAAAATCCCAAAAACCACTTATTATGAATCAAAAGCATGAATATGAACATGTTAATTCACCAATTCAACAAAAATTAGTATACACATAATTACCCACTAATTAGGAGTACGAATTTCACAAAACAAAATCATCAATTCATCAATTCAACAATTAATCATAAGCTAAGAAAAGTGATTATGAGGATAAGTATCTAACCCCCTTACCTCAAAGCTTTACCAACACTAGCTATGGCTTCACTCTCCCCTTAGCTCTTGAATTTCACCTCTCCTAAGCTCTTGGTCTTCTTTCCTCTAAGCTCTTCTCTTGCTCCCACTTTCTCTCTCTACCTCTCTCTATGTTTGTGACAATTTGGAATAATGAGAAATGACCTAATTTTTCTCTTAAGGGATATCCTTATATACACCACATGTTGGGCTAAATTAGGTTAGAGATTAATGGGCCTCTAAAACTCATGTCACTAAATTCTCAAAAAGTCACCACATTTACTTAAGCCGTTAAAACACCGGATAATTAATATCCCTAAATTATTACAACTAGTTATTTCTATCTTAGTAAAAATAACTATTCTCACAAAAAAAAAAAAAAATAACCTTCTTAAAAAAAAAACTAATTTACCCTCGCTCACCAAATGACCAAAATACCCCTAAGTCTAAAATGACTAAAATACCCTTCTTAAGCTAGAATCCAATAATCCCGAATAAAATACACACAAATACGAGTAATCACACACAAACACACATAAAAACAAATAAAATAAATCTGACGAAAATGGGGCTGTTACAGGCTCCAAACCAGTTTCAACACCTATGGATCCATCTATCAAGCTGCACCATAATGGGGAGCAACCCTATGAGGACATATATTCATATAGAAGACTTGTAGGCAGATTGATATATCTAACAAACACCAGACCAGATATTTGCTTTGCTGTTCAACTACTGAGCCAATTCTTATCTGCACCAACCAAAACTCATTACAATGCAACATGTAGGGTGATCAGATACTTGAAGAATTCACCAGGCAAAGGTCTATTTTTCCCTAAGTCATCACATATACAGCTTTTAGGGTTTACTGATGCAGACTGGGCAGGCTGTGTTGACACAAGGAGATCCATAACAGGTTCATGTTTCTTTCTTGGCTCCTCTTTAATATCATGGCGCACCAAAAAGCAAAGCACAGTGTCCAGATCTTCTAGTGAAGCAGAGTATAGAGCACTTTCTGCTGCAGCTTGTGAAATGCAGTGGTTGATTTATCTTCTCAAGGATTTGAAGATTCACAATGACAAGCTTCCTGTATTGTATTGTGATAATAGAAGTGCCTTACATATAGCAGCAAATCCAGTGTTTCACGAAAGAACTAAACACTTGGAGATAGATTGTCATTTTGTTAGGGACAAAGTGCAAAATGGAACCATGAAGCTTCTTCCAGTTTCAAGTGCAGAACAAGCTGCTGATTTCTTCACTAAACCATTGCACCCTAAGCCTTTTCTTACTCTATTGTCCAAGCTTGGCATGGTAGATATATACCAAGCTCCAGCTTGTGGGAGGATGTCAGAATATAAAGAGGAAGAAGAAGTTACTTGTGATGCAAGTAAACTGAACAAAGCTTGAATAAACCCTAACTGCAAGTTGTAGCTTCTGTTGAGACAGTTAGAGGAGTAGTGTTAGTATGTAGCTAGTACATGATAGATGTTATAGTCTCTCTTTAGCTTATAAATAGATGCTAGCACATTGTAGATTCATTCATTTCAATGATAATTTTCTCTCTTTTCATTCAGTTTTACTCTCTTTGAGTTTCTTATTACTCCTCAATCACCACCATCCTCGTCGCCACCACCACACACACCACCATCTTACTTAGACAATTTATGCTTTAAATCGGAAGCTCCAAAATTTGATTTTAAACCCTAATTTTCTTCCCCTCCAAAATTCAGAATATAACCTTTTAAATTTGGATTAGATTTGATGGTGTTTTGATTTGAAAACCCCAAACCTTCTAAATTTGTACCAGATTCGTTTATTACAATTTACTTCATATGCATTTGTCAATTTGTTTTTCAAAACTTCAAATCTGAATTCCAAGTTGGGGTTTCATTTGATTTGTGGTGTTAATTTGATTTGGGAGTTTCAATTTAGATTGAAGAAGAATAAGAAAGAGAGTGTTTGGAATGGATTGGGTTGAAACAAGAGCATGTGAAACAAAGAGAGAGAGAGATGAAGAGGGTTAGTTTTTTTTTTTTTTTGAAGATGAATGGGTTTGTTTGCATCGAAAAAGAAGATGAAGATGGTCTATTATATTTTGTTTGTTTTTTTATTTTTCTAATTTAATAATATTTTAAGTTTTTTTTTAATAAGTGTAAATCATATCCCTCAAAAATAAAATAATTATAAATCATAGAAAATCCACATGGAAATAAATTTAATAAAAAAATTAAATAATGACACAATCAGCAGGACACGTCAGCAGATTCTGCTGACTGGTTTAAGTGAGGGACCAATATTGGAGGAATCTGAAATGATAGGGATATAATCTAAACTTTTTTTTTACAGGGACTAAAACCGGAACTCGCTCATATTACAGGGACTAAAAGTAGTATTAACCCAAAAACTTATTTAACTATAATTTATGAAATTCTGGCACGCAGTAAAATATGTTGAGCATGATGTCAAGACAACAGGAATATCGAATCCAATGTCAAGACATCGTGAGAACACAAATAACAATCTTAAAGTAAATGCATAAAGTAAATGGCACAAGTTATTTGTTAACTCATTTCGGTGCAACGTCGCCTACATCTGAGGGCTACAAAGCCAGGAAGGAAATCCATTATAACAGTATTAGTTTGAAGTCCTACATAAACTACCTCTAGTTTACTTGCCTTCGCACCTAATCACTGCCCTTGATATTTTTATCTAAGACACACCTAGATATGAGACCCCTCTCACTTCCTCTCAATCACTCACCAGTGATAACAACAAATACAATAAAAAATGGAGACACACTCCAAGAAACATAGTCCACTCTTGTTTAAAAGCTTACGAGTGATTCACAATTACAACTCAACTATCACCCCAACTCTAGCATCAAGATGATACAAGAGTGGCTCACAAACAACAATGAACAGACAAAAACCCTAATTGACACTTCCAGAATTGTGGTTTCAGTGATCTTCTTAGGTTTATAGTCTTCCTTTATATAGCCTGAGAATAGCATGGGCTTGATCGATAATTCGGGCTACACACACAGTTGATCCAATACAGTCTTCAGCACAATATTTCGGAATAATATATATTGTTTTCTAAAATGTTTTGACATCATTCTTAGGAAACACGGTAAAGCTTAAACCGCCCTTTGCTTGCTTCTAGAATACACACGTTTCTTGGTCAACACACTACGTGAATCATGTCTTCATATAATCTTTAGAGATCTCACGCTTTAAAACAAATATTCCAAGAAAGCGAAACAAGGCATGCTACGATGTCGTACCAACATGTCAAGACATCTTGTCCAACATCTTGCTAGAACACCTGTTTTAACAAAATGCGGCCAGTCACAAAATACAAACCTAACAATCTCTCCCTTTGGCAATTTTTGGCAGAAACAACATTTGCATAATTTATCTTGCATAAACCAAAACACTTCCATAGATAATCAAGAACACTAGGGATACACATACCTTCTTTCATTTTAACAAAAAAAAAAACTCATCTTGAAAGAAAGTTAAAAAAAAAACTTCAGCATTACTTCAAAAGAACATCTTCAAAAATAATGCACAAGAAAGATGTTAGAACAACACCGAGAACATCAGAGGCATACGCAACAGAAAATAGAATCCAGACTCACAAAACACATCTTCAGAGAGAAATAAACCCTCACAATAAAACAACCCAAGGAGAAATAAACTCCCACAAAAATAAACCAGAGAGAAATAAACTCTCACAAGAAAAACCTTCTTCAGAGAAAAATAAATTCTCACATTCAGGATGTTTAGACATCTGGTATGACATCAGTAAACCAAAAACTCAACACACCCACATGCATCCATACATCAAGCACATAAACTAGCATCATGTTATCATGTCATCATCAGACTAGTTAAAAATAAATACTTCCCCGCAACAGCAGATCAGAAAAGCATACTACTCCCCCTCAGGTAATACTCCCCCTTAATAGGCATGTAAGGCATGATAAAATCTACCAACTACTCCCCTTTTTCAGCCATAATTTTGACAAAAGAAAATAATTGTGCATTCACCAGGAGAAGAAA
Organism: Medicago sativa; assembly: GCF_051527215.1. NCBI lineage: Eukaryota > Viridiplantae > Streptophyta > Magnoliopsida > Fabales > Fabaceae > Medicago > Medicago sativa. Next base: position 27,587,879 of record NC_140749.1, on the reverse strand, counting down.
ACAGAACAGTAGTAACAGAACATAAGAGGTATTAGGTTATAGGCCATATGCACCTAAAGTGCACACAAATCTAGGGCATAGCCTACAAAGAAAAATATTACATATGAAAGGAAAAACAAAGAAAATAAGGAGCATCAGGCATCAGCATCTCTGTCCTCTCCATCACCACTACCAGCAGCATCTTCATTTCCCTCTTCCTCAGCTAGGTCTTCATCCTTTGTCTGAGATGATAAAGTCATGATCAAATTGTCCACAATTATCTTTCTTTCAGTGCTTCTGGACTTGATTGTTTCCTCCAAAGTCTTTGACATCTACTTGAGCTCAGCAATGATCCCTTCCTTAGAGTTTGAGTTGGCAGCTTCTTGTCCAGATGTAATGACAAAGTATGGGACATGTGAAATCTCTAATGCAAAGACATATGAGATTCCCTCTTACTTGTAACATCAATGCTTACCAATATACCAAGGTGCTGACTCAGAATGACACCACAAATGAGAGAGGGGAATGTAATAGGCCTTTTCACAACAAAAGATTGAGCATGCTTCATTGTTTTCTCAAATACATAGGACCCAAAATCATACTTAGTTTTTGTCCCAACAATATAAATGAATTTACCTAAACATGTTGCAATGGTTGAGGTGTGATTTGTAGGCACCTAATTAGCAGTCCCAATTATGTGAAGCACAACATACTTCACACTTAGCTTGCTTGTAGACAACTTTCCCATCCTTGGCCATGTCTTAACCTGCTGAGCAGTGATTTCCTTGTAGATTGCATTATCAGTAACCTCCACCTCAGCTTGCTCTTCCTCATTCCTACCAAGAAACTTATTGATCACTTCAGGAGAAAACACCACACACTTACCCCTCACAAGGACTTTTCTATGTTCCTTGCTTAGGCTATTGTCACAGTATTTGGGAATGATCACAATAAATTCCTTCACCAACATCTCATAGCAGTTACCAAAAAAAGAGACACTCTTCATTATCTCAGCATCTTCCATAAGCTCCATCACATCATTGCATTAAAGGGCATCCTTACCAAGTTCCCTTTCCAGAGTCAGTTTTCTTTGATAAACATACTTCCATTTTTCAACATTTGCCACACAGTGGAAAGAAATGTTGTCGATGGAAGCCTCATGCACATTAGCAGAAACCTTCTTCCCTGCAGCTATCTTCTTTATTGAAGGAACGATGTCCTGGATATCTTGCCCGACATCATACTCCGAGTCACTTGAGGTGACTTCCTTCATTTTCAAGGACCTTTTCTTATGAGCAGGATCTACAACCTTGCTCCATCCTTTTGCATGTCCAACACCACCCATTTTCTTGGATGCTTTAGATGGCTGACTTTCAGTCATCACAACCTTCCCTTTCATATTCTTCTGCCTTTTGGCAATTCCTGGTCCCGACCTCCTAGCCAGGGGGGTCTCATCATAATCTACATCATCTAGGTCCACAACTCTAGTGTTCACATTCTTCTCAGAAACATCTTTCTCCTCATTAGCTTTTGTCTCTTCTTCTTCAGAGAGCCATTTACCATCTGACTCATCCTTCTTAGACACACTTGTATCCTCACCACCAGATTGATCTTTATCATTGTCAGCAGACACATAATCATTATCAGAACTTTCCTTCTCCTCACTTTCCTCAGACTCATCCTTCTAATTTCCTACTAACTCACCCTTTTCACCACTAACAGTCTCATCATCAGACATATTCTTTTGAGATTTGTCACTATACTCAATAGGGTCAAACACATGATCAGGCTCATTTTGCGAGTTTTCTTGAGTGGTTTCTACTTGGTGATTAGGTTGGGCCAAAGATGTTGTGACATCCGGCACAATATTAGGTTGAGACAGGGTTTTCTCAGGGGAGCCAACAACAGACTCATCAACAATTTTAAAGGGGGCTGACATATGATCTATAATCACAATTTTAAGGGGTGACATGTGAACATTCTCAACAACAGTATCACTAACAGCATCAGTATTCAAACTAAATTTTTCTAGGGTTTCAGAAGACCTAGGTTTTTCTAGAATCACATTAACAAGGGCCAATTTTTCAGAAGTTTTAACACTACCCAAAACATCAGAAAAAATGGGATATTTAGCACATGTAACAACATCAGGGTAGACATTAGGGTTTTTAAGGGGATCATCATACAAGCTTGTCATAGAATGAGGTTTCTTGACAATAACAAGGGATTCAACATTCCTAATATCACTAGAGGGTAACTGAACTGGCGCAAAGGGAGAAGAGGATTATCTTACATAAGAAGGCTTAGCCTTTTTCACTATAGAAGTTTTGGTTCTTCTTTGCTGGGGCATGTCTAGGAACCACAGTAATGGACGTGGCATTGGTGACGACTTATGAAGATCCTTCTTTAGTATAGGCATGTGTAACCCTAGTCTTTGGAAAAGTTGGAGCAGTTTGATCCTTGGAACTTTTAATAAGTGTTGATTTTGAGGCTTTAGTCATCTTGGAATCTTGATCTTTCACGAACTTCATGTTGAAACTGATAGTATGAGAGAAGGTTGAGAGATGAGGGTAAGCAAGAACAATGTTGGGCAGTTTTCTGAGTTGATAGATATGGGGAATGATTATGTAAGTAATGAGGAGTTGATGGCGTTTTGGTGCGTGGTTAAGGGAAATTTTTAATGATTTCACTAAATCAGCGTGCACCACTAAATGGAGGGAAGAGAAAGTGTCTGTTGCACGCCTCCAAAATGGTAATTGCTATATTTTAAATAAGCAAATTTGCAATTCACCCCTTAAATTCTCAAACTGATTTGCATCCAAAGCATTAGTAAATATATCCACCAGTTGCTTCTCTATGGCCACATGCTCAATAGCAACATTTTTGTCCTCAACTAAATCTTTAATAAAATGATGACGAATGTCAATATGCTTTGCCCTACTATGTTGAATGGGATTCTTGGATATATTGATAGCACTCAAATTATCACAATATAATGTCATGGCATCCTGCTTGACATTGTATTCCTCCAGCATTTGTTTCCACCAAAGCAATTAAGAACAACTACTCCCTACAGCTATATAATCTGCCTCAGTTGTTGATAAAGACACACAATTTTACTTATTGCTAAACCAGGAGATTAGATTGTTGCCCAAAAAGAAACATCCTCTAGATGTACTCTGCCTATCATCAACACTTCCTGCCCAGTCAGAATCACAATAACCCACTAGCATAGAATTTGTACCATGGGAATACAAAATATCAGACTCATAAGTACCAATAATGTATTTTAAAATTCACTTCACTTGAGTAATGTGATTGGTTTTAGGCTCAGCTTGGTACCTAGCACAAACTCCTACAGCAAACGTGATATCTAGTCTACTGGCTGTTAGATACAAAAGACTACCAATCATACTATTGTAGAGACTTTGATCAACATCAACACCTTTTTCATCCTTAGATAATTTTACATGTGTTGTAGCAGGTGTTCTATTGTGACTTGCATTCTCAAGACCAAATTTCTTCACAATGCTCTTGGCATACTTGCTTTGAGAAATAAAAATAGTATCTTCCATTTGTTTCACTTGCAGACCAAGAAAATAAGTCAGTTATCCAACAAGAATCATTTCAAATTCTGATTGCATTTGTTTGACAAAATGTTGGACCATCTGATTCGACATCCCTCCAAACACAATGTCATCAACATAAATTTGTACTATCATAAGTTTGATTTTATCTTCCTTAACAAACAATGTATTGTTAATTCCACCTTTTCTACAACCATTATTTATAAGAAACGCAGCTAGCCTATCACACCAAGCCCTAGGTGCTTGCTTCAAACCATAAAGAACTTTTCTTAATTTGTACTCATGATCTAGGAAGCCAAGGTCAATGAAACCCTTAGGTTGTTCAACATAAATTTCCTCATTCAGGTACCCATTTAAGAAGGCACTTTTCACATCCATCTGAAATAACTTGAATTTCAACAAGCAAGAAACTCCAAGAAGTAATCTGATTGACTCAAGATGGACAACATGAGCAAAAGTCTCATCAAAATCAACTCCTTCAACCTGAGTATATCCTTGAGCAACAAGTCTAGCTTTGTTTATGGTCAGAGTACCACTCTCATAAGATTTGTTCTTGTACACCCACTTAGTACTAATCACATTTACACCTTCAGGTCTAGGAACAAGATCCCAGACATCCTTTTGAACTGGCTCAGTTCCTCTCGCATTGCATTGATCCAAAATTCATCAGTCAAGGCTTCCTTCACATTTTATGGTTCAAACTTAGGGACAAAATAAGAATTTGAAATCATATCTCTAGCTCTGCTCTTAGTAGAATAACCAAGAAATATCCCTTCATCGCTTTTAGGATCCATCTTTCGTCTTTGTTCCCGATCAGTCAAGATATAACATTTACTCTCAAAGACATGAAAGTACTTAACTATAGGTTACCTTCTTTTCCATAATTCATAGAGTGTAGATGAAGTATCATCTCTTAGAGTGACACGATTGTGAATATAACAAGTAGTGTTCATGACCTAAGCCCAGAAATGATAAGGTAGATTATTTGCATGAAGCATGACTCTAGTTGATTCTTATAAGGTCTTGTTCTTGCGCTCTAGTACACAATTTTGTCGAGGAGTAATAGGTTATGAGAATTCATGATCACTACCTTCAGATGAGCGAAATTCAGAAAATTTGAAATTTTCAAACTCCTTGCCACAGTCACTCCTGATCCTGACAATCACACTTTCCTTTTCTCTTTGAAGTCGTTGACAAAGCTCTTTGAAAACCTCAAATGTGTCTGATTTTTCTTTGATAAAATCCACCCAAGTAAATCTTGAAAAATCATCAACAACCACATAGACATACCTTTTTCCACCAAGACTTTCAACTTGCATCGGCCCCATTAAATCCATATGAAGGAGTTCAAGCACTTTGGAAGTGGTCAGATGTTGTAAATTTGGGTGTGACATCTTGGTTTGCTTTTCAATTTGATACTCACCACAAACGTTACCCTGTTCAATTTTGAGCTTAGGAAGACCTCTAATAGCTTCTTCAGATATAATCTTCTTCATAACTTTAAGATTCAGATGTCCAAGCTTCTGGTGCCACAACTTGACTTCATCTTCCTTAGACATTAAACATATGGATGAATAATTAGTTTCTTGAGGTACCCACAAGTAACAATTGTCTTTAGACCTAACTCCTCTCATCAGAACATCATTTTTCTCATTAGTAACTAAACATTATGACTTGGTAAAATTGACTTTTAACCCTTGATCACATAATTGACTGATGCTGATCAAATTTGCAGTCAACCCTTTCACAAGAAGAACATCATCAAGTTTTAGAAGTCCAGTACAAACCAATTTTCCTACTCCCTTGATTTCACCTTTAGCTCCTTCACCAAATGTGACAAAACTGGTTGAATAAGACTTAATGTCCACCAAGTACTTCTTGACCCCTGTCATGTTTCTAGAATATCCATTGTCAAAGTATCAATCCTCTCAAGATGAAGCTCTAAGAGACGTATGGGCTATAATACTAGTACCAACAACCTTAGGCTTCCACTCTTTTCTAGTTTTGATCATCACATGGTTAGCTTTAGGTTGTGTTAAATTTTTAGATAACCATACAGTCTGTAACAATAAGGCTTTATATGACCATATTTACCACAGAAATGACATTTCCAAGGAGAAAACTTGACATTGATTTGAGTTTTCTGATGTCTGGCCGAATGATATAACATTTGGTCTGACATCGTAGGCTCATACTCCCGTTCAGAATGAATAAATTTTGTTACAGAAGATTTTCCTTATTTAGTTAAAGATTGATAATTAAAGTCTATTCCTTTTACGTTACCGGCCTTTTGCCCTACTTGGAGAATCTCATCTAGCATACCAAATCCATTGTTCAACATTCTTATGGTTATTTGGTCATGTTTTCAAGCTTAGAAGACAACATGGTTACCTCATTTTGAATATTAGAGAAAGTAGGTAATAATTTTTCTTTTCTAGCCTGCAGTTGAGTTATGATACTTTTCTGCTTTTCACCTATCTTACACACCTATTCACTTCTGGCACAAAGCTCTTTGTAGGAATCAACCAATTTTTCATAAGAGACATCATCATCACCAAATTCTTCATCAGATTAACATCTCCCAGTGAAAGTTGTGACATGCTTAGAAGTTTCATCATCTGGTTCACCTTCAGACTCATCATCATCACACCAGGAAACATGTTGTTTTTGGATTTCCAAACTGTTAAATTTGGATTTCCAAATTCTGTTATCTACCGAAGTTGTTACTAGGTTGAGTCACGATCAGGTCGCTCTCTTTAAGACGTTTCGTGGCACTACCCAAAGTTGTGCAAGGTAGACTATCAACCACGCCGCCTCCAGGATAAAACAAGCCCAGCTACAACTGTTCGATTAACTACTGCACTGTAGAAAATCGTTCGAGAATTACACCCTCAAATATGGTTCTAAGACCACTCTTTAATATTGAAACCACTCAAATTAATATGGTATTATTACCATTCTATTATGGTGCTGAGACCACTCAAATATGGTGTTACCACCATTCTAACTTTAACTTCTCCAAAACATCAATATGGCACTACGACCACTCAAATATGATGATACCACCATTTCTCCTTAAATAGAAAATTATTAAAATAATTTATATACTGTTAAGATCATTCTTTAATTCCAACGGGACATTAGTATTACGAAAAGGGACTATGATCTTAATAGTACTCTATATTCCGAAGAATCATATATTATCGAAGGGACTATGAACTTAAGACCAAGGGACTATGGTCTTAAGAACACTCTTAATACCGAAGGGACAGAAAGGAGTAGAAGCAGAAGAAACTCGCTATCGCAAGTCGGAGGGAGAAGAGAAGAAAAGAATTCCCGACAACTCAATGAAATTCTTTTCGGTGTGTAGAATGAGTGGGGCGAACTTCTCCTTTTATAGGGAGAGTTTGTAACAAAAAACGAGTGACTTGGGGATTAAGTCTGCTTAATCCTTAAGCAAACGCGTTTTGTTTCTTAATTGGATATATCCGGAAGTTTCTAGATACTCGTTTTGGATCGGGTTGGATCGTAACAAATTTATTTGTTACGCGTAGCGCTTACGGATAATGATTAAATTAATTAATTAATTAATTTAACATTTTCAAGTAACAAAAAATATATATATCATTTTTTTTAATCCACGACCCATATATAAACACTTACTAGTTGGGGTGACCCTCCAATGTGGGACATTTTTAAGTCACGCCTACACACTAGTTCTTTCATAGTGTTTTTCTTTCCAATTTTCTTCACTAGAATTAACTAGTGTTCCAACAAAACAGATGAACCCATCTTTTGTTTCCTGAGGTAAGTAGTATATTCTGATCTAATGTGTTCAAATTCCTCACAACCATGACATTGAATATCTTTTCCTTGATTAGGCTTCTCCTCAGTTCAAGCCTTTCTCTGAGAATCATTGTTTTTGTTGATGTCGAATGACATGTTCTTGACATTAGATCTTGGCCTTCTATCGACCCTCTTCAACACCTTATTGAATTGCCTCTATGGAAGCACAATAGCATCAGAAATACCTTCGTTAGTCTCCATGTTAAATTGAAGTTGTTCATCATTAGTGTTGGAGACAAAAGTTATGCTCTTGTTCTTCTTTTACGATTTATCACAAATGGCCAATTCAAAAGTTTGAAGTGATTGTTTGCCTGTAATTTCGACAGGCTCATTTAATGTGGTCAACATTTAATTGACCTTTAACATTGCAGGAATCGAAGACTTTCTCATTCTAATTTAAGGATTTCGACAAGATAGTAAGCTTAGCACGCATGATCAAGAGTTCGATAGAACAAGGCTAAAAGCATGATTGCGTTGAAGTCAAGGAGTCAAGGCAGGAAAGGCACGATTTCAAGCTCAAAGGCGGTTTCCTTAGTGGGAACGTGGGGACAAGCGGTTGTGCAAGATGGAGGAAGTGTTGAGCATGGGATTAGGCTTTTGCCAGTTATTTTATTTATGCATAAATAAGAGTTTGCTAGTCGGAAAATGGGTCGCAAATCATTTATAGAAATTCTACAACACTCAAACTACCGGCGTCTAGGGAAATGGGTTATACAGAATGTATGTAAACTGATTTGTAGACTACTTTACTTTTAATGCAATGCATTTTACATTTTCTTTAAGTTTATGCGTTTAAACTTTTACCCTTTCCTTTAATTTTATCTTGTTTTTACTTGCAATCTCAAACCTGTCGAGAGACAGTGCCTTTTTCACTCTAAAACCCATCCTGCTCTCAAAGTAACCTGAGTGCATTTCGTGGCCTTTTTCAAACTGTTTCCGATCAAAACCTTTGCACAACATGTCCTGAGATTTCTAGTTCAGTCTCGCTTGTAATAATCAGAAATAGCTTGTAGTTTGCCGAAAACACTAGTAAACAAATTGGCACGCCCAATGGGACCCTGTTTGTGCAATTGATTTTCAAAAAAAATCATAAAAATTGTTCTTCAAAACTTTTCTCAAAACTCATCTCCTTGAGAGATCCATTTTTAGAATTTCGTTACTATTTTCGGGTAACTTTATTGCTAAAAACACCAAATTGTTTGTGTATGCATTTGAGAAGTGGTAAATATATGGCTCGTGCCAGTTCATCCTCTTCACAATCGTCTTCACAAGCACAATATTTACAAGCGACTACTCCTTTGGGAGATTTAAATGTGTCGATCGCCGTGGAGGCAACCATGGCTATGCCAGTTTTGACGGAAACGGGAGTAGGCTTGATGATCGAAACACAAATGTGCAGAACCTTCCTAGGGAACAACCATATGGTATGCCAACTTCGATGATGACAACTGTGCATAATAGTACGTCTGCATTTGCATACCAAGCAAATATGTTCACAATGCACAACGTACATAGTCCCTAAAGTTCTAGGATTTTCGGTCGAAGTACTTTACCACCCTTAACAACAGATTCGATGAATCTGTTAAGACAACAAATGGATAAGAGTAATCACGAAATGGTTAATTTGTTGACACAACAAATTGGTACCGTGTTTAACCCTTTGATACGTGACACAAATCGGAGTTACCAAGCCCTAACCACACAAATGGGGAGGATAGCTTACTTATTTGCTCCTCCAAAACATGTTTACCAACCGGTTCCACAAATCCAAAACCAACAACCGTTGTGGTTGATCGATCCAATGGTTCAGAGGCCACAACTTGTGCCTCAACCCCAACCCGTCGAACTAGTGATTCAAGGTCAACCTGAAGTGGTATTAGTGGATAGAAATCATGATGTTGATGAGGTTGTTAGGAATGTCCAACAACAAAACATAGGAGCACATAACAATATAGCTAATTTGGTCGACAATATAATGGCTCAAAATGGTTTAAATATTGGCTTACATAGGCCAAACTTTGTTTCTCCTTTGTCGGAACTGGTGTTACAGTCTGAACTTCCTAGGGGTTACAAAATTCCTAACTTCACCAAGTTTGCAGGTGATACCAGTGAGTCCACTATCGATCATATCGCACGATATTTGACATAGGCAGGAGATCTAGCAAGTTATGAGAATTTGAGGTTGAAATACTTTTAAAATTCTCTAATAAAGAATGCCTTCACGTGGTTTACTACTCTTACACCACGTTCAATCCAAAATTGGACTCAATTAGAGAGGTTATTCCATGAACAATTCTACATGGGTCAATCTAAGATAAGTCTAAAGGAATTGGCGAGTGTAAAGAGAAATCACACTAAATCCATTGATGATTATCTCAATCGATTCAGATTGTTAAAGGCAAGATGTTTCACTCAAGTGTCTGAACATGACTTAGTCGAAATGGCCGCTAGTGGCCTAGATTATTCCATCAGGAAGAAACTAGACACTCGATACTTGAGAGATATGGCCAAGTTGGCCGATAGACTTCGACATGTTGAAAGACTAAGGGCTGAAAAAGCCAGAACACAGAAATATCACAAAAGAGAAAAGGTTGCTTATATTGAATCAACTGAAAGCAACCAAGAATTCGACATAGATTTTGGAGACGTCGAAACAAAAGAGGTTGACATTGCTGAACTAAGACAGGGCCCCCTTATACGTGTAAATTGTTAAGGCCCTCGGATGGGAATAATCCTGTCAAACCAAGCAATGAAAGATATGTTCCCAAAACATATATGTTCGACCTAACCAAATGTGACGAGATTTATGATCTACTAGTTGTTGATGGTCAAGTGGTAGCACCTAAGGATTTAAAAATCCCACCACTAGAGCAACGTAAGAAAAAAGGTTTTTGCAAATACCATAATTATTTGGGACATAACACCTCATGATGTTCCCTTTTCAGGGATTTGGTTCAGAAAGGTCTCAATGAAGAAAAATGGTGTTCGCGGATGCGGGTTGAGAATAGGAGTTTATGGTATAGAGTTTTATCAGCCAGATACGGAGAGGTAGGAGGTAAAATCGCTGAGGAGGGGATGTTTAACTCTGTTTGGTGGAATAATTTGATAAATGTTAAAAATGGGGCTGGTTTGGGAGGTGGGCGGTGGTTTGATGATAATGTGGGGCGGGAGGTAGGTGATGGTGCCCAAACTTTATTTTGTTGGGATCGTTGGATTGACGGGTTAGTTTTAAAGAATAGTTTCAGTAGCCTTTTTGATCTTGCTATTAATAAAATGGCAACGGTGGCTGAAATGTATTCTCTTGGGTGGGGGGGTTGAGGGTGTAGCTTGGCAGTGGCGGCGTCGTTTGTTAGCTTGGGAGGAGGAGAAGGTGCGGGAGTGTTGTGATATTTTATCTAATATTGTTTTGCAGCCTACTCATCCTGACAGGTGGATTTGGCACTTACATTCCTCCAGCAGTTATAATGTCACAAGTGCTTATAACCATATGTTGACATCAACCAGTAACAACTTGGCGCTTGTTACATGATAGATTACCAACAACAGACAATCTAATCAAAAGACACATTTTACATCCGAATGCTCAATTATGCGTGGGTGGATGCGGTACGATAGAAGATGCAAAACACTTATTCCTCTCTTTTGTGATTTTTTTTGGCAAGCTTTGGTATGGTATTTCTCACTGGCTTGGTTACAACATAGTGTTTCCTGAAAACATGTCAGACTATTTATATCAATTTGGCACCTTTAGCGGTTTTTTAAACAACAAACACTCAGCTCTTAACCTTATTTGGCTATCATGTGTGTGGGTGATTTGGCTTGAAAGGAATGCTCGGATCTTTCACCAAAAAGAAGCTTCTTTTAATCAATTGTTAGATAAAGTTAAGCTCCAATCTTACTGGTGGCTGAAGGTAAATCGTCCTAGTTTTGTTTTCTCCTACCATTCATGGTGGCTGAATCATCTACCTTGCTTGGGAATATTTTTGTAACAGGGCAACATTCTTTTTTGAGCTTGTGTTGGCTGCAAATCTTTGTTATTTCTTGTATTTGACTCTTTCAGCTGGGGTTTTGGCACTCCTTGTGCTGAAATCTCCAGGCTTTCAGTAATTTAATCCATTTTAGCTTCTTCAAAAAAAATAAAACACCATAGGATAAGGACTCCTCGCTACCCACATGAATATACTACCAATAGATTGAATAAAACTTCCCCTTACCTCAAAGTTCTGCAAATTGATGGATTTTTATGGTTGAATCTCTCTCTAAACTTCTCTATGTGCCTCTTTTCTCCATAACCCTGGTTTTCCTTTTGTCTTTGCTATCTTTTTCTCTATTTCTTTTGCAACTCTAATTCTCTAATGCTCATCTCTATTTATAACCACTAGTTGGGCTTAATTTTCTCACTTAATATTCGACAGACTAATGGTTGGATTAGACAAATGTACCAAATCGTTTATCAAGTAATAAAGTAATAAGTATAGTATTGTATCCACATGAATTGTCGTTTCGTCTAAACAATTCGCGTTACTTATTTTAAGTTAACAATATAAAATAAAAGAGTAAGTTACCTGTAACGCGAATTGTTTGGACCAAACGATAATCCATGTGGATACGATACTCTTCTTGGAAACTAATAATAAAGAACAATACTAGCAAAAGTTACTTTAACATTCTCTTTTCACCCAAAAAAAAAGTATGCTATAATTCTCTTTTTACCAAATTAAAAAAAGTATGGTAGCAAGAGAGTGTTATTAGCACTCTTCAATAATATATATTATTTGCATTTTTTAATTGTAATTTTAATATTTCCTTTTATACATATAAAAAGAAAACTAATAAATTGTACTATTACTTTTCATAAAATTATACTCCAAAATAATTGAACCTTTTGTTCATTTCACACATATTAAGAAAAAATATATAAGTGAAAGAGAGAGAAAAATGATTTTGAGTGCCCTTGTCAATTATTGATGCATTTCTCTTTATCATAAATTCAAAGTAGAATATATTGAATTGGGAGTGGTGAAAGTAGTATACCTTCCGGCCAGTAATGTAAGCAAAAATTAACATTTCAAATTCATTCATTAAATGATGAATGTGGTCTATAATAATGACTACATACATCATTGATTGAATGAATGTAAAATGTAAATTTTTGTTTATCAATTAGAGTTATAATTGGAAACAAGTAATCTATAATCTATATTATATTGAAAAGCGAAATGATTCAATTTTTTTGGGACAATATTTTTTTGAAAATGACTAACTTATTATGGGACGGAAGGAGTATGTCTTTTACCATTTTTTTTTAAAGATATAGCATTTACCTATGATACCATTAATTATTTATAATTTTATCCCCCCCTTTTCTTTAAAAAAAAAATTGTATTCCTCCTTTTGATTTCTGCTTAATGTTATACTTCATCCGTAGGAATATATATAGTAAAATAATACAGGTATTTGGTTTACGATTTAGGCTAAATACATTTAATTGTTTCTTATATTTTCCTACAAAAGGAATAAAAAAATTAGTAATATTTGTATTAAAAATTAACAATTAATACTACTTTTTTTTTGGGTACACAATTAATACTACTTTAAAAAATAACAAAAGAAATTCTAAAAATCTCAATATTTAAAAAAGAAATTGAGGGAGTATATTGAAAAGCCATATTATCTGTCCTCGTGAGCTTAACTCAGTTGGTTGGACAATGCATAAAAATATGTAAGGTCCGGGGTTCAAACTTCGGCCACTACAAAAAAAAAAGTCATATTATCTATCTTCCAAGAGTAATGATATTTTGACATCCATTTGATGACAACTTTGTTGACAACATTGTTTTTCTCACTTCTTATTGGTCAAAAACAATGGAGAGAGAAAAAGGAAGAGATAGGATAACAACATCATGTGAGTATGAGAGAGAAAGTTGTCCAAAAATTGTCAAAAAATTCTCATCTTCCAATCAATAAAGCTCTCTGTCGTTGGTTGTTACAGTGTGAATGGTTTTGTATATTCCATAATCCATCCATAGTTTTCATTCAAACAACCACTACTATCCAAAAACAACAAGGGTCCCATTGTAATTTCAACCCTATCAGAAACAATCATTCACGACACGCGTCACAGTACAAAATCACCCTCCATCACAGCCAGGGTAACTTTATCAAATCCAAACAGTCCAAATAATGAACGCCACGTAATCATCCACGTGGCACAAAAATCCAAATCATCAACCATTACAAGTTATAAAACCCAAACTCAACCACTCACCTAATCCAAAACTCTCTTGTACGAAAAAAACACAAACACTAAACCAACACATAAAAAAAAACCTTTTTTTTTTTGTAAGAAAACAAAAAACCTCGCCGGAGATATGAATTTTCCGGCGATATTTACTTCACCGGAAATTAACAATGCTCGTCTCTCCGATCACCGTCGTCATGTTTTCCACGAAACTCCTTTTCTTCTAACCATAACTTTCTTAGCCTAGAAGAGAAAAAAAAAAATTAACACAAGTATATATAAACATAGATATATAATTTTTCTTTTTTCTTTTTCTCTTTTTTGCTTTTGTGAAGAACATGCATAACTTGTGACTATGAGCTATTGACTTTGTTGACTAGCTTGTAATTTTGACTCTTCAATTTAAAGCTAGCATTTTTTCTTGTTGTAATATTGAGAAGAAGATTAATGGCTCCGTTGAAGATCCAACCAATTGACATAGATTCAGAGAAAGCCACTACGGAACTGATTCGAAATGAACCAGTTTCGAAGTGGAGGTTGAAGAGGTTTTTCGCTTTCGAGAAACCTTTTCCGAAGAACAATACAACTAAAGATGGTGGTGGTGGAGTTGCTGAGTTGGAACCAAGCTCTGTTTGCTTGGCGAAAATGGTTCAGAGTTTCATGGAAGAACAACCGCAACCGCAACTTCAACCACCGTCTCGTAACCGCTGCAACTGTTTCAACGCTAACAGCTCCGACGAAGATGATTTCGATTTCAACGGCTATACACATGAATCAGTCACCGATTCAACTGACTCAGTTAAGGTAAAAACTTAAAGCAAAATCAGAATTCAATTTCATAATTTCAATTTTGATTATAGTTTTTTATTTTGATTTTGGATTTTTGTTTTTGTAGAATTTGATTCCTTGTGTAAGTGTTGAAGAACGGAATTTACTAGCAGATGCAACGAAAATTGTTGAGAAGAATAGCAAAATTTACAAAAGAAAAGAAGATTTGATTAAGATCGTTGCTGAAAGGCTTCAATCTCTTGGTTACGATTCATCCATTTGCAAATCAAAATGGGAGAAAACAAATTCATGTCCTGCTGGTAATTAATTCTCTAATCAGATTCAAAATTCAAAATTGAGTTAACTCAACTCGTTTTCTGAATCGTTTTTTTGTTTTGTTTTAGGTGATTATCAATTCATTGATGCGATTGTGGAAGGTGAAACGTTGATTATTGATATCGATTTTCGATCGGAATTTGAAATCGCGAGATCTACAAGTCAGTATAAGACGATTCTTCAATCGCTTCCGTATATTTTCGTCGGCAAAAGGGAACGGTTGAAGCAGATCGTCACCGTCGTGTCGGAGGCGGCGAAGCAGAGTTTGAAGAAGAAAGGAATGCATGTTCCGCCGTGGAGGAAGCGCGATTACATGTTAGCGAAGTGGATCTCTCCGTCGGCAGCTAGGCCAAAGCAAGTCTCCGATGCGGCGGCGGTGGAAACAGTTTCATCGGAGATGGATAGTGATTCTGGTGAATTGGAGCTGATTTTTGGTGAGGAGAAAGCTTCGCCGGAGGAGGTAGTTACGGCGGCGACAGCGACGGTGAGTCCAGCGTGGCAGTTACCGGCGGTGAAACCGAAGAGTGGAGAAAGAGGAATGAAGGTGACTGGATTAGCTTCTTTGCTGAAGGAGAAACCATAGAATAAAATTTTGTTCAAATTTTTTTTTTTCTTTTTTCTTTTTTGATCGTGGATTAAAAAATTTATAAAAATTAAAGAGAAAATTTCGGATAAGGCTTTTTATTTTTTTATTTTTGAAATATTTTTGGTTTTTATGTCCTTGTTTTTTTGTTTACAAGGAAAAATCTCTGTAAGAAGCAACTTTTTCTTTTCTTTTGGCTTTTTGGACACAGTGTAAGAAGGTACTATATTCTCTGTAATAAAATAAATTAGTTCAAAATAAATTAGTGTTATCTTAATGATTAGTACCATCCAAAGTTTAATTTGAATTTGAACCAAACTAGTGTGATATGTGTGATTGGATTCCTTAAGGATATGGTCAACAATGATCTGATTTCTGGGTTTAAACTTGTTTATTTGTAAGAGATGTTTATTGAATATTTGATGATGTTAGAGATTAGCTTCACAGTTGTGTGTTTATTTTTTAAATTGGATATCTTTTGCATGTAACTATAAAATTAATTGTTTAAATCGAATAAACGGTGGCTGGAAAGTTTATTGATGTTCTTATATTTCTATATCTAAATTCGAATTTAAGAACTCATCTCATCTGAATGCATTTGGAGTACCTAATTTTAAAAATTTCTAGTGATAAAAAGTCGTCTTAAATCTGAAAGTTTCAAGTTTGAGACCCACAAATAGTCCTTAAATCTAAAAGTTTTGAGTTTGAGTTTCACATATAGCCCTTGAATCTGAAAGTTTTGAGTTCGAGTCTTGTAAATAGTCCTTGAATCCGAAAGATCTGAGTTCGGGCCCTTGAATCTGAAAGTTGAGTTTGAGTCTTATAAATAGTCCTCGAATCCAAAAGATCTGAATTCGAGTCTCAGTTTTGAGTTCGAGTCTCGTAAATAGTCCTTGAATCCGAAAGATCTGAGTTCGAGTCTCGCAAGTAACCCAAAGTTAAATTTCTTGAATTACATATGAAATGGAATAATAAAATAATGTGTGAAGTTTAGAAAACACGGAAAAACACCTGAGGTTGCATGCATGGGTTAAGAGATTCTCTTGCTTCGATTTCCCAAATGTCAGTAGTACTATCTGCTACTGCTATGATCACATTGATGAGGATTTTCCTTTTTTTCTTTAATAATTAATGATCTTGATTTGAACAACAATTACTCTTTTCTTAATTTATTCATGTTAGCAGTGGGAGTGGGTTTACAATTTTAGAGAAAAAGTGCAGAGAGAGTTATACTTCCCACCTTACAAATTTAATTAATCTTCGCAATTGAGGAGTTACTACAACTTACAATGCTTTGGTCGCTCCAAGGGAGACAAAGGAGGATGAAACTTTCCTTTCTTAAATTTTTCTCATCTTTTAATGAACCTTGGATTAATTCTTTAAGTTAGTCACTTTTTATCGAGAAAAATTATCTAAATTTATTTATATTTTCAACATTCTATTTTTATGGATTTGTAGTATTCTCTCTTCCAAATTATACGTCGTTTTGAAAAAAAAATTGTTCTAAATTATATTCCTTCCGATCACATTTATAAGCAAAAAATAATTTTTTATGTACATCCAATAATTAATGTATCTAACCCATAAATATAACCGGATACATAAATTATTCAATGTATTTAAAAAAATCATTTTTTGCTTATAAATGTGATCGGATGGAGTATTTCGTTTTACAATATCAATGAAGTATTAATGTTACTTTTTTAATTAGGGAAATGTTAACTTGTGCCCTTAAAGTAAAAGTTAATGAGTTAAAAGTAGAAATATTTGGTTGTAATTAATATATTTGAATTTAACTTTTTTTACTTTTAATTAATTGAATACACAAAATTTAAGAAAAAATTTCTACTTTCAACCATTTTGTAAACCGATTGATAATATCTTTTTCTCACACAAAATTAATAAAAATTAATTATATTTTTTAATATGTGTGTAATGTACAAAACATCGTATAATTTGGGACTGAGAGTAGCAACTATTGATAAGTTTAGGAAAAGATTACTCCTATTTTTGTAAAATATTTGGGGAATTTATTTTGGTATAGTGAGGTCTAATCAAAATGTATTGTAAACGAAGATGTGGAGGAAAGAATAGGCTCGTGGTATCTCGACTTTCGTGAACATTGGGGAACTCGTGAAGAAACCAATTGAAAAAGAAAAAAAGGAAAAGGATGAGATGGGGACAATAAATCATTATTGGTGTCATAATAAATACATTTCTTTTCATTTATTAAAAAATTACTAATACATTTCTTTATTCTTATTTTTGTCTTAAAACCTTTTTAACTGCTGCAAAAGTAAAAGGAAAAAAGTGAAAAAGCGAAAATCTCTACCTTCCCCGCTTTTCTCACCAAACGAAGTCCAAAATAAGAACTCTGACAGAATATGCTTAATTTTATTTTAATATTTATTTATTCATTTATTAACTTTGGTGAACCAGTAGCGTAATGTTTAGTGCTATTTTGGTTTTATTAACTTTGCAATGTTGAAATAAAATGAGTTTTGTACAATGCCTCTAAAGTTTTAATGATAACAAATTATTAAAGAACAATTGGATATGTTAATATATGTTTAAGTGTACATAACCATAGATTAAAATTTATCAAGTGCTGAACATATATAAAAGCATTTGAAGCACTAGAAAAGCTAAAGATTTTATAAAAGATCTGAAGTAAGGTCAACCAGAAGTCAACGTTTTGATCAGAAGTGAAAATTCCATCCAGAAGCTATTGAAGGTTAAACTCTGGATCCTCAAACTCTGAGTCACTCTGACTTTGAAGACCTATGAGCCACGTCAACTTTGTCTTCTTCTGAAGAACAGTCTCTTTCAACTTCTAACCAAGTGCAGTTTGTCTTCTTCTCAATCGTGTGCCAAGTCAAATTCAAAGACAAAAGGAATGAAACGAATAGTTTCAATTGCAGCAAATGGATTTCGAATGTCTTTTCAACAACATTAACCATATCAGGCCACATTCCAACATTCATGATCAAGCTTCTCAAAGACTCAAAATTATGCGTTGACACATCTCCAACGTCTCTCGTTTCATTCTTTATATAAGGAGCTGAAGACTTAAAGAAATAAAAAGACTCTGCAGTTTTTACAAGTGTCCTTACTATATCGAATTCAAAAGCGCATAAACACTTAAGAATTTCTTACCAAGTTAATATCCTAGAAATTATAAAGTCTTAAGAGTCTTACTCTGTTTTGTAATTGTATACACCTCTAATTGTATACCAAGTGTAAAACTAAACAATCTTTTATTTGATTAAGTTAGATTTTGAGAAGTCTTTTTCAGATGTGGTTGAGCATTAGAAGTCTCTTCCTCGTGTGCTTGAGCATTTGCAATCTTTAGTGATTATAGTGAAAATCGCTTGAAAATGCAAGAGGATTAGACTACTCTCGGTTTGTGAGAGAAACTAGTATAAATTCCTCTATGCTTTGATATGTTGTGTTAATATATTATCTTTTTGACCAACAATGTATTAGTTCAAATGGTAAGAGACTTGACACTCTTAAACACGTGGTCAGAAGTTCGATTTCTGACTCATGCGTTTGAAAAGATTCAGGTGAAATGGGAGAACTTACCGTGTGTACCCCACATGTTTCCAGACGTAGATTAGTCTTCGCTAAAAGGCGGTGGAAAATTCGTATCAATATCATGGTAACAAAAAAAAACATATATCATCTTTTTGACCTCTTAAAAAAAAACATTATTTTACTACTCTTTACATTTAAGAGTATTAAACACTTAAGACCAATTCTTGTAATAAATAAGAGGATCTTGTAATAAATAATAAGGGGATTGATTACTCTATTTTTTTTTATTTTTTTTTACAATTCTTGTAATTTATCTTTTGAAGAATAATTTTGTAAAAATGACGTTACTCCAGCCTTAAATATAGGCAAAAGTTGGTCGAAGAAATTAGTGTATTTATCCCAAAATGTATTAATTTTGTTAACTAATTTTTGCTTATATTTATGTTATAAGTCATCCAAATAGAATTATGTTATAAGTCATGCAAATAGAATTTTATGTTTTTAAGTAAGATGATTTATTTTATCTTATTTTTTGCATCATAGTTGATCTAATCCACACACAAATACCTCTAAAATTAACTATATTTCTTGATTCGTTTTCTAACAATAATTAATAAAAACTTGAGTCTATGTGAAAATCACTTATTAGTTTATTTATCTACCCATATTCATTTAACTTTTCTTACTTTAACTTTTTAACAATCCAAACAAAGAATAAGTCACTATAGCAAGAAAACTTTTAGATAATGGTTAGTGTGACTGGTTAGATAATTGACTAGAGGGGTCAGGTTCTAACCAGATTTTACTTGGGCATAATTGACCAGGAAGGTAACGTGACAGACACAAAATCACGAATAGCTATTTCTGTTAATTTGGCTCTTCCTTTTTTTGACATATACTTTGGCTCATCCTCTCAACCCAATTTTGTGCTTTGTAATTAATTCTACATACATTGATTTGCATAGTGCGAATTTGATAAAATTGTATAAAAAATGAACATTTAGAGTGTAAAGAAAGTTCCTTGAAATAGATAACATTAGTACATTACTTTGACTTGATTTTAAAGTTCAGATTTGCCCTGTAATTTTTTTTTTTAAATTGATTCTTAAGTATATTAAAACATGATGAATACACTTGTCTTTTTTCTCTTCATACATCTATGTTGTTACCTTTTTCATACACAAGATTAATTTGACACTTTTTAATCATTAGTTTTAGAGAAAAGAAGCTATAAATTAGAAATTAACGCTTCAAAAAATAGAAATTAAAAAGTAGTCTTAATTTATCATCCGGTTCTTTAAACTAATGATTTCTTTTAAAAATATCTCTATAAAAAGTTTCAGTCTAGTCCCTTATGCAATCTATCGTTGTCTATTTTGATCATTTCTATCAGTTTTTAACCCTAATATAAGATGGACAAACATTTTAGGTGGTCAACTTTATACCTTATTAATTTTTTAATTTTAATTCTTTGATCTTTTTTTTAAAAGACCGTTGAATCGTGCAAGTCTATTATATTTTATTATGAACCACCAACAACTATTTTTTTTCCTTTCTTAATCTTCTTCCTTCGTGTCCTTTCTCTTCTTCATCATCTTCATACACATTTTTTTCCCATTTTAAGAAACAAAGTTCAATAGAAAAACTTGTTAGACTAGACCAAAAAAAAAAAAAAAATCGTTATAATAACAAGTATTCTATGGTATATGTTAATAAATTAAAGATATATATTCTTCTTGAAAGTTGTGTTTAAAAGAACAATTATATATTTAAAATAATTAAATATACAATTTCAAAAAATATATTTTTATATTTAATTCTTTAACACATATTTTTATGACATTCGTTAACAAGGGGAAAAAAAACTCTTTCGCTTAAAAAAAAGGAAAAAAAAACTCTTAAGAGTAAATTTGTCTACAAAATACATTTCCAATCTCTCTTATAAAACAAAATTTTGTAGTTTTCGTAGTCCAAACCATTTGCTTGGGACTTAAGTCAAGTCATGTAAAATGACTAAAGTTTAAAGTGAATAATCAAGAATTATTTAATTTTAATAAATTCACAATTTGTTTTAGGGTCTTGTTAATAACCTATAATATTTATGCTGATTTATTAATTAATAATTAATACTGTTCACTTTCTATTTCAAAGTAAATGACCATTTTATAGGAATTGGATCCATTTTAACTAGTTTATACTCCCTCCGGTCACATTTATAAGCAAAAAATCACTTTTTAGGTTCATTGAATGCTAATGTATTTGGTATATATTATAGACCAAATACATTAGGTGTTGAATGAACCTAAAATGTGGTTTTTTCTTTATAAATGTGACCGGAGGGAGTATGTCTGTTTTATGTGTTAATATTACAATATTGTCCTTTGTTTGTATATGTATTAAATTTGATTTTTTAAATTTTAAGATAAGTTAGTAGTATTAATTAAGGGTATGTTTAGGAAAATAATAATAAATGCATCTAATAATTTGAAAAGGGTTTAGATTTAAAGACAAAAATAATGTCAAATGGGTGGTAAGATATAAGGACGGAGGGAGTAATAATTACACTGACAGCTTTTCTTAAAAAATGTGAAAAAAGCAAAGGGAAGTTACATTAAGGGACGGAGGGAGTACTATACTGGGAAATAAGCATTTTAAAATTATTTATTTGGAACTCATTTATAAATTATAATGTGTGTTCACAAAGCTCTTCTGTCAGAGTATGGCCCCCCATACTCTTAAATAAATTAAAATTTTATTGATTGAAAAAAAAAGTATTTTCTTTGCTAATAAAATAAGGGTTTAGTGTTCTCGTGAGCTTAACACAGTTGGTATGGATAATGCATAATATATGTAAGATCCGGGATCGAATCCGGCCACCACAAAAAAAAAGGGTCTATCTAATATGTAAATATTGTACATGTTTAAAAAACTAAAAATAACGAATTTTTATTAAAAAAATAATAATTTATTTAACATAAACATAATTATTTTGGTTTCGATTAATTAATTTATTTTTTACTTTTTAATTTTTTAATAGAATTATTTATGTATTTATTTTATAAGTGCGGGTATATAAAAAATATTCACAATCATTATGAAGTGTGCAGTGTGCACCCCTTTTACTCCTTTTGGACTGTGGCACAAATTTTGAGGAATGAACCTCATAGAATGAGAGAGAAAGAGTGGGAGTTTCTGAAAGAAATGAAAACAAAGTGTGGAGGCTTTATCCAATAGTGATTGGACATGTCTCCTTTGTTATGCAGAGTCAGTCAGAACTCTAACAAAGGGGAGTATTTATTTGTAGAAAATGCTAGCAAATCTACTCTCAATATAACAAAACACAATACTAGCACAATTACCTAACTGTCCCTAACTCTATTAATTTTCACAGTTGTTTTTTATACTAATTAAGGGTATATTTGGAATTTCATTGCCCTTTGAAAGGAAGCAACTGCCACGTGTCGCGTTATGATTCAAGCAAAACTGGCGCGTGTAGCTCACTCGCCGACAGGCGCAAGTGAAGAACAGAGCCCGGAGAGAGAAAGCAAAAAAGCTGGACATAGGTGGACACGTGTAATGTTTCGATTGGTTGGTCGGTTTTTAATTTTTTTTATAATTGTAAATCAATTATTTTGTCGAAAAATAATTTTAAAAAAAAAACAAATTATATCAAAATTCATGATTTTTTTTTCTCTATAAATAGAGACTTGGTTCATTTCATTTGGACACAGAAAAAAATACCAAGTTTTTCACTATTTTCTTCTTATTATATCTTTCTATTAGCAAACTAAGTGAAGTTTTAATCTTCTTTTTAGTGAAATGGATCCCAAAAAATTATTTAAATATTTTTTTAAATATTTTTTCAGTTTTCCTTTATTTTAATTTAATTATAATCGATAATTGTAATTTTATGTAATTATAAAACCAAAAATATAAAATTAAAGAAGAATAAGAAATAAAAGGTGGTGGTGTATTGACTATATATTAATAAAAATATATATGAGTATATGTTTCTTTTATGGGAATATATTAATATATTCTTATTTCTGAAATTTAATGGAAACTATATATTGATAGAATACAAATGAGTATATGCACTATATATTAACAAAAATATATCTCACTATATTTCTTTACGGGAATATGTTAGTATATATTTATTTATAAATTCAAATAGAGCGTACAATTGTAATACGAGACTCATTTTAACAGCTACAACGAGTAATCAGTTTTAATTAGTATTTTTTTAATATCTCTATTTAAACATCGTGACTATCTAAGTTTTATTAATATATTAAAAAAATATATGTGAGTTTATGAACTATATATTAATAAAACTATATATGTGAGTATATGTTTGTTTTACGGGAATATATTATTATATTCTTATTTCTACAATCTAATGAGAAGTATATATTGATAAATATATGTGAGTGTATGAACTATATATTAATAAAAATATATCTCATTATATGTTTTTATACGGGAATATGTTAGTACATGTTTATTGTGAAATGTATTTACATTTTTTTTAATATCGTCAATACTAAAACAAACAAATAAATTATAATATAGTATGATTAATCATACTTCAATTTTTTCCATTTTTTAAAATGTATCAATAAAAAACCCGTTCGAGTATACAATTGTAACACGGGACCCATTTTAGTAACTATAACGAGTTATCAGTTGTAATTAGTATTTTTAATATTTAAAAAAAATTAGTATTTTTTTAATATCTCTATTTACACACCGCGAATGCCTGAGTTTTAATTTTTTTGAAGGAACTGCCTAAGTTTTACCTAAGTTTTATTAATATATTAATAAAGTATATGTTGATGTATTGACTATATATTAATAAAAATATATCGATAAAATATATATGAGTGTATTGACTATATATTAACAATGACACATTCCACTGTATTTTTTTACGGGAATATGTTACAATATGCTTATTTATGAAATATATTTTACTATAACAATATTATATAATACATTAGTTATGATTTTTCACTGGATGCTTATTAGTATTTTTCACATTAAAACATATTAGTAAAATAAAAACTATGATTATTTTTATTTATTAGTTTTTTTAATATCGTCAATACTAAAATTTAATATATATTTGTTCATATTAAAATTTAATTATTTTACAATTTTTCATTACTACCGATCAATATATACATTATTATGATTTAAATATTTTACATATTTTCACTATGGACAAAAACAAATACTATATCAAGCACAGTCGATACGCGACACGCGGCGGAGCCGCGGCCATACAGCGCGGCGAAGCCGCGCTACCCGTGCTATAGCACGGGTATCAATACTAGTGCTTTTGAAACAAGGAGTAATTTTTTTTTGGTATTAAGCTATATAATTATTGCTTTGAAGGAGCATGATAATAAAATAAGCGTAACGGAAATGAAGATATTGTGTTGCATGTATGGTAAGATTTAGTGAAATAGAATTAGAAATGACAACATTACTGAGAAAGTTGGTGGATCACCTATAATAAAAAAGATGGTGGAAAATATATTTAAGGTGTTTAAGCATGTAGAGAACGGAGTTGTAGATTACTAGATTACGTTGTAAAGTAGATCATATGTATGATAGTTAAATCACATAAGGAAGGACTAGCAAACTATTAGGAAAAATGTACAAAATAAGAGATTGATCCAAATATAATTTAGTAGCCGACCTAATTAGTGAGATAAAGTTCGAATATATGTGTTATTGTTGTATAAACTAAAGGGGATGTGAAAATGAAAGCAAATAATAATTTTATGAAATTATTCTTATAAAGCGTTGATCAGTTCATTATTATTATTACTATATATGTAAAATAGAAGATGATAATTTAAGAATAATACACACAATATTAGTTAGAAAGTACAATTAAAAAGATTTAATTAAGTAAATAGTCTTGTAAGTATCTAAAAATTTATTTTTAGTCTCTACAAAAAAATCGCATTTTTTAATCTTATAACGCTTTTCTTTAGCATTTTAAGGGACAAAAATGCTGACGCAAATTTTTACATAAACTTAAAAAGGTCATTTTTTATAGAATTAAAAATCAAATTTTGGGATATTTATAGGGCTATTTACTTAATTAACCTATTAAAAAGAGTAATTAATAACGAACAATGGGTTGGTCCAAGTTGTAAGGGATTTTGGCCCCTTAAGCATGTGGCCAGGGGTTTGATTCTTGGCTTATGTGTACGAAAAAAATATGGTTAGGTTAGAAGAACTCATCGTGTATGTCCACTAGTTCCTCAACAATCTGCTAAGAAGCGGTGGAAACTTCGTACCAATAACATCATAACTAAAAAAAAAAAATAACTAATATCTTTTTTGCTAAGATAATTTTAGAACATTTATCAATAAATATTTTGTGTGTTAAAAAACATTATTACTTATCATAAAAATGCTTACACACTTATTATTTATTTTTTTTACAATAAAACGTGCTTCATTTAAATGTGGAAACAATAAGAGGACATTCAAATTGACTATGATTTAGGGCATTCTCTATATTTTGAAAACCAAATACATGCTATCATCATGTATACACAATTTCAAAAATAAAAAAATACATTAACAAACCAAGGTCTTATCCTAACAATCAATCTAAATTCTTCCACATATGATAAATAGTCAAGAGTAATGAAATATCCATATTCTATATAAATTGCATTCATGATTGGAAAAAATTGTGGTTGGTGTTTGCTCATTTTGACTATAGATGATATTTGAAATAACAAATCCAACCACACGTTGGCAAGTCTCTTGTAAGGCCGAGAGAGTGTTGAATTTGATGATAACCATAATAAGTCCCTTACTCGAACTAGGATACCAACAAAATGAGTCACTCACAGACATTTTATCAAACACATGGAGTACAATTTTGAAGCAAATTAAAATAGCAATAAAATACAAACAAAGAAGCAAAAAAGAAAAAAAAAAACCTCTTGACACCATTATTATATCTCAAACCGAGAAGTGATGGAAGGACCAAAACATAAAGTTTTCATGGTGAATTTCTAGGAAGCCTTTGTATGTTCTTTATTCAATCGAAGATGCAGCCATAAAAGCCATAGATAGAGGCGAGAGGAGGTGGGGATAGATCAACCGACAATGGACTTGCAACGGTGAGGTTGGCATAGGAAACACGAGACACAAGACACAATAATTGTTGTCGAAAAAACTGGTATGAGAGATGACATTGGGGTTATATGTGGGTTGGCTGGAGGTGAAACACTTTCCACGTGGGTAGGGACGGTGGTCAAGATTTGGATATTAAATCCCCTTTCGAGGGAGTACTGATCGCCATAAAGGGAAGAGACGAAAAAACATTACAATTTATGAATTTTGCCGATGAGTGAAACAAAACACAACACATAATGACACCAAGCTACAAAACAATGAGAAGAACAAAAGAGAGAAGAGAAGGAAGACAGCCACACAAGAGAAAAAGAGGATGGTTATGACACTATACGGGATAAACCCTAGAAGAGAGGTGCCTCAAGAAGATAAATTGCCTATATATATATATATATATATATATATATATTAGTTATTTGTTTAAAAAAATAAAGATGAATTATTTTCATTATAAACTATAAGTTGTTTTTATAAACTATCTTGAAGAGCTTATAAAAGTAGCTAAAAATAATTCATAGATATGTCTTAAAGTTTCTTTAACAAAATGTATGTCAACCAAGAGTCCAAAACATTCACCTTCATTAACATACTCTTACAGAAGTTCACCTTCAGCCCCAAAATTACCTCAAACACAAAAAGAACAAATTCTAGAGGTTTAACATTAGCCCAACTTTTCTCACCCAAAATTAAAGTATAATCCGCAAATTAGAAATGAGAAATATGAATAAGATAAGTCTGACCAACCTTATATCATGTAAATAACCTCGCATCCATTGTAGCTTTCCTCATAACATTCAACCCCTTAGTAACAATCAAAAAGAGGAAAGGAGAGAGAAGACCGTCTTGCCACAACCCCATCTCGAAAGTGAATTCATCAATTGGGCCGCCATTCACTAGAACCAAAGTCGCTATAGTACCAACACACTCCATAATCCAATCACGCCACATGGTTGGAAAATTTATCTTACCCATTACCGCATCTAGATAACTCAAATCAACTTAATTGTACACCTTCTTGAAGTCAACTTTAAATTTGTTCACCTCATTAACCACCTCACTTGCTATAAGGATCCCATCACAGATCTGTCTCCATTTAATAAAATTCGTAAGAAACTATACTCCCAATGATCGTTCTTAGTCCATTAACTAACAACATTGTCATCGCCATACAAACACCCAACAAGAGAAATGGCCTAAAATCCATCAATTTATGTGGATTTTCAACCTATAAACTAAGAGCTATAAAAGTATAATTTATACCTCTCACAAGTTTTCCATTTCGACAAAACCTTGATTGGAAACAATCATATCATCTTTAAGTCGACCCAAAAGTCCTTGATAAACCCAAAATTTATATCATTTGGGCCAAGACTTTTGAATATGTCACGATCCCACACTGCTTGGTTAACCTCCTCCATAATTAACGATTTGATCAATTCCCCTTTCCAAAAACACTTACTGACTTGAAGTTAAAGTTATCCACCCTAGGGCGATCTATGTTGCATACCTTAAAATGGTTAGCAGAATGATCAAACACTGCTAATCGAACATTTTCCACCCCTCCACCTTAGCACCATTGATATTAATTATAATATAAGAGATGATCTTGTGCCTATTAGACATAATTCCATGGAAAAGATTAGAGCTAACATCACTCTCCTTTAGCCAATTCAGTCCAAATTTTTTCCACTACATACTGGTGTGTCTATACACACATACACATGTATATTATTACTTATATTAGAAAAAATCTGATTGGGAGAACCCACTTTATGTGCCTGATGACAGGTCATCTTACGTTATTCTTAACATGTTTTTCAGTTTTTTCAGTAGGTTTTACCAGCAAAATAGAGGAGTATTAGATCAATTGCATATGATTTCGGGACATCTGTAATGTTTTCTATATTTGAGTTTGTAATTTTATTCTTCCCGAAACATAGCATTTTTAGGGTGTTCTTGATGTAATTCACGAAGAAATCAAGCAAATCAGGCAAACCAAGACATCCAAAGATTTATGTGGTCCTTGGGAAGATGAAAAATGAAAATGCAAGAGGCCTCAGAAGACTTTACAGATGGAGGAATTCGGTTCCCAAGTTCCAAGACATTTTACATTGAAGAAAATTGTAACACCTTAAACCTTGTACGCAATAATCATGCAATTAATCGAATAAATCAAAGAGTTTATATGCTACGTCTACATTTTTTCAAAACATGCATAATCTGGTTTTCATAAAAATTTGCATCGGAAGACAATATCATATATTATATCTCATCAACATGCAACAATCCTCAAATCCATGAGTAATAAATCTCAACGTCAAATCTCAGGTTTCAAATACGTAACCATAGTCTCAGCAAATAAAATCCAAACAACGGATAAATGGCAATAAACATAAATGCCCGACACCCTAATCATAGCCTAACTAGACTTTGAGCAGAAGGAAACGAGGCAACTCCAAGTTATCCTCAAGAAATTCACTAGCAAAACAAACTCAATCATGCACGCCATCTATCCATTCATACAAATAGGCAGGAGGTCAATCAAACGACCACTAGGGATTAGATAATATTCCACATAATAAACATCATCAAATAAATAGCATTCAAGGATTTCAAGTATCACATACATACATGTTCATCATCTTAGAATACTAACATCATGTGAATATTATCTTCAACTCAATCATAACACAACCATTCAAAAATTCATTATCAAAGGGTCATCATATCATCAACAACTAAATTCATAGTTTTCATATTGTCATGTATAAGCATCAGTCATGTCTTAACATAACCAAACTCATCAATAATCTTACAATTTCAATTAAGCACATTAGCACATAATCTATTACTTCATTTCACCTTGTCAAATAATATATCATCACCTTTCACATATTCAAATACACATATTCATCACTAACATACAATAATTCCATATACTCGAATATAATTAGCTTAACTAATCACAATCATCATTTCGAATGTATAAACAAGGAATTCATCATCATTAAAGATTTCACCAATTCAAATACATATGATCCACACTTCATTGCCATCACCAAAATAATCATCATCAAATCAAATCACCAAGTGTACAAGCAATCACCAAATGACAAACATCGGCATGTACACATCTCTACATATAATCACTTAATTCATGGTTGTTGGATATCAGAGTCATTTTACCGAGTGATCCCTCTACATATTCTCTACATATTTTGGATATCTGAGATAATTTTACCGAGTGATCCTTATACATATCTCTACATATACTCCACATATAGGACTAATGACTGCATGAATGCCAAGTATTGATTCGATAATGCACAAAACCAATTTACTCTACATATTCTCCACATTGCATTATCAAACAATACATCCACACATCAAACATTCATAAAATAATAAATCATCTCCACATATTAATCATCAAGTGATTATCTCCACATATTCATAATCAACAATCATAAACAATTGTCAAGTAATCATCACCACAAAGAAACTACCTCACTTCATATAGCTAAATCACATAATAGACGGACCATCAACCACATCATGATAACCAACCTATTAAACATCCAACAAACATGGGTTCATTCTTATTTCATCATGTTATTATGTTCACAAAGCCATTTGCAAGTTATCCGATCATAAAACTTCATTTAGCCAAGTTCATCTATTTTCATAAAATCGTCTAATTCCAAATTTTCTCAACAAAAGTATGATTCCATATTCTTACATGTCATTAAAATATTTTTACATATCTTCTAACATCTAGGGTAATAAATCATAGCATATCCCTTTCACAAAGTTCCTTCATTTCTAAGTTCGTCTCTTTTTTTCTTCATTTTTCAAAACCAAATCATTTCCAATACAAACATATGTTAAACCACTCTTAGAAGTCCAATTACACTTCATTTAATCAGGATAGATGTTTGGGACTCCTATTAATCAAGTTTTGGGGTTTGGAACCAAACCATATCTTTTGGGTTCACTTAAACATAGTTATGCCGAATTTTCGTAAAAATGCATCAAGACAAACCTGTAGTATTTTCATCATAATTTAAGTTCTAGAAATCATATTGAAGTCAAACCAAAGCCATTAAAAATCTAACTTCCATACCTACAACTTTCATGTTTATATCGAAAATCAGTTCAAAACAGAAAATGGTGAAAAAGTTGAATATTTCCCAGGCTGCCTCACAAAAATCAGGAGCCGATTTTCCAAAATCAGAGGCCTGTTTTTGTCGAACCAAAAGCTGGAAAAACTGCTCAAAATCGGGGGCCAATTATAGCATTTCGGGGCCCAATTTTGGGCTAACAGACAACTTCAAAATCAGTTTCAAAATTGCATGTTCACTATATAATCACTTTTAAATCACTGAACTCAATTACAACACACCCAAATTAATTCAAAGCATTGTCCTTGATCATAACACTTGTAATAAACACTTTCACAACTTCAAATCCTCAAGTACATGTAACGCCCTCCTTTTTATTTAATTATTTTTATTAAGTTGGAATCTATTTATGTGATTTATTTATATATATATGAGGTGTTAGTATTTTATTATGTGGCATTATTCTATTATTTATTAGAATATGAGAATTATTAGTGTAAGTAGAATTGGAGGTTAGAATAGAAAGAAGAATAAGTTATTGGGCCTAAATAGATTTAGGAAGAGTGATTAGTATTATAAATAAGGAAACTTAGGTTAGAAAGAGTTTTTACGTTAAAACAGCTTTCTGGAGAAAGAGGAGAAAGAGGAGAACTCAGAGAGAGAGAACCCTAGGAATGAAGAACGCTGCTTTTGATTTCAGAAAAACAATCCAAGGTAAGGGTTAGACTATCTTTCACTAATATTAAGTCTGTGAATCATTAGATTGCATCTAACGTGTTTTAGGATGAGTTTTGTAAGATTATGAGAATTAAGGTTCGAGCTAGAATTGATGATTAGGTGATGAAAAACCGTTGAATATGATTGAAATTGGTTAGCATAATTGTTGTTGGTTTGGAATATGTAGCAAAATAAAGTAAAAAAACATGAAAACTAGAACTTTGATGTGATTATGAATCCAGTTGCCGCATAATAGATGAAATCACATGATCTTTGTTTATTTTATTTTATCTTCTGTGATTCGATTTGGTTATATATATATATATATGGCATCGATTCCAAATATATGCACCGTAGCCTTCACTATTGATTTAAGCTGAATTGTTTTTGGTTATTCTATTTTCTTTATTTTATGGGTTACTTGTTTTGTTTATGTGTGATATACATAGTTCCTTATTTCAATTAATTTAAAGTTCCTACGTGCTAATTGATTCCAAAGTTTCTTATTTCAATCTCTTCATGTTTAAGCACATTGAAATTTCTGTGGGTGCCGTATGTTATAGAATATATTTTCCCCTTTTGATGCGTTACTGTTCCTCTAAATTGCCCATTGCATTTGAATTTTTAATTCAAAATCTAGTAGCTTTCAAGTGTTGACATCACGTGTAATAATATACATAGTTTGAATGGCTTAAATTTTATTTATTTCAAAATAATATAATAAAGGGTTATTATTATTTATTATTTAATTTTAGGTATAATTGACGAATTATCTGACTATAATTTGTATAATTGATGTATATTAGATGACATGTATTTGATGTGTGATTTAAAGATTTGATATATAAAGATGTGATATTTGAAGATGTGTGATTTAAATATGTGTCATTTAAAGATGTACTATTTGAAGATGTGTGATTTAAAGGTGTATATAGAAATGTGTGCTTTAAAGATGAGTTATATTAATGATGTGATATTGTTATATATGCACTATATGTGTTATTTACGATGCTTATGATGATGTGATTCATTCTTTAATGTTGATATGATATTTAAGAACTGTTTACGTGTTGCCTATGTTGCTGTTGTTGACTATTAATGTCAAAAAGTTGTAAGTGTCGGTCTAAGTTGTAAAGATGTAAGAAGTTGTCCACATTTTTGGAGTCATAAGAGATGTTCATGAAGTTGTAGGAAGTTGAGTCCATTGCATACTCTTATAAGTTGGTTGGGAGCTTGATGCTCTGAAGAGCCTATTTACGCTCATATAAGTTGGTTGGGAGCTTGATGCTCTGTAGAGCCTATTTACGCTCATATAAGTTGGTTGGGTGCTTGACGCTCTGTATTGGTACCAAATGCATTTGCATATTAAGAGATTTTAAGATGATTTAGGATATGAAGTTGTCGAGTTGTCAAGTTGTTAGGTTGATGAGATGCTAATATGATTTTAGATGTTAAGAGTTGCATAGTCGAGTTGAGTAGCATTGTCGAGTTAAGTGAGGTTTGATTATGAAGTTTGATTGTGATTCGATGATTATGATTTAATGATGATGTTTGTTTATGAATTTGATTGTGAACTTGATTATGAAGTTGTTTTCAATAAATGCTATGTTTTGATAATGATACTATTCGATACTATATGGTGATGTTTAAGATTAGTAATTGATGATATATGAAGATTATTTATGATTAGTATTATGTTAGTTTTATGACCAATATAAGAAGATTAATGATATTAGTTAAAGAAGTTAAGTTATTAGATAAGATTAATGAATTATAAGATGTTTAAGTTGTTAAATGTACTTTATATGATTTATATGTTTAATATTATTGTTTGAGAAATCTCACCCCTTCTCTTGAAAATGTTGCCCTTCGTATGGGTAACTTGCAGGTAATAAAGACTAGAGGCGTTCGTGAGTGGACTCCTCACTTTGTGTCTAGGTGCTCTGATACGTAACGGGATGGGGCTTGCTTTCATATCTATTCCTTCCGTGTCTTTTATGAACCTTTTTATGATTAAGTATTGAACTAATTTATGAGATTTTCTGATAAGGTCTGCGTGCCAAGACTTTTATCACGTTGAACTATTTTTCCGCTGCGTGGTTTCAGATTTTATGATGAATGAACTTGGAAGGATAATTATTATTAGCTATTTTATGATTTTTAAGAATATGTAACATTCCGTTTATGAAATAAATACTCTGATTTATATGAAATTTTTATGTTGGGAAAACGGGGTGTTACAGTACACATCCAAAATCATGATCAAACCCATTTTTCACATAAACCTCAAATTTTCATAATTTCAACCAAACATCTCAACCAACAACAACATATCACAATTTATCAATATTCAAACATACCCAATGATTCAACAAGTGATCAAAATGTGATTTGAGCAACAAACAACAACAACGTCATCATTTTCACTAATTTAAGCTAGAATCTCATAGTAATCGCTTCAACACATATTAACAATGAAATTCAAGCATCAACAACAAGTTTTTAACAATTTTCATATACCCAAATCCACCACTTAATTATGAGCAAAAATCATCAAAATCATAGCTTCAAGAATCCTCACCCTCTCCAAGAATCCTAGCTTCCTTCTCAATGTTCTTCAAATAGGTTCTCCTTCTCCTCCTCTATTCTTCTCTTCTCTCTCAAATATCTACAGGCTCTCTATTTGTGAAAGTGTGTTATGAGCTAACCATAATTTCTTCTCATGAGTTATATATTTATACCTCAATAATGGGTTAGGGTAACTATCTTTATAATGAGCCTTAACACTCTTGTCACTTAATTCTAAAAAGTTACTACACACTTAATCTATAAAACAACTCATTAATTTACCATCTGAAGGTAATTACCACTAGTTACCTCTAACTTAGTAAAAATAACTATTCACACTAAAAACACTAAAATATTATTCCTTCCTAATTTACTAATTTACCCTTACTCGCTGAAAGACCAAAACACCTTTAGTCTTAAAAATGACTAAAATACACTTCTTGGCTAAAAACCCACTAATCCCAAATCAAATACACAAACAATAAATTAAACTCACATAAACACATATAACAATTAAATAAAATAATCCTAGTGAAAAACGGGTTGTTACAAAAACACCTCAACAGGCAAAGAAAACAACATTTTAGCATCAGCTATTGCACTGAAGCGCATAGGCACACTGGATGGGGCTCTAGGCACCCAGAAGTAGGACAAAAGCGCCCATACGCATGTCGTGGGACGCCTGGTGCCTAGAGTTGTAAAGGCACATGCGCCTGGCGCATGGTGACTTGCGAAAAAGTCATTTTTATGACATTTTCGCCCATAAAAGCCCATGTTTTTAGTCCAAGTTAGGTGGAAACTTTCCCTATAAATATTGCCTTCCTCATTCATAATTTCTCGTTCAGAACTGGAGCAGTTCAAGAGGAAGGCGATTCTAGGAGCCAAGGAGGAGTTCTATCTTCTCCTATCTTTTCTAAGGTATGTTTTTATCTTTATGTATTTTGTTTTAGTTATCATGTGTAACTAGATATTTATAGGCTAGGGTTCTAAGATGAACCTCTATTTTTTATGTTGGATAATTATTTAATTTAATGTCATTTATTTTAGTATATTTTATGGTCGCTATTAAGTTTTATTAGGATTAGTATTCCGGCGAAGTGCAACCATAGATTAGGTACTTAGGTTGTGACAGGGCCTAATATTGATATTACTATCTTGATGCTTATATCTTGATATTTATATCTCATATATTAATATCTACCTATCTAGGAAGTAAGTAGTTAATAACTAGACGAAAGATACCGAAAGCGATTTGACCCTAGTAGTAAGTACTTAGGAGGTGACTTTACTAATATTGAGTAAAATCTGTCGAACCAAGGATGTAACTAGTTATTAGTTAGGGAAACAAACACCAAGGGGAGTGAACCGATCCTAGTGAGACCATTGTTCTCAACCTCTTGGTAAGGTAGACCCTGATAAGGTTGTCCATTTGTAGTACTACCAATGGGAGAAGGAGAGTGTGTTATGAGTGTCCTAAGATTCATAGATGGGAATACCTTCGAGAACATTGACCTTCATTGCCTTTGGAAACCTAGAAACACCAATTTAAGTTTATGTTTCAATTACATTTGAATTAGCAAGACCCCGCACATAAGGATCACCGTGCGATCAGTAGGTGCAGTTAGCCATTGAAGGGATAAACCTAGATCAACCGTGATAGTATAGACCTCACACGTAAGGATCACTGTGCGATCTGCAGGTGCAGCTTGACAGCCGACTAGGTTAGAACCTCCCAACGACCTCATCACTTGTATAGTCTACTTAAGATAACTAAACGCAACATGAATGTTATTTAATTTCAACAAAATAAATAGGGGGATTCGAAGAGTCCTAACCGCTGCTTACTTTTCTGCAACCAAACCAAATAACTTGCTATGTTGCAAACAAATAAAAATTGCAATCTCTAACATTAACTTTTTTATTCTATATCGTTAACTTAAAATAAGTAACACGATTTGTTCCAAAAAAAATAAAAATAAGTAACACGAATGGTTTGAACGAAACGACAATCACTGTGGATATGATACTTTACTTATCACTTTATTACTTGATAAACAATTTAATACACTTGTCTAATTTGACCATCAATACCCCACAAGTTCGTTTGATATCTCTTACTATTTAGAGAAAAACATACCACTGGTCATTATTTAATTATCATTATTATTATTATTGAAAAACATCATTGAAATATGACAATGTCATGGCAAGAAAATTAGTTTTTTTTTTTTTTGAATTTAATTCAGTTGATAAGGTCATTGCATTATATACGTAGAGATCAAAGTTCGAATGTCGAACATTTTTCATTTTTAAGAGGTGAATTTTTAATCACTAGATTATTTGACAAAAAAAAATTGTTTTTTTAATAAGACAAAAAATTGACTTGTAAATAGATAATGAATTTTTAATAGCCTAACAGCTTGCTTTTAATTTTGGTTTACGTGTTAATGTGGCAATGAGTTTCGAACATGATATAATATAGAAGACTCTTTCTCTTATATTAGAAAAAAATAGAAGACCTGTCAAGGTGATATCCGGGGTGCATATCAAGGGGTATCTTTGGATTGCTTCAATAGTTCCCCCTAATAATGATTTCTCCAAAGTATAAAGCAAAAGAAAAGGAGAGAACCAACTTCAAATTCTAAGAGTAAATTGTTGATTCTTAGAATTTGGTTTATATCTACCTCAATTCCATAAAATTATAACTAGTAAAATATAAACATATGTCACTTATAAATACTTTTTAGGTCATATTTTTTCATCCTATTATTAGTGTCACATTTGTACATAAAAAATATGGTTAATTAAGTTTTTAGTCCCTATAAATATTCACAGTTTTGTTTTTAGTCCCTACAAAATAAAATCACACTTTTTAGTCCCTGTGACATTTTCCTTAAGCATTTTAGCGACTAAAAATGCTGATGGAAAATTTTTGTAAGGACTAAAAATGCTGATGAAAAATTTTATAGGGACTAAAAATGATGATGAAAAATTTTATAGGGACTAAAAAGTGGGGTTTTATTTTGTAGGGACTAAAAACAAAATTCTGAATATTTATAGGGACTATTTACTTAATTAACCCTAAAAAATATTCTGAAAATGAGTTGAACTTTTAAATTTGTTTAATATAATCAATTACTCTTTTTAACTAATAATATATGTTTAATATAATCAAGTTAAATTCCATTTTTCATTTATAATAAGAGGTTTAAGGCCCTGAATTCAAATCCGAACAAAAGAGTAAAATATTAATCAAACAATTAGACACTCATATTTGTTTTTAAAAAATACTTTGTATGTATAATAATGGTGAAAAAATCAACACATATATTATATCGCTTAAAAAAATCAACACTTGACATATAAATTTGTAAAATTATTTTTCACTCTTTCATTAATAATATTTTTTTAAAAAATGTATGTAATTGGGACCTTAGTAGTAACAAATTCAACGTACGTAGTACTCCAAACAGTCATTTCCATGAGAGAAATGATAGGAGCAATCTCTTTCTAGCACTCTCTATAACATCAACTTTCTTATTTGATGAAACTTATGTCAGTCTCATTTTTTATGTGAGAACTATTTTCAATTTGTGGTACCCACATTGATTTTACTCAATAAAAGAATCAGCGTCGAAAAGGGTGTTAGAGAGATAGGGTATATAACACTCCTCTTTCCATTATATGTATATGTATGGGTTATGATAGAAGACACCTTTTATGAAGGTGTCTTTTATCAAGTTACTCTATGAACATTTGCGAAAAGACACCAACTTACTTTTAGGAAGGTGTCTTTTATCAAAGTTATAACTAAAAAGTGAAAATCACATCTTAAGGTGTGACTTGATAAAAGATACCACCAAAGGGTGGCTTGTAACCTAACCCTATATGTATATCAAGGGCACAAGATGTGTTGTTCAAGGTTCATCATCCAAAACCAAATTTTGGAGTTATCGTGCCACTTGCTAGTTGCCCAAAATAAAACTACAAGACATACTCCTATTATTAGGACTTTGTATGTAACAAGAGAATTCGTCTAATTCTTTTACATCAATTTAGCATATTATTTTAAAAATAAATTCTTCTTCATTTATTGTGTCAAGCAAACACATTAGTATTATTTATATACAAACCACGCAGTACGATCTAATCTTATAGTAAAATAAAATTGAGTTGACTGATATGTCAATAGGTTGCTTGCATCAAGATAGCACAGCTTAATTGTTGGTCACGTACTCTTTTATG
The DNA here is from genome assembly GCF_051527215.1 of Medicago sativa. Taxonomy (NCBI): domain Eukaryota; kingdom Viridiplantae; phylum Streptophyta; class Magnoliopsida; order Fabales; family Fabaceae; genus Medicago; species Medicago sativa. The sequence continues at coordinate 27,550,181 of NC_140749.1, read as the reverse complement.
TCTACTATTGTTACGATCTTTTTAAGATCCAGGTTCCAAACTTGATGACCACTCATCTTGGTTTTTTATACATATATTAATGTTAGTGACAAAATGTTGTTATCCTTTAAGGATTATTTTTGGGCTATAATATAGTTCTTAGTACGAATTTATTATAAATTAACGATAGAAAATAGTGTAATTTTCAACACTCTTGTAAGAAAATCAACACATTGTTGACTTTTCCATGATTTTGTTTTGGTACAAACTCTTCCAAGAATTAGGATAAACCACCAATTTATAATACGGAAATTCTACGGTACACCAAGTTTATAGGAGTGCTTAAACCACAAAGTAATAAGTGTATGTTTGTTTCAACAGCGACATAAATTGATTTAATTTAATAAATTGATTTTGTAAACTTTTTTTTTTTTTTGACAAATTGATTTTGTAAACTTGATTTTAATTAAAAGTGAATTAAATGTGAATAGATTTATGTTTGAATACATTATGTAATAGTGAGTTGAATAATAAATTTCAATGAAAAATTATGTTGTTGAATCAAAAGTTACAAATTTTAGCTTTCATGTTAAAATAAGTTGTAGAGTCAAAATCAATTCTACTTGAAGATATCCAAACATATCAAAATTAATACCCATTCAAAATCCTAACATAGCATGCACAGTCTTCGTCGAATAACATGTAGAGCACACTAAGAGAGTTTTTCCCTCACAATCGAATTTTCTCCATAAGAAAAAGCTAGAGATCTAACTCCTTGTCACTTTTAAGTTCCTTATTACTTGGAACAATTCATTGTTGATTAGTTTAAATTCTTTATTTGTATGATTTTTTTACTTCTATCTACATTTTTTTTCTCGAACAAGTCAAAATGGAATTAGATTAAACTACAAAGCAAGTGATCTCCTCAACACAAGGTGTGCCAAAGAGAAGCTTCAAGTTCGATACAAAAAGTCACAAAAAAACACAAGTGACATAAAAAACACTATTAACCCACGCCCAAATAATCAAAGGGGCACCGCCACCACAGAAGCATTAACAATCTTTGTCTTCGCCACCATAATGATATATACTTAACTTCATCAAACAATTCAATGATAGATTTTTCCTTATTATTGAAGATCCAATCATTTCTTTCTTGCCAAATGATCCAAACGCAAGCAATTCATATTAAGTGCATGAAAGATCACCGAACTTTAAAACCACCTGTTAAATTAACACAATGTACAAAATGATAAATAGAACTAGAGTCAACTGAAGAGAACTCCAACCAATCACGATCAAGAACCCAAAGAGCGCCAAAAAAAATTACAATTTAAGTGACTGTTTTGTTCTAAATAAATTGTTTTATAATTTTACTATATTTATTTACGTTAATCTTTTAGGTAAATTGTGTCGTATTAGCCGCTCTTTGGTCGAGGAAGTATCAATCTATACTTTTATTTTTGAGAGGAGGATCAATCTATACTTGGTCACCAAGTTTTTTTATATTCTAAAAAATTGGCAAAAAACAAAAAGTTTTTATTATATTCTAAAAATAAAAGGAAAAGTAGAAATACAACCGCTCTCAAACTGGTTCTTAAATCATGTCAATTATTTTCCTTAAAAAAAAAAATTGTCAAATATTTAAAATAAGTTCAATAATCAACGTTTGATGACCCTACACGAGCAAAATGTTATAATCAATGTCTAATAAGTACTAGTACTTCCCTATAAAAAGTTTAATACTACTATATATTATTCCAGGAATATTATTAGACATTGATTTTTTGGTTACACATTAGACATTGATTATGATTAAGGAGTATTAGACATTTTCATAAAAAAAAAAAATATTATTAAACATTGGTTGTGGTGGTGAATAATTTATGATTGGTCCACTCTTGTGGTGTTAAGACCACAAGATGCAAATCCTTAACTGGCTCATTGAGTCATATGTGACAAAATTGATGACAAATTGGAGAAAGAGACTTTTTCTTTGAATTGAATATTCAATATACAAGGACGATCAAATTAATGTTATTCCACCCCACCTCAAACGTAAATCAATGGCAACATCTTATATTATTATTATCATCATCATTATTATTATTATTATTATTATTATTATTATTATTATTATTATTATTATTATTATTATTATTATTATTATTAATTTATTAATTAGTATGAGTAATATTATTTTAATTTCACTATCTTTTGTATAGATTGTTCTTCCATTATATGTGAAGCCAAAATACCATTCGAAATGGCAAAAATAAAAAAATAAAAACAGTTTTATGCGGAAAACCACCATTGACAAAAACACCAAACCAATGAGCATAAATTTTGGTAAAATGTTGCTTTCTAAATTGTATGCAATGAATGAGATAAAATTAAAGAAAGTAAAATGTTGTTTTCATTTATATAAATTATTGATAATTACTAATTAGACGAAATTGGACACTGAATTTTCACATATTACTTAGGTGACTTAATGTTACCCCTATGAAGAAATTCAATGCTATAAGTTTATCTTTCTACTATTGGGTCATCAGCTATATATTGTTATGTGTAGTTAGTGTGGGGAAACAATACAATCAACATCAATAAAAAAAATAGGCATAAAATTCATTAATTTAATGAATATAGGACAGCCTGCATCACTTATTTAGGAAAATATTCAATATCACAGGAATCAGAAACATGCAGAAAATTTTTGTAAGAGAAATTAAATTAGCCTTAGGATTAGGATCATGCATGCAAGAGGTTCTGCTTTTGCATATAATGCTTGCCTTCAATGTTCTGCTGCTACAGCTAATGGAATCCTAGAAACCAGTGGTATCATATGATCCTAATAATATACATCTTGTAAATGTAAATATTGGATCCTCTTTATAGATTATTTTTTTTATCATTAGAATTTCAATTGTATTAATTTTTCCCTAGAAAAAGTATCAATTATTTCAATATTAACATACCCTTAATCATTTTAAATTTTTTTCTTCAGTAAATGATAAATAATACTCTCACTATCTCATAATAAGTGTTACATTTAAAAAAAAAAATCCAAAAAAGAGTCACTTTCAATTTTTAATTTATTTATTTTTTCTTTTCAATTGTACCATCTAATTAATATCATGTTCACTGTCTCAAATTATTATTTTTTACTTTACGGTTAAGATAATGAAAATATATCGGTTAATAAAAATAATTTAGCAAAATAAAAATTATGATTCTTTACTTTATCATTTATTTTTAATCTTAGTAAAATCGTCAAATATAATAATTATGGTGTGACAGGAGAGAGGGGGTATAATGAGAACATAAATTACTTATCTTTCTTTCTAAGTTTATTTTTTATTTTTTAGAGGTTTTAAGAGTAAACTCGTTGAGTAAACAAAAGAGTAAATTTGTAAAAGAATATAAATTTTCAACATACTTAATGTCACACCAATTTTCTTAATTATTTATCGTGATTTAATCAACAATGTTTTATATATTTATAGACAAATGTAGTAATAAAAAGGTCTTAGAAAATAAAGGGTTTTCACTTTTTTAATTGATTCCTTTACTTTGCATATATTTTTGTACAAAAGCCTCTGTATGTATGTATGCTATAGTGCTAGTGCTTCCCTTGTAATTGTCTCACTGCTTTTAAACATGTTTGCCATAATGAAATAAGCATTATCTTGATGTTATCATTTTCATAGTTAGGGACCATTTTCCTTTTTTGAATTCCATTTGATTTTTCAAGAATCTAATTTCAGCTACTGAGAATATGCCAAAGAAGGAGTCATGTCAGATTGACACTGCAGACTAGAATTACTCTCCAGCTCCTATTATGTTATGTTGTTAATTGCCTTTTCAGGCACACTGGCAGTGGCAAGTGCTACTGGGATTTCATTGTTTACAAAGGTTAGGTGTAATATTAATTAAACCATATGCATTATTATTAATAATCCTCTATTGGTTAAGCTTCTAATTTGTCACAGTTAGACTTATCTTATAATGAATATATTCTTTATTTTATTTTTTTCTATTAACATTATGCAACTCTTGAATGATAAAATGACAAAAGATGAATGAATTATCGAGGAAAAGAATTTGAGTTCAATTCTTGAAGTTGTCTATTTTAATAGACAGTTCAACTCAGCTTATAAAAGAAAACGAATATCTCGTTGTCGACTTGAGAACCAGTTTAATAGCAAGCCCAAATAACTTAAATTGATTATATCGTAGAACACATATTGGAGGTCAAATACCCTAATCAAAGTGGACTAAAAAAAGGAAGTGAATCACAATTTTATCTCCAAAATTGTCCTACTTTGTTAGTCTTATCTCAACAATTAACTTTTTTTTTAAGTAAAATTAGTCTCTTTAGATTCTCAAATTAATTAGCCTATATAATTTCCTTCAAAAAAAAAAAAAAAATTAGCCTATATAATTGTCTCTGAAGAGTCAATGATATAAACCATTTTTAAATTTAGGCCTTCAACTAAAACATTAAATTCAGATTTCATTTTAAAATATCATTAAAGACGAAATTGACAATATTCTATAATTTTAAAGACTAATTTGGTAATTTTTCCTCTTAAAGACTAATTTGGTAGTTTAGTCTATAAAAGTAACAATAAAGAAGAAAAAATGTCAAGTGGAAAATCTATATGCTCTAAACTCTTAAAGGAAAGCTTAGGATAGGAAAATTGACTATGGTGTATGACCTTAAAACCGATTAATTGACTAATAGAACATAAAATTATATCTTTTGAGATGAACTATGGTTGATGATCTGCTTCTTTTATATTCTTAAAAAGGTATTGGTTAAGTTATCTCTATCAGATAACGCTATGTCATTTGAGTTGGTTGAGCCAAATTATTCAACATTAAACTGACACATTGAAGTAAAGTTCTAGATATAGGTTGAATTTCCTAGGACCATTTACAATGGTTAACCCCATTCAACACCCTTCAACACCCACTTTTTCAATTCCCAACACTCCACATCATTTTTTCTCTCTTAATTCAACACTCATTCAACTTTAACCTCTCCAATGGTTTTTTTTCATTCAACACTCTACCCCACTACCTTTTATTTCTTATTCTTATTTAATTTTATATTTTTGTTTTTATAATTACATAAAATTACAATTATCGATTATAATTAAATTGAAATAAAGAAACACTGAAAAAATTTGAAATTTTTTTATTTAAATAATTTATTTTTATTTTTCTTAACTTCATTAAAAAGAAGATTAAAACTTCACTGAGTTTGCTAATATAATAAGAAGAAGATAGTGAAAAACTTGGTATTTTTTCTGTGTCCAAATGAAATGAACCAAGTCTCTATTTATAGAGAAAAAAAATCATGAATTTTGATATGTATATATATTTTTTTTTAAATTATTTTTCAACAAAATAATTGATGTACAATTATTAAAAAAATTAAAAACAGGGCAACCAATAAAAGACCAACATGTGTCCCCCATCATTCCAAACTTCTGCTTCTCTCTCCTTCCTCTGCAACTAACGCGCCCCGTCGGCGATTGTAACTCACGCGCCAAAAACGGACCACTAAAATTGCGACGTGTGGCAGTTCTAATGCATTCAATTGTGTTGAACCGGTTCATCATCTCTCTCTTACAGCACACCATTCAACACTTCTTCAACTCCCCATTGGACTGCTTTTCCTTGTTGAATGTCAGATTCAACACAACCATTGCACATAGTCTTAGAAAGACCACTAATTAATTGGTAGACAACAAATTTCAAACTTGACAATCAACATTATTATTTGATTCATTTATTTACTTGATTGAAAATGATATAACAAAATATGTGTGGGTAAATCTCCCCCACACTTTCATATAGTAAAATAAATTAATTATTTTGGGAGTATATGTGGAGCTTGTAATTTAAATTGATTATTTTATCCTTCCATATACGTGTGGGTAAATCTCCTCCACTTTCATACAGTACATTGTAAAATAACAAAATTAAGCCTCACAATCGTTTTATTTCCTAGCACTATTTTTTTTTTAAGGGTAGCACTATTAAATTATTAGAAGGGTAGCACTATTAAATTATTAGTATAGAATATTAGAATAGTGGGTTGTAGAAAAGAGAAGCTTAATTATAATAACACTATTTACATTAGTTAGTGTTAGACAAAAGTTTTTTTTTGTGGCCGAGGTACGAACCCTGGACCTTACATATTTTATGCATTGTCCATACCAACTGAGATAAGCTCACGATGACAGTGTTAGACAAAAGTTTAACTATAGTAGTATGGTTTTTATATTAACATCTAATTATATTTTAATTTTCCTTCAAAAAAAATAGGCTTAATTGCACTTTTGGCCCCATATCTTTTCAAAACTTGCGGTTACAGCCCCTAACTAATTTAAATACAAAACAGCCCCCTAAGTATTGAATCTTTGACAGTTTTGGCCCCCAACGCTGACGTGGCACCCTAAATGAGGTGCCACATGTCATTTTTTTTTTGGCCTTGGGGGCCAAAACTGCCAAAGATTCAATACTTAGGAGGCTGTTTTGTATTTAAATTAGTTATGGGGCTGTAACCGCAAGTTTTGGAAAGATAGGGGGCCAAAAGTGCAATTAAGCCAAAAAAATATTATATTTTAGTTTAGCTTTAATCATTGCTTTAAAATTCAAACCAAAAAGAACGTCAAAAAAAAAAAAATTGAAACCAAAATTAAATTGGCAAGAACTCGTGTTCATAATCCAATTGGTTCAACCAACCACAATTCAATTGTGAAAAAGCAAAAAAACATGTAAAAAGTAAAAAATAATTTAAAGAAAAGCGAATAATACAAATCGGCTTACCCGCCACAATTCAATTGCGATTCAATGGATTTAAACCAAGTCAAACTCGGTTTTTTCCGTTCAAACTAGACCGATGATGATCTTACCCATTTATAACACTTTAGTTTTAATTTTTTAACTAGGATCGGTTCAAGGGCCAAGAGACCCAAGACAAGGGTTTTAAGCCTCAAAATTTTAGGTCAAAATAAAACCAAAAAAAAAAATTAATTTGGTTATAAAATATATAACACGACAAATAAATTATAGACATCTTAACAACTTAATTGGTTAGTGAAAAGACCTCAAATACTCTTGAGGTTCAAATCTTGATCACCATAAAATTGATTTTTTAATGTTTTTTATAATTGTTCTGATAAAAAGAAATATATTTTTAAAAGGTGTCATTAAAATTTTTGTTTTAGGTCTCTTAATCTATAAGTCGGTCCTAATTTTAGCCTCAACTTTTTATTAAAAGATGATTATCATTTTTGGAATACCCCTACCATCCCATTTAAAAATCTAAAAACAGATATAGATGACAACAAAGGACTTCACATCCCCCTTTATAATCAGGGGCGGATCCAGCCCTATGTGAGGGTGTGCACCTGCACACCCTGAGTTTTCAAGAATTACACCAGTAATCTATGTTTGTATGCTTTTTGCACACCCTGAGATTTTGCCTATGCACCCCGACCCAGAGACTGAGAGAAGAGAGTTCATTTGCAGTCATAGAGAAGAAAGCAAACTAGAATATAAAGAAATGATTGATGTGCAACCTCATGAAAATGAGAACCGCATAATGTTGAAGAGCAAGAAATGTGTGGCGGCCAGTCAAACTCTACAAGCTTGCATTATTTAGAATTTTATATAACCCATTTTGGCATGGGCTCTTTACTATATGGCCTCATTCTAAGTTTCATGGCCCAATTTCAAGTTGATATTTAAACGCTTTGACATATTTCGTCAAGTTAATTTAGATAGGAGTAGACAATGGTTTTTATTGATATAAACAATGTTATATATTCTTCTCCTAAAAGGTGTTTTATATATAATTATACAAACCTTTTTTTTTTAAAATAAAATAATTATACAAAGAAAACTCTAAATTTAATCGCTACTATCGACTAATTTAATTTTGTGTTTGAGATTGTAAGCTATACATGCAATTATAGAGTCTGACTTTATAACCTCAAAGGATAATGTTCAAATTTTACTTGAGACAGTTGTAAAATGGTCATTATTATTACTATTTTTATAAAGTATTGTTTAGCGGCATCGTTATTAATATTTTTTTGTTTGTTGATATTAGTCACCATTATTAATAATAATTTTTCATTCCCCAATTTTTTTTTAAAAGTTGATTTTAACAATTTTACAATATAAATTGCGTAAAATTTAATTATAAAGTGTGTTTGCAATTTATATAGTTACATAACATAAAAAATTTATGTTTAATATTGCAAAGAAAATAATAGTAATTTAGTAAGGTGAAACAGTCTGCACCCCCTGGTCCAGGGTCCTGGATACGCCACTGTTTATAATAGGTAAAGCTCATTATCATGAATTATTAGCAACACAAATATAGTGATATGCATGAAACAACATTGAAAATATGTAACAACTAATATGTCACAAGACAAGGAGGGTCAAGGAAAGTGCCTTTTGCAAAAACAGCAATCAACATTACATGCTTGGAAAAGCACAAGTTATACTAGTATAACTAGAGGGCCCATAATACAAGCTAGTTGATAAGGGTGCATAATATTTCATGATTAACAACATAGCAAGATTGTATGAATGACATTGTATTTGGCAATATAAAGATTAAGAAATTAACAAATAATAACTGGTCCATTAATTGCAAAAAAGATCATCCATTTTTTTCCATCATTATTTCCCCAAATTAGTAGCTGTCAGGACGGTTCTCCTAAGAAAATGATGGAAAGCAACTAGAAATTTCCATTATGTACATCTTTAACACCTCCTAGACCATTAGATAGGTATTAATGTATACTCAAAATGATTGACAAATTTGAAAAAATCAAGATGCTACTGTAATTTTGTTGAAATTTAAAAGTGTAACTTTTGTTAACATTATAATTGTACACCTTGATTCTCCCAATTCAACCATCAATACAAAGATGTAATTAGACTTTGTTTGCGAGTTTGGAGAAAAATGGAGGAGAGGGTTTGAAAAAAAAGAAGGAGTAAGTGGAAGAAATAGATGACATTGAGAGGAGAGAGCTTTGGATGATTTACTTTTCTTCAAAATATAAAACCTTCAGTTGAACTAAAAAATTGTATTGGAGGAGGGTTTTGAGGGTTTGAGAGGGTTTACATGAATTCTTCAAATTTAATTCATATTCTTATAATATTCTTAAAATTAAAAATATTAATCATAAGCATTAATTTATCACTCTATAAAACGTACTATTTCAAAAAATATAAAGATTTCTCAATTTTCCCTTTATTTCTCATCGCCAAAGCTCTTCCTTCCCCCTACTCTCTAAACTCTCAAACAAGTCTTAAAGTACATTTGAGTTCATGACGAGTGGTGAACGTGAGTTTGACGAAATCATTGTATATCCCTACCATACTTTTGGAGTATAATTTACAGGTTAAACAAATTCATACTTATAATTTTGTTAAACTCACTGTCATTCAATCATACACCTTTTTCTTAGAATTTAAAACATACACATAAAGATACTTATTTTCTCCCTCATGAATTCTAGAATTCCAGTTACTAAGAAAATGCATTAACAAGGTTAAAAAACTTAGGACCCACCATTTGAAATTTGGAGGAATAACTATGATAAATTGCAACTTAATGGCTACATAAGCAGAAACCTAGTAGCCAGAGTGCTAATATAATGTGGTCCTTTAAACTCATAGAACTCTACCTTACACCATGACCCTACATGCCTAGTTGGCTATCTATTTTGTCACTTGTGAGTAACTATAGACAATGGTGTCCAAAACAATATATCAATGTCTGCTTTAACCTCAATCATTTACCAGAGAATATTTCAGAATGCATAGTCCAAAACAATTTAAATAAAATAATACCTATACATATCAAATTACCAACCCTTTAATCAGAGGTACTATAATAAAATTAGTAAAGAAACCTCATTAAACAAAGTTTACCATATAAAAATACAAATGGTAGCAACTAGGTAGTAAAATAATTAAAGGAAATTGTGCTAAAGTTTATCCTATAAAACCGATCATACCTTAAAACATACTAAATCCCTTTATATAAATAATTTGTTGTACGTTTCAACTTCTGTGTAGGTCCTCTATGATCAAGTTCCTGAGCAAAATACTTAAATTATCTAGTTGGGGATTCCTTGAGTTTTTTGAACCACAAGTTTGTTGGTTTGGCTTTGTAACCATAAGTTAGTTGTAAATGCCAATTTTCCTCTTCTTGTAACTAACTTAAACCAAACAACTCACTAGAGCTAACACCATTTTACTTATGGGATTTTCTATCTTGTGCAAATTTGCACATGTTAAGACATAAAAATAGAAATGATATATTAGAAAGTGCTGAACATGTTGAATTCAACTTTTAAAAATTTAAAGATTATAGTTTCTGATGTAAAACTACTACTTTTAGTTTATTTAACAAGTGCCAACCCTGATTTTAATTACTTAGTAGATTTTATTTTTTGAGGGGGACCAGTAGTAGATTGTTTACTTGTATTATTATTTTAAACATGAAATTTAATTTTTGCATTCTTCTTGATTGGTGAAGTTTTTCATGACTTGGTTGTCCAAACTTTTGACAAATAAATGAAAACTTCCAGGACACACACATATTAAAAAAAAAAAGGATGTATTCAAATTACACCTGGTTTACTTTTACCTTATAAATAACTTCTTTTTTTTTATTTTTTATATTTATATGACATATATGAATTCCTTTTTATTTTGATTGAACATACCAAATTAAATGATTTTGAAGGTGGGTAGTTCTCAAAAAAGCATACTCATAGACAAGCAGGTCCACATCCATATGATTCAACTTCAATTGGAAAAATTATGATATCTTGTTCAATTATAATCAAACAGTTGAAGCAACATAAGGTCCCCCATGATCCCACTTCATTATTAGGCTGGTAGGATTATCCATAAAAAAATAACTAGTCTGGTGGGATTAATGTCCTTGGTTCAATCATATAGTCTTGAATTTTCTTTATTTAAAGAAGAGGATGAGAGATTGGGGGTTGAAATATTTTCTTAAGTTGGGCCCAAAATGTTTTTTTAGGCCAAAAGTGAATTTTTGAGACCATTTTAAGTGGTAGAGTGATAAACAAAAGTTAAAATATTTTGCAAAAAAAAAAAAAAACTTAAATGCATTAACTATTTATATATGTTAAACTAAAACATTTAAGTTAATTTTCTTTTGAAAATGAAAATATAAGGGTAAGAACCTATGAAGCCCCGATACGGATACGGATACGGGTACGATACGATACGGGTACGCGAATACGTCAAAAATTTCAAATTTAGGATACGATACGGCTTGGATACGTTTACAATTTTTTTTAATATATATATATATATATATATATATATATATATATATATTAGACATAAACGCACAAAAAATAAATAGCGTGAAATCTTAAAACTAATTACACCAAGTCAAAATACAATGGACCATTCACCAACTAAGATATCCTTTAAACTAAAACATACCATATAAACAACCTGCACTATGATGATACCAAGGTAGTATGAAGATAGTCACCCTTTTCAAGTAATGGTCAATATAATGGTCCCAATTTACAAAAATTAATACTTGTGATCAAAATACAAATAAAAATTAAATTAAATCATTCGGATACTTCTGGGATACGTATCCGGGAGTATCCTTAACGTATCCTTAAGGTATCCAATATATTTTTAAATAAAAATTAAATTAAATCATTCGGATACTTCTGGGATACGTATCCGGGAGTATCTGCGGAGTATCGGTATCCGATACGTATCCGACACGGGTACGCCACCATTTTGGAGTATCCAGGCTTCATAGGTAAGAACAAGTATGTTGTTATTATGAATAGGATTAGTTGATCTTTATGTAATCATTGGTCCAATAGTCATCCGTCTGTTATCCATTGGAATCAAAGCTTTATAAATTTGAATAATTCATGTATCCCATATATGTATAGTTCCTAAAGAATTTCGGAAGAATTTAATAGTCACGTATCTCTGGAGGAGTTTACAAATAACTGATTTATAGCTATATTATATAGTTCTTGAATAAATTTAAAAAATGGTCTTTTTTTTTTCCTATGAATTTCGAAAGAATTCTCATCCATCCTTAAAGGGTGTCGCAAAGTTATATTACAAAGATTTATTGTAGTGTTCTTGAAGAACTTTAAAATAAATCAAGATATCGCCCAATATCACAATGTTATTGGTTTTAGAACATGTTTTCAAAGTTTTATTTAATCTGTAAAATCCATTGCTTAAAACATGTTTTCAAACCAATTTGGTTTTATCATAAGTGAATTCACATGTATTAGTTCGCAAGTTTGTTTGGTTGTTTTCAGTTTTTTCTTGTCTTACAAAGTAACAAGACAAAACAAAAAGGAAAAGTAAAGTAAAATTAAGTTTCAAGCTTATCTTTCAGGATGAGATGCAGATACAAATTATGTTGCAATGATGTCGACATGCATTAATAGAAAAAACATGCAGATACAAATCCAAAGAGATGCTAGAGTTTTACTAAAACTATAAGGCGCCAGAGCCAATTCATGTTAAAAAAAATGTTAGAATTAACATTCCAATTTCTATTTTGTTGAAGAAGCCAATAGTATCATTTTCATTATCATTTGCGAGAGTTGTATGAGTTAGGTAAGTAACACAACGTTCAACCCAGAACACGGTCTGATGGATGAGGAAGGTCGGGTGATGATGAAGAAGTCTAGTACAAATGAAGTTTCCTGATATGTGATAAAAGTGAATCAGGCGGTAACCCCCTAAACAATAGCGAGTGGGGGTTACGACTCGATGGGTTATGGGGTCAAGAATCGAACATGTCATTTTGGGGTTTTTAATGGGTATGTGAGCAATCCAAAGAATTTAAAGAGCAATTTCATTTCAAAAGCACTTCTTTTTTGGTAACACAAAACCGTTCAAAAAATATCTTGGGCACAATCCTTATCGAAGATTTCTCTTTAGGCCCCCATCATATCCCTTTAAGCCCCCTAAAATTATGAAATTGCCCTTAATAACATGTTATGTAGATAACTACCGGATGTTCATTTTAAAAATTTCCATTTTATACCTCCGGTAGATAACTACCGGATGTTCATTTAAAAAAAATTCATTTTATACCTCCGGTAGATAACTACCGAATGTTCATTTTAAAAACCAGACTGAATTTGTGGTTTGGTTAGTTAATTAGAGTGAAATGGTGAAGGAAGTGAGCTGGTGGAGAGATGCGAGAAGATGAGAGAGAAAGTTTGGATGATATCTGTTTGTTATGTAAAACAAAAGGTTAAATGAGTAATAGTCCGTTAGCTATCTACTGGAGGTAGAAAATGAACTTCCGGCAGTTATCGTACAAAATGGAACTTTTTTAATATGAACATCCGATATTTATCTATTGGAGGTACAAAATGGATTTTTTTTAAATGAACCTCCGGTAGTTATTTAACGGATGTAAAAAATGGATTTTTTTTTTTTAATAAACATTCGGTAGTTATCTGCAGAACGTGTTATTAAGGGCAATTTCCTAATTCTTGGGGGCCTAAAAAGAAATATTCATCCATATCAAGGTGTAAATGGGCCACTAGTACAAAACTAAAGACCCAAACAAATCTCAATCAAAATCCCGAACTCAAAAATCAAATTCAAATCCCTAATTCCCAAATTCCTAAAACGAAAAATGCAGAAGAGAGATCAAGGCAAGGCCGGTGGCGCCACCGGCGGAGGGTCAGCAACTCCGGCAAAGAGAGGTCGACCATTTGGCAGCGGCAACAACAGTGCAGCTGCCGCAGCAGCCGCCGCTGATACAGCTGCTCCGTCGACTCTTCTCGGTCCTTCTCTTCACGTTCATAGTGCCTTTGCCGGTTAGTTCACTGCTTCTTCTCCTTCCATTGTTTTAGGTTTTCGAAATTGTTTAGTGTTTGTTTTTGTTCTTAGTTTTTCTGTTGAACAGTAATTTCTTTTCGAAATTAGTTAAATAAAACACATTACCACAAAAAAATACTATTTTTTTCGTTGCTTGAAACTTACTTAAACAAAAAGGAATAATGTGATCGAAATTTTAATAGTAGTTGGTTGTAATGGAAGCATACTGTGACTTTGTGACTACCTATGAAGTACATACACAGACATGACACTGAATCGAACACATGGACACCGATATGAATTAATTGAATGCAATCACATGTGTCAGTGTCGTTCGTATCGGTGCCAGACACCAAAACAAGCTTTCCATCAGAAGTGTCAGTGCTACGGGGGTGACTCACGGGTGAATTAACTGGCCTGAGAGTTAATCTTGCAGGCTATGAAATTAATATGGGAAGATAAACAAGAGGAATTGATTTTGGCTAGATAGTAAATAGTTGATTTCGTGAGGGTTGAAAATGTTTTTTCATTTTTGTTAAAAAACTTTTATCTTTTGTTTTTAGCGACTAAAAGCATGCAATTTTGTAATTTGTAGAATGCAGACTGAAAAGTGGGTACATGGACACTAGGAACAAAATTCAAGATGATTACAGGGACTAAAACATATTTAACCCATTGCTTGATAGACCACTTAATTCTAAGTTGCAAAAGGCTCGAGGCAATGTTGTTAAATAGGGGCTATAGCGCTATTCCATAGCGGAATTTGTACAAATCACTCATGTTTTGCGATATGCTATTTAGTACATAATATTGTGAAACAGTTGCTATAGAGGCATTATAGCATTGTTGCATAGCGGAATTTAAACAAACCACTATTTTCCGCGATCCATAATTGACAAAGCTGGCTTGAGGTGTATTAGTATTATTGATGTAACATCATAGAACAAAGCAAGTGGTGTGTCTTTTGGCTAGTGTGTGCTATTTGTTTATTTTTTTTATATGGATAAAATTGATTTACAATTAGTCTCATGCGGCTTATTGTTTTACAAGAACTCATTAATGCTTCGTTTGGGTTGTCTTCTAGATTGTAGCAGTTCCCTACCTGAAAAGTATTTAGTTTCTAATTCATAAATAAATCTTTATAAGCTTAGAGTTATTATTCATAGAGACGCTAAAGAGAGAGCTTAAAAATTTGAGATGCTTAAGTTGATTTTAACTCATGAGATTAATTAGAATACTTATGGTCGTTGCAAATATAACTAATTTTAAAGTTTTCATTCTTTCTTTCTAGAAGTGTTTTGAATTGTCTTTTTTTTTTTTTTTTTTTTTTTTTTGTAGATCAAAACAATAAAAGAATTGTTTTGGCACTTCAAAGTGGTCTGAAGAGTGAGCTGACATGGGCGTTGAATACTCTTACACTGCTCTCCTTTAAAGAAAAGGATGAGATGCGCAAGGATGCAACTCCCCTAGCAAAAATCCCTGGTTTGCTTGATGCACTTCTTCAAGTTGTATGTGCTACAAATCTTGTTTTACTCTACTGCTTCAATTTCTCTTTGTTGAGATATTTGAATTTAAAAAATTATGTGATGATATTATGCATATAGATATTTTTGTTGTAATAAAATAGGATACAGTTGGGTTAGATTAAAGATTAATTTTAGCTATCTTTGGTTGTGCATTTTAGTATAAATAAACATAAAATATATTGATAGTCAATCTCTCAAGCAATTCAAATAAATTCTCTGTACTTTCAAGTTGGTATCAGAGCTCACATCATGTGGGCCTGATATAAACGAACCCAAGCCTTAAAGTCCCAAATTACAAACCCTATCCATGAGCCGTCTTGTTGATCAACCACATTCAAGGTGTGGCGTTTGATACTAGGTTCATAGACTGCCAATGAATCTGGCCGCCATTGAAGCACCTATTTGGCATGTTTTGCATGCGCGTAGTCTTGGAGCCAATCCGGTTTGTGTAGTTTTTCCTTATTCATACTGGTGGTCAATCGAAGCACCCATGACTGTTTAGGAATTCACGATGTTTTGCTGGTTTTGTTTTCTTATTATATGATACTTTCTTATTCTAACAATGTGTAAAAATTTCAAAGATTTGTTGAAGTACTTTCTGCATTTATTGTGAAAATTGTTACCATCTTTAATACTGTGTCATGTTATTAACTGACACAGATAGATGACTGGCGTGACATAGCACTCCCAAAGGAACTAGTCAGGACATCGAGGGTCAGATCATTAGGTGCAAATTCTGTTGCAACTGGATTTGGAAATGAGTATCAGGCATTGGGTTCTACTGGTACACTCCACCGTCCTAGGTGAACATGCTCTCAAATGTTGTCTTTTATTTTTGAGTTTCCAAATTTCGAAAATGGGAAAGCCGGTAGAGGGAATGAGTCACATTTTAAGATATTGCTTTTAATGCAGCCTAGGATCTGGCACTGCTAGTACAGAATCAGCACAGCAGAATGGCACTGCAAAACCTCGATTTTCAGAGTTGCGGTTTGATGAAGACGGTCTCTTTAATTTAGACGACGAAGGTAGGGCAGAAAAACAGCAATGTGCTGTTGCTGCTTCAAATATCATTAGGAACTTCTCTTTCATGCCAGATAATGAAGTTATAATGGCCCAAAATCGTCATTGTATGGAAACAGCCTTCCAATGCATTGAAGATCATATAGTAGGTGAGAACTTTTGTTTGTCAAATCTAACATTTTTCGTAGTATTGCACAAATGATTGATGGTTATATATTATTATGGTAACAATACCTACATGGTATACATTATAATCTGTTATGCTTTACAGTCTCCAACGAACTCAATTTGGTTTTAGTCCCCTACCATTGAGTACTGTTTTCTGTTTTAGTCCTTACTTTTTTACTTAATAGAGTTTTTGTCCATGTCATTGAGTTAGTACTTTTATTCTTTTGTTATTTAGGAATCTCCATAGTTTTTATTCATCAGAAGTAAATAGTCTCTTTATTCCATAGAGAATTGGTCCCTAGTGTTTAACATGTTAATGTTAATGTATTGGTCTTGGAGGGATCCAAAGTTCCAAACCTTAATAGTATGAAACTATAGGGGCATATTCCAAACAAACTTAGAGGGGCCAAAACCTAAATGAGGGACAGTTATTGGAGCAAATTTTCTCTTGAACCATCCTTTCTTTTATATCCAAAATTATTTTGAAAATTCTTAAACCTTAATCTGGACATGGTCGAATGAATTTGGGTTTGATTTTGATGGCAAAGTTAACAAATTCAATATGTTATGGTTTTATATCAGTCATGCTACAGCATGTTTGCATGGAATTTGCAATATATTGCCTGAGGTAATTATGATATTGTTTAATTGCTTAGTTTTTTTTTTTTGTTATGAAGACTAACTAAACCGAATATATATTATGGGAGACATAACGCTTCGCTTCAGTCTGTACTACTAAAAACAATGGACGTTTAGTATGAATCCTCTAGTTCTTTTATGAACTTCAGAAGTATTTGTTTGATTAAATTCTTGAAGTTTAATTCCTTTATAAATTAAATTACAAATGATATTATTTGGAATAGATAATAAATAATTATTAGTTGGAGGTGGCTTGTATATGGTTAACAATCATGTATGCATCCCATTTTATATAACTGGTTGTATATGGTTAACAATCATCTATGCATCCCATTTTATATAACTGGTTATGGCTTTAAATTTGGAAAATAACTAGAATAATTATAACTATAGTTGCAGTTATCATTTATATTTGGTGCATTTATTGGTTGGAGAAAATCGTAAGTACCAATATCTTGCCTGTGGATTTGGCTCCTTTAAAGTGAGTTTTTAGTACAGTGAGAAAATCAACGTTGATATTTTAATCACCCACGATTTGTTATGCATGTCCATATAATATCAGCTATTGATTTGTTTATCAACGGTTGATATTACTCACTATATATCTATAAAATGAATTGTTCACTTTAGACGAGCTTTATCCCTTGCCCGTTATCCTTCTAAACCTTTTCATAACCTGAACAGTTGAACTAATCCATTTAATGAACAAACTAACCGAAACTCATTTGGCTGGTTAAGTCTTTTGAAGTTTAATAGGATGCTATCATTACTTTTCATTGTAATGTATATCCTTGAGGTAATTTGGTGTGGTTGTGGTGGACAAAAACCAACTGTGTTTCTTTAGAACCAGTTTCATCTCAGATTCTGTTTATATAATAATAGCCATCTTACGAATATCTTAAATTTTAACATCCACATTGACCAAAATGTCTAATTTCTGGAAGTTGTCTTAAACTATCTAAATATCTTATTGAAGTGTGATGTATTTTCTCTCTCCACATTATCATCCAATTATGTGTGCAACATCACTGAAAGTTTCTATTGTGTCTGATTATAAACTGTCTGTCATAATATTGATAGAGGATGAAGAACTTGTCACAAATGCTATAGAGACAATTGTTAACCTGGCTCCATTACTGGATCTTCGAATATTTAGCTCGTCCAAGCCTTCATTTATTAAAATAACGTAAGTGAGTAATCTACCATCATTGTTCTTCTTGCATCCTATTATAATTCCCTGACTGATTGATACATGTTGTATTACTTGCAGAGAGAAACGTGCAGTTCAGGCCATCATTGGGATATTGAATTCACCTGTCAGAGCCTGGCATTGTGCTGCTGCTGAATTACTTGGGCGTTTGATCATTAATCCCGACAACGAACCTTTCCTGCTGCCATTTTTTCCAAAGGTAAACTTTTTATGCATGTTTTATCCTGTTAATTGGTTGTTTAAGCATCTTTTCCGTCTTTGCAAATATACCTCTTTTTGTTTGTAGTTGCTATATTTTGTCTGTTTTTAGTCCATGAAACATGTAATTTTGCTTTTGGTTCTTGTTCTTTTATTTCCTATAATATTTATTTATGTTTAAATTTGTCCTTGTAATATTTGGATCATATTGATTTTACTGAAATATCAAACATCTATGGACAAAATATGGTTCACATAATACTAGGACTAATTACAATTTTGAACAGTTATTAAAGTGACTAAAACTTAACAAGGGCCGAAAGGGAGAAATTGTACATTTTGAAGGGGACAAATAACATTTTTTATAGGGAGTAAAGGCAAAAAGTGGTATATTCATATGAACGAAAAAAATGTTCAAGTCTAATTTAATTATATGCTGTAAAAATAATCATCCTCAATTGATTACTGCAGATATACAAACATTTAATCGACCTTATCAGCTTACCGGCGACCGATGCACAGGCAGCTGCTATAGGTGCACTCTATAACCTTGCTGAAGTTAATATGGACTGCAGATTGGGTATTGCTAGCGAGCGATGGTAATCTACTTATTTTGTTTGTTTATCTTTCTTCAAAATATTTTTTATTTTGAGATATTTTATGGCTTTGTGAAAAGATAAATCATGATAGGATAATTTTCTTTAAATTTTGCAAAAAATAGTAATTCTAACTGACTAGAATTTCTCAAATTCAGGGCAATAGATCGGTTGCTCAAGGTGATAAAGACACCTCATCCTGTTCCTGAAGTTTGTCGGAAATCTGCCATGATATTGGAGAGTCTTGTTTCTGAGCCGCAAAACAGAACTTTGTTGCTAGTCTACGAGAATGCTTTTGCAGAGATACTTTTCACAGATAGCAAATATTCTGATACATTTGCGAGGATATTGTATGAACTATCATCTCGACCAGGTAACAAAGTGGCAACAGCTCGAGGCATCTGGGGTATGTAACTCCTAATCATGTAATTGTTGATCTTTGAGGCAGGTTCAATTAGTGATCAGTGATATATATAGCTCTAGCTTTTGTAACTTGGATAGCTCTTGGATTACTGGTTCATTTGATGTGTCAAAATGTATGTATACTTGGTATTCAAGTCTCGTGCAATGCACTGAGAGAAACTCGTCGGAAGAATCTACTTTAGTTACGATTTATAATTTGTTGGCTCAAGTTATTGAGCAGCAACGACGTACCATAAAATTAGTGTAATCAAGTTGTATGCAGACAAACTTTTTAAGATGATGAGAAGATTAGTAACTTAAACAGTTACATGTGCGGATAGAAAGTTAAGGTGTGGTCGCATCTTCTGAAGGGGGAATGCCCAATGTGTTGAATGATATGGTTGTTCATTTGTCTTTCACTATTTCTTTTTTCACGCGCCCTATTTTTTCTTCCAAAATTACCCTTTGTTCGAATTATGTAATGCGAACCAAGTTTAAGTAACTTAAGGATTATATAATCCGAAAGTTTTTTACCACCCAGATTTTCAGAACTGACATACATTAAGATTGCATAATTGAAAATGGCAAAAGAATAAAATAAATGTAAATATATTGAAAAGTATATACAAATTCTCATTTTGTTAATAGGCTAAATTACACCATAAGTCTTTTAAGTTATTTAATTGTAACAAGTTGGTCCTTTATGTATTTTCCTTATCAATTAGGTCTTTTAAGTTATTTAATTGTAACAATTTGGAGGATTTCAGATCTTAAAAATGTAAGTTATTTGAGGCATAAAATTTTCATATAAATAACTTAAAGACCTAGGTGTTAGGAAAAATACCTAAAGACTAAACTTGTTACAATTAATTAACTTAAAGGACCTAAATGATACGGAAAAAGCTTAAAGGGCCAATTTGATACAATTAAACGGCATTCGGTGTAATTTACCCTTATTAATATATAAATACTTTCATAGTACATCTACAATAATATTGAAGCTTATTACACAAATGTTAAACACCTAATGCTACTTTATTAAACCCCTAATGCTAAACATGTGGCGGAAGAAAATGGATGGAGATGGACCGGGAAGGAGAAAAAGATTGGGGGGGGGATAAAGTTTGTTTCCTTTCTTGGACAAAGTCTCAACCTAACATCCAGACAAATCAACCTTACACCCAAGCAGATTGAGCAAATTTGGTATGACTAATAAAAAAATGTGTAAAAAACATGTTTAACGAGTTATTCTTGTTAAACAAGAAACCGTCTAAACTCTGAAATATTTCAGATTATAATTCTGAAATCCTCCCAAAAAGTTTAGGTTTATATATTTCGAAATTTTTAAGACTATGTTAAAGTTCGTACTTTATAGGGCGAAGGAGAATTCAGAATTTAAAATCCGAACCTATTAAGCACAAGATTTTTTTCGTGGTCCACATTGCACCGACAGTTTCTGTGGTCTACAACACAAAAAATTATATAAATTAGCGTGCTTGTTTTCATATGATGTAAACCACACCAAATCACCATGGACACTCCAGTCATTGATCTGAACACCAAACTAGCTGCAGTTTACTACAACTTGGAAAAACCCCATCTATTTGGGGTTCGAAATGATGTCACTTTCTCCAGGTTGAAGGATCAGCTAGTTCAAATCAACCGTCAACTCAACCACAGAGATTCAAGGAGGGTGGATGGTGTTGATTATCAAAACATTTTCGTAAGATAGTTACCAGAGACATTTGATATCGATCACAACACATTTTCTTTGCTTTACAAAAATTCGGATTTCTTAATCTGAAAACGCCTACAATTTGGCTTGGATTTCGTAATTTGAATAAAGGGTATTTTCGTAAAAAAAGGGCGTGTGAGAACCTCATGGGGTGGGAAAGGTAATAGTATTTTTCTTTTAAGCAATAATGAAATTTTGTTTGGCTTTTTGTGCTTCAAATCGTTGCTTTCTGTGTTCGACATCATTGGGCTTGATTGAATTATCTAACACTTGTGAGTCTGGTTAAGAGAACAACTTATAACACGTCCATAAGTTGTTTAAGCATATTTTCTCAAGCTCTTTAAGATAGCTTGTGAAAAGGTGATCTTAATCTCCACTGATGAATAGAAAAGCTTGAGAATATGCATAAGAGCTTAGAGAAGAAGTATGATAAGAAGAGAAATTTTATTTCATAAATCTAACGATTACAATATGATATGATAGCTATATATAGAGTTTGTTCTGCTACTCTATGATGTACTAGATACAGTTACACATATAATTAACTATCTAACAAATTAACTGTTAGTTAGTTATATCACTATTACATTGCTTGTTAAACAAGCACACTATTATGCCTTTTTATTTTCACTATTAACATTCCCCCTTAACCTGGAATATATGTTTATAGTTCCAAGCTTGTTTTTAGTAAGTTGAAGGGACTAGGATGAAGATACTAGGTCAATATGTCAGCAACTTGTTCCTTTGATGAAACTGAAAGCAAGTGAACAATCCCTGCCTGCACTTTATCTCTTACAACACGGCAGTCTATTTCTATATACTTTGTCCTATCATAGAATAATGGATCAACAACTACATGGAGAGCTGACTTGTTATCACAATATATGATTATAGGTGATGAATGTTCCATGAGAAAATCCTCGAGTAAGTATAATATCCATTGTCCTTCACAAGTTGTTTGAGATAATACTCTGTATTCTGCCTCAAACGAAGACCTTGAGACAACTATTTGCTTTTTACTTTTCTATCTAACCATGGAGGTACTATGAAAGAAGCAAAAACTAGTTGTTGATCTTCTAGTGCTAAGACATGCTCCCCAATCTGAATTTGAAAAACCTTTAAGTTTTAAAGTTGATGAATAATTGAAGTATAATCCATGTCTAGGATTATTTTTGAGGAACTTTAAAACGTGAAAAGCTGCTAGCATATGTTCATTGGTGGGTGGACCCAGAAATTGACTTAATTTGCTTATAGAATAAGCAATCTCTGATCTTGTATGTGTCAAATATAACAGCTTGCCAACCAGTCTTCTGTAAGAAGTTGGATCGTAAAGCTTTTCACCGGATGTTTGGTGATATGGTAGTCGTGGTTGCATGTTTGTGAGATGAACTATGATTAATGGTATCAGCAAGATCACAGTGATAGTTTTGCAGATATTGCGGAGCTCTACGAATTCTAGATAGAAAAACTTCCTTTTGAGTTCAAAATTCAAATCAAACAAAATATGACCTTTAACACCACTTTTGAATCCTATAAAAATACATTTTCTGGACCTAGAATCTAATTTCTTCCTATTATTTTGAAGAAGTGAAGCAAATCAAAGAGAACCAAAGACCTTTAGAGATTGAATATCAGGTGAGCAATTGTTTAAAATTTGAAAAGGATATTTTTGTTTAGAAAAGGTGTTGGTAGTTTAATAATGATTTGAAATGCATGAACCAATTTTTTTTTTTTTTTTTGGTAATTTGGCTTGAAAAGCTAAAGCTCTGGCTACACCAAGTATATGTTTGTGTTTCCTTTCTACTATGCCATTTTGCTGTGGTGTATTCACTCAAGAATTTTGATGCAAAATGCCTTTTTCATTATAGAAATTTTAAGTAAAAATTCTTTACCATTTTCATTATAGAATTTGTGTGTGAACCAAATTGACAAAGGATTTGATAACAGAAGAGGCTTTTGACTTAAGTTTCATCATATATAGCCAAGTAAACCTACTTTTATCATCCACAACAGTTAATAAATACTTGTAACTAAACATAGAAATAACAGATAGGGGACCCCAAATGTCCATATGAACTAAATCAAACATGTTCTCTGAAACATGAAAACTAAGAGGAAAGTGCAACATCTTTTGTTTAGCATAAAAACAGACATCACAGGGAGTAGAATTTATATAAATCATTTGTCATAACAATAAAATAACGATAAAAGCAAGGGTAAAAAGTTGAAAAGACTTAAAAATTCTCAAAGGTAAAAGCGTGATTTAAACAAAGAATCAACTATGACAAAGCTTTGCTACCATCTACATAGCTATAGCTTTTTATGGCTTTCTGGCAACCTGGGGGCTACTAGGAGGTGTTTCACCCAGCCTTCATGGTAAGCACGTGAAGACGTCTTCTCAGAGTACAATCACACAATCTTAATACACACATTTCTAGGTTAGGTCATCAACATTTTCCACCGAAGTGCTACATGCTGAGCCTTTTTCCTATGACAAGAGTCCTAGTTAGATCTCAACACTTCCAGGTTCTTCCAAGATCTAGTACCTGTGCAAAACAGTCTCTCTTGTTCCCGTCACCTTTTAGTACATAGGGACGTAACTCATATCAAACAAACATTTTCCATTCCCATACTCTTTCGGTTTAAAGGAACTATAAAATGAAAAGTAAAAGAGATCAAGTTTCACTTTCAAAGATTTTTAGTTAAAACAGTTTGTTTGAAAGGAGCATGAAGCTATATATTTATATAGATTTATAAACCTTAAGCAAAGAATATCATAAACTCATCATGTCTAAACCACAAGAAGGGGTTTAACTCAAGATGAACTCAACCACAAAGATGAAGGTGAAATACAAAATAAATGAAAACATGAAAAACTAAATTGATAGATAAAATAGAGTTAATAGATGATTACAATCCACAAAGGAAGGAGGTGAGCTTAAACCATCACCTAAATAATCCTAACTCTAAATAACTGAGAACTAGCTCTCCTGCTCATCTATGGAGAAGATGAGATGGAGTGAGAACTCTAGTGTTGCTAACCATAGTTGGACTTGGCCGCTCAATTCAAGAGTGTACAATTTTGGACCCTTGGTACTAACATGTAGTTGTCCTTTTATAGTTCAAGGCAAACCACTACAAGTTGTACCCTATTGTAATTTCCTCTATGAGTTGTCCTTATCTTATCTTACCTACTCCATGAATATTCCTTTCTTTCTCGTACCACCAATCATAGGCGCCAACTCATAGAACTTAACCATTAAGCAAATATAAAAGGGCCCCAATGAGTTCAGACATAGTACGACTCGGATGGCGATCTAGTATGCTACATCTTCCTATATCTTCAGCGATGAAACTTCAATTCCAAGTTGTTTCTCCCGAGATTTCTAGTGCCATTCATCACCCTGTTCCATCAAACATCTGAAACAAGCATTACTTGTTCAAAATGATCAAATAACACTAAAAATAATTAAAACCATAAATTCCTAAATAGTCATTGATTAGATGTTTTAGGTCATGTATTCACTCAATTTCTAGTTCATTATGGGGGATAAGTGTAAAGTGATAACCAACAAATTTTTTGGTTATTAATTTTCATTTGGGTGCATGAAATATGGACTCAAAATAACTGTCTAGTATCCTTTGTTCTTAGGAGTAGGTGGAAATTGTTGACCACCATTAACACTTTCTGAATAACTTGCTTCAGACATAATGAAGAACAAATGAGAGAAAAATGGACAGAAAGAAATAAAGAATGCAAAGAATCAAGGAGAAAGAAAGGAGAGACAGAAAGAGAATCAAAGAGTGCTTTTAGAGAGAAAGCAGAAAAAAGAAGGAGAATAACGCAAAATTGAGAAAGAACAAGGAAGAGAGAACAAACCGAAATTTGTTAACACTGGTGAGAAATCAGAGAACACAAGCAAAACGATGGAGCCCAATGGCAGAAATCGAGATCAATATGCCACTGATACCATGTGAAAAGGCGATCTCAATCTTTATTGATGAATAGAAAAGCTTGCAAATATGCATAAGATCTTAGAGAAGAAGCATGATAAGAAGATAAATGAGCAATTTTCATAATGAGAAGATTAATTTTCAATAACATATGCAAATATGAGGCCCAAGCCCATAACAACAAACACATGTAAAGGAACTAAATGAACAAGAGTGGCTGTGCTGCTGGAACCCCCCATACAACAAGAGAAGGAACTAAAACACCAGAACCAGCAATAACAGCCGCAGCTGGGGTCATACACCAAAAGCCACAGCACCCAAGCTGCTGCAGCAAAAGCGCTAAACGCGACTACCCATCCCACCAGCAGCCCCAAAACAGCACCAGTAGCCGAACTAAACTCACAGACAAGGTCTACTGCTTAAAGCAGCTGATGGCAGATATCAGCAAACACAAACCTGCACCTACAAAGACTTTTCCTTTCTTACCTGCACCTAAAAAAATTAGATTGGTTTGGTGTGGCACTTGCCACACCAGGACCTGTTCAGGTCCGCCCCTGCTTATAGGTAGTTGACATAGTCGCTCATAGTAAATTATTCCATTTCTCTTATGGTAAATGACATTTTAAGGTATTAACTAAGGAATAATAAAATATATTTGAGTTAATAGTATTTTTGCTGCTAAGAAAGAAGGAAATGATAATAGTAGAGAGGGACGATTAAATCTTTTGCTAAGTTTGAAAGAAGATGATGAGGGAAAGAATGAGAAGAAAACCCTAAACTATATATATATATACACGCGTTAATTCTATGATTTTTAGGTGTAAAGGGTCACGGACTCACGGTAATCCGGAGTTCGACCGTGAGGTAAGGATAGCCTGACCTAGAATTATTCCACCTGAAAATCAAACTTAAGGTCTCCCGAATAATTGTGAAGTTTATTAACCACTTGAGCTCAACTGTTTAGTTAAACCTAAACTATTTTTAGTTTTATTATCTTTTGTAAAAGTAAAATGCAAAATCAAAACATAAAATATGCTACATTATTATGAAATGTTGATTATGATTGCCGCGACATATTTCAATGGATAAATGCCTCCATGGAGTGGAGGAATATGAAATTGTAAGAATATAATTTAAAATTTTCTTTTGCAGGATTAAAATCATGTTAGATACATTACAATAATTAAATACACTATTAACCTACATAATAACGAAAAAAATTCGATTCAAATATTAGGTATTATTTTCAATAAATTCATTAAAAAAACAAATAAACCTTATTCCATTAAGTGAGTAAGCCATGAATCAAACGACCCCATAATGTTATATAAAAAACCATGTTTTTCTCCACTTCATTATCTCTTGATCCTTTTTGATAGTTCCTCTAATAGTTTTTTTTGGTCTCTCCCTACATTAACTGGTTTAACTTCCATCCATCTGATCTACTCTCTTTACTACAACATCCATATGTCCTCTCTCAATTATACATCCAAACCACCTTAGTCTAGTTTCTACCATCTTTTCTACTTTATTTACTACAACTCTATCTAATGTTGTCATTTTTATTCTATCCCATCTAATCTTACCACACTTCCACCACAACATCCTTATGTCTGCTACGCTTAACTTATCTTCGTATTATTTCTTTATCACCCAACACTCTCTCATGTACAACATCTTTGACTTGTTTTCAATAAGTTCATTACTTTTCTATCATTTTTAATCGGTTTTATGATATTCGTCTGCCAAACCGTTTTTGTCTGATTAGGCCAATTCTTTTCCTACCGATCGTGATCTTATTTTGTCGTGTTATACTTGACGGATTTTTTTTTCTTTTTTCCCTTTACTTGTCCGTGGCAGCAAACTGTCCATTACAAAGTGGTTTGTGGTTGGGAGAAAATGGTGCTGATGAAGGAATGGGGTAGGGCACTAGAGAGGGTGGGGGCAAACTGCAAAGGGTTGGGCATTTAGAGAGGGGGTGAGGTGGAAAAGGGGGAGGTGGGCACTAGTAGACAATTACTGTAGTGGTGAATGTTACCTTATCACCTACCCACAAGAATTAAAATAGTCATGGAGGAGTGGAATAAGGCTTTTAGCAATCTAACTTCTTTATCTTAAAAAAAATTGGTGTATTGAAAATTCTTATTAATTAAAGTGATACTAACAATCATTTTAATTTTATAATTGTTTTTTAAGGAATTTAAACTTTGTACAAGATTAAATGTAGTATTATTAGTTTCAATTTACGTGTTTATTATTATTGTTATTGTAGAGAATGTGATCTTTTTGGTAACAAAAAAGAAGAGAATGTGATTTTTTTTGGTGTTCTTGAAGTCATTTAATTCTATACTCCATCCATTTGACAGTGGAAAATAATTAATAATTATTTGAAATTGATGTACATAATATTAAGTAAGATACAATTAGACAATAAATTATCGCATCAGTCAATCTTTCTAAATTATTTATATATGGCTAGGGTTGATCATTTGAATACACAGCTCCTTCTAGTACATTCTATTTAAGGCCTTAAGCTTATAGTTTTAAAATTCTGTTTTTTCCTCAAAAAAAAATTCTGTTTTATTTAACATTAAAAATCCTCGCAAACCCCCACCCTACCAATTAAATTCTGTTTTATTTAACATTAAAAGTCCTCGCAAACCCCCACCCTACCAATTCCACTTTTACCCTAAAAAATCACCACCATTCATCATGGTAGTGAAGTTACCCCTCCAATTGGGATGGTCCAATCTAACCATAGCCAGTCACCGAAATCATTAATGAAAATAAAAACCTAGGGCCCGTTTACTACATGACTTTTTTATTTAATTTTTTTATTTTCATTTTCATTTCAACTAATAAATATAAGAGAGTATAGATCCAATATTCTCCTCATAATATTCTTTTACAATTTTTGTGAACAAATCTAGCATTTCCCTTAAAAAAAAAACAAAAATCTAGCATTTTCAGAAATTAAGATATTGTCAAAACCCTATATTCATTGCTTATGAAAATGCACTCTTCCTAGTTTGTATTTCATCTCCTCAATCACAATACTCCATCCTTACTATTCATTTCGTTCCAAATTATAAGTCGTTTTGGCTCTTTTATACGTATTAAAAAATATACTTCCTCCGTTTCAAAATACATGTCCAAGTCAACCACTTCACATACGCCAATGCACAATTTTGACCGTTAATATCTTTAATTATCTAAAGTAAAAAATTATAAAAATTTAATATTCTGAAAATATTTGTCGAGACAAATCAAACAACATCTTACATGCTAATATTTGTATTTATACATTAGTTAAAAGATATGGTCAAAGTAAGTCAAGTGAATGGTGCACATTGCAAAAATTGGACATGTATTTTGAAACGGAGGGAGTATATTGGACATGAAAATGAACCTTTCATATGAAAGCACTGTCGCCTCACCACAAGAACCTTTCATATGAGCTTGCTTCCATACGGTCTGTGTCATCAGAAATTCTCCATCTGCTTTGCGAAAACAACATCCCACTGATGCAATACCTTCAGTTCGAATGCCGCAACCACATTACATCTGATCCATCCTGGAGCTGGTTTTCC